>NC_092521.1:91012897-92212897 GCF_037038585.1 Patagioenas fasciata
GCTGAAGAGCTACATCACTGCAACTGTGCAAGTGAAAGCTGGATGGGCTGATCCGATGCCATAGTATTGTTGATCTGGATGATCTCCTTGATGAACAATGATGAGCAGGTGGCTGGACAGATTTCCTCAGATCCACAGCTGATACTAGAATCAAGGAGTAGGCTTACGCTTCAGTCAAGAAGAGTAGTTAAAATTGTCACCGAGATTTCCACTCTTGCTTCAAAAATGTGGTATTTACTATGGGAGGAAGATTCATAGGAGCAGAGACTAATTTCCAATACTAGCATGTACCCACCCAAGACCAAAACTGCTAATGCGTTGCTTATAGCATGTTGAGGACTGAGTTTGAGTTCTCACAGGATAGCTGAAAACTTGGGTAAGTAAACATTGGTGGATAGGACAATGTAGGAGACCTTTATAAATTCTTTCCCTCCAAAAAGACAGATTTAAGAAAGGGAACTAACCAAAGAGCTTTCTGGTTTCAGAATTGATCTCTTAAGCAACTTAGTTTTATTAAAACTAAGTGAGAATTCACTGTGGTTTTATTACATTGATATTGTCACATTACAAGAATTTGGAAAACCTGACTTGGTCAGCGGCAGGAGAAAAAAGCACCACTCATGACAGGAACACTTCTATCTCTGTGTTTAGACACTGCAGCTGCACCCTCTCTTTTTTTATGTTTTCTCTTTCCATTATCTGTTTTTCCAGCTCTTCCACAGATGTCTTAGTTACCTGTGGCTACACTTTTTAGCTAGGGATGGGTAGGTTCATTTTATGGCTATGCAGCACATGTACCGAAAAAAAGTGCTTCTGTTTCCAAGAAATCATTTGAGGTGTATCAGTATCAGAGGTACTACAACATCAGGCAATAAGTTTTTTAGAGAAACAGATCAAGGATCTCATTTTCTTCAGAGCTTATTATATGTGTAAATTGATAATACTATTGCCAAGATTCTGTGTTTTAGTTGAAAATGAAATTATTCCAAACACAGTGCTTTTCTCTTTACTCTTGTGTTCTTCTCTACTTCATCTTTTCAACAGGTCTTTTCCTTTTAGTGTACTATATTTATTTAATTCTCTTTATTTCTCACTTATAGGAGGACTTTAACATGCTACCATTAATAGCAAAGTACATATACCATAGGGCTTTGCCAGAAATCAGGAGACCATTAGAAAGAGATTTATTTACTTTTTTGCAACACATGTATGTTTCATAACTGACTGACAGCTTTCTGGAAACTTGAGAATCTCTTTTGAGGCAAATAGTATAACTGAGAAGTCTGCTTATTCCTAGTACAAGATTAAAAAATGGCAAAGATTTGTCATTTTTATTTTTTTATCTTGTACTAAATTCTAAATTTTTAACATAAACCACTTTTCTCAGGTAGTTTTTTGCTTTACAGAAAGCATGGCCAAGAAACAAAGCTGAAATTGGTGTACAGTAAGTAGTTCCAAGCAGTCAAAAAACCCAAAATAACAAAAAACACCGCACGTGCAGCTTTCCGGTTCTGGTTCTCCAGGCAGATGAGCACACAGGAATGTGGGTGGAACTTGCCCTTCTGCCAAGGGTATTACTTAAGTTCTATTTTGATGGGGATTTAAGTGGTGTTTAGGTCTTGCACTACACAGGGATGAAATGGAAAATCACAGAAGCCTCTGTAGACCTTCCTTCAAAGCAAGGCTATGGAGCCACATGTGGCGATTTCCAGGACTGGGAGGAAGAAAATAAACTGTGCCATTGTCCCAGAAAGAAAGCAATTGTGTGGTCACAGCATTACTTTGTGGCCCTCTGCTCATCGTGTTGATTGCACTGGTGCAAACGCATCTTGCTCATTCCTATCCAATTGGCTCCAAGAGGGTCTCCAAGAAAAAGAAATCCCAGGTTTGCTTTTTCTCAGCAGTTGTAGCCTAAAAAAGGTGTGTCTGCATTTTAATATAATTCTTAATGAATGCCAGAAACTCTTAATGCTACTTTGCAGAAGATTAAAAGAGAATGTCTGAAGGGGATAATGTGAGCATGGGAGGATTATATTTTAATAAAATTAATCCCACCTATAAAGGAGACCTGTAACAGTGTCCATCTGGACAAATCCAATTTAACTCTCTGAGAAGCAGCATTAAATTTGTTCTATGCATTTGGTTAAGAGAGAGCGGAAAGCTAGTAAAATCTTCCTTATGACAGGTGAAAATACTTGGAGGATTGAGGATTTGGGAGGACATAAATTACAAAATACCTCTCATTTGCTGAAAAAAAAAGATCTTAAATCCTGAAGTTTTAAACAAAAGCTGTCACTGATCATGCTACATAGGTGAAGACAGCGGGATGGTTGCTGTGACTGCTGATCTAAGTGTTTCCCAGAGACTGCAGATGAGCTAGCAGGAGCAACGTGGAAGCAGTAGGGTGGGCGCACTTGCTATGCACCTACTCCAGAGCAGTAGCAAAATTGCGGTGAAACCACACTGCTCAAATACCTGATCCAAAGCCTGAAGCTCTTTGCTTCCAACACAGGAGAAAATACCTACATCTTAACAGACCATTACAAATGCATACAGGTTTCAGAGCTTCCTCCCAGGCTCCAGAGTAGATCCTGAGGAGAAAAAAAAGCTCACTCTCTCATGCCCTCTCTCTCACTCTCTCTCTTTAAAAAAATATTATATACATATATATATACAGAAGGAAATGTTGCTCCTTGCCAAGGAAAGAGTTTAGTCAGCTGAAAATGAAGCTCTCCAGGTTGCACCCTCACATGTTGCTGCTTGTGCAGCCCAAGCACCTGTGCTCCCAGCTACCAGAGGCTTCATGAGGGAAGCAGCCCTTGGCCACCCTCTCCAGGGCTGTGCCCCATGGATGCCCTCCCACCCGTCCTGCTGGCACCCTCCCTGCCTCCCCTGCCAAGGAAGGCTGGGCTCACATGTGGTTAGGCAGACACCTAGTCTTTCTCATGGCTGAGAGGAGCATATGTCAGTCTGGCTCAGCCTCATATGCTTCAGCTGCTAGTGCAGTTCTTCAAGGCTGATAAGTTAAGTCTGGCTGCCCAAAAGAGTCAACATGCCTAAGGAACGGGATCCCTGAAACTGTCTTGTAGGGTTCAGCAGTCTGCCAACAATGCTAGGATCTGATTCGTGCAGGATATAGAGGTGAAAAGCCCACAAGTCAGTAGTCCAACTCAGCTCAGTGGGAGAGGATCTAACTGATGCCTCTCACTTTGGTAGTGCCAGAGTGTGTCCAGAGAGCAAATGGTGTCCAGGGAGCAGGAAGTGGTATTGAAAGTAGATTTATTAGTTGCTTAGTCTTGCATTAAAGCCCTAGACAACCATTCTCTTGCCAATGAGGAAACGGTAACCAATAAGTATGTCAGCTGTAGAAAATATAGACAGGTAATAAATGCTAAAGACTTTAACAGCACATTTGTGCTACTGAAAGAAAAACATATCCCAAGGGCGTGTCAATATATTTTCTCTCCCTGGATCATGAGATGTTAGCTCTGTGCAGCAAGGCAAATGAATTTCATGAGAAGAAAATTTCTCTGACACAACTGGGTAACCATAGCTTGATAGCCTCATGGCTCCTGTTATGCTGTCCATCAGAATTGAGATCAACTTTGATGTCATAAAAAAACAGTTGTTGTGAAGAAAAAAATATCTCCACTCTGGTACTTTGTTTAGAGTTATATCTTCCACATGGATAACAAACTGAGAATGATTAAGAGAAGGGAAGCAGAGACTTTTGGCAAGCTACTGTTTCTGTCATTGACTATATACAGGTTCTCTTTAGAGATAATGACTATTTGTCTAGGTATATTAAATCCAAAAAAAAGGTAAACTCACTATAGTCCCAACTACGAAATTGTTCCTCTTATAATCAGAAATACCAAATTCTGTGCCTCATGTCTATTTTTGGATAACCTAACAATTAGCAGAATGTGGTAAGTTAAACACACGTCCTTTGGAGATTAGCTCCAGTGATGGACCTGTTTGCATCAAAATGGATTAGGTGTTGAAGGATTAGGTCCAGAGTCATGGGTCTCCATCACTGATTTTCACTTTTGATTTTCTTTCACATGTAATATGTTTGGTTTTGTAAGAGCATTAGATAGCTCTATGTCTCTTCATTCTGGCTGTTTTGGCTGTAGACCCTGTCTAACACACAATTAATTTTCCTCCTACTTGTCTGTCCATGTGTTCAGCTGAATGTTAGCACCTGAGTAGGAGAGCAGTTTCCAAGCCATGTGGATTTGGTGGTAAGATTGACGACATACTTTGAGACCAATTAGTGGAAAAAACTGATAATATATGCATTCATGAAAGACTGTTACTTGAACCTAGCCTTACATATTAAAGGAGGGCTCTTATTCTAGGAGGCAAAATTGCGTTGGTTATTAATAATGGAAGGATGGTTACTGAGGGAAATACTTAGCTCATATGAATGATTCTCATTAGAAGAGACTGGAAAAGCAGAATTCAAATAGGATAAGTGCAGCTTAGTGCTGCTGCTTAAAGCATTATCGTTGCAAACACAAATCTCCCAGATTTATATTTATGTTTTCTTTTATTTGCCTGTGGCCACACCACTTAGATCTGAGATCTCATCAGCTCCTATGAAGTAAGCAGATTCCAGCAAGGACAGAAGCACTCTAAGAGTAACAAGGAATGATGCTTCTGCTTTTCTTCAGTGGCAGCTTTTCTTATGGCAGCACTGACTCTATGGATTACTCTGGCAGCAACAGCACTGAGCTGCAGGTGATTCCAAATAAGAAATAATTCCTAATTATGTACTATTATGACTATTATTGAAAATCCCAAGACTGCTTTTTTCATGGTAGGCATTTGCCTTTGCTAGGCAGATGAGACTGCTAATATCATTGCTTTTGTACAAAGGACAAGAGTACAGGGAACAGATATTTTATCAGAGTTGTGCGACAATGAATTTTCTGTAAGGTATTTTGAGTGCAGGACGTGACACACAATTCAGAGGAAAAACAAACAAACAAACAAACAAACAAACAAACAAACAAAAAAAAAAAAAACTTTGAGTTGGTAGAGCTAGAATATCTTAGAACAAATTTTCATAATGCTTATATAGAAAGATGTAAGTAGGTCAGGTTCCACAAAATTATTTATTTATCATCTCTTCTGTCCTTCCTACTTCCTAAAGCAGATAAACCGACTGTTTCATAATGTGTTTTCACTTGAAAACTATTTGTTTCTAGTTTAATCGTACCAAAGTAAAATGTGCAGTATTAAATTCAGCTTTCAAAGATGACAGGTTAGTTTTAATGTATCATCTGAAGTTCAGAAATATTTTTCATTATACCTGTCTACAATTTGTTTTGTTTTGTTTTAATGACCAGTAAACTTCATTATCGTGTTCATGACACCTTAAATAAGTTTCAGTTTTCAAATGGCCAGTGTCTCCTGCTTTCTGAAAATGTGGGCTCCTCAAGCAGACAGGAGATAGATACTTCAAAAAGTGAATGAAAATTCAGTTTATCGTTCCCATATCTCTCCCTTACATTCAGATTCTCAGGACTAATATTCTGAAAACCTTTTAGCCAGCAAGGAGCTACCCCATGAGGTTTATCATTCACAAAGCCAGACCATATGCTTCTCTGAAAAAGAAATATTTTCAGCCAGTTTGTGGAGGAATACACAGCTTAGACTGAAAAGAAAGGACACACTAATATTAGTCAGCTGTAAAGACAGGGATCCCTTTAAGACTGTTACATACAGGTTTTATCAAAAAAGATTTTTTTAGGTCATTTTTAGTGGTACAGAGCTGTGCCGTCACAAAATTTCGTCTCACTTTTGCTGGTGTAGAACAGAAATAATACCACTGAAATAATTAGGGTTACTCTGCCTTTATACATAGAATAGTTTACCCAGTCACAAAAACGTTTCTTTCTTTTTGCTCCATGTACAGTCTGACAGACAGTAATAGTAATGAGGCCCTTTGCCGTTCCAGGTGATAGGATTAAAAGATAAGGAAAAAAAAGTATAAACATTAAAATACTAAGCAATAGCTAAGGATTCAGTTTGTCTTCATCTTTCTGACAGTCATGGCATACTCTGAGGGTCACTGGCACAGTAGACAGAAACTCGCCAAAATTTTAGAGGAAAAACACTTATTTCCCATTTCAGTAAATCTCAATATATATAACACAAATTTCGATAGCTTACTTCAATGTTTTTCAGAGCTTTGTTACACGAATACCACAAGGTAACCAAGGATGATAATTTACATTATGACAGTGAAAATGGCTGATTTAGATATCACTATTGCATTTATTTATTGTACATCATTAAGCAATGTAACTTACCTCTTTCACTGTAGCACAGACTACCTCACATTTGCTAAATAATGCAAGTGTGCACCCTGGCAATTAACATGCAGTAATAAAAACATTTCAAGTTCATACCATTGTTTCTCCTATAGCAACTTTCTCATGGGACTGTACTTTGGACTGCAACTTCTTCACTAAGTTATTCTCCATTCTTCAGCAAAGTATCTTCTCATATAAGCACATGAAGGAAAAAATGTTTCTGATTCCTTTCCTCTTTCTTTTTCCTTCTCTCAAGGTTAGTTTGTAATATTTATTTGTTCTCTCCTATATTTACATCATCTTCCACATCATTATTTGCAAATGTTAATACTATGTACTTGTTCTTCAAAATACCAGCGTCAACGTTACGTGATCTAAGAGATGCAATAGTCCTTGGCTTTGTTTTTGTAAATACAGATTTCAGTTGTCTTGGTTTCTGGGGCTTGTGTTATCCAAGTTCTAATCTGTTTGAACTCATCCATGTTATGTTACTGCACTTGACTTCCTTAAGTTTGTTGGACTAATGGCACACTCACATAGTATTTTTCAAGTGCTCATGCCTCATATGCCTATCCTTTAGACTGGAGATACTGTATAGCACTGTAAGCCTAGTGCTAAGCTCATATTGCTACACCCTACTGTTCATCAGAGCATTTTAGATCAAGCTCAGAACTGGAGTAACTGCAGCTACTCAACATCCAACCCATAACAGGTCAGCTCAGGCTGTAAGCAAGACTTATGCAGACTTATCTCAACAGGAGAAGCCTCTTCCTTTAGTTTAGGTATCAATTCACTGAGCAAATTTTCATTATATTTTACTTTTGAATCACATCTAACCCAATTTACATTCACATTATTGAATACAAATCCAAGCTTGACTGTCCCCTAGCTCACCCCAAAAACCTGCCAGTAGTAGCACCTCATAGTTGTTTCAGTCCTGTGGGCCACCCAGAAAGGAAAAAGATAACTCCTCAAACAAGGTCCTTTATCACCTTAGTGGGATCATAGCATCTACCATCCTCACTCCACCCTCCTTTGTTTTCTGCCCTTTGTCTTCTGTCTTCAGGACCAATGCCAGACTGGACACAGCACTGAGGGTTCAGTGGACTGGCTGTACCTGAGCTTAAGCCCTGCCTTGAAATATAGTGCAAATATCATTGGCCAGGGGTCACAAAGAATATTAAAATCGGTTTCACGTTTATCATCCGGAGTAATTGCTCTGGGTATCTAATCAAAAAAAAAAAAAACATTTCCTAGACCCTGAGGAATACCAAACTGCTTGATTGTCAGAGGTCAAAATATTAAAAGTTAAATAAATAGTAGATAATCAGGTTGCAATTCCATATACAATATTCTCCCTGACACAGAAAAAATATGAAATTTATGTTTGTCAAGAGGCTGGAAACTGTGAAAAAAGAACTGAAACATCTCCTTTCAGACATTGTTTTTGTTATACAGTCTACAGCAGAGGAAGACATACTGGAGGAGGCTCAGTCTGCTATTGACCTGCAAAATTGTTAAGTCAAAGTATTCGTCATCTACTTAGAGCACAACTCATCCATTGGCTCTATGATTTTTATCTAGGTTATTTGTTTGTGTTGGTTTGTATGTCTTCCAAAAACAAGTGATATCTGAATTTTCTCAACATTACCTTGAATTATGTCTATTAATTAAAACTATTTTGGTTTAATACTTTTCTATCTTTCAATGCCCTGGACTTTTTCACCCTTCTCAAAATTTATTCGGTTCATGTAGGACTCAGAGATTTTTCACTGTCTTTAAATGACTCTAAATATAGAGCTGGAGTTTTAAAACACTCCCAAGCCCATGATCAAGGGGAGATGAGAGTACATCTTTTCAACTACAGTAGAGGTTTTCCTTGTCTCAGGTGTATAGAGGAAGAAGAAGATTATATGGAGCTACTGATGTAAAGAGGTGGGAGATGAGGTGGTACATGTAAAAGGGGGGCTACTGACAACTATATCTACATTAGCAAATAGTGTGGACATGTAGAGTGGAAGAGTTAGAGCTGAGAACCTGCTATCTGCATTGTACACATTTCAGGGTTTATAGCCCATGATGTTAGCAGAGCAACACAGTTCTGATATTTCTGTACTTGTTTCTGCAGTCTTCTTTGTTCCACTCATTGGTTCTGAGGTGTAACTGCTAGGAAGACCTGCCCAGGCATGCTGTGCAAAAGATGCTGAGGGCAGCTTCTTCATTATCAGATGGAGTGTTTCCACCATCCTTTCTGCAAAGTCCTATGCTTGGAATAAGTTCATCAGTGTGAAATTTAGGATAAAAAGACCCTTTGTTTTGTTGCTCTGAGCAGAAGTTTTTGGGAGGACCAAAAATTGATGAACTGGGTGGGTTTGTGGTCCAGTTTCTATGCCGAAAATAATACAAGAAGGAATAAGATCTAATGAGATACAGCTGAGGACATCTCCTATTAATAATGCAAAGATTTGGATGATCTCCAAAACCATTACTTTGACAAACAGAGTCCATACATTTTAAATTCTAAAGAAATATAAAAATACATTCAATCTTTTCTGTTATTTTTTACTAGCCCAAGTAAACACTTACAAGTCTGTGCTTTATGACATATTGTTAGCACTTTCATCACATAATTTCTTAATCAACACCTGTTTGGAGAAATTGTGACACTTGCTATTGGCTTGCCTCAGCAACCTTACTTGTTTGTAGAACAATAAGAATATAGCACCATAATAAAAATAATACAAAAAGTAACCTATGCACTTGCAGCATCTGATGTGTATTATGCTTTTGTGAGCAATATCAAATCTCCTACAATATCATCTTGAATAGAAGAAAGGAAACAAAAGTACGATCAATCAAGTCTTGATTCAGAAAGTCATGTGTTAACCAGATTTTTTCAGCCTAAAAGCAGTCATGAAATTGAGCATGGAGCCACAAAGAAAAAAAAAAAAAAAGTTATTATAAACATCATAAATTTCCAGAAGCTATTTGACAGAATCAGTGTGAATCATTCTGGGACATATTTAAATCTTGTGTATGCCAAAAAAAAAATAATACAAGCAATTCTCTATATGATGTTTAGCATAAAGTAGAATCAAGGTGAAGGCACGTTAAAAGGTTTAACATGGACTCTGTTAGATAGGAGAGTGTTCTTTCACATTTTCTGTTGGTATTATCATTCATTCATTATGAAAAAATACATGGTTTGCTATAACCCATACATTGCCTAGTTCAACAACAGCACATGGGGAGACTTGGGTTTTGTTGACAAGACAATTTTTCTAGGGGATAGCTCAATTAACACACATGCAAAGATTGAAGGACTACTCAGCATCAAAAAGATTGAGTTAGAAAACAACTATGAAAAACACCTAGCGAGAATTTTAGCAGTTCTAAATCAAGCATTATCTTAAAAGGCAAAGGAACAAAAGAAGTAATTTAGTTTGCATATCTGCTCTGGGCAGCAACCCAAGAATATGAGCATGGTTGTACTGGGTCTGTGTAGCCCAGTATCCTGTTTTGGGTGGTTGCCAAGTGGGGGTGGAGGTGCTAGGCTCAAAGCTGTAAGTTTTTCTGCAGAATGTTTTCCAACTTTCTTGTGGAGACTTGGGTTCATGTCCTACTCTTGACATCAGAACTTAACAAATGTAATCCCTTCTACTGGTGGCAATTCTTCAGATACACACCAAGGGCAGTGATCAAAAGCAGATGTCTGGAGAAGAGTACAAAAATGGAACAAACATATGATGATACTTTTCCAAATATTCTCCCAGCAGCCAGCAATTTCAGGAAGTGTCTGGGAGACAACATGAGTGGGGAGGCTCTCACACTCCCCTTGTGAAAACACAAAGGCTAGGGGCCCACCTCAAGTGTCTGTACACAAATGGGAGCAAACAAGAATAGTTAGCAGTCCATGCAGTTGTAGACTTGTGACCTTAATGGGATTACAGAGACATGGTGGGATAGCTCACAGGACAGGCATGCTGCAGTTAGCAGATAGAGGCTTTTCAAGAAAGACAGGCTGAGAAGGCAAAGAGTAGAGGTTGCACTCTGTGCAAAGGAGTGGCTAGAGCACATGGACCTTTGCCTCTTGGAATAGCTGAAGAGCCAGCTGAGACCTTATGGCTAAGAACCAGAAGACAGACCAACACAGGTGATATTGTGATAAGCATGTTCTACAAACTGCCTGATTGAGAAGAGGAAATAGATGAATCTTTCTTTAGACATCCAGAGGTGTCATGAAGGCACATCTAAGTACTCAACCACCTTAATATCTGCTGGAAGGACAACAGGGATGCAGCAAGCAATCCAGGAGGTTTCTGGAATGCATCTGTCACAATTTCTTGACACAGGTTATAATGGACCTGCTTAGAGAAGGTGATCTCCTGGACATCATACTCACTAGCAAGACACTGATGTAAAGATGAGCCATCTTAGCTGTCATGACCATTAGATCGTGGAGTTAAAAATCCTGAGATGAGATAGGATCACAACCCTGGACTTCAACAGAGCAAGGTTTGGGTTATTTGGGGACCCGCTCAATAGAATCCCATAGGAGTCTACCATAGACGACAAAGAAGCCCAGGATACTTGTTTGATCTTTCAGTGTAACAGAAGTTCCTTAAAACACAAGAAAGATCTATTCCAATGAGCAGAAAGATGACCAAGTATGGCAGAAGGTAGCTTGGGTGATTGAAGAACTTCTGGTTGAGCTGAAATGCAAAAAGAAAGTACAGAGAAGGAAGGCTAGCCAGGAAGATTGTAAAGACTTTTCTTGTGTACAGAGGAAGGAATTAAGAAAACCAAAGCTCAGATGGAGTTGAAACTAGCGAGGGATGGGAAAGACAAGAGGAAGGGCTTCCCCAATGACACTGGCATCAGAAGTAAGGCTGAAGAAAATGTGGGTCCAGTGCTTAATGGGGTACGAGGCCTGTTGACAATGGATATGGAAGAGACTGGGATATTAAAAGTTTTTTTGCTTTTGTTTTCACTGGTTAGGTCTGCCCTCTGACTGCCCAGTTCCTACTGCCTCCTAACTGAGTTAGTGGGAATGTAGAGGGAAGAGCCATTAGGGAGCTCTTAACCCAGTTGAACACATACAAGTCCACAGGACCAGATCAGGTGCACCCAAGGGTACTGAGAAAAGGCAAACATAATACCCATCTTTAAGAAGATGAAGAAGTACGAGGAAGTACAGACTGGTCAGCCTCATCACAGCCCCTGGGAAGGTCAAGCAGCCACAAGAAGGAAAAGGTGGTGACTGGAACAGCCAGAATGTATTTACCAAGGGCAAATCATGTCTAACTAGCTCATTTTCTATTATGAGATGGCTAGCTGTGTGGATTATGGAACAGCAGTAAATATTGTACACCTTGACTTTAGCAGGTCTTTGACATGTGTTCCCATGGTAATCTTATAGGCAAATGAGTAAGATACAGACTGGGTAAGTGCATAATAAAGTGGGTAAAAATTGGCTGAACCATGGGGCTTGAAACTCAGTGATCAGCAGTAAGAAGTCTCAACAGGTAGCCAGTTACTAGTGATTATCCCCCAGGGATCAATACTGGTGGCAAGACCATTCAACATCTTTATTAACAAGCTGGATGATGAGCTAGAGTACACTCTCAGCAAGCTTGCAGATGATAGCAGACTAAAGATGGTGAATAAAATGCTTGCCTCCTGTTTATTTTTATAGCTAGATAAGCTAGCAAAGTAGACTGAGAGGAACTTCATGAAGTTCAATAAAGGCAAAATCCTGCACCAAGTATAACCCCATGCAGCAGTACATATTGGGGGCCAACTTATTAATGTCTGGAGACCACCTCGCCTACAAGATAGCTCAAGCAGGGACTTCCTCCTTGGAGGTGCACAGTGGAAGGACAAGAGGTGACAGACACAGCATGAAACCTGGGAAATTCTTGCTCAATACAGGGAAAAGAATTTTTCCTATGACGGTGGTCAGACACTGTGCCCAGAGCAGCTGTGGAATCTCCAGCCTGGAAGCATGCAAGACCCATCTGGACACAGTCCTGGACAACTTTCTCTACTTGGGCCTGCTTTGAGCAGGGGGTTGGACTAGAAGACAGTCCCTTCCAGTCTGTGTGATTTTGGATCTCTAATTTGCAGCTTAAGTACACCCTGAGCTCGAGACAGTTTTAATGTAAACAGTAATTCTCACTGTTTCACAGCTCTGCAGCTTAACTACGAGCTTTGTGAAGAATCACTCATTCTTCCTTGGTTTGAGTCCACTGCCTTCTTTTTTTTTGTATCAGAAAAGACAGTGAGTAATTAACAGTTTCCTACCGTCTCCATGCCATTCAGGATTTTATCAGACTTTGACATTTCTTCCTCAAACATATTTTCCAGGATGAGGAGTGCTCACCTACCTATTTGCTGTGTATATAGAAGCTGTTCCCATGTTCTTTTAGCCCTTCTATAAACCTTTTCCAGTTTTACTTTACTTTTTACTTTCCCCATTGGTGGAAGGGATCAGCAAACCCTTACATAGTATGCTAGAAACAGGTTCAACATGGAGGCATACAATGTTTTCTGTTGTATTCTCTAGCATTTCCCTAACAATTCATAATATTCAGTTTGCTTTTTTAAGTCTTAGTAAGCATCGAATTAACATATCTATGCAAGCCAAGAAAATACCCAAACAGACGTGTTAAAATGTTATCATCTATATTTACAAGCTTAAACAAGATTTAGTTGTCAAGAACCTAGAGCTACCTGTCAGTTTCCAGCTGAAAGTTTATTTCACCACAATGTGAAAGCTAGAAAACCAGAAGGGGTAAAAAGGAATGTCTAAGATTCTTCACAATTAAATGTCTGAATAAAGTATTAGGTATTACATGCCCACATGCATCAGAAAGTTTAGCAGACCCATCTTTCCAAAGTTATCCAGAAAGGAAAATAAAGATGTTTTGGGCATGCTAAGAATGAGGCCAAAGCATGAGCCACAGCATTCTTGTCACTGAGCAGCTGGAGGAACACACACTAGAGTCTAAATGAAAAAATCCTGCAAATATTACTCAATGACAGAAAATGTATGGGACTAAACAACGCTGAGTACATATGAAGATCAACCCAGAATATTTGACACCAGTTTTGTGAACCTTTAATGATTTTTAGTTTTGTAGTAGAGGTTCAAAATCTGGCTGATGACATATCACTGTGATAGGAAGGCAACATAAATAGCAGTCAGTAAAACTACCCTTGTTTACATTTTCTCATAATCTGATACTATACCAGTCTCATGGTTGTATAATCTAAGACTCAATTCTTCCAAATGGCCATTTGGGGATGGCAGTTTGCTGTACTTGCATAAGGTAAGTTCCAACTACATCAAGGAAATGTTAACAAATGGAGTAGGGAGGATGTGGTTCCAGCTTTATAGCAATAGTGTCACCTGTTTGCTCTGTTCAAGTGTTTAGAAAACTTGATAACTCAATTAGAAGCTGTGGTTTAAAAAAAAATAATAATCCAATTCCTGTGGTTTTCATGGAAGAGGCAAATCTTAAAATAGGGATTTGAATGAGCGGAATCAGCCACTCTGGTTTCTTCAGCTATAACAAATTGTTTCTGGTTGTCAATTAATGCATTAGATGTCCTTCCTTGATTTACTATTGGCTAACAATCAGCATTTGTACCTGAGGAGGAGTTGTAAACGTGATTGCATCCATAATTAAGACACAGGTTACCTGCTGTTGTCAAAAATAAATAAATAAATAAATAAATAAATAAATAAATAAATAAATAAATAAATAAATAAATAAATAAATAAAGGATAAATAAATAAATAAATAAATAAATAAATGAATAAATAAGAATTTATATATATATAAATTCTGATTACTTTAATATAAATACAAGTTATTTGCATTGGATTTGCCTTTGTAGTGGCTAGGCAGCTTCAGTTTCCCAGCAGGTTGGGAGGCACATTCCAAGTAATGTTCCCTCCTGCTGTGCTATTACGTTCCTTTACTAGGAGGTAGCAGAAGAATTAGCAAAAAGGCAGAAAAAAACCCACAAAACCACAAATACATTAGAAAACCAACCTTTTCACATTCCAGAAAAGTGAGAGGTAGCTTCACATACAGGTATCTGCAGTTTCACACCCACCTCCAAAGGGCATCAAGTGTTTGACCTATCAGTCTTCAGTAGGGACTTAAAAATTCTGCCGTCTGTAGCAAAGTCAGTGGAAACAGGACTGTCAGAAGAGTCTGTTCCAAAGATTTTTAGAAGTCACTACATATGTTAATTCAAAATGAACACGACTTGTAGAATGTATGTCTTGTTTTTTAAAAAAAGGTAACTCTTTTAAGGATTATAAACTTTACTGACAATGACAATGTGATGACACCATATATTGAGATTTCTGCAGGGAATTTAACTTAGTCTTGCATAGTACTCTCATGGAAGTAGTTTGTACTCAAAACAAAAAGTCAGAGAAGTTTATATTAAGTAAATTGAAAACATGGCAAGAGTACATAGTCATAAATGGTGAGCTGTTACCCTAATGTGGAGGTTACTTGTGTATTCCTCAAGGAGCAACACTGAGCCCCATATGGTAAATATTTTTGATAAAGATCTGAAGAAAAGATTAAATCCATCTTGTAAGTGTCACAGAAGACATGAACTGCCTCAACATGCCAACTCCTTGGCCAGTTCATCTGAGCCTTCATAACCTTTCTGTTCACCTTTTCATTCGATTGAAGCTCCCATCAGTATTACCTGTTGACCTACATCTGCTTAAAGCTCAAAAGCAGTAGCCTCTCCTGATGTCCTCACTTGTCTCTTGCCATTAACACAATAGCCCTACTCTTCCTTTGAATTCTTTTCCCTCCTTAGCTTCAGTGACTTCAGCAACTTTGTCCTTTTGGGGTTCTCTTACCAATCACTCTGTCAGTCTATACTTTGAAGGATTCTCTGTCTTCATAGATGATTGCATGGGCTCTTTTCTCAACTTTTTGTTTGCCTTTGTCTCAATAGTCTCATCTACAAGCACAAGTTTAATTACCATCTCCATGAGGACATACAAATTTATATCTCTGCTTCATCCATAACATCTCATAACATCCATAACATCTCTCAAATTTGGTATCTTCTGATAGCTATCAGCTCAAATGCAGTATGACTAAAGCATGTCACACACTCATCTTGTCCCTACTCAGTCCTTACAGCTTCCCTCATCAAGAACTGCTGTGAATAATGTGATCACTAGGCTTGTCAGACAGGCAGGTGATGCAGACAACTATTTAGGTCTGAAAATCAGATTGTCTCCATCTTGCATATTATTTCTGGAGTCTGTAGGTAGCTACAAAGTTATAACTCTTTTCCAAATTCTCATAATCTTTACCTTCAAACACTACCTTTTTCTGCTGCCCTTAACAGAAACAATATTCATACTACTGCTGCAAAGACCATTGTTCTAGCTTCCTTTCTTTTTGACTTTCTCTGCTGGCTCCTTTGCTATTACATCAAGAATAAATTATTTTTTTAAAGTAAGGCTTTTCAGGCATATTCCTGCTTTTCAAGGCATTTTATTCATTCTCAGTATGCCAATTATTGTCTGCAACTGACCAATTATTCCAACCTTTTTTTTCATATCTGCTAAATAAAATGACCTACATGAGTTTTCTTGAGTTTTCTGTATTTTATTGCTTCATAGGTTTGAAAGGATATCTCTGCAAAAGACCACCACACCTGCCCTGGTGGATGTGCTACATACAGGAGTCCTTGGTGCTACCACAGCAGGAATAGTAATGATTAATATGTACAATATGAATTTTTAACCTGCAAAATCAAGATCAGATATCTAAGTGTCACTGAATCCCAGACCACATCAGCTGGAACAGACCACCAGTGATATCTAGTCTAGCTCTATGTTCAAACCAGGTCCGAGTGGAGCAGATTTCCCAGGATTGTGTCTAGGTGGGTCTTGCATACCTCCAAGGTGGACATTCCACACCTGCTCTGGGCACCTGCTCCAGTATCTGATCAACTTCATAGGAAAAATTATTTTCCCTGCATTGGGTGAAAATTTCCCAGATTTCATGCTGTGTCTGTTGCCTCTTGTCCTTCCACTGTGCACTTCCAAAAAGACTGTAGCTTTATCTTTTATACAACCTCCAGTCAGGTATCTGTAAACAGAAACAAGATGTTCAACCTTCTATTCTTAGAAACAAAACTGTAGGCTGAATGAGTAAAATGCAACCTAGTGTTTAAAGTTGATACTAGATACATTCAGGTAGGAATGGAGATGTCCTTTATTATTTTTAAGTTATTGGAAATTAACAAGTTAGAAGGATATGTTTGATTCTTTGTCACTTGTGGCCTAAGTTAAAGCCAGGTGTCTTTCTATATTGTAAAGGCTCAACATGATGTTAAGGTCTTAGTGAAGAAATTATAAGATGAGATTGTTTGATTTGTGTTATGTAAAATCAAACATTAGGTCATTTCTTCCCTTACAATATTTTCCAGATAACATTTGGAAGAAAGGAGGAGGTGGCCTTGAAGTCCATGGGTTGTTGTAAGCATACAATGCTACATATGATTCCCTACTATTCCTGTTCTGGGCATCTGGTTTTACAGCAGTGGAAGTATTCAGTCAGTATCATACGTAACATGTAACTTCAGGTAACTCATATAAAGTGTTTTTCAGCTCTAAAATATACTGGTACTATCTTGTAATTTTAAAAGGAATATTTGCACTAGTAGGCCTACGTAGTTAAGAAGGCATATCAGAAAGAGAAGACAAAGGCCTGTTCATTAGATTTTTGTGGTGGGTTGACCCTGGCTGAATGCCAGGTGCCCACCAAGCCGCTTTATCACTCCTCCTTCTCAGCTGAACAGGACGGAGAAAATGTGACAAAAGGCTTATGGGTTGAGGTGAGAACAGGGAGAGGTCATTCGCCAATGACTGTAATGGGCAAAACAGACTCTGTGATAACGTATCTAAAAAGGGAAAAAACTGCTGCATATCACAGAGGCTGTATCCACTGCTGATGAGCTTGGCCTTGGCAAGAGCTCTGTCTTGCAGCTGGCTGGCATTGGCTCTATCAGACATGGAGGAAGCTTCTGGCCTCCACTCACAGAAGCCATCTCTGCAGCCTCACCCCCCGCTACCAAAACCTTGCCACGCAAATCGCCCACTTTTCTGGTCAGCATTTTTTATATCAAAGCAATATTAATATTACAAGAATTATTATAGTCCAGATGTTTTCCTACATGCTGTCCGGATTTAACATAACGTAGGAAAAATTCCAATTGCTGATAAAAGATGGACTAAGTATACATCAAGTTACTCCTTTGTTATTATTAAGTACTTTTCATTTTACTGACACTTAAAGGAAGTTCTCTTAATAGATTTGCTTTTGATTTGAATTATTTTGAATATATTTAAAAATACGATCCATTTCCTTATTACCTTCTTTCTTGATATGCAATTTTAAATGTACACTTCACAAAAAGCTCAGTGTCAACAAATTGATCAAATTCATTCTCTTTGCAACTTCTTTGGCATGTTAAGTTCAAGATAAAATGATACCAAGTAAAATAATGTTAAGTCTGTCTTTACTGACCAATACTTCCACGTCTGTCTGTGTAAATGCAACAAAACCTCTTCACTCACATACTATTCTCTGTTTTATGACTCATTATCACCTACTCTGTGATAGGCTCCTTCTGTGTCAGTGACTGACAGTCCTTTTGAGGTGTATGGAGACACATACAGAGAATATGAAACATATAAAATACAAACATCTACTGAGAAGCTGAATAGAGCAAACAATTTGGTTGATGTTTTGCCATTCAGAAATCTTGCCTTTCTACATGTCAATATCTCACCAAAATCTTCTGACCCCGGCTCTGTACTCCAGAAAGTCATCCCGCTTAAGTGCTGAGTGATTGATTTATCTTGTCAGGGGCTAACAAGACAATGTTTCTCCTATTGCCTTGACACAAAACACTGGCACAGATTGCCCAGAGAGGTGGTAGATGCCCATCCCTGGAGACATTCCAGGCCAGGCTGGCCGGGGCTCTGAGCAACCTGACCTAGTTGTAGATGTCCCTGCTCATTGCAGGGGAATTGGACTAGATGACCTTTAAAGGTCCCTTCCAACCCAAACTATTCTATGATTCTGCAATTCTGTGATGAAATCCCACCTTTAATAATGAAACCCCAATGCTTCAGCAAGTATTATGATCAGTCTCAATTAATTCTACAATATAAACTTTTATATCGGAGATAGTCATGTTGGGCTCACTCTAGTCAAAAGAGAATTTATAGGGAATGATTCTTCTGACCCATTTTAGATATCAGCCTTATGCTTAAGTAAATAACGCCTAGGGACATAATTTTCTTTCTCGCTGATTATAAAAGAAGTCTGTACAAAAATCTCAAAGACACTGTTGACATCTACTTCCAGTCAGACAAATTCTACTTCTCATTTCATTTGTGCTTTTGCAGAGACATCAGCGATAGTGCTCTTCTCACTCTAACATATTAGGTCCAAGGACAATTATTGGTATGGTGGACCCTTTATATATTCCTATTCTACAATGTTTTATACATATAAATATATGGAATAGTAGTGCATCCCTTGACAGGGTGCCTAAACCAAAGTTTAGACATCTCTATGTCACTGGTTTTTGAGACAGCCAGATCAGCTGTGTTTGGCAGTTTTCAGATCTATAGAATGCTTAAGAAAAATAGATACTTCAGTTAACATCACAGAGATTTGAAATGGTCTGTTCTATATATTGTGCACATGCACAGTTAATATGCTTCAAACACAGCTCTTGAAGGCAAAACTGAAACAATCTCCATCATTTTATACCTTTACAAAAGCACTTTTTAAAGAATTCATTATTAACTAAAGAGGATTGAGAGTATTGAGGACTAAAACAATAAGGTAAGGATTTTGGTTATTTGTCTTACAAAACACATCTATGAAAGCAACAAGATTTCTGGTTATGGATACTTTCATGCTGTTTTTATCTTTAAAAGTTACAAACACGAACACAGCTGGAATAATAGGCTCGTGTGACATCCACAAAAGGATTAGAAGAGAAAGCATTAAGAAGCAATAGACTGCTGTCTTTCTGATCTCTGTAAGGGTGGGATTCAGCTCACTAATATTAATCATAAAAAGCCAAACTCTTACCTGTTTAAGTGAGTTGTCAAGGCTCCCTCTATAGTCAACAGAGAGAGACGGGCACTTCCCAACAATGATTAATCAAAATGTAGAATCAATGTCTGCAGGGCACCAGTGGAGTCCTTTCTGAAGTTCCTAAATGTATCCCTTGATTGTAAGGGAGATCTATACCAGTAGCTCAGAGTAAATAACTTTTAGATGCCAAGAGCAGGAAGAAATTAAGTTAGATTACATTTTATCTTACTGGTGTAGTAACTGTTACTTGTAATGTCTACCAGCCCTTGGCCAAGGATAAATATGATGAAAAAATTTTGGTAGTATTTCAGAGATCAAATTAAAACAGCCATTGAGATGTTAAGGAAACCCTCATAGACTTATCAGTTCTCCGTGCTTATTGTAGAAAGTGTAAACAAAATTTAACTGAGCAACCTACAAAGTCTCTTAAGTTAATTTGTATGGGGCAGAAAATGGAGAGTATCATTATCATGCATGAATCTTAAATCTTATTTTTGAAGGAAAAAAACTTTTGGAATTTTTAAAACGTTCCCTGCTGTCTTTAGCTAGAGATTCTTTATCTAAAATATTAGAGAATTATAAGAGAAACACTCGTGATTTAATGCATTTTTAATACTTAACTTTCCGTTAGCTGGTCAGTTAGAGCTTTCTCAAAGGAGCCTTGCTCTATGAGCCTGCCAATTTAGTTGCAACATGGTATTAAAGGATATTAAATGTCTGATAAGGAAGGTTCCTCAAAACATGCCTATCTTTGATCCAGGGCACTGTTGGAACAGTGATCTAATAGTCAGAACAGGGGGATGGAAGAACTATTTGCAGCTCTGACGCTGGCTCTCTCTGACTTTGCATAAGTCACAATTCTGCAAAGTCAGAGAAAATTACTGAGCTGAGGGGGAGGAGGCTCCTATCCACTTTCAGAAGCACAGTCTCTGCTCCCTCTGTTAAGGGAAAAGACTGAGAATAGAATTCAACCCCCACAATGTATCTAGCTCTCAAGAAAATTGTATTCCCTCTAATTAAAGATTGAAATAGTACAAATACATTTTATCTACCATCACTACTAAAATGGCACACCCATGACCCATTAGCTTTTTTTACAACTGTATTTCAGTTCATCTTCTATAATGGTTTGTGATGTCATTGTTTTAGCTTTTATAACTGGCACTAGGAATCAACATATTCCAGTGAATGGATCAGAATTCTCCAAAGGATGTACAGAAAATTTTATTATGAGCAGGATAATTACGTACTAGGTTACTGAAAAATAATTTGTTTCAACAATGAGCTTTACTGCTGACTACAGGGTCGATTCTCTAGGGATGTTTCTTACACCTGCACAAATCCTGTTGATGTTAATGTGGCTTCATGTGTTACCAAGAATCGATCCACCAGATGAGCTTGCAAAATTAGAGCTTTAAAGCAGTAATTTTTAAAGCTCTGTGACCTCAAGCAGGTTGCTGAACAAGTAGATCATAAGAAACAAGCTCTGTTTAATCAATGAAGGCTATTTACTGCCAAGTTCTCACCCTACTTCTCTCCATTTCCCCCTGCAGTGAATAGCATACTGACCACTAGTATCCTCCTAATTAATTTCTAGACTCAGTCCCTACTGGACAGGTTAGGAACCACTTAAACTGGTAGGTAACCAAGAGCCATGTGGACTAATGAAGCAGGTAGGATCTCCCCCAGAGTTAGCACTTCGGTTTTGCATGTTTTTTTACTATCCCCTCCCACTTCTGTTTTTTTCTCTGAACAAGGGAAAGAAGGAGAGACAAATGGTATTTTTTGCCTAGCTGAAAAAGATGCCAAAGGAGCTACGTAACCAGGTTGCTTATGTTGAAAGGTCAGAAGAATTCTATGTGCATTTCAAATTTCATGTGTCATTGTTAAATAAAATGAGGAAATTGACATTGCAGTCAAATGAAGATTACTTTCATTTTCTCATTTACTTACAGAAAAAGTATTTTATTTGATTAGAAACCCCACCAAACCTTTGAAGTAACTCACAGGTAGGGACAAACACATATATAGACAAAAGAGTCATTAGGTTAACTTCCAAGGAAAAGTGCCTGTGTTAATGAAGAAGTTATTCTTCTAAGACCAGAGTATTAGAAAACTGGGCCTAGCAAATCAGTGGGGCAAAGGAAGTAACATAGTTAAGAAAGGTTGGGGAGGGAGGCATTTATTGGTAATGGGAGTGAAGAGACTGTGGAGGAAGAAGACAGGCAGATTCTGTTTGTGATTCAAAAGATGAGGAAGATAGAGGAGACTAGAAAGTAGGCAGAGACAGGAAGAAAAGGAAGTTGGAAAATATACCCCAAAGGTTACACCTGTAGTTCTATAGTAGATTCTTCAGTATGTCAGAGCAAGTTTGAACACATGGACACAAGCTAATCAGCCCTCTCTTGAATTCAACCTTTTTTTTTTCGTATGTGTGTGTGTATGATGACATCATGCCCATGACATAAAGGACCCAAGCTTCTTCAGTTCTTCTAGGGTTATGACTGCACTTAGAATCATGGCCTCTCGATTGTGTCAGAAGGCTTTAAATAGGCTACAGAGGTCAGTCAGTACACTGCAAGTTCTTGTATTATCTATTTGTTTCTAAAGGTGTCCCTGTGATATGTAATGAATGAAACCAGTATTCTAACGGTAAATATTTTTATTATAAGAATAAGGAAGTTTTCCATTAAATTGCATGCTACCCATAGTCCTGGAATCCGCATGACTTGCGTAACAACCTAAGAGATTCAAACATCGACATCAAAGGGTACAGAAGCTGACTCAGTGAATATGGCAACTATCTATGACACACACCTGATACTGATGTGTATGTTGGCAACTATCCCAGGCTTATGCCTTAACTTCTGCTTTGTCCTCCCAGATGTGTCATCATTGGGAAACTGGAAGAGGGATGCTTACTAAAATGGATTATCTATTATTTCAAAATAATCCTGTTCTACCGTAAACACAGATCATTCCATGTCAGACTCTTCTCAAGTATCTTTAAGTTTTGAGTGACAGAGATGGAGAAGTAAACATGAGTTAGAAATTGTGACACTTAAAAAATACCAGGCAAGAAAAATTATATGATTCAGGAACAAACAGATAACTGCTTTGTCAAAACTGTGGGTGGTATAGAGAATATAGCTATCTTTGTCTTTGACTATAGTCACATATTATTCAGGAGAGAATGTAAATGTAATTGCCCCAATTAAATCATGTGGCTGGTCTGGAGACTGCATGTGTTATGATGCTGCTCTGGGAAAATTGCTAGCCAAGGGTGAAAGGCTAATCATTAGCATTAGTGTTTGTGCTCGTCTGCAGAGAGACATAAACAGACAAAACCAGCCATTCATCCCACTCAGTTTGGTATAACTCACACTGAAAGAGTCACCTGCATTATTTAGCCAGTTCGTGCACTTCTATTTGTATACCCATTTCAAATGTACATTCTGCTGGGCAACCCAAATCTCTGAAGAATCTTTTTCCCTTATTGGTTCTTGATCCATCTTATCTACAATTGTTCTGGATCCAAGAGACAAGGTCTCAGTCTCTTACCCGTATATTTAGGGACAGAGGCATTTCACTGCTTCTGCAATGGAGGTCCATTGCAGGGAGATGCAACACACTGCAAAGGCATTGCTGATATTCAGGGGTGTTCTCTAGACCTGACATAACATCATGGGAATAGGCTGAGAAACTGAAGGAAAGTCCTTCAAATGGCTGCTAAAGCCTGCTAAGATTAAGCATCCATCTGAAGATAAATAATTTTCCCCATAATTGAAAGATACTTAGTTTTAGAAGAATGAGGAATAAAATGGTGCTGCACTTGCAGTATCACAAACAATGTAGACTATTACAATATTCCACAGAAAGAGTGTGAGGGAGCATGTCCATGGGGACCATCTTATCAGACAACCATTAGTAAGTTTTGCCCTACACTACTATCATGTTATACACATTATATATGTAAGTATACAAATCACAGAAGCACCTAATGTAATTGTCTCTGGTGAGCATATATAACAAAGCTGGAATGTTGTGATTATTTATATCTATTGCATTCTGTGTTGTAGTACTACAGTTCTAACCTACTAAAGATCCATCTAATTTTTATGGTAAAAAAACCTGAGACTTTTGAACAGGACACTCTAAAAACAATATTCCTCTAAGAAACTTATGTGACATCAAACTGCCATAGTTATTTTAATATTTTTCTATATTTTAGTCCGAATTTTAGTGCTGATCCTTCTTAGAATAAAGATGTGTTTCAAATTTGGTTACAGTACTCTAAACTCCATAGGAAAAGAAGTATGTTAAAAGTTCCGGAGAAGACATAAGAGTAGGGTCAAGTCCAGGTAGTGACCCAAATAAAATAATTTGTACAACAGGAATGGAGTCTGGTTACAAGCCAATGTGTTTGCAGACAGACTAGTACTAGAATAAATGGGTGCCTTATGGTAACATGCTGAAGCCATGAAACCTAAACAGCACATATATAGTGTGAATTTGAGTCTTGCCATTTTTAAGAATTTTCATACGTGTTCTTGCATTCTGCAGGAGCTCCTTCAGGAACATTTGCCCTGAAAACAATGATTCAGGTTTAAGAGCCAATATTTCAAAATGCTTTATAATCAATTTGCATACCCAGATTATTCTGAAAATTGATGGGCCAAGGGAAGGAAGGAATTAAAAGTGCAAGTTTGAGATAATTTGCTTCAATTTCCTTTCTGCTCAAAGGAACTGATTTTCATAATCAAGGTGCTTGATTTACATACAGAAGTGCATTGTCTTGAAAATTGCAATAGAAGGGACTGAAGCAGAATTAGTGGTAAAAACTTCAGATCATTTGACTAAGGCACTTCCAATATGCAATTCCTATATTACAGCTTTCAACTTTAAATGTGTTCTGAAGTCTATGTACATAACTGAATACTGATGTGTCCAGACAATGTATCATTTTCTTCTGTGAGAAAATTTTGAGACGTTTAGTCCAGGCATTCCTCAGATGTAGCTCTCCTCAGGAAATAGCTGATTTTATTATTGAGAGTGCTTTAAATTCCATGTTGATAGTGAAGTTATTTGGAAAACTGATGGAGTTTGAAGGAGGGTAGGTTAACACCCACCAAGATGGACAGGTTGTCTCAGCCCCAAAGAACTGATGTGAAAATCTCTATTAATTTCTATTGACTTCTCTCAATTCATCTCCTATTGGCATGTATGAGCTATTTAAGGTCACTTTCTTAAATGCTGTCCATTTAAAATCACATAAAGATCTAGGTCTCCCCCAAACAGTTCTCTTACTGCAATGGTCAAGAGATGTTTTCCTCATGGTCTGTCAGTTACCATGATCTTTCCTATAGTCCCTCTTAGGCTTTAGTACACAAACGTTTCTCGTAGTGTCAAAATCAGCTTGAAGTGTGTTTATCCTCCCCTGCCCTGAGCCATTCTTGCTTTTGCACAGGAGGTCACTGTCCAGTTCAATTGTGCTAATATGACTTTCTGTGAAGCTGTGTTAGAACCAGGATCAGCAACATGGTCTGAAGTTAAAAAAGAATCTGTGGTTTTTTACCCTAATTTGAATTGCTGGTAACAAGCAGAGTTGAAATATTATTTGAGATCTGAGCAGCAGAACCTGAATTTATGTTCTGAAGTGATGCTGTCCTGGCGTATACATGTTCTGTACCTTAAGAGTTATAGATTTCACCTTCGATCAATTAGGTGCATGGCTGTAGGTTTCCTTTCTTCTTCACTCAGCAGCTCCATATTTACTACAGTTTTGTTTAAAAATTGCAATAAAATAGGTATCTATTTTAAACCGAGTGTAAGCTGATTGACGTCATGTAAATAACAGCAGTATAGCAAATGTACAAGTAAAACTACTCTTGTGACGTCCAGCTTTCAATGGGCCAACTGTCTGTTCATTGGGCCAACTATCAGGAGATGCTCAGATGAAAAATTTACCCATACAAAAATTTTACTCAGTCAACTTAGCTGTCTGATTCAAATGCTGATGCCTCAGATGACCTTAGTTATCAACCGAAACCATCTACCATCTATCAGGAAGCTTCCATGTGACATCTCACATCTCAGTTCCAGTTGTGCAACCTCATTAACAAGACTCTGCTAAGAAGAAGGGAAACTGATCGTCACAAAACTTAGCTACTAAAGTTCAGTCTAAACAGCAGTTCTTCACATTGTTCCTGAATGTGAGCTGCATCTATGCTTAAAATTGCTGAAAATCAGGAATACTAATAAAGCCCTTAAATTTGGGGGGAATAAAAAATATACAGAATTGAAGTTAATGGCAGGGAAACATTGACAGCAAAAGAGTGATTATCTTCCTGCTGTCACTATTTCTACATGTAGACCTAAATAATACATTCCACAATAAGGAACAGCAGTTTCATTTAGTATTTAGATTTTCCTAAAACTTTGGGCAGGAATGTGCCAAGATGCTTTGGAGGTAAAGTTGCACAAAGGAGCTATGAAACAGAAGAGTGTTATCATATTTAACTAGGAACTCTCTCTAGGCTTTTCCAAAGAGTGCCATTTGGCCTAATAATTACTGGGTGAATTTTCCAAGGAAGAGTAGTAACATTGCCAAATTTAATTCTTTGCCCTAAAATACTACAATGTTACAACTACTTAGTTAGTTTTATTGTAGCATGAGGGAAAAAAAAAAAAAGTTTTATATTTTGTTTCAGAAGAGACTTCCCCCTGAAGCTCAAACTGAAACAGACCTTCTGGAAAATGGCGAGACCAAATTTGAGTCCAGATGGCTCTTAAGTTTTTCAAAATAACAGGCAAGTGAAAACAAATTCAAACAGCTACTGAGGCTGCCTGTAACAAAAATGACTTTTTAAAATCTAGTTCGTATAGCTTGAGATGGGGATGTAGGAATAAATGTAGAAACAAATTCTTTCATTAGCATGGGAGTACTAAGGAAGCCTGGTTTTCTGGTTTTTTCCATTCTTCATCCCTAAACATTCACACCACAGTAACACGCCTTTCCTTCAGTGGCAACATGATGAGATTAGCTACCTTGCTGCTGGTTTCCACTATATTTTAGGAAACTCTGAGATCTCTACCCTTCTGTTAAATTGGTTCGAAATTATTTAACAGGTTTATAGGTCATTAGAGAGACTGTAATAAAAGATATCACATAAGTTATAATTTGTCAGGCTACCAAATATAAGTACTTTTTCATTTCCAAAATTAGGAATTGCCTTATAAATGAGTGCCTTATAATACATACCTATGCAACTGATATAGTTAATAAAAAGGGCAATTTTCTCCCATGTAGACAAACACTTGAGATAGAGTAAGGTAACAAGACTCAAGTCAGCAAGACCTTAAGAAGCCAGGATACTTCTTAAGAAACTGTCTCTCAGATAAAATGCAGTAACTGACAGCCTGTGTATTCTCAGCTGTGCAAATGTAGATAAAATACGTTAGCATTTAACTACTTTAAAAAAATAAATAAAATTATTCCAATAAACAGTTACACAATATTTCAAAAGTAAAATAACTATTTAATAGTGAGTAATAAAATGTCTCCTTCTCACCATTATAGTGACAAATGTTAGATGACTGCAAAGCAGTATTTTCCTAAACCTGTCTAGAAAAAATATGTTATGTATTCTTAACTTTGCTTTGAGGGACCTAATAAATAGATAACCAGTTCTTCAATGATGCCTTCTTTTCAATGCATTTATTTTAAATTGTTTTGATCCTGCCTAAACTACTAAAATTATTGTATTGAGATGCTCATATGTATTTCTAATGTGGGTAAGGGACTTAAAATTTGGCAGGAAAACAGCTTCTGTGTCAGGGATGAGCCTTTTGTAATCTCCCTGATGAACTGCCACGATGATAAGACTTTTTATAAGAACCAGCCTTTGCACATGCTCAGCAGCGCCCAGCCACAATTTGACAGCTATGGTCTCCTAAGAGCCCTTCTGCACCAACATGCTGAGCTAGACAACCCCTTCCACCACCACTCCAGGCTCCTGTAGAGCACTGCAGAAGCAGGCATCGGAGCAGAAAGCAGGAAGGCTCTTCTCTGTGGTCTTGATGTTCTTATACTGCCAAGTCAATACTAGGGAAAGAATCTGAATTAAATACAGAAAGGAAGGAAAGCAATCTGCCTGAAAGGCCAAAATGTAGCAAAAGCGTGGACCAGGAGAGTTTGGGTGGACTTTGTGCAACTGATTGTTATTGACAAGTTGAGAAAATTAAATCAGCTTCAGGAAAGGGAGATTTGGGACTAAGATAGTTAGGAGCTGGGCAGGCTGGGACAGAACAGGAAGTTGAAGAAGATCCTGAGACTAATTGAAGAAACTGGAGCAAAACACCTGGGTTGGAGGAAGGAAAGACTGGGAGATGGGAAGTGGCAAGAAGAACAAGGAAATGGGCAAAAAGCTGGTGGAAATTGATAGTGGGACTGGGAGAAGAGACTGTGATCATGTGTGTGTTTGAAGAGAACTGAACAGAGCAGGGAGCCTGGCAATGGGTAAGCACATTGACCACAGTAGGACACCAGCTGTGAGCCACAGCCAAACACTTAGAATGGGAGAGTGGGGCTGCAGCTGCAAGGAGAACCCTGAAAGTGAAGACATATACTAGTTTGGAAAGAAGTCAATGACACAGAGACTATGTACTAAGATTATAAAGAAAATTAAAAGGATCTGCAAGATAGGTTTGAGTGTGTGAGGACAGTAAACATCCAGCTATGGTGAACAGAGGAAAATCCTCTGCTTACTAGAGCATACCCTGGCAGCATTTAGGCCTGAACTCAAGTTGGTTAACATTCTTCTTCTGTCAGCAAGTACTTGTTAAACTTACTAACATTTGGATATCTCACTATGTGGTCTTATGCAGATTTAAGACCACACTGCTACTGAAAATAACGAACATACATTTTCTCCTGCCTTTGGCTGCCTTTTTCTTGCTTCAGAACCAAAGATTGTGGACACACAGTAAGAGCTCATGCAGCTCACAGATCTAATCAGACACTAGATAATATTTTGCAGAGGTAGCTTTCACTAAGATCAGCAAACTGGTCTGAATTACTGTTGCTACATGATTACTCATGCCAACAAAAATTAAAATGGTAGAAGCTGCAGGAGAGACAGATGGGAATGCAGGGAATCCCTCCACTCCCATTTATTTTTGACTGTGTGGTCCTACATCCACTTACACCAATCCTGAAATGATGCCCTCTTTCCTCTCTATTGGTGGACCATATGGAAGTGGATTGCTTACTAATAGTAACTGTTACTCACCAACTGAAATGATAGAAATCTCCTTTCTCTAACTAAAGATTTTAACCCTGCTAATGAATGAGAATACTGCAATCTGTATGATGCTACACAGAGACATCCTGGAATTTTATTTGCTTCTTTAATTCTCTAGAAAAATGAAAAAGAAAAAAATCAGTGTTAACAGATCATGAAACTTGCAAAATAAGCCTTCTGAGATAAGGAATTACAGTTGCCTTGCTGGGAAAAAAAAAAAAAATATATATATATGTATATATAAAGCATATAGTTGTATAACTAAAGGCAGTATCATAATGCCTATAAAAACAGAGTTCCATTAAGGCAACTTAGAGTTTTTGACTTTCCAGCTTGCATAATGTTCTCTTTATGTCTTCTGTACATGTGTAGTAGTATACAAGCTGGTTTGAATCTCTGCTTAATTATTTTAGAAAGACTGAGGAAAGACAAGAGAGAAGTTTGTGTGTTTTATATGAATAAGGAGACCAACTAAAGGCAGAATAGCTGAAAGAGAGTGAAATGAAAGGCACTTACATCATACAGTTTTCCTGCAATAAAACTCTAAACATGCCAAGGATTCTTGAGTATTCCTTTGAGGTTGTTTATTGGCACCTGCAAAGCAAAAAGAACTCTTTGTATTGTATTAATTATAATGTCCCTGTACCACCCTGTAATGCAATAGTGCTTGCTTTTTCACTCTGAGGGAGAAGGAGGAAGTCTGTATTACAAGCTTATTTAAATAACTATAATATCAATTATCTGAAGTTCCATATACAGAGCTCAGGTAGCTGTGCTTAGAATTTGTTTGAATTGTAAACATGTTTAAAAAGTTTTAATAGTTGACAGGGGAAAATGTATAAGGCTTGCAAAAGATGACTCCAAGTCACAGAATCACTCTGCCTTTGTAGGAGGTGGACTTCAGTTTGGTAATTAAATCCAAAATCAGCAAACTCAGACAGGAAAAATTTCCTTTGTACAGGCGTATCTACTTGGATATTGTGTACCTGCATAAAGTGAGTTTGACTGGAGTAGACTGGTAACCGTATTTGCAGAGTCAACTTCTGACAACTATCTTACCAGGCTGGTAGCACTGGTAGACCAGACCTGATTTCACCAAGGCAACTGATAGCTGATGGCAATACTGTCACGTTGGTCACAGCCTGGCTCATAGCAGAATACTGAACCAGCTAGTAACACAAATAAGTTGGTCACAACAGAAGGGAATTTTTTTAGACTAGAACAGACAAGAGGCTCTCCCTTTACTACTCTTGAAATAACAGAAGCCAAGGAGATTGATGAGTAGGGTGGCTTCTATTTGCACCTGAGATTGGTCATATGTATGATGGAATGATTTTGAGCTGTTCGTATGATTTATTTTCCCCACTTTGCTCCAAACAAGAAAGATAGCTTTATTCATGTTCTCAAAGGATATTGCAGATGGTAAAAGATCATTTGTAGTGATAACTAAGAAGGTTTAGTTTCAATTTTCAGAGCCAAAAAACAACAGTATGAACAGCTGGGAGGTTCTAGGCCTTAGTGATATTTTGTTTTTAAGACAGACAGGATTGATTCACTTCAGCATCTTGTGGCTAGCAGAAGAGGCATATCTTAGGACTTAGTCAGAATTGTGAGTTACCATCCCTTTCCATCAGAGCCTTGTGCTAGTGTGTTAATTGGGGAAGATACTAATTTTGTTGTGGTTTTGAAACTGATATGATACATGTGATATACATGATTTATGTTTTACAGATTTAATATGTTTACATTGTGGCAGACTACACTGTAGTCACTACAACTGAATGTGTATTGATCGAAAGAACACCCTCTAAATCATTATTACAGAAGCATACAACAGAAACACAGACAACACAATTTTGCAGAAGTTGCAAAGTGCTTGGGCAAAAGGTAGACTTACACGTGGATAAGCAGGAAAATATTTACACCAATCTGCAAAGTTTGTCAGCATTACACTGAAATGATAGAGGAAATACCTGTGAATGTTAGAAAGTTTTAGAAGATGGCTTCCACCACTAGAGTAGCTGGTCCAAGACAGTAAATGCCCGCTTATTTAGAAGAAAAAAGCTCGATTTTGACACATGTGAAAAGCTTGTTGAGATCTAACTCAAGAGTACGTTCTGTGGGTACTATTGTATCACAGAATGAGTTAGCAAAGGCTCCAGAGCAAGTATCAGGGAAAAAAAAAAAAAAAAAAAAAAAAAACAACCACCTTTACAGGCATTTTTGCCAAGTGTAATTATTTTCTGTGAATGCATCGCTTTATCTGGTGAAATAGTTTGAATGTGTCACCAAACATGTCATGCCCACCTGTACTCGGAGATTATATCTGAAAAGAAAAGAAAGATCAACAGAAAGTCTCTAAAGAGTAAATTTCACATTATTCACACTCTACAACTCAGAAATGCCAAGGTTGTTCAGCATAAGTGTATAGCAGTTCAGCAGTATGGACAGTGATGGGAATCTCTACTACATATTTCTCAGGTCACTCTATATATAGCAAAAGCGTTAAAAAGCCAGTATGAAAGGTGTGTTATTAATAAATGATCTATACCAGGCTGGATTTGAAAGTGATTTTTGAACAATGAATTCTTTGGTTAGGTTTGTATAAAGAACAGCAGATAAATCCTCTAATCCACTTGCAGTTATAAATTAAACTGAATTAAGATATGCTTTCTGAGCAAAATCATGTAATATGGTAGCTGTGTGGGTTTCCATGGCATGGTTAGTGAGTTCTGAAGTGTAACTGAATTGCTCTCCTTCCTGAGATCAAAACAACTGTCACCTCCTAATTAAGATGCCACAGTCTAAAGATATCAAAACCAGTAAGAAATGGTTCTCCAGTTACATAAACAACAATCAGAAACAGAAAGAAAATATTGGCCCACTGTTAAACAAGGCAGGTGAATTAGTCACCAATAATGCTGAAAAGGCAGAGGTTCTCAACACTTTCTTCACCTCTGTCTTTACCAGCACTTTTGGGCCCCAGATTTTGGAAACAAAAGTCCAGGTTGATGCAGACACAGACACACCATCTGTGAAGGAAGAGTTGGTAGGGAACTATTACAGGAGCTTGACCCCTACAAACCAATGGAACCTGACAATATCCATCCAAGGGTGCTAAGAGACCTGGCTGATATTGTTCCGAGGCTGCTCTCTGTAATCTTCAAGAAGTCATGGAGATGTAGAGATGTCCCAGAACACTGGAAGAAGGCTAATGTAACCCCCATCTACAAGAAGGGTTTAAAGATGATCCATGAAATTATAGGTCCATCAGCCTTACTTCAGTCCCTGGGAGAGATATGCAACAAATCCTCCTGGGGGCTGTCATGAGCCAGATGAAGCACATGACTGGGAAAAGTCAGCATGGATTCAGCAGGGGCAAGTCCTGTTTGACAAATCTAATCACCTTCTAAGACAAAGTAACCTGCTCAGTTGTTGTGAGGCGAGTGGGGGACATTGCCCACCTGAATTTCTCCAGAGCTTTTGATACCATTTCCCATGGCCTTCTCCTAGAGAAATGGATGTGTTACAGTCTAGACAAGTGGTCTCCATGGTGGGTGGGGAGCTGGCTGACAGGTCACACCCAGAGAGTGGTGGTAAATGGCTGATTTTCAAACTGGCAACCTGTCACAAGTGGCATCCCCCAGGGATCAACATTGGGCTCTATGCTGTTCAATATTTTCATAAGTGATCTTGATGATGGGGTCGAGTGTACTCTGATGAAGTTTGCCAATGACACCAAACTGAGTGGTGAAGACTTAGGAAGACAGAGCCACCCTGCAGGAAGACCTGGATAGGCTGGAAGAGTGGGCTAACAAGAACCTTATTTAGTTGAACAATGAAAAACGTAAGGTCTTGCACCTGGGAAAACATAATCCAGGAGTGTAGCACAGGCTGGGATCTACCCAGATGGGGAGTAGCTCTGTGGAAAGGGACCTGGGAGTCATGGTGGACAACAAGAACAATCTGACTGAACAGTGTCCAGCTGCTGCTGCAATGAATGCCAACAGGATGCTGGGTTGCATTGGCAAGGGCATCAACAACAGAGACAAGGAAGTCATTATCCTGCTCTACTCAGTGCTTGTCAGGACACACCTGGAATACTGCATTCAGTTTTGGTTCCCACTGTACAAAAAATACATGGACAGGCTGGAGAGGGTCCAGAGAAGGGCCACAAAGGTGATCTAAAGACTGAGAAGCCTGACATAGGATGAAAGGCTGAGAGAACTGAGCTTCTTCAGCCTTGAGAAAAGAAGGCTTAGGGGAGACCTTATCACCATGTTCCAATATTTAAAAGATGGCTATAAAGGAGATGGAGACTCCCTTTTTACAAGGAGTGACAGAGAAAAGACCAGGATATAAAGGTTTGATAGCAGGGTGACAATAAACCATGGCAGATATACTGTTAACCCCCTCTTCCCCCCCTTTTCTTCTTTTAGCTCTCTCTCTCCTTTTCCCACTAAGGATAGGTGATTGGAAGGCAAAAGAAGGACAGAGAGGAGGAGCTGGAAAAAATTAAAAATGTTTCACTAATGCTACTAATAAAATAGAGAAAATAATACAAAATATACAAAACCGATCTTGAAAATCCTGACAACTGCTCCGGCAGATACAGGGCTGGCACCCAGAAGTCCTGGACTGGACTCTGCAGCCAACCAGAACTAGACTCAATCTGTCACGAGGCCTCAGTTCACAGGGACAACTCGCAAGGTGCTCTCCTAATGTCGGTCATAGGGAAAAGGGACAAGATCCTCATGATCTCCCACTTTTACATGAAGTATCACATGAATGGGATGGAATACTCAGTTGGTCTTGACTGTGCCTTTGCCAAGAGAGCTTGATGATCTTGACGATCCTTGAGTACCCTTCCAATCCGGTGTTCTACGATTCGATGACTGAAGTGAACAGGAAGAAAATATCTGGAACTTTTATCATTCAAATCACAGCTGGAAAAAAATAACTTTTGTTCCCTGTAGACTCAAAAAGAAAAAGAAAAAAAAAAAAAAATTTCTCTTTGGGTTGAAAAGTGAATTTCGTGCCATTTAAAGGAAACTAACAGCCAGTTGCAAAAGCCAGAAAATAAAAATGGAGTCTTAAGGAACCCGTGAGGTCCTCAAAATTTGGAAATGCCTGAAAACTCTTTTCACAATGAAATCTGACTGTGACTGTTCATCTCTGAATGGAAGTCAAAGCTGACTGATCTTACTCTTCTGTATATCTCTAATTACTGCTCTCAGTAATTGAAAAACTGCAGGGATCCATTCAGTTGTTCCTGTTTCATGCAATAGAAAAGAGACGAGAACAAATTTAAACAAAGACAACATGAATCTAGATTACAGGATTTTTTTCACAAATGGTAGGAACTCAGGATTAGTAACAAGGATGACAAGGTGAGATAGAAAAGTAAAAATTATCATTGAGCAGAGTTGCTGATCTTTCAGATTTTACATGTTAACTGAATACTTATAAATAAATTATGTTGTTGCTTGATTACCAGTTCACAATAATCAAAAACGTAAATTTCTTACCAAGCTTTACCTTAATGGATACTTAACAGCCAGAACTCGAGAATCCCTAAAGGAACAGAATTGTTGTCGCTCTCTTCAGGATTGAGTTTGTTTTCTGAAATATCAATTTGGGGACTTCTTATTTTTGCTTTTACTTCCCAAAACCCTATTTGTAATTCTTAACAAGATTTAAATAGAAATTGTGTTTCTTCAGGAAGCGTGAATCAGCAGGGCATTAGTTTACATGTTGAAGACTATTAATAGTGGAGGGGAAAATCATTGTATGTGCATAGGTGTCTTGCTTTAAGGTTTATGTTCTGCTGAAAAGAAAAATTCTTTTCTTTGATATCCTGAAATGTGAAACAAATTCTTACCTTGGGCAGCTCTTCAAAACCCAAGGATCCTAAAAGCTATGTAAACACAGTTCTAAATATTTTTTCAGTGTGTCAGGAATAGCATAGAGGATGGTTATTAATTTTCACCTTCACAAATTCCCTTCATCCCCTGAGATTCCAAATTAGCTGACAGGTTTGAAAATTCTACTTAACCAGCTGGACAGAAAATAAACCTACTTACCTTGTTCACTGCTACGTTTTCATCATCAGGAATGTAATTGTGTGCCATGTTACTGAGAAAGTACCCATGATGAAAGCTAGCAAAGACTTCTATGGAACAGAAAAAATAAGAGCTGACTTTCAAAAAATACATATCTTTGTCTTCAATAACTATTGCATTATTTCATCTCTGTTCAGGTCATACTTACAGCCGTTCTCCTCTTCAGCTTTCTGTAAGCATACTAGTATTATATTGCCTTACGTGACATTTCCATGATAACACCAAACACGTATTTTAACTGACCTTAGGATGTCAGATAAATATGAAAGTATTGTAACCAGTTCTCTTTCATTCATGTGCCTCTGTTTATTTTATTTTTACCAGATATTGTTTTCTTCTTACACAATGTAATAGGAATGTGACTGTGACAAGTGCGGGTGTGCCTTTGAATAATTGTTCATGCTGTATTTGGACCTGTACTTAATATGAAGTTTCTGTACTATACATAAAGCGCTGAGCATGTGACTTTCAGCCCTTCAAGTGCATCTTCACTTCCAGCCAGGTGACAGACACAGACGTCTGAACACCTGGGTTAAGCTTCTGTGGATGCGAGTATTCCCACAGTGGAGTAGTACTTTGATTAATATCCCCACAGGTTTTTACACTCACTCCTGTAAGTCAGGTTATTTGAGCTGAGGGACTCTGCCGGAGTTGATGGTGACAGTTGTTAGAGGTTGCCTGTCCTTGGGGGTGGGGATAGAATTGTGACAAGCCCTTTGATGACTGTCAGCATGACTATGTTATTCCTGCATATCCCTATGAAGTGGATTGGTTCCAGCTGGACCTTAACCAAACTTGAACTAAATATGTGCTTAGGCTCTTTGGTGTTTCTAAATTTCCCTTTTCTCTCATGCTTTATTCCAACTGCTAAATAAAGATGCCTTCTTTTAAGGGAGCTGTTTGTCAATATCAAAAGAAAAACAAGTGTCTGAAACCAGTCAGATCTGCAGGATGATAAGCATTAGTATATACAAGATAGCACTTGCCTCCTGACTGAAAATAAAAGCAAGACAGCACACAAACAAAAGCCCAGGATCAGACAAGTCAGAGAGGAGCCAGAGGTGAAGTCACTCCTGTAACACTGAAAGTGACATGGTAGGGCTCTGGTGAAGGCTGATATTGACTCTGCTGTGTACTCTTATACTTACAATTCTGAAAAACAAACAAACAACTCAAACAAACAAACAAAACAAAACAAACAACAAAAATAGAAACACAACAAAAACAACACTGTTTTGAGTTTACTACCCACTGAATACATATACATTCTCTGCCCAATAATGAATACTTTTTAGCAAAATTATGTTTGCTGACTCTTAGAAGTGGCTTTTTAAAGCTTTGACCCTTTGAAGTTGATGGGAGTTTTATCACCTGACTAATGGAGGATGTCCATAAAGCAAAAAAACCTGTTTTGGCTTATTATATGCAAATTATTGATTATTGTCTTTGCTATGTTTCAGGTATACTCAAGAACAACTAATGTAAAGAATATGATTTGAAGTATGCCCTGAGCCCTTGGCTCCTCTTGTTTCACGCAGAATCAGAGAAGTTTCTTCTGTGACACTGTCTCCAGTTTCCTTGACATGTTCCACATAACAGTTTCTCTAGAGCCAGGACAATGAGTAGACACTGTTGTCCACTCCGCATTTAGATAATATTAATAAAAATATAACTGATTTGTGATGTATTTTTGATGGTTGACAGGGTTTTTTCACTTGCCATTCTGCAGAGGTTTGAGTAAAAAGTCTATTCCCTTGGCAAATGCCAGGATTTCAGCCTTTGTTAGTGTAGAAAGTCTGTTATCGCACTTTAAAACCACTCTCATATACAGAAACAATTTTAACCTTGAACTATTGCAGTCAAGTTAATTAGAGCAGCCTTTATAGGTTCAAAAGATACAGACAACTATTGCAATACTATTTTTTTAAAAATTTTCAAAAATAGTCTTCAAATAGTTCCTCTCTGGTGTATGTATTATATTGAAAAAATGAAACATTATTATGTGAAACACTAAGATGTAATCTTCTGCACTCATTTGGTATGATGTGTATGACCAATTCATAACTATACTATTTGTAAGTAATGGAATCATCCCATATTTATTTTCAAAAATCTGTATACTATGTTGTGTTCATGCATGCCTGTGCCAAGCTGAGATTATATCTTTGGGGAGTGCATTACATGCTGTGTTATACTGTTTTTATTATAACCAATACAGGTAGTAATGCCTACAGTTAATGTTGCTCAACACTTTCTAGAATAAGACACTTCCATATTGTTATCTTTGGTGAGTTTAAACGATTTAGATCACACTTTTTCAACATATGCCTCTTGATGAATGCTTTAAAAGAATATTTCACAATGTTCAGGAAAAATATGTTCTTCTTTGAATAGCTTTTGTAGTTTCTCATTATTCGGATGTGCCAACAATACAACTTGACAGCTGCTTGACTCCTTGAGGAAGTACTCACTGGAGTGTCCTCATATTTCCTTTGCTCACTTCTTTCCCCTTACAGCTGCATAGTGATCTAAGGGTAAGACAACAAAAGGCAGATATGGGGAACTTCTAATTACCAAAGTTCCCTCCAAACTACAGCAGCAATCAGTTTTGAAATTTCAGTGAGCCAAGCTGATGTAAATACACCAGCATGGCTGGCATTTAGTTAGTTTTCCAGTTTGATTACACATGACTTTAGACTATTTTTTTATCAACTTTTTTGTTATTTTTCACAATAATGAATATTAGGCTGCAACATAAAGTTATTAATGCCAAAATAAAAGATAGGCATTGTGTCTGTGTTAACACTCGACCTTCTAGAGGAAAGGTCATTCCGCATTGCATTGCTGTAGAAAGACTTTTAGAAACACATCCATGCCCTGGTAAAACACCATCCCCTTTCGTAGGGACAATGAACACAGTTCAAGATGGCAGAGAGGCTTGATGGCAAAACCTAGTGAAGTGTATAGTAATGAGTTACCCTTGCCTATTGACAGGAAAACTTGGATAACGATACCAAAAGATCAACAGCTAGAAGCTGCTAAAATTTAGCAGAGCAAATCTAGTAGAATTCAGCCTATCCTAATACAGCCAAACTTCTGGAACAAGGCCTTTTGTTCCAGTGCCACTAATCTAAACAACAGGATGTTGACTGTGTGTGCTAGCCTTTGTTACTAGGGGCTATCTGAAAGAATGAAAATGGCATAAATCTGCAATTTCAGATCCATTCATTCTCAGCTGCAAAACCTCCATCTGTAAACTGACCCCAAAGGTGTGGCCATGTTGACTTAAGCTTCTGTGTTAAAGGTTCATACAGCCATTGTCTGTCTCTAGGAAATAACTTAATTTCCAATGGCAGTGCTGAATAAGTCTCAAGAAGCCATGGAATGGTTTTGATTTTTCATATCACCATAATTATTGCAAAAGGTCATTAACTCATCTGAGGACCACCAGTCAAACCAGTAGGCCACCTGGACAACTTCAGAGAAAGACAAGGGAACAAAACGAGAAGCATTCAGACCACTTCCTCTTCCACTTTGTCATACTTTTACCAAGCAGTATACTGACATGAACAGTTCATGAGGCACCTCCAAGAAAAGACATTAATTTTCTGACTACAGATTCCTTACCTTTTTCACTCCTTTCTTTACAGAAATAATGTTATTTTTGTTCAGGCTATATTGAATCCGCAGTCAAATCTTCGCCTAATGATGAATCAAGCAGACATTCTATTTTCCCTCTGCTGAAAGGCACTTGGTACAGTTTTGTGAAAGGTTTTCGAGCATCCAGCTTAACCGATTAGCATAATATTCTTACATATGAATAAAACTTTTGGTAAGAGGTACTGGTAGAACTAGGCTACATTGCAGTGGACTGGATAAACCTATTTTATGATGACCGCAAAAAGTCTAAATTTTATCCACTGTGTAGAAAACCTTCCTCCAGACAGTCCAGGGAAATCAAGAACTGGATCCCCCATCTATATTCTCAGTACAGAGGGGAAGCTGCAGAACCTGTTGAATTCCAAGAGGCAAGCAGAGAACCAGGTGATCAGACCTAAGCAGCTGATCCCATGGATGTTTGCTTCTTCATCGTCTTCTTCAGAAGATATGTTGTGGTCCTATTATCTGGAGGACAGAAACGGTCGCAACCTGCAGCATTCTGACAGCAACCCTGGCTGAGACATCACAACAATATTTGATATTCTGACGTCACCATGTTAAAGTAAAATTGCTCTTCCAGTCACAGAAAAATACAGGGTTGAATCTTGAAATGGAAAGAAAAACAAGGATCTTGACCCATTTCTGATCTGCAAAAACTCAAGTGTTAGATCAAAAAGTTCTTATTCTTTATTCATAATAATGCTTGGCTGTTGTTCTAGAAAATAGATTACCTCCGCATTTTCAGTTTTCACTTTTTCAGTTAAGAAGAAAAGATAGTTAAGGTTCTTATTTTTCTCATCTGAAAAGAAAAGAATGATGGTTTCTAGACTTTCTACAATTATCAGAAGGAATACCCTGTTCTTTCTCGATATCTACAAATGTCCTTATCACAGAAAACAGCTAACAGTTTACCCCCCAGACTAACATTCTCTTCACTTGACAACACTGGTTACAGGTTTTTTAAAATGCTTCATTTGTCATGTTGACAAAAAACAAACAAACAAACAAATAAACACACCAAAACAAAACAAAAAATGCTGGAGATTTAACAAAAACAAAAGAAAACAAACCCCCAAACCAACAACAAAAAACCCCACCACACTTTTCTATGAACAAATAACCTGCATGAGCTATGTTGCAATATCTGCTTCATTAAAAATCTGTACAGCTTTCTGTATTCTCTGTAGAAATACAGAATTTCAGCTGTCTCTATTCTCCACACACTTAGACACTCTAAAACTGTATTTAGTCATGAGAAGGTGAATTATGTATTCCAGAGCAAAGCAAAGAATGGCTACCTTTCAGACATGGTACCTACATTTACCTTAGTTCTCAACCTACTACTTTCTTAGCTTATGAGACCTCCTTTCAAAAATTGAAGAGGACTATCCCTAATTTAATTTTCAGGTAGTGCCCATAATGATCATTGACTATGAGAATTAGCAAACTGTTATGGCTGATCAGCCATTTAAAATGTTCTGTAAGGATAAAATTATCCTTCAGCTTCACTCCATGCTCCCATCCCAACCCAACTATTAAGCTAGGATGTTGTTTTCTTAGTTGTCTTATAAACCAGTTCTCATCCTCATCAAGGCAAGCGAAGCTACATTCCAGTGGTAAGACAACACTACTTTGAATAGAGCCAAGAAGTTCAAGGAAGTAGCTAGAACTTTCTATCTCTGACTTGGATATAAACATCTAGACTCTGCTGATGACCAATAGGGTGAGCTGAAAGGGAGAGCAACGTGATTGTACAAGGTTATTTTTATGTTAGATTTCCAGCTTGGGGCTTTTAAAGATAAACTTTAAAAAAAAAAATTAGGTAACACCTGTACAATTTCACTATCTATGTTCATGTTCTCCAGACACTTATTCACTTTGCCTCTTCTGTGGAGCTTTTGTCTCATTAAGAGCATCTTCTAGGAAAAAATCAGGGATGTGTATCAGACAGATTTATCAGGGTGCTGAGAGACTTTATTGTAATCTCTGTTACCATTGACTGCATGGCTCCCTTAGTCAGGGCTATCTATGTCTGTTTCTGTGTGCTGATGGAAGCTGTCATATTTAAGATTCCAGCTTCATGTGTTGCAGAACTAGAAAGGTGGGTAGTGAAAGAGGCAGGAGAATGCAGGAAGAGAATAACAAGACTTATAGATAAAACATGCATTTTGTCCTATGAGATTATTATTTACTCCTTCTTCTGTCACAAAGCTTCCATATGATATCAGGAAAGTACTTTAAAATATAGTAGTTACAGATAGTATCTATACCTATCTTTGGAAACTCAATTCAAGATATTGGGTACCCAGATGGAGTTACAGAAGCATCCAGTATTTACACCTGTAACAAATATCAATAAAAATGCTACTTTTAAAATAAAAAATACTACATTCTGTTAGGTACTTAAATCTAGGCCTCTTTAATTGAATGGCAGAAATCAGTGGACATCTTGGACAGTATTTACGTTAGTTTCACAGTCCACAAGGAAACAGATTTTCCCCTAGCATTATTTGAAAGGAAGGATTTGGGGAAAGAAACTACATCCTTATCAATAAAGAGCTAGATTTGAAGATGTCAGTCCACAAAAATCACCAAGAATCTATTACTATAAGCACAATTACCATTATTTTCTTCAGTTATTTAAATCTCATTATGTTACTGTCTTAATCTAATCTAGAAGTCAATGTTTTGCAGATCAATGAAGGTCATGTCTTAGTAGTTTAGAGAATTAGGAGGCTTTTCTCTTCTAGACCTTCATTTAAAGAACCTTGTTTAACAGTTGTTACTTCAGGTGATCCCATTTTCCTCACAGTGTCACAGAACTAAACCCCTCTTTCTGCCTGAAACAACCTCCATTTACGCTGCCTCCACTACAAAATGGGAAACAGTTCTCAGATCTGTGGTAAATGTATAGATGCAAATTGCACAAAAGACTTTTTGCTAGCATTTTTGGTTCTTCATTTTAAGTTCAGCATCTCAGACCTCTTAGAAGACAAGAGAATGAGATGGAGATGAGGAAGAGGTGAAGAAAGGAAGAGAAATTTCAGAGAAAATCAGAGTGCAAGAATGAGCCACATTCTAGGAGTCACGATGAGGACAAATGAGTGCTAAAATGGAAAGAAAATATAGTACTTGCAAAGGGATATTAAGTATTTGATATCTCATCTGTCAACATAGTTTGGCCAGTATGGAGTTCTAAATTAACCAGTTGTTTTAGATCAAGAAAGCCTGGATCATAGCAACATGGGTAGGATTAATCTCACTTTTCTTTAGCCAGTTACAGAACAGGTGACATACATCGAATCAGTAAAAACACGGTCAGCAAAGTAAATCAAATTTAGTCTTTGATTCCTCTGGCTGGACATAGGTATCTACTTTAGGATGAGATGAAGCATGCCATGAATTCATTGACTACACTGACTAGCTTTTCACTGATCGTGAAAAAGTAGCATAGGATGATCTTATCAGATCTTAATGCCTAGAGTGTAGACCATCACATTTAGCCGTATCATTCCTACTTTTTGAAATCCTTCAAGTAATCAGTGACTGTATCTCAACTACTAAATGCTTTATTTCCAAGCCCTACTCCCAACGCTAAAAAGGCAGTTAATCACCTTAATATAACTGATTGCAAATTACTGATAGTCACGTTATTATCGAGAGTTATGGTCTTGTGGATAAATATCTGCAGATCAAATATGGTTGTGATCTCTTGGTTAGAGCAAATCCTGGAGATGTAGACCCATTCCCATCTGATAAAGATCTCTATGATATTTTCAGTACTGCAGACTTTCACCTTGCTGTGGCATACCACCATAACTATTTCAAATTTAGCTGTTCCACCATCTATGAAGATCTTTATAGACATTACAATGGCATGCAGTGAGGTCAAAATGGAGTTGAACGTTCAAATGAGCTTGATTCCATGATCTGTACCTTGCCCATAAATCAAAACATTCTTCATTCTACTAAACAGAGGAACAAGTGTCTTCCTGACTCCACCCGGACTGCCACTATTGGCAGTTGTCCACTCCAAACTCGAAGCACTGTATGCATACGGTAAAACCTCCTGCATGATTGACACTGTCTGATTCTTTCCTGAAACTGGATTAACTAAGGCTGTTTCAAGCACCTCTAAAAACATTTGCTGTCACTGTCAGAATGCAAATTGGCCTGACTTTTCACTCTTCCTAGACCGCTCCATTTCTGTATTCCATACATCTCTACTACAGACATTTATATACAATGTTAGTAAAGCTATTTAGGGAGATTGGTTTCAACAACCAAAATATTGTTAAAAATTGACATATCCTGTTTCAATGAGGAAAGTGTGAAACACCTCCAGAAATCAGAAGGAAATGGCAATCTAGATAATTCACCATACAAATTTTTGGACAACTTGTTTTTTTTTTTTTTTTTCTAGACAAAGCAAGATGAGACCAAGCTGTCATGGAACTCAGTGTAGCAAAATTCAGCTGCAGAACCTGGGCACCAGTCACATGACCTGGTACCACTCAGATGATTGAACCATAGCACTGTCACATGGTATTTTTGAATAGTATGGTTGAATCTCCTGAAAAGTCTGTAATGTAATTAATGTCAATGTAAGCAATGAATATGTGTAAAAGAAGAACTTTCACTGAAATATGGAGTGTGGTTGAAACATTAAAAAATAGGTATAACTCTTAGCTTTTGTTGTTTCCTTGAAGTACTAAAAACAGAGCAGCACTGATGAAGTGTGTTTCTTTCTAGTCATCCAGAAGATCAAAAGCCTAAGACCTGTTTTACTGCAATGGTAAGACCCTTAGTACAAATTAAGACATTCTGTTCTTATGTCTTGCAAGCAAAGCAACACCTTCAGTAACACTGCTGCCATGTTTTTGCTAAAACATGAGTGCCAGTTACCTTTGTCCTTCAAAGGGTGGCCACAACCATGATGTTACGCTGAGTACAGCTCAAAAAGGATTCAGACCACATCTTAGGAACTGTGATTAAATGCTCACCTCCAGAAGGCAGTCACAGAGTTCTCAGATCTTAACCATCTCCATTTCATGCCCTTTGTTGGTGATTCTGTTGCTGTCACTCAATGACCCTCCTTTTCACCACTTAGATTAAGCTTAGTCTTGAAGATCTCAAGAAGTAGTTTAAATACAGATCAGTTCTAACTTTCTCATAGACTCATTAGGAAATTAGGAAAGTATGAAAAGCATGAAAGTTTTTAGTTGTTTTATCTGTACAAATCATGTCCATCTAGCAGTCCAGAACTAGAATTTCAGTTATCCAGAAGGATGTTGACCTGGGAGACATGATGTACTTGTCATAGAGAATGGGCAGGTTAACCAAGTCTGAGAAATAAATCTCCAGCTCTTTCTACGTAAATCATCCAAAGCCCACAAATTAATCAATACTTTCCAAATGGGTATCTGGTGGACAATGGTCCAACACTTATCAAACTAGAATCTTTATGAGTTTCTTGGCTTTCCAGAAACATTTTTGAAAGACTTTGTGGGGGAAAAAAAAAAAAAATAAAAGGGAGAATGGTAACTTGATAAAAAATTATTTGAGACAGTGGGTTGATTGATTACACAACTGTGACAAACTCTGCTTTGACTTGTGCTGTTCTGTGGCAGAGAATGGCTTCCTGATGTGTTATGGAATAAGAAACACTGAGCAAAAGAAATGCCTCAATATGATAGAATGGGCGGTGAGGCACGCCTGTCCTGGCAGTGGTTTTGTCCCAGCTTCAGCCCTTTTGAGAAGAGACACACCATCTTGCAGAATTGGCTTCTGAAGGAGTAATTAATCACAGCTACCTTTGCGCAACTATGCTTTCAATTCATCAAGTTAATGGTTTGCTGCATGGCACCTTATTTGCTGAATTTCCTGTGAAGCACCCTTAGATGAGGTGACAAGAACAAGCTCCATGGTGTAACCAACACTGGACTTAGAAGAAGTTGTTGTCTGTTGACCCAATCATACCAAGGAGTCTTTAGTGGGGCTTTCACGACTTCACAAACAGGTCAGTTGGGAGATTAAAGCCAAACATGTGCCTTTGGCAATGAACATTGAGGGCTGCTTAACTCATAGAATTGTTTTGGTTGGAAGAGACCTTTAAGATCATCGAGTCCAACCATAAACTCAATCTAGCATTGAACCATGTCCCGAAGAGCCTCGTCAATACATCTTTCAAACATCTCCAGGGATGGTGACTCAACCACTTCCCTGGGCAGCCTATTCCAATGCCTGACAGCCCTTTCTGTGAATAAATGTTTCCTAATATCCCACCATCTGAACCTCCTCTGGCGCAATTCGAGGCCATTTTCTCTCATCCTATCACTTGCTACTTGGGAGAAGAGACCAACACCTTCCATCCTACAACCTCCTTTCAGGTAGTTGTAGGCAATGATAAGGTCTCCCCTCAGCCTCCTTTTCTCCAGGCTAAACAGCCCCTCATCAGACTTGTGCTCCAGATCCCTCACTGGCCTCGTCGCCCTCCCGTGTGGATTTGTCCATGTCCTTCACGCTCTTATGGCAAAGCCATGCAGCCAACTAAGTTGGGACGGATAAAGAACGTATGCAGTCGCGGTACAATGTTGCTTATACAAATGAGGGTGGTAGAGTCGGGCAAGGGACCGGGCACCGGCCGGTGCCCGTGGAGGAGCGGGGCTGGGGGTGCCCGTGGGGTCCGGACAAGGAGCGAGGGCTGCTCAGGGAACCGACGAGGGCCCCGCACGTGCGTGGGCCCCGTGTCCCAACCTCCCCCCCTCCACGCCCGCTTCCCCGAACTCCGCGGCCGTCCCGCGTATCCCCCGCTCGCCCGAACCCCCGGGCGCGGCCCCTCCCGCCCCCCGCGCGCCGCCGGGCTCAGCTGAGCAGACAATGGGAGATCAAAGCGGGGGGCGGGGGGGGGAGGATGGTGCCGGGGGCGGCTGGAGCCGAGGCGGAGCGGCTGCGTGTGGGGAATCTCTCTGCGCTCGATTAGTGTTCCTGGGGAGGGAGCGAGCGAGCCGGGGACGGAGGGGTGGGGGTGCGGGGCGCCGCCGCCGCCGTGCGTGTGTGCGAGTGAGTGTGTGAGTGCGTGTGAGTGTGTGTGTGTGAGTGTGTGTGCGTGTGCGCCGGCGAGTGAGTGTGTGCGTGCGTGCGTGCGCGCCGGCCTGCCGGGGTGTGCGAGAGGCAGCGCGAGGGCGAGGGAGTTGCGCAGCTGCCGTGCGCGCAGCCCCGCCGCCGCCGCCACCAGCAGCAGCAGCACCTCACTGGCATTTAGCGAGCGGAGCTGCTAGTTGCGCTGGAGAGAGACGCGCAGGGAGGAGGAGGAGGAGGAGGAAGAAGAAGAAGAAGAAGAAGAAGAGGAGGAGGAGGAGGAGGAGGAGGAGAACAAGAAGAAGGAGGAGGAGGAGGAGGGGAAGAGGAGGAGGGAGAGGGAAGAGGAGAAGAAGAAGAAGAAGAAAAAAAAGAAGAAGAAGAAGACGAGGAGGGAGAAGAAGAAGAGGAGGCCACACGGACACCAACTGAAACAAAGTATTTCCAAACCAGCACCCAACTCCACCTTGTGAGGCTCCCCAGCATGGCTTCCGAGGAACTCTACGAGGTAACAGCCCCCGAGCGCCGGCCCTGCCCCCGGCCCCGTCGGCCACCCCACCCCACCCGCCTTTTTGTTGCTCTCGGGAGAGCCGGCGATCTTGTCACCCAGACTTGCTGCGGCTGCCCCTTCCCGCTGGGCCCAGCGCCTGCGTGTGTGTCCCCCCCTCCCAGCCTGGCCCCCCGCCCCCCCTTCCCTCCCCAGTTTTGCTGGAGGAGGACGGAAATGTGACTGAAAGGAGGAGACGGCAAAGTGTTACCCGTGGCCTGCGCTTCTCTCCCCCCCCCCGCCCCACGTTCGCACAACACTTTGACTCCAGAAGGAGAAGGGGGGGTGGGTGCTGGATGGTGGGGGCAGCGCTGACAGCCGCGACTTGCTCCCGGAGTGAGGACGCCGAAGTGCGATCCCGGCGGTGTGCAAAAATGTGTGCAAAGCCGAGTTATTGCATGTGTCCGGAGAGGGGGGGAGGGCAGAGGGGCTTTTCTCCTGGATTTGTGTCTGTACCAAAGTCCTGTGCTACCATCCTGTGCCTTGGCCATGCAGCAAGCTGCGGTGATGCAAAAATATTAAAATTTAAACTCCTCGGCTCTTCGTGCTGTAACGATATGGTTAAGGTTGCGAAGGAAGCCCAAAAGATCCAAAGTTAAGGCTCTGACGTGCCATCGTTCACTTGTCACACGGGTGGTGGTCAAAGGGTGTGCTGAAGGGAGAGGAAGGTTTTGGGGTGAAGAAGGGAATGAGGTGACAGCCTAACTTTGAATTTCCTGTCTTATGATTGGCAATATCACATCCTTGCCCTTAACTGAAAAGCATTATGGTTCTCTTGGATTTAACTTCCTTGTTGTTATTTTTACAAGAAGTCATCCCTGGAAGTGAAAAGCCGTTGTTGTTTTGGAGCCATTCTTGTCTTTTGGGTAAAGAAGTGGCAACCCATAACCAAAAATGCTTTTATCTCATAGTTAATATGCATCCAGGCAGTGTTCTATTAAAAAATATTCATATCCAGAGGGTGGAAGGCTAAGGTCAAAGGGAGACAGACAGCCTTCAGGACACTTGACAGAAGATGTCTTACTGTTCTGTTGGTGCATGTGTGTCTCCCGTTAATGGAGTTACATCTGTGCTGCCATGGGTGAACAGATGCATAGAAGCCAGTGAAAGGTGCCCTGGGTGGGCTTGTATTTTAAGCAAGTTGACTGGAGAGTGGAGGTGCTGAACTGATAGTCTAGAAGACTGAAGGCCTGTATTCCCAAGACAGATAAATCATTGTTAATTGCTTTGGCACGTTTCCCCATCCTCATAATGTGGCTTAAGCCAATCTTGAAGGGATCATCCCTGGAAGGAAGAGAGAAATTTAGGGGCCATGCTGCATGTGAATGGATTGCCAAAAACTTGCTTTGACTTTGGCAAAAATTCTGTTGGGTTTGCATAGTTGGGCCCATAGACTCTGCTGTGACCGATACTTGCTCTTTGTGTGTTGCTGTATTTGATCAAAGATGGACAATGGGATGTCAGTTTTGGCAGGCATAAAAAATGACCAGAAAAATTCTATTTGCTGGACATTGGACTGAGGTTGAGAGTGACCACCGCTCATTACTCTCCTTGGTTTTCTTAAGTTGTGTTTGAAATGTTGACTTGTGCAAAAGGGTTGGTTGTCTGTTGAGCATGATCATCCTCACTGGGCAGGTGATGTGTGATGTCCGTTGGTCGAAAGCCTCTTTCACAAAAAGCCTGAAGTGATAAACTATTTTTTAACTTAGAAAATCAGACACATCCTTTAATTGTGTAAGTGTACAGTTTCCTTGAGAAGCCAAAATTGTTAATGCTTTTAGACTTGGAAGTGGCCAAGCTGTCGTCTTTGTTGTTTTTTTTTTTTTTTTCCCTAAATTGCTGCTTATTTTTGACGAGTTGTGTCTTTTAATGAAATTTATAGCCATTCCTAAAAAATCGTAAAGTAATACATTATTTATAGATAGTGAACACTGATTTTGGAAATATGTAACTGCAAGTTGACCTGATACGTTGAGTATTAGGTAATTTAAACTCTTCTGTGAACTGTCTGTGTTATTGACTGGAAGTTTACTTCTGTCTCATGGATTTATTTTTATTTTTTAATTAATGTCATACAATATTATTGGAATCTGTCATTGAAATCCATTGCCGTTTGTTATACCTCCATTCTTCCTTCTGAATCTTGATCTTGTTTTTTGATCAAAAAAAGTGTATAATCTGTGTGAGATTGTTAGATTAAGTATGAATGCCAGCTACTCCTGTTGATATGTGTCATGCTTCCTCCAAAATACAAATTATAAATCCTCTTAAAAATAATAAAAATTAAGGTAAGTGGGTTTATTTGTTTGGGTTTTTTGTTGTTGTTGTGTTGTTGTTGTTTTTTTTTTCTTGGGGGGGGAAATATTGTTGGTTTGGGTTTTGTTTTTTGGGCTTTTTTTGCTGTTGTTGTTGGTTGGTTGGTTTTTGGTTTTTTTTTTTTTTTTACTCTGGATATCATCTCTGGAGAGTGGGATCCAAACTGTAGGCCAGTGATTTGGAATTCAAAGATCAAAGCTTTGAAATACACTGATGGGGTGGAAGGATGACTTTCTTGGGTTGCTGTATATGCTGTGTGTCATTTGTTCCCAAGCATTTTAGAGGCTGTGGTAATGATTACCTGCTTCTGCTTTTTTTTTTTTTTTTTTTCCTTGAGGGGGTAAAAGATCTGAAGAAAAATATGAAACTTCTATTGAAAAAAATTGAAGGCAATCTTTTTTCTAGACCGAAAATGAAACAAGTAGTAATGCTGCCATTGTCTGTGGGTGAGGCGAATAACATAGTTTTTCTGTTTGTAAGTTTGGTTCCTCAAGTAACAACATGTTAGTGAGGTGGACAGACATGGAGAAACTGTTGAACAAGACACATAAAGGAAAACATAAGAAAAGGCGTCGTCAGTTTGTGTAGTTGGGTTTTTTAGTTTGTTTTTCCCAAAATTTGTTTCAATAGGGTGTTGACATCTTACAGCATTTTTTTTTTCGTAGATACCTGGTGCTATCTGCCTTACTGTGGATTTTGGACAGTCCTTTGCATACTGGGCAAACAGTATGGCTACTTTCTTTTACACAGTGACAAGGTTGCTTTGCTTTACTGCCTGAATCCCACCATTGCAAGATTGTTGCTTATTGTCATCACCTTCACTGGTGTAATTAGAAGCAGGGTGCCCACCTCATTGAGGAGGTTCATTTGGAAGCAAACTATGTTTGCTCTCTTTGCAGTCAAATCACTCGACCTCCTCTGACAGACCCTTGCAGTGATGTCTGGGATTGAAGTCATCCTGAACTGTGGTTTGGGATGACAGATTTGTTTGATGAAATGTGGAAGTGGTCCCATAAAAGTACTTGCCAGGATAACTGTGTGTTAGCCAGCAGGTCAGAATGGTCTACCAAATGGTAGTTGGTGGACAAATACTAAAGCTGTGCAGAGTGTGGAAGAGTCTCTTTCTTATAAAATTTAATAACTTTTTTTTTTTTTTAAACTAAGTGTGGTAGAAATAAACTGAAGTTCTCTGCCTGTTGGAAATCGTATTTAATCAAGCAACCAAGTGTTTCCACCTTTCCTCTGAGAATTACTGGTGGTATACATGGCCCACTGGATCCACTGTATTTTGGCTTGGGCTGTGATTGCTACTCATATCAAAACATTTTTACTGGCTTTTGCCGAGAAGTAAGCAAAAGAGTGTGAACTTTGTGAGAGCACCTGTGCATCAGTGTCTTTTCTTTACTTTGTATTTCACTTTGACATTGCTCGTAAACTCAGTGTTTTGGGGTGACTTAATCAATTTCAATTAAAATATTACAGGTTAACATATTTAAAGTCCTGTAGTTCAAAATCATACACTTTTCTTTTTTATAACATGGAAAATGTCTTTTTTTTTTTTTCCCCATTCTTCAAGTGTCTTATAAAATACATATGCGCTTTTTTCATCCCTATGCCTGGTATTCTCAAGGTGATACTTCGCTTCTTATAGTGATTCAGTATTTTTCATTTTATTTTTAGAACTAAAGCCTTTGACATTCAATTGTACAGATACAGTAAAATTACAAACTGAAACTAATTTCAAGAGTACCTGGATGAAATTCTATGGCCTTGCTATACATTAAGTTTGATCACCTAATAAGTAAGACCCGAAGACATGTATTCCACGCAAATTTAAACTTTGTGTATACAGTAGTGGCCACAAGTCAAAAAAGTGATCCTGTGGGCTCTTCTTCATTTACTGTGCTAGTTTTTAAATGACAGAGTAGAGAAAGTTGACAGAGAAATGCTGTAATTTAGTTCAAAATTTGATACTGCATTGGAATAACCCATTTAAAACCAAAGTTTGTCTCACCGCCCTAGAAACACTGCAGCGATCAGGTCTTCATCATGTTTTGTGTGTGTTTACTGGAAAGTTTAAACATTTGTTTTGCTGAAGTTAAATGAAATGGTAAATCTTTTATCTATTGGTACACAGTTTGGAGTTTGTTATAATTTCTTACAGCTATTTGATGAAAAATTGCTGTTAACAAATTAGAATTGCCTGTTTGGGCAACAGCCATTTTTTCTCCATTGAAATGGGTGGGTTTTATTCAACCTGTTGTGCAGGAAGTCCAGAATACTTTGGGATCTATGTTCTGCTGCTTGTTTCTGATGTGCTGATTCCTAAATCTTGGTTAAACATCACTGACACTTCTTCATAAAGGGGGTTTTACAGTTGTTGAGCCGTAATGCCTGAATCTTTGCTATTTTGACAAGTGGTGCAAATGTTCTTGCTTGTTTCAGAAGAGGTGAAAGACTAAGACTTGCTTGACTAACCCTAGCCAACTAAACAAGACTAGGAATTTCCATCAGACTTGTGTTGCTTCCACCCCTTAGGAACTGTACATCTGACTTTAAATGGAGTTGAGGATTAGCTGTTCCATCCATCCCCCTTTGGTGACTTTCACTTCTTTAAACCAGACAGAAAATGCAAGAGCACTGCAGGAATGGAGCCACCACGTTTAGTGTGAGAAATCTGGCTCTTTTCCATGCCCCTTGCCACACTGCGTATCACCAGCTTGAGCTATGTGTCGTCTCCTGTCCCAGAGCTCTAGGCAGAATTGCGGAGGCCTGGTACCCTGTTGGGGAAATACTGGAGTCCCGGGGGTTCCTCCAGCGTGCCCTGCCCTTCGTGGTGCCGCTGGCCTAGCGGGGCTCCAGGGGCTCCTCCCAGAGTTCAAATGCTCATGACCAAAGGAGTGAAATTGTGCCTGGGTCCTGCATAGGATCACAACCAGTTCATGAATAAGCAGAGGTTTTAGTAGTTTTCATGCACAAACCGCTTTTGTACATACATGTATATGTCATAGGTATATTAAGAAAATTGATTTTTTTTTTTTTTTCTATGTAACTTGCTTTGAATTGCCCATGTCCATCAGGGAAAAAAGGATGGGAGGGAGAGGAAACTGGAGAGGGGGAGAGATGCCCTGTCTACAAAGCATGTGAGGCTCTGATAATTCTTACCTTCAGAGTCTCTGTCTTTCACAGCAGACTGCAATTTAATTTCTTGAGGGTTTTTTTTTGTCAAAGATTGGCTAATGTGGTGCCAGTCACATTTGGAGTTACGGAATAATTACTTCCAACTTGCAAGGATGTACTATTGCAGAAGGTCCTTCCACTCTGCTGATGTTCAGTACCTCTTGAATGACGATGAATTATTGGACACAAAGGACTTAGTGAAACACACCACAGTCCCGTGTTCCTCAGGAAGGCTGGTGTAGCTGGAACAGTGTCAGCGATGCTGTGTCCCGCTTTGACTTCTCCGTAGGTGAAGCTTCATTTCTGCTGCAGCGTGTTTGACCTGTGCCAAAGCGATGGGAAAAACAAGTTACCATCAGTTACGGTTTCATCTCTTTTTGACAAATACTCCACATTTGCAAAAAGTGTATTTGACAGAAAGCTTTGACAACAAGAATGACTTCTTAAATATGCGATAACTGGATGTGCGGGTCTGTTGGATATAACTGATATGCAGGTCTGTGATGCCACTCTTCCTCTTCTGTAGTAAACTCAAAATCTGGCATTACTGGGCAGTGTGTTATTTTGGGGTATCTGTTGGAAGCACAAGCTCCACAGCTTGTATTTGTAAGGTGAAAATGGATGCTCAAGTCTCTCCCTGTTAACACATTCTGCCTGTGAGGTCTTGGATGGCTGGATGGCATATGATTACCTTATTTGTCAATAAATGCAGAGTTGTTTGGGTTTTTGTTTATCTGTGAGTAAAACATTAGTAATTTTCATATTAAATGTAACGTGCTTTGTCTGACAGAATAGTTAGTCCAGAAAATATCTTAAAAATGGAAGTTCTGTATTTTTCATTATCAAATGTATTCTCCAAAGCCATAGTATCTTTCTAAGAAAAGCTTTTATATTTCTAATTTTTGATGGGCTTTTGATATTTACACAAAATAATTTTGTGTTCTTTGAAATGATTTCTTTGAACTTCTCTCCATATTACTTAGAGGAAAAAAAATTGGCATGTTACTGTTTCAGTACACTATAAAGGCAAGAATATTTACTGTTTTCATAAACATCCTCAGAAGATTTACATATGTCCCTTAATGGTGACCTCCTGTAGATGTTTTTCAAGGAATCTATGAATATGTGTGATACATAGAATGGATATGGATAAAAACCACTTTTCAACCACAGCTTTGCACTTTTAAATTTTTTTGAAGCCACTTAGGTAGCATCAAATGCAAAATAAAGCAACTCCTTACTAAATATCTTTTAATTATATATTTTTAATTAATGATGAAATGAAGTAACTACTGCAACAGTTTTGTTGTTTTAGTGATTCCTTAGTGAGGATTCACATTTTAAAATCACACTGCATTAAAAAAATTAGTACAGTTCTGAGCAAACCTTCCTTCTTGGCCATGTTATGTCTGATGGTTTGTTTGTTTCATTTTTTTATGTGCAGAAAGATAAGGTATGTGTTTTAAGTGGCCTAACCACATTTGTAGTTGTGCCTCTCTAACTCTTCTGCCCCCACAGTTTCTGAGTTTCACAGCTTTTAAGTAAATTAAGTCTTAACATTCAATCTTTGCTGATTGTCATAGCAGCATCTGAAAAATCAAAACATGGGATTTTTTTAGTATCCTGGATGAACAGGGATGGAAGGAGATGTACTTTTTTCTTTTTCTTTTTCTTTCTTTCAAAAGTGACTTTGTGATTTTCCTTTTGCAAAGACATTTAAACACCTCTCTAAGCATCTTCACTTCCTGTAAAACACTGGGTTATGGAAATTTGCTTGGTTTAGAGAATAATAAATTTGCTTTAATTTTAAGATGCCACAGTATAAAGCAAGTTATGGGAAGTATGTTGTGATGTATTTATCTCAGAAAAATGTTAGATGTGCATTTTTTAAATATGTATGTAGGGAAACCATAGAGGTACATTCTGAAGAGTGTTGAAATGAATTTATCTTATACTCCAAAATACCTTCCTGACACTGTGATGCGTTGAGCGTTGTATTCAGGGGATATTCAGAAGCATATAGTTCTTTAAGTTCTTTCCATAAAATGCAGTTCTTCAGTGAAATTTCATCTATACATTGATAATATTTTTGTTACCAGTAACATTGTAGTTATTTGAAGGGTATTAAACAATTCAATGTAGCTTTTGGAAAGTTAGCTGGATTATAGTTTGGCTAGCTGCTAAATCATGTTCGTTTGTTGTGGTTTGATTTCAGCACATGATTTTCCCCAGTTACATGTATAAACTATAGCTTGTGTTAGCACAGTGTGACTCTTCCATCATATTTTAGTGGCTAGATCACTTACAAGGTTAAAACTAAGAGACCTGAGTTTCCGTCTCTATGAAATAATGAGACTGTAAGACTATGTAAGTACTTACACAAAATTATCCATCTAGTTCAGCATCCTCATTCCTATCACGAGTCTGTAATATCTTACTGTAGAGGGAAAAATGGGAAAGATGGCACAGCGATAATGACTGGGAGCTTCAGTGACTGGTTTTGTTGGGACCAAGGTATATTTCAGCCTTAGTTATAAAATGTCAGCAATGTGACCTGAGCTCCCCATATGTTCAGATGACACAAAATTGGGGGGAGCTGTTGACACTCTCGAGGGCAGAGAGGCCCCGCAGAGCGATCTGGATAAATTGAAGAACTGGTCAGTCACCAACTGCATGAAGTTCAACAAGGGCAAGTGCTGGATTTTGCACCTGGGACATGGCAACCCTGGCTGTGCATACAGAATAGGGATGAGATGCTGGAGAGCAGCTCTGCAGAGAGGGATCTGGGGGTTCTGGTGGATGGCAAGTTGAACACGAGCCAACAGTGTGCCCTGGCAGCCAAGAGAGCCACCCGTGTCCTGGGGTGCATCAAGCACAGCATTGCCAGCCAGGCGAGGGAGGTGATTGTCCCACTCTGCTCTGCGCTGGTGCGGCCTCAGCTGGAGCACTGGGTGCCATTCTGGTGCCACAGGATAAAAAGGATATAAAGCTACTGGACAGTGTCCAGAAAAGGGGTACGAAGTTCGTGAAGGGTTTGGAGGGGAAGCTGTATGAGGAGCGGCTAAAGTCACTTTGTTTGTTCAGCCTGGAGAAGAGGAGACTGAGGGGAGACCTCATGGGGCTACAGCTTCCTCACAAGGGGAGGAGGAGGGGCAGGCGCTGATCTCTTCTCTCTGGTGACCAATGACAGAACCCGAGGGAATGGCAGGAAGATGTGCCAGGGGAGGTTTAGGTTGAACATTAGGAAAAGGTTCTTCACTTAAAGGGTGGTGGAGCACTGGAACGGGCTCCCCAGGGAGGTGTCACAGCCCCAAGCCTGACAGTGTTCAAGAAGAGACTGGACAACGCCCTCAGACACATGGTGTGAACTGTGGGGTTGTCCTGTGCAGGGACAGGAGTCAGTGATCCTTGTGGGTGCCTTCCAACTCAGGACATTCTATGACTCTATGATTCAGATCCCATCTTAATTCCCTGTGCACATCTGCCAGAGGGTCACAGCTTCAGGCTCAAGGCAAAGGTGGGCACATGCGGGGGCAGGGTGATGATGTGTGTTTCTGTTGATCCTTGCAGAGCACGGTGTCAGCAGGAGTGTGGTATAATTGCTAGGTCGCTCACTTGTGTTAGCAGAATTGTGCATCAGTCTAAACTTTCATCATTTCTCTTCAGAGATTGTTTCTAAACACTCACTAGGGTCTTGTTCAAATGGTATACTTTAAGGCATTTGTAGAAGTCTTATCTGAGTCATATAACCACACTGTTTCTAAACATAATAAAGTATTAATTTTTACTTTAATTCAGAACACCAACTCTGAGTAAAATCTAAGGTTGTCAGCAGTGTTCGCTCTAGATATCTGCAAAGTCTTTGGTGGAAACTTCATATGCTTAAGGCCTGTATCCCAAAATAAGGTCTAGCTAAGTCCTTTGTGTGAGTAAGGTCCTGGTCTAGAAACCTCAAGAGAGAGGAATATGGCAACAGAATAAACCAAATTATAATATCAAATTCTATGAATTAATCTCATTATTTGAAATTAATACTGGTTTGTGAGTCTAAGTATAAACCATAGTAGATTGTATTGGAGTATAATCTTTCTAAAATTAGGAAGAATGATGGAAAACTTTTCCTTAAAGAGAAAAAAAATCTGAAATTTTTTTTGCTATGTAGGTTTTTTGCCATACTGTAACTCTGTATTATAACTCTTGGGTGACCCCTCATGTTTTCAAGGCTGGCACTTTTTTTTTTTCTAGCTTGTTTGGGACACAGATAAGGACCAAACTTGATCTTTGATTAATAGCACTTTCTAAGAACAAAGAAACAGAAAGAAAGTAGAAGCAATGATGTTTACATCAGCTTGAGAATCTTGAACTTTAGCTCTTAGTGTACTTTTCTGTGGAACTAGATCATAAATATAGTTATTTTTTGTTGAGTGAGCATTTCCAGCTAAATGATTTCTAATGCTTCCTAAAGTGACACCTTAGAGCCTCTTCCCCTGGAAGACCAAGGTGTCTGTAGGAACAGCTCACCACTGTGCTTTGCAGCTGAAGGAAAAACTACATGTCCAAACATTCCCAAGGGCAATGGAAGTTTTAAATTAGTGCAGTTTTAGAGGAGTCAATCAATTTTCACTTATGATACAGTAAGGTCAGACGTTTCAAAGTTAAAATTTAAACTGTCGGTGCACACCAGGTGTTTTATAGTGTACATACCTAGCTAGGGAAGATTAAAGCCCAGCTTACAAATTGTTTTCAAAGTTGTTCTTCTCTTTGTCTGGTTCATATGCTCCATGTTACGGACTTGGTGTTTTGGTTTGAGTATACAAAGAGAGGGTATGTGTTGAGTGGGAGAGTAAAGTACACTTGATCTCTATTTCATTTTAATTTAGAATAAGCATCCATAAGACAATGTAATACAGAAGTCTAGAATAAGCTCATTTGAGAGGCATGCTTTCCATAAAATTTACAGTGGAAAAAGCCTTATTTTTACTTTGGTCATCAAGGAATGATGATCAATAACAATAAAGATTTTTTTTTCCAAGATGCTGATGGCAAATAAGGTAGCATTCTGTTTCAAAAGATCCATCAGTGCTTCAGGTTCTATTTCACTCATGCTAGAGGCACCTCTTTTGTATCAGGGCAGCTCCTTAATTGATTTGTTTTTCCTCTCTCCCACATTCTACTCACCAGATCTCCTGAGAGTTGTGCTTATTTAGTTAAAATGCCCAAGAATAAAATATTAGATATTGAATGAGAAGATGGAAATTATTGTATTTAAGAGTGCTGCTTTGAGATGTAACATTGTAGGAGTGTTAAAACATAGAAGCCAGGGCATCAAGCAGTTGTTGATTTGACAGCTTATGTCCATGACTACAGAACCCTAATAGATTACTACTTCACAAATCTTTAAAACCACGCAAAGATAGGGTCTTGTTCTTTTTTTCATCAGCAGGATACAGGTGTCATAATCGTATGCAAATCATGCCATGCTTCTCTACTTTCTTATCAGTGAAGTTTTAGTAGCAGGGATGTTTGTCTTGTATTGGATTTTTTTTTTTAATGTTTATTGAGATAAATCATTAAAACACCTTATCTTTAAAACCAATTCCTTACAAGGATCAATTTCAATTTTAAGTTCAGTTTTGCCCTGAAACTAGTGCAATGCAGAACAAGCATATTGAATAAGATGGTATTTTGGAGGTTATCTCTGCTGCCATTAGTGGCAAAACATGAATTTAGTGAGGAGATAGAATGAGTACTAGGATGTTGTATGGTTTCTGCGCCAACGAATGTTAGGTCTTGATCCACCCCTAGTGAGAGATGGACCTTTACTGTTATTAATTTATACCTATTGCTAGGTTATGTATTTTCTTCCATTTATCTAGATTAAATTGTTTGTTATGCTCTAGTTTTTCATACCCTTGGATACTCATGAAAAAAATGAATGATGGACAGCTGTCAGTTAAGCTACAGTTAAAATAGTGCGGCATAAAGTTTTTTTTTCAGTGCAAGTCAAGATCTGAGTTAATTCTTTACTGGTAAAATGGGAAGTTTCTGTCTTTATTGTTGTGTGTTATTTCAGTATATTCAGTATTAATTGAATTATTCAATATTAAAGTCCTTACTCAAGTAATTACAACCTAGTTTATTCTAAAGAATTTAATCCTCTGTGCTTGAACATATATATCTCTAATCAAAGTTATTAAATGTAACAAAACTGATTCCTTGCATACACACAAAATAATTTGCTTTATTATGGCATTCTTATTATCAAGTAAAAATAATGTCCTTTGGGTTTTTTGTTTGTTCATGATGGACATCTTCATAAACAATGGGAATTAATAAGAGTCATTATTCTCATGTATATATATTTATTATTATTATTATTATTATTTCCATTAGTAAAACAATGCTTTATTTGTCTCTCTTTAATTTTTCTTCTGTACACTGGTTTACATATATGAAGCTTGAACTAAGATGCAAATAGAAGTGATTAATTTTGGGGAAGTGACTTTATATCTTTATATACTAAATAAAGTCTTAAAGTATACTGAGACAGTGAATTGTGAGAAGAGGAAGAAGAGAGTAATGATTGGACAGTGGAACCATGCGATAATTTTATATTCTGCTTTTCTCTAATTGAATGCTCCATTTTCATTAATTTGTCCCTTTTGTCAAATGTTTGAGCTCTACCTTCCCAGTGTCTTACCAATACCTCTTGTTTTCAGTCAGATTACAAGAAAAATCTTTTTCCATCCAATCTGTTCAGAAAAGGACACTTTCAGTGTGGAATCAGTTGTATATTGACTGTGAAGTAGGATTGATTTTTATTCTTCTGAGCAAGAAACTGGCACTTTGTTATGTAGTGGAAGAAAGGCATATCCTTCTAGAACTTCCCTGTCTTTTGTAGAAAGATGGATACGTAGGGGTTGTTGGGAGAAAATGGAGGACCTCATCATTAGGACACCCAAATCCTGTCTTAAAAAATGCAATTCTCACTTTCCTCTGTCATAGTTAGTCCAGGACTGAGCATATCGCTCAGACTGAATATTTTAGAGATGATTGCTAATCATGTGCTCATCTCCCTGACAAAGTTTGAATTGTTGAACGAATGCACAAGCAGGATAAAGCCTTTTTTTTTTTTCCCATCCCAGTAAATATTGTCAGAACATCTTAAAATGAAGTAGAGCAGGCTAATTGGATCTTACAAAGAGAAGCCATGCTACAAGTACAAGCCACAGACAAACCTGTCTCCCTTTTATATTGGTTTTGGTGAGTTTTCTTTGGTTTTGTGAAGCTAACTGCGGAGGTATTAAACTACCGTGCAATGTTGTCTTCAGTCTCCTCTGTAATCTGTGATGAGAGTCATCCAGAAGGCCATTCAGACCATCTAAGTGAAATTCTTCTAGAAGGTCATCAGAATGGCAACTTCATCCCCTTCCTCTACAAAGAGGTATAGAAAGGCTACTCAGGTTAATTTAGTCAGTTCGGTTAAGTATACTTAAATGTGACCTCCTTAGCACTGAGGTAGTTTTTCCTTTTTCTACTGTCTTCTGAGCCCAATGCAGAATAATACCCAACTTTTCATTCATTACAGGCCTTCCCTTGGGACTGTAAACTGTGTTAGTAGGTGAATGTTGTTAAGGGATTGTGCTGTTGAAGTATAAAGTGTTTAGGCACAGCACTGACCTACTGTGGTGTAAGTTGTTATCTGAGTGACAGTAACTGATCAAGTTGTGTTTTTAAACCATAATAGTTGTATTTTACTTCAGATTACCTTAAATCTCAGCAGGTGTTTGTGTGGCAGCACTTTATAATTGACTTCAGCAGGTCCTTCCTCTGACCACTCAGCTGTTCCTTCTGTTGAGTCACAACAGCAGCTTGGCCATGTGTTAAGAGGATTGGAAAATCGATCTGGCGTAATTGAAAGCAAGCAAGCAAACAAAAACCCCTAGCTCCAAAAATGTTTATTGGGTTGAATGGGTTCCTCAATCTGGGTCAGTGCATGGCCATACACATATGTGCCAGGATCGTGAAGCAGGTGTGGAAGGTCATTGGAGATGTTGAGCCACCAAGTCATGTCCACAGAAGAACAGCCTCAATGAGCAAGCCCTGAGACCAGCAGAAGGAATTTGTGTGTCCTGATAGCATTTGTGTCAGTTTTCCTTTCTTAATGTTTCTTTGAGTGGCCTGGTGTTTAAAAGTTAGTTTTGAAACATACTAATTATTGAGGAAGGAGAGTATCTATTCCTTTTTCACTTTCAACTGTGAGTCTGAGGGGCTCTGTTCTCTACAGCTTAAGCAAATTTAAGTGCTCTGGGCCTTGCTTGCCACCACTGCCTCTTCCCACAAACCGCTCATTCTTCCCCCTTCCTTTACACCGACACAGATTTGTGTCCCTGTTTAGCTGAAGGCTGTCTGCTTGGTTTGTAGAGTGAGTTTTCTGGCAGTTTTCTGACTGACTTAGGTTGAAATCCAAGAGGTACCACTTCAAGTAAAGGAGCAGAAATATATGGCATTGCTGAAGGGAGACAGGAGACAATATTGGGTAAATGTGGTGGGATGGTTGCAAAAATGACTTTGCTTTCAAAAATAGATAAATAAATTGCTCAAGCTGCATGTTTAATTTTTAGCTGGATCAGCTCACTGGACTGACTTGCAGTGTAGCTGCACAGCTTCTTGCCCTTGGCTTGTGCTGACTCAGAGAGCTGGTGTCCCTGGGCTGCACCCTGAGGTCACACAGCAGCAATGCAGCTCCGTGCAGGGACAGAGGGAGGAGCAGTGCCCCGAGAAAGTGGCTGCGCCAAGTAATGGGGTGAACATGTTTGGAGTAGAAGATGCTGTGCTGTGTATTTTAGCAGCTGGTTACACTTCCATTTTAATGTGAAAACGGAAAACTTGTGCTTGCAACAATTTGGGATTCCAGTTTATCTTCAGTGCTGCATTAACTGCTATTTATTAACAGTTCCCTGAATTTTACTTTAAGCACAGCAGTTACAAAGCTTCCTGAAACTTTTTTTTTACTTCTAGAGAGCCACATGGGTAATGAAAATTCTGCAGCTGTGTAAGGTTGTCTTTTCCCTGTCCACCTTCATTATGTTACAATTATGCTCTGATGCTGTTGCGCAAACCCCGTGTAAAGACGGGTGTGACACAAAAGCACAGTTAAAAGTATAATTTATTTCTAAGCATTCCGTTTATTCACTGAGTGGGCAGGGAGTGGGATAGGACAGGATGTCTCCTTGTAGTTGAGCTTGCTTTAAGCTGCATTTCATTTAAAAGGCTGATATCCTTAAAGATTACTTCAAAGTATAAGCACAGTCAGTATCTTTTGGGTAGAAAAACTTACTCTTTCATTACTTTCGGTTTCAGTTTCATGGGCAGGAACAAATTCTTTTCACTTTGAACGTGTTTATGTGAAGGTGGGAAAACTGATAAGGAAAGTTAACTGTGTTGCTCTTTAACTCCTTCAAATATATAAATAAAAATTGGTTAGGAAATAATAATATCCACTAATACTAAAGACTACAAGGCTAGTGCTGTATTATGGAAGGATTTGGGAACATAGAGGTAGTAATTGAATGAGAATTTAGAAAGCAGCCAAGCAGTTTTAAGTGTGCCAAATGCAATGTTCTCAGTTCTGTGTGTGTAGGCCCCTTATTTTGTTTATATTAAGCAAAAGTATTCTGTCAATTATTTAGGTGTAGCTAATACTTAAGAAATGTATTATTTCTAAATGTTAAATATGATGACGAAAAGACTAGACTATGTATTCAGCATTTAAAAGACATTTTTCTTTCATTAAAGATATTTAATATGCTTATTATAAATGTAGTCTACATTTGTATGCAGCTTGAAAACATGAAATAGATTAAAATATTGGTTATTTCAGGGGTGTAGCACACAAAAATTAAGATTGTGTGAATGTATATTCAGATGACTCATTGTTTTAACAGGTGCATATAGCAAAAAGTTTAAAAACTACATTTTGCTTCTAGACCAGTACAATGTAATGGCATTGCCAGCCATTGGCATTGGTATTTCATTTAGTTAAAAAAAAAAAAAGTACAAAACAAGATTACAGTCAGTTCAAAAAAATTCTGTTGATTATTGTCTGTAAACTCAATCCAATATATTCAAATTTATTTACTTGCCAACAAAGTATTTGAAACAAAGCAAAAATCAAACCATGAACACTTTAGACTACTTACATGAAAATTACTAAGTCAAACAGACTTCTACTGTGACAGTTTTTATTGAGTGTCACACTTCATTATTAAGAGCAGAAGCAAATTATAAAATGAGGCCATTTTTATTACCACTTCCATCTTTTCTCTATGGTTCAATTCTGACATTGTTTTAACAGCCAGCCTGACCTAGACACTGTTGTTTTTTACACCCAGAAAGCATGGATTAAAACATTACGTTCTATTTTTAATTGTTCACAAGATAAAAGCAACTAAACAAAGTGTACATTTAAGGATAGAAAGCTGCCTCAGAAAGTCCTGTAAGGTCTGAACATTCTTTTTGTAGAGATAAAGGCACATTTTCCTGGGGTTTATGTGGCAGAGGAATCTTTCTTTAAATGTCTAGATGCAAAGAAACTATGCATTGTTATTTCAGAGTGATTACATTAGGGGATCTTGAATAAAATTTTCTTGGAATTTCTAATATGTGCAGGTCATTCACCATACTTTTCTGTGAGTAAGAAATTTTGTTCTGTCCAATTTTACTCTTCTGACAAAAAAGAAATAACATCATTTCCATGAAAACAATCAGCACTGATAGATATCACTGCTTATTTGAAGCTGCTCTATCCATTACAGGCCTTGCCAATAATAAATAATCACTTTTTCTACAAGGATGACTTCCTAAAAGTAGTGCAATACAGATTTTACTGGAAATATAAAGAAAACAATTTTGTCTCAATGTTATATTCCTTAAAAGTAAAAGTTACCTGGGGATTTGTAACTCTTACAATGAAGAGTCATTAGGGATAGGTATGATACCGTCATAGTGTAGTAAGGCAGAAGTGAAGATTCAAATGGATGAAGATTCAGAGAAAGTGCCATGAGCAGTAGTGGCTATTAGCTTTCACAATGAAAAGACCATTCGTAGTAGTTTATACAGACACTAATCAGAAACCTTCTATCAATGGGGTTAAGAACGATAGGAAAATTCTCTTATTTATTGAGAGGCAAAAAATGCTGGTAGTTACGTGTCTACTAGATAGGGACAATAAGTTGAGAAGAGACTGCAAAAAATGTTGTTCTATGACTCTTTAAAAAAACTTGCTGTGAGTTAAAATACTGTTGTTCCCTGTCCAAAATCTGGGTGTTGTGTTCACAATTTACAGTGATTTCCAACAAAATATTTCTTTATTCTAGTAGAAACAAACAAATCTGTTTCTTTTTTTTTTTCTTTAGTCTGCATTAGTCAGGATTTAAAATAAGCCAACCAACCCAACCAACTGAAGATATTTAAGGTATTAGGTTTTGTATTTTGTTTTGGTTTAATTTTAATTGTTGTAGAACTGTAAATGAGATAGGATAGGCCAGGATATAACATAAATACTAGACTGGACAGGTTGATAATGATCACAGAAAGGACTATGGAAATGCTGAAATGAGAACTGCTTAGCAGAAAATTGAAGAAAGCAGAGTCACCGCTTGCCCAACTGTTCGTGATGATTAGAACTTATCTGTTTTTATTTATTCTGAAGCTGAAAGTACTTTGGTCAACAAAGATATTCATGCAGGTATAGTAAGCTTTCATAAGGCACTTGATGCAGTATTGCATGGCATTCTGATTTTTAAAACCCAGCTCTTTGCTAAGTCAACATGGCCCATATTAAGTACATTTCAAACTGGCTAATTGACAGATCATAAAGCAGTAATAGATCAAGGACGTTCATGTTGGATTTCATAGAAGTTTTTCACAGCCCATTGCTTTGAGGATTTGGATAATGAACTGGAGGAAAATATAATCTCTGATAAAATGCCTACGTGTAAAAAATTGATGGATTGATAACTGTGAAGGATGGTCTGTACTTAGTTAATGGGGATCATTTCAACATATGTTAATATAGCTAAATATATCTGTCTAGACAGTAAGATCATACATATAGGATGGAAAGTAATACTTTGGAAAAGAACAATTCAGTGATTGATACAGTAGCTAAAATGCAGTGTGCTCCCTATGGATATAGGGGATCTCGAGTGGAATTAAATGTGCTTTCGTTTTGCTGTATAGCTGTAGTGAGACAACATTAGAAAATTACACCCTGTTTGAGCTTAAGGTGAAAAAAAAAAAAGCCAGAACAAAACAACAACAACAAATCTGGTTAAAAAGATTCAGAAAAACATGTCAAAGGCAATTGAAAACCTTAAAAACAAGTAAGTGAACAACTGCTGGTGTATAGTAAGAACCTGGAGAAGCTCAGTCTGTTTAGTTTAGCGAAGGGAAGTACAAGAAGTGACTGGCCTGTGAGTACTTATATGGGGCAAAGATTTCAGAAGAAGCAGTCCTGTAGGTATAGTAGGCAATGGTATGAGAAAATACAGGAGCTGAAAACTGAACTCAGTTGTTTTTCTTCTAGAAATATAATAAATTTAATACGAAGGCAGTTATCCATAGGAACAGTTTATATAAGGATGTTCTGGATATGTCAGTGATAAAAAGCTGTGAACTTTTCCAAAAAGATGCCTTTAGCTCAAGCGCAATATGACGGCTTGATGCACAAATTTTGGAGTGAAATTATCTCTTTGACAGGAAGGCAAAATAAATGATCATCATTCAGTAAAATCTGTGAGTTTGGATAATACACAGGTCATCCACAAAATCTGACAAAGGTGTTTTCAGCATCAAAGGCACCCTGTACTCAGCTGTAATGTATCTATTTCTGAAGGGAAGGCTGAAAAGAGAAGTGAAAAGGAGGGGTGGGGGATATGGGGAGTGGATATAATTAAGAAGAGTTTAAATCTTATTATACATGTACAGAGGAATTAAGTATGAGATTTATTAAATCAAAATATGTAATCATCCAAGCAATACATACATGTTCTATATAGCGTTTTGAAAGATTTTTACATTATAATTGTGTGGATTAGCAACGAGCTGGGAACAATACCCTGCGATTTGTTAAAGGAGAGACAATAAAGTTCTTCTAGACAGGAAAGAATCTACATTGTTAACAGATGACCTGTAAGTTCAGCTCATTGAAAAGGCAAATATTTTGACCAGGAGAATAATTCTTCCTGTGGAGCGGTATGACTTGCCGTGCTGAAGCCATACAGCTATTTTTAACCATGTCACAGCTATTGAGCTTAGTCTTCAACTTACTTCATAAACAGTGTAAAAAAGACTAAGTAAGTCTTTCTCTTTGATGAATGTAGAGGTGAATATGTCAGAATCCCTTTTTGTTGCAGTTCTTGTTTATTTTGTGTAATTTCTATGGCCTTTTAACAGTTCAGATGTAGATTGCTGTCTGTTGTTATCATTATCTGCCAGGTCCTGTTTTGTTAAACTCCAGAAGCACTGTTGCATCGGAGTAACGGATGGCAAATTCTAGAGTTACATGTGGAATGGAGGTTGTTATGATCAAGAGGGGAAAAAAAAAAAAAAGAAAAAGTTTAGACTATATAAAATCTTGATTCCTGCAAATGGCGCAGATACAGTTTTCCAAAAGTTGGTTCTTGAACACTTCTGTGGCTTAAAATACAGCTTTACAGTACAATTTGAGTTCAGTGTGTAGCTTTTCAGCTTGTCTGGATTCTATCAGATGCTTGACTTGAGCATCTGAAATCTTAGTCAGAAAATCTTTAATTTGATTTCCTGAATTCTGGGGTTAATATTTTTAATTATCTTGCACTTTAACTCTGAATGATAATGTATTTTTTCTGTTTGGATAATGATTTTGTTTACTATGGTAAAGGTCTCTCAATTCCCTTAGTGCTTTCTAGGACTAAATTTGTGCTTAAATTACGTCTTGCAAGGGAAGATTCTTCAGTTCATAAGATGTGTTAGTAATTGTGATCTTATTGAAAAATATTTGAAGGACTGAAATGATGTTTTCAAGACCTATGTTTATCGTAGATTTAACATATCTCAGTTGTCAAAGATGGTATGACGGTAAATGATACATCAAGGAAAATCCATTTTAACTTTAAAACTCTGCATCACTTAGTAGACAGGCTTATGTATCCAGGTAGTTCTTTGTTACAACCTCTGCATATTATTTTGTGATATGCCTCTTGAGATTGTGTATCTCTAAATCTAAATTCTGTATTATTTATTTGGGACATGCTATAGAGTTTATGCTTACTCTGTGTATGTATGTAAGTGTGTATTGCATCCTTTGGGAAGAAAACAAACATCTTACCTTGTTAATTACCATCCCCTTCCTTGTAATGTGGCTTTAGCTTCTCACAATTTTTAGGAAAGCATGACCCAAATAGGAGAAACAACTATAAATTACACAGAGTTCCTTTTCCACTTTTTCAATTAGTGAGTATAATCCCTGTACCTACCTAAATGCTGAAATTTGGTCAGCCCTGATCTTTTCTTTCTTCTCTTCACCGCTTCCCTGCACCTATGCTAATGAGTTTGTGGAAAAATGGAAGGCAGGCACTATGCAGTAAAAGTTCATGATAACTTACTTGATGATTTTGTGGCAGGCTGAGAGCAGACAAGAATACCTTTGAGTTTTATTCGTGGAAACGAACCATGAAGCGTACCCAAGCACAGAAATGTTCCTTATGTTAGGGCGCATTACGGTAGTTCACCGTAACTTTTAAAATAACCAGTTTGACACTTTTTAGAAGGGCCATTTGACTGATTAAAAAAACAAAAATAATGACTTTTGCTTGCACGATACAGATGTGTGTGTACAAACAAACCATGTTAGCCTCTTGTTCAAATGTACTTGATAAATTGGATAAAACTTTTGCACACCTGCAAAGAGGGGGATTGTGAGCTCTCCTGGGCAAGGGCTATGCCTGAGCATTTTTTTTTCTTTATAGATTTTATACCACATCGTATAAAGACTCTTACTTACGTCACAAATTCAAACACTCTAGATTGAGGAAATGCCAGATATATGGTTGCCTGTGAGTTCTTAATTCTCCTTCTCCATATCTAATTTGTGCGCAGACTGGATCATGGGTCTTGTGGTCAGGAAAAAAACTTGTTTGCAGCCATAATTAAAAGAGAACTAGAAGGTGCACAGCTAATCTACCCTTTCCGATGAATTCAGTGGGAAGGGGTGCTTCCCCCTCCATGCTCCCAGGAGGGAAGCGTAAGCCATGAGCACATGCCATGGTACTGACATGTTTAGGTGACATGTTTATCCTTATTCTCAAGGACTAGAGATTCCCATGTATTTCCACGGAAATGTATGTTGATATCCTGCCTTCCCCGCTGGCCTGCTTGGCTGGGTGTTCCCTCTACCAACACTGGCACTCAGGATTTCACACAGAGTCAGTGTAGGGAGTTTATTCATCTGAAAATTCTTCCTCACAACCCCCCACTTTTTTTTTTTTCCTCCATTTTGCTTAATAAGGTTAGTTTGAGGCCAGATTTGCTTCATGAACAGGTTCCCTTTATATTTTGGCAACACTATGAGGATTACTTTAAGCAACTGTGGAAAAGCATCCTTGGACACTTCAATCTGCTAAGATTTCAGAAGCTGCTGGCAATACTGGAGTTGTTATAATTTCTCAAAAAGACTGCCATTGTAAGGAAACTTTAAATATGGCATTATTTCACTACCAAATACCTTTAATGTAACATGCAAAATTTTATTATGATGATAACATTGTAGCTGAAATACCAATGCTTTTTGTATTTGTAGTTGAAAGCATCTAGAATGAATTTGTTAATTAAAAACTTGAGTCATATCTACTTAAAACAAAATTGCAAAGCCCAAATTCTCAATCTGGAAGTTAAAACCCAAAATTTCTGGAAATTTATTTACTAAGAGTGCCTGTTGTTTTATGACAAAAGAGTACAGAGTCAAATTTTGTTTCTCTTGTAAAATTTTCTCCTTATTCTTTCTTGTTCAATAATTTTCTTTACTTGGAATGCACATGAGAAGCTGATGATTTTGCTAATTTATTTTCTCCTTTGGAAAATGAGTAAAATGATGGGGGAGGGAGCGTACTTCTAATGAGCATTTTTCGGTTCCCATCAATAACTATTCTGATTATCATCAGTATAAATGTTGTACCCAGCTGTGTAGGTAAGGAGTCAATATTTTTTTCCATACCATCACAACTGTCATTCATAATAACAATTTTATTTTTCTTTCTCTACATGGATTCCAGTTAGCGTGTTTGACTACGCATACAGAATCAATTTTCTGGGCTCTTGCCTGCTTCCTAGAAGCCATTGCTTTTTCTCACTTGAATTAAAGAGTACCTTTTTTTAAAAATAATGATGTGTTTCCTGTTCATGTAGCTTCTCTTGCTGTCTCTTATCAGGCTTAGAAAATAATAGCAACCTGCCTTCAATGTATATATTTACAGTCCTCTTTCAGCAGTAGCTTTGTGAATGGAAGAGCAAGTCCACCCCAAAGCGTTCATCACTGCCCTCCACTGGGGGTTACTGCCCTCTCTGGTCTGCTAGCTGAGCTCTCCCTAATCCAATTCAGTCAAATTGAGCCATGTTAGGCAAGATTTGTCGTTTAAATTACTTAAGCTGATCTAGCTTATTTTGAGTGACATGTTTAGGAAGTTCTTATATACGCAGCTCAGCCGGAAGATTTAAGAATTGGTAACCAACAGCAGGACATGATGATAAGCTGGGAGCATGGGTGGCAAAGAGCAGGTCTTTCCCATCTGTGACCAAACTGGTTGATGTAAGCTCATCTACAGCCTGAAATCTGGGTACCTGCTTTCTTCACAGAACGTTATCAAGTTTTTGGGGCCATTTGAAAAGAGAAGACTGCCAACACCAGCTCCTCTCTGAGTGTTCACTTTAGGTCGCAGTTCCACCCAGAACCACCTAGAGTGTATTGGCCAAGAGGCTTTGATTGTCCACTTTTGAATGACTCCTGCCAGCATTGTTTCGCAGTTGAACTAGAGTGCAGGTCTCCCTCTGGTGCCTACTTTGTAAAAGCACAAGATTTTATAATTGGGCTAAGCTACTGAAAATCAACTGTAGGAAAAGAGAAAGGTCTCTTTGTGCTGGTGATAACAGTTTTGAGAGCACTGACAGTAACGTTAGACAGTAGACTACTTTTTTTCTTGTGGTACATACCGCTAATCTACACATAAATTCAGAACTGTGTGTTCCCTGTCAGCTGCAGCAGTGCTTGTCCTCTGCACCTCTTCTAACAGTAAAATCTTCTATTTCGGGGGTGAATTTGTTAGTAGATATATGGAAATAAAACCAGAGGATTTTTGTCAATTTCTAATCTTTTTCACTTCCTTATAAGATCCTTTTAGCTATTCATTTTGGAAATTACTTGACCACATAAAAATTGGTCTGTCTCATACAACTAGAAGTTTTCTGCCTTGATGGGTTTCAAATTGTCACAATCAAGATCTAATTTAAAGCCCTTACCCCACTGATGGAAAGGCTTATACATCAGAACAACAGGAGCACACCACCACACATTTCCCCAACAAAATGCTAAAAACTGATGTAAACACTGGGGGAGTAATTTTTCATTTAAATCACCTTCCACCTCAGGGCTTCTGCCCCCATCACAGAACCACATTTTACATAATCAGTCCTGCCGTTCAGAGCTATCTATGTGTAAATTTTTCTGTTAATATTCCCAAGAACACACGGTGCAAATGGTTCTCAGAAATATCTTGGTTATGCCATACATCAAAAGAACTCCATGCATTTTGGACTTGGTAACTTTTGGTTGTACTTTGCTGACTTTGAGAATACCTTGACAACTCCTGATATCAGCAGGCAGTTCTCAACCAGCCACAAGTGATGTTTATGACTCAGTCCTGCATGTTGGTATTTCTAAAAATAAAAATGCCCAAAACAGCCATTCAGAAATACAGTTCTAGAGAAATACTGGTTAATGTTTCAGACACATGATTTTCTCATCCTTTGTTGCAAGCCAACGTATTCCGAAAAACTTCCTTGGTATGGGAAACAAAGCAACATGAAAGACTGATTTGGATTGCCCCATCAGGAGCAAGGTCAGGTTGATGCTTAGAAATGATAAGCTGAAGGCAGCCCCTCATCAATTTATCTATTATATTTGATACAGTCTTACAGACCAGCAGTCTAATCCTGTATTTGAAGCTTGCCTGGGGGTATCTCTGTGGACAGTGTCCCCCACAACAACCTGCTTAGCTTCAGGAGACTTTGTTCTAAAGCAGAGAATGGAGGAACCATGTGCAGCAGGAATTCATTATGGGGAGTCCTATTGTCTCATGATGTCCATTGCTGTGTATGTGGGGGACAAGCTGCTCCCCCTGAAAAGAAGCCAGGTGGGCTTTTAACTTGCTTTGTGCTTTACTGTTCTTTGGAAACTGCAGAGGAGGATGATGATCAGGTTCTCTGGGGTTTATATAAGGGCAGGGGTGGTGTTGGCCTTTAGTCTCCCTATATTTCTTTGCTTCTTTGATGTAAAACTAGTGTTTCCCCATCTGTTAGGCTGTAGTTTTTCTATGTTTTAAGTCAGTACTGCAGCAGAAATGGTGTGGGGAGATGTAACATTTGTGGGTTTTTTTGTTTGTTTGTTTTTTCCCCAGTGTGCTCTCTTCTGTTGTGCTGGCTCATCTGTTTTTATGGCTGAATGTGAACCAGGTCCAGAAATTCAGCTAAAACATAAATATTATCCTTGTCTGTTTCTCAGCAGAATTAGTTCTCTGAATAGGTACAATATGCGTCTGCACAACAACTGTGCCAGCACAGAGGAGGGGGAGTAACAGAAGGGAGCTTCAAGCGAAAGGCGTCCTTTTTCTTTTTAAATTTAAAAAATATTCTTAAATATTCTTAAAAGGAAGGAAGCAAGGATGAGCAGGTAGCCTGCAAGTTGCCATTAAAGGGCTTCTGTTCATTCTCAGTAAGACGAATTTTCAGCTTGAACATCTGGCTGTAACTGATCTTTTCGTTGTCCTCTTCAACATATTTTTCTAATTTTTTCATAGAAAACAAAACAAAGTGTTGAAGAAGCTCTTTCACACACTTCCATTCAGCTTTCAAAAGGAATAAATTGGCCACTAAATGCATTATAATTGTGGTGCTGTCCAAGGCAGGTCAACGACCTCCTCTAAGAGCAAATCAGAATACTAGATTACTTTATTCCACTGCTGGCATTTAGTACCTCTTTAAATTCTGCCCTTGAGTTTAGATATCCTCTGAAAGAAAGACAGTCTGAGTCCCAGTAGTAACAGATCTACCTGGAGAGGTGGCAAAAGATTGCTTGCAAGGCTATCTTATTTTTTCAGTGGCATAAAAAATTGTTTTGTCCTGGAGCCCCAGTCAGATGCTTTATAAAGCTTCTGAATCTTACTCCTCCATTTCCTTCCCAAGGAAACTTCCTTTCTTCTAATTGTTTTGTCTTTAAGACATTGTTTGTTTATAATCTTCCAACGTATCTTGCAATCAGAAAAACCCTCTCAAGAATACTGCTTTCTCAAAATGCACTCAGTGCTGTGGAGGAATATTGCTCAAAAAGGCTACATAATCTTCACAATAAAATAAAGAAGGCACCAAAGATTACTGGAAGGTACCCAAATCTCTGTCAGTGCCAGATTATAGGAGAATTTGGTGAAATCTAGTTCTTCACCTACCTGTTCACTCCTGCACTACATCCTTAAGCTGGGAATCACAGTATGGATTGTACTGTGAGGCAAGTAAAGAAAAACACTTTTTTATGTTGAAAACTGAAGTTTAAACCTTAGACCAGCTGTGGGGAGGAGGAGGTGTTCAGAAGAATATATTGCACCACCATAAAGACATTCCCAAATACGCAACCACTTTTCTTGAGAAAAACAACACCTTTCTGGAAGATATGACTTCAAGAAGATGATAATTTCTGTGCTGTCCGGTGCCACTGTATGAATAATTCTTGATCAGCCTGAGGGAAAATCTAAGTGATGGTATAGAGTTGTTTCTCAAAACAGCCTTTTTCCTCATTTTATTTTTTCAGAATTGCCTAAGTTCTTTTTACACACATCTTGAGCAGCTGAGTTTTAAATAGACTTCAGTGGAGTCTGAGTGTTACTTGTAGCCTGAGCATATCTACTAGACCACAGCCTTCACTGGGGTTTATACAGATCCTTGATCCTTTGTGAGTCCTGACTGAGTGTAGCCAGGAGCTGGCAACTGGATTCTCAAGCCACGGCACTGCTGAGCATCAGTCAGGCAACTGTCTTAACAGCTATGCTTGTAATGCTGGAGCCCTCTTCCTCATCCCCAGTGTTTTTCCTGATTTTTCCATTTGGCCATTTTACTCCCATCTTCTACTCCAAGTCACTTTCAAATTTGTTATTACTAAAAAGCCACCTGCTTGTCTTTTTGGTGAAACAACTGTTGTACAGTATTTTCTACGTGCAACCGTTGTACCGTTGCTCTATCCTAACCCATGCTTTCTTTTTACTTGGCTTTTTTCAAAGGCAGTGTTCCTTCTCTTCTGCTTGAATCCGTATTCTCAAATGTTATTTATTTAAGCCTTTATTTAAAAAAACCCTCTTTTTTTCCCCCTTGAGAACTGAACACAGTGAGAGATGCAGAATAGTCTTTTGAATAATGCTCGTTTTCAGTGTACTCTTTATTGTTCCTTTCCATTGACCTTCTCGTCCTCTCTACCCTTTACCTTCTCTTACTGTACTTTAAGTCTTTTGGGGTCAACTATAACTAAGTACTTACCAGCAGTATTTTGAGTAGTTTGGCAGCTGCCAAGCTGAGCAATTTTTTTAGAATTCCTCTGGCATCACAGTAAGATCTATTTCTGCTGATTTTGATGCATTAACGTTGTTGGTAGTCAGCAAAATATCTTGCAAACTGTGTTGGTGTTATTGAGCCACATGACTAAATGTAAAACTCAGTGGTTGAGTACATTTACCTTTGACCCTTTACTCTGACACTAATCTTTAAATAAGAAAGTATGTACTGTTGTTGTTAGATCCATTGTACCTGGAACTACCACTAAGGAGAGGTTTTTTTTAATCAATTCAGAGTATAGTAAATGCTGGTGCCTACCTAATAGTAGGATATACACTTCTGTTTTCTAAAAGAATGCAAAGCCAATCCTGCAACTTTTACTTATGTGGAAAATGCATACTCAGGCAAACCATCCTTTAGACTGTGAGAGAGTTTTTTCCAGCCAATTTCTGTTAAAAAAATTGTTTGTTTGTTTTCATGTCTGAAACATATATGTATGTAGATATATAGGCCAGAAGCAGTTACAGAGGTGTACATGTATCGGATACACTTAATACTAACACGTGAAAGGAGCATGTGTTGATTCTCAGATCTGAAAATGGTTATCTGAACAAATCCTCATACACTGTACTTGCGGCTCCTCATATTCCGTAATATACTTCCCTAATTAAGCTGTTCATTTCCTAGATTTTAATAGCTGTCCCCAGCTGTTGTACATTAGCAGATCCCCACTGCTAGTCTAAAAAATTGGCTGAAATTGGTTTTTAAATTTAGAATTGGGTCTGAGTTTAATTTAGCCAATGTTTACTACTATAACTTCTTCTCTTTCTCTGGAGAGAGAGGCTTAGGGAGTGAAGTAATAACATTTAACAGATATAGTAGCTCACGGGTAGCTGTAAGAAAACTGAGGAATTTAAAAAGATCTTTTCTTGATAGAACATGTAAGTAACAATATTATGCTAGATAAGCAAACAAGATACTGATTAATATAAAAATCTGAATATGTGGTGATATGGCTAGCTGTATTTTTAAATAAGTACTTAGCTTTATTGAAAAACATACTTAAAATATGATACATCTGTGAAAAGTTGAACTTTCTATAACCTACCAAGGTATAGAAAACTACAGAAAAGCATAAAATACTCTGTGACTCTGTGTTTTGCTGACAGAGAATTACATCACAGAATCAGTCATGGACCAAGTTTAAGTAAAGTTGGGTTTTAAGGACCAAATCCGTTCTTAGCATTAGTAGCTAAATTTTTTATAGATGCACAGAGATACTTTCTTCATTCCAGCTTATTCAACTGTCTGTATTAATTGAGTAACTTATTACAAGCTAAGAAAACATTTTGGATTTCAGAAATCGATGTCTTATGTATTCCTGTCTAAATAAAATAATAGGTATGAATCAAGCTCCTTGCTACTGATTAGTTTTTCAAAACAATTTATAATAAAATCGTGTTAGGTAAAAAAACAAACAAAAAAACCCCACAAGTGTTTTAGTGCATAACTTATTTTCAGTTAAATAATACTAAAGCAAGCAATCAGAAGGTAAGCTTCATACACTGTAGTTAAATTTTAGTTTGCATCCAAATAAAAATTCTTGTAAGTTATAAATAAAACGCCCACATACTCAGAGTTTCCTTAATTTTTTTAGGATTAAGAATGGTGCATTTCTTGGCAGAATAAAAACCAAACCAGAACAACAGAAACCACACAGACACACACAAACCCACAGACAGTTAAATCTTTTCACGCCTTTATCATCACACTAATAAATACAAGTGATGTATTGTCCTATTTATCAAAACCCACCAGCTTTGGTTAAAAAGATGGTATTTATCACTTTGACTTAACAATACCAACCAATGAAAATGGGCCTTTCCCAAAAATGTAGAATGCAAATGCTGTAAAAATTCAAGCAAGCAGAAAACCTTGATTTAAACCAGGATTAAATCTGGTGGGCTTAGGTTGGTTGGTTGGTTGGGTTGGTTGGTTGGTTGGTTGGTTGTTTTTTCTTTCTTCTTCCAGTGAACCTGTTCCAGTGCTTCCATGTCTCTGAGTTTAGTCATTCTTGTTGAAGCACTTGCCTGGTGCAATAAAAAGTAATGAAGGAGAGAAACAGAACTGGACTTCAGATCTCTGCTCTGGAAGCTGCAGATATGGTTGAAGAGAATGAGTGAAAAGAACACTGAACTGAGCTGGAGAAAGCAGCTCTCACTAAATTGATCTGATTCATTTTCACTTTGTGTGTGTGTGTGTGTTCAGGGGAGTTAAAAATAGCAGGAAAGAAGGTAGGAACAAATCTAAGTTAAAGTAAATTTGATTAGTGGCTAGATGAAGAGAATGTTAGTCTGGGAAAAGTAACTTTTTAAAACAAATTGAGCAAGAGCTAGCTGAACTTTTTTCCAGCCCATTTGTGGTACCTGAAACAGTCTTTTATTTTCTCCTTTGAATTTGCCTTTCTGTTTGGTGTGGTTTGGTTTATTTCTCATTCTCTGTATGCAATTGTTAGGCTTTTTTTTTTCTGATAACCAGCATTTAAAAAAACCCCACCAAACTCATTCAGCTGCTTTGAGAAAGCAAATGTGGAGTTAAGTACCCAGCGAAGTGTTGGATGATTCATGGGTCAGGAGACTCCTGGTTTGAAAAAGTCCTCAATTACCGGGGGGCTGGGCCCGTCTGTCCAAACAATAGAAGATGGAGATGAACAGCTTCAAGGTGTTATTTCCACTGCAGCTTTTAAGCTGAGCTGAGCGGGGGACTCTCTGTGGTTTCCCTTTTGAGCCATCTCCAGCTACAGTTTCCTGCTCTGTGTGAGCGCTGCTGCTGATCTCTCCATCAGGCAATTCAAGAGAGCTGGTGAGTTTTACCATGTGTAGTGGGGTACAGGCGGTAAAATGTCCCGGAATCCTCTCTCTCCAAGATCAGATGAACTTCAGTGCTATTGCTGGGGGAAGGAAGGGTCTGGGACATCTGGGGGTGGAAAGAGTGGGACTGTGGCAGAAATACTTTGGTTGTGGTCATGAAACTTCCTTTGTAAGAAAGCCAGAGTATTGGCCAGGTGATGTGATGAAATTACATTTCTAAGGCTTTGGCTTTATTTGCTGAATGGGTAGGAACTGTGTAGTACCTAATTATGTAGTTAATCTTCAGTGGGCTCAGTTATTAGGAGGCAGTTGGTTGTGGGGAGGAAGAAAGGAAAGGAGAAGGAGGAAGATAAAAACAGGCTGTTAGACAGAATATATTGTCGCAGCAGGACAAGATGTTCCATGACCCACTACAAGAAGTCTTTGGACATTCTGGTATCTGCACAAGAATGGTTGTGATTGATTATCGGTGAGTGGTGCTGTTTCATCTTATAGTCATCAGGTTTGTCAAATCGCATCAAGCAGGAGAGCTTGCAATTGCAGGGAAGAGCTGTGTTCTGACGCCTGCAAAGGCCATAAAACCCAACAACAAGGTCTCTGAGCTGGACCCTGCTATCCTTTCTGATTAAGTCCTTTCCTGTTTCAGTTTCATCATTTAGTTGACTGTCAAAGTTCTTGGTTTCAAGCTAATAAAAAAAAGCCTTTCTGATGCCTGTTAGCAAATCGAAAACGAAAAAGAATAAAAGGAAAAGTAACCCAGTTGTTCCTCAGAAAGACTAATTTTCCATTGATTAAAGTAATTTAACTGATTCTTCAGGAGCTGCAATATCACAAAATATGTATTTTTTTTTTCTTTATTGTGTCATTTTAAAGCTGGATCTGTTTCCCAGACTGGTTCTTTTGTGTAGCTAAAAAGCCCTGTGCTAATGCTTGGGGGAGGGTCCAAAGAGCAGGGACTTTTTAAATTGGCACCAGTGCTCATACCAAAAGAAAAGTACCTCGAATCGTTGTGTTAGACACCACTGTCTCAGTTATGCAGGTATTTTTAATGTATTCTTATGGAAATGTTGGGGGTTAGTGTGGTTTGCTTTGTTTTAATTTAGAAGGCGAGACATTTGCATTACTACACATCTCTGGCATTGGTATCCTAGCTATGCAATTGCCTGAATATCACCTTGCTGTAGGATATGGTTGAATTCTACTGGGGGTGGATTGTAACAGGCTGTGTATGTCTAGAACATCTTACTTTTGCTACCTGGGGTCTTCTGGATCCTACCTGTGTAGTGGCTTTCTGCTCTGAAAGTGTTACATGTTTTCAAGTGTCCTTAGCTTTACCCTCTTGGAACCTAATCAACCTTCAAACGTCAGGGTGCTCACTGAAACCATTTCTGTGAAGAGCTAGCTAAAACTTGGAATTTCCAACACAGGGAAATTTTGGCAAACAGGATTTGTTTTGGTTTGGGGGGAGCATCAGAGGGGCTTTTTCTTGGTAGGAGTCAATTGAAATTAACTTTTTGACAGTAGAAATGCTCATTTTTTCTTGGGAATGTTGAAGTTGAGCTGACTTTTGATACGTCAACCTGCATTTCACCCCTGTGGCGTATCTTCTTCAGGCTGTTGTCATTTAGGAATCTCAGTATATTATTTACCCCACTAAACCAGCATCTTTGGCCAGGTTATTTCCCCCAGAATACATGGAGCGTTATGTCTGTCATGTGCTTCCTGCACAAGCAGGCATGAGGCATGCCTGCATAATAGGAATTGCATCAGCTTCTCAGGAAGGGTTTGTGATCCTCTGAAAAGAGTCAGGGCTTTGGGAGCTTGGGGGATAGGCCATCCTGTGAACTTTTGAAGGAAAAGGAAGTTAAATTGGTTTTGAATTACATTAAAGCATAGTGCATTGAGGTGCTTTAAATATCATGTTGAGTTGTTCCATCTCAGATCAGAAAAATAATGGAAAAGTGTTTTTTTTTTATTGGAGAAAATAAAACTTTCAGGAGAAACATTGATTTATTTAAAACTGCCTTCCTGATAAGAAAATACTGTAAAATTCCTGAGAACATTTAAAATTAATAAGTAGTTGTCTTTATGTTGTCTGTTCTTTCCAGACTGCCTCTGTAACCATTGCTCTAAAGTGTCACTGGTCTGAATGAAACAGAACATAAGGGCTACTACTTCAGTTCAAACACTTGAACTGCTGGTGGCCTTGGCTTCCATAAAACTTCTTTACCCTGTTGTCAGTGAAGTATTAATCCTCATCTTTCTACTTCTTAAAAATACTGAATGGCTTTTGATGCAAGAGATGCTCTACTGGACTAGCCCTAAGATCCACCTAGGTAGTGTTCTGCTTTGAAATTACAGTAGCAAATGGATAAAGAATAATAAGACGACACAAAGCGACTCCTCCTTTGGTGTACCTTTCTTGTTACTGGGAAACAGTAATTTAAGAACTTCCTGAGCTACAGTTTGCACTCAGCATTTACTAATCTAAAGTGGATCTATAGTTCATACATTCATGTAGTGCCTCCAGTATGTGATGTGGCAGAATGTTCTACAACTTGATTTTTTTTGTTTGTTTTTCACTAGGCATCCCCCACTTTTTGTTGCTGTTGTTGTTATGGGAAGTATAGGGAATGTTCCATATTAATTTTCTTGTTAATCATTTCATATACCTCTTAACCTCATTCATCTCTTCCCCAGGTTAAAGAGTTAGCCTGTTTAGTTTTTCCTTCTTTGGAAACAGTTACAAACTCCTCATAGTTCTTGTCACTTAAGATCTTCTGATCTCAAAAACAGATGCAGACAATGGCACATGTGATATGGAGAGTATTTGGGTTTACACTGTGCAGTACTTATGGAATTCAAGCAAACTTCAAAAAGTTCATCAATTGTGTTTCGGGATTTTCCAGGCTGGAAAAAGATCTGGTCCCCAGAGTTCAACATTTTCATGTTTTTGATGAGTTGTTTAAGCAAGAAGAACCCAGTGGCACAGGGAAGTACAAAATAGGATGGTACTTTAGATTTATTTGCAGGGGGAGATGGAGTGAGCTAAAATAGTTGGAAAAGAGATAAGACAAAAGCAAACTCAGAGGGCCATTGGTCCTTGGAAAGATCCATCTAGAGGCTTTGAGATCTAAAGCCTGTTTCAGCAGAAGATTTGGTTTTACACAGTGTAGCTCAATTTACTTACACTTGCAAGTATCAGGAGTTGAAAAAAGAAGCCCCTTGGAGTACCATCCATTCTAGGAAGTCGGATTGTAAAATTGTGTCGTCTATCCACCCCCACCTATATAAAACCTGAGCACTTCCATCCCATAGACACTTAATTTTAAGTACAGTCATCAGAACCTTAATTTCAGCTGTTAGTTTATGAAAGTTTTTAATTATTTCTTTTTAATTCTGGATATTACCATTTTAATTCTTCAGAACTGGCTTCAAACTTTTTGCTAAAGAGGATCACAACAATTTAATTTTGTATTTGTTTCACTGCTGTGTAGTAGTATAAAGTAAATCCTCTCCCCCAATTATCAGTAGCATTATGGGAAATAATAATGCAAAACATATTTTCGTGGTCAGTCATTTCCATCTTCTTTCTCTTAATTTTATCTATCAAACTGAATTTATCTAAATTTGGTTGCAACTTTTAATAGGATTTTTTTTTAAAGTATTTTTTTTCCAAAGTGAGAACTTATACTACTTTGTTAGTACAGCTTCCCTAATATCTGAGAGTATTTTGAATTCTCAGTTTCTCTCCCTTTTTACATAAATGCACATATCACTCTTCTTCAAAATATAGTCTATTCATGGTTGCTAGATCCAAGAATTAGTAAGTCAGTCTGATGATGGGAATGGATTGTCCATCATGGTATCCGAATACCCCTGATCCAAACTGATGTTCACATCTAAAACAGTAGTAATAGGCATTCCACTGTAAATATATGCTACCTTGGAGAAACCCTTTGAGGGAAAAGGAAACACTGGCGAATCTGATTTTTCTTTTTTTTTTTTTTTTGGGAGGGGGGGTGGGGTGGGGGCATGCAGGGGATGGTGATATAGAGTGCAAACTAGATGCTTTGTTCTAGACAGGATGCTGGCAGGATACAGGTGTAAGAGAGAACCAGCACAACTTATGCAGCATATTTTAGGGTGTAAGGAGGCAGATTGAAACAGTAATATTATGGCTAACAGCAGAAGAACATTTATGCTGTTTCTAATACACACATTGCACACAACAAAAGGGCTGTCACTCTCATAATGTTAAGCTTAAAAAAAAAAAAAAAAGGCAAAATAAATATGTCCTCTAGCAGTACCTGGTCTGTGAAAGTCTATCTCTTTCATATTGTGTCCTAGACTGGTAGGTAGGAAAAAAAGCATCTCGTTATAAGTTAAGATACTGTTAGCAGGGTGTCTCTAATGTACATACACACAGATGAATACCAAATCCTTTGGAATAAATAAACTGCTTTCCCTCAGATTTATTTTTGAAACTGACACTCACTGTTTGTAGATAGTGGAAATGGAAATGAAATTTCACGTTCATCAGTAACCATATCCTTTAGGATTAAAGAGGAGTCTGTTTCTCTGCCCTTTCTCCTCATTCCAGTAAGATGTCACAGAGTTCTGGAAGCATCAAGAAGAATAATTTCATTCAGACATTGCTATCTGAATATCTGGATTAAAAAAAAAAAAAAAAGAAGCTTGACTTAAATAGGATGATATAGGATTATAGGACAAGAGGAAATGGCCTCAAGTTGCACCAGGGAGATTCAGATTGGATATAAGGAAACATTTCTTCATGGAAAGGATTGTCAGGCATTGGAACAGGCTGCCCAGGGAAGTGGTGGAGTCACCAGCCCTGGAGGGATTTAAAAGGCATAGAGATGAGGTTCTTAAGTACATGGTTCAATGTCAGAGTTAGGTTATGGTTGGACTTGATGCTCCTGCGGGTCTCTTCCAACCAAAATGATGCTATGATTCTGTGAAACGCTTTTCTAGTCTGGAAGCAGTCATGCATTGGTGTGTTTTGTGTGTGTGTTTGTTTGTTTGTTTTGTGGTGGTGGTTTTTTTTTTGTTTTGTTTTGTTTTGTTTTTTGTTTGTTTGGTTTTGTTGTGGTTTTGTGTTTTTTTTTTTCTTTTTTTTGTGTTTTTTTTTTGTGGTTTTTTTTGTGGTTTTTTTTGTTTTGTTTTGTTTGTTTTTTTGTTTTTTATTTTTTCAACAGCTCTCTGAATGATTATTCCAGTCTGGGCCTTGAATAATTATTTCTAAATGTGAAATAATAAGTTCAAATGACATTGGACCTGCAAAATAAAAATAAAAACTTTTACGTAACCCTTCTTAGGATTATGGGGAATATTAATATAGGTTCCTTGCGAATTTTTTTTTTTTTCTGGCTTGAGATGGTTTCATTTTTACTTATTCTCTGTTGCACTTGTTAGAAAGCAAGACTTATTTAAACACGTAGGGTAAGGAATACATAGAATAAGAGACAAAGTTCTAATGCTCTGTTTTGACACCACATTGTACTTGATTACTGTGAGAAGATTCTTGTCATAAACCAAATGATTAAAGATTTCAGGGTACAAAAGCTTCTGAAGGAGACAGACTTTTCAAAACTGTGATATCATCCTCATGTAATTGAGGACATTTCAAAAACAAAGAATGAAAAACAAACATACAAGAGCAAGAAATTAGAAGGTTTTAATTCATACACATACCGGTATTCCATAAAATGTAATCAAATAATCTTTAAGAATTCTTGATTATGCCCTTAATTATCTTTAATACTTATATACCATTTGTAATTTCCATGTGTATAAACTCAGTATTCAGTCTTTAAAGGAATCTCTAAAAATAATGCATTCCTTCAGGTAACTACCTCATTGCTGATTTTTCTTTTTTCTTGTTGAGGGTTAAATTTCCTTGTGTTTATGGCAAACCAATAGAAGCCATGCTGCTAGGAAACTGCAGCAATTTTCACCATAATTCCACATTCTCGTTATTCCAGAAAAACTCAGCACTGCTGTATGTCCTTTCCACCGCCCCTTCAATCATTTAAGTGTGTGATTACACAATAAACCATCTGAAAACCAAAACATTTTTGGATGTATTTATTTTTAGGCAGATCCATTCACCGGTTTAATTCATAACATTGCTACTTTCTGGAAAAGGAAAGAATCAGCTATGTTTTTCACAGTGACAGAGCCAAGTGTTCCAGATTAACAGAATATAAAACAAAGGTGTTTGTTGTCATGGATTATGAGAACAAGGAAAGTGGGTTGGTTTTTTTTTTTAAGACCTCATCTGTTGAGGGTGAAAAGACTCAATAAATCTTACATTTCAGCAGAAATATATTACATGCATTACTAACATGCTTAGCTGTTTATGTGATTTCAGATTTTTAAAAAAATCTTTTTCACATGAACTGCATGACCAATATCACTCCACCTAATGAGAAGCATAGCCTGAAAATCAAAGTCTGAATTAATCAGTGGTAAATATCTTGACGACTGGTTACTAATAATAAAAATAGCAAGGAAAAAGCTGAACGTTTCTATTACTCAAGTAGGAAGGTGTAGAAGACACAGGCTCATAAACTACATGACGAAGTACCTCAGTTTGGATGCAGTTTCCAGGAAATCTCATTACAAAATCATTAGTGCTTTGGATTGCATCTATATTTGGGCATTCGTTTTAGAGATTCAATTCTGTTTTCTGTAGCACCACTGTAATGGTAACAGTATCAATTAATCTAGTTTAATTTTTGAGTAACTGTAGAGATAAGACTATATCCTGTGCTGAGTAGCACTAATTGTACTTTATGGTGCTAAATTATTAAAAATGCCATCAAAAACTATCACAAAAGACCTTTAATATGCAAACATCTATTTAAAGGTATGTTTTAAAACATATTCAATTTAACCACTAGCTATTTTGAATTTACAGGTGATACTGGACATTGCCAACAGATGAACAGATTAATTGCCAACACCTGAAAAAAAAAGACATTATTTTTAAAGAAGAACCTGAATTCAAAAGATTTTTTTAAAATGTGACTACTTCTAGGAACAGATGGACTTTTGGCAAGGAGTTTGCAGAATAAATTCTTTGGATGCAGCATAGGTATGCAGTAATAATGCTAGATATAAGGATAAATGTGTAGAGAGAAAGGAACTCTCATCTGTCTTCCAGTCAAATTTGAAAGTGAAATATTATTCTATATTTCAATGTTACTGTTATACTGTACTATGACAAGATAAGTGTAATGCCATATTCCTGGAATTTGGGAACTTGCTTCTAAAGAAATTATATCTGTTTTACGTAGGCCGGGATTACCAAGGCTAGAAGTTTGAAAGACCAAGAAGCTAGACCTTGCCTGAGCATTCCCTGAATTTCAGGACTTTTTTGTGCAAAGAAACCAACTGGCATTAATGCTTCAAGAAACGTGTATTGTGAGGCAGTAGCTGTTTTGGAAGGGTAACTCCCTGCTCTTGGTACCGGCCTGTGCAGGTACCTTTCTCAGTGCAGGCGATCTGTAAATAACACTGATGTTGCAATGTGAAAGTAATTATCTATGAATTTTTGCGTTCTTTTTGTGGTGTTACTTTGGATATAATTTTTTTCAATGGAAGAAGGGCAATAATGCTAAGGTGTTGTATACAAAAAACAGCTCTTAAGTAAGAAAGTGTTCATGTTTACAGTGTGTATTTAAACTGAATTTAAATATGAAAAGACATCATGAAGGGAAAAATAGATGCCAGTGTATTACATGCTTAAATCTTGATTCTCCACACACACATTAGTGAATTTGTCTATTTTATAAACAAAGAGATGGACAGTAATTTATTTTCTATAGCCTAAAGAGTATAGAAATAATAATTTGAGATCTGTCAGCAAATTGTACACATAATTAAGACAGAAAGGTTTGGGCTTAACTTAGAATACTTTCATATAATAAAAAAAACTATTTGTGAACAGTGACTGTACCACCAACAGCTGCATAGATAATTTGCACCCAGTGACTTTTTTTTGTTTTTTTTAATAAACACAGTGTTATTTTGCAGCATATTTTACAAATTACTTCAGTGTGGAAACTAGAGAAATCAGTAAGTGTTCAATGTGCCATTACAGTATAGAATGATGAGAAAAAGAATTCTCAAGGCATTATTTGGAGAGTAAAGTATGATGTGGGATTGGGAAAAGCACTGCAAATAACAGTATCAGATTTGGACAGGGAGTAACAGGGGGAAAGGAACAAAAAACAACTGAAACTGAAGGAGATGGCATGAGAAGTGATTTTTTTTTCTTTTCCAAGAACTTATCTTCTAAACAGATGCAGTGTTACCTTACAAGTGAGTAGAGCAGGTAGTTGAGGAGGCACCAAAATCCATATCTGGTGGAAGATACAGAAAAATATGTCCTTCCTCTGTAAAACAACATGTGGTAGTTTACTTATAGTATTTTTGTATTAATAGTAAAAGGGTGACAGATTATTTTATATGACATCTCTGCAGAGAGAAAGACTTGAATGCAAGTAGAGAAGGAAATTTGTGCTTGTAGAAAGTTACTCTTGGTTCCTTTGTTCTTGAGGATGGACTTTGACAAGTTGTAGTGCCATGCCATTTCAGCTGTGCTTCTTTTTCAGAAAAAAACCCTGACTTTCCACAGACTTTAAAAGGCATTGGTAAAATCTGCAGAACAAATAATTTCGGTTTCTTTAATAGCTGTGTTATGACCCTAAACGGTGCAGTTTTTAAATGTTTTATCAAAACTGTGATAGCTGCTTCATGCTACAGCCAATTTTGAGGCAATGTTTTCTGGACAGACATAGTTGGCAAGAGGCGTTTTGGGTAACAAATAACTTTTATTATTTTATTCCCTGATTCTGGAAAGTCTGTATTTTTCCTTACCTTTCCAGAGGATAGCAAATAGAAGATTCTTCTTCTGGAGGTTTTTGTATCTATATTCCTTTAGAAATTCATGTTAACCATGTAACAGAGAAGTTGCTGCTACAAAGCCTTTTAATTTCTTTTTTTTTTTTTATTTTTTTTTTATTTTTTTTTTAATGAATTATTGAAAAATGAGTTTGCCTATCTGAACACAAGCTGCTGTTAATGAAGCTGTCATTTTCCAAACCTGGAACACTTTGCGTTTCATGTTGTTTGTTGTCATTGCCAAAGCATGAGGGATTTTCAGATGGGACAACATGTTTTATCAAACAACATCAGGGTAATCAGATTAATATCTAGTATGAATATGTATGCAGTGATGGTGGATAGGATCAGTAAATAACAGAGCATAAGGCAGTGCGTATTTTCAAAAGAAAATAGAAGAAAATCTTACAAGCCTCAGTCCCTTTGATTCCGGACTTGTAATATCAATGTAATGTGTTAGGTTGAATGACTAGTGATTTCATGTTAAAAAGTAAGTATCATGCCTGAAGCATTAGATATATTTCAGGGAAATCCTAATTATTGGAAATAGGTTTTCATACAAATTATGCCAGCAGGAGGTTGTTGCGTTAAGAGGGTTAATTTAGCAGAAGTTAAGGCCCCTTGCATTTTAGCTTGTCCTCAGCATTTCACTGTGGGCTAGGTGCGGCTGGACTGAACCCCTGAGTGGTGATGCTCCGTTACATCAAGTCAGCACTCTAAGTCGGATTGTGCTAAGCAGCTGGTCTGGCGTTATATTGCATCTGCACAATGTATAGATTCACTGATAGTGCAGGGCCAGTCACATCCATTGACTTTATGCTCTTGCACAGATGCACAAGTAGTATAATATATACTGTAAGTCTGAGTGCATTCAATGAGAAATTCTCATTAATAGATCCACAAATAATGAGGTTCATTTAAGCAAGAAGTAGAAGATCTTTTAGATTGCCATTGATATAACAGTGACTGCTAAAACACACTTTAGTTGCAAAATACACTTGTAAAAAACGCACATTAGTTGCAAGAAATAAGTATTGGTACTATATATATATCTAAATTCTAAGATGACTATATAGTGCTATTAATGTGATTACAAATACAAGCTTGAAGTCTAAGAGTCCCGGGGAAACACTTGGTATAACCAAGTGCTCAAATTTTGCCCAAAAGTGTCCCTTTGCGGGGACCCATCGACTGGTCCCAGAAGTCTATTATGCTGTTCCCCTGACTTCTCAGTGATGGTATCTTCCCTAACTTTCTTTTATTGTTAGGGTATTTTATACTATTTTTGATATTTAGGTGGAGCTTGAGTAGCTCTAGTAGTCCATATCTTTGATATTGATTAGTGTAAAAACTCTCATTTCAATTTTTAAGGTAAAATCTTAACTGGACATGCTCGAAAGTGAATAGCAGGTGTGCAGAAGGCAGACATCTTTTGAAACAGAGGCATGTTTTGGTATTATAATCCGATAATAAGCAACGTTCATCCATTGGACAAATTTCTGGCTCAGTAGCTAGCATTTTGGACAGAACTGAACATTTATCCTATTTAATTGACTGGGGTTATACCTTTTTTAATTGACAGCAGCTATACTGTTGGGCTACGGAGATGATTAGGGACCTAGAGCACCTTTCTTACAAGGAGAGACAGAGAGCTGGGTCTGTTCAGCCTGGAGAAGAGAAGGCTGAGAGGGGATCTCATCAATGTTTATAAATATCTCAAGGGCGAATGTCAAGAGGACTCCTTTCAGACTCATTTCAGTGGTGCCTAATGGTAGGATGAGGGGCAATGGACACAAACTGAAGCACAGGAGGTTCCATGTGAAAAACTTCTTTACTTGGAGGGTGCCAGATCCCTGGAACAGACTGCCCAGAGAGATTGTGGAGTCTCCTTCTCTGGAGACATTCAAGACCTGCCTGGACACATTCCTGTGCGATCTACTCTGGGTGAACCTGCTTTAGCAGGTGGGTTTGGACTAGATGATCTCCAGAGGTCCCTTCCAACCCCAAGCATCCTGTGATTCTGTGATCTGGTTCTAGTACCTGCCTTTTTATTCAGGGCCTGGCTGTGCTATCTTCACACTGCTACACTCCCCTGTACTTCATCGCTGCTATGACAGTGGGCTCTCTCTATGCACAATCATCAAAGAATGCAGGCCAAGCTGGGAAAGGTGAAACCATACAGAGCAGATTCCTTCCCCACTGTACAGCTGCCTTATATGCTGAAGATGTGCATATAACTTTATTCTCAATAGGTGTATGCTTGGTAATTAGTTTCAATAATTTGTCCCCTCAGCAATTATTCCACAGAGGTATATATATATATATATATTAAAAACAGTTATACATTGTAGGCTAGTTTTATTTCTGATCAGCATGTTTGAAGGATGAAAGGATGAGGGTTAGGATCCCCTTGAAGTGACAAATAATGGTGAAATAAGAAAGTCATTTTAACACATAACTTATTGCAGAACTTGTACTACTAATGTGCCATGTGTGGGCCTAGTAATAAGTTAATTATGTGCCAAAGATCATGAACTTATTTGAATATACTCTGATTTTTATTTTTTATTTTTTTTTAGGAGGGTATACACACATTATAAAACTTTAAAACCTTGCAAGCTGGAAGAATCTTTGCCAAGCAAGTTACCAGTGATCCCACAGCATTATTTGTACCCCACAGCTCAGTTCCTAAAGAAAATGGGAGAATGGAGTCATGGAAGCTGCAGTGGTATTAAATAAGAATTTAAGAAATAATAATTTAGGTTCAGACTAAAAACAGGGGAGATGGAGAGACTTGAGACCTAAAAAAGATGAACTATTTTTCCAGTTGGAAAAAGGCATTTATCTACTAATAAATCTTATCGAGAAAAATAATGTAGGAACTAAGAGACAGCTGTGCAGCACTGGGGTTGGTTAATTAGGGGAAATTTTCATATCACCATCTTTTCTGGATGGGATTAGATCAAATATCGAGAGAAATCATATTGGAGGAAGAATGGCTTGAAACCTGTGCTCATATGGCACGTTCTTCTAGGATGTATTTGATTTGAGGTAAAGCATACAGAGCGAGTCAGTAAATAATGTTGTTCTTAAAGATGATCTGGAATTGTTCAGTGTGTTTTTCTGTATTTGAAAACATGGCCTTGAATCTGGAAGCTTGAATTATGTCTTGCTGAAATAAGCTTTTGGTGTAAGGGTGACAGGAGCCTGCCAGGAGGCCGTAAGTGCATATTGTGCCTTCTTGAATGCAGTGATTCCAAAGAAAGCTGTCGCTGCTGTCTTTATTTAGGACAAGCACCTCAGGACTTACAAGAGAAAAAAGGAAGAAGAGAGTGCTACTGAATAAGCTTCTGTGAACTTATGAGGTCTATGTCCCTTCTTATTGAGGTTTGGTCCAGTGATCTACAGTAGCAGACTGCTGTCACTGTCCCTTCTGCAAGCAGTAGGCTGCTGAAAAACCTCATTTGTTTTTGGTAGATTAAAGCGTTATTGTAGAATTAAGTGGAATTTTATGAATTAAGTACAGCATATCAAGTTTCCTCTTCAACTGTCCTGTGATGTTCTTATTCTTGCTCTTCTTTCTTGTTATAGTTCCCATTTCTGAAGTTTGCTTAGCCATGACAGAGTGTTGTCTAACGTGTTTGGAGTGTAGTTTTGCTGTGCCATAATGCCTCCTTAAGACACTCTTTTTAGATAAAGGGTTTTGAATCTTTATCACTCATCAGCCTTTATAAATCTTTGTAGCTGAGCACTGTTGAAGGTTCATTTTCTTCTGCTTTAAAAGCAAAAGTCTGTAGTCTTGGTGCTTAATGTTGACAAATTTTTCCTTCTGCTACTCTGTATTATTCTAGCTGAGGGATAAAGTGATGATATTTCTATTTGCCTTATCTTTTAGGTGAATAGTAGTCAAGCTGTTGAAGCTCTTACTGTGAGGTAGCTTTAATTTATGACTACATTTTCCAAAATTATCACAACCCAAAACATGATAATTTTTGGGTGAGGGTTTTGACTTTTATGTTGCCAGAGTTGCCAATACTAAATGTACATTTCAGTTTTCTATATTTTTTTCTTTGGGATAGTCTTGGTTCCACCAAGTTTGGGACCTGCACTTTTCATGAATGCAGTGGAGAGAAACAAGCAGCAAAATTTGACAAGTGCAGGTGGAAAAGAGATCCAGGATTTGCTTCCTATGATACAGCTTTTACAAATGAACTGAAGTTGTGAAGAATTTCCTTTGGAAATCTATGTGTGGGTGATGCTGAGATCTAGTAATTAGTGATAAGAAAGATCTTTGATAGCTATATGAGAATAACACAATAATACTTGTGTAATAGCTTTGACAGTCCAGAATGCATATCTTAAATCAAGTGCTAGTAGTTTTTAACAGTTTCTTGTGATGAGGGCCATTTCCATTTAAGAAGCTAAATCTATTTGATGCCACTTGTTTTTATTTCAAAAGGAGGAAATCAGTGCATGTTTGATAAGAATACATTATTGCAGGTGGTTTTTTTTATTCAGTATTTGTACATATGTTAGCAATTTTTCATGTACTTTCGTTCTGCTTGTGTGCAAAATAGAAAATTTATAAGACTGTATTATTTCTTTGTAAAAAGGCTAGAGTTGTTATGAAAAATGAGTTGATGAGAGTAAGATTTTTCTAGCCATTTTTGCAATAGCTAAATAATTATAGTTAGGGTAAGGCAGTAACTTGTACCAGAACTTGCTGTGATTATAATGTTTCTATCTAAATTGTATCTGGAAAGATGCGTGATGCTGACATTTTAGCATCAATCATCAGTGGTGACTTGTGAGGAAGAAAATCTCAGGCAGACTGTTTCTCCAGTAAGTTAATTCTCTAAAGCAAAGTGACTGTCACACTTTCTCCTTCCCGATCAGTTGCCTTAGTGTCCTCTATGGAAGAGGCTTCCTGAGATATTTTTTTCTAATTGTGAACTGTATTTTTCAATAGATCATAAACGAGCTGCAGGTACAGTGATACTCAGTTTGTTGAGTGTAAGTACAGGTCATAAAACTTCCTAAAGTGCCTTTTCAGGTGGTGGCTGTGCAGCCAGGCATGGCATATGCTGCAGCTGTGATTCCCTGGAACCATTGGTGTTGATGAGAATGTGGTAATTAAATTATTTTGTCTATTGTCTTTGTTAAGACTATGGAAGTATATAAGTCATAAAGTTGATGATAAATTATGAGCTTGACTGAGACAATTATATTTTTATAGGCAACTTGATTAGAAATTTATACAGAGGGTGGATTAAAACTTTAATTATGACCTGCAGGCCAGTATGTAAATTTAATGTTGCAGATAGCCACGAAGTTAGCTCTTGCATGACATGTGTCCAGGAATACTAAACAAATGGACAGTCTATGATAGAAATAAAGCCTGGGAAAAAGAGAAATATGAATATCTATTTTACCACAGCTATTTAATTTTTGGAAGGAGGGTTGAGGTATACAGTTCTCTTTATTGCGCTGCTTGCATGAAGTACCACTGGAAATGAATTAGCCGTTTATTGACCTCTGTTTGTAGACATGTTCAAACTTCACTGCACATGTTGCTTCCTAAAAAGGAGGCTGGGAGTGGCTGTGGGCTGTTAAGTGGTGATTCTGTATGAACTCATCCTGCTGGTCCTGATTGCCAGACGACAGTCGAGTGGGTGAGCTCTCTGTTGGCAGGCACTGGGCCAGATCAGGTATCAACCCTCATCCCAGAGCTGTCATGAAAATAACACAAAAGCTGTATCATCTGCTTTAGCTAATTTTACAGAAAGGCAATAATCTGCCCACATCTGATCCAAACTTACTTTTCACAGCTCTGGCTTCCAGAACAATATATATGTAACGCAGTTGTCACCTTCTCCATAGAGTCCTGTACTGTATAGACACTGGCCAGTCACGCCATAAGGATGCAGCGGCTCAGTTTACAACAGTTCATCGACTGTTAATCTAATCACTCTGCCCTGCTAATAAAATCAGTCAGCTCCAGGAGCACGTGGTGGCAGGCTGACGTTCACTTCCAGGCTAATGTGAATGGAGTGACATGGAGCTGCAATGAAGATGAACTCTAGGATTTATATGGTATCCTAGTGCAATTTTTTACTGATATATTTGAACTTAAACCATACAGTACTATGCTTCTGGTATGCTAAATGTATGTGTGTTAAGCTGGTTTTAGATTTTACCTGCTGGTGCTAATGGCAGTGAGCAATGCTCTGAAGTAGTTTTAGGTCATGCTATTGGAAATTATGTATTTTCTAATAAAATGTGTACATGGGAGATTTTAGTGCACATCCTGCAGACCTTCAAGTGTATTACAACATCCTCATCAAATTTGGTTTTGAATAACTGTCTTCCCAAATCTGCTTTCTACTTTACTTCAAGCAAAACTTGGCATTTAACTGTTTTCTTATGTTGTATCCGGCTATATATTAGTTGCATTTTTTAAATGTAGGATGCATTTATTTTATTTACAATAAGAAGTACTTGAATACTGTTATTGACTTCTGCAATATTTAAATAAGTAGAGGATATAGTCATTCATAAACATTGCTGATTGCTTATGGATGATCTTTTAGGTCCCATTTGTACATGGAACAGTTTCCAGTTTAACCAAGGGTGACTGTTCACATGTAGCACATACATGTGTGCGAGACTTGCATTTCTTCTAGCTCTAGTCTCTGAACTGCAGAATGTCTGCAGTAGTAGTTTGGCTCAATTGGAGGAAATCAGCAGAGTGAAGCAGTTGGTGCTGTGACCCCCACCTCTTCATATTCTGCTGTGCAGCACTTTTATTTTGGACTAGATTATGTGGAGCCTCTCAGGATCAAATATCCATGCCACAACTTGTGTTGAAACTGTTCAGAGCTCTTACTTGCTTGGACCCATGTACCCCCTTAGAGGTTGTGATGTGACAGATAACACCATTGCATTGGTGCATTTCCATTTCCATTTTATATTTCTCTGTAAAGAGTCCACATCATGTATACAAAAATTGGTCTGTGAACAAAACCTTTGCATGGTAAGTGGGAATAGTGCAGAGGGAAGAAGGATTTGCTTTTAAATTGCACTATTGCTCTGAAGAAAACCACTAATGTAAATGTAGCCTTCAGCTAACAGAACAAGGCCTTCTATATTTTACAGACAACAGATAGAGTATGAAGTCAAACAGATTCCATTCTGTTAACTTTAATTAATTTAGCCTTACATGAATGTGAGGACAGAGAGGAACATGATGGGAATGGAAAATGGATTTATGATAAACAAGTCAGCACTCACTGAGTATCTACATGCCTACTTTTGTGTTTGTTTTGCTCATTCTGTTTTTTGTTGCCCCCCCCGGACAGCTGTACCTTCAGTTTAATCTCTTCAAATCTTCTGTTAAATTAAAGTATGATCTCTCTATGTGTGTGTATATATATATAATATATATATGCATATATATATATTTTATATATATATATATATATATATATATGTATACACACACATACACAGAGTATGCCTTATATAGAGTTTACAAATGTGGCCGAATTACAGTGCTTTAGACTGAGGACATCCTTTTGAATTTCATGTTTACTTTTATTGACCTGAACCAAAGATCTTTCATTGTGGATTAAGATTGCGTTTCTTTTTTCTGGCGTCAGCAGAATGAGGAGGTTACTGTACCTGTTCTGCCCATAGGTGTTTGTTGTTCTCTGCCAAAAGTTGCAGTCCTCTTAGATGTGTCAGAAAATACCACATATGTGGCTGCTGTCCGAACCAGTTATTTCAGGATGCCTACATTAGCTCAGGTATTCTTAATATCTGAACCAGGTCACTTTGACAGAACTACATGAGGGAAGTTGACAAAAGAAGTCAGCACAAGAAGTTGTGCTGACAGATAGGGAGGAGGTGTTGTCTCTGAGCGCAGGACAGGGAGGAGCAGTTGCAGTGTTGCTGTTTTCACCTGGTGCAGCTCTAGTCCAACAGCACTTTGGCCTGCAACCTTAGCTTGTTCCTTTCTCTGTTTTGAAGAAGTGTAAATGAGGTTTATTTTGCTAATAAAAGCAATTAAAATCAAAGTGTCTGCGTCCTCAGGGAGGGAAAGCAAACACTAACCACTTCTTTCTAAATTCATGGAAAGAAGGGAAGTTTACCATTTTACAAATGGGAAATCCCAGATATTATGGTGTGTGGGATTATAGTTTTGCTGCTCCACTGTTAAATTGTACCTCTGAGCAGTGCACTGTTTTCCTGTCAGATTTTCTGCTGACTGAGTTTTTGAATGTTATTGATCAGTACCCCGTGTGCGGAAACTGCTAACAGCATGCTAAAATAAACTTGAAGATGTTATCTTTTACCACCCAGATAGTTTGCCTGATAACTTTCCCTCACAAGTGTTTTATCTTTCCTTATTATATAATTTTCCATTTTCTTTTGATTCTTCTACAACACTTGAAAACTAACCACTAATTGCAAATCCTGGCAGTACAGAACTTTTTAACTACTAAAAATAAATATTACCCCATGGCAGAAGGCATTAGACACTGTTGAAATGATAGTGGGCACAAACTTGTTGTCACACCAGACAACTGATTATGGCAAAGGATGTGGTCTTGCTCTCGCCCTGGTACTTAGGAGCACTCTGCCAGTTTTTAACTTTGAACTAACTCAGCATAAGATCATAAAAGGACCTGCTCAGCTCCAGGGTATCAATAGTGTGGGAGAAGCAACACACCTGTAGGATGTTCCCTAGCCGTTTCAACAGCTTAGCTCCATCAGCAAACCGCTCCATAACAGATGTGTCAGGAAGTAAGAAGGTAGACATTTTTCCCTATCTAGTTATATTATTTTTTTTAAATTTTATTTTAATGTTTAGATGCAGTCTGTTAGTATCTTCTAACATAAGACTTCGTGGTGTCTCGCATTGTATTTCATGTCATGTCATGTCACCACCGTATACAAAGTAGAAACGGATGACTTGAACAAGCTTTCTTTTTCAATAGGAAAAGAGAAGGACACATTTGTGGTCTCTGTTTTTGCCATGAAAGAGTTTAAATCAGCCATTAGTTGGGGACGAATATTCCTGTTTCTGTTCTATACTCAAACCCTGTGTGCATTGTGGAAGCATTCCAGTTTCCTCTTCTCAAATTTGAATGAGAAACACTTATGTAGCTGTTACCATCAGCAGAAGTACTGAGGCAGAATATTCCTGAGCAGTTTTTCAAGTGGTCCTAGGGGAGTTAGACTCAGCAAGCTGAGGCAACCCAAAAAGTCCTTCAGTAAAGCTCTGAAGCCACATGATAAACTGTGTATCACAAGTTAATTGCTATAATTTTTGTGTTATAAATAAAATAAAAATAAATAGTCTTCAAAAAGAATTAAAATGTTAGAAAAAAACTCTTAATCAAAAAGAGCAAAGTCAAAGTAGGTTTTTTGCAGGCTTGGACAACACAGTTAAATATAACTGTTTTGTTTATGCATTTCTGTTTGCTCTATAAATCATTGGGTTAGGAATGGAGTTTTGCATCTCCTGTTTCGGAGTTCATCTGTTATCTCTGCAAGGTACCTGCTCTTTTGGATGAGAGGGTTGGCTTCCTACTTGAAAAGGGCATGTCCTAAATGGGTGGCCTTTCAGTGTTGAAAGATACCTGTAGAACTCTGTGCCCAGTGGTTGATGCTCTTTGTTATGAAGATTTCCTGCTGGAAAATAAAAATATCTTCTGAGTAGTAGAAATATTTTTCTGAGAATATTTTTAAATCTATTTTAGAAGGTGGAGAGAGGATAAGCAAGACTATTGCAGTAACTTTTTTTTTTTGACAATACATTGAGTTTGATTCATGAGTGGTTGGTTGGTTGGTTTTTAATTTAACATTTCTGGCTTATTAATTGAAGGTCTTTTAACTTGGTCTCTACTAAAAAATTTTTGAAGGCATATTTCTCAATAGTAACTCTAAGTCTGGTAACTTTACTGAAGAGTTAAATAACCAGAATAAAAATAATTTTCATGTATTTCAACATTTTAAATAATATTTGGACAATTTGTATTGCATTCCTCTCTACAATGTGTTGAATTGTACAACTAAGTTACAAGGTAAAGGTGGAGCTAGTTTGACAGTTTGTGTTTGGTTTTTATTTGTGTGTTGTTGCTTTGGTTTGGGGTTTTTTTGTTGTTTGCTTGTTTTAGGGTTTTGTTGTTGTTTTGTTTGGTTGGGGTTTTTTTTTGCTTGCTTTGGGTTTTTTGAGACCTATGCAAACAGAGCTATGCAACATCCTAATGACTGGACAGCATAGTGCAACACCTGCAAGGTTTGCTGTGAAGTTTTAGGATGTGTAGTTATATTGCTGTTGAGGTTGTAATAATAGTAATCATTTAAACTCACTGTTGAAAACCAGACAGTAAATTATGATAACACGCCACATATAAAACTGAGGTGCACTCTTAAGAGAATCTGTTGTAAACAGTCATATGATTTAGTAATAACATACATACCTGTGTTTTCATCCTGTTTTTCCAAACTTTTCTGTAGATGTTCCATTTGGTTAAATACCACTCCAGTAAATGTTACTGGTCTTCAGAGATTCACCTGGCTATGTGTGATCGTAGCTTACATGCATGGTCTTTGTTCACAAGGGGCTAAGCACTCACACCCCCCTTTTTTTCTAATAACGAAAAGGAAGATAAAGATGGGGAAGAAAGCTATATTGGTCCCACCATCAAAATGAAGTTGGCTGGAGAATTTACCAGAAGGGGCAGCCTGGGGAGGAAAAATGAAATAAAAAGGGGAAATCCTGAGGCTAGCCTTGCACTTGCATCTCTTTTTCCATAAAATAATTCCCTTTCTGTGGGACTAGCATGATCGGTATGAGTTTTAAGAGGCATGAGCCTCTGTCCCTACAGCTGCTGCTGTCTGCCCTGTCTGTGTTACCCCAGTGCCTGAATTCCTCTAGCCTGCGGGTCCCATGTGCAGTTGTAGCAATTGCGTGCTTTAGACTTGAGACATAAATATCATCTCTTATTTGCAGATAAGTAAGGCATGGTAATTTGTTCGAGTATGTGTACCAAAGATTCTGGACTAAACAAGTTCTCTGTTTTCACAAGAACAACAGCCTCTCAAAATATCTTCTGTATTTGCCCCAATTTCTGAGCTCTACCGTATTGTCCCTGGTAGCTAAAGGACAGCTCACTGTAAGTAACAGGTTCTCCCATATGCCTTTGCTATGCAAAAAAAAAAAAAAAACCACAAACCTATTCAAACATTATCAAATTGATAAATTTTGTAAGGTAAACACTCTGTGTTTACAAAGCATGTTTAAACATGATTCAGAGCAGGAAATCCTATCCACGTCGAAGTTGGTGTCAAAACTTAGCTGGGGCCAGTGCTGATTGTCAACTGTAATATGTCATATTTGGATTCTTGTGCCTGCAAAATACTTGCTTAAGAGCAATGTTGGTAGTTTGGAATGTCTTTTACAAGGTGGAAGTAACAATCTGAAGTGTAAAGAGAGGAAATTCTAGTTAGCAGTCAAAGACTGTAAGCTATAGAATGACAGTAAAGAATTACAGAACTACAAGAGTATTTTTAAGTCAACCTACACTTAATGAATGATTTGTATGCAAGTTGCTCACTTGAGTTGTATACCTGCCCATGTCTAATGTTTAATTTTCCTTTTTAACAGGTAGAGAGAATTGTTGACAAGAGGAAAAACAAGAAGGGGAAAACAGAGTATTTGGTGCGATGGAAAGGATATGACAGTGAAGATGATACTTGGGAGCCAGAACAGCACCTTGTTAATTGCGAGGAATATATACATGAATTTAACAGACACCACAATGAAAAGCAGAAAGAAAGCACATTAACCAGGACAAACAGGACCTCTCCAAATAACGCCAGAAAACAAATTTCTAGATCTACCAATAGTTCTTTTTCAAAGACATCTACTAAATCTTTAGTTATGGGTAAAGACCATGAGTCAAAAAATAATCAACTCTTTTCTGCCACCCAGAAGTTCCGGAAAAACAATTCACCATCTCTTTCTGGAAGAAAAAATATGGACCTTGCAAAATCAGGTATTAAAATCCTAGTGCCCAAAAGTCCAATTAAGAGCCGGACAACAGTTGATGGCTTTCAGAATGAAAGCCTGGATAAAATGGACCACATAGAGCAGGATCAAGAAGACTCTGTAGCACCAGAAGTAGCAGCAGAAAAACCTGTGGGAGCTTTACTAGGACCTGGTGCAGAGCGTGCTAGGATGGGGAGCCGACCACGGATACATCCATTAGTGCCAGTAACAGCCACAATTGCGTCAGCATTAACAATAAATGGAAAAGGTATGTGTACGAGTCGGTCATTTTTGTGTGTGCTTTTCATTTGACTGATCTTTTTTGCTATTCAGATGCAAACAAATTACCTACTCTGTTCCAGCTCTGTTAAATCAAGTCTAGAGAACTTCACAACTCTATTTTACATAACTATATGACTACAAAGCCATTTAGAATTTTGCCAGCTTTTGCTTTCCCTGTAGAGATTCATTGGTATTTGTGTTTTCAGAGTCACCGTATGATACATCTGTGTTTGCCTTGACATTGTGTGGTACATGTATTCTGTGTACCACTTCCAGAGATTACATCATTGCTTTAAGTTTCTTTAAATAGGTCAAATTTGTTCTGAATATTAGAAGCAGAAATTATAGGAATAGATAAATGATGTGAACAGGGATTCTTCCTAACAGTATGCATATCTGGTTCGTTAAAATATTGCCTGGAAGAAAACCTGTGAGAATAACATTGCTTAAAAAATGAAGACAGTAAGTTTTGTTTCAGTGAAAATTTGAGAGTTGTGGAGACAAATATGCCTTCTGCTTGGATTGAATTTGGTCTTCATTATATTTTATCAATATTTTGTTGTTTATACCTCGTTTGATATTGAGAGCTTATTTAGATTTGATGCCTGGTTTGCTAGTATCTCAGTAAGTGACAGTTTCTTCAACTTGTACTGTAAAATTTGGGAAACCAATGAAACTTATAGGAGGAAGCTATGTGTTCCCCCCCTCCAGCCAGCTGAGGCCGTTGTTTAAAACTTCATGGTCCTCATTCTTGTGCCCCAAACTTTTGTTCTTCTCTGGGAGGCCGAAGTTGTTGTGTAGTCACGGCTGTTATTGTAAGCGTGCTTTTCAGGCTAAATCTTCAGCTGGAATACTGTGTCCACCTATAAAATGCAGTCAGTAAAGTCTGCAGGTATGCTATTGGTCATGGCTTTCTGTAAAAGTGCTTGAAAACCAAGGACTGGGCTTGCCAAAAAACACTTGCCAAAGACAAACCATATAGGAAAAAATATGTGTTGAAGACTTTGGGAGAGTTTGGATGTCCCACTGTTGCTTGCATTCAGATTTTCTGAAAAAAACAGCTGCAGTGGGAGAGGTTACAAAGCACTGGACAAGGGAGGAACACGCTCCTGGAGCTGTGGTGTCGGGTCATGGACCAACCCATTTTTCTGCAGATGAACTAGGTAACCATGGTAATGCACACACAGATGCCAGGAATATCTCTTCTTTTGCATGGGCTAAAGAAGGAATGTAAATCTCAGAGGATGTAAACAAAGCTGGAGGGGAAAAAGGCAAGAGATGCCAGTGTGTGAGTTTTTTGAGTAGGTGAGGTAGAGGAGTGTGTTTGCACATGTGATGGTTTTGTGATTATTAATATGCATTTTGGAGTATGATCATGTTCCTAGAGAAGTGATTGATAAATGCTGCCTTTGACATCCTGATTTTTGCTTCACAACATTAGAAAAGGAACTAGGACACAAAGGCCCTTCTTAGGTAGAGCAGTAGCCACAAATTATTAAATCGTTCCCACCAACCTTTCACTCTGGTAACAGTGCTGCAGCAAGGGCCCTATGGAGAATGCCCAGTGAGCACATCAGTGTCTGCTGCTGGAGGGATATTAGTTCAAGTACATTAACTGAGGCTTTCCTTCTCTGTCCTGATGCACTGCTGCCAATCCCCAAGCTGAGCTATGCAGTCTCTTGGGAAACAGATGTTAAATATTCACATTTATTATGGCTTTGCAGACGGTTATGCTCATCTGCAATGTTTTTGGGGGTAATATCAAAATCATACAATAATTCTTTGATTACAAGACTGGGAAACAAAGATACAAAAGACACATACTTTGCATTTATATTTATATCTGATGCCGGTCTCTTTTCCTAGCTACATAGGATTTCTTGGACAGATAACTTTCTCATGGAAGCCCAGGCTCCAGCCTATCTGTTCTGCATGGCCAGAGTGCACTTTTATTTAGAGAGAAGCCAAAAGAGGCAGCCATATCTCCTAGAGCTAGCCTGGCCTTGGAGCTTCCTCAGCTGACATATTTGCTGTCTCTTCATTAAAGCTGCTCTCTTCTCCTTGCTATTTTTATTTTTATCTTCACACCGCTATTCATTAAAATGTGATAAATTGATGCTTGGATTCCACCCTCTTCCTGCATGGGGTTGTCACAGTCCTGGATCCCGTTTCACTCGTGACTCAGGACATTCCTTCTGTCTTAAATAGACACCTCATCACAACACCACCTCAGGAATCATACATCATGAGAGGTAGTAGTTGTACAGAAACACCATCGAATTCATACCTTCATCACTGGCTTTTTATATGCACTAGATCTGACATATTAATAATACAGATGATAGATCTGGCATTTGGTGTACTCTTCCCAAACTTCCCACCTCCTCTGCATACACCTTCTGTGAATTTTGAGAGTTCCTACTTCCACGTGAAGGATGCTGTCAGGAAGACAAAAGCATGTTTCAAAAAATAACTTTTTACTTGAGCTGGTTTAGGAATTTTTTATCAAAACATTTTTGTTGGAAAAACCTAGTTAGTCAAAATAGAAACCACTACTTGGAAAGCATAATTCTAGAAAAATACGTATTACACTTAAAAAAAATTTTAGACAGCTTTTCAAAATTAAAGCTGATTTAGAATTTGCATTCTTTCAGTAATATTAGTAAAATAATTTAAAATTTTAATATGAAAGCGGTGTTCCTAATTGGGATTATTGCTGTGACTGCTTTTGAATTGTCTGACTCTTCTTGATTTTCTAGTCCTAGTTCAGGATGGTGAAATCATCAGAGTTTAGTTTGTTCTTTGTTCTTTCCAGCATTGATTTTTTTTTATTTTTTAAAAAATTTCATTTACAGGGTATTTCAAAAAGATGGACTCAATTGTGAAATATACTGCTTTGAAATTGGATCCATCTTTTTGAAACACCCGGTATAACGAGAGTACACACCAGGAAAAAAACACTTCTATGCATAGGGAACTCCCATGACTGCCACTGTTAGGAAGCATTAGTATCGTTGTAGCACCTAGTCATGCTTTTTTGTGAGGCAAAGTGCCATGATGCAGTTCTTGCTCCGAAGTTCCTATGGTCTCAGAAAAGGCAACTAGGAAATATTTATAGAAATACGTAAAGGTACCAGGGGAATAAAATAACAGTAATGTTTGTTGTGGGAATTGGTGGTTTCAGCACACTAAAATCTAGCTGCTGTCCAAAGTATATTTTGTAACAAAGAAAACCATTGTATCAGAAGTTCATATTTTAAAAGCTTGGCCTTAAAAATAGAGTCAATGGAGTAATATACTGCATACAAGTCTAAGAAAAGTGCTATGTGGAGGATGTGAGAATAGATCACTGAATCAACATTGCTGTGGTTCTGGTGTTTTGAAATATGCTGTAATTATCAACTGTTAGTAAAAGTCAACAGAAGTGATCCTTAAATGAATGAATGAAACAGAAAAACACCACCAAAGAACTGAAATGTTTTGAAAAATATCTTAATGGTACCTATAAGTAATGCACATTGCTCAAAACTAGGCAAGACAAAAAGTGGCCTCACATCTAACAGTAACTTCTGGTACCTTTAAAGGTTTTGAAAGCTTCCTTCATCAAAAGTGAATAAAAAGTTACCTTTGAAACATTATTGCAAACTGTAGTACACTTATAAATATATAGGAAAGTTCTGAGTACACAAGACATGAAACTGTAAAGGGAATCTAATTTGTCAGTCACACAAGGGTAGAGAGTTGTCTTGCAATTTTAGAAAGGACTAAAAGATTGGATTTTTTTGTTCACTTTCTGCAAAACTTGACCCTAAACCAGGTGAATACCATTGCTTGGCAAATTCCAGTTGCCTTGCTGTATTTTTTTTTTCTGGGTCACCCTATAGTTGCTACAGTGTTTTTTCAGCTATCAATATCTGACATATGGATGTAATTGAGAATAAATGTCGCAAGAATGGAGATTTTGGGCAGAAAGGCATGCAAAGCTCAAAGTATAAAATGAGCAACAAAAGCACATCTAGCTGCATAGGCTGTTATAATTAGAATAAGGCAGGCTGGTGGTTGGGTTTCGGGAAGAGAAGAAATACCAGAAATGCAGTGAATTGCATCACTTGTTAGAGAGACAAGCAGCACCAGAGTGCACGGTAGCATCAGCATCTCCCTGCTTGCACATTTGTTCGGATGAATAACCTGCAGGAGCAGTAGGCTGTCTGACAATACAAAGGTGATTGCAGTATATCAGCCTACAAGGAACAAGGGTGTCTGCTGATTTTTTTAGTTGGATAATGACACTGTTTTTATCTCAAAACAATACTATCAACACCAAAAGAAAAGCAGGGCATCAAGAGAAAGTGATTGAACTTAAGTTCTGTTTGTTACCTATTGTCTCCCTTACCCAAAGCACCTTATGGGATTAAAAACCACAGATTCAGAAAACCAAAAATCCAGTCTAACACCCAAGGAAAACAATGTCTGTTATTTGATTAAGTGTCTGATAGCTTTCGTCTCAACAGAGGAACCAAGCAAGTATAGAAGTGCTTATGGATACAACTGGAACTGGGGAGAAACATATGTTCTCAGTACAATACCGAGCTGAACTGAAAGGAGTTCAGTGGCTCCCTGTTCATTAAGGTGAGAGGAGCTCACCCAGTTCCCTCCCAAATTCTCCCTGTTACTTTCTTCCCTCTCCATGTATGTACCTGGGTGTTGGGCTTTACATGAGGAACAGTCCACTGTCACCAGCACAACTCATTGGGCCACTCTCAAGAGTACCATGGAAATAGCACAGCAGTTGACAAAGATGTGTTGGGTATGAACATTAGTTGTCCAGATGGACCACAAGCTACATATATAGCCCTCTCAAAAAGCAAAATTAAGAGGAGAGCTGCCAAAGTTCATTGTGTGAATTAGAGTGGACAGTACAATTTAAAGAAAGTTGGGGTGATGTGTTACGGTTTTTTGGAATTTTTTTTTTCTTTTTTTCCGACATCCTGGAAGGACAGAAGCAGCTTTGAGCCCTCCTTTTGTTGGTTTTTGTTTTGGTTAAGTAGTAAAATGTAATTCCAAAAAAAGCCTTAAGACAGGAACTTCCTTTTTCAGTGTGTTTTTACATCGTGCTTGGATGGTGGCTTGATCTCTGCTGAGTGATCTGGAAAGCAACCAAGTATTTTATTAGTGCAAACAAAAGCCTGTGAAAAGGGTTAAAGTCCTTTGTAAAGCCTGCCTAACTTCTGAAATTACTGGTTATACTTCTTTGTCAAATGCAGCAGTGTGTAATTCTGTGTTTTTTCTATTGTGTACACATTTAGCAAATAACTAAGAGTAAAGGGTAAAAGAGTTTTCATTTAATGAACCTTAAAGACACCTTTGTTTTGTTTTGTTTTCTTCATAAGTTGCACTTCGTTTAGGTCCTGTTCTTCAAGAGTTCACATTATTACTTCCCTTATACACTATATTGCAACATCTTAAGCTACCACCAAGTTGTCCGTCTGTATTACTGTTAAGTCATTTGCAAGTTCTTCAGCTTTTTTACTCTTACCTAAAATGATATTCTGAATTGTTGCCAGTTTCTTGTTTATCTATGTTTTCTGGCTCAATATAAATGTGAAAGTGTTAAGTAATATGGTAGACTGAATGGTCTGTATCATGTGGAAAATTGATCTGTTATCCCACACTGCTCTGTTTTTTTGTGCTCCCTCCACCCCTTTCCTGTGCAGTTTCTGGTACAGGTTGTTACTTCATGTGGTGCTTCAGGATTGAGAACTTCTTGTGAAAATAGCTCCTCTTCAGAGCCATATTGGTTTATGTCAACAGAATATCAAAATAATCAATCAGGATTTAAGTGCAGGGTTTGCTTGAGTTTTAAAACTGTTTTCCTGAAAACATAAGGTGTAAGAAGTGGCTGGTTTCTTGCCTTTTCTACCTCCTGCCTTCTCACACTACTTTGAATAGAGATGCCTCAGTTGGATGCTACATTGGTGTAGAATTTGATACAGCTAAGCTGATGTGAAAGGTAGCTACTGTGAAATGACTGGTCCCATTGCTTTCCCTTGCTTCCTTAACCCCAGGTTATAACCTGGCCTAACCAACTACTCCTTTAAGGACAGGCTTATTTTTATGAGCCTTCCGGAAGTGACACTGAGAGAGAGGATGTGTCCCTGGGAGGGAGGCAGAGGCGTGCTTTTTCCTTGTTTTCATTATCTCCCTGCAAAACCTGTACTGGAAACTCTGGATATAATGTATTTATAAAAAAAAAAAAGAAAGAAAGAAAAAAAAACAACACAGTTTACAAGAAATACTCTATGTGGGCATATAATCCTCAACTGAAGTTGACAGAAAAACTGTTATTTTTACTGAAATTTGTATTACACCTGCAGCCCCCCTGGTAAACATGAAACTCTAAGCTGTAAAGTTCTTCTGACGTTACATCAGTTTACATGGACTGAGGATGTGGAGTCAAATTCTTCTCTTGACTACTCAGACAGGGTCAATAATGATCAGCCACTATGTCCTCATACAGTACTTGTATCAACATGCGACAAAAATAATTTCTGAGGACACATTTGTCATACCTGCTGTGTCAAAACTTCAGAAGGATGAAGCACAATGAGGCAAAGGCTCTGTTTACAAGGCTTGCTTTCAACCTGCTTTGCATACATCTGTGCAAAGAAAATGTGGTGAAGATCAGACTGAATGATAAAACAAAAGTGTTGAGCTAGTTTTCTTCTTCTACCATTGTCAAAACTGTAGAATTTCAGAACAGCTTTTGATACTACAGCAGAAATGAGAAGCCTTTGTGGTGCCTTTTGCATTTGTGCCTAGCAGAGTAACCAGCAACTTTTCTTGTCTCTTGCTCTTTCAGTTTTTAAAAATATTATATCTCCCATCTCCGAGGTTGGAGAGGTGACTGGAATGCAGATTTGCTGAGGAAACTGTAATTATGAATCTGTGCTCTCTTGAAAAGAAGATAAATGTTAATGGTTTGATACAAAAATCCATAAAAAAATAGACCCAAACAATCGTAATTTCATTCAGGGAAGATTTGCCTAGATCATGTAATCTACTTATAGGTGGGATAAAATACCGTAGAATTAGTGAATAATTTCAGTTTTTTCCATCAATGCTTTTGAAAGAGACAAAATTGTTTGATTCAAGGAGATGCAAAACTAAACTTTTTTACTTTTTTTTTTTTTTTTAATGCTAGCTGCTTGTATAACAGCTGAAAACAGCTTTGTATTTAGACGTGATTGCAAAAATGTAGTTTTTTATTATGAGAACTAATGAAATAGCCAGATCTTATGTTGCCCTGGGATCGCCAGACTTCCTACCTGGTCAGAGAAGTTGCAGTACTCAAACTGGCACAACCATGATACAAAACTGCTACTGCAAGTTACTGATAATAATACAGCAAACTACTATTCTTTTATTTAAAGGAAAATAAGTACGGAAGCCATACATTTGTGATAATGTATGCATTTTAAAACATTTAAAAAATCTAAATTATCAGCTGTACATACCATTTATATTGTAAATGTATTTAAGAACACACACAGAAATACATTAGGCTACAAATTATCTAAACAGTTGATTCTGCTCTGGTAATTGTTTTCTTAACTTTACAATCTCAGAACGCCTAAGAAAGCCTTCAGTTTTTATTTAGTAAGTATTTCTAATTTAAAATGCTTGAAAGTTTATTATATTTTTAGATGCCTTTAAGAATCAAAGGCAAATCATCAACACTAGTGCTCTGAACTATAATATTCTGTATCTGAACACATCTGAAAATTGGGAAGTTCTAAGATTTAATATGGAAGAAGAGGAAAGAGAGCATCTTACTATTGTATTAAGAGTTCTTTGAACATCTCAGTGAAACGTGGGATAAAGACATACAGATGGTAATTGATTTTCTTTGAAAATATTCCTTGAAAGAGGCAACTAAAGAAAGTAAGTAGTTGTGCTTCCAAAGGCTGCTAGGAAACTGGCTGGGAAGATGGAAAACAGGCTAAGCTTAATGGTTCATTGTAGTTGTGTCAGAACATTATCAGTGGGATGTCATAAGATTCTGTAACAGGATCTGTGCTTATTTATATTTATTAGTGATGTTTTGAAAACAAAGTGCAGTGAGCAGCAAAAGCACGAAACCATAGCTTCCACTTAGTCCTGAGAACTGTTTGCTAAAACATATTTGAGTACAAGAGATAAAGATATAATGACCATCTAAAAGAATTGTAGGAAGTTAAAAGGATAATGGGAATAAACTGTATAGGAATGGTAATAAGTTCTCTTGCTTTAGAAGCACGGAAACTTTTTGTAACACACCTGAAAATTGTGATTCAGTGATTTTTATACCTCTTTCTGGATTGTTACTCATTATTATTTATGGAATAATTCACTCAGCTGTTATTTATTGAATTACTTTGATACTGTGCTGATGTTCAGAGATTCTAATCATTGCCCTGTTGGGATATTAGGACAGGCATTGGAAAAGGTGGAGCTCTGGTCTGGTTCTTGCTGAGGTCCTTACTGTGAAGCACTTTACTCTAGATCCATACATTATATCCTTTAGAAAATGCTTAGAAAACTGTAGAAAACATGCATTTTTGAAAAACAAACAAACAAGCCCACAAAATTTAGATGTTTTAAGTAAAGAATACTCGTTTTCATTCATCCTTTTTTTTTGTTTAGGGGTAGTCAGCTCAAAAACCCCTCCAGTGTAAACAGATGTAATATTGTATTCTCCTGTCATCTTTTGTTTTTCTGGACAGATCTCAAATTCAGCAGGCACTTCTGAGAAATACTGGAATGCGTATAAGCCAACTGAAAATGCAAAGCTAATGCTTATTTTATCAGGCATAACATTTGATTGGCATAGATACCTGAAAAATAATTTTCAGAATATGGAAAGTATATCCTGCTGGGGCTTCTCTTAAAGTTGGTGATTGGGTGAAGATGTACTTGTGGCAGTGCAGGGCAACACTCCTTCACCAAGGAATTCAGTGATAGGTTTTTTTCCTCATATTAGTACAAGTAGGAAGATTTAATATGGTAATAATAGGTATTTCAAACAATTTACCATGTTTTTTGTGATTTTCTGTTTTAAATTCTGGATATAGAGTATGATATGTAGGCAATTAGCTTGAAAACTTATTTTAAAAATGGAAAAGCTTATACAAAACACGAGTTACATCTTTGATTGCCATTTTTGAGAGCTAGTGAGACATTTTGTTTTCTTTTTTGTTTGCTTTGCACATCGATAGTGCTTTTTGTTCCATGAGTTTTACTGGATCCTGTATAGTCAGTTCAGTTGAGGTGGTGTGTTTTAGAGAGACTTTCCTGAGCACAAACAATGGAGCAGGAAAAAAAATTAATTAAAAAAAAAAAGAGAAGGAGAAAAAGACATTTAGACATATTGCTTATCTCATGTCCTAGTATGAAGTGGAGTGTTCCATTAAAGGGGAAAGAAAGTATAAATACATAAATCTTACTAATAATGACTACTAATAATGACAAATATGTATTGTGTAATAGCTATACCTTGAATGAATGGATTTTCTCAAATGATGGTGCAGTGTAAGATAGTGATGACAGTAAATGGAGTGGCTGGCCAATCTGGGTCAGGATTCAGGACCTATTCTGGAATAAGTACTCTGAAATGAGGAACTTGATTTAGTTCTACTTGATGTTTCTGCTCTAAAGAATCAGAGGTTCTCTTTCTGAAATGCTAGATTCTACAACCCTTTAGATGCTGTAAAGTAAAAGGAAAATGTAACAAGCATATTATGCTTGAGCTTTGAAAGGAATAGGTAAAATTATTCAAACATGGGTGCCTTTAAGACACATGACAAATCAGTGGTGTGATTTTTCTTAAAATTTTTTTAATTTTTTTTCAATTGATGGTTGAGAACTCCTGTGTTTATTGACTTCATGGGGAACTGCTAATGCTCTGCATTTTTGGAAATCAGGTTTCTTTTGATTTGCATTTCCAAATACAGATGTAGCTAGCTAACATTAAATATTGAGCTCTAGGTCTTCTGATAAAGTAATACAAGCCAAAACATTCAGTATCCCTAACTGTTCGTTTTTTTGGCTTAACGTGAAACTCTGAGGTTAGAAGATGAACTTGTAACAGTGGTATGTTGAGATATTTTGCTCTCAAGTCCTTTCTATTTTAGTACTGGCTTACTCTGGCACAGTGATCATCTTGAAGAAATCATTATTACTCCTATTTTATCTTGCCATAATTAAGCGTTTTCTGTGGCTGTTTTGTTGGCATAGTCCAGTTTGAAATTTTGTCTTATAATTGAATAAGATATGTTATTAGATTAGTGATTGCCTGAAATGCTGAGGAGCACTCCATGCTGTATTAGATGTTTAATGTGTAGCAATAATGCACAAATTTGTTTAACAAAATATTAAAAGACATAATTGAAACTGGGTGACTTTTCTTTCTGAAAAGACAGCAAATCCTTATAATAGAATTTGATTTATTCCTAGTTTTTTTAAATATTATTTTGTTTTCTGTTTTCAAATTCCTGGTATGCAGTCTGGTACCAAATTAATTTGTGTCATATTTGGTTTAGATTGTGGCAGGTAAAATTTAGGCTCTAGTGAAAGCAATACATCTCTCTAGATTCTTTTCAGATAAAGTGTAATATGAAGAAACTGTTACTGCAGTGTTGTCTATTTTAAATTATAAACACAGCAGGGTATATTAGTCTGTCTTCCTATTATAGGATTTTCATATGTTCTTTGGACTATAAGCCTTTGGAATATACCTGTTCTCCACTGCCCAGGGAGGAGGGAACTGCACAGCAGTGAAGTTTGGCAGCAATGTGTCAGGGTTTGGGAAGGCCCTTGGGGAGGCTCTTGGAGCTTTTGGATGAAAACTGAGATACTCCAGCATCCCTGGCCATCCTCAGCAGTTACAGAGGATTTCTGTTGATGCAGACTGATATTTATGTGATCGTTGTGTGCTTTTACAGACCTTGTTTGTAGGTCAGTAAGTTCTTCGGTATGTGTCCAGTTTTCACAGATATTCTTGCAATTCTGCTCTAATTGTAGAATGGCTTCAGTCATAAGAAAAAACTTCTTGTAGGAGGTGAGGTTACGTAGGTAAATTGGTTTGCCATTAGGTTTGTTTTTTTTTTTTTTTACATTTAGATTTTGCAGAAATTGCGATGAGATCCTAGATATCTGCTCTGCCCAATGTTTGTTGTACATCATATCTCTCTCATTTATATCAGTTAGATACTATGGAATGACTGTTTGGATCAAATCAACAAATTAAATACAGTACCATTGCACTGATAAAGTGATGCTTTGGCATTTAATTTATCAGTTTGCAGTTACAGAATCAGAATAATTTTTGTTGGAAGAGACCCTTGAGATCATCAAGTCCAACCATTAAACTATCTCTGGCACTAAACCACATCCCTAAGAACCTCATCTATACGCCTTTCAGACACCTCCAGGGATGGTGACTCCACCACTTCCCTGAGCAGCCTGTTCCAATGCCTGACAATCCTTTCCATGGATAAATGTTTCCTAATGTCCAATCTGAACCTCCCCTGGTGCAACAAGAGGCCACTTCCTCTTGTCCTATCACTTGCTACTCAGGGGAGACCAACACCCTCCATGCTACAACCTCCTTTCAGGTAGTTGTAGACAACAATCAGGTCTCCACTCAGCCTCCTTTTCTCCAGGCTAAACAGCCCCAGTTCCCTCAGCCACTCCTCATCAGACTTGTGCTCCAAACCCTTCACTGGCTTCATTGCCTTTCTCTGCACTCTCTCCAGCACCTCAATGTCTTTCTTGTCATGAGGAGCCCAAAACTGAACACAGGATTCGAGATGCGGCCTCACCAGAACAGTGAAACGATCACTTCCCTAGTCCAGCTGGCTACAATATTCCTGATACAAGCTAGGATGCTGTTGGCCTTTTGGCCACCTGGGCACACTGCTGGCTCATGTTCAGCTGGCTGTTGGGCAACACCTCCAGACCCTTTTCCACTAGGCAGTTTTCCAGCCACTCTCCCCCAAGCCTATAGTGCTGCTTGGGGTTGTTGTGACTCAAGTGCAGGACCTGGCACTTGGCCTTCTTGAAGCTCATATAATTGGCATCAGACCAACAATCCAGCTGGTTCAGATCCTTCTGTATGGCCTTCATACCCTTCAGCAGATCAACACTCCCGCCCAACTAGGTGTCATCTGCAGACTCACTGAGGGTGCACTCAATCCCCTCATCCAGATCATTGATAAAGAGATTAAACAGAACAAGCCCAAATACTGATCCCTGGGGAATACCACTTGTGACCGGCTGCCAACTGGGTTTGACTTCGTTCCCTACAACTCTTTGGGCCCAGCCATCCAGCGAGTTCTTTATCCATTGCAGAGTACGTCCATCCAGGCCATGAGCTGCCAGCTTCTCCAGGAGAATGCTCTGGGTTATAGTGTCAAAGGCTTTACTGACTTCGAAGTACACAACACCCACAGCCATTCCCTCCTCCACTAAGCGGGTCACCTTGTCATAGAAGGAGATCAGAAATTAATTAATATTTTTCAAAAATGGCATGTAACAAGCTGAAGAATTAGGAAGAAAAATATACAAGTGAAATTTTGTTCAGAATATGTCTACACTCATGGAAAGAAACTTTTATCTAGAGTTAGTTAGGGTGAAGCCCATCAGAAGAAGGGATGAGGATAGGAGTATGTACTCTGTTCTTCTCCTAATGGGGGAAATAATGCCTTCCTCCACTTCTGAGTTTTCATAACCATGGTGAATTGTAAGCTCCCTAGTTTGCAGAGGTATCCCAACTGGCTTTTGTTCTCATCATGGAGCAACTAAAAGACTAAAGCAAAAAAGTGACTACCTTAACTTCAGTATTTCTCAGATATAGTACATAAGGGGACTAAATTAATTTAAAATATCTTAGTATCTTGTGAGATAACACCTTCAGAGTTTGGATTTTTTAGGAAAAAGCTAAGAGAGGTGCAGACAGGTCTGAATAGCCCTTTCTTACCAGCTGGTTTGTTAGGTTTTCACCTAGTGTTGAGCTGCTAGTTGGCTGGATTTCCATAGGGTTAGTTGTGGGAGAGCCAGATGAAGGATGAAGAATGAAGCATGGCAACTCCATATGAAGGAGCTTAGGTTTCTCAGTCATTGTCTCGGCAATACATACCCAAAAGAGGAGAGAGAATACAAAATCAGACTGGCTGGCAATGCCTAGAAATTGTCTGGGCATCCACTTCAATATGAAAAAATTTACACAACCATGAAAAATTGAAGTTTCAACTTTGCTTGGCAACCTCCAATGATATTTGCCTACCCGTTAACTCTTTTCAGCATTCTGGATGCATCAGAGAAGGAGAAAATAGCAATGCAGTTTGATCTTCTCAAGGGCACTTAAGTTCGGCAAAATCATCTAAATAATGATGGCTCAGACTTTTAAAAAAAAAAAAGAAAAGAAAAGAAAAAAGAATTACATATTTAAACAAAACCTAAGTTTTGCTTCTTTACTCTTAGACACGTTGAGACACACCAAGTGTGAGTAAGTCATTGGTAAGAAACAGAGCATTCACACCAAAAGTTGTTTTGTATTTACCTACTCAATTTACCTTTATAAGAAAAGAGGATATCAACATTTTTTATGAATAGAACTATGATTTTGTAAACTTTAATCATCCTTGACCATGATAACTTTGGGGACAAGTCTCCTTGAGATGCCATGAATTTGGAAAGGGATACAATTTCTTTTTTCTTCCACCATCTTTAACTTCACATAGCAGTTTATCCCAACAGGCAGGGCACCAGTGGAGCTGGTCCGAGGGCATCCATCTTTGGAATCTGCCTTATCTCGAAGGAGATGGAGAACTGTTTGAGCAGCAAGTGCAGTCAAAGCCCTGAAGTCCTTTCCTACCCTGGTCTCACAGAGATCCAGGCTTGCAGCTCCTGCTTGAGGAAAGGAAGCCAGCAGCAGCAGCTGCCCCATGCTTCCTGCAGCTGCTGTCCCAGTCTCATCCCCTCTCAGATGGTGTGTGCAGGAGCAGCTGTTGCCAGTGGAAGAAACAGCAGAGCTATTTGTAAGGGCAAGGGAGAGGAGGTGGAAGGACCTCCTTCCACAGAGAGTGAAAGGTGATGGTCTTGGGTGGGGTAGCAAGGGAGGCATTGAAAAGAAGCTGGTAACACTGGCAGGAGAAGAAAGGGACATTAAAAGTTGGATGTGAATGCAATGCCCACTGATATAGTGGTCACACTGGTATAGTGCATAACATACAAATTCCTTGAGTATTCTTTCAGCATGCTCTTGTTTAAAAACAAAACCAGTAAATTGTTACATTGTTGGAAATACTAGGACAATGCACATTCATCATGCAGAAAATTCTAAAATCACTTTAGTTTGTTGGAGTCCCTTATATTTTAATTCTGTGTTTTATGAGGCTGCAATAAGAGGATGACTCACTTTTGATGTACAGCATTGTGCTATTATATGGTAAACGAATCTCTGTACATGAACATGCTTGGATATATACGGGTCCCTTTTAAAAGGAAATCATGTAGTATCTATTAAAGGTGGCACACAGTGGTGCCAGACTTGAGGTGTGGAGTCGGAAGGGGCAGGAGAGGGGGAAGTATTTGGCAGTATTTGGCTTCCTTCTCAGCTATGCTTTTTCTGTACGTAGTGATAACATTTTCTCTAACATGATGATACCCTTCCACAGTTCTTCGTAGTATTGCTTAGTCTTTGCAGAGATTAAAGGTCATGAATCAGGAGGAATTACCTAAAACCATAATATGAAAGCTATCAGCTATGTCATACAGAATCCTACAATACAGTGATTGCATGGCGGTATTACCAACATATTTTATGACAGGATTTCTTGCCTTTTCCTTTGTGTAAATACAAAAAGTTGCATTAGACACTTCTGACTAACCTTAGGTCATGGGGTTTGTGTGTGAAATGTGCTCATCAGCATGGAGGCTTCAATTTGTAATCTTTTTTTTTCCCCCCAGCTAGAATGCTTTGTTTACGTATAACATTTAAGACAAAAGACAGTGAGGTCATCTAGTCTGTGCTCCAGTGTATTACAAGTCATTACATTTCATCACTTACTGCTATATCCTGAGTTAGCTTGAGTTAGCCTAGAGTATTACCAGACTCTGGAGACTAAATTTTTGTTTGTCATTTAGTGCTGAATAGCAGGGAGTTGATTAGAAAAAATATGCTCAGATGAAAATACTTGTTTTGTGTGTCATGTTCTGCATAACATCTTGAGAGGATGCCATCTGCTTCTGAATAAATAAATAAACTGGATTCCTATTAAAAGAGCTTGCTTGCAGAAAAGCAGCTTATGTTTCAGCCATGTACACATAGCCTGGCCCTGGTAATGTGCCTTCCAAACGCTGCCTTCTGGCAACCTCTGCTCTTCCCACCAAGACCCAAGCAGATTGTTATGCCTCCCTGAGTGCCTGACTGTGCTGACAATGACAAACTGTGTGGGCTGGTTATTAAAACTTGTGTTGAGGTCATCCTGCTAAAGGGCTTGCTTTTCCTACTAGCAATTTCTTCCCATAGTGTCCTTCTCAACTGAGAAGAGAACAGAGGTGGGCTCAGGTGATTCCTGCAGCACAAACTCTGGACTTTCTCTTGCATATGAAAGCTGAGTTGGCATAAGAGGCAAATGAAGGGTATTTTTGTTTGTTTCTCTTCATAACAAAAAAAAAGAGGGGGGTTGGGGGGGACGCTGGGGCTGTTTTGTTGTGGCCTTTTTGTGCATTTTGGCTGTTGTTGCAATTGCCTGTAGAGTAGCATGTCACCAGAGACATTTTTTCATTTTATGTGTGTCAAGCTGAGCCATAGCCTGGAAAGATACTTGTAGGAGCTCCAAGCCAGGGAGAACTGATGTGGATATTTTTTTAATTTGGAGGTCACACAAACACACTTGCAGTTTTTTCTTGCGTTTTCTAGACTAGAAAGTTCTGCAAAAGTAAGCAAAATAATTTACACTTTAAATTTTGGAAAGTTGGTTTCAGGAATATCCTTGGGTTCCCTGTATTGAACCCTCACAAATGTGGGAAAGGTCCTAGCAAAAAGAATTGATTTTTCTCTCTAAAATTGTTTGGGTAGGTTTTCCTGTGCCTTGCTTAAGTGTCTTCTCCAGTTTCATTCTGCCTGTTGAATACAGCTTATTCAAAATTTTCAGTCTCTACTGCTTCCTTGAGGAGGAGAAATATTATACAGCTGCAGATTTCTATTAGGCAACCTAGTGCAAGCCAGCTATACTTTTCCCCCAATTAAGTACTGTGGTTAAACATTAAGTGCTTCCTACACCTGCTTGCACAATGGCTTTTTTCCTTCTGTCTGTCCTTATCACACCATGGTTTTGGCTGCTTGTTCCTGCCCATATCCTTTAATTTATGTCAGCCTACTTAAAGGGGCTGAGCAGGGGCTGAAACCAGCAGGCATTGGGCAGAGGACGATCTTGATACTGGCACTGCTGCTTCCTGAAGCTTGCCCTAGATGTAGTTTGAAAATACTTTTTTTTTTCCTGCTGAGACCATCAAGAGCTGGTTTCTTCACTGAGCAAAAGCCCTTATTACAGTTAGTAGAGATACAGATATAACTCTGAGGTCCCTTAATTAGTGATCCCTTAGATGCTTATAACCCTGACGCAATACACTGATCTACTCCCCTCATAGAAGCAAAGAGTGTCACTAAGCAGCTTCTTCAAACACAGGCAGTATGTAACCCATGAACATAAAAACCTCAGCACTGAGTTTTACAGCAGAGGAAAGATTGCTTTATATCTCAACTAAGCTAGCACAGAGCCTTTTTAGTGGCCTTTTCCCTCAGCCATCTCCACTCTGGGCATTGGCAGCTGTGTCCCTGTGGATGATAAGAATGGAAGCAGCTGACTTGAAACTTCACTTTGGCTAAGAACCTTATAATTCAGACCCAGCAAAACGTGGCCTGGGCCATTAGTCATTAAGACTTTTTAGAACTGCCTGATGAAGGGAGATGCCTTTGTCTTTTATTTTAGAAGTCAGTATTTAACAGGCAAATATGTCCCTATTTTTTATGCAGCTCTGTAATAGGAATAATTGCCAAGGTCTATCAGGTAGTCCAATTAACAGAATCTATTGGGTTGTATTTAGTTATTAAAAAAAATGTGATTCAATCTTGTGCTTAAGGTCCTATTATTTTTGTTTTGCTTCTCATCAGACATTTCAATATCCTTGTGAAGGCTGCTCAGGGCTTGTTTAAAGTATCTGCAAGGATGGAGATTCCACATCTCTTGGGGACACCTGTTCGAGCACTTGACTACCACTTTGTGAACTTTTTTTAAACCTAATATCAGAACTTCCCCCATTACAACTTATTTACTTTGCCCCTTATCCTTAAATGTGCATCTCCAAGAATAATCAGGTTATGCTTCTGCAATGCCACACGTTAGATAGTTAAATGAGTAAGATCATCAGCTCTCATTAGGTGCTTCTTTCTAATATGTCACACTATCCTATGTAGACTGTGGGAACCAAAACCTGAGTAGTTGTTGCTTGTTAACTTCCAGCATTGGAAGTCTGATTTTTAGGGGGAAAAGAGGAACTTTCGTAGTTCAGATAATCTCTCATGAACATTGTCAAATAGTCAAGCTTGTAAAATGTATTCTGACCTTGTCATTGTTCAGTATTAGTCATGTTTGAATTATTTGATTATTTGGACATGTAGCCTCACAGTTTTAGTTACAAATTTGGAGAATTTGATAGATAATAGGGCTCCTCAAGTAGATGCTGTTACGAGATGGGAATTTTGTGGGATGTGTTCGGGGGCTGGTTTAAAATTCTAAGAGAGTTAATGCCCCCACTTGCTCTGTGTTTAGTGGTATGGATTTCTACCAACAGCTTCAAACTAGCAAGACAGTATGTGTTCGTAGTAAGCCTGTTACTCAAATACTTTTTCTCCATTTAGAGATACCTAATATCGTAGGCTTAAGAGCTGTGTAGAACAATGTGTCACTGAAGCAATAAATATTGGCCTTTGTTTGAAATACAATAGCACTGAAACTGGGACTGTGCATGTGGAAAGCAGATTAAAAAACCTGCACCACAACTCAGAGATGTAGTTAGGGCTGAAGTTTGGACTAAGGGAGATGTTGAACAGCTTAGTCCGTCCTTGTGCTGAGGCTGAACTGAGCCAAGTTTGTGTTTTCCCTGACAGGGGTTGTATAACCTGTTCTTAATTAGATCCATAATGGGTATTAAACCATATCTAACTCACCTCTCTTACTGCTTTGATTAGAAAAGTCCTCATCTTTTTTCTTTCCCCAATATACTCTAATTAATACAGGTTTAGCCAATGTCATTGAGTAGTGATTCTTTGAACAGTTCAAATTTGACTTGCATATACTGCAGAACAGCTGTCAGATCTCCATACTTCTTATGAACTAAAAAGATGCTATTCCTTTCATCTTTCCTCATATGTCTTGTTTTTAAATCTCTTGCGATTGTAGATCAACCATGGACACCCCAAAGTATCTCTTTTTATGTATGATACCCAAAATTGGATGGATTGTTTCAGCAGATACTTCACAAGTACTTAGTAGAATGTGTCGTATCCTTGCACATATAAAGTTTCCTTACAAATATGCCTCAGAATTGGGCTTTGCCCTTCTTTTTTACCTCACTTTGTCAACTAGTGTACACTTTGTGATTGATTATAACCCAGTTGTTGTGCTTCGTAGTCATTCCACATTTTAGTGCATGTTTTGTTTTTCTTCCATACAAGTAAAAATTCACTTTTCAAGCTGTCTTCCAAAGTCAGCAATAGAATTTAGAAAAGTGTTCTTCCCCTTCTGAAAGCTTGTGGTCCTCTCAGTTTGATGTAATCTGTTTATTTCATAAGTATAATTTCTCTTCCATTATCCAAGTTTTGAGTAAAAAATACAGACTAAAATTGAGTCCAAGGCAGACCTATGTACTTGAAAAGTATTTTTAGTTTGTGTATGAATAATAATGTTTCCGTATATAGTTTTTCAACTATTCATATACCTTACTTCTCTCACCTCCAGTGCCAAAAGCATCTACTTCGTTTTTTTCTGCACACACATCCCCCCTCCCCTGCCCCATTATCACTAGATCATTTACTTGATTTCAAGCAACTTGCACAGGTTGGTTGCAGGTGTGTGGGGTGGCGGTTTTGTGGGTTTTTGGGGAGGGGTGTGTGCATGCAAGAGCAGGAGCCAAAATGATATTGAAAAAATAATAGCAAATGGTCCAAGTATATTTATGGGTGGAAGTGTAATACTTGAATTGTTTTCTTTTTTCTTGAACCCCCCCATCTATTCCTACACCCACTTGCCCCAGTAACCCTCCCAATCTGTCACAGGATACCTTTGTCCACTTGCCTACTCCAGCAGCTGTGATTACCCTTCTGAGATTTCCTAACCTTGTTTTGCTGTTTCTTAAACATGGTGGTTGAAGTGAGCACCTGTAAGACTTTCTCGATTCTACAGACTTCCTCATTTTATCCTTGCAAGGCTAAAAGGGCACTAAAGACAAGTCACACACAGAGAAGCTTAATACTCTGTTTGCATTTACTGCACCAATATATATTCCACTGTGGGAAGAAAATGTATTTACTACTTCTTTTTTTTTTTTCCCCCCCTCAGTGAGGTTGCTAGTTTGTGGTTGTGGTTTTGGACTGTTACCAGAAAGGCCCAGAACTTGAGTGCCTCGGTGCAGGTTTGGGCTGTGCTCACTGTCCTGCCTTCCTCTTCTGTAGCAAGGAGTGGAGCCCGTGGGCTGTTGTGGGCCCCTTTCCAGAGGAGATCTTTGCGTGCCCTCTGGGGGGGCTGGATGTCATGACAGCCTCTGAACTGCCCCAGGTGAGGGTTGGGCATCTCTCTATCAAGAATGACCTTTGGCTGCTTTAGTTTATGAGTGCCTCGCATTTTCATCAGGTTTTGTAAATCAAAGTGTTTGCTGTTCCTGAATCAGCTACAAGCTCAGAATGTTTTGCCTATCAGATTTTAAAGATCACTCCGGAGATCAGCAGCCCAAGGTCTGTAGATGTTGTCTTTACAACATATTGCTTGCTCAGTTGATCAGGTGATGTTGTTTCCATATATTTGCAACATGCAGCAAATTCACTTTCTTCCTTTTTAAAAATAGTTTTTATCTACACATACTTTTTTTTTTTTTTGAGTGTTTGACTTTGTCGGTCTGATTTCCTTTTGGTAGCAGTAGCTACATGTTGTGACCAAGGAACTCTGTAATTATAGTTATTTTAAGTATTGATTTTGGAGGAGGAGTGATTTGCAGTACATCTCTTTTTTGTGGGAATCCTTCCCAGTGTTCATAGTGCACCAGCTCTTTTATGGCACAGTGACTTGCAGTTTCAGCAGTTGACACTGCTGAATCAGTTGCACTTTCTGTTTCCTTCTCAGCTCCAGACTTTCCAAAAAAGTTATGCACTACTTGTTTGATCAATTTGGTTTTGTGCTTGTTTCTGCTCATACCACAGTCACAATGTTTTATTTTCCCACATATTTCCCCCTCTTTCGGCTGCGACTCACTAGGAAAAAAAGAGGCAGTTTTTTATATTTTGTATTTGTTTCAGGCAGTGATCTTCATCCTTTTTTAAAAACAGTGCCATAGTTATTTTAATACCTTTTTCTCTGTGATGGCAAATGATTTATAACTCACTTAGACTCTAAGCACATGAACTTGTTTCTGGACATCAGCTGATTTAAATAAAGGTTTGTGAGGCAGAGGGTACGGGGAAATACTCATTCTCAAAATACCTCATAAATGTATATAATACTAGAATAAGTACTGAATGAATGGCTTTCATAATTCATCTAATTTTATCACTCCTACCTACAAGAAAGTCAGCATCTAGTTCCATATTGTTTGCTAACTATACAGAATTGTGGAAATTTTTGTGTTCAAACAAAATACCTGGTTAGGATTAAAAAAAATAGGCATAATGGTTGTAGTCACTAATTATAAATTGGCAGAGCTTCAGTTAGGTGAGTGTAGTGCCATGAGCAATGAAGCATTACTTTGAGACTTGCCTGAAAACCTTTGGCTTTTACTGGTTTTAAACATATTCTAGAAAGTTGACAAATCTAGCCAGTGTTGGGTTTTTCTTGTTGGCAACATAAATATGACATCAAGCTTTTTAAGACCCAACTTCATAAGGTCACTGCTCAGAAGGATTAGAATATTTTACAGTTAATGACAAATTACCTGTGTTTAAGAAAAATGACTAGTAGGTTTTGTTTTGTACTTTTAATTTTCTTTCCACCAAGATATCAGTAAAGACCACCTGATTTCAAATGTCTGCAACATTTTGCCAAATAAGAATGTACATCTCCAGATCTAAATAGAGTCTGCTATTCGTGGGTTATCACAGCATGTTGACTAGGATCTCTATAGTTCTGTAAGAGGGAACATTTTGCCAGAAGAATGAGGCAATATACCTTCAAGAGCAATAAACCTTTCTGAGAGAGTTGTTTCTCTAGTGTAGGAAGTTTGGAGTGTAGAGTGATACTTCTGACACAAGATGGTGACACAAAAGGTATCCTGGTTCATTGTGGAAATGAGAAACTTGTCTTAGTTTATAGTCCTGTAATCACTTCTGTGCTTCAGACCCATGTCTTATAAATTCATAGGTCAGCATTGCTGCAGGATATAACACATATCCAAACTAGCTTGGAATTTTTGTGGTCTGTAGATAATAAATAATTACTGGGGATTGTGTGTGTTACTACATCTGAGATAGATGAAATCCTCTTTTAACCACATTCTTTGTTTGTTATTGTCAGTGTAACAGATTTTGCTCACAAAATGTACTGGAGGATCAAGTTTTTTCTTTCTTTTGCCTAAGTTATGGAGAATTCATATCTCTACCTTAAATTGAAGACTCTACAGAATCCGATAAATTTGTCGGGGGTTTTTTTTGGGTGGTGTTTTTTTTGTTTTTTGTCTTTTTTTTTGGGGGGGGGGTGGTGGTGGTATTTACATGTTATTAAAGGTCGAAGTTCATAAGGTCCCCTGAGACTGCATCTGTAAGTAAATGGAAAATCTCTGCTTCTCAAGTCTTTTGTTGTCTGGTCATGCTAGAGACATAAACTCAGTGTGAAGTCATTAAGACAGCTATTTAGGCTGGTAGGAATTGCTGCAGGAGTATCAGTTTGATCTAAATCTTCAAGTTTTATGAAGGTGGTTATATTTGGTGAAGAGTAATTTCATTTGTGGACATTAGGACTCATGCTATCTCTTCCATTTCTTTTCATCTTCTCAGGGTTTTCTCATATGATTCTTGCAAAATTCAGTCTGGTGTGAGAAAGACTCAGTAGCAAATTGTTGAATGATTTGTGACCTACAAAATGTAGTGTTTTAAAAAAGGATTCTGACCACTATTTTTTGAGAGCATCTGATCAATGCTTTCCCGTGACATATGTAAAATTACTTTTCTGGACCTAGTTTCAGTATATAATATAAATAAACCAGATGGTTGCAGCTGAGAGGTAGAGCTTCTTGTTTGCATTACAGAATATACAGTTAGTAAGTTTATAAGCTTTTTCCAGTAACCTGCAAAAATATGTAATTAATCGTAGCGTTCCTGAGATTTGGATTTTTGGCTTAAAATAAGCAAATGCCAAGGAACTAGTGCTCTTCCAGTATCACATAGCTCATGTTATGGGGACATATGGATACATTCTTTCTTACTGAGTTTTTTTCTCTTTTCTGGTATGAACATTCATTAAATTCACTGGCAGGTGTTTGATTTTCTCATAATTAAAGTTGGTGGAATTCTGGTCATTAATTGCTTTATACTTGTTTGGATAGTTTACCACGCTATGATCTTTCCATAAAGGAGCTAATATTTCTTCAAAGGTCTCTTTTGTGTTTTTAATAAAAAGTTGCATTTCACTTGTCCAGACATGCAGATGTGTCCTAGGGCCTTTTTTTAAAAAAAAAAAAAAAAAACCAACAACTTTAAAGTTAGTTTATTCTTTTACAGTAGAGGCAGATTCTATGATACTGTCCTATGCCATTGCTACTCAAAAAACCCCTTACCCGATACCTCAACACTAAGTTCAGATTTATATTTCTCTGTATGTATCTTCACTCATTCTGTCCTCTTGGTGTAGGTTTTCAGTACCATCCCCATAGTAAGGTTTTGGGGTTTGATATTAATAGGTTTCTTAGCTGGTTGGTTGGTTGTCTTGTTTTTGCCCTCATTGGGTAACACAGTTTTTCAGTTGCTGTGAGATGAAAAGGCATCGGGAACTGTAGCAGCATAGGAATGAAATCTGCAGAAAACATGCTACTCTTTAATTTCTAGCTTACTTGAAATGATTTGAACAGTAAAAATCTGTAATATGACAAGGAATATTTAAAGAGAGTGCCACAGACTTCAGTGAGTAGAAATTTGGTAAAACATCTCTGAAAGCTTATTCCTTCAAACCTACCCAAGTTTCCTGAGCAGAAGATACTTGGTGTTCACCTGATGATTGCTGTTCCACGGCTCAATTTTTTACCAGTCAATTTTAGCATGAAGGCCTACAGAAGGGTGTTCTTTACTTTGCTTGTTTGGTCTTGGTTCCATCTTTAAAATATTTAGATTTCTCTAGGGTGTCAGTATTTGTGGCTGGTTTCAGGATTATATTTGGTTTTTTCCTCTTACAACTATTGTTAGAGATTTTAAATTGTGAAACAGATTAACAGCTAAAGGACAAATATTTTAAAGTTTAGAGGGAATTTATTTTATTTGTGTATATTTCTCTCTAAACATTGTACATTGTCATAAACCAAAGGAGACAAACACTCTCTTTGACCGAATGTGTTTGCCTGAAGTATCCGTGATTCTGTTACGTTAATTTTAATTGTGGTTGTTACAAGCACAACAGAAGTAATATTCCATGTATTCTCCACTGCTGTAGCAGTTAGGACTGCAATAATCTTGATATTCTTACACTGTCATCTCATAAGGTTACAGTCTGGCTAGTGTGTTCCAAGTTGGACTGGCCTTTTTATTCTCTAAATCTCATGTTGATTTTCAGGGACTTCTCTTAAATTATTATTATTATTACTACTACTAGTACTTCAGCACTTGGAACTCTTCAATAGCAATTTGAATACTTGCTTTGAATGACTGATTTTCACAATAAATCTGGTTTGGGATAAACATATATATGCAGAGAAATGTCTATGTGCTTCTGATTGTTTATGTCTGATTATATTTCACTTTTGCTGTTTTGTAGTAATACTTAAGAATATATGTACTTAATCATATTTTGTAAAAGAAAATAGGTCTTAGTGTGGTCACATTGTTAAATTAACCAAGAAACAAGTCTTTGCCAAGAGATAACATGAGCGATTTTGAAGTATTGGTTATAAATATAAATTAGATAAGTCAATGTTAAATGTTTTTAATGAAGATTAATACTAACATCCACATATTAAAAGAATCAATTATACTGGGAAAAAATTATAAAATATGAATTAAACAATAATTGATTCTTTGCAATCATAAAAGCAGCTTTGCTAAGCAGATGAGAAGGAAGCATTTTCAGTACAAATTAGCATCCTTTACTGTGATAGATAAAGGAATATCCTTTCCAGGAAGAGCTTTTAAAACAAACACAAAGTTTACACAGATTTGTTGTTGTTGTTTTGTTTAGTGTGTGTATGTTCACACAAGCTAACCTTCAGTGGACAGCAATACCTGATGGGTAGATTTCCATTGAAAGTGTAACAGGGAGTCATTGTTACATGGTCACATTTATTGGGGTTGGATTTGGTTTTAGCCATCTTATTTTTGGTGTATTTAAGCTTTGAGACAGTAATGACGCTTTATTGGCTTGAGATTTTAGCCTTTTGGGAAGAACAGGGGCGACACCTCAGGCTCTTCACCTATCATCTAAACTTAAATGTGTTACCATGAGAATAAGGAAAAGGAAAGAAAAAAAGTCAACAGCAGAAAGCTCTGTGATGAATATTGGGCTTGAGTCAGAGGGAACATGTGTGGAAGGATATGTATGGGATGTCAAGAACTCCCATATCCTGAGAATGTTATACATCGCTCAGCAGTGTGCTCTCTGAATATCTAAACTGTCAAGAGGTGAGTGGTCATCTGCTCCTCATGAAAGCCTTTGTGCAATGATTTGCAGTTTAACAGAGCTTCGACCTTTGTGTCAGAGATGTGCTTTTGCTATTATGTTAAAATCCATGCAGACTTGGCCACCACTTAAAAGTCTTTCTAAAAATGTTTGACCTTGTGCACTCTCAGCAAAACCCTCTTCGTTTTTTATCCATTACATTGTGTAAAGATCACCTACACCAACCATAGTCTGGCTTGCAAACAAGTATAACAGCACCTGCAAATGTTCCTACAAACATAATGCTAACAGCAGAGGAAGCATAACAGCAGAGGAAGCAGTCTCCTTGGAAGGGAATGGATCTCCTCACCATAGAAATCCCGCACCCGCTAGAAGGACTTACTTAAAAAGATTATTCTTGTTTTTATTTTTTAATATTTTTTTATTTGTTAGGGGAGTGAGTTTTGTAACCTGCTTCTTTTGTGCCAGCTGGGGCAGGGACAGGGACAGCTAGCTGATGCTGCTTCTGAGCAGGAGAGGTGGCTCACCCAATTGCAACCAGCTGTGGCTGCCTCTGCTGGCACCCAGCTGAAGACTCTTTCTGCTTCAGCTCCTCTTTCCCCCACCCTCCCTTCTTGACAAATTTAGTCAGCCTTTTTGATCTTTCTATATCATAATCCTGTGCTTTGCTGTAGAAGGCTGACTGCCTGCCCTTCCCACATCTTCCCAGTGAGTTGCCCACCACCTCCTGCTTGCCAGCCTTGGGGCAGCAGCTGCAAACTGTCAGAGGGCCAAAGGCACTGCCAGGGTGGAATACCTGTTCAGCTACCGACTGCTCTTTTGGCTCATGGTGTTATTTCCCTGACAAAGTATTGCATGATTTAGGGGGAAAAAAAGGAGGAACCTGAAGCCCCTCAAGAGGGAACTGGCTCTGCTTTGGCCAAGACTTATGGAAAAACTGACTTCCCCTTCCTCCCCCACACCAATATGCTTTGGATGTTTAGGTAACTTCAGCATTCAGAAGTAATATAGTAACAGCAGACAATGCTGGACAAAACAGCCAGTTGCAAAACCACTCTAAGTCCAAGAAAGGGAAAAAAATACACTGAAGAATTAACTGTTGTCATCCCCCCTCAATAATTGCAGTAAGCCAGGAAAACACGGTGCTCTTGAACTTTTAATGTCTATTGTTTTCTCAGATATTCCTGGCTCCCCCACATCGGGGAGAAGGTGATTTTATTATCGTCTGCACTTAAATGCCAACAATATCAGACGAATCAGACTGACTTCACTTTTCTTGCTGCAACCCTGCCAAATTCTAGCTTAACACCAAGCATTGCAGAAGGTCATCTCAGAGAATGATTCCTGGAGCTGACCATAAACTCCCTTAGGCAGTCCAAAAGGTATTGCACAAAGTTTATCCAATAATAGCCCCCATATTTAATTTAGATAGTAGTTTGGTTGTGCTGAAACCAAGGAGATTTGCAGTTTCCCGTGATGAATGACTGTTTGTGTTCCTTACCCTTGGAGAAAAGGGAATTGTCAGTTTTAATCTGATTGTTTAGATATTTCTTTTTACCACAGGCTATTTTTCTCATAATTATTTTGAAACTGTTAGAAGGTTATTGATTCTTGTACCCAGTCATAGTGTCCAGTCTCCTGATTTGAAAATGTTTTACAAATAATGCATAAAACAGAAGTCATTTTCACATCAGTGAGGTCATGGCAGAAATGACTGGTTCAGAATGGAGAGTGCGCACTATAGGATCATTCTTACAAAGACCTTACATAGCATAAGACCCTACACTTTATGGCAGAGGTACAGATACATATTGGAGCTGTCGTTGTGGATTTCCAGACAAGTATTCAGGCATGTCTACAGACGGGGATTTCCGCCCCCAGGGTTCATTCAAGGACACAGTCAGAGCGCTTCCCATCAGGACTGAAAGCATCAGTTAGCTAAGAATCCGATAGTCATTGTCTGCAGTTCGCTAATTTGCACCTGATACTATCGACCAGGTACCTTTTCTTTATATTCCAGCTTGTTGAAAAGCAGCTGCCCTTAGGTCAAGACAAAAAGGCATAAATGCTACATAGTGTGATCACATGCATCACAGAATACTAGGAAATGGGGCTGGAAGAGACCTTTGTCACCTAACCCACCCTCCTCCCCCCAGGCTGCTCTGCAAATGCTGCTGTTGATTCAGTCAAATGGTTTTCACATGCGGGGGAATCCATCAGGGTCACTGGAAAACACCTGTAGGTCTGTGGTGAAAGAATGTGCCAGCTGGTGAAGAGGGTAGTAGCTGTTGTGTCATTGTGCAGAGATAAAAGCAAGGAACTGCAAAATGGAGGTAGGTTCTCTCTGAGGGTCATCTGGTGGAGCAGAAGGTGTTTTAGGTAGTGTGATAAAGTCAGAATGCCATCTGTTTTTGTAGATGCCTATGGGACATCAGGAATGTTGATAATTCTAGCATGTCAAGGGTGGAGGAGAAAAGAGTTTTAATGCGGGAAATTTTCGGTGAAGATAATTCATGTGTATCTGGAGATGCTTGGTTTTCTGTTGAGCTCTGTTTGCCTGTGAGCACTACAAAATGGGGGTATATCCTTTTGCTTTCAGAGTCTAGGTTGGATTTACTTGTTGAAGTATTTACTTATATCAGAACATCAAAAGATACCTCTTGGGCATATAATAGGGTAGAACTGCAACACAGGGCAGTGAATGTACTTTATTTTAAATGGATCATGCTTTACTGTTTGTTTTTTTTTCTTGTGGGTCCTGATTATTTACCTGGTTGTGTGGTATAACTGAGAGGGTGATCAGCACTGGCTCACTAGTGAGCCCATCTGGGACAAATGCTTTGGGTTTTGTACAGGAATCTTGACTGGGAGAGGGGTCATTCTCCAATGCTTTTGGAAGGAAAAGAGTTGTGAGAAGTTGTTTCCAATTGACTTGTGACCACTGACATGTGTAGTTTTTTAAGCTACCAAAGCAGAGTGAAATCACTGACAGACCCTTTCAAAGAGTGATCTTGAAACAGCACAGGCCTGAATTCAAGCCATTAGTTTCCCTTTACCACATAAGGGAATCATCTTTCCAGTCCTGAAGTCAAAGATTAAATCATTTCTGGCTTTCAGTTAAATGCATGTGGGACTAAAGTTATGATTAATTTTAAATTGACCTGTAGCAGATAGCATTGGGTTTGTTCTGCTTTGATTTTAACATTCTTCAAGGAGAATTTAGCAAGTTAAACACTGTATTAGTGTTTGCAGACTTTATTATGTTTCTTATTTATCTCTGCTACAAGTATCATTAATAATATGTATTCAAGTTCATACAGCAAAAGAATTAAAACTAGTAACTCTAGTAATTATATTACTCTGGAGTGGATATGGGCAACATTTTTTTAACAATAGAAATTGGAACAAGAGCAGAGCTTAGAACAGGAAAGAGCAGAATCTTATTTATAAATTAGTCCAGTTAAAACACATCTAACTTTGTTTTGAAGCAGCATTTTTATTTTGGTTCAGAACAGCTTGAAAGATGTTGCATAGAAGGAGTAAATCTGAAAACAAAAGAATCACCTGTTGGAGTTTTTTATTGTGTCTCCAGTTTACCCCCGAGTCAAAATCCATTGTTTACCCACTTCTGCTCTTGATTGCTTTCTGATTCATGATCAGAAATTTTAAACCAGTGTTTTAAACCTTAACCATCCTAAAAGAAAGGGAAAGGTTCTGCTTGCTGGCCAGTATACACAGAGTAACACACAGAGAAATACTTGTCTTTGGAAAGAGCAGTTGTGAGAGAACCACCCAGGTTGGCATGGTGTGAGTCTCTCTCTGAAAACAAAGCTGTTTTGTGGGCTGGTAATGATGGGCAACAGGTCATGCCACGTAGAAGGAATGTGTTTTGACTCTCTAAATCAGAGAGAGATGGATTTCGTGGGTGGACTGTTCAGTGGATGAGGAACTGGCTGGATGGTCACACCCAGAGAGTAGTGGTCAATGGCACAATGTCTGGATGGACACCAGTGACAAGGGCCCCCTCAGGGGTCTGTACTGGGACAAGTACTGTTCAGTATCTTCGTCAGTAACACAGACAGTGGAATTGAGTGCACCCTCAGCAAGTTTGCAGATTACACCAAGCTGAGAGTGCAGTTGACACACCTGAGGGACAGGATGCCATCCAGAGGGATCTGGACAAGCTTGAGAAGTGGGCCCATGCAAACCTCCTGAGGTTCAGCAAGGCCAAGCGGAAGGTCCTGCACCTGAGTCAGGGCAGCCCCTGGTATTGATATAGAGTGGGGGATGAAGGGATTGAGAGCAGCCCTGCCGAGAGGAACTTGGGGGTTCTGGTGGATAAGCAATTGGACATGAGCCAGCAATGTGCACGTGGAGCCCAGAAGGCCAACCGTATCTTGGGCTGCATCAAAAGGAGCATGGCCAGCATGTCCATGGAGGTGATTCTGCCCTTCTACTGTGCTCTGGTGGGATGTGCTCACCTGGAGTCCTGGGTCCAGCTCTGGAGCCCTCAGCACAGGAAAGACATGAACCTGTTGGAGAGGGACTGGAGGAAGCCACCGAGATGCCCAGAGGGTTGGAACACCTCTCCTGTGAAAACAGGCTGAGGGAGTTGGGGTTCTTCATCCTGGAGAAGAGAAGGGTTCAGGGAGACCTTATTGCGGCCTTTCAGTACTTAAAAGGGGCCTATGAGAAAGATGGGGACAGACTTTTTATCAGAACCTGTGGCGACAGGACAAGGGGTAATGGTTTTAAACTGAAGGAGGGGAGATTCAGGCTAGAAATGAGGCAGAAATTTTTTAAAGTGAGGGTGATGAAACACTGGCCCAGGTTGCCCAGAGAGGTGGTAGATGCCCCATCCCTGGAGACATTCCAGGCCAGGCTGGACATGGCTCTGAGCTACCTAATCTGATTGAAGATGTCCTTGCTCATTGCAGGGGGTTGGACTAGATGACCTTTGGAGGTCCCTTCCAACTCAAGCTATTCTGTGATTCTGTGAAGTGTCTGCTATTTACCATAGCCAATAGTTTCGAAATAAAAACAACTCCCAACAGCTTTAGAGTCTCTCTCAGTTGCACTGTTCTCTGTGTCCTTCAAAAGGCTGTCAAAGTCAGCAACTAAACAATCCCCAATCGGCTTTTTGAGTACATGTTGCACTAATATAATTCTCAGAGATGTCAGGGTATTTTCTAACAACCTTTTCCAGGGCCTTACTGGAACATTTGTTAGACTGACTTCTGGAGTATCAGCTTGAATGTTGGTCTCATTTTCAATTACATGCAGTTTACTCTAGAATTTATTACAGTCAAAAGCCATGCTGTAGGGACAGTCCAGGACCTAGCAGGCAGGGAAGTGCCTGCTTGTGAAGAGATAAATAGTTGCGCTTCTCTGGCTGTCCCCATTTGTGCTTCATCCCAGTGCAGACTGTGGCAGCCTCAGCCTATGGGTGGCTTTACGCCCTACCTCACGCTCCAGCTCATGTCTCAGTGGGATGTCCTGCCCGATTCCGATACCAGTTTCTTTTCTGGGACAATTTTTCTTGTTTCTTTGCTTTCTAGGTAAAGGATTGATAAACTACAAATTCATGGCAGCAGTGAAGTGTGCTGCATTACCCTCACAAATAGCAGCAACAATTTGTTTCATGATTTTTCTGTTTGGGCAAGTTTACATCACAGGCTGTTTTCTACAGTGTAAATAAATATTAGAAGATAGATTTGCAGCATGTTGTTGTTTGTGGAGTTGTTTTTTTTTTAAATGCCTCAGAATGTAGAGCATGAAAGAGTATGTAGCACTGTTCTCTGATTATTTCAGTTCTGCCAGTTTCTATGTAGATAGATCACTAGCATTGGAGTTTGTTTTGCAATACTGGGACTCAATCTCGCAATTAAATGGTTCGCATGAGGAAATACCTAGTCTTTTCTATAATTTCTATCTGCTAGTCAGTATGTTATTCAAACTTGAGAGACGTGTTGCTGTTCTCTTCAGACGTGCATTTTCACATGACTCTCAGTTATCCCAGTGTCTCCTTCCCCCCCTGCTTCCCACACTTTCTCGCTGCCTGCTTGGTCAGCAGCAGCACTCGGGAACTGATCAAACTGAAAGCTAACTCAGTGCACTCTGCAAAAATGTTTGGCTTGTTCCTGCTGCTAAATTAATTTTGTCAGTTTTTATGGGGTTTTTGGCATGTCTTCATTTGTTTATGTCAGTTTATTACTCATTTCTTGCTACTTAGTCATAAGTCAATACTTCTTTCCAAAAAATTATTCTGGAGTAGGAAAATACAAATACTTTTTCCCAGATATTTTGCTGTAGTTGAACTAAGTTTGAGGTTTGTTTTAAATTTGGTTTAGGATTCCAGTTTTCTTAATTAAGACTGGGAGAAGAAAGTAAAGTTAAACAAAGTAAAAACACTGATGATGGTAAATAGTTTTAAACCAGAATTTGGTTTGACTTTGGAAGCTCTCATGGAATTGTTCAGCAGCAGTACTGGTGGAGGGAGGGAATTCATCTGCCCTGTTCCTGGGTTAGACAGAAATACCTGTGATGAATGACTTGTTTCTGGTCTGGCAGACTATATGGGGAAGAAACAGAGCAGTGAAGGGAAACAAATCTTAATTTTCATGTTATGTAAACTACATTGGTACTTAAGTACTGATAAGTAATTCAGTATGTGCCGCTTGCTTGGATCACAGGGGTGTGGTGAGGCTCGTGGAAGGTCCTTGGCTAATTTTCCTGAACTTGCCAGCTAAATGGAGGCCAGTCTGCTGGCAAGAACAGTCGAGCCCAAGGACAGACATACAGCAAGCAGGCTTCATCCTCCTTGCAGCAGGGATGAGCTTGGTTAATGCATTTGCAGTGTTAATCTGATCTGAGCCAGCATATGGGTGTGCTGCTGCCTTCTCATAGACTCTTTTCTGGTTTCAAAATATATATGTATATATTTAAAACAATACTATTTTTAATAAACACCGCAGTCAGTCTTTTATAAATTTCAGTAAGCATATAATTTTGTTTAAGAATTAATGAAAAAGATAATCCTACTGCAGCATTTTTGTTGATTAGAATGATTCAGAAGAACACCTTGAAGAAAAATTATTTTGAGATCTTGATAGTATTTTAACAGAGCTGGGAGAATAACATTTGATGCTATAGTATCTTCTGTGAGGTAACTATAGTGGAAAAGTCGTCTACTGTAGTAACTACAAAAATGGGCAAGGTGTTTGGGTTTGTTAATCACCATTATGTTGATGTATAGATAATAAAAGAATAGAAAACTATAACCCATCTATTTGTTTCAGTCAACTATTGACATTATGGCAACCTATTCTGAGATCAAATGGAGATGCAGAGTTTATTATAGCTCTCTGTATCAAATCCCAATGACACAATGATACCATCTTTACCATACAATAACCCTGAGGTCTTTACTGGTACTAATTTCAAATTTTTGCCGTCAACATAAACTCTCATGTCTTAGGATCTTATAAAGTAAAAGTAATTTTAGATAGTGTTGTTTTGGTTTTTTTTTACGTATTGTAATGTATTTCCAACATTACAACACTAAGAATAATTCTGAGTATACAGCTTCGATGCTGAGAAAACTAGGGTTGCTCCTATGTTGAGATATTATTTTAAAATTCTGAAATTTACATCAGATGTTGGTATGCATGATAGGACAGTTTCTGAGGCATGTTTTGTAATGGTATGAAACTTCAAAATATTGGTAAAATATATTACAAGTAATGAGTGAACTCTTGTAAGAAGATGAAATTTCTCTGCCACCATGTCCAGTATGGCTCTCCTGAGTGATGCTTTGGATCCCGGGCAGGTTTTAATTGGAAAGACAGTTTTGAAACATGACTTTGAGAACAGTTTTGTTTATAAATAGAAATAAACTGCAGGGGTCTAAGTAATTTTTTTTTAAGGGTTGTTTTGTGTTTTGATTGTTTTTAGGTTTTTGCCACTTTTTCTGAAATTACGGAGGTACAAATTGTATTACTCAAGGTACCTTCCAAATTTGCTAGTCTTTAAGTAAGCAGATCTCAGTGTTATTTCAGTTATTATATATTTCCCATATAGACTATCACATTTGTCTGTTTCTTTTTTACTATAAGCCAGAAATCTTGCCATGTTCAAGCCTTTTAGTCTGTCATTTATTATATGTATAATGTATTCATACTCATTATAAATATTTTCTGGTTTCTTATGGCATACTTGTTTCCCCACGAGTATTTTAATTGCTTTTGTAACTTATACTATACTTCCCTCTTTTGTTTTTGGTCCAATTCTCCCCTCTCTCTCTTTTTTTTTTTTTTTTTTTTAATTCATTGGAAGAATAATTTGTGTTTAGCATCTGTAACTATGAAAACTTTATAGTTTTACTTTGCATTTCTAATACCCGTTCTTTATCTGTTTTAGCATCTCCCTGTATTCTTCCCAGTGTTCTTTACTTCCTATTTTCTTGTAAGTATAGCATATTCTATTTTTCCCCTCAGTTCCTTTTGACCTGTTTAACCATGTGGAGTTAATTGAAGCTACATCTCACTCCTGAAGAAAATAATTCAATTAGTGTATAAGTTTAGTTCCATTTATACATCTTCTCCTTATGACTGGGGTATATTGCTATTTGCCTAAAAAGTATTTAATGAAATATCTTTTTACATAACACATCTGAAAATCACACAGCATTCATCTTGGTAGACATTAAATTTCAATTTCATTTGCTGATACTGTCCTGTTTCTGTTTTCTTTATTCTGTTTGTTTCATGGTTGGAATCTGACTTGAACAGGTGGGTCCCTGGCAGATTTCAGGAAACAACCAGTCCCGCAGTTCATCTATCCTTTTGTCTCATCTATGACATGTTTTAAATGGTTTCCAAATTAAAATTGAGCTTACAGTTGTGACTAGTTATGTACTAGTCCTATTATTTGTGTGTATGTGATCTTTGCTTTACTTAATAGTAATTTTCTTATGTAGTGACTTCGTCTGGTATTTTTGGCTTCTCTGTGTATTCTTAATGGATTGTTTCCTAAGGCAAGATTCAGCATTTTATGCATCTGCTGTGTCTAAAGATGCTCAGAGGCCATCACCCATGAACCACCTCTTAATAACTTTAAGTCCAAGCACAGCTCTATGAACTTCCCACTGAATATCTGAAGCTTCAGTGCTGGACTTCGGAATTGCAGCAATTGGAGTCGCAACAATACCCAAGCCCAAAATGCAAAGGAGATTTCCCCACCCCCCCACCCCTGATGTCTCAAGTTCTTCCATGCACTTGCAGTGATAATATTTTTTTGAATCTGCAATCTGACTCTTGAGCCAATATGATTCCTGTGAAAAGATGTGCTTCAGCCTCCATCTCCAAATAGTCAAGTAAACCTTACTTTCCTATTGCCAGCTACACAAAAGGTACAAAATTATCTCTGAGGCCACTTCACGTTTTGATTTAAAGCATCAGCTATTATATACTTTGTTCTTATTTTTGTGTAGCAATAGGCATCATGGTACCCATCTAAGCCTCCCTTGGTTTTGGTGCAGTTGATAGTAGTTGCTAAGTTCTACTTTCTGAGATAGATCTTCACTGGTTTGTCTTTTTAAAACTTGCTCTGAAATTTGCCTTAAACCACATTGCTTGTTCTGTTGGTTGAGGTTTGTTTGTGTTTGTTTTTTTGTCTGCCACATCTGTAACTTCCTGACTTCTTGAATTTTTTTTTCTTCAGAATTTCAGCCTCCTAATATTAGTCTTCATTAATCTCTTAGAGCCTGTGGCTTCATATTAATACATTGGTGCTGCTGAAACAATATGTCCCACTTAAATATCATAGTACTTATTCCATTGCTTCCTTAGTTGTCTGTTCTGACCAGCAATACTATCAGTATTGCTACTTGTACTTTAATTTAGATGCATGTATTTCCTGGAAAGAAAAAAAAAAAACACAGTACTTTATAAAAGCAGATTTTTACAGGGGAAAGTAGCTTTTGGGAATTGGGACCACCTGTAACTGTAATAATCTTGCCTTCCATACTGACTTGCTCTGTAGCCTGAGGGAAGCCACTTTAGCAGCTCTGCACCATTTTCTATGTATGGCAGCGTGTGTTAACTACTTAATTAGTGCTTTATGGAGTTATCAGTTTAGTTTTTTTGTCTGTGGGATTTTCCCTTTGATAGACTGTTCTGCTTCATTCACTGTTGTCACATTTATGGAAGCCTAAGGTCTTAAAGAGCAGCTGATTGCTTTCCTAAGCTGTATGGAGAATGTGCAGCCAAACGCTCCCTATGTGCGTGGAACCTGTCCAGCTGTGTCAGGGGAGCTTCTGCCTGCAGTTCCCCCCAGCTGCTGGCTGCGACTGGGGTGTCTCTTTCTCTGGTCACTGCTTTTGGTTGTGGTTGTTTTTTTTGTGATTTGCCCTGGGTGCATTGTTTAGATTTGCCTGTTTATCCCTATATTCTTGGTTTCAAAATTTGGTGAAAGCATGTTCTTATGATGGGTGTTTTCCTGAAGCTCAAATTCATGTTTGATCTTTTCTATCATCTCTGCAAATCCCACAACTTGGAAGACCATACCATTTGCACTGGGGTCAAGCTGTGGGACAAGACAATGTGAAGACAAATGCCTCTTGTGTTTTCTAGTTGTTCCCTGCAATGATACAGGATAAAGCTTTATTGAGGGAGGATATCATGTAAGTGTTCCTCATGCAAAGCATCTGATCCAAGTCTTTTACTCTCCATAGTCTCCTACTGTTGACTTTAGGACTTTCTCTGGGTTTTTAGTGGTTTTGTTTGTTTGTTTTTTAAATTATTATTTAATATAGGAAGCATAACGAATTCTGGATATTTTCCATGAGTTCTCCAGTTCAAGTATGTCCTTGCAGACCCACTGATCCTCGATAGTGTTGCCAAAAACAAACAAGGGAGAGAAGATTTGGCTTGGGAGCACAGGTTGTATTTCTTACTCCTTCCATCGTGCCTCATTTCAACTATAGCCAGTAGATCATATTTGAGATTTATTCCTCTCCAGCAGTATAAAAGGACAAATTTGGCAAGACAATACACTGTTCTGAATCACTTTTTCAGTTCAGAGCATCCAACTGTGCAGCACCTGTTGCATGGGATACCCCAAGATACCTTTCATCATTTTGCTTTTAATGTGGGCTTACTTTTCCAGAATATTCAGAAAACTGTGGGAGGGATTGCCTCTAGGACAATTTGTGAATGTGACTTTAGATGTGGTGTAAATAGCAGTCCTGTGCTTAGCATAAAAACAGGGTCTTTAAGAAAACTGCTTGGCTCTAATACTTGACTCTTCAGTGGAGATTACTTTGCATTGAGTGTCTCTGAATCAGAAGTAAGAACCTGCTTGGCATGTGCATTTCTGAATGTGCCGTTCGCCTCTAAGAGTTACCCCAAAGACACAAGTGAAGACTCGAGAGACTCCTCCTTTGCGCTTCCCCTGCCCATCCCAGACAGTAATTTCTGCCCAGGTCAGTAATTCCTGATAAGGGGGTGCTGTTGTGGGACAGATTGGGTGTTTTGGTAGCAGCCAGCAGTGTTATGTATTGCAGACTAACCCAGAACAGGGTATAGCTGGCCCTGTTAGGACACTTGGCTGCCTGTACTTGTGTAGCAGAAGGTGTCCTCTCTGCTGCTAGCTAGTGTGTGATCAGGTAATCTAGTCATTGGCCATCTCTTAATGAACTCGTTGATGAATATCCTATCTTCTGTTAATAACGGATGTTGGAGAGTGGCTGGAAACACATGAACCTCTGAGGTAGACAGGTAAAAACAAAGATGCTTCTTCCCAGCAGGGATGCTCACTCCAGATACTCTCCTGTAAAGCTCAATATATACACATCAGTTTCCTGAACCTCTGAAAGTCCTCTTGCCATGTTTGCCTACTGCTTTTCTGCATTGAAGTAGCAAATGTTTCTGTGGACAGCTGTGAATGAAACCCTTGCATAGTCGGGTATTTAAAACCTCATCTATGGGATAAGAATGAAATGTCTATACTTGTTGACATGTTGCTTTCAAAAAGAAGATATACTCATCCATATAGAACTCTTTCATAATTTAGCTGAGTTGTTTTAGAAAGTTTTGCTGTCCTTACAAGAATTATGTCACGTGTATATGGCAGGTATGTACTTGCATCTGTACAGGTAACTGCCTGGGGTCTATTTTGGCAGTATCAGTTGTAGGCCAGCCTTACATTAGGGCACTCTTATTCCACACAAAGAAAGCCATTTGTTAGATCACTTTGGGGATTGGATTAAATTGCAATGAAGTGTTCTTAATATAGAATGTGTTCACCTTAGGAGTTAGTGTGAAATAGCTGGATATACTTCAAGTTTAAACTTTAGCCTATTTTGTAATAGCTTTCCTCTAGAGATGAGCCCCAAGAGATGTCCTTACTTAGCTCAAATTTGAGAGCATTTTGAATGAACACTGCAATATCATAACCTGCAGCTCCAAGAATATCAAGATAGGAGAGTTCTTCCTTATGAAATGTTCCCAGCATTAAAAGGCTTTATAAAGGCGTCTGTAACCTGGGGAAGGTTGTTCTTGTTTGTAGTTATTTGTGAGAAAAAGAAATACAGTTAACTCTTTGCCTTCCCTATCAAACATTTTGGCCTGTGCTACTGTGAAATCTGGCTGAAGTTTCCTGACTGGAGTATTATCAGAGGCGCTTAGGAATTTATTATTATTATTATTCCTTTCATAACAGCCACCTTGAATAATAGCTAAAATGTTGACAATGATCGTGTGCACTGTTTTCTTTTTGTCAGCAGTATCCTGACTATAGATTCAAAGGAAGAAAAGTCACTCCAAAGAGAGCAATCCTACTTTATCTTGATGCAATGATAAAGTAAAAAAATAATCTGCTCACCTGAGCAGTGTTTATATTTCCAGTGAAATACTAAGAATGGAAATATATCAGGAAAACCTCTTGCTATTGTTAGAAGGGAGACACTTTTTTTCCACTGTATGAATGGGAAATTTACTTAATACTTTACACATAAAAATGCACAGTTCAAAGGTAGTAAAGCAGACATTTTAAGAGATTTGTTGCCAAATTACATCTTATTAATGTTATCCTTCTTTTATGGGCATTGTCTTAACAAGTGTTAGGTCTGGTATTTTGTTATTCCCATCTTCTTAAAGTATGTAAACTTCCTTTTATTTCCACTTATTTGATTTAAAATAGTCAGACTAAGGTAAACCTATTTAACTTGGGAGTGGAGAAATGCCATTTTCTCTTGTATTGATTGCCTGCTTTCAATAGTAGAATTTTATGTTCAAATTAGTTGCATTTTTGGTTGGCATTACAAGTTTATCTTCACATGGATGCTTATGGTCTCAAAAGGAAAGATATTTAAAAGCAAAATTAATTAAATAGCCTATAACCTACTGAAGTCCAATGTGACTAGTAATGCTGCTGTCTTCCTAATAGTATCATTATGAACTTACAAATGTATTTGATGCTGTAAGTAATCAAAGAATTTGAGAAAACTAGGTTTTCTCCAAAAAAAAAAAAAAAAGGAGGGAAAAAATGGCTACTATAGACCATATTACTCTAAATATGGCATAGGCAGCCAAGATATAAAGTGATGCAGTACAGAAAACCTTCTGATTGAGTAGAGAAATGTTACCAAGGGTACATTACTGCAGTAATTTGCCAGTCAATCTGTGCTTAAAACCTACATTCTCTGTGTATGGAGATGTGACTTATTTGCAAAAGCAACGGAAGATGGCTGAAGAACATCTAGTGGCTCCTGTGTAACTGTTTCCTGGAAACAGTATCAAGAAGTGATTAACTTCATTTGAAAATACAAAGTTACGGTGTGCGCACACATACCCCTTCCTAACAGTAGGAGTTTTGAGGCTTTGGCACCAGTGGCACCAGTGGCAGGGTACTACGGTGTCAGCAGCCCGTAATTTGAAGAAGTACCACCCTTTCTGCATCCCTTTCTCCTCCTACTTTGGGGATGTCTTTGGGGATGCCTCTTCTCATGCTGGGCTGTGCACAGCTCGTTGTTATTATTATTATTGGTAGCACTGGTTTGTGCTCTTCATCCATACTTGTATCCTTCCGGAATAGGGTAGTGTAAAATTTCTCTTTCATAAATGGCATATAACTTCTGTACAGTTTTTTTTGAAACACAGAGCAAAATGGTGTTTTAGGTGAAATGTACAATAAATCCAGTTTGTTGGATTTTGTTTTGTTGTTTGGTTTTTGTTGGTTTTTTTTTCCATATAAATATTTATAGTGACATTCAAAGGAAGCTGGAACTTTTGTTTGATTCCAAAATGTAAGCACTTTAGCTACATATATTTGGACAAAAAACGGGGACATATCTAGAGTATCTTTTTGGAACACGTAAGGTTTTGATAGTTTTTTAGAACCTTCCTTTTGAATTTCTGTCATCTGTACAAATACACTGCAATTCTAAGAAATAGTTACTGTGTAATTGCTGAAGCAGTGGTGGAAAAATTCCTGGAAGCCATTATATGTTATGTTTGCATCATGGTATCACTGTCTGGGGTTGGTGTCTTGTGTGAAATATTTGATGTACTGCAGAGTTAAGACTGGAAAATTAGAGTCAGAGCTTGCTAGTACATATGAACATGCAGCAAAACAGCACTCTTTGTATGCATAAAGGGTACATGAGGCAACCTGTGCTGGACAACTGATGTGAAGTCTTGTGAGTTACATATACAGGGGGCTATAAAGCAGTAAAAGTATAGAAAGGACTTTGGAAAAAATACAGCTTGCTTCTAGCTCTGATTTTTTTGTTGTTGTTGTTTAATTTCTTTTCCTTATCAGTTTTGCAGATAATATTTTTTCTCTCCAGTACTTGAGTTGTAATCAGTTACAATTGCAGTGTTATTTTCACAGTTCACACTTCAAGAAATTGTTGTTGGTGGTGTCTTTTCATTTGCTTATTCAAGCGGGATGCTGCTTCTTAACCGTTTTGTCACTTAGTGTAGGGGAGGATGTGGTTGGTGTGTGAGGGTATAGGAAAGGTGTCAGGGTCCTTGGAGCTCCTTGTGACCACTGCAGACATATCTGAAAATGCTGAGTGATTTAGGGTTTGAAATGAGAGATTACTTGAAGTGTAGATGAGTAGCAAATAATGAGGAGGGGACAAAAGAGACTTCTAGGTCAAACTATGCCTATAGCAAAACATAAAAACATGCCTGGACAATGACTGGTTCCTGACTACATGTTACTGCTCAGGAAAAGGGCAATGGGTTTGTTTTGGGTAGTTTGCTGCCAACACCTGGTTGGTGCTAGTTTAAAAAAAATAGTTAGAAATTGTTATGGAAAAGCAGTAGAGGACAAAAGACTAGGCTTGAACATGCCACATTATAAATCCCCATTTTGACTCTTGTGTGACATTTTGGACCCCGTTCCAAGATCTAGTAAAAGAGGCATGGAGAAGAATGACAGGCTTGAGCTGGCTTCTGGAAGAAGGGGAAATAAGATTGGGACTAACCAATCAGGAGAAAGGGTTTGATGAAAGGAATGAAGAAAGTAAAGCTGTAAGTTGCAGAACTTGATGCAGAAGTATACTTTGGCAGACAAAACCTTAGTGGTTTCAAAAGTAACTTGGACAATCTCATAGAGGATAAGGATTTAATTACATGGTTTGGGTGCACCTTATGGTTCTGGGCATGCAAATTTTAGGAATTGCTAAGTTTCTGGTGGCTGGAGTTGGGGAAGATATTCAGACAGCGTCATTCATACCTCCCATCATCTTATGCTCATTCCTTAGATATGTCATAAGCCTTTCAGAAACAGCGTTCTCTGTCAGACAAGCCCTTGAATTAAGAGTACCACGACTAGTACGTGTGTACTCAAACAGAATAGTGCAGAAGAGGCTTGGCTATCCTTGGGGCACCTGTTTGGATGTGTCCCCCGTGTAGCTGCAGGGAGGGGAGTGTTTGTACTCAAGACTTGCTGCGTGTGCCAAACTGAACTTCCCCAGAATTTGGGACACAGTAAGAGTGAGGCATGGATAGCTTGGAGATGAGCTTGGGATTGTAACTTTTGGATTGCTGTGATGTTGTGTGTCGGTTTGGTTTCAACTCTGTTTGTTTAGGTGTCTGGCATAGTGCATTTTAATTGTTATCCCACTCATACTTTGGAGAGGTGTGGTTTTTTCTGTCTTTTGCCAGTGGAATGGGGATGATTATACCTTTGCTGCTCTGCCCCTTTTGCAACTGGTGTATTTTGTGTCTTCCTTTCTTTTGAATCAGACCAGTTCCTATCTTATCTGCTGCCCATAGCATCTTAGGGGTTTTTTTGTTGTTGTTTGGTTGTTTTGTTTTGTTTTGTTTTTCTCCTTTAACAGCAGCTGCATGAAAATGACTGTTACCAGGTTTTTATCAGCAGCTGCAAAACCAAGTAGTCCTCTTAATTTCATTTTGCATCTGTGTGGTGAAGCTTTGTGCAGTAGTAGTGTGTGTTCACTTTTGAGAAGATCACATTACCTTAATTAACAGTTTGCAGTTGTAAGATTTTTTTTTTTTTTGCTAACTACAAGAGCTGTTCTTTTACCTCTTAAACAAATATAGTTCCTCATTAGTTGACAATATCCAGGATAAATTGTCCTTTTTTTCCAAAGCCCTTATTGGTTTTGGAAGGCTCAGTTTGAAAGGAGATGTTTTGTTTTGTTTGTCTTTGATATGCCATTAACATATTAAAATGCAGAACTGCCTTTGGTTTGTTATGAAATCTATATTTTAGGATTGTAAAATGTAGTTGTAATGAAGTTGAAAATAAGCAACCTCAATGCAAAATTTTCATGTGAGGAAGTCTGTGGCAATACAGTTAATTCTCTCTGGCGCTTTCTATTTCTTTTCATTGTCATATGCTGCAACACGTGTCCAAGACCATCCAGTGGTGCAGCTTTGCCTATTTGTATATAGCATGAAGTACAGCTTTACATCTCTGAGTTCTCTCTTTGCTTTTGTGGACCAAATGCCAAAAGAAAGAGCCCCCTACACTTCAAGGTGTAGAAGGTCACAAACTTACAGTGACAGTCACTAACAAACATAGTTTAACTATGTTGGTGCTGTTTTCTAATCCGTAGCAGATGGTCAAATCTCCCTGTGCAGAGATGCGGTTCCTAGAGCCAACAGGTTTTTGAGTCCAGTCTAAGTATCCAAAGACTGTGTTTACAAGATTGGATGTAGGAGGCTTCTTCCACTGAACTGCAGCTATCCCTTGTTTGTGGTTTGAAGCTGCAACTATTGACAATTGCAGACAGAGTTTATACAAAAACTAGGAAGGCTTCTTGCCAATTCAATAAGCATGAAAAGTGGTGTGTGGTGTTTATATCTTGGTCTCTCTTGCTGAAAGTTTTCCCTTAAAGTCTATAATCACTGCCTTTTCTATCTGAAAAGTAATTTTCTGGTATTTGAGTACATCTTTGGACGTATGAGTTGTGGGGGAAGGTCTGCTCAAAGCTCTTATACAAGTTTACTGACTCTTTTTTGGTTTAGTCCAATCTATTGTGCTCTCCTGGTTCTCCACTATTTTCACTGTGGTTAGGACAGAAGCCACAAAATCTTGTGTCAGGGTTTAGAAATCAGAGGTGATCTCAGTGTTTTAATTTATCTTTCCTATGGAAAACCAAACTATTGCAGCCAGTGATACCATAATGTGTTCCTAATGAAATAATGTGAAACAACGGTCTTGCTGCAAATTCCCTTTGAAGGGAATTTTTTTAAAGGAATGTAATCAGCATAGTGTGCTTTAAAAGGGAAAAGTATTGAAAGCACCCCTCATCAATTTCATATTTGGTATGAATCAAATTTTTATTTATTCTGCTGAAATGAAAAAAGTATTAAATAAGCTGTGAAAAATTTAGGAATAAATGCAAAGCTTCTGTGACAATATATTAATTTTTTTATTTCATTTTATTCATCTCTTTCTCTGAGACTGAACAGAAACTGAATTCAATTTCTTCTTTTAAAAAAATTGAAAAATCTTGAGTTTTAACGTCTTTACAAAAAGCGATATGGAAAGAGCATTAAATCACTAATACAGCAAGAAAGACTTTTAAAGGTAAAATAAAACCTTATTATGTTGTAGCTCCTTTGATGGACAACTTCCCTAACTAATCATAATAGGTTTAAAATCAAATATTTTGAAATCTCTTGTAAAAAAAAAAAAAAAAATCATAGCATTGCCTATTTTTAGAACTTTAAAAATATAGCTTCTTCAGAAACTATAACGACAAATTAAGCAAGACTTATCAATGACATTTAATTAATAACTTATTTATACATGGTTTAACTGTAGTTTTTAAGACATCATACTCATGGTTGTTTAGCCTGGAGGAGGCTGAGGGGGAGACCTGATCACTGTCTACAACTCCTTGAAAGGAGGTTGTAGCATGGAGGATGTTGGTCTCTTCTCCCAAGTAGCAAATGATAGGATGAGAGGAAATGGCCTCAAGTTGTGCCAGGGGAGGTTCAGATTGGATATAAGGAAACATTTCTTCATGGAAAGGGTTGTCAGGCATTGGAACAGGCTGCCCAGGAAGTGGTGGAGTCACCATCCCTGGGAATGTTTCAAAGGCATAGAGATGAGGTTGTTAGGGACATGGTTTAGAGGTGGACTTGACAGTGTTAGGTTAATGATTGGACTCAGTGATCTTAAAAGTTCTTTTCCAACCAAAACAACTATGATTCTCTGTCGTTCTGAAGTACTTGTTTGAGATAAGGACTGTGGGTTCCAGTGGACTTTAACAAAGTCTCAGACCTCAGTTTCCAGGAAAAGGCTTTCAAAACTTTCCTGTCTTGGCCTGTAACATGTTTTTCCAACATTTTTAACCCTACTGTCTCCTTCCCCTATGCATATTCTATTGCTTTACTCTGACAAATTTTATGGAAATTTTACATGGTGGTTTTAAGATGCAGATAGAGTATAGATCCAAGATGTTATCTTATTTTCTCTTATGTTAGTCATTTGTTATTATGTTTCCAATGTGGAATACAGAAAAACCTGTCCTTTCTGTGTCATGAGGAATGACCTGTTTACTTGCATGTCTTCAAATTCTGTCTATTCAAGTGACTGGGAACAAGACCAGAAAGACATAATGCTCTGTTTGCCTGTTCTAATAGCAAAAATTGTTTAGACTTGAGAAATATCTCATTGTCTATGAATTCATTAAAATATCCATCACTGCATGGGTCTTGTTTGTCACAGAAGTATAGTCTGTATTTCTTCATTTCCATTCTCTTTTAAAGACTATTACACTTTATATGATCTTGTCAATCAGGTTCTTTATTTGGCTTATAGTAGGTGTCATTTTCTTTTGTATACTAATTTCTCATGGCATTTGAAACAAAAGGCTTCTGCTTTATCTTTGCAATCTTGATGCTGTTGGATGACTTAAAAGACGTCGGAAAGGGAGAAAGCAGAGTGTTAACCTAGTAAAGTGTTTTGGTTAAACAAAACTTTGGTTAAATAAACCTTTCCCTTCCTTCTAAATATATTGGTCTGTTTGGCTTGTTTAAAAAGTATTTTCTCACAATTGTAAAATTGATTTGTTGATAACTTTGTCACTTTAATTTTGCTCTTTGCACAGTGACTATTTCTGTAACATTTCAGTAACTTCCAGGGTACCGAGTTTCATATTTAGTATGTGTTCTTACTATGACTTGTGTGTTTTCTTGCTAATAGAGATTTTGAAACTGCTGAGCTAATAAATGTAACAAATAGTATCTTGTTGTTTTGAACTATCTTCAGGTACATCCACCTTTATGGAAGCATTAGCAGCCAATGGTACAACCAACATACAGACATCTGTAACAGGAGTGACAGCCAGCAAACGGAGGTTTATTGATGACAGGAGAGATCAACCTTTTGATAAAAGGCTACGCTTCAGCGTGAGACAAACGGAGAGTGCGTACCGGTACAGAGACATTGTTGTCAGGAAACAAGATGGATTCACACACATTTTGCTATCGACAAAATCATCTGAAAATAATTCACTAAATCCAGAGGTCAGAACAATTCTGATTTGGGAGGGTGTGGGAGGGTGTTGAGGGAGTTTTAAGTCTCTGCCTCATTTATGCCTGCTATTCAGGCACAAACATACATGAAACAAGACTCAAGGTCTTGCTTGCAAGATGTTACACATACAGCTGTCATTAAGTGTAAGTCAGTTGAGTTTTAACTACATTATCTGAACATGTAGATGTACTGTCTCTTATAGGACAGGGCAATTTATGAAGTGAAACTCAAAACAAGCTTTAGCCTGAATTAAGGGTCTGGCTGCATATGCCATCTGCTGTCCAAATTACAGAAATGCTGAATGAGTGCTTTAGTTACAGATAACATTTAATAGATCTTTTCTAAATGATTTCATTATCTTAGTCTAATTACATTTTTGAAAGGCAAAGCTTCTAATACTTCTCTCAAATTTTCTTATTTTGGGTTCATGAAAAAAGTTAATGTTTCAAATATGATGGTTGAGTTGGATCCTAAGGAAAAATTAAGATGTTGAAGATTGAGATCTCATGGGTGGAAGAAGGGAGGAGAACTGTATGCTGCTTTTTAATGATAGAAGAAAAATATTGTAATGATTTTTTTTTTTTGTTTTCAGGTAATGAAGGAAGTCCAAAGTGCACTGAACACAGCAGCTGCAGATGACAGTAAACTTGTGCTGTTCAGTGCAGTTGGTAGCATTTTCTGCTGTGGTCTTGATTTTATTTATTTTATACGACGTTTAACAGATGATAGAAAAAAGGAAAGCACTAAGATGGCAGAAGCTATTAGGTATGTAAGATTATCTGCAGTCATCTGAGTGGGTATTCTTTATTCTGTAGTCTGGCTTGTTTTATCTTTTTGATTTTAAAAGCCTCTAATTGAACCAGATCTCAGACATTCACCTGTTATGTGATATAGTGTGCAGCAGTTCTTTATACTCCCCGTCCTTTTCTATTTGAGTTGTCATTTCATGCATCACTCTTTTTTCTACTAAAATTTAACTATGAGAACAGGTAGTGTGGTAGTAGTCCTTCAGTTGAAACCAGTTTTAAGACTTAGATCTGTTTTCCTGAAATCCTGTGGCTGTTTTAACACACACAAATACAAAATGTGCATTGAATTATTAACTTTAAGAGCACATTCATGGCAGTGGAATGATGGATATTTTAGAGGACTAGATTAATAGTAGTGAACATCATACCAATGCTAGGTACCAAACCTAATGTTTAAACAAAATGAGCTGAACTACTGCGAACTAGAATATATATGGAAAAAAGTACGGATCTTAGAGACTTGTTTTAACAGTTCAAACAAGTAGCTTATCATTTGAACACTGATTTTTGAGAGCTTGGGCTCTTGGATTAGCTCTTGTGTGCCTCCAGAGTATCCATAGTCCTTCAGAGACCTATCTTCTGTTGTTGATATCAATATTCATGTCCCTTAAAAAGGCCTTGTAGCACGTAAATCCTGCTTCATTGGAGGCACAGTCCACTTACAGACTTGAAAATAGTTACTCCTTTTCAAAGGAAGTTTTTCAGGCCTTGGATGTAGAAGTCACTCATGCAGTGACTTCAGATGTAGTTGGAGGACAGAGGCTCTTAACACTGAGCTTCTGTCACTAGTTTTCTGTAAGCCCTTCCAGAAGATTTGTCACCTATTATTCATTGTTAGTAAAATGGATAAAGGTAACTTTAAAACACTTACACCCTCTTCAGATATAATACTGGTATTTTTCATATATATGCTAGACATAGTCCTTTATGGAATATTCAGGCATGATTAAAATTATCCTAAGACTCTGGATGGGATGTTTGTATGACAGCTTGAATAAGATGGTTCCAGAAATTTTTTTTTGCATTCCTCTATTTGAGTTCAGTAGAATGAGTTAAGGAGCAGCATGATAACCTTTAGTGATGGATGCAACGTAATAAAAATGTCCTGTTTCACGGAAATACAAAAACATGTAGTGCAGATAAAGAGCAAACCACTAAATCCCCTTTTAAAAAATGCTGTCAAAAATCCCATATTTCAGCATCTAATACTGAAATGAAAAATCATCTGTCATTCAGTACAAAGGAGTGCTTTACAGGTGCTGACAACTTTACGTTGTAGCTTGTATTCTAATGATAATTTGTCTTGTACTTGAAGTAAATATGAAGTAAATAATGAAGTAAAACTTCTTCATTATATGTGGTAGCTACTAACTGAGAAATGTGTGCACCTCAGTTTTGAGGTTTTGGTAGTCTACTTGGTCTAGTGCATGTGTACAAACACACACATATGTACGTGCACACACATGCGCTTACTTTTTCCTGCAAAGCTCTTGAAGGCTTTCACTGTTTGAGAACACAGAAGCATATAAGCATCCATGCTTTGTGCCTACTGGAATGAGTGGTCATTTTGCATTGATAACAAGGATAAGAATATGCATTTGTAGCTCAGTAGCATAGCACCTATGACCAAATGAGAGAGAGATGAGTGGATGTTCGCAGGCATGTGGTATGTGATAATGGAGCTCTTACTGTTTGTGGCTTGTTCATGATTTGAAAAGGCTGATTGAATTATTAAGCTGTCTCCCAAAAATCCAGAAATACACCTTAAGGGAACTCAGTAATGCTTTGCCCATCTTCACTTATACATTCACTTAAAAATACAGATAGATAGACAGACAGACAGATAGATACCTTATACCAATGTCATACATAAACACAATGGAGACCGAGCATAGCTGTAACCATGGTTTTGGTGCCCAGAGGTGAGGTACGACTACAGCCTCATCTAAGAGAGGGCTTTGAGGCATTTGGCACAAGCACCATATAGTGCCTGTAGGAGGGGCATTAAATCCACACCTGCCCAATTACTGTGCTGCTTTGGACTGGGAGAACTGCAAGGCTTTCAGAGAATCAGAGATGGTTGAGGTTGGAAGGGACCTTTTAAAGCTTATCTTGTTCAACATGCCCTTGCTCAGGCAGGGGGACTTAGAACAGATTGCCTGGAACCATGTTGAGGCAGGGTTTTTTAGTATCTCCAAGGATTGAGAGTCGACAGCCTTGCTGGCTGCCTGTTCAGTCACCCTGACAGTAAGAACATGTTTCCTGAGGTTCAGAGGGAACCTACTGTGTTTCAGTTTGTGCCCATTGCCTCTGGCCCTGTCATTGGGCACCACTGAGAAGAGCCTGGCTTCACCCTCTTTGCACCCTCCCTTCAGGTATTTAAACACATTGATGAGATCCCCTGAGCTGCCTTTTCTCCAGGCTTAATAGTCCCAGTTCTCTCAGCCTTTCCTCTCATGAGAGATACTTCAGTCCCTTAGTTATCTTGGTGGCCCTTTGCTAGGCCATCTTGGGTAACTCCACATCTCTCTTTCACTGGGGAGCCCATAACTGGACACCAGTGCTGAGCAGAGGGGAAAGATCACCTCCCTTGACCTGCTGGCAACACTTTTTCTAATGCAGGCTAGGATACCGTTAGCTGCCTTTGCCACAAGGGCATGTTAATGGCTCAAGGTTCAACTTGGTGTCCACCAGGACCCCTAGGTTCTTTTCTGCTGAACTGGGTGCATTTGGCCACTCTTAGAAGCCGATTTCTCCAGCCTGTCGAGGTTTCTCCTGATGGCAGCACAACCCTCTTAGTGTGTCAACCCAACTTTGTAATCAAACTTGTTAAGGGTACGCTCTGCCCCGTCATCCAGGCCATGAATGAAACTGTTGAACAGAACTGGACCCAGCACTGATGCTCTGGAGTGCACCACTAATTACTGGCTTCTAGTTAGACTTCATGTCACTGATCACCACCCTCTGGGCCAGCCATTCAGACATTTTTCAGTCCACCTCACTGTCCATTCAACTCATGCATCAGCAGCTTGACTATGAGAGTCTTACAGGAGACAGTGCTGAAAACCTCACACTGAAGTCTAGGTAGACAATATCCACTGCTCCCCCTTATCCACCAAGCTAACCACCTCATCAGGGAAGGTTGTCAGGTTGGTTTTGAAAGTGATGTTACTGTGGAGATGAATTATTACTGAGTTTTCAAGGGCTGGTATGTTTTACTCTCTCTATATATGTAGTGAGCACATGTTTCTGTTTCTCTTCAGGAATTTTGTGAATACTTTTATTCAATTTAAGAAGCCTATCATTGTAGCAGTAAACGGCCCAGCCATTGGACTTGGAGCATCTATATTGCCTCTGTGTGACGTGGTTTGGGCTAACGAGAAGGCTTGGTTTCAGACACCATACACTACTTTTGGACAAAGTCCAGATGGATGTTCATCCCTTACGTTCCCTCGGATAATGGGCCTGGCTTCTGTAAGTAGCTTGCAGCGTAGGGGCTGACAGCTTCACAATGCAGTTGTGATAATTTAGCCAGAGTGACTTCAAGACTTTTTACCTCTGATGTGTTGTCTTTGATTTTAATTTCTCTCATTAAAACCTTTCATGAGAAATGCGTATTTTTAACTACTCTGCTCCATGCTGTTACGAACTAGTCTTTGCTTGTGTGCACAGCACAGGAAGCAGGCACGGGGCCTAATCCCAAGTCATAGCCACCCTTAACCCTGGCAGTGACAGAAGGGTTATGTCCTGCATACCAGGACATACCTTCCCTGCTGACGCATCGTGAGGACCAGCCAACAGTGTCTTGCATGCAGCACCACTTCGGTGTAGCAGAGAAAGTGCCAGTCTGCACTCTGTTGTTATGCAGTAGGGCACTGTGTCACCAGCTATTAGCGCTCTTGTGTTACTATGCTAAATAAGCGATTCAGCTGTCATGCACCAGGTCTCAAGAAGTCGAGTCGAACTTCCTCGCTTTGTAGATCTTTGCTGGAGTTTGACATTAGTGTATTATGCAATAAATACTCAGTCCAAATCACCTTTGTGAAGGATTTTATCTTGCACTTGATTTACAGCATTGATGGACTGAAAAAAAAAAATAAGTAAAGTATTGTAACACTTTGCAATGCTGAAAACATAAGCCATGTGTCACTTAGTATCCCTTTTCTTGCTTTCCAACTAGATAAAATAATCAAATGTAACAAAAAGCCATTTAAAAATCTCTTACCTACATGATTTTCATGTTGCTTACGATTTTTATGCTGTGTTCTTTAGAAGCTGTTAGACTTCCCACCCCAATTTGAACAGTAACAGTACGAAACAAGTGCTTGTAGCTACACCTGGTTTTCCTAAATTGCTGTTTATTATGAAAGCAAATTTTTATTGATTTTTAAAATTACATATTTCAATATATTAAAAACATCAGTTTGAACGGACTAATTGTGTGATGTCTGGATTTAGTTATTGGAAGGGAACAGAAAAGGTAACTGGAATAGATTAACAGTTCTAAGAGTATCTTTAATATCTCGACATGTTTCAAACTACTGATTGTTCCTTTCCCTTTTTATTTGGCCATCCATCCATTCATCCATCCATTCCATCCATCCCTGTCCTTTAGAGACTTGTGGTTGTTACTTTTTGTTTCTTTAGAAGTTGTACAAAAAACACGAGAAGCTCTTCCCCTAGTATGTTTTCATGTGTGTTTGAGAATGCTTTTGTTTTTAAACATAAAGATTTAAATTTGAAACTTCCAGTGATAAGAATTCCATAATATTCAGTGCAAAAGGAAAAAAAAAAAAGTCTACTCTTTTCTACTCCTACACCTGATCCTCTGCAGTATTGCAATGTCCATGCTGTATGGGACAAAACTGGACTTTAATCGGCAAATTTCATGAAATATATTCAGAATACATACAGAATTTTTTTATAAAGTACATGCTTTCTATCTATAACAGGGCAGAAAGAAGAGATGGTATGAGTGAGCTGAGAAACATTTTGGGGAGAAAAAATATCATACAACAGAAAGAACTAAGTCTTCTGTTATACATCCTAATATCTGCTACAAATGTATTAATTCAGCAATATTAGTCGCACTCTTAACTCTTGTAAGTCGGATTCAGTGCATTCTTTTTATTTTCAGCAGTTATGTAAAAGTACCTAATTATAAGATTGTTTGAAATATCTTCCCTACTGGGTTGGTCTTGGCTGGTGAGCAGGTCTGGCATGGAGTGGTGTTTTTCACAGGACGTGTTCAACGGAGGTCAGTATCACAGGAAATCTGAAGCCCAGACCTTCAGATTAAAAACTGATACTGTACCAGGGACACCAAGAATTTTAGAAATATTCTTAAACTCAGCCTTTTTGTTTTGAAAATAATCTATAGTAGAGATGAAGGTGATGTCTGTGTGTCTGCCGTGGAGTTCTTAGTCTGGTTTTCTGGTCCTTGATATAAAGCACAGGAGCCACACACTGGGTTTCCCTGTCGGTCTCCAGTATGCTTGGCTTTATTTCTTATACTTTTCTGTCAATCGTGAGGGGTACACATTTCCATAGTGCCTGCAGTCCACATCACAGGCGAGGTCTCTGATGTTAGAGACCAGCTGCCTCCTGATCCCAGCGCAAGAACCGAGATGCTCCGTGGTAGCTGGTGCCTGTGAGCCTCAAAGCGCTGGCTGCAAAAGGGAGACTAGAGGATGTCCCTGGGATGTTGCTCTGTGGAAGGAGAAAGGCAGACTGACTGAAAAATTAATATAAGAGGACCTTATACTAATGAAATATTTTTATGATCTTAATCTCTTTTGCTGTATTGTATTTCTTGGAAAGTAACCATCAAGTGTGTTAGTTTCCGTGGCATGATTATGGATTAAAACTTGTTTAGCAGTGGGTCTCCAGCATACACTGGGTAGAGATCAAAAGCAAAGATGTCAGAGCAACACATTCCCCTTCAAAACCTGTCAATGGAGAACACTAATGGGAGTGCTCATTTCATATGAGGTTGTCTGCTAATGCTGTGGTACAGCTGGCAGAAATCAGATAAATGCACCATGATCACTGGTGGGTTTTGAAGTTCAGGAGAACTCAGCAGTTGCTACTGAGTTTTAGAAAATATTGTAAAGGTTTTCTAGCACTTGTTTTTATCCTTGTTGCCTTTTATCCTTGTTGCCAAAGATACGTATGAAGAATACATAGACCTGACCAGCTGACTTGAAAATCTTCCAAAATAACTTTAAAAGAAACTTAACACATGAAGTCAATGTAACTGGCATTTAGCAAAGTCAGAATATTTTTTTTCCATATCTCCTTAGGAAAATGATTTCTGGTTTTAGACCAACTTGTCTATATTACTGATTTTTTTTTTTGGCTACTATTTCAGGTTAGTATTATTCACATAAAATCTGGAAAATTAGAAGGTATAGATGTCACAGTTAGTGAACCTTGTATATTTCATTTCACTTTCACAGGAGGTGAAATTTATACCTTTAGTCTGAGACTTTTTTTTTTAAACTAATATGGAAAGTTGTGATTCACATACATTAACTTACTGTGCTGATTGAAAATTGTATGTAGAAGATCCTAGGAAACATCTCTTTCTTTACATGCCCCTTAGACCGGTAGTCACCAACCAAACTGCAAGCAGAACGCAGACTTCGTATTTCATTACAAAGGGTCAAGTAATAGACTTTGGAGTTTTCAAATGTCTTCATGTGTACAATGGTAATACTAGGACCATTACCTACAGTAATTAGATAACTTGAGATACTTAACTGAAAGCTGTTGTAATAATTACTAAAAATTTCCAGTATTAGAAAACATTCAAGAACTCTGAATTTTGTCCTCAGAAATGCTATACCTGTTAGGTTTGGGCATTTTATAACCACCTTATTTCCCATATTTCAAGAGTCCATTGATGGCTTTATCATATTTTTTGCGTGCATGGTTGAGAATTACTCTGACTTCTTGATCTTCACTGGCTGTTTCTGTGCAGTTGTCACTGCAAACACAAAGTTTAACTATAGAAGAAATGCCACTAACGCTAGAATTAAAGTCTAAGCATAAATGATTGTAGGATGAAGCTTTAATCAGGAAGCTAAGAAGTAGTGAAGTCTATGAAGTAGACTTCAAAAAGATTAACAGAACTAGAGATCACCTTATTGCATAGCATGTAGTACTCTGTTCTGTACCTTCAGGGTATGTACGAGATCCTTTAAATACTGTTGGTTTTTGTTGGTGTGTTTTGGGTGTTGGGGTTTTTTTTTTGTTATTAGATGGCTAAGACAGCTCTTGAAAGGATTTATTAGTTCAATATTGAACTCCTAAATAACATGGGAATGTTTATTTTCTCTTCTTTTGATCAGAAATTGATCACTTTGGTGGGTTTTGGAGGTCAAATTTATGATTCCATCATAAATTAAATACTGCTGAAGACTTTTCAGAAGTGCTGAAAATAAACCATCTATTTAGGTTTCAAACACATTCAGTACTAAGAAATATCTCTGTTGCAAAATATTGACCTCTTCTTTTCTACCAGAATGGGCAGCTCCCAGAAGGTCTTCTACCAAAACTGGGTTGTCTTCCTAATTCACAGATAGTGTAGATTTTTAGCAAAGATTTCACTGTTGCAATTAACATTACAAAAGGCAAGTTGATTTATTCATTGCTGTTTTGCAGATCTGCCACACATTATAACCCATTACCATAGATAGAGTTAATCAAGTCAGCAATACTGCAGGAAAGAGCTAATGAACAGTCATGAATGGGAAATGACAAAAATATTTTCAAGTTCAACCTCCATATTTTCCTACCTAGTGATGCAGTATAGTCAACAACACTGGCCAGCTAACTATAGGCAAGTCTTTTTCTTTATTAATTGAAAGGTGGAAGAGCTATAACAAAACTATTTCAAATAGTGCAGGCATTTTCCTTATTTGTTTTGAGCATTTTTCCTTTAATGAGTTTTGTCTCATTACATTTCATACCAGAAGTAACTTTTTATCCCTTCAGGCCAATGAAATGTTGTTCAGTGGAAGGAAGTTGACTGCACAGGAAGCTTGTGCCAAAGGACTCGTCTCTCAAGTGTTTTGGCCAGGAACATTCACACAAGAAGTAATGGTTCGAATTAAGGAACTTGTCACATGTAATTCAGTTGTAAGTTTCCTTTATTTTATTCCAAAACATTTTTAAGATAAATTCTTATTAATCTAATCAAAGTATTACTAGACTACATAATTACGCCTTTCTGAGAAAGACCATTTCCATGAAGCAAGGGCTGTGTTTTGGTATAGCAATGATGTCTTTTAACACATTCTTATGCGTTCTTTTTTTTTCTCTAGTTTTTTTTTTAGTATTTTTTAAGTTTGTAGCTGAGTCGTCTTTATCGTATGCCATAGTACATTGTGTTTAAGAACATTAAACCAGCATTGGATTCTTTACAATACATTTTGGTTTTAACATAGTTCAACTTATTCTAATCAACAGTGTAAAGAGTTGCCCTAAGAACTGTGCAGAAATCTTGAATTATTCAAAGTTATAACTTAATATCACAATCAGCTTCAGAATTTGTCCACAGAATTTGTCCACATAAACCTGAAAGAGCTCATATGTTGCTCAGTTCTCATGTAATACTAACCTGGCTCTGATTGGTTTTTGTTTTGGTCTGGTTTTTGGCCTAGGTACTTGAAGAATCCAAAGCTTTAGTACGCAATATCATGAAGGTGGACTTGGAACAAGCAAATGAAAAGGAGTGTGAAGTCTTGAAGAAAATCTGGGGCTCAGCACAAGGGATGGACTCAATGCTAAAATATCTGCAGAAGAAAATTGATGAGTTCTGATGAGATGCCCATTGACACTGGAATTGTATTTCTTGGACATGAGGGCAAACAAAATATGCCCATTTAAAAAAAGTATATAAACTCACCCCTTGCTCAGCTTGGGAACAGGAGTGGACCCCCCTTTCCCCTTTTGTCAAGGGGTTTAAAAGTACTGTATCAGTTAAATTTGAACAAAACTCCTTTCTCCCTGATTGTTACATATAGATATATATACATACACACAAGTGTATGTGTGTGCATATATATATGTCTTTTATATATATATCTACAAAAAATGTAATATGTGTGTGAATGTGTTTATGTAGACACACACACACAAGCTAAAAAAAAAATATAGAGTGCACTACCAACCATCTCTTTAAAGGCTCTAGTTTCTGTTACCTTTGGCTAGTACTGTATCAAATAGAGAATGGATTAAAAAGTGAATGGTGTTGCATTATTTTCTATGTGGCAGGGAAGTCTGGAATAGTGCTTTTCTTTTTCATTAGAATACAGAATTGAAACGGGTATTAGCCAGCCCTTACTTTCACTGCCCAGTGAATCAGCTAAGATACAAGGCATGGTCTCAGAAGAAGGTTGAAATACCTCAAGTAATGGAACATTCTAAGATGTCGGGGAATTAAACCTTGTTAAGATTAAATCACAGAAATACCCCCAGAGAGAGTATGCTCAGGATTAATGCTAAGAAAACACTCTGGCCTTTCTTGGGGAGAGGTATAGAAGGGTGGGAGGAAGGGGGCAGGAATATGTTTAATTCTTACCCAGTTAGCATGAAGAAACCACTGTCCCTTGGGGAAGGGGAATGAGGGGAAGTGGGAGGGAATTGGAAGGGAGAAGGAAAAAAAAAAAAAAAGCAGCTTCTTTTGCAGTATTAGTGAATCACTGAATATCTTGTGTATGAATATCCTAAGTTATAAGTTAGCTTTAGTGGGTTCTTAAATAGTCTCTCTGGGTTTTTTGTTTTATTTTTTTTTTTTTTTTTTAACTATATAAGTGCTTCTGTTGCTGGGTGAGAATACTACTTTATATACAGTTTGGGTTTCCTTTTCGGTTCTTTTTTTTTTCCTGTTTGCTGGTTTAATTGATGTATCACACCAAAAATGCATTTTATGTTCATAAATTTTAGGTTCACTTAGAATATATTATTTAATAAGTTAAAATTCTTTTGGCACACTATTAAGTAAAAAAAAAAAAAAACAAAACAAAACAAAACTCCTTTTTAAAAAAAAAAAACTACCTTATATTAGATGTTTAATGTTCTCTGTCTATGCTTTTTTATTATTTTAAATATACACTATATATGGTATGGTGTAAAAGAGTGCCCTGTGTAAATAGACCTATTTTGCATTCCTTTCAGGAGTGGTTATTGATTCCTGACTGCAGATATCTACTACTACTTGGGTATCTGTGCTTGCAATTTTATTGAATGTATTGTGAAGAATGAAAAAGAAAACAAACCTTATTTTTGTACAGTTTTGAAGTTTTTACTTGGAACTGACCCACCTCCCCTTCCCAGTGAAGAGCTGTACAGTGTGTAAATCTGCCTTTACCTTGGATTGGTACAGTATTTTTGCATCTGTGGGACCTACTTTTTTGTTCTAGTAGTTTGAACTATATATAAACTGTACAATCTGTAAAGTTTTTATAGAATAAATATTCAGCTGTGAAAACTGGTTAAATAAAACTAATATTTCTTAACACATTTTAAATGTGGCTCTCTCACAGAGTTGTCTTTTTCGAAGACATTTCAGTTCTCATTTTAAAGTAAGAGTTGCTGAAACAAATATTGCAAATTAAAGACTTGAGTATTTATGTTTTAGTCTGTGAAACTTATAAAAGCTCTTAATTTCCTTCAAATGAAGAGTTAAAAATTAATCTATTGTTGTAAACTATATAGAAGTTCTCTTAGATGAAGTTAGTTGTGGAAGACAACAAAGTAATTCTACTCTATTTTGTTACAATTCTAAAAGACCAATCAGTAAATATTTCTTTGTAATCTCTTAAAAATTGGTCATTTTCCCTACAATGCTGTGGTAAAGCAAGAATTCCTTGCTTGAATTTGATTTGATTAAAAGGGAGGAGAGATACTTTACCTACAGTTCTGTAATCTTAAACGTTTTGGAATTCAACTCAAATTTACATGAAGATCCCTTTTTTTGGCATCTGTAAGAAGCATTTGGACACAGATTGCATCTATTTCAGCTGAAGGATTATTTATGCTTTCCATAAACATTAATGAATTTCACCCTAACAGAGGACTGGATCTAGAGATATTTAAGAAAAATTAAATCAGTTCCAGGCAATTCAAGCAGAAAATAATTCTATTTGCTTTATTTTTATGTTATCATCAGTCAGACTGTTATGATGCCTGCAATTTGCATATTATGATGCATATTAAATTCCTCACCATGTAAACTCCTGTCCTTGACTAGAAAAAGTCCCAACTGCAAACCAATTCGTATGAACTGTCACTGACCCTGTGAAATTGTCATACCTTTATATTAAAAGCAGTAACTAACTACACTATTAATAAATTATGCTCTCATTCATAAGCAATATGAATACAGGCACATTATGTCTGTATACTGGACTACAGGGATACTGTTTCTTTAGGAAAATACTGTCCAGTTCTTTTCAGTATAGGTCAGTAAGTATCCTGTGATGTATGTGAAAGTTAGAAGTGACATCTAGTTTAGTCTTTGCAAAACTAGAAGAGAACAAAGAACAATTATAGTCTTCTACTAGCATGCAATCAGGCCTGAGATATCACAGAAACCAGCTTAAGACCTTTTAAAATGGGTGTTGTCAAAGCTTTGCTTCACAGAAGACACAGGTCTTTGTCTAGCCTGCTTGTATAGTCCTACATCAACCTGCAGTACTGCAGGGAGAAATCAACCAGAAGCACCAGACTGAGCCTCTGATGTTCGGGCAGAACAATAGCCACAGAGGTTTGACTGGCCAAGGAGAAGCACAGGAGGCTGCTAAAGCCAGCATTGACTTCTGAGACACCTCATTTAGAGTCACAGACTCACAGTAGCAGTGGTACTTCAAAACGGCTTTTCTACACTGATTCTAGTAGTGATGTGTGAACAACTTGTACCTAGAGAATTTTGGAGCATCATGAATTGTTGGCCTCAGCTTCAATGGAATAATAGAAACAGTATATTTCTGAATTACGCCCTAGAGAACATCCATATGGCTTTTTTTTAAAAAAAAAAAAAAGGAAAATTTTTTATTTTTTTCCTCCTTCAGGCCTGAAGGCAAATCACAACACCTGTTTGGGTGTCAGAAGTCTAGTCAGGGGCTAGGAGAATTAGGAGTAATGGTACTGGAATATAAATTTCAGCTAGCTTGAGCCTTGCTCAGTCCTGATCCCCAAGCCTCTTGTCAAGACTGTCTGCTATCTTCATCACATCACTGTACTCCACAATCTGCTTAATTACTTATGGAGTGCAGAGAGAGTCTGCAAGGAAACTGTCAGTGTTGGTGCTGAAACTTAAAAGCAGCGTGAGAGCCTTGATAATGCAATGTAGGAATCTCTCTATGGTATTCTAGTTGTCTTCCTGAAACAGGTAATGTCTCAGGCACTGGCAAACTGTAAATTGACAAGCACTGGCACCTGGACTGCATTGAAGCCATAGAGTACACTTTCCCCACAAGAGTTCCACCACATTCAAGTCTATTTTTGAAAAGAAATAAGAGAACTCTTCTCCTGGTCAGAAAACAGTACCAGAGAGCCATGGGTTGAATGTACTTGGAACTGTCTGAAAGCCACCTGTGTACACTTAACCACACCTTCTGCTGACACATTAGTTTAAGCAAAAATAAAAAGCAGAGCAAGGTTTTAGTCCTGGGTAAACTAATCTAGAACAAAAGGTATTTTGGGGCAATTTGAAGATCTGAACTCACCTATACATCTTTTCCTTGTTCAAACTTCCTAATTTGCATGAAGCCAGGATTTGAAGCAGTTTCCTTCAGTGAGTCCTTCACTGGATTGCTGACATGGTTAAAAGACACTTCGCTGTGCTTCGGAAGCTGCACCATTATTGTTCTGAAAACAAGGCTCAGATGAATTAAATCATTTTGGTGAGATTCATTTCTCAAAGTCAGGCATACTTCAAAAGAATAGAAAAAGACCCACGTAATACCGAACTACAAACTGCTCAGCTTTACACTGATATGTTTCATACTTAACCCAAACAGTGGATAAAATATTACAGGACTGCAAACATATACGGAATGAGGCAGCAAACAAAACATTTCCGGCCAAGCAGAAAGGAGAGACTTCCTTCAATAAATAGAGCCAAAACTCCACCTAGGTTTATTAGTGGAAGTTGAGGCACTTCACATTCATTTGGGACATGACAAATACGCTTCTGAAGAGAGCAGGAGGGAAGAGAGACCTCTTAATTACAGTTTGCCATATGATTTTTCCATCCTAAGGAACTGCCAGCAGCTGTCAGCACACAGGTTGTCTTACACAGCCATAGCCTAGGAACTCCGTTATACTGAAGGTAGCACACAGCTGAATTTTCCTTTCCAAGGGAAGAAGTATCAGGAGGAGAGCCCCTGTATAGCACAAGATCACAATGGTCCTGTTTCTGCACAGCCTGCCAGATTTCTCTACAGAACGCTTCACTCACAGCTCTGCATTTTTTTTTCCTTACTCATGAGGGACGTAACTGGCAGATTACATCATGCACCAGACTTCAAACAAAACCCAAATATAATTACCTTGTGAGATACTCACAGGATGACACGTAGTTTGATGTGCAAAGATTTTGAAGTGCAGTACAAAAGAAGATGGTGATGGAGTTCTTCTGGTCCTCATCCCTCCTACACAGGGAAAATTAAAACAAATAAAGGGAATTAAAAATCAACAAGAAACAGAAGGTAAGAAGTTAAAGAAGCTGCAGGAGGAAATAAAGGAATGGCAATTATTCTCCCTTAAATCCCTCAATGCCAGAAACAATACAACTGACAAGAACATCAGATGGACATGTACCTGTTCCATACATCAGTGTGGAGCCACATGGTGAGTGCCTATGCCTAAACTCATAGGCTACAAGCACCACGTTTACAGGCCCTTGTCCTCACAAGGGACTTCAACCACCCTCATATCTGAGAGGGACAAGACAGAGAAAAGATGACTCAGGAAATCTCACCCATGTGCATAAATACCTGAAGGGAGGATACAAAGATGATGGAGCCAGGATCTTCTCAGTGGTGCCCAGTGACAGGCCCAGAAGCAATGGGCACAAAACGAAACACAAGAGGTTGTCTCTGAACATCAGGAAACCCTTACTGTAAGGGTGACTGAGCACCAGCACAGTTTGCCCAGGGAGGCTGTAGAGTCTCCATCACTGAAGATACTCAACAAAAGCCTTCTGAACACGGCCATGGATAACCTGCTCTAGGTGGCTCTGCTTGAGCAGCAGGATGGGACCCAATGACCTCTACAGGCCCCTTGCAACCTCAACCATTCTGTGAATAAACACACTTGCATTCATTTTCCAGCTATCCAGTCATCATTCACCAACCAACCTTTATGGCTAGAACTGCAGGCTCATCAGGCTCCACACCACTACATGCTTTAGACTTCGATAGCCCAGCATCTTGTGCTGGATGGTATGAAATCATCCAGAACACAGATAAGTACAGATCAACTTGCATGTTTCAAGACAAGGATCATCCTTCACTCTGCCTGATAAAAGCCATAGAAAAGGTTATTTGATCAAAGAAAAACAATGCTTTTATTTCTTTGAGGATACACAGGATTGCAATACTTAAAACCAACACATGCCTTTCACAGTACCCGAAACATTGCTTTGGCCTTGGCACCTCTGCAGGGTGACATGTCAACTCATAATTCTGTGATAAATCAATATTTTCTAGTTGCTGCTTTCCTAGTCTCATTCATTAGAACCCTTTACTTCTGTCTCCAGCAAAATATTCTGATTGTTAGACAAAACCTAGAATATAAACAATCTTCAAAGTCCTGCTTGTCTGTCACCTCCCCCTTATTAATTAATTTTCATTAAATTCGCTGTACCATCTGTCCCAGTAGGAAAAGGCACTCACTGAGGCCACCCTCCGTGCCACCAAATCACATGCTGGGCAAATGGGCTGCTGCCAGTAGCAACTGCTGTGAAATGCAGATGCTGCTTCTTACAAATAAAATGTTTTTGGAATTCACCGAGCTTGTCAAGTTGGACTGGGATCTTTAACCAAACAGTATTATTCAAAAACAAACAAACAACGACCACCAAACCAAACCTAAAAACACCTGCTAAGCCAGAAATAGCTGGAACGCACATCTACAGAAACCATGCTTGCACTACATGTTCTAAAGTAAAAATGACAAAATAACAGTTTTCTTTCCATGTTCAAATGTCAAAAGAGAGACACATCCCCATATTTTTTCCCTTTCTTCTCTCCATCACGCTCGCCCATCCCAGGCTTTACTCTCAGAAAGAGTGGTGGGGTTTTAAGCTGGAAACCAGATAAACCCTGAACTTGTATACTGGAAGTATTATTTTGGATGCTAAACAAGAGTTAACAAAATGAAAACAACACAAAGCTGGGAGTTTTTAAACTAAATGACCCCTTGAATCAAGAGGATCTAAATAAGAAAGTAAAGGGGAAACACCTTGTCCACCAGAAGTTTTCCTGCTTGCTTCATGTCAGAATGTCTGAAAACAACTTTGTAATCTCAAGAGCTGGGCTGTAACATCCACAGAAGTATTCGTGAAGCCAGCATTATATTGTGTCTAGGAATAATTGAAGTCATACTTTTATTTTTGAATGTTTCTGAAGGAACTACATGTTCATTCGTGCTGACACAAAATTGTGTTCTGGATAGAAATGAAACAAGTCCATGCATCCAAGAGAACAGAAAGAAAAAGAAAAAAAACAAAACAAAACACATCAAGTCTTGACATCGGTTTTCTTGGAGCAAAATTAACCACAACAGCCAGCGTGATGGAGAAACCAGGGGCAACAACTCCAGTCTTTTGAACATTTTGGACAATCTATTTCGGCTCATGAGAACAGCTTTATTTTCCCCTAGAATCATAAGCATCTGAAATTATTTATATTAGCCTGTGGGGCAGCAGAATTATTTCTAATTCCTTCAACAGAAGATCTTTGCAAATTGTTAGTCCTAATGATGTAAAGCAGGAAATTTGGAGACCAGCTCTGAATTAGAATAAACACTTAAAAAAATAAGTCAGATCCCCGGTGCTTCTGACAGGTCCTGGCACAAGTAGATAGGCTGTTGCACGCACTTCTTAAAGAGATGCAGCCCCAGTGTCTACAGTTCAGGTTCCCCTACAGTGGATACCTCCAGCATCACTACCAGTCATTCAGATGAGGGCAACAGCAGTTTTTCACATTCACTCAATTCTTTTGTATTCCGCTACAGATTTAGACATTGTGACTCAGCTAATACATTTTCACAGACAGACAGTTTAAACATAATTGGTTGAAAAGACAGTTGTCAATTAAAAAAAAAAAAAAAAGGCACATAAGAATAGAATGCTATCAATGAGCTATCTCAACACCTGAAAAGTTGAGAGGGGTTTCTGGGAAGCTTTTATCAAAACACCATTCAGTTCCCTCACGACACTTCTATGAGCAGGGTAGCCTCACCCATCTCTCTGTGGTAAGTTAATGCTTTCGGGGAAAAAAAATGTCCTGAACAAGAGATGTGGCACAACTGCTCTAGATGGTTCTCAACACAGAGGCATTAAAGCCACAATTTTGCCATTGAGCCAGTTAACACTGATTCTCAGCATGTCACTTAAGATCTCTCTTTTTCAATTCCCTCTCTGGTAAATTTCTTTTGATTACTGAACTTTCAAAACCAAATAAACAATACAGCAGATTGTAACCCTTATATATATATAGTTAAGTTACACAAATAAGGCACATAAAAATTGCCCAGACATTCCTGAGAGAGGTTGCTTGGCTGAAAATATATGTAATTTTGCCAGTATCTAGAAAAAGACATGCACAGAGTTCCTGGCTTTACATTCAGAGACTTCAGAAGTCTTCACCAGAATTTTGTACCCCAATAAATTGGTCTGAGCTCAGAAAATTCCCTTATGGAAAATTTCTGGTCAGTAATCCACTGTAACCTGACACATCACCATTAGTTCCCCATCTTTGACTTTCCTGGTGCTCTAAGTTCATACTCGTGAAGAGCAACTGTAACCTGAGAAGAGCTCCAGCACTAACGGCAAGGACTGACGGCACATTCCCCAGAAACGCGTTATCACTGAGGGCACAGCAGCCCAGCAGTGCAAGGCACAAGTGAGATAAGCGCTGGATTTTCTCTCTCCGACCACTGCCGCATCACAAACTGAAACCACTTGCACAGAGAATGGAGAATCAGGGCATCACACCCAGAACCTACATGAAACACATGAAAGACAAGCACAGCTCCTCCGCAAGGATGACAGCTGAGATTAAGGATCTTTCACATCTGTTTTGCCTATCATGCACAACAGGAGCTCTGTTTGAAGAGCCATGCCATGGTGTCCATGCGCCATGCCTGGACTGCTGCCATACTTGACCCTGCAAATCACTGATGATAAAACAGCAGGCTACAACGTTGCTAAGATTACAGACTTGCCTGGTTTCTCCACTAGATCAACACACTATCACCACCTTGCAGGCTTTCTTAGGAAGGAAGCCATGACACCAGCTCACACCAGCAATATGAAACTGCACCTTTCAACATGCTCCCCTTGATAATTAAAGCCATTCACATCTACATCCAGTCAGAGCAGCAACTGGGGAAGAGTTAGAAAGGAATTTTCTAGGAGCCAGATGGAAGCAGGGGCTTATTCCTTCTGGAGACTGTGAGGCCAGAGGCAACAGTGCAGTAAATACTGTGTCACCCAAGGGCCTTAAAACCACAGGTACCTCACGGTACTTGCAGTCCAAAGGCTGCTGGGTGGCCAACAGCTGGTGCGAGTTCTTTGCTTTTGTCTTGTGTTTTGTTGATGTGCATCAAAATACTTCAGAAGTACTCACCTACCAACCTCTGACAACTGCCACAGAAACAGTCTGGCCATAAATGAGGAACAATTCAAATGCCGCAGCCTTACAGCCTTCAAGTTCAATGTATATTTAGAAATTCTGGGTCAAACCATAAAATTAAAAAACCCTGTACACTGTAGGTCTCCCAACAGCAAGACTTGGCTTTGTTGGTTGGGGGCAGCAGGAATTTGATCCCAAGGAGTAGAACTCTTGCTCGTTGCTGCCTCTGGAAGATTAAATTTGTCAGAGAGCCAGAAAGCCTCTGCAACTCTGCGTCTCTGTGGGAACCCCTAAGGGGAAAATTAGGGTCTCCTCAGAACTGACAGGAAAATTTAAGACTTCCTTGAAGAAGAAAAGAAGCAAGGCAGAAAAAAATCTGAGAGAAGAAGTGGAACTATTGCTAACAATCATGATAATCGCAGTTTTGTAAGTTAGGCTGGCTAGGTGCCCAGAATGGGTAAACAGCCCCAAACCAGTTTAACTGAAAAGCATATTACAGTTCGCACAACCCTGGAACAAAGCAAAATGACCTCCAACTTCTCAAAAATCTTAGCTAGAGATTTTCCCCCATCCCTACTTTTTTATTTGTGTCAATTGATAAACCTGTCCTCTAAGATCCTGGTGAAGTTTGATATTTCTGACAGTAACCATGATGTTTAGACACATAACTGCCAGTAAAAGCAAATGTGAAATAAATTTTGCTTAGATCTAATTTTTTTTTAAATCTCTAATTTAAAATATATTTATGATACATTAACAACTGACTGTACACAAAGCATAATGTGCAGTCTTCATAGGTATATTCTGCATGGACAACTTAGCCAATAAGTTTACAATGTTTTGCCCATCCTAAGAGTTTTAACCACTTTTTTTTCAGTAACTTTTCTACTTTTTATTAAAAGAATATATTTTACTACCAAGTCACCCAGTTATCTTTGTATCAAGACAATTTTAAACTCGATTTTATCCCCTATCACACTGAACATACAGCAGAATTTCTGAATTTGACAGTTGTGAGGATCAGAATTGTTCATAAAACTACAAAAAAGGGCCTGCTGGCACAGCTTCAGGAGCTGCACGTTAAAGACCCTTGGTCCAAGGTAATTTATGATGGGGGAACTTGCACAAGTTGTTCTAGAATTCTGGAGGTAGATCCTTGATGTCCTTTGTTGTAAACAAAAAAAAGATATATTTTTTTAAACAGAAGACGGAACAGTGCAGTGATTTTGCACTGTTATTTGATCTGCACAGGCTTTTACTGCCTAGAAAGAGTTAATCAGAATAGCAGTTTTCTTTCTTTAGCAGGAACTATGCATCCTGTGATCTAAAAATGGTGTCACTCAAGTTTATTGAGGGAAGGAGCAGGAACCACATGAAACAGGAGCTCCTGGCTGAAGGAACTGGGGCTGTTTAGGGGAGGAAAGGAGGCTGAGGGGAGACCTTCTCACTCTCTAAAACTACCTGAAAGGAGGTTGCAGGGATTGGGGTGTTAGTTCCTTCTCCCAAGTAGCAAGTGATAGGATGAGAGGAAATGGTCTCAAGTTGCACCAGGGAAGGTTCAAATTGGATATTAGGAAAAAATTTCTTCATGGGAAGCGTTGTCAGGCATTGGAACAGGCTGCCCAGGGAAGTGGTGGAGTCACCATCCCTGGAGGTGTTTAAAAAGCACACAGATGAGGCTTAGGGACGTGGTTTAGAGGTGGACTTGGCAGTGTTCAGTTAACAGTTGGATTTGATGATTTAAAGGTCTTTTCCAACCAAAATGATTCTACAATTCTACAAAAGCTATGCACTATATCCTTGCACATCTTTCAAATCGGTATTGTAACCAGCCACATATTTAATACCCTTCAACTCTCTCTACTGTGTCGCCTTTATCAAACAGCAACCTTGAAGCGGAACTTTACCAATGCTCAGAATAGCTTTTGACAAGGATGTGTAAAGCCATTCACCATCTGAAAAGGTCAGCAATACCTGTCAAAGGAACAGAGCGGTGCTGGAGGAAGCCTGGTGTCCTCCTCATTTGACCTATCCAGAGCTGCTCCCATACAGCATTAAAGATCCTGAGGCATTTAGGCTTCTAATCTCCTCTTCACACATACGTGAAGTATGGCAAGAGCATTGTTGGCTACAATCTGCACAAAGTTATATTTCCTACACAATTTTAGTAAGTTTGTCTTTCTTAATAATCATTTTGTATCAGGAGAGAATAAGCAGTCCCCCCCCTCTTTGAGCCTTTCTAACTTGCTAGTTTCTCAGCCCTTGATGCCAGCTCCCCACATACCCAGAAGCATGTCAATCACAATTTTATCTAATCTGCATCTTTTGTAATAAAAAGGAAGCCCATCTCTCTCCTAGCATTACATCAGTATTCCTCTTTGAAGTCCCATGGAGCTGCATCTGATTCATAACAGAGTATAAAAATGACTGGAACACAGCAATCTGTTGGTTGCCTTCATTCAAATCCTTTAGTCTGTTTTGCTGTTACCCATCTTTCCCACGAATCCAGCTTGATGCCTACTAACACAATGCACAGTACGTTGGCTTGAGACTCACTCTTTATGCTACTCCTGACACTTCTCTTTTCCCTGCTGCCTACCATCCCAGTGCTTTATTTATTCTGCTGACTTGTGCCAAAAACTGAAGTCACAGTCTGAGTTTTCAGTTTACTCACATCCCTAGCTCTTTTTCTTATTCTACAGTCACCTCCTCCCCTTCCTCATAAACATTATTAGCTTTGAATAACTAAGCCTTTTTCATATCTGGCATGTATTTACAAAATGGACAACTGTAGTTTATTTTCCTTTTCCCCCTCTCACTAAAACCTGGCAGTTCACAACGCACAGTCCTTGTGCATTTGCACATCATCTGGGATATCTGAACCTCACAGTGACATGGGGGTTAAGAAACATGACGCTTATTTTGGCTCTGTTGTGATTCTGACTCCTAGCAGCCAACTCGCCTCTTTGAAAATGTCATTTTTCAACAAAACCCACAGGCTTTAGGGCTTTAAGACATCCCAAAACTACAAGCAGATGAACAGGCTCCAGCCAGCTCTCACTTGCCATGAAGCCAACATGCTAATAGAGCTCCATCTTTGCTTTCAAAAACCTCATGACAGGCTAATTAAATAGTCCAGACTTCTATGTGGTTGGCTTCAATTCCCTTCCCAGAAAGCTTCCTCTAGCTCTTTACAATATCTTGAAGTGGGTTTCACTATTTCAAACTGTTGCTGTTCTTGACAGTCTGTCTCAGGATTTTCCACATACCAACCTTTTCCATCACCAAGGCAAGCCAGAAAGAAGAAGACAAAAATAAGGAGTGACAGATCCCTTCGGTAATTCCCCAATACCTCCAAAATCTGGTAAACAGGACATTATTCTGCTGGCAATAACACCCTCAGAACAGCTACAAGGACACAATTCAACAGGCTATATGTCTAACCACAGTACCATGGGACAAGAACAAACTTTCTGAACCTTATTTTATAACAATCAGTCAAGTTTGAAAGCATTGACTTGGGTGAAACACTGCAGCCCACTTCTCTCTTCTCTAGTCTCCCTTTTCCAGTGACAGCAAACTCTTTTCTGCAACTTCACCACTTTTCTCCCCGCTCTTTTTACACATTAGTACAGCACTTGACACAACGCTGCTAAGCAGGCTATTGCATTTTGTGTTCCTTGTGAGAGTTGGTTAGATTTTCAGTGAAGTACTCAAAAGTTACACTGTTTCCCTCTAAATGTGCTACTAGTGATAGCAAATCCTTTATTGTGAACATCCAGGAACAGGAAGTTCATGCAGGAAGGCTTTAAACAGCAGGAATCAAATTTATCTCCTCCATAATAAAACTGACTAACAATTCTCAAACTGCAGTCACAGTAAAATATCTGCAGGGGTTAAACAAAAATAATGATAATTTTAAAAGTACTCACGAAGTAAAGAGTAGTGGACAGCAGGATGACCATGAGGCAGCACTGTGCCCTTGTGGCCAAGAAGGCCAATGGGCACCCTGGGGTGTATAAGAAAGGGAGTGGTTAGTAGGTCAAGAGAGGTTCTCCTCCCCCTCTACTCTGCCCTGGTGAGACCACACCTGGAATAGCAGGTGTGTCCAGTTCTGGGCCCCTCAGTTCAAGAAGGACAGGGAACTGCTGGAGAGAGTCCAGCACAGGGCAACAAAGATGATGAAGGGAGTGGAGCATCTCCCTTACGAGCAAAGGCTGAGGGAGCTGGGTCTCTTTAGCTTGGAGGAGACTGAGGGGTGACCTTGTTAATGTTTATAAATATATAAAGGGTGAGTGTCATGAGGATGGAGCCAGGCTCTTCTCAGTGACAACCAATGGTAAGACAAGGGGTAATGGGTGCAAACTGGGACACAAGAGGTTCCACTTACCCTCACTGCGAAGTTTCTTCTCATATTTAACAAAGCACTGGAACAGGCTGCCCAGGGAGGTTGTGGAGTCTCCTTCTCTGGAGACATTCAAAACTCACCTGGACACATTCCTGTTTAACCTCATCTGGGTGTTCCTGCTCCACAGGGGGATAGGACTAGATGATCTTTTGAGGTCCCTTCAAATCCCTAACATTCTGTGATTCTGTGAAAGAGAAACTTATGTCCACAAGAAGGCTGCTACATATTTCTATTTCTAAATGGAAACAGGATTCTTTGAAAAATCTGACTCAATACATCTCCACTCAGGGCCACATAGAACAGCTCAGAGCAAATGAGAGGATACAGCTCTAGTGGCCACCATCACCAGATGATTTAATCAATCACATGCCATCCACAATGGTACTAACTTATAATCCAGCATACTTGAAGATAGCTTAACAAAAAAGTTTAAATGCCTTTCATAGGCATTTATCAAGGGGTTTTTTTCTTGCTATAGTTGCGCAAGGGCTAGAAACCACAGGGGTTTCTTACAGTGCTGACCAGCTTCTTGATTTTTGCAGATTCTGTTATTTGTACATGTTCCCTTAGAACAGGACAGTATCTCTAGTAGGAATGTAATAAATCTAGACATGCTTAGAGGTATTTGGCACAGTAATATGTTTATTTATTATGAGGAAAAAAGTCCATGTTTTTACCAAATGCAGGACACGATGGAAGAACCTGAGAGTTCTCTATTTGCACTAAAAATCAACTATCTTAACACATTCTGTCCCCTTCTGCCCACAAGACTCTTACCGAGTTTGGAGAAAAACAACTTAGTCTTAACATACTGTATCTTTTTCAATATTACTATCTTAAAGATTCAAGGTAAAATTTCTCATGTTTAGTTTCAGTCCAAGACAAATTTCTAAATTCTAGTTTTCATCTTTATCCAGTTTGGACTTCTTGTTGAAATCTAATTCAGAGGAAAGAAGTGGGGCATCACAGGCACTTTAGAGTAGTAATTGTATGAGCTGGCACACTTAATCTTAAGAACCCAAGGTGCTTCTACCATGTCCACACAATTTACAGAGACAAGCACCCATGACATTTTGAAGAAAATCTGGTTCATCTGGTTCAATTTCTGTGCTATTGAAAAAAACCTCAGTCAAACATCTGCCCTATGTTACCATTGCTGTTTTTGACCCCTTAACTTTGTTTCCAAATCACATTTTTGGGGTCTTTTAGAAAACAGAGGTATTCCTGAAATGACTCGTCTCTGAAAGAAAAAGAAAATCAGCACCATCTTGGAGGTAACCCATTTGTGAGTTAAAGAGGAGAGAGAGTTCTCATTGCTGAAGGCTGTCAGTCTGCATGACAATTGTCAGCCTACTCTTCCAGAAGAGAGGCCAAGAACTCCACGGTGTATATTTCCTGGAAGCAAATCCTGCTTGCTCATCTACACAGGCTCTAGGCAACAGCTGGCCAAGGGCAGGGTCAGGCTGGGCAAGCAGGATAACTGAACAGGCCCTCTTGCCTGCAGCAAAGCCCACCTCCCTGGCTGGTTTCTCATGTTCAGCACAGCAAACAATTTTAGAAACAGATGTCAGTAAATCCAGGAGCACTTGAACTTTCTGAACCAACCCACCATCTGGAGTAAGAAAAAGCAGGCTGCTCCACAGTACAAAGTACCAAAGCAGTCCTGGATGGGGCAGACCTACCTTCTGACAGGTATGAAGAAAGATATTTTCTTCACAGCTCTCCTCCCTAGAGGTCTTCAGTGTATAATTGACCTGATCAAACATGCATTAAATAAGGAGCAGGGAGAACAGCACCTGGATCTAAAGAAATTTCATATTTATGTGAATCTTAGCAGCAAGCCTGCTTTCAGTCCCCAGTGAGGACAAGCCAGTGCAGATTTGTCATTCACAAAATAAACTACTCTAGAGAATAAAAAAATGCCTTTTCCACCCAATCTATCAACACGAATGAAGAGTTTTGCATAGAGCATGTGTGCTTTCTTACACAGAAGTGTCATGGCTATGCTCCAAGCTGCTGGTTCCATAGGATCTGTATAGAGAGGTTCCCACGGCCAACAGTACCTTGGGGACTTGAAAGGAAGCTAAAGGAATTCTTCACTATTTAAAAATGCGCTCACGTCTCTTCAAGGGAAGGCACAAATGAGAGAGGTTCCCATGCAAAGTAACATTGGTGAGATTGGGCTGTTAGCCTTTCTGAAGCCACATCTTGCACAGCTTCCTGAAACCGAGTTCAATCCCGGCTGAATCTTGCCCCTCTCAATCTTCCTGCAAGGCACAGAGCTTTGAGTTCACTCTCATTTAATTGGTTTTAATGTCTAAATGTTCTGAGCATTGTTTGGGGAATAGCAAATGAAACCTGGCAGCAAGAAGTTGAGAAAAAGGAAAGAAAAAAATTAAGTCTCTGACCGTTTGAGAAATCAGGGAACCAAACAAGCATCCTACTGATCCTGCAAAGTTTAAGGTACTTCTATCAACAGGGATCAAAACCTGGCTCCTAAAACTCAAGTATAATCTCTAAATAAAGCTCTGGCTGCTTCCCACCAAATGCATAATTTTCTGCCTAGATCTCATAGAACTGACATGCTTATAATGAAAGCCATAATTAATAGTGTTTCAACAAAACAATACATGGGAATTTAGCTATGTCTCTCTGCTCAATTGAAAGGGAAGTCCTACAGCTAAAATGCTCAGCCTTGCTCTTGGGGAAAACAGAACAATGAATCTTGCTGCAGAGTGACATATTCCAGGCAATTACAAGAGCTTCAGACCTCAAAGCCACACTGAGCATGACTGGAACATAAATAGATTAACGACTGCTAAGGATTGCTTTCCTCCTGATTTGGAAAGCATGTTCCCACTTTGCTTTTGTAGCCTTTAATGATACACGACCATTCTTTTAATAAGAAAAGGCATTTCACATTTTTATGAATACCCCAAACGCTTCACGTTACCCTTAGTTACCCTTCATCCCTCAGTTCTCTGCAATGTGGCCAGCTAAATGGAGTCATGTTTTCCAGCACATTACAGTCTTGCCTTAAGCAGAGTAAACCCCATACCATTTCTCTCACTTATCCTCCAGGCAGGTAGAGGAAAGACAGGACTTGTGCCCTGGAGGCCTGGTCAAAACCACTCCCCTCTGACCAGCTGCCTTCAGAAGAAAATGGATGTGGCAAGAGCTGAATCTAGGTTCTGAAGTAAATTCTGTAAACACTAAATGACAACTTATGACTCTCCCAGAGTGTTTTACAAAGCAAGTAGCATCTCTAAGTCTGTTGCATTAAATGGGAAAGTATCAGAGCAGCACAGAACTGCAGAGTTATTTGTAGAAGGTCACCCAGAAATTTGCTATCAGAGCTACAAATAAAACCCAGATGCCTCTATCACAGTTCTTCAGACAACCTTGCCTTTGTATCTCAAACTGCCCCCTCCCAAAACGAACAACCCCAAGCCACCATTTCCATCAGAACAGGCTGAGCTAGAATATGAAGGTACACTGTAATCCTTCACATTATCTACCAGCTAGTGTAGATAACTCACTACTCAGCATGCTGACTTTCCTGGACCTCTGTTCTGAGTACAAGAGTAAATGCGCTTTGCAGGACTTGGTATCCAACATGAAGGTTGTTAATGCCATTGAGGAATTACCTGCCTACAAGTAGGCACCACAATGCTCCACTTCTACAGATCTTCAGAAGTCTTTTATAAATCTTCAAAAGTAAGTAGGCACCACTGCTTTTACAGATCTAACCTAAGAGCGCCTATATAATTTTAAAGACTTAGTTCATAGACCTTGCAAACCCATGTTGGTCACAGGAATACCTTCAATTATCTGGCAAAGGCATCCATTACTCTCAATTGCTAAATGGCCACTATTCCTACTGACCTTTAAGATCAGCGCAGGTACTGAGGTTCCACATGCCTCAGACTGTGATTCTGGAGTATTTAACGTGAGATGCGAGTCATAACATCCTGTAGAGTAGTATGAATTTCAGTGACATCTGGCATACACAACCACCTTTTTGTCAAATCAGTCACAAGTACATGACATGGTATTTATGCCAACTATGGCAAAACAAGTGATACTCAACTGTCATAAGCTTACAAAAATATTTGAGCAACACTTCAGTGAGTTTATGAGGCTACAACATCTTATTCTGGCACCAGAAGCTCTAAAACTGGATTTAGTATCTAACCAAACAACAGGCTCAAGAACTAATGTATCACTGCCTGGTTTTGTGCCTGCTCTGCAAAAGCTGACCATTTAAAATCTTAATTTGCTTCAGTAACAAAGAAGAAACCTCTCTGCGAAAATAGTAATCAGTGTTGTCCCAGTGGCAGTGTGATGCCTGATTCAGTAAGGCTTCTATCCCAGAGCTAAACAACAGGAACTTTTGAAAATTGCAGTGTAATAGCAGTAGATTCTCACAAAGCCTTAAGCTATGCTCTTTTAAAAATGTGTACTTGATTTGGTAGCACTCAAGAAAGGTACAAACTTCAACAGTGATGAAGACTAGAAATACTTGTCATCATGATAAATCAATAAATATGCTCTTTTTCACCTGCAATCACATAATAAGATGTAGTCCCTTTGCATTCTCTGCACCCCTACTGGCATACAATGCAGAAAGATTGTTAGTATCTAGTGAAGCCAGACATCTGGCTTAGACATTAACAACAATTATATTAATATCAATGTTTATCTATATTTGACAGTGGACAGAGCAGCATATACCACTGCTTAGGATATTCTTCATTTACCCAAGTAAAACATATCCATATTCTAATAACCAAGGCCCACTAAACTGTTCTAATAAAGCCAGCTAAAAGAAACTTGGTGCAGCCAAAGCATCCTGCACCTTGCCCTCTGGAAAGCTGAAAACTGCTCAAGCCACTTCAGCTCCCCCTTTTTACTCTTGTATATGGCTGCATTCAACCAAATATTTTTAAGCAGTGCTGAAAGCTACTTCCAAGTATGAAATGGAGGCCACTCATTTATGAAGAGTTAGTTTCTAGTAGATATTTCTGAAATTCTTGTTAATATCCAGAAGGTGGTTATTTAATAGCCACTAATGGAATTAGTGTCCGGTTTTGCTCTTTCAGCTCTGTTCTGTGAATAAAAATGGTTAAGAGTTCAAGCAAGTTCCAGTATAGCTACCACATTAAAAATACTAAAAACAGAGTCAATTGCATGTATTAATCTTTAATTAACAGCAGAGGAACTATAGTCTAGTAGTTAAAGTACTCGACTGGCTACAAAAAGCCTTCATTCTAATTCCAGATCAGCCACTGATTTACTATGCACCTCCCACAAGAGGAAAAGAAATACCCCTCTCTTGTTTTCCTTTTCTACTTTTTGTCTGCCTTACCTATTTATTTTACCTGTAGTTGCAGCAGGGGTGGTCTCTGCATGCGCAAAATCCCACACTGGTTCTGCAGCACTGGCTGAGCAGCCCAACTGCTAATTGCAATTAACAGCAATATCAACATCCAATTTACCTCAAGACAGTTTTAAATCTTTTTTCTGTAACACTCTCAGAAACCTTAGAGATAAAGCAAGAAGAGGCAGCCTGTGGCAAGGGATAATAAAGCACACAAATTGTTTCCAACAAAAACATTATAGCCCATCTTTGAGCAATCTCCCTCACTCCCATGATTGCTATGTAATCCCCAGGCTGATGACATATGAGACCTTTTTTCCCCCACCCCAACAAAACATCCAACTTCGTGTCTTGGCTAGCCTCTCCAAAATGCATATTATTCCCCAGTAAACAACAGCATGATGCAGCCACAACAAAGCTTATGCTTGTCCTTCCATTAAGCCCTGTCACTAGCTTTCCAAGTAGCCTTAGATTAGCACTCATTCTTTTCTCGTCTGCATTCCCCAGGTCTAAACTGTACCAAATCTTGCTGCTTTCCCTCTGCAACCACAGCATCTCCAGAATCTATTCTGATAGTGAAAGTTTTTTTTCTCATCCTTATCTTTAACTTTCTCAGAGTCCCCCATGCTAACAGACACTAGTAGACATTTTACTACCACCACTGTTGGTCTCCCATTCTTGCAATTATGGGACACATACCTTTATTTGTCCAGAAAGGTTCCTGACTCAGCATTTGCAAACCAAAAGGCAAATATATTCTGTTTAGAGTGATTTTGCATAACACACACTATCCAAGTGCCTCAGCTTTTCCTCCCCTTTGTCAACATGAATATTGGTTCCACACCCACCAATTCCTGAATACACACAACCACTTACTCAAACATGTGGCTGGAATATACACGATCTCTACAGCCCATTCCCAGCCAGTTCTGCTACCCTCCAGTAACCTCTCAACAAAATTCCCTTTCCTTCCACCAGCTGCAAGGCAGGAATGCTCTGTAGATGGCTGAGGTTGAAGCAGAGCAGTTCCCTAGCTCTCAAGGCCTGTGTTATCACTGTCTATTCACATACCAGAACAAAAACCTCTACTCAGGAAACCAGCTTGCCCCAGGCTTGTCTCTGCATTCAGATATTTGGCTCTCCTTCCCTATGGTAGATAAAACACTCCCCAGAGGCAAAACTTCTTAGTAAGCACTCAGCCCTTTAATCTCAGAAGCAGCTGGTGCACAGCTGCTCCCTATTACATTTGCAGCTCTCAGGAACCTTTTGCATTCTCCTGTCCTCCCTCACAGGCACAAAGGGCAAGAATACCACCAGCAGCTATCTTTCATTCTCATGCAGAAACTTTTATCTCCATCTCATGTGCCCTGCCCAGTTCTTCCTTGAATTACTTCCCACTTGGCTCAGTCCCAGCTCTTCCCTCCTAACTTGTTCCCCAAGCATGCCAGCAATGCCTCACTGTCTCTTTTCTCAGCAAGTCTCCCCCATGCTTAGGAGCCTCCTGGAGAGAGAGTATTCCATCTGTCCTTACAGACAATAGGGAATCAGCTGCTGTCCCTTATCCTAGGAAAATCTTCCCTTAGGGCAGAGTTGTTCGAAGGTAGCAAGAAAGGAATCAGTTCCACCATCCAATTTCTCTTCTGTGCAACTACAAAGTGCAGCAAGCAGAGGAGCCTCTTAGGAGGCAGGCACACCATCAGACCTTGCTAGGAAAGCACGGATCTGATTAATGCAATATCTTCTTGCACGGTCTAAGAGTAGACCAACTGCACTAACTACTAATAGCACAAGGTTTTCAATGATACTTTGTGCAGGTTTAAAGAAAACAGCAAAAAGCCAGAAACCAACTCACAATCTCACATAATTTGCAAGATCCACAGACAGGATTTTAATGCCTTCCTTAGCTGGAAAAGCCATTTGAAGCAACCATCAGAAGAAACTAGGGAAAGCAGCACAGCCAAATGACTCTGCCTGTAGCATTGAGCTTTGAGAAATAATTACAGTCCCCTGCCTATGTAGATAGAAGGCAAAGGGAACTGTTGACCAATCTGATGAGATTTCCCTAGATATCCATAAAAGATTAATTTTAATACTCACATGCTGAGCAGAACTAATAGAGCTGAAATCCCTATTTCTCAGCTTGTCTTCCAGAATTGTCTCAGTGAGGCTATCACCACATAACCACCAGCACTTCTGCAGCAGCTGCTTCAAGGTGCTCTGCAACCAGGTGCCAATTAAGAAAATCACTTCACCTCGTCCTACTGCTGCCATTTCAGAGCCAAGATCAATAGCTACTGCAGCCCTGCTGGAAGTATTATGAAGCATATCTCTTGGTTAAGAGAAACAAACCCACCAATACAAGATTTTTACTTCTGAGTGGCAGTTGTGTTTTTTTCCAAGCAGTATACATTAAACTTGTTTGTGTGCGTATACACACATTGTGGTGAGAAATAGTTTTATGAGAATCTTGACAAAAAGATGAGTATATTTGCTGCAGTAGATGCAAACTTCATTCAAGTTCATAAAGATTTAAGATCACAGAATCATTTCAGTTGAAAGAGATCCTTAGGATCATAGAGTCCAACCATAACCTAACCTAACTCTAGCACTAAACCATGTTGCTAAGAACCAAAGAGGGCTTGTCTGGGAGTTGAACCCAGGACCTCTCGCACCCTAAGCGAGAATCATAGCCCTAGACCAATGAGCCCAGATTTTTAACTTTGTATTAGAACTTCTGCTGCAGGTGTAACTTCCATGAGAAGTCCAAGCTTTTAAGAGGGCTTCTGATCAAGGGGAAAAAAAGAAAGACACTTCCGCTTATTAGTCTCTTTTGTGAAAGTTGACACATGGTATAATCCCTCAACAGACACTCTCAAAAGCTGACTTTAGCCAACAAGTGAAACCATTTGCACTGATGCCTAGTAATGAAACATGTTTGAGACAGTCATGTTAAATATTTACTAGGCAAGTATCAAGCCAAGAACCTTCCCAGACTCTTGTCCATTCAGTTTGTAATCATGTGAGTCTATATCCATACATGTGACAGGGCAGCACTTCTTCTCTGGTAACCTACTAGAAACACGTCATGGAAGGATAATTTTGAAATACATTGTAATGATTTAGAAAATTGTTTGCTGACTTGTCAGAGTTGTGCTTGTGACACATGTAACAGACTTTAGTAAAAGAGGTTTAGTGGAGGTATATGACAAAGAAATACCATCCAGTAAAACATCCAGGATGATTCTCCTCACTGAAGAGAGCCAATAAACAGATAAAAAAAGAAAGCTCAACTGCTTCCCATGGGCATTCTGCTTTTCTGTGCCACTCAGCCTGATAGGAGATCTTGATGTTTCCAGTACAGCTGTGCCCTAGCTTCCCCTACCAATCTCTCACTTCATCAAGGGAACACCTTCCATTTCAGCACTATATTGGTACTTTAATGATACATACTCACTGCATAAAACAAAACAAAAAATCAAATAAATCCCATTTCCCCTCCACCCCAAATCACCATATGACCTTTCACAGACTTCAAGAGAAGTTAGCCTGGATTCTCTATAGCTGCTCATACCCTCAGCATTACTGATTATTGTTAACAAAACCTGTTTCACTTCAACTGCTTTGTTTTAGGGCACTCTCCCCAGCAATGTGTCTGCAGTAGTGTGACAGTGAAATTGTAGCTCTGTGAGTTGTCATGTAAACAAGAACAAGCAGCTATTTGTAAAAGTAGATAGTTGGTGAGGATGAGAGTGTGTGTGGAAATCAGTTAAGAAAGCAAGCAGCAGCCTTTTCCATTACTGTTAAAGACTAACTTATTTCTGATAACTGTCATTTGCAAAATCCAAAAAGCAAGTCAGTAAACCTTTATTTTTTCCATGTTCAATGGGTGCTTCTCCCACTGTCACCAGCCTCCTCCTCCTCACCATTTTTCTTCTCCCTGCTACCAAATTATGGAGAACACATTTCCCTTTTTTTTCTTATTTGCCAGCTTGTAGGCTGAAATGTCTTAAAAATGAATTGAAGGCTTTACAGCTCTTTAATGTAAAGAAAGAAAACACTAAATCCCAAAATAAGTTTTCCTCCCAAATATTTTAGCTAGCAACCTGTAAAACTAGCTTTCAAATTCCAAAATTACTCCTGGATAAAAGGAAACCACCTACAGCCAATTCCTGAGATCTTACATTCTCAAAAACATATCTTTTTCTTAAAGCCAGTATTGTGAAGTCTTTCAGTACACACTGTATGACAGTGAAGAAACAAAAATCCATTCTTCCATTGTATGTCAACCTTTAAGGGCTAATAAATAATGGAAAAACATATACAGCCTCTTAGTACTTAACCTGTTACCTAATTACTTTATAAAAACTGTCTTCTTAGGTTTTTATACAGTGATATGGGATTATTAGAAAAAGTCTTCTGTAGCTTTATGGAGGACAATCATCATAAGTTCCTACAGCCAGCTGAAGCCAGTAGTCCAGATTTCTAAAAATGACAAAGTTGTACAAATTCTCTCCTCCCTTGTGGAAGCCATGTTCACTTTCTCTCCAGGAAACAGGGCTGTCTGCAAAGCCATGCACAGTTAAGGTCAGCCAATATGCCAGTTTTGGTTCACCAAAATAGCAACTGCAAGGAAGAAGACAAGGCAATTGGTAATTATAATGGAATAGACAGCATGTTCAAGTATACAACATAAAGTTAAAAAAAAATAATCAAAGACAGGCACTTCAGTGAAAATTTGCAATTAACAGTTAAAAACCTGCTTTAGTACATAAATAAATTTAAAAGAAAATATTCTATCAGAAGACATTACGCAATGAAATAAGATTCACTCTTGATTATTCTTACCATACTTCTAGACATGGCAAACGTGCAAGTTATAGCAATTAGAAAAAGTTCCAAGTTCTGAAGTACCTGTTCTGAATTTCCTGTCTTTCAGAAAACAAAACATTTACTGAGAACAGTTGCTATCAGGGCAAAATAGACATAGGAGGAAGAAACATAGTCAGGCTATGCTTGACACAAATACTTTTATCACCAGAATGGTGATACTACAAATAATCAAAGCCAGACACTATCCACTGCTCTTTAAAGTAGAGAATAAAAGCCAAAGAAATTTGTGTTCCAGCCCTAGCCCAGGGAGGCCTTCTGCATGAGATTTGAAAATTACTCAGAGGAACAATCATATTCCAGATAAAGCAACAACAATATTGTCATGAGTCAGTGCTACAGTTCTTAGCCACAAGGCACTTTAAGAATTGTGTCACACACGGAGTAAGGGCCTTCCAGAATCTGCTGTCAGTAGCACTAATATATAATACAGACAGATACCACACGGACCCATGACACAGTAGTATCACGTAGTTTGGTTCTGCATCAGTACTACAGCTACCCTGGTCATGACTATCCAGTGTCCTATGTCATAGCACTTGATTGAAAAAAACTCACTATAAGTTAATTTTTTGTCATGGCATAACAACATTGAAGTACCTTGTGATACTCTTCTTGGTATCGTAAAGGGTTTTCAATCACATTTTCCATCAATACTTAAAAATACTACATCAGACATATTTGAGGGCATCCAATTTTCATAGACAGATTTAGAAAAATGTGGAGCTCAGTAGAACTACTGTTTCTTAGAAATTAAGATAAAAAGCAAAATCATTACTAGAATACAGGGTAGGGATTCTGAAACTTGGAGTATCCAAAACCGTTTATTGCTTTTTTTTTAAACCAATGTTAAGCTTCCAGTTAATTTCCTAATTAAAAAAAGTCTTTATTCTGTATGTTTTACTACTTACCTCCAACAGCACTACCGAAAAGTATTTTAAAGTGATTCTGAAAATTAAGAAGTGTTAAGGGTACAAATGTTTTAGTAATGTACTCCTGTCAACCCTTACCATAGCTGCTCCAATAACTGAATTATCTTCTCAGGAATTATAAAGCCTGTGATTGTGCACAAAAAAGCTTTTTCCACCATCATGTTGGGCTGAGGACAGCAATAGGTTGATAAGAAGCTAGATGATTTGTTGTCTCTGAAAACAAAACAAAATAAAAGCTCGTACCGAACAAGTAGTACCTATGTATGTCATCTAAATTAATACCAAACCAACCGACCAGCAGGTCGAGGGAGGTTGTCCTCCCCTTCTACTCTGCCCTCGTGAGGCCGCATCTGGAGTACTGTGTCCAGTTCTGCGTCCCTCAGTTTAATAAGGACAAGGAATTACTGGAAGGAGTCAAGTGGAAAGCTACAAAGATGATGAGGGGTTTGGAGTTTGTTTCTTATAAGGAAAGACTGAGAGAGCTGGGTCTGTTCAGCTGAGAGAGGATCTTACTTATGCTTACGAATATCTGAAGGGTGGGTGTCAAGAGGATGGGACCAGACTCCTTTCAGTGGTGCCCAGTGATAGGTTGAAGGGAAACAGGCACAGACAGAAGCATAGGAGGTTCCATCTGAATATGAAGAGAAACTTCTGTACTTTAAGGGTGCCAGAGCACTGGAACAGGCTGCCCAGAGGGGTTGTGGAGTCTCCTTCCCTGGAGACATTCAAAACCAGCCTTGGTGCATTCCTGTGCAATCTGCTCTTCGTAAACCTGCTTTAGCAGGTGGGTTGGACTAGATGATCTCCAGAGGTCCCTTCCAACCCCAACCATTCTGTGATTCTGTAATGGCCAATTAACACACAAGATGTCATGGTGCTGTGGGTTAATCCTGGTAAGGACCTGAACACCACACAGCCACTCATTCACTCCCCACTAGTGGGATGGGGGAGAGAATTGAAAGGGTGAAAGTGAGAAAACATGTGGATTGAGATAAAGACGATTTAATAGGTAAAGCAAAAGTTGCATGTGAAAGGAAAGCAAATTAAGGAATTCATTTACTACTTCCAATCAGCAGGAAGATGTTTAGCTATCTCCTGGAAAGCAGGGCTTCATCATATGTAGCTGTGACTCGGGAAGACAAACATTGCAACTCCAAACATTCCCTCTGTTCCTTTTTCCCCCCCGGTTTTATTGCTGAGCATGCTACCACGTGGTGTGGGATACCCCTCTGGTCAGTTGGGGTCTGCTGTTGTGGCTGTGTGCCCTCCCAGCCTACTGACTGGCACAGTAGCAGAGGAAACGCCTTGATGCTGTGTAAGCACTGTTCAGCAATAGCTAAAACGCTCCTCTGTTATCAACACTGTTTTAGTCATAAATAAAAAACACAGCACCACTACACATGGGTACCCGCAAAAATACAGACAAGTTATTCAAGACTTACAACTAACACTTGAGTAACAAACTTCCCACTTACAGTAATGCATCTTTCTTAATCTTTTTTAGCTCTTCCTTAAAATAAATTGTGGCTTTCCTTTCTTAAAATGTATTTAAAGATCAAACAAATTAAAATACTTACAAGCTAACTTGATTCCAGACAGCACCTAGCCATTCAAACAGTTCCTCTGTACTGCAGGACTCTTCTGGCTTTCCTTGTAGTTCATTACTTTGTAATACTGGACACTGCAAGTCCCTTAATGTGCTGAATGTTATTTTTGGCTTCAGGGCCTGTATTTGTTTTTTTGAGAAGTATGACATCAATGTTGATCCCTCTGCACCTTAACAACACACCACCACAAACAGCTGTTACAAAACTACCAAACAAAAGGAGTACTGAATACATGAAATCTTTGTACATATATACAAGAAAATGCAGCATGTAAACTGCTTATATGCTGTTTACTTTGGCAAATTCATAGAATCTTCAGCTTCCTTATCTTCTTGGAAATAAAACAATTTAAGATCAAGCAACTCAGTATGGCTCAGTAAAATCACCATTTAACTAGCAAGTATAAATTTGTCAATTGAAAATTCAAGCAGAATTAACTGTGCAAGTGATAAAATGAACCCATTAGAAAGAGGAATTCAGAATGTAATTAATGTAAAGAATGTTAACTCTTTCCCAAGACAAACTGGTCTGCAAATGCACCCACAGTGTAGGTATACGAGGAGACTGAGGGGTGACCTTATTAATGTTTATAAATATATAAAGGGTGAGTGCCATGAGGATGGAGCCAGGCTCTTCTCGGTGGCAAACAATGATAGGACAAGGGGTAATGGGATCAAGCTGGAACACAAGAGGTTCCACTTAAATTTGAGAAAAAACTTCTTCTCAGTGAGGGTGACAGAGCACTGGAACAGGCTGCCCAGGGAGGTTGTGGAGTCTCCTTCCCTGGAGACATTCAAAGCCCGCCTGGACATGTTTCTGTGCGACCTCACCTAGGCGTTCCTGCTCCAGCAGGGGGATTGGACTAGATGATCTTTCGAGGTCCCTTCCAATCCCAAACATACTGTGATACTGTGATATTCATGAGGCCAGAGAACATTTTGCCTTACTAGTGCACATATGTACATTCCCTCTATGCTCATGCACAGATACTCACTGCTGTAGGCCTTATACTGTTAGGTCATCTCTGGAAATTCCTTAGGTACTGCACCGTGAGAGGGAGAATACATGTGGTAGATGTACATCTCCAAGACCAGGTAAAGGAAACTAAGCTCAAAGAAATTCAGACAATGTTCTCTTCAAAATCACTGAGTGTCTACAGGGATCCCAGCATCCCTAGTTCAAAGAACTGCTCCCTAGAGACAACATGGCTTCTAGAATCATGAAGAACTCAAATTCCTGCAGATCTCAGGAATACTTTGCAAAAAGCTATAGTGTCATTTGAATTCTCCCAGAACACACCTTCACAAATGCAGAATGTTTCCCTTATCATTGGTCTAAAAAGCACTCGGTCTTCCATCCAGCATGTCAGGTTAGGGGACCTCTTAGTCCCCTCATCTGAAGATATGAACGTGCAAGAATTCTTCCGAGAGATCTGATCCCATCGCTAAAAACCACATACTAGATTTACTAGGTGTGATGGCAAACTTAATTTAGGAGCCATAAGTTTTTTGAGAAAAAAAATCTTGATTTACAGTAAACTGATGTTTTGTTAAAAACAACCAGTTTCTCTTTTAGTGAACTTTTCTTTCAGCTAAGTTCTTCTAAGTAACTGCACTTTTTTGAATTTGGCTGTATGTTTTTTCAGACACTCTTCACTCTGGAACTAGTAACAGTAGCAATGATATGCAGAAGAGACCCAAGTTTAGACTTACTGCTATGGTAGCCAAGATTACTGACAAATTTTGCATGTGCCATAAGTGAGAGGGGCGTATTTGCAAGCAGGGGCGAACAGAACAGGTGACTAAAACTGACCAAGTACTCCATTCTATACACATCATACACCCTATAAAAGTGGCAGATCACGAGAGTCTCGCTCTCTTCAACCATGGCCGGCATCTGAGGAGGACCCTGCCTGTCGTGCTTCCGATCCAAGGCCTGGTTCCAGACCCTGCATCCCTGAATCCAGTTCTGGTTTACTGCAGAGTCCAGGCCAGGACTTCTGGGTGCCTGCCCTGCAGCCACTGGAGCAGCACCAACTCACTGCAGCCACAGCTGTGCTGCCCCAGGAAATTCAAGATTGGTTTTGTATATTTTGTATTATTTTCTTTATTAATTAGTAGCATTAGTAAAGCATTTTAAACTTTTTTCCAACTTGCAAGTCTCTCTCCTTTTTCCTTCTATCCCCTTTCCTTAGTGGGGAGGGCATGGGATTAACAGAGAGCATCTGCCATGGTTTATTGTTGCCCTGCAGTAAGCAGTGACAACTGAGAAATCATCTTCACATAAGGTATATTTGGAAGGCGATACTAGCTCAAAAAAAACCCAGTATCATTCATCAAGACTAGAGACCTTCCTACGCATCTGGCTAAAGTGTCTACCACCCCAAAACACCATTTTCTTTGAATACTGGAAAAGTGAGCAGGTGACTACAGGTTTGAGAACAGATTTACCAATGATGTCAAGAGGAATTCTAGGATAGTCCGGGGCATAAGGAAGACAGAAAGAAGGGGGGAGTGTAGAAAAATCAAACTATATCACAAATCTCACTTTACTGGGATCAGAATAAAAACCAAAACAGTGCTAAGTCTTCAAAGCAGTATGGCTGTAACAGTCAGATGTACCTTAATGGACTCACGGGAAAAGACATGCTCCTTCAACTCTAGTAAGTGATCCAAAAGAAGCAGCGAAAATTCTAAAAACCTAACCTAAGCAAATATATTGTAAATTAAGAGATATTAACCAACCTCCCTTTCCAAGCAGTAAGACAACTGACATGGAATAAATTCTCCTAAATTTGAAATTCCAGATAATGTATTCCATTTTCATGAAGTAACAATGGTGACCAAGAAATAATACCTTATTTGTGAGAAACCTTAAGTCCAGAATAGCACTTAAATACCACAAGAAAGGCATGCATGAACAGAACAAATTCAAAATAGAGTTCACTGCAGAATACAATATCCAAGACTTGTTATCAAAAATTACGGCCTGCCTAAATGCCATCAGCCATATTTACCTTGTCATAAAAAATCACATGGGGAAGTAGAAAAAGGAGGGCTAACCTGATCTTTTTTAGTCATCCTTCAAAGAAGGCTGTCCAAGTACTTAAGGACAATGACAGGCAGTCACCGAATTCTTGTTAATTTAGTATTTTTATATAGATATACTTAAGTCTGAAGTATACTCAAACAGATGATCTTCCTTCAGTCTATACTTCCTATTGCCATTTGTTAGACTAACGGGTTCAAAGAATGGGCAATATTGCCCTAGAATCCCTGGTCAAATATAAAAAAATTATACATTTTAAATATCCATTCCATATGGGAGCCTCAGGTATAGTCCTAACTTCAAGAAATCTCAAAGACTAAAATCAATAGAGAACTGCAAGAGAACAATTCCACTAGCTACAGCATAGCTTTCCATGTCAACAGCAACCAGGCATATTGTCAAAGGTTTTTGGAGGCCAGTGAATTTCAGCCAATAAACATTTAAAATTGCCATAGAAATTACAGCAATAGAAAAGAGAAGATATTGTTTTGCCACTGTCATTAAAGACATGAGACACTCCATATTGCCTTTTTCTATTCCTCTTGGTGTCAGAACCACTAAGTGAGAAAAACGGGTATCAAAACAAAAAATGGTGCTTTTGGAGAGTGTCATGAATGTTTACAGGTTTACAGCAGTGCTGGTCATAGCAAGAAATGCCAGTTATCAGCAGGAAGGCTGAAAGCAGAATGTTAACAGAGGACACGGATTCTCTCAACAAAATACATCCCTCTTTTCCCCTTCCAGCAGAACCTACATGATGCCTCATGTCTATTAATAAAAATCTATAAAAGTTTTATTTTTGTCAGTACTAAAGAATTAAGTCTTTGGTGTGTTATGAGCACAAGATTCCTGGACAGAAAGGCATTCAGATTTAACTCCATATTCTGGAAATTATTGACCTGACCCGGTTTTCCGATGTAAGAAAGTGAGGAAAAGGAATGCTATTCTTCCTGAATGCTGCTACACTGACAGCAACAAACACAAGAAATATACCAACCCTAGAGGCATTTTGCTCCTCGTCCAGGGTCAATAAATCCAAGCAAGCTGAGTCTGAAGATCCAAGACCTTAGCTGGATTTATGTCACCATTTATGGTAGCAACAGTCTTCACTGAAACTCTATCCTGAAGACTACAAGGATGGGAATTGCAAGCCTTTAAACAGCTTTTGTATGACAAAAAAGGAAGGATCTTTGTCATATGATTAGTATTTAAAAAGGGGGAGGGGAAACATGAAGGACTAAAATGACACCTGGGACACTGCTAAATGAGCTTGTAAGCAGCGTTGATTTGTCAGATCAGTAACTCCCTCTCAGACTAAGAGCCAGGAAAAAAAACACACTAAAAGCTACCCAGCTATGTGTACATACTTTTTAGTAGACTTCCTGCAGCTTTTGTCAGCTCCATGCAAATGCTACATGTCCCTAGATACAGCCTGTACCAAGGTAATACAAACAACTGAGAACTTTGGAAAATTACTCTCATAAGAAGAACAATACTTAAATCCCAGAAACACTAATATATTTAGTAAACAGTAGACAAACAAATAGTAAAAGAAAGGTGATTTGAGACAATACAGTTTCTTATAACAATAACCTCTTGTTCCGCTCCAATCTCAAACAGGTGCTTGAGAATAAAATGATAAAATAGCAGACTGTGTGTGTATCCATGTACACAGCAAGTGATGGAAATAGGGAGACCGTCCACATCCTGTTATTACTGATGAAAGTTGTCCATCTCAAGTATTACACCAAATATGTAAAATACATATATTAATTAAAAACTCAAAAAAAATTATTAATAATGGTTATGTATGTCACAAATTTATGAAGGAGACAGCATTATCAAATAGGAAAAGTTATGCCAGAAAACCAACATAGAGACAAGGAAATTAAGCAACTAATACATCTCCTATGAATCACTGTTCTGTTCCTGAACTGAAATGTTCTGCTGTGTAGGAAATAACACACACCACCCCCCCCCTCCAAATGAATAAACAAAACAAACAAATATCCCACTCAAAGATATTTTAATCTAACTCTTCCCTCCACTAAAAATGCATTTGGACAATCACTAGAAAAGAAAAGTAAACTAAAAATATTTGGACATCCTGTCAGTTACATTCTAGTTTTATATTTAGTTCTTATTACCTGTATTATACCAAGCCAGTAAAAAGTCAAATTCTAAAGGTTTCTTTTCTTTCAAGGCCCAAAGCACTCTGTTACGTTTCTTGCTATCGGGGTGAAAGGTGGAATCAGTCAAGTCAATAGTTACAACTGTAAAAATGTACAAAAGCAATTGTTACTCAAATTTTAATACTAAATTTATTAAGATCTAAAAGAACATAAAGAAAACAAATAACATTAAACTTCCTTTTCACATATACAGTATCTTTACAAAGTATTTGATTATGCAAATATGACTCTCCATTATGTAAAGAAATATTTACCTCCTGCTGTCCTTCTCTTGATATAATCTGGAACTGCCTTCTACTGACTGGAGGGATTACTTTTGTAATGGCACTGACAAGAAGTCCCAAAACAGCACCTTAAAAATCTCTTGGTAATTAGGCAAGCTATTAGCACTAAAAAAGCTAGAATTTCTAACATAAAAGGCCATGTATACAGCAATGACACTTTTTCAACTGTTTTTTTCTAGATTGGTCCCAGGGTAAAAGTTACATTTATTTTTTAGATGGAATTTTCATGATACATTTTACATGACAAACTGAAGGGTAAAATGACATGCCATTGTGCCAAAATTCTTATTATAGATAGCAAGTTTCCCCTTCTAAAGTTCTCATGTAATTACCTATCAACTACTACAAGTTCTAATATTTTTGAGATGGCATAGTCTTCATGGGTTTAATTGTTTACAAAAAAAAAATTAACAGAAGTCACACTCACTATGCCTCCTGTGCAGCTTATAAAAATTACAGCATTTTCCAAGTACTTGGTAAATGGAGGTCACCATTTTAAATGTAATACAATTCTCCCTTTCAAGCAAGCAGTCTTGGGTGAAGCTCTTCACTGATTTTTTTGTACAGTGTGCAAATTTTAAGCTCTACCTTAGTGTAGTATTTTCCGATTTAAATCAGAAGGTACAGATATTGTGTACTGTATACAAAAATTCTTGAGCCCTACATCATTCGAGTATAAACAACACAATAAAAACTGCAGAAATTAAAAATTTTCTAGAATATCCAAAAGATCACACTTTTGTTTCCTTATAGCTGCTTTATTATTTGGGAAATTTTTTTTTTCTTTTCATGCAGTTCTTGTATCTGCATCTAGAAAAACATGACCTAGACAATAACTAATTTTAAGGAAAGGGAAGTTTCAGCATTGCTGGTTTAACATCCTAGCAAGGTGCTTTGCAGACAGATCTGAAATAAGTACTGTTAATATAAATAATACTTACTATATCTCATTGCTTTTTTGCCAGAATACTGAGAAGGGCGACCTTGCAGTCCAAGCTCCTCATAAGTATCCTTATCCACTGATAGTATTAGTTTTCCTATAAAAAAAACAAACTTTAATACAAATAACCTACTCAGTTCCCTTTGAAGCCTTCTGAGAACCACACACCTTATACAACGTTAGCTTTGGATCAATGGTGTTACTAATGTAATTCAGACTCCTTATTTCCAGTTAAACAGATTACCAGATTAACCCTTAAAAAATGTTATAACTCAATTACTCTTTTTTTATCAAAGAGGTCTTATGAACTACAATGAGAAAAGTGTAATATTATTCCTGAGATAGTCGTAGCTTTTTTACTGTGCTGCTTCACTTCATTGCCTCAATCTTTCCTCCACTTGTCCCCTAGCATTTGCTGCGCCATTGGTTGAACACTGTATTACATTAGGGCCTGATTTAGTAAACAGTTATGCATTGACTGCTCAGCTAAACATACAAAAGCAGCCCCTCCAATGCCAGTGGGACTACTCACATTGAGTAAACTATGCTTATTAGTAATGAGGAGATTTGATTGTTTTTGGTTCTACTGTACAAGTAACAGTACAATATAGAATACAAACAAATAAGGCTGTTGCTGAAGATTTCAGATGGTGTCATCACCAGGAACTATAACGCTGTCTCTGCATTAATTGTGCATAGCTTGTAACAACTGTATCATACAAACTCAGTCACTGTCAAGTACCCATTTTTCTAGAACTGTGCTAACATCGCACATAAAAGAATTGCTCCTCTGAATAATCTGAACTTACTTATGCCCTGATGTGCACCTGTCATATTACAGTGTATTAGGCTAGAGGGCTGATAGACCAATTTGTGTTTCTACTACAGCTGATATACTGTTAAACAGAAATAAGACGACATATTTGAAGCCTGAAAAAGCTTCATTATTTTGTCTGCTTATAAAATCCCACCTGAAATGCAACCTTTTGCCACAAAACTGTGATGAAACTTGAAGTATTTTAACATGTTACACATTTCTCAAAGAATACACGCGGAATATTTTAAAAGGGTTCCTAAGCAGTGCTGATAATTTCCTGTTTTGGTACAAATTCTGTCTTTAACGCCAGTAGGAAACAAGAAGTTGGAATGCGATGTTTTCACAAAAATAATGCTCTGTAGCAACCACAATTACAATTGAAGCGCTGACAATCTGATACAACACATAAGCTAAGCTGATTTTTTTTTACATTTCCTTTAGATGAAATAAATAATTTAACAGCATGAATGAAAAAAATGAAGTTAGAATTAATATTTTTCTAATTCAAACATATTTCTAATAAAGTGGACAAGTAGAGTAACCCTTAAATTTTCCAGTTTACATCATTCCAAATGAAAAAAAAAAAAAAAAACAAACCAGACCTTAATATGTATGTATTACTAAAAACAAAAAACATACCAGTTGGTAGCAGAGCTGCAGTATTATCTTGATCAATTTTTGTGTTATAGGTAAGTGCATAGCATGAACCTTTAATAGCAAAGCAGAAAACCATGAGATTACAGTCTCTACAGACACAACAATGATGAGAGATTCACTTCAAGACAATCGAACATGCCAAATACCATTTGATTCACTCTAAACCCTTGTGTTTTCATGAACTTACTTTCTTCCACCTTCTCAAGCAAAATAACATTTCCTTAATATTTGTGTAAATCTTGGACTGGCATTATTTTAAATTTAAACATATAACATTAACAGCATGCTCCAAAACACTTTCTACTTGCAACCTTCCTCACACAGCAAATGGAAATCCCCATTTTTTTCCAGACACAATTCTATTACCAGCTTACATAAAGTGGAAGATGCTCACATTACTAAATATATATTGTAGCATTATCTGCCACAAACAATTTCATTTTTTAAAATATAAGTGTCAGATCCTGTAAACTCTGTGTACAAATGTCGTACTGTTTCCACAAAGCTACTGTCATAAAGAACATTAATAAAACCAAAAGAAATAAGGTAAGAGCCCCACATTTAGCAAGTAATGGATTTCTTATTCTCCTGTTTCATCTATGTGTTCGCTCTTCTCTTTTCCCTTTAAAGCCTTTTTTTTTTCTCCCTGACAGTCCTCTGAAGGGTACAGTAGTTACTATAAGCCAAACAAGTGGGCCCTACTACATGAAAAGGGCATTCTCTGAGTACACAACAGCAGGCTGGCTGGGCAGAGGCTACATCTTTCTTTACATCCTCTTCGCTTGTACTGTGTAAGGATGAGCTGCTGCAGCTCCATTAGCAAAAAAAGAAAAAACAAAACAAAACAACACAACAACAAAAAATCCACACACACAAAAAAAAAAAACACAACAAAAAAAAACAGGCCTATGTTTTCCTCTTTTTCTCTTGCCTGCTGTGGAACACAGCTCTGTGCTGAAATACAAAGGAATGAGAAAGGGGGAAGTGAGCTGATTTTTGCAAATCTGTATAAAGATGAGGTGTAGAAGAAACATGTGAGGATAAATGGAAGCCCTTTTGATAGCTGGCTTGCAGAATTAAGATGGAATAGGGAGAAAAGAAGATGGAAGAATCACAGATGTTTTGGATCCAGTGGGTATAAACAAATGTTGACACACCACAAAGCAGAAAGAAGTCATTCATACAGAATTTTCTTAATGCTTTTCCTTCCCTTCACTTCCTTTAAAATACTTCCCAGAATAAATAATAAACGGATTTTGCTGTGTTATGAAATAAATAAACTATTACTGCACCTGTCATGTTCCAATTTCCTCCTTACCTTTCTTCACAAAAGCATCGATGAATTCGTGAGCGACCAATTCATGAACTGATAAATTCCTCACCAAGTAATAATCTCCAACATCCGCAATAGTACTTTTCAGTACTTCAGGTAGCATGCCACATTCAGGGATCAAAAAAGACACCTATTAGGAACATATTTGTAATGTAAATCACATGTTAAAATCTGTTCTGGAAGAAAAACAAGAAATACAAAAGAAAAACTCTACTTTTCAAAGACATTAGCATACTATACCATAAATGAGATTAAGAAAAAACAATATTGTGCTGTTGTCTTCAAAATGTATGAATTTGCAAAAAGTCTCTATGTAAACTAAATACATTACATGGTCGTGGGTTTTCTTCTAATTTCACAAGCTACACAATAGCATCTGAGCTGTTACATAAAGGCATGATTTTACACAGCAAAAGTTAACTAAAGATCTTGTTTCATGTCATAAATTTAGCTTGATATCACACTGGGACATTGCCTTCAGCCCTTGCTGCAGGAAACAGATATAACTAAAAATGTAGGCTAAGCATTTATGTAATCTCAATGGAAATATGAAGAGCAAAGCAGAATATAAACTAGTTTTTGAATCAATGCACTGTCCTCTGTAGAATACTTCTGGAGATCAGGAGAGTAAATTGACGATCAGAACAAAACTTGAAGATGGGTTTATGATTTTCAAAAAAGTCATAAGGCATACATTAAGGCTACAACAAGGCTACAACTTCTGTAGCATGTTTCTAATTTAAGGCAGGAAACTAATTTTCAGAAGGGAAGAGCACTTATCTTTTCTTACTAAACTCAGTATTTAGTCTTTTGATCCAATTGTGTACCTTTAATTTCCCTTTTGTTTGAAACCTTTCCTGTGAGTGTTTCAGAGATCAAAAGAACTCTTAAGTCTGGGAGACCAGGGCAAATATGATTATTACATGGGCAAGTACCAAGTTCCCAAATATCCATGTAGAAGCAGCATAAAGGTTCATCTCCCTGCTCCTTCCCACGCCACCCCTCAAAAAAACCCTTTTTCTGAAACAGAGGAGCTCACAGAGAACAAGTACCTACCTCCCTTTGCACACACAAGAAAAGTAACAACTGACAGATGGGCTACCTGCTACAGAAGTATTATGGAAAACTTTCTAGTTAGCTGCTAAAAAAATTACGAAGGAAACAGCAAGAGGGTTTGATTGACACTTTCAACAAGCAAAGAAAGGAGAGCGAGCTGGCAAAAACTGGCCTTCACAATAATGAAGCAGTTGCTGATGATGGCACAACATGATACTGTTAGGGAACTGACTGCCTTAGCTTATAAACTTCCATAACAACACTCTGGCTGAAGGAGGGATAACGTGAAAAAGAGGACTTTAAGGGTATATCTGCAGTCAGGCTTTGGCTGAAACCTCCCTCACCACCTCACTACTTGGACTAGGAATTTTTCAGGTGCTGTTCCCTGTATTACTTGCCAGGTAGCACCAACAAGACATTGTCACCTCTTCCACTAGCTCATCCCTCTTCTCTTCTAGTTTGTGTCCGCACAGTCTTCCACTCTCTGAGGAGCTGCACACTGTGCAGGAACATCATGTCAATGGGAGCTAATTTTTCTTTTTCTTCCCCCCCTCGCCAAAAGAGGCATGCAGGCCACCATTGACAAGAATGAAGGAACCCTCCAGAAAACAGCCTGGCACAAGATGGAGCACCAGCAAAGCGTCCCTCTAAAAGATGACAGGCAGAATGACCAACATCCTCCTGTCCACGGTGAGGAGATGCTTTGATCTCATCGGGGAGGGGCAGATGCCCCTGACCACCCACCTCCCACAGAATCACAGAATGGTTGGGGTTGGAAGGGACCTCTGGAGATCACCCAGTCCAACCCACCTCCTAAAGTGGCTTCACCCAGCGCAGATCACACAAGAACGTGTCCAGGCGGGTCTTGAATGCCTCCAGAGAAGAAGACTCCACAGCCTCTTCGGGCAGCCTGTTCCAGTGCTCTGGCACACTCAAAGTAAAGAATTTTCTCCTCATGTTTAGACAAAACCTCCTGTGCTTCAGTTGGTACTCACTGCCCCTCATCCTATCATTGGGCACCACTAAAAAAAGGCTGGTCTCATCCTCTTGAGATATTTTTAAACACAAATAAGCCTTCTCTTCTCCATGCTGAACAGCTCTCTGTCTCTCCTCATAAGAAAAATGCTCCAGACCCCTTGCCATCTTTGTAGCCCACTTTGTAGCTGGACTCTGTCCAGTAATTCTTTGTCCAACTGGGAAGCCCAGAACTGGACACAGCACTCCAGATGCAGCCTCACCAGGGAAGAGTAGAGGGGGAGGAGAACCTCTCTTGACCTGCTGGTCACACTTTTCCTAAAGTACCCCAGGATACCATTGGCCTTCTCGGCCACAGTTCCCCATTGCTGGCTCACAGTCAGCCTGCCGCCTACCAGAACTCCCAGGCCCCTCGCCCCGCTGAGCCCCCGGCAGTGACCCCCACTACAGCAGACCCCTCCTCACGCCCGCCAACGGCAACGCCTGTTAACGTCCCGTCCTGCTCGCGCCGAGCGGGCGCACTCACGCGGCAGTTGTAGGCGTGGTCCCGCACGTGCGCCGCGTGCCGCGAGCGCGCGTCCCGCGCGTGGCCCTTCTCGCAGACCAGGAGGTGCCGCGGCACCTGGCGGAGCCGCTGCAGCGACGGCACCGACATCCTCCGCCGGCCCCGCGCTCCGCGGGGAGCGCCACCAACGGGGAGGGAAGCGGCCCCCTAACCCCAACACCCGCCGCCCCTGAGGCAGCAGCTGAACGGAACCGCCACAGAGAAGAAGGAGGGGCGAGAAAGAAGCTGTGCGATTAGGTCACTTCCGCCCGCTTCGGCAGGGGTAGCTGCTTCCGGCGTGGCTCGGTGGGAGGTGTGCGCATGCGCGGAGCGCGCGCCGGGTGTGGGGCTGTGACCGTTACCCGGTTCAACCGCCTGCTCTCACAGTGCATGTGCGAGCTCGGTGGTCCTGGTCTGTACGGGCCTCGAACAACCGCTGCATGAGCGCGACAGCGACACCCGCACAGGCTTTGGCGCAGCAGCTGTCCTTCGCGGCAGTGAAAGCCTGCGTGTGCTTCATGAGCCACAGAGTCATAGAACAGCTAGTTGGGAGGGATCACAAGGATCCTCTGGTCCAACCCTTCTTGGCGGAAGCACAATCTAGCCAAGATGGCCCAGCGCCCTGTCTAGCTGAATCTTAGAAGTGCCCAATGTTGGGGAATCCACCAAATGGATTCTCTGCAAGCAAGAAGTGGGTCCTGCAGGTATAGGGGGGGGTACTGTAGGCCCCCAGGGTGCATTTCCCAACGGGATGGTTTGGGGAGAGATGGACACTTAGAGGGATAAAACAGATGGGTAAAAGTGTGTTCTGGGGTGGCTGATGGCACTGAGCACCCTTCAAGATGTCAAGCAATTGTTGGAGGTGTATGAGAGACAAAGGCAAAGGACATTAATCAACCTCTGTAAAATGGTTAACAAGACATGGCCCTGACAGGAGGAAGAGGATGACACCATAAATAAGCCAAGCAAGGAAATACCAAGATAAGCATGAAGGGAACAAGGCTGCTGATAAAGCTGGAGTGAGAATCACTTGAACTGTGGGTGAACTATCCTAATAAACATAGTGAAAAACCTGCCCTCAGGTAGGCAAAGCTCCCTATCACAAAAAGGCCCTTCCTCACAGAACATTTATGGTGAAAAGAGAGGATGCTGTAATTTTAAGTAGAGATGAGGCATCGCAAGAACCAATGGGAACGAGGAAGTCTAAGCAAAATTGTAAAAGTACTGATAACTGTTGCTCAGAATGTATAAATGTAAACCCTGTGATAACCAAGGTGTGTTGGCTTTGTGGAGTTACCACTTAGCACCCATCTCTGCACAGACATGAAATAAACAAATATCTCAACTCTGTGCATTATTTGGCTCTTTCCACACCAGGTGAAGAATCCAGTTTTGGGACAAAATAATAAGCTTCCTTCTACCCCGCAGCAAATGAGAGAAATATGTAAACCCCACGAGCTGCAGGGGTGTGTGTGAACTCTGTGCGACAGGCCACTACCAAAATATGGTCTGATTTTGTCAGGACCCCACAGAGATACACCGAGTATGTGAATGCCTACGGAAAATTTGTGGTCTGTTAGACCTCTGAGCATACTTGGAATAGCTGCACTTTTACAAGATCACAAAGAAGATCTTGCATCTGCTCGCACTCCAAATAGGAATGCTCAGGTTAGCAAGCACAATGCATGAAGACTGTGGGATTAGGCCCTGCCTCCGATGTGTCCTCTCACTGCTTGTTCCGTACATTGTGTAAATGGCCTCTTTCCGCCTTCCTGCAGTTTTTCTCTTCCTGGTCCCCTGACTTAGTGGCTCATGTTTTAGTTTAAAATGGTACTGGGCAATTTTCTTGGTATTTGCTGTTTCTGCACACTGTGCAAATCTGTATGTAACCTTACTTAAAATGCCACTCAAGTCTGTTCACAGATGTCCACCAAGCTGATGCTTGGTTTTGACGCCAGTTTGACAGCAGTAGTTCCAGAGACCTCAGGTTTCCCCTAGGGAGATCTTGATCTGCTGTTTCTGTACGTGACATTGATGATCACACTCAGGGGTACCCAAGTTTGGTTATCCCTCTCCCTTAGGTAAAGATGAAAAGTTTGTTCAGTATAGATTGGTATAGGATGCTTATTTAGTATAGAAAGGTATAGGTTATGCATCCTTTGTTCAACAGCTGCAGGGTTACACAGATATGAACCATAAAATTCCTATGATTTTACTTGTTCAACAGCTACATATCTTGGTAATTTGATATTGTAACTCGAGCACTTTTATTTACTACCTGGTCAGTTATTGACTGGCTGAGGTAAGCAGGTAGCACTTAGGTTTTCTCGATCTGTATTTCCAGTCTGGTGAATTTATGTCATGGCTCCCATTTCAACAGTGGATACATCCAGGATCTGCTTCTAGCACGGACTGAGCTTTTCTGGTGCTCTGTGTTTGAGTCTGCCTGATATTGCTGACATAAATATAAATATAGAAATATATGTATATATATTTCTATATAAATAGCTAGCAGCATGAAAAGGCTGGTCGTTTTAAGGTCTGCGCTACAGAACCGTGCTTGTCCAATGGAAGGAAGGATGTTACTGAGGAGTTACTAGTTCAGTGCTTCAGCCTTGTTATGCTAATTCAGACCCACTTGTTTCAGGGCATGTCTTTTCCCAGTGCTTGTTCACTGAAGTGACATCCAGATGCTCCTGCTCTGAACTCAGTGGCTCGTATCCTCCAACTTGTGAGAGTGAGATGAAGCTACACGTCACAAGGTCACTGGCTCATTAACGTTTGTGGAGAAGGGCTGAATTCTGCACTTATAAAATGGCCTGCATAAATTGGATTAAGTGGATTATTATGAAGAAAAAAAGGCTACATAATCACAGTACCTGCCTAATTTAAAGTATGCAAACATTTATGGGAAAAGCACTACATGATTAATGTCAGTTATTATCATACCCACAAGCAGAAACCTCTGTGTGCAGATGAGCATCACACTGGGATGATCAGAAAGCCTGTTCTGCTAAAGGCGTGAAAAGTTCAAGCCTCTGATCAATAAGCCCTGAGATCCAGAGAGAGAATTCATCTACATTCAAAGCAGCCTGTGAAGTTGGGTTGTTGGTTTTGTTTTGTTTTGTTTTTCTTGGTGAGCTTCTCTATGCTAATACAATTTATGCTTTTTGGCTAGAGATACAAATGGATAGGAAAAGAAATAAAGAAATGAAGATAAAATATGTTGGGGAAGGGTCCAGAGAGTCAAGATTCATGGTTGCATATTCAGAGTTAAGTCAGTATTTTAGGGATTTTGGCAGGAGCATAGTTAACCACAGCTCAGTGGAGCACTGAAGGATTCACATCACTGTTCAGATATTTGGCTTATATATCAGGCAATTAATTTTAACCCACCCTTACTCATAAACATTGCCTGTCCTGTTATAGAGTATGTGTGTTTTAGAGAACTCGCTGAAGATACTGAACTACATAAAAAAACCCAACAAAGACTTAGCAGTCCAATAGTCTGTGCTGTGACATACAGAATTACGGGATATATATATAGATATATATACACATATGTGTATATATATCTATATATATATAAAATTATGGGATATATATTTTGTAACTGGGTATGGGGTTCCTGTATATTATTTAAAAAAAAAAAGGACATGTTAAACTTTAAATAATGTAAATGACACAGGCCCTGTAAAGCTATCATTATTCTCCCAAGGATTTCAAACCCATGACAGGGTAATGTGGTTTTACAGCAATTCAGTTTCTGCATGCTGGAAGAGAGTTACGGGCTGTAGTCAAGAGGAAAGCAAAGCCTTGAGGCAACCTGTTGTAATAGTCTGGAGCAGGGAAGGATGTCTAAAATATTTCCTGGGACTGGGGAAATTTGATTCTGTTTGGAAAGAAAAGTCTGATCTTCATATTATGCACAATATCTAGATGCAAATTCCAACTGCTTCTGTCACATATTTTTTTCACTACTGAAGAGCAGTCTTAACTCATTCTTTCTGCTAGATTTTCTGAATTAAAAAATGATGTAATTAAAATATCTAGAGTTTCATTAAATAAAATCTAAACAAGGATTTGTCACAGGTATTTTGAAGTTGGTTTGTGTCTTTAAGATGAATCACTATTTTTTTTCTTTCTTAAATACTGTTGACTGCAGGAGGAAGGAAGGAAGGAAGGAAGGAAGGAAGGAAGGAAGGAAGGAAGGAAGGAAGGAAGGAAGGAAGGAAGGAAGGAAGGAAGGAAGGAAGGAAGGAAGGAAGGAAGGAAGGAAGGAAGGAAGGAAGGAAGGAAGGAAGGAAGGAAGGAAGGAAGGAAGGAAGGAAGGAAGGAAGGAAGTTGTCTAAATCTTTTAACCTTGGCTGTTGTAATTAGTACTTTGCAAAACAGAAACAAACAGATACCTCTGGTGCTTTATTCATCTGAAATCAATAAAGTGTGTAAGACTCTGAAAAACAGCAATTTACTTAAGCAGTGTCAACTGTTTTTTTCATGGAGAGAAATGGAAAGATGGTGAAGATGCAAACAGTTAGCTTTATATCCTGTTTCTACAGACTTCAGTCCAAATATTCTGAGCAGTGATGGATTGTAGAAAAGATCCCCCTCAGAGTTGTTTTCCAAGGAGATTACAAACAAAGCTTTGCCCAGCTACTCCCCAAAGCAGCTGTTCAAGCCAGGGAGAATAGTGAATGCTAACCATGGATTGAGTTGCTGGATTTGGTTTAAATGCAACTTAAAAATCAAACAAACAAAACCAAACACACAACAACTACCTGATCTATTTGTTTTACAGTTAAAAGCCCCGATAATCTGTGAAACCTCTCACTCACTCACTCACTCACTGTTGTGATACTACAGTGGGAGAAGAAATAAGAAGGGTAATACATCTGACAAGGTTCTGGTGAGCAAGAGTGTATTTAATACATATTTTGCTTGGCCCTGCATGGTGGTGGGGAATTTTCATGCACCTTCTCTCTCCCTCTGAGCAGATTGATTGCCATTCACATTATTGCTAATACTAGACACACGCACTCTTACAAGATGCCTGTTGGGGCAAGCTCCTCCACAGCGTTTGAGGAAGAGTTGAGAATCTGTTCCTCTACTCACACTTTCTTGTGGAAGGTAACAAACTGTGGCCACGTTCGCTTGGTTGTTTGTCACAGAATCACAGAATGGTTGGGGTTGGAAGGGACCTCTGGAGATCATCTAGTCCAACCCACCTGCTAAAGCAGGTTCACCCAGAACAGATCGCACAGGAATGTGTCCAGGCAGGTCTTGAATGTCTCCAGAGAAAGAGACTCCACAACCTCTCTGGGCAGCCTGTTCCAGTGCTCTGGCACCCTCAAAGTACGGAAGTTTCTCCTCATATTCAGATGGAACCTCCTATGCTTCTGTCTGTGCCTGTTGCCCCTCATCCTACCATTGGGCACCACTGAAAAGAGGCTGGTCCCATCCTCTTGACACCCACCCTTCAGATATTTGTAAGCATTGATAAGATCCCCTCTCATCCTTCTCCAGGCTGAACAGACCCAGCTCTCTCAGTCTTTCCTCATAAGAAAGATGGCAGAGTAGAGGGGGAGGACAGCCTCCCTCGACCTGCTGGTCACACCTTGCACTTGCCCTTGTTGAATTTCACCAGGTTCTCCTGTGTCCAGCCATCCAGCCTGTCCAGGTGTCGCTGGATGGCAGCACAGCCTTCTGGTGCATCAGCCCTTCCTCCCAGTTTGGCATCATCAGCAAACTTGCTGAGGGTGCCCTCAGTCTCTTCATCCAGGTCACTGATGAACAGGTTGAACAGGACTGGACCTAACACTGACCTCAGGGAACTCCACTAACCACAGATCTCCAACTAAATTCTGCACTATTGTTCACATCCCTCTGAGCTCTGCCATCCAGCCAGTTTTCAATCCATATCACTGTGCATTCACCCAACCCACACTTCCTGAGTTTACCTATGAGGATGTTGTGAGAGACAGTGTCAAAAGCCTTGCTGAAGTCAAGGTAGGCAACATCCAGTGCTTTCCCCTTGTCTACCCGGTCAGTCATACCATCATAGAAGGCCATCATGTTTGTCAAAGATGATTTCCCCTTGGTGAACCCATGCTGACTACTCCTCATAACCTTCTTTTCCTCCACGTGCTTGGAGATGATGTTCAGAATGAGTTGTTCCATCACCTTTCAAGGGGTGGAGGTGAGGCTGACTGGCCTGTAGTTTTCTGGGTTGTGATTCTGTGATTCTTGACCCTTTTAAAGCCTGGAGGGATGTTGGCTTTCTCCCAGTCCTCAGGCACCTCTTCTGTTTTCCACAACCTTTTAAAGATGATGGAGAGCAGCTTAGCAATAACATCTGCCAGCTTTCTCAGCACACGTGGGTGCATCCCATTGGGGCCCACTGCATGTCCAGTTTGCCTAAACGGTCTCTGACCTGTTCCTCCTCAACTAAGGGAAAGTCTTCCGTTGTCTGGACTTTCTTAGCTCCAGGGTCTGGGATTCCTGAAGGCGAGTCTTAGCAGTAAAGACCGAAGTGAAGAAGGCATTCAGTAACGCTGCCTTCTTTGTATCATCTGTCACCAGGGCACCCTCCTCATTCAGCAGTGGACCTACATTTTCCCTAACCTTCCTTTTGCTGCTGATATACTTGAAGAAGCCCTTCTTGTTGTCCTTGACATCTTTGGCCAGATTTTATTCCAAGTGGAACTTGTCCTTCCTCACCCCATCCCTGCATACTCTTAACAGCCACTTTGTATTCCTTCCAGGTGGTCTGTCCCTTTTTCCACATTACATAAACATCCTACTTCCATCTGAGTTTTGACTGGAATTCCTTACTCATCCATGCTGACCTCTTACTCCCTTTACTTGATTTCTTCCTCATAGGGATGCATTGGTCTTGAACTTGGAGGTAGTGCTGTTTGAATATCAGCCAGCTCTCTTGGCCCCCCCTACCTTCTAGAGCCCTATCCCATGGGATTCTTCCAAGCAGAACCTTGAAGAGGCCAAAGTTTGCCCTGCTGAAGTCCATGGTTTTAGTCCTACTTAATGCCCTGCTTCTTCCACGCAGGATCCCAAACTCCCTGCCTCCATCCCTCAACTGTGCTTGACAGCACCTAATATTAAACTGGAGCACAGGATCAACAGAAGCAAGTTTTGTACAGGAAGTATTAAAAAGACTATGTGAAGGGTAACCGTCCAGTTAGTATAAATACACACATATATATGACTATAAACACACGAGAATATACGAGAGCACAGGAGCATCTATAAGAATATATATATATATGTATATATATATATATACATATATATATGTATTTATATGACTTGAAGCCTGTATCTACAGACCTGATATTATCTTTTCCCTCTGGTCTCCATGATTTTTAGGGCTGGAAGTCTCCCAAGCACCTTTCCAAGAAGCAGTGCACAGTAAGGTGTTATGTGAGCAGACTGTTCTACTCTAATTTTCTCATGTCCTTCCCTGGGATGTTCTTACATACAATTTAGTTTGCTGTTTGTTTTTTCCTTTTTTTTTTTTTAATGACTTTTTTGGTTTAAGTCCATATTTTGAATGGAATATGAAAAATGCCACTTTGAAAGACAAGCAGCCTGTGAATTTTGGTTTAAACTTAAATTTTTGGTCAATTAAAAAAATTGGCTTTCCTATAAATGCAATTTTATCCAAACACTTGGGGAAAATGTGAAATTTCCTCCATTATTTTTTCATGCACAAAATGTTTGAGAAAAAAGAATGAATAAAAGCTCTGCCACTACAGGTCAGCCTTTTACCTGAATTCCAAGGAGCTTCTGCATCATTTGATACACAACCCATTCATAGCAAACCAGTTGCTAATTGCCATGATGGGAAGGAAATTTAATTTTATCTTTGGAGTTTGTGTCCTTGTATTCTGCCTGCTGGCAGTCTGCATTCAGATTAACTTCTTGCCAAAATTGCTGCTACTGCTTTTGGCCAAATGTGTTAGGGAACAGGCAAGCCTTTGTACATGCCTGAGATTTTGGTTTAGATGAAAAATCCAGTCAAGAAACTGCACCATCCGTTCAGTTAAGAAAAAATTGAATCAGTGCAAATGCGCAGCATCTCAAATATATAAGCTTTTAGACCTCATTGGTTGCCTGGGAGGACTAGAGCTCTCTGCAGAACATACTGAAAGGTCACCACCTCACTGTTATTATCCACTGCATTCAATGTGAAAAATAAAGAAAGTGACTTGCATCTTGTTGCAGTTCAGTGCCAATACTTTATAGGTCTTCCTGTTCTGTAATATGAATCAAGAAATGGTGACTACATGGATTTTGTTGTAAACCATAATAATAAGACACACCCTGAACATATGCCAGGAAAAAGACACAGAATTTTACATGGAGTCATTAATCTTCAAATTTGGAAGAAGAACAGGCTTCACAGTTAAATGAAAGTGCTCTGCATGTGGCCAAGATAAACGTTTTGTTCTTGGAGTGAGAAGGAAGCGACTTCAGTTAGAGAATGGATGCATCCTTCTTGTGGGAGGAGTAAGAAATTTCATCTTTTCTCCACTTGGGGCAATAACTAGAAAACAGCATTTAAAATTAAGTGCAATTAAGTGCAGTCTTCAGGACAATGGATAATAAAGAAAAACTTGCAAGGAGAGAAAATTACTCTTGAAATAGGCCTTTGAGGTAATTTAACTTCCTTTAATCATTGAATCCATTCAATATTCAGAATGAAAATTAATCCATTGCTCTTAAATCCTTGCTCAGTTCATTAGTTCATTCTTCCACCTTGTTTGTTAAGCTGCTCCTCCTTGTGACTTCAGCCTGATTAATAAATTACTCCACAAGATAACTAATGGTTCCCTAAGACTGGCCTGGATACTCCTGATCTTGAGTTACCCATAAGCCTGCAAGTAAGATGCTCGGTTGGAAAGGATCTGGGTGGGACTGCTTGTATGATTAGGTAATAGTGGAATGTAGGGGAGAAGGACATTAGCTACCAGAAATCAATTAGTAATTGAGACTCTACAGTCTATGATTTACTTAAAAGGTTCAGAGTAATATCCTGCATTCATTTACAGCAGCATAAGTTTGGACTTACTCCCTTAACACCAGTAAAGTTATTCATGGTATAAAGCAACAAGTCCAACATGGTGAGTGGACAATGACCTACTTACTGCTGTTGGGAACAGGATAATGTAGAGCAGCAAAAAACTTTCTGCTCACTTTAATTGTGCTCATTCACTTCTGTTGTTTGGATGGGAGACAGAGCAGGGTGTGAATGGCACTGCTTCTTATTCAGGAATATCTTTATTTTGAAAACTAAGTGTCTTATTTCAACTGAATTGTTTTTGAACTCCTTACAGTGTGGTTTCTTCCTGAAATATTTTCAAACTGAAGTGAGTTGAGTCCTTCTGCTTCACCAAGTAAAAAGATAAACAACTCAGTTTTGGCACCATTAGGTTGCATCTATAGTCTGTCATATTATAGAGACATTAGAAGTGATGTGCTGAATCACAGAAGTAGCAGCCTTTAAATGACTCATCAGTTTGGGAATGAAAAGAAATAGGAGACATGCAGGATTTGTCTTTTTGTTTTAGTTGGACAGGAAAATGGAGACAGAAGCAGAATTACAGCAGATTAGTAGTCCAGATACCAACAATGGAAACATATTTAGCTAAACTTATTCTTAAATATTTACTATGTGATAATGTGAACTATGTATTATCTGCAGATAGCTCATAAATGGAACTGCTCTGAATTGTGCCAAGCCAATACTGGGAACAAGGAATATAAAAGAACTTCATTAAGGTTGCAATCTCAATTCATGTAGATATGAATCATAATTTCTTAATAAGAGTTTAATGCCACAATCACATACTACTTATATGGCTGAAGGATTTGGACTTTATTTGCTTTGAACTGCAAAGAAGGCAAGAAGGGAAAGTATGGTGCTGCTATGGAGGCAAAAGATTTCTAGCCTGGCGGAACTGAATTTTATTGCTGCTCCTGACATCAAGAACCTAGGAATGCTAAGCAATTTGCTTAAACTAACTTGGTTACCTATTGCATGTTGTTAACTTTCTACCCTAACAACCCAAGCAGTCAGATTTCTGAGGTACTGAGCATTTACAGCTCTAGCTGAAATCAAAAGGAGTGATGCTCTGAACACTTGTAAAATCTTACATACTTATAAGCAACCACGAAAGTCAAGGTGCACACATCCACAACGAACACTTAGAACAAATGGGCACCTTTTACCTTCGCCTCTCCATAGTTCAGCTCTCTAGTAGTAAAATCAGGAATGCTTACTCTCGCAGTAGTCTACTATTTCTGAAGCATTTGGAAGACACTGTGGGTGCTGAGCACTACAGATGATCCTGTGAGGAAATCTGATCACACCTGCAGAGCAGGACTGGAATAGTGCTCAATAAACAAGGCCCACAGCTCTACATTGAGCAATGCAAAGAAAAGCAATGACACCACCATTGAGTAGCTGTCTGTCTCCTGTGCTTAATGAGACAGCCCTGATGGAAAAATGGCCTAACAATGCTTAATTAAAGGCTGTAACCTAAATGATACACTCAAAAAGGCTGCATTAAGGTTACGAAGGCGGTGTGACTTTGGGCAATTTCTGGCATAATGGTGCTTGAATCTGTATTCTCGATTTTCTTTTAACACGGATTTTTAGTGGATAATTAATACTAAGCTCTGCTCTACTCTTTAGAAAAAGTAATGATGCATTGATTTGAGGAAATGCAGCATATATCCCCATAGAAATGTGGGCACTACAAAAGAATAGACAAAGCATATTTTATTCCCCTGAGTTTGCAGGACAAGTTTTATCCATGTTTAAGATTGCTGTTGTTTAGCACAAACTTTGGCTAGGCTACTGGGACTGGTCTTTAAAGAAATTGCCATGAGTTCTTCAATAAGCAGAGTAGGCATGAGTTTGTACATGAAACTAGGCATAGACCTTCAGTAGCTAAATCTAGCATTATTTCTCTATTTAGTTTTATATTTTATCATGCTTATGACATTTTATAACATCAGCTTGGGAGAACATATCTTCCAGTCCTGCAAAGGAGTGACTTTGCTGAAATTGCACAGGTATTGCATTTACCCATATATGTGCAATTGAATACTTGCTAAAATTATTTGTAGTCTTAGGTCAAATTATTTCACCTGACCATCAGCATCACTGCAGTTTGTTCAGCAATTCTTCGCAAATATCCAGTACGGGTACTGGTCAGCCTGTTCTTTACATTTTGTAATCCATTCTGTGCATCCAGGTTCCTCTATTGCATTTGGCAAGGCATTCAAGAGGTCTATCATTTTCATAGTTTGGGAAATAAGAGCATAGTGGAGGCAGGGAAGAAGAAAGTGGCTTCCTAAATGGTAGCCATTTTATAACATAAAAAGTGATTAAAGCATCTGTGTTATCCTTCACAATAAGATGTTGCAAATCTGTCACAGCCAGAACAGTTCAAGAATTTTTGAAGATTCGAAATAGTGTCTTCCAAAAAAATTGCCATTTGTTCATTGAAGAAAGTTAGTTTCTTATAAAAGCAACTAACTGAAGAACGGTTTGTTTCCTTACTATGAGACACAGCAATATTTTTTTAATACCTCTGTAAACTCACAGCAATATTTTTTAATGCCTCTGTAAACCTTCCATAAACTTTTATATGACATTTTCAGCAGCAACCTTGACTTCACATTCACGCTCCTCTTCCTTCATCCTCTACTCGATGATTCCTGCCTTCTCTTCCCCCACCCCAGGATGCAGGAGGTTGCCCCTTTCATTTTTGTTTGATGATCTGTTTCTGTCCTAGATTGGTACCCAGGCTCCCAATGTGGTTTGCTTTAAACAGAAAAAGGTCCTGATTTTAAAGTGTTAGGCACTGCAGGTTCCATTTGCAGGACACCCTTTACATGTTACTTCAATTTTTCATTTTATTGTTGGAGAATAATGTATTCGCAATTGAATGAAATGTAAAAGTAACTACAATCAACCACGCCACCAGATGGAGCTTCTTTTCTGCCTTTCCTGCTGAAGGTGCTGAAACTATGGGAATGAATTCACTGGGACTGTGGGACTTAACTGTATGTATTGTCAAGGAAATGCAAAACTATTTTTTTTTTCTTTTTTTTTTCTTTTTCTCCCAATTTCTGGCGATGCCAGACTGAGCATCCCTGCATTCATATATGGCTATTTTGGTGATTTTTATTTGTATGCTGATATTGCGCCAGTCCTTTGCTTTTGCAGTGTTAGGCTGTATCATGCAGTCCTGTTTCTTGTTCATGCACTTGAAAGTTTTCACGTATAGGCTTACTTGTTAGAATGGTACAGTAATATTAAAGCAGCATGTATTTCTGTGGGGTTTTTTTCTTTCCCTACTGTAAAAACAATTAACATTCTTTAGAAATGCAAACCTCTTTTCATTCAAACCACTGTATTATATACTTAATTCACTGAAATTCAACTCTGAAGTTGTCTTTTGTGCTTTTATCAGTAGTGTATTGTGTTATGGATACCTAGTTGCTGGTATATATGTACATCAGCTGAAGTTACGAAGGTCATAGGTCATGAGAATCAATATAAATTACTGTGATAAACGTTCTCCTACAAGGTCTTCTGTCAGGTACCTTTTTATCTACTATTGTAGCTTAGTTGAGAACAAACTATAACTGAGGCAGTTCTGGGGAGTTGCAAAGAGACAGGGTTGCATTTATTCCTTTTTCAGTGGTTTGGAAAAGTACACATTTAACCAAACAATTTTTAATGTAGGGTTTATACAGCAAGATTGCTTGGAAAGCCTATTGATATGTTGGGGAAGACCCAAGTGGAAGAAAGGAGAGTGACATACAGCTTTACCCGGTTGTGACTGCTGGACAGAAAAGGTTGTCCTGCATTTGCCAGGAGATGTTGGAACAGGGTATATTGCACAATTCTATTTTCCCAAAAGACAGGCAGGTATTTGAGCTGATGAGGTCAGGTGACCATTCAATGTTATCGCGTCAAACATGACTCTAAAGACGAGCAGAGGCTTCGCCAGCCGACGTCATGAAGGTCCTTCTGACCAGCCGGCCAACCCTGTTGTCCCAGGAGAGTCCAAATGAGTTCATGCCACTATTGATTTTGAATGAGCTACATGCCTTGCTCCTTGTGAAAAAGACAAACACAAAAATACCAAACAGAATTAATGTGAGTACAAGTTCATGTTACTTTCCATTTTCAGGTCTCATTTTGAACAGGCAAAAATCTAATGCCTTAAATGGGGAAGATGAAAAAAAAATCTAATGCCTCAGACGTCGAATTTTCATGTGCTAACAACTCAAAAAGCTGGTTTAGAGATGTGTTCTTTGATCATTTATGTTTTATATACTGCCTAGGCGTTCATTTTGGAGGGTATTTCAAGCATTTGGAATTTTGCAGTGTCCTTAGTCAAGAGACAAACACATTTCCTGTTTGCATAGGTTTCCTTGCAGAGTTTTAAAGAGACATTGGGTTTTGTTTTCCAGAGGCAGTCTGCTAGGTGGCAGGGCAGGAACAGAATCAAGCATTTCAAGCCCTTTATATCAGACTACTCTGGATAAGATGTAGCTTTCTCGCTGAAGTCCAAAGCAATATAACAGCATAATGTAGGGCAAGAATTTGATCCAAATAATATTTTTCTAGCTTGCTAAATTAAATATATACATAGAGGTTTTATATGCAAGAACCTGGATCCTAGTGTTCATCAGAAACCTTTGAAAGAGAGATGGTTTGGCAGCTTTCTGGAGATCCACATTAAAACAAACAAAAAAAATAAAACCAAACCCTTTTCTACTCCTGTGAACACATTTTGGAAGCCAAAACAATTTTTCTAACTGATAATCTGAGCTTCCCCATTCAAACACTCTCTATTTGGGTTAAACTATTGAAATGCAACAATAACTCTGTCTATTAGGATAGCAGTTTGTATATGGGTTCTTTATCATTATATGATTTACCGATAAAAAGCTTGACAAATGACTTAAGATTTCCAGTGCACTACATGAATATAGAAAGTTTGGATAAATATCTCATAAATCACAGGTATGAAACCAAAATTTGACACCTCTTAAGCGCCACAAGAACTGAGCAATACTTGGAAATCTTAGTGAATTGCAAGATTTTGTGCAATATGGTTTTATCACAGTTAGTGCAAACTCTAGTCTGAATTTAGTGTTTGTTCAAGCACTTGGAACCTTTTCCATACAATTTCAGCAAAACAGAAAGTAAAAAAAGCACAACAAAACCAAACACCAAACAAACAAGAACCGAAACAACAACTTTGTGCCATTGCTGAATATTTGCTTGTCACAAAGAATGAGTTTGATTTTATAACAGATGCAGAGGAATCTTGGACGTATGGAAATCAATTACAAAACTTGATCTTTGAAGTACATCACCCAAATAAAGGGACCTTCCTTGCCTCATTGCCAAATACTTGGTATTGGTCATTGAAAAGGATATTCCAAATCATTATGGGAAACAAACCGTTGCTGTAATTCAGGAAAACAGAATAAATACCTCTTCATATATTTAAAGGAATCTCTACATCAGATAAGGAATGTCAGATGCAACTCTGCTGAGGGACAAGGTTAAATATACAGCCAACATCTCTCAAAGTCTGAAAGACTCAAAGCTCTAAGGGATTTTACTTGCCCAGCATCCTGCAGAAATTAGGTTTAAATATTTGGGTTTAAGATTTCTAAACTAAAATAATAACTTCCTAACATTTGTTTCCATTTCAGTATTTTTTTTTCCATTACAGATGTAATGCATGCCTGTTTGGATGCTTTGCATGCTTGTCTTTCCTGTATAAATAAGAAAATCAGGTCTAGTAATCTAACTTCTGAATAATTTCTAGTCAGATTACACAGAGCCATGGAGTCTTTCATTCAGTGTTTAGCCATCCTCACAAACATAGTAAGCTGAAATCCTGTCCTTATTAAAAACACAGGGAAGCTGGAATTTCCCCTGGGATAGGGAGTATTTTTTTAAATAATTGAGGAGGCTATTAATATCCTCTCTGCCATTTTTGTACAAGCAGCACAACTGTTAAAACTGGAATGAAGAACGATATGATTTTCAAAGTGCAGCAAGAAGATCATTCACAGTGAATGCTGCTAAAATTTGAGATAATCCCTGCATCTTTTTAAAACCCTGTAAATTGTGTAATATTGCATAGTAGCTACTAGTCATTCATGTTTTTTGATAAGCTGTAGTCACAGGATATTTTCTTATAGAGACTTAAGTGAGGAATTGGCATATTTGAACTAAGTACATCCATAAGTAGAATATTTTCCTCTTGGACTAACTGGGAAATCTGTTAGTTTAGGATTTGAAAGCTGAAGCTACTATGAGAAGTGCAGAATAAGAAATGGTGAACAGTTTGAATGGACTTCTGGATTAAATTGTGTAGTTGAGCTGAATAAACAGAATCCCCCAGTTACTTGACTCTGAGTGTCTGCCAACAAGTGTTTTGATGTTCATTTTGTGCCCAAATGATGATGACTATTGATCCAAGCAGCTTGACCAATTTATTAAGTTGCACATGAAACAGCTCCGAACCAAAGCAGCAAACCAAAATCTCTGACCTAAGAAGTCCTGAGAAATACATAACCATCCTGTCATAGTCAGAATTGAGAAAGCAACACCATGGATCGCTTGGCAGTGATTTGCACATTTGTATTTCTTTTATTGCTTATATCTCAACATTTTTTTAGTAACAAGTGAGGTAAATACTACTTAGAAGCCCGAGACCCTGGTTTCCTCATTCCTTTAAGAGAATCCTTTTTGAAATACTTAAGAGACAACACTAAATGCCTCCTTAACTAATGTCCACTGGCCTAGTTTGTCACATCAGTTGAACATCTGTTGTAAAGGTTTATCTGATTATAATTACTCCCTTTCAGAATTGTAGCAATTGATTACCACTAAAAACCTGACTTCCCTTTGTATGCTGTTAATTGCCTGATTTTAATTCTTTTCATGCAATACTGAGTCCTGTTGCCTTAACTGCTTCTGCTTAATTTCTGTGAACAGTAGTTCTTATTGCAGGCCTGTCTCCCAGAGTTACAGAATATGTGAGAAATGTATATTAATTGCTACAATATTATGTAACTTTTATCAATATTTACAGTAAGTTTATCTTCCTGCTGTCCCTTATTTTGCTTGAACCTTTCACATTCCTCTGTAATTTCTAGTAGTCCACATGGTTTTGCCTTATCAGCAAATGGTTTTTGTTTTTTTTTTTTTTTTTTTGCTTTTGCTGCCTAAAACATTTGTTAATGATTTGGCAAGCTGAGGAAGCATGCGTTAGTGGAATAAACACCACATGAGGAAGTAAGGGCTAGTTTCTTCATTTCTGTTTTCCTCACCATAAAATAGGTATTACTGGAAGAAAGTATAGTAGTAGCGTCTTGTTTTGTCTAGGGAATCTTGATAATATTGTAAGTACTAAGTACCACTACGTACACATGAGAAAAAGAATGGGGGGATGTTTAGAGATGTAGTATTTTTGCAATCATCTGTGAAAATCACACATATCTATTAATTTTTCTTCTTTCCGACTTGGTAATTTGAGGTGCCACAAGCCTTGAATAGATGGGTTGTGAGGTCTCACTTCCAAGCACAGGTAAGAAAGCACATGCATTGCAACCCGTTTCAATCAAAGTGAATGCAAACAGGAGAGCGGCCCGACATTCTCATCCACTGCTCTGTTAAAGCCACCAGCAGGTCGGGAGTGACAGCGAAAGCAGGTGAACTGGTGCTTTCCCTGCCAACAGTCGTGTGTGGGAAGACGACTGTCATTTCCCTCCTTCTTGTGCTGCATTACAGCCCTCAGCTGAGTAACTCAGGAACATCCTCTGTGCTTTAGTACCATTAAGTTGAGGCTGCTTAGGTCAAAGAGCTCAAAGGATGGCACACCAGCTTGCTTGGGCCACAGCAGGCAAAGGAGCCCTCCCACAGCCGACAGCCTGCTGAACGCGACAGCCTGCGCCACAGTGCTGGTGACGAGCAGTTGACGGCAAACTGGTATTCGTCATGTTTTCCATTAGCGCAGCTGGTGCCAGGGAGAATGTTTGTCCTTTGTTACTGTTCTTAACAATGCTCTAAACCAAACTACTAACAAATTTCAAGTGCGTGGCCAGAAGCTAGGCGATTCAGATTATTTGGCACTTCTAAGTAACTGTTGGCTGTTTAACTCTTCACTCAAGGTGCAGTAAGAACCACCTCACTGCAGTGTCTGCTAAGAAAACCGTTTAGAGGTGTTTCTGCTGCTTTGACATTCATTCCTCGGTGAGATCCAGACTGCCCACTCAGTTGAACTGCACTGTATTAACTCACATTGGGAGGCTGCTTTCTGGCAACCAGACTTATACTAAAAATAAATCAAACTATGCAAAACAAACAAACAAAAAACCCCTCCGGTAAAGCTGTAGTGGGAGTGTATTGCTTCAGAAAGTACTGTGTTATTTACATGTGCTTTCTGTGTCTCTTCCATGAGAAGAAGAATGGAGGGATGTTTAAAGATGTAGTATTTTTGCAATAGTCTGTGAAAATCACCCCCGGACAATATCTGTGACATGCACAAAGTATAGAACTAAGTTTGGAAAATTCTCAGATATGGATCTCACCATACTAATAGAAGTATCTTGCCAGGGATCAGACCCAGCCAGCATGGGTTTAGGAGGGGCAGGTCCTGTCTGACCAACCTGATTTCCTTTTATGATCAGGTGACCCACCTAGTGGATGAGGGGAAAGCTGTAGATGTGATCTATCTAGACTTCAGCAAAGCCTTTGACACTGTCTCCCATAATATACTCCTTCAAAAGCTGATAGCCCATGGCTTGGACAAGTGCACTCTCTGCTGGGTTAAGAACTGGCTGGAGGGCCGGGCCCAGAGAGTGCTGGTAAATGGGGCTGCATCTAGCTGGCGGCCAGTCACTAGTGGTGTCCCCCAGGGGTCAGTGTTGGGTCCAGTCCTGTTTAACATCTTTATTGATGATTTAGATGAGGGGATTGAGACCACCATCAGCAAATTTGCTGATGACACCAAGTTGGGGGGCAGTGTTGACCTGCTGGAAGGCAGGAGGGCTCTGCAAAGAGATCTGGATAGACTGGAAAAATGGGCTGATTCCAATGGGATGAAGTTCAACAAGGCCAAGTGCCGGGTCCTGCACTTTGGCCACAACAACCCCCTTCAGCGCTACAGGCTGGGCACAGAGTGGCTGGAGAGCAGCCAGACAGAAAGGGACCTGGGGGTACTGATTGACAGCAAGCTCAACATGAGCCAACAGTGTGCCCAGGTGGCCAAGAAGGCCAATGGTATCCTGGCCTGTATCAAAAATAGTGTGGTCAGCAGGACAAGGGAAGTGATCCTTCCCCTGTACTCTGCATTGGTGAGGCCACACCTGGAGTATTGTGTTCAGTTCTGGGCCCCTCAGTTCAGGAGGGATATTGAGGTGCTGGAGCGGGTCCAGAGAAGAGCAACAAGACTGGTGAAGGGACTTGAGCACATGACCTATGGTGAGAGGCTGAGGGAGCTGGGGTTGTTCAGCCTGGAGAGGAGGAGGCTTAGAGGTGACCTCATTGCTCTCTATAACTACCTGAAGGGAAGTTATAGTCAGGTGGGAACTGGTCTCTTCTCCCAGGCAGTTAGCAATAGGACAAGGGGACATGGGCTTAAACTCTGCCAGGGGAAGTTTAGGCTGGATATTAGGAAGAAGTTCTTTACGGAAAGAGTGATCAGGCATTGGAATGGCCTGCCTAGGGAGGTGGTGGACTCACCGTCCCTGGAGGTTTTTAAACTGAGATTGGACATGGCTCTTAGTGCCATGATCTAGTAAATGGGCTGAAGTTGGACCAAGGGTTGGACTTGATGATCTCTGAGGTCTTTTCCAACCTAGCCAATTCTGTGATTCTGTGATTCTGTGATTCTGAGGATGCTGTTTACCATACATCATGTTCAGAAGATATAACCTGGGGGTATTCTATTTATTTGTTTACAATATAAAGTCTCTATTTTCTTTTTCCTTGATTGTTTTGGTGTTAAGTGGAAACTCTGAAGACATTCTGATCTTCAAAAAGGGTGCACGTGTGCACCTCCCGAGCACTTTGTTCTCCACAAGCTGGTACTGCTGGTACCAACTGTGGGCGAAAATGGTTGAAGATATTTGCTTACAAAATATACTATACTTTGAAAAGTGAATGCCTTTGGTGTTCCTTTTACCTTTGTGGTTTTGTCCTCGAGTTCAGGTCTCAAAGCTTTTCTCTGCGGGTAGGGTGGGCGGAAACCAGTTTAAATATAACATCTCTGGGGTCTCACAAACTCTCAGCGGCAGGAGATGGGACATCTGACGACGAGCACGGCAGACGGGCGGGACCCGGCGCCACTTACGCCCGGGCAGGGGAGGAGGGCGGCGGACCAGCCGAGGGGCCCTGGGCTCCCTGCCGCCTCCCGCCCTCGCCGCGGGGCCGGGGCTGTCGCTCCGCCGTGATGCCAGCGTGGTGCTGGGGGACGTCGTGCTTAATCCTGACCCTCCGGGCGTTTTCCTCGGGGTATCTCTCGACGGGTTGAAGCTTAAATAATTATGATTATAATAATGAATTATGGGCGCCAGCAGCCCCTGACCCCGCGCTTCCCCCCGGCCTGGTTGCAGGAGGGCAGCCGCCGGCACGGCTGGCTCCGCGGGTGCGGCTGTCGCTTCTTCGCTTGTCTCCTCCACGGCCCACACGCCTGGCAGCGTTGCTCACAGCTCTCTCCTCCGCGCCGTGGTAACGGCGGCCCCGGCGGCGGGCTGCGGGCGGGAGGACGTGCGGGGCCGCCCGTCGCGGCCGCTGATGTTTCCGTATTGCCCGTCCCGGGAGGTCCCGCCCCCGCCCGAAGCGCCGCTGCCGCCCCAGCCCTGCGGGGAGGCTCCGGGCCTGGCGGGGGGGCGCGCCCCCCACCCCGGGGCCTGCGGCGGGGGCTCCGGATAAAGCGGTGCCGGCCCGTCCGCCTGCCGCCACAGGGGCGGCCGGGAGGGGCCCAGCGGGGCGCCCCGCCATGGCGAGCCCCGCACGCCCGCGGCAGGAGCTGGCGGCGGAGGAACGGAGATTCCGCGGCGCGGCCCCGACGGTGCCCCGCGACGCCAAGCGAGAGGCGGCCGGGGAGCAGCGGCTGCTCCTGCTGGAGCTGCGCCGCTGCGGGCGGCCGCCGTCCCCCGGCCCCGGCGAGCGGCGGGAGGAGGGGGAGGAGGAGGAAGAGGAGGAGGAGGAGGAAGCGGCGGCGGGCGAAGGCTGCTGCAGCAAGTGCAAGAAGCGGGTGCAGTTCGCCGACTCGCTGGGGCTGAGCCTTGCCAGCGTCAAGCACTTCAGCGAGGCCGAGGAGCCGCAAGTGCCGACCGCCGCGCTGTCCCGCCTGCAGAACCCGCCCGCCGACGAGGGGGTCCCGCAGCCTCCCGGCGACGAAGCCCCGCCGCCGGCCCTGCGCCTGGTGCCCGACTTCCCCGACGGCGGCGAGCCCAGCGCCGAGCGGCTGCGGCGGCAGCGCGTCTGCCTGGAGCGGCTGGGGCGACCCCCGGCACCTACCGACGTGCGGGGCACGGTGCAAGTGCTGGGCTGCCCCGGCCCCAAGGAGGTGACGGTGCGCTACACCTTCAACGAATGGCTCTCCTTCGTGGACGTCCCGGCCACCCCCCTGCCCCCGGCCCCGGTGGCCGCCGGCGACCCTCCCGCCGAGCGCTACAACTTCAGCCTGTGCGTCCCGCCGAGCCTGCGGGAGGGCTCGTCCCTTCACTTCGCCATCCGCTACCGCAGCCCTCAGGGCGAGTACTGGGACAACAACGGCGGCCGCAATTACACGCTGCGGTGCTGCGGCTCCCCTGGGGCCGGCCCTGCGGCTCCCCCCGCCGCCGGCAGCCCGCCGCCCCCCGCCGCCCCCCGCTACTGATCCCGGCCGGGCGAGGGGGACCGGGGCGGCCCGGCCGGGCAGGGGGCGGCGGCCGCAGCCCCGCACCCTGAGGGCCGTTTTGGGAAGGCGACAGCCAGCGCGGCGAGGCACCCGTCCCGGAGACTACCCGAAACACGGATGTGCGTAGCCTCTCATTGCTGTGGCTTGTGGAATCCTTTTCCTTTTTTTTTTTTTCTTTCTTTTGGAGAGAACAAGGTGACTGAGTAGTGTGGGCTTTGCGTTTCCCCTCTTGAAGTGAATTTTTGAGGTCTTGATTTGGGCTTGACTTCACTTACCCAGTTAGTGAGAGATGCATGGAACACTTGTGTGAAAACTTAATGGCACTTTCGCTACAGGTTTAACTCAGCATCCCAGTTTTCCCATTCTCACATCCATTTCAAGGACATAATACTGCAACAGCAATGGTGTGCTTTGCCTTTTTTATTATTTTTTTAGTTCAATGGACTCCATAACAATACAATTCACTGTTGTGAGCACCTGTCAAACTCATGACAGGGTTGCATGCCCGTCCCACCTTTGCTCTGCCTGTGGTGGCTCTGAACAACAGGCAGTCTGTTTTGGGGCTGGATCTGGGGCTGGACTGGGCTGCTCTGGTTTTTGTCATTCAGCACACTTTGATACCGCTCCCCACCTTCCCCAGCCTTCTGTGTAGATCCCATCTGGCTAATAGCAGCCAACAGGGACTTCAGCAAAAATGGTTTTGCTTAAAATAGACTGTTGACTTCTTCTCACACAACTGACAAGTCTAAAACTGAGACAAAGGAGTTAAAATATATGCCAGTGCTGGGTTTATCAGGAGAACTTTGGTAACACCTTTGGGTAATGCACTGTAAAGTAAAAGATGGTGTCTGTCTCACACATAGTTCTGTACTTTGAGGTCTGGGGCGCAGTGACTGATTTGGATGACCTTCTCACTTAGGAGTGACAGTGTGATATAGAGAGGGTGTCCTCGGTAGTGAATGAAAACAAGTGCCTTAGATCAGCTCTCCTTATGTTACATTTTGCACCATATTTCTCAAGTATTTCTAATTTATTTGGCTTATTTTGCTACATATTTTTCAGTATTTGTATGTTGCTGGAAAAGGGGTTGATTGTGCACACTGTTGGACTTCGCAGCGCTGGACACTTGAAATTATTTCAATAGTCTTCACTCTTGCATTGCAAGCCTAGAGGCTGGCTACTACTGGTGTCCCAAGTCCTGAAATTATGCAAAAAGTACCAATTAAGATGGGTTTGTAAGAATAAAAAAGCTTTAAAAAAGTTTAAAAGCTCACCATTACAAATCTCTTGTTTCTGTATAGCAAAACGTGACTGGGTACTTCTTCGTTTTGCAACCTGCTTGTCCCCCTGCCCTAACGTGTGCGGTGCAGAGGGGCTCAGGCTGTGCATGCGCCTCATGATAACTAGGGACATTGCCCGATCCTTGGTGGCTTTTGGGGCTGTAGCTGAAAGGCAAGTCACCGTGTAAGTACCTGACAGCCCAGTACACTCGTGTGACAGGCATAGAGCCATGATGTCAGGAAGCTTTACCAGCACAGGTAGAAAATACACAGGTTGAATTTTGTTCTGGCTCTTCTGTGGCTTTGACTCTGCTTGTTTTCTTCTGATACAATAACTCAAAAATTTGAGTTAATTTTTGGATGAAAAAATAATTAGACAAGACATTGTCAGAATTCAGAAAATGTGCTGATGTGGATTTATGTTCTTCAGCAAGACCCTGGGAGATTTTTTTTTTCCTTTTGAAAACAGAACATACTGTGAGTTTTCTCAGGTCTTCATTTCCTGTGAAGATGTAAAACATCTCAAAGCCCATAATGAGCACCTTAGAAAAATTTGCTTCCCTATACAATTCCATGTACTTGAAAGTAAGTCTTCAGATAACCTGCCTCTTGAGAGACCTGGTAGAAAATCAGAGCTGGAAGAAGGGTTTTTTTGGGGGAAAAAATGTGAAGCACAGGGAGCTTCAAACTAAAGTTGCCGCAGTTTTGCTAACACACACACTGCTTCTGAAGCACAGCCGGCCCCCCTTGCCACCTAAAAGCATGCGTACATAAGCCATAGTGTGAGAATACGGCCAAGTAAAGAGATGTTTAATTCCTTCAGAAACCATCTTGCTGTTAGACTACCACCAATCGCTTAAAAAATCCAGGGTATGAAAGCTCTGTGCATGCAAACTGGTGAAGTTCTTACTGTTGTTTTCCATGTAACATGTAAACTCTTGCTAAAAGCGTGAAGGTTTAAGGGAGAATAGCGAATTCAACTACTTCCCTACACAAGTTTGCTGTAAAACTATCGTGCATCACAGGATATTACGTGGAATAATCTGGTATGAATTAGTCTTTCTTCAGATACTTGTGTCAATGAAATAGTGTGCTCTTAAGATCGTATGTGATGGTTACAGCATTAAGATTGATTCTTCATTTAAGTACAATGTAATATTTGGGGCTCCTGAAGCCCATTCCTTATTCTGTGCTTTGTTTATTCATAGCTTCAGAGAAGAAGGAAACTTTTTTTTTTTAAAAAAAAGAAGTGAAAGGAGGGGTCTCTCCTTAAACAAAACTTAAAGGAGTAGCCGTATTCTGATGGTGGTGTCTGGGCAGAGGTGCAGAGCTGGTACCTTGAGGAATCCCAGCCCGCTGCGCTTGTTGGTAGAGGGCTAGAAATATTCTCTGGTGTGCTGTAAACTATGGGCAAGACTGTTGAGACTAAACAGTAAAAAGCTTTTGAGTGCTTCTGAAAACTGGTGCCAGTCTAAAATCCTGCAAACTGTAATAATTAAAGCACAACATTTTTGTGCTTCGATAACAGGTAAACAGCTTTTAATATTAAGGATTGTTTTTTGTGAAAGAAAAGTAGGACCCTCAGATGAGAATCAAAATGCTTTAATAGTGCATTTTTGTACTTTTACAATGATAAACAAGCATAGATTTCCAAGGCAGGTTGCAAGACTGCCTACACACCGTTCTCTGTATTTTCATAGTCGAGGTTATAGGGGGCTATAGAAATGCAAGACCTGATGAAAGATTACATCAGGCAGCACTGTAAAAGTCAGATCTGGACCACGCATGTACCAAATGCCAGCATGCTCGTGTCAGCAAAGCAGGGGGCTGGTGCTCACGGTCACAGGTTGAGATACATCGCATAATTGCAACTTTATTCTCAAAGAAATTTATTCAAAATGAAGCAGTTCTATAAAATCAAAAGGCCTGATAGAGTAAAACATGGAGTGAATCACTCTTCTCGTTTGGTTGCATTACTGTTAATGTAAGACTTTACAGAGATGGAGAGCATAACTTCTGGAGGATGTGTTCATAAACGCTGTCCCTCCCCCAACTTGTGCAATGAGAGATTTGTTAGCACTCTTGGAAAGAACTCCAGCCCCAAAGACCTTTAGTTTATGCAGATTTCTGGTCCCCCTCGCCATGGATTAAGGACACAAGAGAGGAATAGCTGCCAAATGGTTTAATAGGTGTATATAAACCAAAAAGTTTAATATAGTTTAACCTCTATAGTGGGTGACTGTGAAGGTCAACAAAGTTAAAACTTCCTTAAGCAATTATTTGCACCTTACACTTGCATTTAAATTCGGATTTAAATGATCCAGAAAAGGACTGTGAAGCTAAATTTACTTTGGTGTCACGAAGAACTGCAAACTTGCATGCAAACTACTCGTGTTTTATTTAAAGCTGGGGCTTTCAGTCAGGACTCGAAAAGCCTGGCTTCTGCTCCCATTGGCTTCTCTGGGATTTGGATCCAGCCCAAAGTGCTGCGGGAAGGTAGGGGAAATGCTCTAGGTTTAATTGTCTATGCTGTTCAGAGTCTTGTGTTACAGGGTTAGGAAAACATGGCACCGTGATGGATGTTCATCTGTCAAGAGTTCAAAATCTGCTGTCTATGCATGGCAGTAATTAAATCACCTTAATTGTTTTTCATTATTCTTTTTAAGAGAGGGAAAATTACTTGCCTTGGATTAACATATTTGCCAAGACTGGTATAAATATTTATGTGGTGCACTCTTTCAGTGGAAAGCCTGTACATTCTTCACGGGTCTCCATAGTTCTCTGAGTACAGAATAGTTGTCATTTGAATGCACTACTTACCATCACTTCTCCCTCTTGTAAAGCCTCAGTAGATACTGGGCTTAACAGTAGAAAAGGTAAGAACTTTAGAAGGAAGCATCTCTTGCAACGCACTGATGATACTTAATTTCCTGTGTAAGTGGCAGAATCCTTTGAGGGTTCGTATATTTGAGAAACAGGTTTGAGAGTTCCCATTTTTTTTCCTCTTACAGTTGTAGAAAATACACAGCATTGGAAAAACTACGGGCTTCTCTCTCATTTTTCCTGCTTCCACACTAAGGGCTTCTCCACTCTTTAAAATACTGAAAAAACTAAGAATGTAAACTCTCAGTAAAAGAGCTGCACACCTTCGTTCTTTTTTATAAAGCTCATCAAGCAAAACATTCCTAAAAGTATGAAATAATTATGCCTGTGTTAAGAATTGTGCAACAAAGCCATCACTATACTCCTGACGTGAATAATGCCAGGATTTCACTGTAGATCATTATGGAAAACTCAGGAAAACAGTCAGTGCGCAGCTCTTTCATGGCTCTGTTCATGTGTATGTATGGTCCTTGCTGAGTATCCAGAGAGATGCATTTATGTGCGTTACAGAAAGTAAGCTCAGGGGCTGGTGCTTCTCCATTAAATTGTTCTTCTACCTGCTGACGTTAAAGGGTGAAAGGAATGCTTTTAATGCCTGGAAACTTGGTAAAGTTTTATATAGAAATACCTTTCTAGAAATGTGAGTAGTAAGTCAAAATCCTCCTTAGTGTATTTCAATAAAGCGTTCACACGTTTCTCTCTTGTGTTGCTTTCCTCCAGGACAGCTCCACCTCCGATATAGCTGGACATCTTGAAATTGAGCTTTCAATTGCAGTAAAATCTCTTGAGAAGTTGTAACACTTAACAGAAATGCCTGCCCTTTAAACAGTTACTAATATTAAACAAATGGTTCTCTTTTTTTTCTCTTTTTATTTTTTTCTTTCAGGGCGCTGTTTCCAAGTTTGTACTGTAAAATTCATGACAAACTTCAGGACATGTAAACATTCAAGTTTTGGTGCACACTGCTAAAGTTAACAGTTTGCTAAAATGCTGGGATCAGGAACAGACAAACATTTGTAATATAATAGGAAAGCAAGCTTGTTTTGGCAAGACATCGCTTTAGTAAAAGATATTTATTGAGCTCCCTTCTGTTTTAAGGAGAAAGGTTATACTTTTAATAATAGCGGACATGGCACATAAGTCACGGGATCATTCCTTTGTGTTTTAACTATTCCTGTTGTTTACACTGCTTTGACAAAATCCAACAAAGCTCCTGGCAGCGTGCCCAGAGAGAGAGATTTAATGGGTATTGCAACGTAAACGGAATTGGTGAAGCAGGGAAGGTGCGGCCGTAAGAGCGCGGCGGCTCCGAGGCTGGACCGCGGTGCCAGCTCCACAGTCTCCATCCGTGATGATGAGCACATGCCCAGCCAAGGGCAAGGACAGGGCAAGTGGATCCAAACATAACACTAACGTCATCCCAGCCCACAAATATTATTTCTGCGCTGAGCTTCCTAAGCCAGATGTGGTTTCTAAGTGTTTTCCTTCTGTAGCTCGTAGGATTTCAGTGATAAAGCATTTGGGAAGCTATGCTTTTATACAGAAGTGGGTATGTTACGACAAAATTTACTTAAAATGCACATTGGGCAGGGAAAAAAAAATATTTCTAGGTATCTTCCAATTGTGTACAACCGATATAAATACCTAACACTAATGGAGGGTGCACTTAGCGCGTGTTGGTGAGGAAAGGTATCTTAGAGGGAACAGACACCTAACATGCAGTGACTGTGTGGGGTTTGAGTAGTAAATGCCAATAACCTTTGCTAGCTTTGCAGTTTTGTTAACAAGTTAACCTTACAGAGGCTTTTTTGGTCCTTAGCAGCAGAAGTTTTCTTACGTTACTTCTAATAGGTAATGTATAAAACTGTATGGTAAGCTGATGGTTAATTTGGAACGTGAACTAATTTTTCCCTGACTGGAAAAGTGAGCTGCCGTAGCATCTGGACTACGGACTGGGAGGCAACGATCCTGAATTTTATTTATATTTTTCTTGATGTGTCCGCTCTGTAGAATGCATCCTGAAGGTTACTAGTGCTCCATTGCAGGTACAAATGGCTGAGAGAGAATCTGAGTGGTGACTTTGTGGCACAAAGTAGGAGCAGATGGCATGAATTAGGAGAGCAGTACTGTTGCATCTACCACAAAAACTCAATGACAGAATCTTCAGGCATTAATGGAGAAGTAATCTCCCTCATGCTTTTAAGGGAATTAACATGAAATTTCACATTTGCATGATTGCACACCTATATTGCAGCATGTACCATCTACAGTTGTATTCTTGGTGGAAACTGAACAACAAGGAACTTCACTGGAAATGCACTGGTATCTTGGAAAACGTTAGTATGTATTTAAAAGGCTTCTGTTTGAAAACAAACCGTTATTTTTAAGTAGTAAAAATGTTACTGATGGAGTTGTCCCTGTTCATAAAATAGGGCTACACTATTTATAAGGATGTTTATTTTGTTTCCTAGCATACATTCTCAAATACTGAATTGGTATGCAGTGCCTGTTCTAGTAATTAAGCTGTTTTAAACAAGGATTTTGCATGTAATGTTTAAGGGACCAAGTTCTTTAGAGTATAAAACTGGCAGCCCTTCCAAGCCTTTGTCCTCTCAAAGTGTAAGATGTTATTCCATTTCTTTGAATTTGCTGGAAGCTTACATAGTAATCAAACCTTTCTTCCCCTACACTTTCACCATTAACTAAGTGCACTTCATTATGCAGTTGTGCATGTGGAGATTTAAAATACATAATCTAATGTATTTTACCTATTAGAATAATTAAACTCCATATAAATGTTCACTAAAAGCAATTTTCATTGCAATACTTACACACCTAATACGAGAAGAATTATTACTGTATTTGCCTTTTATTTGAAGGTGAAAATGGAGGCTACATTTGTAGACTCAAGTAGTCACAGTATCTTATTCTGTACACTACATTGTTGTTAACGGAACGCATTACTATACATTTCGATCTAACTGTACAAAATTATAAAATACACTTTAAATGGTAGTAAGAAATGGGGGTTTGTTCTACATTAGACACTTTTGTCTATCGTCTGCTTTAATAATGTTACCACACAGCACGGACAATGCAAAGCAATAGAAGTTCTAAACAATGATGAATTTTGCGAAGAAAAATAAGAGGAGGTTTTTAAAGGAGACAGTGCCATGTAATTAGTTTTGAGTTTCTGTTTCTCTTCTTAAAAAAAACCAAAAAACACAACAATCCCCTGGGGAAAAAAACAAATGAAGCTTTCTTTTGTATGCCATTAAAACAGCTTTGCAATGCCTTTTTTTTTTTTTTTGCAAATTTCTGATAGAAAACAAATTCAAGCGTGGCAATGACTTGAACAGAACCTGACAAAAAAATTTACTTTTTTTTTTTTTAACAAATTGTCTTTAAAGTGTTGATTATTCTACAGATTTAATAAAAAGCAATAAAACACCACACTGAGCATTCCAGTTTTGCTGGGTAAAACTTGCTGCTAATTCCTGGACTTATAGCACATGAGCTATTTTCATAGTTAGGTTCTTTTTCTCCTGCAAAATTCAGGAGCTTTGTGAAAAAGGGAAACCTTGCATGAAGTGATGTGGTACTTTCTGCCAATACCTTCACCTCCACAAATTTAGAAAAGGACCTGGTGGTGAAAATATACTTTAAAGCTCCCAAGCCTTGGTGATGCAAGTCTTACATTCTGCTATTCTGATCTGTTAATTGTAAAAGGAGGATGAGAGTGGTTATTAACTCTTGGAAACTCAAGAAAGAACTAGTGAAAGTTTTATGTCACCTCCCAAAATGTCTTTAAAGAAACCACACAGTGCAGCTTGTGATATTTTTGTAAGTATCAAGGTCCGGGAGCCAAAAACTCTGTTCATCTCTGATTTTAATATTTAAAATGAACTATGTCTTTAGTGATTCAAATCAGATGCTGTGTATTTTTAAAAGAAACGGGATCAATAAGAACTTAGTGACTAGGTGAGGGATTTTAAATCTAACACATCTTTCATGCTCAGTGAGAGAAAAGGGCAGCAGCAGAATAATGTATCTGGTTCCAGGTAGTTCAATGAAGTTTTATTGTCGAAGTAGGGTAGGAACTATTTAATCACATAGGACATACAAGCAAACAGATACCAAGACTACCTTATATGCTATTATAAATCACAGCAATATATTTTAGAACATGTGAACCATTAGAAAATACTTTGGTTGCCAAAAACTGAGTCTCTCAGACATTTCTTCTGCTAAACAGAAAAGCTCCGACGTGCAGTGACTTTATGCATCTGTATGTGGCACTGTAGGATGCTGAAGATGGTCCAGTGTTGCTTCAGGATCAGAGTCTTCTCACAGCTATGTGTTTCCTGGACCCTCAATAACCAATTTCTGCGTGGAATACAGCTGCCCAATAGTAACCTGCAATCAAACCAAAATATCAGAAAGTGAAGCAGGAAAGTAAACAGGTTACAATTTCCGCTTCACAAGAGAGATTAAAAGCAAACCAAGAACTGAGTAGGCCATATATTAAGCCTTATCATAATTACATTTTTCTTTCTATACACATTGTTTTTGTAAACAGTACTACTACCAGCCTAGACCTTAAGAAAAATAACGGATACATAAAATATCTGCATGTACAAAATCCTGAAATAATGACACTGAGGAATACCATTCAAAAGATCATATTAAAAGCAAACATTAAAAGTCACTACACAGGAAAAGGAAACAGGCTGTATGTTTAGAAGAAGGAAAATAATAATGCAGTGAAAGATAAAGAGACGCTTTTTGGGTGGAGAACCTAGATGTAAATTTCATGGTGTGGCATTGTTTCCCAGTTCACTTGGAACCCTAGTTTAATTTGCCTTACAAATGGTGAACACAGTTACACAGCTACTTCAGCAGTAACATTTCACACACACTGTAAGTGACCTCTTGCTCATGAGAGGGTATTCACACCTCAAGTATTTCTGCTTTCTAGTTCAAGAGCAAATGAACAATGACAAAAATGCAACATTGATGCTTTGAATCATGGTGTTCTTTGGTACTTTCTAGTCTGCATTGTAACACTGGTGAATTGTAGCCAGATGTGCAGTTGGTGGTAGGCACACACAGCTCTTGGCTTCACAGCTGAGATGTGGAAAGAGGTTTCATGCGAGCAGGCTAATGCATGCTAATGCAGAAGACAACATTTATTTTAAAAGTATGAATTTTGGAGTCTAATGTTGAATATCTATTATGCCCTTTCTTGCCCCTACTTTCTCCCCAAGGGCTGGGCACACAGTGAGTGGCTCTGTGTCCTTTGCACACGCTCACACAAAAAAGTTAATGTATTTAATTATGGAATTAGGACAAAAAGGGCTATATTCTTAATTACACTAAGCACAATGTATTTAGTAGAATTTAATACCACAAAAACTAAGGCTGACAGCAAGTCAGGCTCTCAAAATGGTAAAATATTAGGGACAGAAATTTTTTGGCATTTTTTGTTTACCGTTTTTGAGGGGAAAAAAATCCTGGCAGCTCTTAAATAAAAATTTCTCATCTATGCCCACACTCCCATAAAATGTAAATAATATTGCCTTTTAGGAAATGAACTATTTCATCTTGATAAACAGCCTTGTCTGAAACTTGTAATGCATTGATTTTAATCTTGAAATATTTATTAGAAGGGAGGATTTATGAGCCATTCTTAAAGGAACAGAAGTTCTCCTTGCCAGCAAATACTCCCTTCTTTTGGCACTCTGAACTAAGCCAGTAACAGCATATGAACAACTCTGATTATTTTTGAAATTACTTACAAAGTATGTTGCATACAGAATATTTAAAACAAAGGCCGTTCACAACTGTGGCACGTGTTACCAGTAGAAGTTTTAAGCTGTCAACAAGTGTTACTTATCCAAAGAACTCACTGCTCTGGGTTGTGTGGCGGGCTATACATTGTAGTCGCTGCCTTACCACAAACCATGCTGTAGTACTTAATTTTTGTATACCGCGTTTTGGAGCCCAAAGAATCTTTAATCCTTTCCCACACAGTAGAGCAAATTTAATGGGAGGCTCAGAGGGATTACAAAAATGCTGAAACCTGAATTGCATTTTTTTTTTCTCCACCAACTGGGGAGATAGACGAGGCTGAGTACGTGACTTCTCAGTCAGTCATATCCAGCCGGGGCAGATGGCTTTGCAGGAGAAAGGTACGAGGTGGTGTTTGCCGTCCCTGTGCCAACAGGTGATGTGATCTACTGCTTTACCTCTTGACTGGAACGCAATAAAATCGTAGATGTGTGTGTCGAGCCGCTTCCTTCGCAAACCAGGGGCGTGCAGGCACGTCAGCGAGCGCACAGGCACCAGTGCTGTGCTCTGCCTGCCCTGCTGCGCTGTGACATTTTCAGCTGAACTTTGAAATTTAAGGGTTTTTTTTAAAAAAAACCATTAGCCTTGAATTTCTAACATGATGATGAAGCCTTTCCCATGCACTTCAGACAAAACAAACAGACCTTCCGTTTATAGCTGCTGAAAAACTCACATCTATAAACATCCCCTGGCTCAGCAGAAAGACCGCACTGGTATTTGCACACTGACACTCATTAACCCTCTGAATCAAACCACTGTTCTTAACAGTGTCCTCCCCAATGCTACGTCTAGAGAAAGCACTTCAGCAGCAAGCATCGCTGTGGATCATTCTCCCAAATTAAAGACTTGAGTGCCTGTCTCTTGTGTTCTTTTTTCATCATGTGTGTTTGCAGCTTATACACCGCATGTAATTTACTCTTCTGGTAGCTGGCTCGAAGCCAGCGCAGAGGTCAGTGTCAGGGTATTTTCATTAATCACAGGAAGCTTTTGTGGAAAAAGGCTCGACCATTTGTTCAGCAGCTCTGTAACCCTTAATTTTATTTACCTCTGTGAGGTAACACATTGCAATTAAATTCTGCAGGAAAGAATGCACAATAAAAACCCACTCTGTCATCAGGAGAAGAGAATCATTAGAAATATAAAGGTTGCTTTTCATATTGTACTGAATTAATCAGTGTTTCAATTCTGCCTACAAAATTATGTACTTCAAAAATAAGTCTGACAAGTCCAACTGTCAAAACCTAACAATCTGTCCTAGTTCAAAGATTTAGTGCAAGTCAATGTGGTCAGCTTTTTCTTGTCAAAAATTATGTTGCCTTCCATCTGCATCCAGGACAAGACTTAGGGTTTCAGAATAGGATTTATTAGCAGATCTAAGTTTGACAACAAAAATCATGGGGAGAAAGAAATTATTGAACATTAAGCACCGGTCCATCCTATAACCCATTCATTCTCTGGTTATTAGGTGGTTGTGTGTTCACTTGGAAACAGTACTTTCCCTTGCTCGTGGCAGGCAGCAGTGATCATGGGGAGTAACTATTGCATGAAATCTTCCACAGCTATTGGGAAAAAGGGTAGTAGGAGAGGTTTTCCCTACATAACAATCTCAGAGGTGCATTGCGGGGATGCGCAGTAAGAATTAAATGAGTAGAATCAAATATTGAAAAAAACCCACCAAAAAAAATGTCCTGAAGACATTAGAAGAACATACCATCACTCAAAAAATTCAACAAATCCAGTTTGATTGCCAGCTCTGAACTTTTCCAATGGTCTCTGGCTGGCGAGTGCCTGACTCTCAGGGGCCCCTGTGGCTGGTGAGCAGGTTACATGCAGCTTCCACACCAAGCCACGCAACAGGCACAGCGTCAGTGGGACAGTGGTCAACTGGGAGGTGGCCTGAACCCTAGGGACTGCCTTCCTACCTGACACAGTCAGTGGAGCAGACCCTGCAGACCCATTGCCACTGATCACAAAATACTGCTAGAAGATCATCTTCATGTTTTGAAGGTGTGTGGCATGTCCTGTGGTTCTTATCCATAAGAAGATTTTACTTTGCAGGTCAGAGCTGAGGGAGAAGTGACTGCTCCTATTTCTGCAGGGCTGAAAATAAGGTGACCAGCTTTTAAATATTTTACTGATTTGCCTCAGTCATTGTACAGTGTGTGGTTCTGCTCTGAAAAGTATGTTGGCATCTTTTCTTGACAGCTGTGTTTATATTCAAAATATCCATCCACTTTGATAACCACCACACTTTTTCCTCCTTAGTTGTGCTGGCTCTGCGGTTCAAAGGTGGTCAGGCATCTCTTTTTACCATCTACTTTTCTGAATTATAATTGTGTGGCGAATAACCTATGAGGTCTAACAAATCCTGCCCAACCCTGATGAAGATACTTTTCCTCACACTCACCATTATATTCCTGCCAAACCTGTGAATGACTAGCTACCTGCTTGGGTGAGGTCTTGCTCACAAATTTCAATGTGAATGCCCTAAAATTAGTCAGGTATGTAGTGAGGTGGCAGACTTGAGGAGAGGTAGTGTCCCAAAAGGAAGTGGCAATGTATAACCAAAGTGTACAGCCACACGGCTGGATCTGAAGAAGGGTGTCTACAGCTTCAGCCAACAAATGCAAAGTCAAAATGTCAAGGCTTGTAATATCTGTTAGCAGGAGGGACAGATGAGAAGGAAAGACAACAGTTTAGGTCTCAGCCCTTGAAGGAATCTTATCACCTTGAACAGCTGGTGACATATCTTGATTAAGATCTCCAGCACATAGAAATATCAACTTCCTAATTGCAATCAGGGTATGTTCTTATGTAAATCAATGCAATATGACTACAGACCCTCACGATGGTACTTCTACCATCGCCTTCTAAGCTAAGTCAATCTAAGAGTTATCCAGATCAGTTTCCTTTCTCTGTGCCTCCTACGTCTCACCCCATTTGTAACACAAATAACAAAATTAACAAACAGTGTGTGTTTATTTGGTAACTTTTCCCTCATTTAAAAAGTTTCTGAAGTGATCTCTAGGGAACAATTTTATGCCCTCAAAGACAAACCAGCCTCAGGGATTTTTCATGCCACTGTTTATTTTTTGATGGTAGAGAAAAGCAAGAGCAGCCTAAAAGGAGATGGTGCAACATTCTTACTCTGTGTAGAATCACCTTATTGGTTAAGACAAGGCCCAAACGCATAGAAGTGCCACCACAGCACAGGAATATGAAAACATTGTAAGACAGCAATTCCTTTAGCTCTCAATTATTTAAAAATTTATTTCCTGAGCGGGCCATCACAGGAGACGTAAAATATGTTTCTTGTTTTTCTTAAAGAAGTGCAGACGATAACTGAAGTTGATGCACTACAGATGGTTTTACATATTAAACACATTTACTTACATATAAAAATATAGAGGTTGCTATATATATACAATCATAAGTATATATATAAAATATATTTTAAACCCCAAACTCTTTGTAAACGCAGCCATCTTCTCTCTTCCGTTGCAAATTTGCATGCAGGGAAGCAATGATTAGCTTATTACAGTCAGGGATCACATATAAATATATGTGGTTCTATATATGCTTCTTCACTATCGAGAAAAGGAAAATCCCTGTTCGTTAATATATATTTATACCATACACACACATATGTATTTTAAAGCAGATTGGTTTGTCCTGCTATACCTGAAAAGCTGACAGGTGTATCTCACAGACACACAGCTGAATCTTAACTAGGAAGAAAAATCACCAATGACAGTGCAGTCATATCGCATGTACTGCTGCTAATCTTGGCCTCTAACACCATATGAAGAAGTTGCCCATTCCTATTTTCTTGCATGATGATTCTAAAATGTGTATTAAGTGATTGTTGACAAGAACAGAAATGTACAAGAATAATTATTACTCTTAAGAGCTGGCAACAGTGTTATATGTTGTTTACCTACTATCTTTCCTGTTGGATGATGCCAAACTATTTGCAATCCTACTGCAAATGTAAGTGAAGTGGTTATTGTTTTTAAGAAGCATTATCTTTTTTTCCCAGAGTCAGATATACTATACATAGCACACCTTATAATAAATATTTTTCGTATCAACCAAAGCCAGTTTAATGTTTTATAAATGAACATGGACAGCAATTTTTGAAATGATTTTGTATTGCAAACATGCCAGTGTCATACATGGTAATTAAAAAAACTCAAACAGAACCAAAAACTCTTCAATAACTGTTCACTGCTCTGCCAAATCTTTGTGCTGGTATTAAATGCTCATTAAATACATAGGTTATTCCAGTTCTTCAGAGCTGGAATCAATACGGAAAAAAATGTATGATTCTGGAGACATTTCCCGTATTTTCAGTGATTCCATTTGTCTACAAAGGAATGGGAAAAGAAGGAAAGCACGAAGCTGAGAAGCCAGAACTATTGTATATTTTACTTCTGCCTGTGTTTTGCAAAAGCTGTTTTCTTTGTTTGTTCGTGCCAAAACATCTTCTGCAGAGTCTGCTACATGAAGCTTTTGAGAAAGGAGGAAAAACTAATTACAGCTACCAGTTGTTTGGCTCTCACTAAGTAGGAAGCTGTAAAGTAAAGTAAGCTAGCTAATCGGCAAGAATTTCTCTGTAAGTTCCTTCTCTTAATTATGATAAATTATCTGTTTTTGTTAGTACCATATGCACTGTATCTTGGTACATCTTTATCCAGCCTATCAGATGCAGGATGGCATAGTTATTTATGCTCTTATTAACTTATTCTGTAGGTCTGTCTGAAGAGATACTTTTCAGTGAAAAGAGCAGAAAATTGTATCTAATCCGGCAATGATTACCACATAAGGATATGCAGTGACGTGCATTTGTATATGATGACCTACAATAGCAAGGCATTCTTAAGTCCTGATTATTTCTCAGTTAAGACAGTCTCTGTTTCTCAAAAATTACACAAACATGCAACTATCCTCACAGACAACATGGCCATGGCAGACGTGGCCTTTGCTCTGAACAGCTACACACTTGATATAGCTTGAAATAACAACTAAGCGTCCTCAACAGAGAAAGAAAAAAAATTGGAAAGCCAGGTGGACAAGTTCATGTGGTCCTTTAGAAAAGACACATGGCTCACTTCTCTCATTTCCCACAAGGCTCTCATCCTAAGAAAAAAAAGAGCATGACAAGGAAAACACCATCTTATTAATACAGGAGATGGTGTGGGCAGCTGCCTGCTGCAGAGAAGAGGCATCCCCCTGCTGCTGCAAAGGGAGTCTGACAACCGTGACAGACGGCGGGTCACTGGAAAGCAAGTGGCGACTAATTCTGGGCTTAAACAGCCAGCTGAAGGCTTGACATGACACACATCCAAGGAAGAAGCAGATCTGCAGAAAGAACTCTCTGACCCTGTGTGATCTTTGCATGATTTCAGCATCATGGCCATCTCAGGCTCACACCTCTCCTCTCTCCCTACTACTTGTTACCTGCTGACATATTCCAGCATCTTGGTTTTTCTCCATCGTTTACATATAAAACCTCTACCTCCACAGAGCCAAACACAGAAGCAGCAGGTCTTCTAAAGAGTCAGTCGCCTGTGGACAAAGTGGAGAAACTTAATATAGGCTGATCTCTTCTCATCATGGCATGCAGAAGAGAAAAATCACTCAGTTAAGATGCTGAGTGTGGCAAGAAGAGGAATACAACACATTAGTACTTGAAAATACAGAGACAAAGATCTGGATAACATTGTGCTGAGTGTGGTATAACAGGTACTCTAGTAATGCTGAGATATTTGGTATGTAAATGCCCAGACCATTCACAGAGGACCCTATGTTTTGTAGCAACTACATAAGCAGAATTCATTAAAGCCAGTGCGAGTGCCTGCCTTACTTTTGTCAGTAGTATAATACAACAGCCACTGTCACAAAACACACATTCTGCACCATGTCCAGGAAAATACTGTAATGTGTGTGTACCACAGATAAACTAACTCCACAATACATACAAAGACTTAATTGTCATTATAAAGGGAAAATATTTCACTCCTCCATGTCCTCTTGGATCGCTAATTGAGAGAGACTTTTGAAAACACTAAAGAAAATTCAGTCCTTACAGATCAGTACAAACAAATAATAGATACGCTTACTGAGAATTGTAATAAAGTAATTTCATAGCACTAATAGGGTTTCGTACTGTGAACTACTGCAGACCTAAAATGAACTGCCACTTAATGCTTGACAACAGTTATAATTATAAAGATCACCCTTTGTAACATTTGTATCTGAAGTCAGATGCTAGAAATGTGATGTACTGAATCAACTTTAGCCTCACTTGTTATGTAAACTGGGGAATGTGGCCGCTGGGAAGAGCCACAAAACAGTTACACAAGGATGTTTATGGAATGTTTGTAGGTTAACATCTTTCAGAAAATTACTTATTTCCCTCTGCGCCTGCCCCCTTTTTTAATACAGCACATCACCTTCTACATTTATCCGCCCTCCTAGTTTCAGAAAATTTCTACACAATTTCTGATTTTGTCCCAAACCACTGGAACTTACAGAAAGTTCCAGAGACAGTGATTGGCACATGGACTTTCTGTGCTTTTAAGTAAGATTTGCCTGTCTGAACGATGATTGTCTAAAGCCTTGAAAAGCTTGCATGCTTCATCTTCACCATATTTTTAAGTGAATGATACATACAGCAAGTGCAAGGCATTGAAGTATGTGCATTGAGAAAGGCTGAACTTCAGGAGCTAAGACATCTTGAGATGGGAAGTACCAAGGCAATAAGGACTGAAAAGGAAGACTGGTTGGCTGTAGTTCTGGGAAAATGCATCTGAGGGTCTATGTAGGAGAAACATGCCAGAGAAGATGTCTGAGCTCCCCCAAATCAAAAGTAGCTGAGGAGCATGCAAGCCCAGCGTGGCGAAAACAGCCAGCATCAATGATTCTTCAATGAAGAAACTGCTGTCAGTGCAGCGGCGCAAGGCAATGCAGAATGCTCTAGAACAGGGGTGTCAAACTTGTTTTCACTGGGGGCCGCATCAGCCTCGCGGTTGCCTTCAAAGGGGTGAGTGTAATTTTAGGACTGTATAAATGTAGGAGGAGTTACATTTACACAGTCCTAAAATTACCTTCGGTCCTTTGAAGGCAACCATGAGGCTGATGTGGCTCCTGGTGAAAATGAGTTTGGTACTCCTGCCCTAGCAAATGTGTTTGGCTTGGCAGTACGGGAAACCTTGGTCACCAATCCCAGCAAGGCCCGTGCCTCCTTCCATTCAACGTTCATCCCTGTAGTATCTTACACGGCACAACAGTCACCCATGCGCATTCACTACACTTTCGCTTTGATTTTTATAAACAGGACATTTGCACAGTATCTGCAGTACCAAAGCATGAGACTGGATGTACATCTGCAGTCATAACTCTGTAAGACAAATGGTAAACAAGCACACAACATGCATTATGCTTGAGGACTCTCCAGTGGCAGCTGAGGGAACACGGCTCCTTGCAGGATCCTGCCCAATATTTTACAGAAAGTATATACAGGTAGCAGAAGTGCAGAGAGGTATAATTACTTTCAGAGCTCAGATCTTAGATTACCTGTTTAAACAAAAGAATTTACTGTAACTAGTCGGAAAACTGCAGCAATTAAGACAGGTTGGCACAACCACTTACTACAGAAAGATCCACCAATTAAAGCAAATATTTCTTATTTCAAGCAGAATATACTTGTGTGTACATCTGGTAAGGCAATACAGTATTTAACTACATAAACTTGGATTTGTTCTTTTATTTATTTTAAATCTTATCCAGTGCACCAAACGCAAAGGGGAAAAGTTCAGATGACTCAGAACTGTAATACTGTTTAGCCTAGCAATTTAAATTTTCTGGTTTGTTAGTGGCCTTTGATCCATTTTTTGAAATGCATTTTAATGGGCTACTGATATTGGGAGGTGAAAGACATAGTGAGCTGCTGAATTTTTACATAAGTGTATATTACCCACAGTTTAATTATTTGGTGGTGATACATCTGTTTCAAGAATCCAAACTGTCCTTACTGAGATACCTAGTGATGGTTACAGGATGGAACCAGGTATGCTGTGTTTTGTAAAACTGCCAGGTGCTTTAACACCATTTTACAGTTACAAGGCCTTCTAGCATTTTTGGGGAAAAAAAAAGTCAATCCTGTATCATACACAGAGGAACACCCTCCCCCCCCGCTTTGTTTTTTCTTTCCTGTCCTTCAAGAAGGCTAAAACTAAGGATTAAACTATGAAGAACTACTTACTCTAAGGTTCTAACATGCCTCTTTCTCCACACTGGTGTTATGTTACACAGACCTCAGTCATGACTAGAGGTTGAGCTTTTTTTGGGCACATTCGAACTACAAAATTAAATCTGAAAGAGAAGAAATAACTAACTGAATTTATCTTTAGAAAATTATCTGTATTTCAAAAGGTAAATTTTGTATGGGATTTTTTGGATCCAATCTGTGTCTTCACTGAGAAAGGAGCACCTCATCTATGTAACTACTTACGTGTCAAGTCCCTACTGCAGTGTTTAGATAATCCAGAAGTATATAAGGAAAGGAGTAAGAGTTTTTATTTTTCTGCATTAACAAGACTTCATTTTTTTGGCAAAATTCTAGCAGATTACTAAACTACAGTCATCTGTTCCTGACAGAATCACCATTTTCTTGTTTATCTGAATTTCTCTGATAGAAGATACCCAAAGATTTATTTTGGCTTAGTTAGCCATCATTCCCTGTTCAGTATCTCCAAATTCCACACCTGAAAGAGGCCTTCACTTCAAAGAACTTTTTTCTTCCCTCCTGCTCCTCTTTTGGGAGAGTTCTAGTGAAAGCCATACAAAACACACAACATTGCTGTTCTCATGGGGGGAACAGAGGTAGTCCCTTGAGCTCTTGGGAATCAAAGGCTTCAGCATTTGGAATTTCAGCTGGAAAAAGCATTGCCTGGACTGACTAAACTCTTCAGAAACCTGAGGAGAGAGCAAATGAGATGAAAGGACATTGATGTTTTTAGACTGAGGATGAATTTGTTGAATTTCAGCCAAGGTTTGTGGCTGTGAGTTGTCATCTGCCATCCATTGTACCATGGACACCCTGAGGTCAATTCTCTGGTTCAGCTTGGTTTCCAAACCAACACCCCACGCAAAAACGTGACTCTGATCTACTTTATTAAGCAGTCTCCATAGGGGTGTAATTGCAAACACAGTGAACCACCTGTCACTCTTGAGGATACTCCACCAGGTGAAGCTGGGTGGACTTCTGCCTTCCCACAGCCTCTCCCCGGGGTAGGAATCGCTGCTCCTGCCTCTGGGCACTGAGGCCACTGCCGCTTGCAGCTCCGCACCAAGCCAAATCCAAGCCCTCACACTCGAACCTGCCCGAGTTTAGTCCAGTGTCCTGCCACCAAGCTCTTCTCCAGCCACTGAGCTCACGCTTGGCCAGTTCCATACACAAATGAGTTAATTTCCCAGCACTCCTCAGCCCAGCCATTTTTACAAACACTAAGAAGGAATAAGGAGGGAGAAAATAATTATTTGCAAACCCTCCAGCTTTTTGAGCAGGAGGTCTCTGTGTTTGTGTGGATATATAGGGTATAGCTTACATAAACTTGTTTAATTGGAATAAACTATAGCAGCACTTTTTTCTTTTTTTTTTTTTTGGAAAGATAAATTACTGGGTTTAGCACAGCTGGTAACAGCTAATTCTGTACAAAGAGTTCTTTTCAGTAGTGTGGGTGGCAAAACACTTTCAGCAACTGGCTTAATTAGTTCTTCCTTCTTTGCAATAACACAGGACAGTTCACAGAAGAGAAAAAAGAGAGATTGTAACAGAAGACATGGTATAAAATCATCCTGTTTGCTCTTCTGGATTTGCCAATTCTCCCTTATTTAATGTCACACTAATTGGAGGCCTGCCCTGGTATTTCCCAGCACAGACAGCAATTAGGAGCGAGTGGTTAGCACTTATTCCAAATATAGGCAGAGAGCACCCTCTGTTCCTCTGCACTGGGTAGGATAGAGCATTCCTCAAACAAAACAGCCCGGCCAAAACCGAAGAGCACAGTGAGGGGAGCACCGCAGAAGGCTTTCCCCTCAGCAGAGCTGCCATACGGTTTGTGGGTGGCTTGTTTGGCAAGGGCTGGGAAGCCCGAGCCGCTAACCAGACCCGCTCCCCAGTGCCACCTCTCCGACACAGATCATTTATGTGACAAAAAGCAGCACGGGTGCCAAGCACGCATCACATCAGCTTCACTGCTCACAGCGTACAGCGTGCCAGCTGTAGCACAAGAACCCCGTGCCACAAACAAGCACTAACTTTAACACACAGACACCTTCCTCTCCATACCTGCTGGCCAAAAGCACTCAGGCTCTTCCACCGGCACACATATGGACATGCAAACGCTCTGTAGCTGTCAGCAGGACACAGCTCCTACCAGATAAAAAATGGGCTTGCAAGATCCACTTGACCTTCTGCATGTCAGTGAGATAGAGGGGAAAGGCCAGGAAGGGCACAGATGTTTGCATTTACCTTCATTACAGGCCATTTAGGAAAGAGCTGGAAATTTTTTCTTAGCTGTTTTGTTTTGAATAATGACTCTGGGGCTGTACCGAAGTGAGTTACAATCTAAAAAACAATCCAAAGTCTTACAAGCCGTTACCAATGTTTCTCTTTCTCCTAACTAGACTGAAGAAAGCTAGGACTATGAAAAATTGGCTAGAAAAACTGCACATGGAGAGGAAAAACAAATTAAAACTGAAGGAATATTTTACAAAGACAAACAAAATATCCAATTAATGAGGAAACTCTCAAGATCCTTTCAAGGAAAAGCAGGCAGTGAAACTGCAAATAACAGCATTTACCCATATCTACACTTCCTGTTTTTTTCAGGAAATTATTTTTATACTTGCCCATTCATTTCTTTTGGCAGCAAGTGGAAGACAGAGGCTTACTGCTGTAGATATTGTTATATTAGGCAGCCTGATTAAAAACAAGATCAAATCAAAACTTCTTATAACTGCCCACCAGTCATTTCTAGCATGAGCAATCTGATACTGAGAATAATGTTTTCTAATAGATGCTTCTCCATAACAGTTATTAGAAAGCCTATGAAATTTTGGTCCTTGGAGGTTGTTGATGAATCTTGAAAAGTTTGTTTAAACACACTTGCGGGTGGGGGTGGGAAGGAAAAAAAAAGCCAGTTAATGGGAATGTATTGAATATAGGATTTTGTCAGTGAAGAATCCTGTCAGAAATAATTTCTAATTAGACACTTCCTAGTTTTTGTGGCTTGACAGGTTACATACATATTAGTTTTCTTTCCGTTTATTGTACTTAAAAAACACTGAAACAAAAAGAAAAACTGACTATAGACAGTAAGCAGTGAAGCTACTTGCATGAAAGCTACTAAGAGGGACATAAATGGAAAGCAGAGATTCCTCCATTATTTTTCAGTAGTAATCATCTCAGAGTTACTTTTAAGGAAAGGGAAAGCAAGATTAACTGGCAAGAGATTAGAAGTGATTCTTTACTATATGTAACGTATTATGTTCTTCAACACACACATGCATCCAAAAAATATCTTGCTCATTTTATGTCAGCTTGCTTATTCTATTTAAAAATACCATTAAAAACTTCCATCTAAGCCTCTGCACAAAACTCCCTTTGGGAAAAGAAAAAAACCACATAGGAAAGCGAGCCAGTAGATGGCATTGTGGCACTTCAAAAAGAAATTCCAGAAAACCTCACTTAAAAAATGCAAGCCTAGGTACTGTGTTTAACCACTTACTGCTTAACCACTGTAATATTTTGTTCCTGCTCAATGCTACACATGCACAACTGAATAAACAAAACCACAGGATGTGGCTGCACTGTCATACTAGCCCTGAAACAAATCTTCTCTGCTCTGGTTCCCAAATCCAATTAGCTCTGTATGCTAAGATTTACAATCCCAGATTTGAAAAGATGATCCTTATTTGATGACTAATGTCCCATGAGCAATGGCCATCAAGGGAATCCCAGAAGGGATGTCATTAGTTGAAAAATGTCTCTAAAAAGTAATCCTGTAGATCTTATAATCAGTGCAGATGATACCATTTCCTGTCATACAAAACCTACTGTGGAATAGATATCATGCCTGAAAAATAGTTTTCTGGAGTATTTTATGAATATTCCCATTTTCTTTCAATTAAACTGCTGATATGCCCACATGGGTAAGGATGAGGAGACTGTTGGAACACAGTAGTTTCTTGCACAACACAGGAGTTCTCTGTATTGCTAAACCCACAAAAACTTGGAACCATTTTGCAGCACTTAATGTACAAAAAACTCAGGAATTTAAGGATTTTATTGCATACACAGACAAACTTACTTAAACTGAATTTAGAGTTGCAATTATCAGTAGTTTATCTGCACGTTACTTTATAACCTTGATCAGCTCTGAGCAGGGAACTGGACCAGAAACCTCCAGAGGTCCCTTCCAGTCTCAAGTATTCTAAGAGGTTTATATTTGGATGCTCCATGCGATATTACTCTTTAAGAAAAGGTCTAGTTTCACTGTGGTATATGTTTTGTCAGGAATTTCTAAAAATCCTTGTATCATAACAACAAAAAAAAAAATCAAGATAGTGTACTTGAATATGTTAAACTTAATTAAATTCAATAGTGTGCTGTGAGTGAACAGTTGTATAAATTTGTATTTTTCCATGTCAGTTGTACTACAGCAAGTTAAAGCAGTCTAGTGTTCCTGATGGAGAATTTCAACTTCAGGTTTCCATTGGCTGATAGGCTAATACTTGAATGAAATTAAAAAACCCATGAGTTGAAATAATTAAAATAGTTCAAATAGTTCTCCAAATTTAATATGTGCAAAAATATCATGCTCACTTAAATAAAGCAGTTTTTAAAATGTGGGAATTTCCTTATTTTAAGTACCTTTTAAAGACACAGAAGACGTAAGAAAAATGTTTCTTCCATCCCCTTATGAAGTTATGAGTGCTACTGTGAATGTTTAAGTATTAAGAAGGAATGCCTCCTTTCTGGAACAGAGGTGATGGTCAGGTTGGACTGGAGCACTCAGGAGAATAGGGGAAACAGTCATTCCTCTTATCACTGCCTCCTTCTAAGTGATCCCCCATCTGTAGAGGCAGACGACGTGTCACAAACCCCAAAGCATTTCAAAGAGAAAAGAATGGCACAAGAGAGAAGAGAACATAAGCCCTGCAGTACTGGAGCAATTCAAGGATCCATCTTTTCAAATATGTTGTCCCAACCACTGGCCACCAGCAGATCTTCAGGAAGAGGGAGAATGAATATGATACACATATATATCCATCTTTCTGCTAGAATGTCTCTTCTGCTTCCAGTGACGGCAACTTTTTAGCAACTTCAGGGCCATGTAGCTACAACTACACCATCAGTATAACAGAGTTGATTAATTTGTCTGATCCCTGTTTGTACCCGGCTACCCGCAGGCCTTCCAGCATGCTGTGGCAATGAGTTCGACTCTATAAATGTGTACTCTGTAGTTTTGTTGAACTCTCAAGCTTGATGGCTGATCATGTTGCTTAGACCTTGTAAAACAGTAAAACCAGTAAAAAAAAGTCAGTCCATTGTTATTTTCTTCAGAACAATTTTCCTCTTGGGAGAGCTTTCAGGTGGTAAATTCTCCATGGAAAGATTCCTTCTTTTATGTACAAATATCCAGATACCAGAGAGGAGGAGAACAGCCTACATCAGAAGTACTCACCCAACTAACACCTATGTGGTCAGGAGCAGAAAAAGCAGGACTGACATTATTTCTGAACAGGGTGGGAGAGCACCTTGACACCTGCAATTGTCCCGCTCTGCTCTGCACTGGTGCGGCCTCACCTGTAGCACTGGGTGCTGTTCTGGGCACCACAGGATAAAAAAGACATAAAGCTACTGGAGAGTGTCCAGAAGAGGCTACAAAGTTGGTGAAGGGTTTGGAGAGGAAGCCGTATGAGGAGCGGCTAAAGTCACTTGGTTTGTTCAGCCTGGAGAAGAGGAGACTGAGGGGAGAGCTCATGGCGCTACAGCTTCCTCACAAGGGGAGGAGGAGGGACAGGCGCTGATCTCTTCTCTCTGGTGACCAATGACAGAACCCGAGGGAATGGCAGGAAGATGTGCCAGGGGAGGTTTAGGTTGGACATGAGGAAAAGGTTCTTCCCCCAGAGGGTGGTGGAGCACTGGAACAGGCTCCCCAGGGAGGTGTCACGGCCCCAAGCCTGACAGTGTTCAAGAAGAGACTGGACAAGCCCTCAGACACATGGTGTGAACTGTGGGGTTGTCCTGTGCAGGTACAGGAGTTGGACTCCATGATCCTTGTGGGTTTCTTCCAGCTCAGGACATTCTATTATTCTATTTTTAAAGCAGAGGCTTTCAGAGTACCCAGCTGTGTCTCCTTCGCATAGTCTGCTTTGAAAAGTCTATTGTATCAGAACAGACCCTTAGAATAAACACAGTGTGACCTTGCTTGCTGAACTCCAGAGTGTGGTGGCTCACAGGCAGAGGAAAGCATCCTTCACTGTCCTATTCATACTGTGAATTTGGTCTTGTATGCCGTGAGGTTTGGTGCTGGGGACTGCCACAGAATCAGCAGGAAGATGATACTGGGTCACCTGATGGTTTTGCCTTCCAGGAAATTCACATGCAACTTATATTGTTACAGACCTGCATCAAACTGTGATTTGCAGGGGACACCACTTATGTGTCAGTAAGAAAATAAATTTGGTTCTTTTCTCAGGTTCATCAGTTACCCTCTGCTATCGTGGGAGTGCTTGATGAGGAAGGCAGCCTGACCCATACAGAGAAACACTTTTTGCCAGCAAGATGTGGCCATTTTGCCCTTGCAACTGAATCCACAGAAATTTGATTTCCTTGCAAACACATCCAAGTGCTTGAACTTTTTGTCCTTTGGCATACTCATAAATCTCAATTCTTCTTGTATAGCCAGTGCTTCAACAGAATCAGAGTTGGAGCATATGTGAAAGTATTCACACTCTGATCATGCCAGGTGGTACTTTCTCAACTCATTCAGTGACTATGGGTGCAGTGACCAGCCACTACTAAACAACTCGTGCTATATCTAGTATTATTTTGTTTTAGAGAATGGCAATTATAGCTATCCCCAAAGACGAGATTTTTTGAAGATGAGTACTGTTTCAAAATCTGTGTTGTAAACAATTGGTATAAATTACTTCTGAAATTTTTCTCAGTGGGCTTGGTGCTGATTTACCAAAGCTGAGGCCACTATTTAATCCAGTATCAAATTAAGGAGATTTTCTGAGATAATAAAAAAATGGTGACAACTCTGGTTGTGCCACAGGCTTTCATTGCTCTTCCAGACCAAAATTATAGTCAGAAAAAAACCCCTGCCCTTACTTGCACAGACATAGGGAAGATTTATGGTAGACTTCAAGCTAACATAGTCTCTGAAGTTTTTCCCCCTTGCCCACTGCTTATACGACTGGTAATTATTTGTGAAAAAACAACTTTATAAACCATAATGACCTACAACCATGGAGCATCTGGACCACGTGGGAAGCTCAGTCTTACAGATCCCTCAGGTTGGAGGCTCCCCACTGACAGCATCTGACCAGAGGAAAAACAGATGGCCAACTTCTCCAGAATTTTCTGCCCACCTGACCTGATGTTCTTTACACCAGTCACTTGGGCAGATTTAAAACAGGCTGAAAAATCCCCTGTGTAAATTAAAGAGTTAATTATGTGGCAATACTTCTCAGTCCTAAACATTGGGCGTAATCACTGGGGCTCTGGATGTACTTTCGCTAAAAAAGCAGACCAACAGAAAATGCGTTATCAAGATACTACATTTGCTAATTTGCTGTACAATTCCAGGGTTAATTGACAACTTCTTGCCATTTCTGAAAGCAGTTTGACCAATTTTTCCAGGAACTCCAACACTGCCTACAGCAAATCTATGTGAGGTACAATAATATCTACTGTTTGCAAGTAAAAGAAAAAGCTCTCAACTCAGCAAGAATTATGTTTATTAACACTCACACACACACACCCCCACCAAAAAAAATCTTACAAACTGGTGTACAGATCCTCTGTACAAATCAGCATTTGTAGACTAATATTTCTCACTTTGTTGCAAGCTCATAATCCTACCAATAGTTACATTAAAATATAGCAGAAAGGAAAAAATACAAAGAAGGAGAGTTAGCCAATTCGGAATTTCTTTAAACTGCAAGCATGCAAATCAAATTTAACTAATAAGTTAAAATTTTCTAATTGTGATTTGATTTGAGCATTTATGTTATTACCCCAGAAATTCATTCTTTAACTGCATAATTAGTTACAGGAAAATGATTTCAAGTGATATTGGATCAATTTTCCTAAGCCTAGTAAGCTTCTATGGTCACACTGTCTGCATTTCTGCTGGCAGTAACTTCTGAAGCTGCCAACCCACTTTTACAGCAGAGATATTAAGTTCTCACGGGTTCCTATGGATACCCAGCAAGCACCTACAGGAAATGCCCAAATTAATAGCCTCTCTGGAGGAGAGGCTACAGCTTAAGTGCAATTCTCTCTGGTTAGCCACCAGAGTATCGATTCGGGAGAGGGAAGTTGTAAACATTTCAGCTACAGGGTAAGCTTACACAAGACCTTTTAAGTGATGAGAGAACCTGATAACAGAGTTGTGAGACACAACACCACAGAAAAGCAGATTTCTTAGATATACATGTCCATAAACTGTCTTTATAAACTTCAGACAGGACAGACCAACAAGCCATCACAAAATAAGGGAAAGTGTATTCAGAGTCACCACCGATTCCAAAATGTTCCTCCCCATGCAGTGGCTCCATCTCTCATCACCTGCCTTTCATTACTGGCTCCCATTTCCAGCATTTACATTCTGCTGAATGCAGGGCAAAAGCCACACAAAAGCAATAGTCACAATCTAAGGCCACTCCTTTCCTGCCAAGGCACACTGTAGCTTCTTCCATGGGGTGACAAATAGCTGCCCATCTCTCCCTATTTTAGATACAAACCCTCTAACATGTATAAATTGGAAGCACTCACCGCAAGAGCTTTTATCTCACTGTGTTGCTTTTTCTCAGCTCATGTTAAGGGACGTAAGTTCAATTTTTTCAGAGGGAAACGTTGAATTGCTAAAGGATAGTATAAGAGATGGACTAAAACTTGCCCCAGTTACTACAGACTGCCTGAGTCAACATGCAAGTGTTACAAAACTTCCCATGCAAACTGAAAAAGTTAATCTTAGAAACAAGAATGATAAATACTACACTTCATAAAAAAATGTTTTTCCTTTGAAATTCTGATTAGAAGATAATAATGTACTTACCATTTTAGGGAGAAACTTTCTCAGGAAATACAGTGGTAACACATTTATAATTTGCTGTGACTCAGATGGTATCTGACTTAACTCTCCTTAGTTTGCTCCTTCCCAGAACCCAGCTAAATTCTAATGCCTTAGTTCTACAGCGATGCCAAGTTTCCTTTCATTACAAAGGCTGTGAAGAACTGCAGAACAACTTCTAGTTAAAAAAGCACTGAGCAAAATAGTCTGAGCAGATGCGATGGTTTGGCTCGTGTTACTTTATGTTTTTACTCCTGGAAAGTGAATGAATGTATTTTCAGTCTTTGTTTTACTCTACTTTCGTTAAAAAAATGGTGCAGGCCCTGCACATGATCCAGCCCTGAAGTAAGCCTGCCAAAGAGGCATCACTCTTACATAAAAGAATCTTGAGCAGTTTGTTCATGCAAGAATCTGGTCCAAGAAGAAAGCGAAGTCAGGTCACGTTAAGTTCTTGACTACAGGTTCCTAAGGCAAAAGTCAGTCAAACACATGGAATAAAATGATGTTGTCCAACAGTGTCCAGTGTCCCACCTGCAGTCACTGGTTTCATGGTAAAGGAACTGGGGGAAAGGAAGCTATTTCCTGAGGTAGCAGCAAATCATCACTTAGAGGTCTGTTCTGCAACACCTACTGAGAAGGCCAGAAGAAAGTCCTAGTAGGCCACAGCTAATATAAACATAACAAAACCAAACATTCGTCAATGCCAGATAAGAAGAAACCATCTTTTGGAGGGAAAAAAAGATACTGACAAAGATTGGCAATAAATTAGAAATGGCCCTTTATTTTCACGGGAGGCAGGAGCTTTCCGTCTATTTGAAAGTACGGTAAGACTCCTTCAAGTCAGACACCACTTACTGCTACGTTAAATGATGGGAAAGAAAATGCTACATAGGAGTGCCTGAGTGCCCAGAATTTCAACAGACTGCATTTGCTTTTATATCCATAAAAGGCCATCTCTACACTGCTAAATGCTGAGAATATAAATTTTTACTGAATGTGTTTTGCTTCTGCTGTAAAAATATAAGAAGGAAAAAAGTTCATGGCACAGAGATTTGGTCTCTTTGTGCCCATGTTGCTAGTCAATATTAGCATGTAAGTTTTTAATGATTCGCTATACTGTTTGATTATCCACACCCCAAAACCACCTTCATTAGCAGAAATATTGATTTTACAATGTTCAGTCCTACACTCTTAAGAAATATGAGCTGATAAACCTAGTCCTGAATAATAAACAATTAAACTGATATAGTAATAAAATTCTAACAACGGGAAAATGTCCTCCTGCATCTAAATTGAGTTGCAGCAGACAACGTTTTAAATAAATTTAGTTTGAATCCTGCTGAGGTAATCATTTAGGGAGTGCTGCCTTGCCAAGCAAGTCACCAAGTGCTCCTTGAGAGGATGTGACTCTACTGTGGCCACAATGTATTGCCTGGTTCAAAATATTCCCCCTGAAGTAAAACAGAGTCATAGCACAAGGAAAATGGTGCCAAAGGTCAAGCTGACAAGCTTTTCCTATCAAGGAGAAAAGCCACCTGGTCCAAATCCAGTTTTTTAAAAGAATGACCAAAAGTCAGTGCTTTTTCATTCAGTGTACAGAAAAATGCTGTCAGCATATTCCCCAGATGTTTATGTAATAAAAAATAAACTTTTTCCTCTTTTATATGAATAGGAAATTCTGAGCATCTTTTCAGTCTTCGAAACCATAGCATGGTTACAGTCAATGGACATATGTTTAAAATAGGAAAAAGAACTTCACTGTTCATAACATTAACTCTAACAGATAGACTTTAAAGTCTAAAGGGACAAGCATAATACGTCAATGTTACCTTCTGTTTTAAAGCAGCCACAGTATTGCTGGTAATTCCAGAGATAAAGCTGTAACTATTTAAGCTACAGAACCTTCACTTCTGTCAAATTCTGCATTTGCACTTTGTTACAAGTGTGTTTTATTCAAATAAAATGTCAGCAGCCTTCTATAATAAAAGATTAAACACTGTAATTAAGTGCCCAGAATGGTCATTTAGGGGAAGACTCTTGTCACTTCATAGGAAAAATACACACATTCCCACAACTACCCCTCCTTTTCCTGATTTCTTTGAAGGACCAACCTACATGGCTAGGTCAGCACTCATAAAAAAGAAAGGAGCAAAGCCTTTTTAAGTAAAAAGAACACATTTTAATCCATTCTTCCTTGAAAGTAAATGTATCTTTCAGGAGTGGCAAAAAGCATGTTTTAGCTGTAAGTCAGTCCTTATGTAAAGAACTAAAGTAAATAACTAAATCTTGGCTAATATTTGACAGTTGCTGCCTTACGGAAACACTGAGGTCTGCAAGGACAGTGGCAGGATGATTAAATGGTAAAACAGTATGTCAGCCGTTGAAGAGATTAAAAACCGACAGCCTGTATAACAGCAACAACAAAAAAGATCAACAGGACAACAGCAAGTGGTGGTATCAGCATTACCAGAAACACGTCACGTGAAAGAGGCGTTAGCTCCCATTGCAGCGCCTAAGCGAGTACCTGAATTCCCAAGTGTCCTGAGGTGCGGAAGGCTGAGGGACATACTAAGGTCCAGCCCATTTAACAAATTATGTTTGTCTAAACATTAACATTTGTTTTTCTTTTCATTTTTAAGAGATTTTTGGGTGTTGGCAGACAGTGCTGGGTGCTGGTGCAGGCCTGCTCCCCACTGCTGGAGGGCAGCAGCCCCAGCACCTGGGGTGCTGTGGTTGGGAGGGAGCTGGCGTGGAGCTCCCCGATGCTGAGGGTTATCAGATGGTGCTGAGAGTTATCAGATAGTGCTGCAGATGTGTTGACAAATCTGTAGCCTGTTTATAAATTCATATATGCAACGCAACACAGACAGGACTCCGAAACAGTATGTCAAGCAGAGCGTACAGATTTCCTTCCCACTTGCAAGAACCAAGACTCCGGATCTTGACTCCTCTGCTTCTCCAGAAGAAAGCACCACAAACACAGTCAAAACCAATTAGTGGGGCAGGCTATGGAAGGTATTAAAACCCTTCTACGACCCTTCAGTTCCACCTGTGTCAGAATAGCTGTTCTAAGTCCCAATGCAAAAGGAAAACTGTGGGGACAGCCAGTATAAGCACAACCCCAAGCAGACCTGCCCAAAAAGATGCTTAATGTATGGACTGACAGCATCAGTCAAGAGCTGACACATGCTGAGTCTCTCCATGTTGTCAACAATAGGCAACTGTGAGAATGGCAGCCAGAAGGCAGCTGATTCTGGGAGTTTCTGGGTGACGGTTGTAGGCCAGACCAGGTACACAATGACAGTCACCCCATGGGCTTCCTACAGATGGTGGCTAGTGCTGGGTGGCAAGCCAGGAACCTTCTAGCAGCTCAGGCTCTCAACAAGCTGTTTAGAAGTTTTCCTTCAGATTCTTTTTAGCTCTACGTATGTTCTTGTTTTCCTTTCATTGACTTTATTAAGATTAATGATGAAAAACAGATCTATCGAAACTTGCTTCTTTATGTGAATGGTACCTTCAAAGTTCATCTAGGATCAGGCAATAGAGTCCTTAAAGCTGTTAATAAAACTCCTATATGTTTTATTTGAAAGTGTGCAGCATGCTGCTTATATCAATCTTTAGCTATTTATGAGAAAAACTTTGACTTACATTCCTTAATTATTAGAATTTACTGAGAAATTAATACACAGGACAGGTAGATGCATGGACTTAATTGGGCAGCAAATAATGCAAACAGAAATAAAATATTATCTACTTAAAATAATTAGGTAAATAGATACCGATAGAGAAAGTGGTTTTAAGGTCATAATCAGTGCAATTTTAAGAACTGAAATGGACTGGGTACTGATTTCTACCTGTTACTACAGCTTCCAATTCTCACTTTTTAAATGTTTTCTACTAAACATTGTGTAGTGTTTTCAGCACTGCAAACTTTTTTCTTAAATCAGTAATCTGGAAAAAAATACGTTCAGTCCTGTGACAGCACATTTCATCATAGGTAATTCAAAACATTTTGCCAAATGGATCAGTTAAATTTCACAAGTTTGCTGTAATGTAATGCAACAACACCAACTTTTTTTAACCTCCCCCTGCTTAAACTTTGTTAGAAAACTTGAGTATTTGGACGTAAACAAAAAATGATTTTTCAGCCATCAGATCCACTTGACATTGAGAAGAATGTCATCAGCACTCACAAACTACTTTTAGTTCCTACTGATCAGATTCATGCTGCTGTCTCTGAGTCAGGATACACAGGGCAAACTGATAAAATCTGACAAAAGTGTATCAGAGGACCCAAGCAGCACACAAGCGAAGGTGAAATGTCACTATTTTGCCTGAAATGTTAATTATCCATTATAGCTTTTGTCCTGACACATTTTTCTGTTGACATAAGTCCTGATCTGAAGAGAGCAAGAGAACAAGGCAGAGGCTGAGAATTTCTAATTTGGATGATGTTTTACAACTGAACAACTGAAGCCAGTGATCTGGTCAGGTCACTACTCCATTATCACTGTCCTGTTACTGAACATTGTAAGAAGATGGCTGTACTTAGGAGACTTTTAAGAATGCCAGCAAGAAGCTTCCTAAACAGTACTTTCCTGCAGCTGCAGAGCAACTCAGAAATGACTGCAATAACATGAATACAAAGGCCTTGCAAAAGCAAGCACTAAATAAAAGTGACTGGTGGCATCTGCAGGACGGAAACAGCTTAGACGTGGACCTTCCAGGTGCACAGTCCTGTCATATCTCCTCTTCTAACCATGAAAGAAGCTAAAACATGCAAAACAAAACTAACATCTTCGTATTTGCCTGAAGACTTCAAGCATGGCTGCTAAGTTACACACTTACACTGGCAGCTGAGACTTCCAGTTCCTGTAGAAGAGGAGAGGTTGTGGGTGAACAATGCCAGAGGCCGTGCATGTACGAGGAGGCTACGTAACTCACTGATTTCTTCAAATTGCAGCTACAAAAGGATGACATATTGTGCACAGGAAACGGAGAAATGACTGCATTTGTTATTAGAAATCTCTGGCCTCTTGAAGCATGCATTGTTCCGTGTGGTATTATCCCAGGCAAGCAAGCAGGTATCTAATGACTATATTTTCTCACAAGCCTAAGTTCTTAGGCATCAGACTGATGGTTCAAAAACACAGCTTAGAGCCAAGTGGAACTGCTTTCCTTATTTGTCATGAAAAACAAAATCCATTTTTCTCAGTTATAATGTACTGATACAACCTTCCAGCAGTATCTCAGGTTGTGAGAGACAAAAAAATAAAAAGTGAATACACTTTTACAGCGTCACATTCCCCATAATCTTTGCTGTTCAAGTGTGTCAGGAACGTCACCAACAGGTGGTAGGAGAAACCTCTGCTGCTTCGACTGGTTCTTGTGGTGCCAACTCACCGCATGGCTTGAGTGGCAAAAATGGGAACCCAGTTGTTAATCTTCAGGTATGACGAAAAATACACTGGAGGACAAGGACGTGTGTTCTACGCTTCTGGTCTACAGATTCACTTTATGCTTTGCTGCTATCCAGCATCAATCGAAATTACAATGAAGTGGACATACAGTTATTCGTTCATAAAATTCAAAACTGACAACATGCAAACATTTATTAAAGACACAGGTGTGGAAATAAAAGAGACATCACAATTAACCTATGTACACTGCGGTAGGCTACATCAAAGAGATCTTCTTCTTCCTTTTTCATCTCACCCTTTCTTTTATTTACAAGACAGCAGACAGGCTTCAAGCCTTTGTCCATGTCACCCCTTCCTGACAAAGTACCACAGTTTTTACCACTGGTTCATGTCTGGGAACACATCCACTCACACCAACTCTGTACAATGAATGATATCCAATCTCTTTCTCTTCAGCAAAGCATAACTTAATATATAACTTATAACTTTTATATTGTGTGTCAAATGCATAAGAAGTGTTGGTACCCTGAAATCCAGCAGCATTTTATTATGTAAAACTAAACAAAATTAACCCTGTAAAATACTAGTATTTCATGCCAAATATATTAAGATTAATATACTAATCTTCTTAACCTTTGTAAAGGAAATGCAAGGGTTCTGACTCCATTAGGTCCACTCACCTTACTGACCTTCCTCAATAGCCATGAGATTGTGGATGCAGAAAGTACAAATATCTCTAAGGTTCTTCTTTGCCCACAAAAATTAAGATGCAAAATAGAATCACCAATCTACTTCTTACATATGTTAATTAATTAACCTAAATCAGGTTATGTTTAATAGGTGATTTTTAACACACAGCTCAAATTCCCTAGGTTATTTTCTTGCTATATTTTCTCAGTAAGCATAAAGTAGCCTTGAAATAAACAAATAAAACACCCCCAACAAGCAATAAAACACAGAACCATGCAGTGCATCTGATAAAAGGATTCTAATTCAGCACAGAAGGAGCAGAACTTAAGCAGGTCTGAATCGACATTTCCTGCAGCACAAATATTGCCTCAGCTTTTTTAGAACTTGCTTGCATGCCAGAGCAAATATTTTCATTTCATTGAACTTGCTAGGCAACTCCCCAACATAAAGTGTATGGTAAAAACACTTTCCAGCAATATCAAGCCTGGAATATTTATTGAAAACATTTGCAATCCATGAAAACAAATACTAATTCTGCACATATTCGAACTATGAACTCCACTTCATGTATTAAATAGCACAACAGAATCTCATCTAAAAGCGGTTTTCATATGGGAGAAGAAGAGACGGTGGTGTGTGGGTGCTTTTCTATACATTATTGCTAAGATTTGACCTTCTGAGCCACCACTGACTAAAATTAAGCATGCTTCATTTCGAGCTTGTTTGGGTGCATGCTGTATTAAGTTCCACTGCTCTACAGTAGAATTAGCAGCAGGATTTAGAAGCATTATGAGGTATTTTCTTACAAGAAAATAAAGGGCATATTAGGACCTAAGTTGTGATTCTGTCTGTGCTTTTCTCTCTGACATACCTAACACCATGTGGGCCTAAATGACTACACCTTTCTTTCTGCACCACCAAAAATTAGGATATATGTTTACCTACCACTACAGCCTCTGAATAATGGAAATGTTAGTGTGAAGAGGATCTGCTGTTGTGGTCTTATACAGCACAGCTTATATAATAATATCATTACATTCCAGGTCCCACTACTTTGGAATACCTAGTCCAATTAGTAAAACAACCCCTTATTCTTGCATAACAGTTATGATTCTGTAAGATCCATCAAGATCCCATTCTTTTCTTCTCTGACTCTGTGGTTGAATCTGTTCTGTTAAGTAGGGGGAACGGGGAGGTTTTTATATTACTGAAAAAAGAATTATCATAATCTGGTTTCACAACATGGTTGAACGTAATGTTCAATGGCATTTATTTAAGCAAGAAATACCTTCCTGAAATGAACTGATTTAATGATGATTGCTGTTGGCTTAGTTTGTTGACAGTGTATTTCACCCATTCTTGACAACACTAATTGCTTCATCTTCAAGAAGCAGTTTTCTGGGGTAGAGGGGTGAAATAACAGGTTGGTTGCTTTTTGTTTACCATTTCTATGCCACTTGAGATATTTTGCAAATATCCACTGGAAATTTCCCCCTTCATCATGTGAATATCAACTTGTGAACTGTGAAAAGTTAGAAGAGAACCTATGGAAAAAAATGTATAAATCACATAAGTTTTATTGGAAGAAATACAGAGAATCACAGATTACCTGAAAGTAGGATATAACCAGCTATCACTGACTGCTCATATTTTTGTTTACAGATCTCTCCAGCTATGACAAACCTACTCAGTTCACTAGAATCCAAGCAGCTTCAGAAAGCTGGGCATTTGGTAGAGGCATGGCAGCCAACATGCAGGACCCTAAATAACAAAACTGTGACACCAACATCCCTGGTTTTGACAAAACGTGCGGCTGGTTGCATGACATGACTCAACTCATGCCTAATCACTCGTGAGTGCCATGGAGTTCAAAAAGACGGGCTTTCCATCTCTGCCCCTCCAAAAGCTTATTGCTTAGTCTGGAGCGTTTACAGTGGCAATGGGCTGCACAACATGTTTTTCTCTTGACTACCTAGAAAACGCAGACACTGCTAGTGAAATGAAATTATAAACTACTTATTTACAAGTGGACCACTGTATAAAACTTTCACTTGTTAATACTGAAACCCAGACACTGAGGAGAGGGTAGCGGAGAGGAAGGTATGTGGCAAAATGACAAGTCAATCAATATAAAAACTACAAGTACAGTTTTAAGCTCTTCACTTACAATGTAAATCCCTTATCTAGAACCAAATTAAAGTAAAAAGAGTTGCTGGAAAACGATGCCCAGAATCTGCCAGAATGCAACACTCCAAAACAGCAACGTTGTAGTTATTGATTGCCAGTGCATACCTGTACAGCATCAGCTTCAACACTGCACAAAGGTGGCAATTTAAACAAAACATCAAAGCATCTCCCATTGATAAGCTCTTCAAAAAGATTTAAAGCCACTGATTTGCAAATGCAACACAGTTGTTGTAACTACTGAGAAAAAAGCTAAGGCTTGCTTGAAACTCGTACTAGTTAGCGAATAGGAATCTAATCCCCCAGGATGATTTGAATAAATATATATATTTTTTGCAAGGGCAACATACCTGTAGTAAAAAATTAATTCATACTAGAGCGTGAACATACACATTTCTGAAAAATAAGTAACTGTAATACAGTCTTGCTATAAGAAAGTGAATTCCTCAACAGTGATGCTGACACTTTCCAAAGTGTGTGTGTAAGTTATTCAGACCAAACCGATGACGATGCTTTCTGAAACTTCTAACAATGTTAGAAGTTTGCCGCTTGCTGAGATAAATGACAGTAAGTGAAAGAGACGACAGAGCTTTTCAGGTACAATCATTTTGAAATTCAGATGCTCATCTCTCAACACATTGCTTATTTAAAATTCCTAAGAATCAACATGTAAGTGTCCTTTGGAGCAATGTAAAAATTCAAAAATTGTGTTTCACTTCAGTCTGCCTTTCCTGCCACAAGCACTACTCTCAGGCTCCTAAGACTGATGGAGAAAACTGCCTACTCATATATGTATCCATTAGAAACACACTGAAATTCACACCAAATATGAATAAGCCTTTGACTGAAACTCAGCAGTATTTTACAAAAGGCCTATATAGAGACACTCACATACAAATCTTTCCAGGAGCTCTTACTGTTTTTTCTCCTCACATGCTCTTTATAAAACAAGAAACACACAATGCATTTATCCAAACTGAGGAAACCCACAGCATCTCTGTCCCAGGAGGCACAAGGCTCAGTTTATTCCTAGTTACCAAGGTCTCATCACACAGTCGCTGGTGCTGAAACCTGCCAGAGAAAATATATAAATGGAGTTGTGGCTGCACGGCCAAGATTCCAGTGTGTTCATCGTGGGCAAAAATAACAGCAGTACAGCTTAGCAGGAAAAGCACGTGGGGAGACAACATTTTATAGGACAAATAAGAACAGCTAGCAGTGGTGGTTTAGCCTTACTAACACCCAAACTCATGAATCTGAATCTTTGTTATTATAAAGGATGTAATGTGCAGGAACAGTCTTTTTCTACAAACTTAGTGGGGAAAAGGTGTAAGTTAAATCCTGTCCTCTCTGAATCCTTTAGCAAAATTACCATGGGCTTTAGGTGGGATCAAACTTTGCTTATGGGATAATGTTTTAACTTGGTTGTATGATTTTTTGATGAAATTTGAGAGAGAAAAGAATTTTAAATAGAGATAATTCAACCTGTTCTATCTTAGATTATCTATCTAGAAACACAGAGGCTGCTTCAGCTCAAGACAAACCATCTGCCTCAGCAAGTTCAAAAGTATCCATGTATCCAGAAAATAAATATAATTGGAGAGACTGAAATCACACTAGAATTTTCAGATTTATAAGCTCACCTATTCACATCTGTTTACCTTGCTGCCACTGAAGAACAAGGAACTACACCTATAAACCAAACAGAAACTACCAAACTGTACCAATAAAAAGGAGTTTTAAGAGCAAGACAGAGGCTTGTAAATGGTAGATGAATCAATAAGGCTGCGGTTCTTCATGGAGACTAAAGATCAATAAATGACCCTGTATTATTCCAGTGATGCTTGTAAAGGATTTTGTTAGCATTCCAGAGAAGATGTGATTACAGGGCCGATCAGTACTGCGCTACTCTGTCACACACTGCAATAAAGCCATCATTTTTAATTCTGCAGCCAAAAAATTCTCCCTTGTTTTTTGTAGTAATTTAAGAAGCATTCAGCACTGATGATGAAACACATACAATGAATTGTATGTACTGTACTCTAAAGAGTCTTGATCAAAACACTGCACAGCCCAGAGCCCTCCTAAGTTCTGCAGAAAGTTTCAAAGGTTCACTTACTACGAAATGCTGCATTTAAGTCGGTTGTGTGTTACATGTCATTATAAGTAGGTCATATTTTGATCTTCAGATTTACCATAAAGAAATTGTCATCGTCATTTACTGTCAGCATGAAATCAACATGTTACTTTTGTGATAACTCCATAAAACTGATAAGACTAATTTTGGCAATGGTGGACAGACAAACATAGCCACGCTACTGCTTGCTTATTGTGCTGAGCTGGCAGAAGTAAAACAAGCCGCTGAGAGAATCTGCATCTTCTTTACTGTTGATAAATTCATTTCATGGCTGCAGAAAAGCACGTCTGCACTTGGCAAGGGCTCTACTTAAAAAGAAAAATAAAAGTATCATTGTTTTAGTGGACATTACAGAAACGTAACTCCCCAAGTGAATCTGACGCATTACTAACACCCCTTTAACTGCTGTCTAATGATTTCTGCAGACATGAAATGGAATATTTTAATACTATTTTCAGCCATCTGTGCTGCTTTTTCTTTCAGCTCAGGTTTGCCAAGACTGTAATGAAAGTCCCTGTGCTTTATACTATCACGTGCTTCTTAGTATCAATACACCAATTAAACATGTCACTGGTGTCCCAGGTACGAGCTGCTGAACCTTCATGCTGGCAGAAGCACAGTTCAGTTGTGTATATAGCTAGAGCCTGCTAATTATTAAGCCATCCTCTTATCCTGCTTTAAGGTTTCTCTCAGCAATAAAGGGAATTCAGAAGGAAGCTTGCACAGAAGTTACAACATGATGAGAGGATGCAGAAGGCCATCTCTAATTACTTGTGTGACCACATGCTCTGGTCACTGTGGAGAAGTTAAGCCTTTTGGAGTGCATCTACATTGATGTTTTACTTTGTACATGGAGCGCACTTGTAAAGTGAATTTCTTCATCCTCCATGCTTTGCTCCACATTGTGGTCCAGCGTCTCAGAGTGCACGGGGTGGATTTGGTTCAAAGGAAATCACCTGGGAGATCTTCAGAACCACGCCAAATGTGCTCCAGCAGTAACTCGGCATTAAGCTGTCAGGTCTAGACAAGAACTAGTGCACAGTAAACTCAAAGCGTACACATCAGGTTCTTGACACAAAGTATTTTGCTTTACTGGTATGTTCACACACCTATTTGGTGGTTATGCTGCTTGTAGCAAGTTCAGCAGGTCCTTCCATCATCACCCGTTATTCCTTAATTATTACGATACATAATTTGATGGCCATGAGGTAAGGAAGATAACTTTCTAACAAACACTAAAAAATAAATTGGTGAGTAAATGACACCTCTCCTCTTCCCCAACAATAAAACCAGTTACTTTTCAGCTCCATCAGCTTTGTTGATCCAGGTCACACTTACTTTGACAATGAAAACACGTTAACCAAACTATGCCCTGAAGCACATTCACAAAGGTGCCACAAAGCCTTCCAAAACAGACAAGAAAGTTACCTTTACAATAATTAAAATATTTAATCTATTCACAATAGAGACTATTCTAAGTACTAGCACAAAAAGCAGGGACACAATATACAACCTTCAAGTTCAGAGTGAAAAGCAACAGTTCAACAAGCAATGCTTTCAGAAAGATTCACAAAACCTTGTAGAAGTTTCTCTTTGGAACAGACCCTTGCAGTAGAAAATTATTATGCTCTTACTAATATATAACCTGCTGTCAACTGTTGTTCTACTTAGTGATATACAATTATTTTCTCTCCCTTCCCTGCATTCCTCACCAGTTGAGAAAAATGAATAGTATGTAAGCTAAATAAAAGAAAAATTAGAAAGCAAATATCTTTATGCAGATAACCAGTATCATCTCAGGTAGTGCACCCAAAATTATTTGCACACACAATTAGAGAAAGGCTGCTACAAACGGACGAGTCAAAAAAGGCTAACTCACAGGCAGTAGCAATGGGACTGACAAATTATTCACTGTAGTAGAAAGGGAATATTTAGAAAGAAAAGGCTTAAAGACACATATGGAAAAAAAAAAGTGTTTTATTCTTCCCTTTAATGCTGTTCCTCTAAAGAATGGCAGCTAAAACCAGAACTAATACATACAGCTGAAGGGGATTTCTGTACAATGCAGTTGTCACACACAAATGTGTATTTCATTGCTTTGGTAGAGACGTATTTGTGAGCTGCAATGGTGCTGAGCAAGCCTGCCGTTTTCCTCACAATTCCCTGGATAAGGCATGTACTTTTTTCTTTTTTTTACCTCTCCTGCCTTAGGGCAATCAGTTTCACCACACAAGCTTTGTCATTGAGGACTTCTCCCAAAGCTAATTTATAAGCTGTTTTTCACACACCCATTCCCAAGAAGCACTTCTAGGACAACACATGGGCTGACAACTGTCAGCACACATGAGAGAGGTGTAAGAAGTTCCAACCTTTCAGCTCAGGTGAAGCAACCGACCACACCTGCGCAACAAGTCTACCCTGATGCAAAATGAAGTGAGCTTACTTAGGTACCCCTATTTTTTATTTGCATTGCAGCAGGCTGGGGATGTACCTGCATCTGGTTATGTGCCTCACGTGAGGCAGCAGCAACTTTCAGCAGAAGGATCTGCTCCACCAATCCAAAGCTCTTATCCAACCTCACCTCTAACTCAGTTTAAATATTTGTAGAGTGCCTTCTATAACTATTTAAGTTAAAACTACCACAAGTGAAGAAAGGAACAATTTATGGCAAGTGAAGTGAGGATGATGGGGAAGGAAGAAGGCTGGGGAGATGACAAGTGCAAAAAAGTAGGAAGACAACTGGGTTCAAAAATTTTCCGTTTTGGCAGAAAAATACACATCTCTATTAAGTGACATGGTCAAAAATTGCAAGTTCATCAATTATCACTCAAGTAAATCATTGTATAGATCTATGACTTCTAGAAGTTTTTACTCAATGTGGAAAAGTTAGACTAAAGCAATAATTCTAGGTTCAGCAGACTGTGGGCTATCATAACGTTCAGCTACAGGCTTATAGGGGGAGAATAAAAAGAAATTTCACACAGTATTCCAATACCTATGCCAATACCATTGACAAAAAAGACACTTTGGCAGCACCGCACGCTAAATATATTGAAGATGCTGATACCTATTTAATATGCAATATTGCTTCCTCTCAAGCTTGGCCCAGCTGAGAATGGTCAGCATCAGAGGAAAATCTGAGTGCTGCAAGAAAGGCTTCTAATGATTTTATATGTGATATCACTTATTTTGAGTTAGTCCTGGCAGAATTATTACTCGGAAGCAGTGGGGACCACTTCCCTGCTATCTTTAAACCCTGAGAAGCAATGGCCCTGAGCCTGTCCCCACTTCTCTCTGTAGCAGTACAGTCTGCCCTGGGCTCCCCCTCTGCCGTGAGCCCCTTTGGAAGTGATGGATCCTCTGGTCTGGGGGCTGCCTAGATGCCTTCACTAGGAAACCAACCTCCTGTTTCTCAAACGTGGAACTGCTTATACCAGCACTACTGCTGAAAAATGCTCTTTTTATACCTTTGATTGAGCTCCACTTGCATCTTGCAGAAGATGAAGGATGTTATTCCACAGCTTTTAAAAATCAGTGGCTGCCATTTGATGCATGTTTTATCCTGTTACTGGCTATCACTGTCACTCACAAAAAGCAGTCAAGCCCCTTCCTGCAATTTCTCCTCCCCACTCTGCTCCTGCTGACAGCAACATCTGTACAGCTGTTTGGTGAAGTGACTGGGAAAGCAGCCAGGTTAATCCCCAACACCACTCTGGTATCTTGTCTGGAAAAAACTGCTTCCTAGCCAGCCTGACCCCTCTTCTCATGTACCACACCAACTACTTTCACTAACGCAAGGAACCACGCAGGACTGTAGTTTCTAGAGGCATTGCCAAATTAGAGCTCTTCTTCAACTACAGAGTGATGGTTGCAGCCTATCCCCATGAAATCCTTCTATGGTTTGAAACACATATCCTGCATTTTCTTCCCTGAGCTGCTGAGTGACGTGGCTTAATCCTACATCACAGGTGCATCTCAGTGAGGTGGCTAATTGATGTCTCTGAAGCGTCCAAGCTTCTGCTCGAGAACCAACAAAATTCTTCGGAATACCTAAATATCAAACGTACTACACAGGATCTCATTTTTAATTGTGTTCAAACTGCCAGAAGACAAAAAATGTGCCAAAAGTAACAGTTTTCAACTATCAAGAAAGCAATTAAAGCAACAGCCATGCTACAAAACATGCAACAAAGATGCTTTTTACAGAAAAAAGTGCAGCAGTTTTAGAGTATAGCCAGCATGTTTTGCAAACATCAATTAAGAAAGCAAAATTTGTGCCCTTGGTGGCAACTGTCTGTTTGGCAGTAGCAGAAGCCTTTTCATTTTCCAGTATATTGGCTACTACTTTACATCGAATATATTTATTAGAAAAGCAACAGCTATCTTCTATGTCTGTCTTACCTGAGGAAAAGTATTGTAGAAAGCACTATTGTATAACAATGTTAGATCCTTGCTGTGCATTTTTGTGGGGGTTTCTTCAGATCGTTACAGGCCATTAACCTTTCAGTTCAGGTAAGTAATGAGCAATGACTTTTCCAAGCAAGGAAATCAGCTGTTACCAATAGCAACTCTACTTTTAAATACATGCACCAACCTCCTGTGCATGCACTTGTTACTTTTTTTTTTTAATCAATTCTGGAATGAAATAAGAAAGGTTTCCTTTGGCTTCACCTTGAGCTGATAATGAACAAGCCCTCAGTGAAGCCTACTCCCAAGGAAGTCTTCCTTAATAGCACTGATTAAAAATAAAATGAACTTTCTACTTAGGAAGCGAGATGTATTGCTTCCTGCTCTCCTTCACCAGGGTATCTTGTAATTGGACCAGTGCTAATTGGGCACTTCAGCCAAACAATTTAATTCAAAATTGAATAATAATACAAAAAAAGACTCCCGTTTCCCTTGGTTTAGGACAGTGTTAGTGTCAGTGACCAACACCAATATGCTGAACTATGAAATCAACACAAGACCTTAATTACACCGGGGAAAGTGCAGGAAAACCCTGGTGCGTTCCTTCTTTTTCATTGTATTTATGTACCAGATTAACATAAATTTTCAAGCAGAAAACACGAAAGTGTTTCTTAAAGAACCTGTTCTGATTGACGTGTCATGTACAACAGTAGGATGGGCAGAATAGGTGCAACTAACACAGGTTGAAAAATGTCTCTAACATTGATGTGATTCTGTAGCTGTATCAAATTATCAACTATAAAACAGGTTAACATTTTTTGTCTGACATCAGGCCGTGTCATTTACAAAGGAGGTGGTAAAAGCTGACAGATTCAGGACAGCAAGCTAGAAGAAATAGAGATATAATTAAAAAGTAGGTTATTTCTTAAGCAGACACTAATTGGGAAAGGCTTGCATCTCTCTGTTTTTTGTTTATACGTAATGGTGCTCAAAACCACATAAATAATACCAGGGAGCTGAAAATCTTCTAAGCAGCTAAGGGAATGCAGTAACAACTAATACTTATTTTTCCTTTCCCACACTGCTTCATTCTATCCATTAATTCGCTTTTAACCCTTGTGCCCTTAAGTCTTCTCTTGCTTTCATCATTTCTCCTATTAACAGGGCCTCTTCCTCTCCAAAAGCAGCGGCTGTGAACTACTTCCTTTTAACATCTCATTTCCAAAACGAATTTCCTCCAGGAAGTGGGCACCCACCAGCCCATCTCAGCAGAACATGTAAGAGCCTTGGAGAGGTGCTGGAGAATAAAGAAGATCTTGGGGAAACCGCCTGGTATCTTCTCATGCTGCCTTTCCCTTTGTATTTTTTGTATGGCAAACCCACTAAAAATAATGCACTGAAAAACTGCATGCTACTACCTCCTTCCTTTAATTCCATATACTGGCATTCATAATTAGATTTTGTTTATGAATTTTAAGACAGATTTTTTTTCATGTTAATATGATGATACCCTTTAGTTTTCTACAAAATACTTATAAAATTTTTGCAGCAGCAATATATAGTTGCATGATGCTTTGATGCTTTTTATTACACTTAATTTATACTTCTTTAATATTCTGCATGCAGAAACTAGGATCCAGAAAACTGCTGATGGGCTGCATTTTTAAATTCTGTGTTGCCTCAAATACTAACTCAGTAAAGACTTGAAAAAAAATCATAATTAGAAGCCCTAAGAGATCAGAGAGATTGCTATTTTAATCTGTTACGGAAATATAGATTCAGAAGAGACTTCTGATTCCGGCAGTATAAAGTCCACAAGCCCGGAAAGGCCTTTTTTTTTTTCTCCATAGAATAAAATACATAATGCCAACATGCAAATAAAAAGTTTAAAATGTGTAACCAAAGACACAAAAGATGACTTGACATTTATCTGCAGAATTAAACAAGGCTTAGAGCACATTTTGTATTTTCAGATCTTCTGTCATATGAATATAATTAATTTTGTTTCAATCAATCACTTCTGTATAAACATGAAAGAAACAGTTCCCACTGGATTCCACATTAATCATTGCTCTGAAAGATCATTTAATTACAGCAAGTATTAAATACATCAGAATATTTCCCCAAAATTGTTCTGCATTCTCCCCAGAATTTTCTGCCATGTTCTGTCTTTGCATGAGTCCCCTGGTTCCCTACTAGCATCTAGGGATGCTTTGCCTGCAAAATAATATATGAGTAAAGATTTATGCTTTTCAGACTGCCTGGTAACTATATAGACTGGCTACTTCCCATCCCCAACTCCTCCAAAGTGGTTTGCAGGAGAAAATGACAGAAACATGATAGTGTCAAAATATTTGCATAAGGAAGATTTTGAAGATTCCCCTAATTTCCTTCCTTTGTATGTTCAATTAATCATCTTACAACCCAGTATGAAGATGCTGACTGGGTACCCTCAGCCGTAACAGTGGCTTGAACATGTCACAGTTTCCCCGCCAAGTTTAAACAGCGTGTGATCCCACAGACCTGCGGACACTGATGTAAACTTCCAACAACAAAGGACCAAAAGAGACCAAGTCACAAATGGCAGACTTTAGCAAGATACTTTCAGTGGAATAAATAAAAATAAACCCACAGCAACAGGTATATTAGCTATTCCTATTGTTTACCTATGTATTTGGAAAATAAAGTAACCTGCCCAGCCTTTTTTTGGTTGCTTACTTTAAATAAAAGCAGAAGTCACCTACAAAAATATATAAAGTGAATACAAAACAGAGGGCAGCTACAAACTTATACTTTATTAAGGAGTTTTGCAGTAACTGAATTACATCACCACTATGAGCAAAGCCTAGCATCAAAATTACAGGTGGTACTTTGAAAATTCTGATTTTCAATCTAATATTTTTTGCTGGTGTCATAGTAACATCAGCTAATAAAATGTAATTTCATACTAATGAAGAATAAGTCAAGTTCTTATAAATCAATTGTTCTTTGTGTGAACTTATATTTAGCAGTAAACAATCTCAAAAAAGAAGAAACACCTCTTTATGCAGTGGTGTGTCTTTGACAAAAGGGATTGCTCTGCTTGGGGCTTGTTTAGAAAAGTGCAGATAATTAGTCAAACCTGTGCCTATTAGTATGGGTACAATCCTATGAAATGAAACTTTATCTGTTTTTTGCTTTATGTAACAGTGATGTTAAAATAATTTGTTGTTATATGGAAAACAAAACTGCATCAGGTTGGGTTTTATATTACACACATTGTTCAGTATTTTCCCTGCCTACTTCCTCGGTCCCCAGAGGTGCCTTTCTGGACTGAAACCATGAAGTAGTTATACCACAGTGATTGACAGGGTGCTGTTAAACAAGTAGTTTAATTTGTTTAGGGTGTTTTTGGTTGGATTGCTTAGCTGTAATGATCCCCTTGATCTACTATAACATTACAGTTCTTAAAAACCACAATTCACTGCCACAGCAGCACTGCTATGCCAATGTGATGACCATTAGCATGAAAAATTCTCCTCCAGTAATTTACATTCAGAAAGAATTTCAGGTTTCACTGTAGGTGTAATGCCACACCAGATTTCTGAACTTGTTCCCATTCACATTTGAAGCATATTTTGTTTCAGCCAGCAGAAACCTTCTAGCATTGGTTGTCAAGAGCCACATTATAGCTCCATTAACAGGTGTTTTCTCAGATATCATTAAAGATTAATATAGCTCCATTGCAGAAGATAAAGCTGCCTTAAATCAGCATGTATGTATTCACTAGACTATCATGTATTCAAATGTTGTTGATAATGTTAAAGAGAATGGGGTAGACTGGGAGGCTTCATTGAAAACTGCTGTTTACTTCCAGGCACACTCTATAAATTTGAAAGCCACTGCTACTATACGTAGAGGATGCAGGAAATCCTGTAAGCAAAACTGAGATTTAAAAGCAGTAGATGGAGGCCTAACAATCTGCGAAGCGAAACACAAATGTTCTTGCAGTACTACAAAAAACAAAAGCACACACATGCAATAACCAACTGCAAAAGATACAAATACGTGTGTGGAGAAAGCGACCCTACTTCTGTAAGGGTCAATGGGATACATGTGGTCGTGGCAGCAGATATTGCAACCTGTGGCATAATAACTATAGATGGCTTGTACATCTGTTAAAAACTTGAGTGATCACCAGCTAATAGCTCAGTGTTGTCAGTGGTTTCAATGAGTGCCAGGTTAACAGCAACAAACAAGAGGCTGCTGAAGAAACACCCAGCTCTCCCCATTCTTCAAAGCATCTACCACCCAAGAGGTGATGCAACAGCCTGGGCATCACTGGGAATACCTCCCTGCGTGGACATGACCTGTGTGGCAGTCACTCCACAGGAGATAATAAATATAACAAATTTTTCTTATACATCCAACATCACAAGGTCAGCAAGCATTTGTCACGATTTGCTGAAAAAAACATAACCTGGACTATTTTCTTCCTTATTCTTTCTTTTTCTGTGTTCCTTATCCTACATCAAAGCACTCTGAAGAGGTGTTCAGAACTAGCTGACTTTCCTGTGTACTGGAACAAACAGTTATGCTTTCTACATATACAAGGAACAATATTTTGCTTCTTCACAGAAGTGCAAAAATAGTCTCAAAGTGATCATTCAGGGAATTGCATAATGTGAGGGAGGCACCCTTCAAACCCAGCTTTAGGAAACAAAAAGCATGGCTGTAATTACTTCCCTCACATGGCAAGAATGACGTGCACTTCTTCATGTTCTCCTCCACGCATTTATTTTGGAATAAGAGCTTTTGTTCCCCCTTCAGCCTTTAACTGTTTCCTAAGTGAAAAATGATGTGCTACGGGGAAAGGATCTTTATGTTAGGCTAAGAACCTCAGCCAGCTTTGCCCTTCCCTGCCTGGCTGTATTTACAGCCACACCTTGCATTACTGAATCTTGAGCAAGCACAAAGTGCCTGCAGAAATGCTGCTGATTCAGAACTCTTCACATACAGTGGGACAGCCTGTTACCACCCACTTCAAACAGGGGTAGGTGGCCATGCAAGACATACAGCAGGGTAGCAGCAAACCTCTCTTAAAATTCTTTTTATGGCTTTGGGAATTAACTTTTTTTTTTTCTTTCTTTGAAAGAATGAGACATTAGAAAGCCAGAATCTCTTCCCTCACTCACAAGACATTCAAATAATTTGTAGTATGATTACTCACGTGAATCAACCATAAAGTTCGAACATTTCCTTCCCTAACTGAAACGTCGTCTATACTGCAAACTTCATGACTAGCGTAATCATTTAGATGAATTTTTGTACAGCGTTAAGGAAAATGTGACCAAAATAATAATAAAGCAAGTGGCAAAATTCCAATGCCCATTCCTGAGCTGAGCACTGGCAAAACACTGCAACTCCCAGGGACATCGCTCTCCCACCTAAACACCAGACTGTAAAGGTATGAACGATGATTGATGCTTCCTCAGCAGCTTAAAAGATTCTGGAGTGAGGATGCAATCAGAGGTTTCTGTGATGGAACAAGTAAAAGTGACAGAAAATACTTGAAGTCCCTGTGGCAAAAGAGAGAAGCAAGAGCCAGCTGCTGCACCCTCTGAAGGCAGGCATGGGAGTACTGAATGTAGAGTATGTTATTTTGTCCTTTCTTTCTTCCCATCATAAGCAGCCATGTTCTGCTCTGCCTCGGGTATCTAGAGCTACAGGGGATGCAGGAAATTAAATATTATATATTTAACAGTCTATATTTAATATTCTGTAATTATTTCAACTGAATGGATTATCTCCCCTATGCAGTATAAAGCAGTTGAACTCCTGCACTGCACAGATGCTAAATGCTTACTGGAAACTTGGAACAGAACAACATTGAAGGACAAAGGGTGACCTTACCAGCTCTACTACCTGTTGCCATTAGAATTATGAATATGGCATTTTATCTTAGACTTGGACAATACTAAAAGCCAGAAGATATTCGAGTTGAAAACTGAAGATCTAAATAAGCAAAGAAGAAAACAAAGCCACACAATGAATTAGAAGCCAAAACAAGGCTGAGTATGCTAAGTTTGTACTGAGGATGTAAAGTTTTTACTTTCTCTGAGTTTGGGGGTAATGGAGTTTTTTTAAAAAATGTAAAAATATGTGACAAGTACATTTACATGGCTATTTATAAAGTTTAAAAACAAACTAAAACACATTCTCATACCAAATCATATGGGCACAGTATTCTATTAACTCCATTACAGTCATATTGTGAAACAAGTCACCTCTCAAAATGTCTGAAAATATTCACACATTATGTGAAATGTGTGATACTTGGCTTTTTGGAATGAGAAATGTAAAATTATTTCAGTTGTGTTTACTTATTAATCATTTCTTTGTTTTTAAAAGCATGTATAAATAACACAACACTTCACAGAGCTAACATTTACTTTCTGAACTGAAAGAACTATCCAAAATAACTGGAGAGTTTAGTCCTTTGAAGACATGACTAGTTTCACGATATGACTGAAATGTATGCTACAGGTTCTCTAATGAAAAGTGGAATGAGTGTGGGCTATGACTTTTTTTTTTAATGGACATCACATTGCTACAAACACCGAAGACTGATAAACAATCTTTTTCTTTTCAACAACTTGCTCTACACGCATTTGCAGTGGGTGTCCTGAGAAAGTAGTTTATGTGGAACGGGGATCTTGGAGTTTCCAGGCAAACGGCATCCGTAGGACAAGTTTGGTAAATATGCCGCACCCACAGACAGCTCTGTGATGCTGAAGAGGTTTGATGTCTGTGCCCTGTGGACAAGGAACCAACATGATTCGGATATTCCCAGCAAGCAGCCAGGTGATCTTGCCTGCTACAAGCAGCAGAGGAAAGATTCATGATGGGCCCCAGGGAGGAAGGGAAGAAATCACTGTAGGCCACAAGTCGCCATGCCAGAAGAGGACCATGTTTTGAGCACTGACAGACAAGCGATCTGTGAAATGATAAAGAAAAGGAGCAAACTGCTGCAGCTCTAATTGGGCGGACCAACATTTTGTGCACTAATGGTGCAAGGGTTTGCACTAATCCTAAGTCTAGAACGACTAACTAACAGAGGTATGAAGTGCTCTAGCTGCATCTCCTCTGAGCATGACAGAGTTATTCAGTACCAGGTGGCAGGAACAAAGTGGGAAGACAGTGCTGACAGATGGAAGAAAGGAACACGATCCTGCAGTGTTCATGGTCCTGCTCATCAAGCTGGAAGAGTGACAAGAACTCTGGCCCTTGAATTTCCTCATTAATACTTACTCAGCTTGGGTAAGATCTCAATTTACCTCAAGGCTAATGAGCCTCATAAGGCAGCCTGCAGGGCCACGATGTCTCAAGGCAAGGCCAGGAAGGAAAGTCCATTCTTGGGATCCATTTCAGCTGACCAAGACTCACTCCAGCACAGTAGGATGCAAGGTCTCTTAAGAAAACACCAGCCCTGTCATCTTGGTAACTAGCATGACCAAGTCTGAGAACGAGCCTGCAGCAGGTACTTCTGGCAAGGCAACAGCATTTGAGCAGAGACATAACACCAGATACACAGCAGGAGTGAGGAGGAGAGAATTGCTCCTCAACTACAAGAAATAGCTCAAAACGAATAGAAACCAAAAGATCACAGGAGAAAAATCAAAGTGGAATGAAACAGGAGCCCCCCTGCCCTCAAAGCCCAGCTCCAGCCCAGGGCGCTTGAGAGGAACTGTGATGTCCATGGTAGAAGTTATGCTGTGTATCAACTACATCTGTTTATTAATACAGTTACCAAAAGGACACTGCTGGGGAATACTTCCCATGGATGATTGTACTTTTAATAGTACATGTAACGGAATATCTAGAATACCAAGTTTTGTAATGACCGCAGCAAACATTTTAAGTAAAAAATTGAAAAGTAAAAAACCAGTCATCCAGAATTCCTGTAACTCTGTTAACACCCTCTTGCAAATATCCACACATCAAAGACAACATATCAGTCAGAAAACATCAAACTTGGAATGAAACAACACTGATGGGAGAAAATAAACAGAAAAATATGTCCTCTTGCTTTTTCTCACTTTCCTGGTTTTGGATGTACACACTGTCAGGCTTCAAGCTTTGTTTATTTTGTGCAGGGTACTGGAATCCTTTAAGTGTTTATGTGTGCATGTGAGAGTGTGAATGCACAGTGAAATTTAGTAGCTACACAAGTTAATAGGACTTTTAAACTACAGAACTGTTCCTCAGCTTCTACTGTTTCAGTTTCTCATTCCTTAAAATTAAATAAATCCAATACCAAACCACTAACAAGTCTGTATCTGCTTCAATAAACAGCATTTGATTAATGACAAGAGGAATGACGTGGGCTGCTACTACCAAGAAGATGCTTGCAGTGCAATGTATTTTATCCTTCCTACTGAAAAAAATATTGTTTTACTGAGAACAGTACTGTCTATCAAGAGTAGACTCTCAGAATGGAAATTCAAGGATGCCATTACTATATTTGTGACCTATGTGAGGGCTGCATAGATCTGCTGTTTTTTATCTCCCCCAAGTGGTCAAACGAGCTTGTAAGTCCACCTTAGAGAAGCAGCTTCCTCCCTCTCTAGAGCATCTGTAGAGTCAGATGAAAAGGCTTATGGTGGACTAGGAAAACTTGAAAGCTGATCAAACACTCATTATTAGGGTAGAAAGCACAGGAAATGCACAGTCTTGAAAGCAACTCAGTTACTCCACATATTCCCACATAACCCCTAAACTTAATTCCTAACTCCCTTTCCAGTACACAAGTGACTAAACTACAACTTGAAATAGTACCCATGTCTGACAGTTTACAAGTGGGTTTAATCACCTTGATACAGATTTGCTAATAATTTATAATCCAATATGTCTTTGAAATAACTAATATTTCAAGCACCTGCCATCAGAAGTATCTGAACCAGTATAATCTCATTGCAATTAATAGCCTCAAACCATTTAATCGCAATCTATCACTGCTTCTCAAACAACAGTGATTACAGTTACTTTCCATTTTTCTTTAACGTCTCCTGTAAATTATAGCAAATAAACAGATAGCCTTCACTCTTTTAGTCATATGTATGTTTAAAAAGTGGCGACAGGGTATGGAAAAAGAGGAGGAAATCCTTACTGTTATTTTAGCTATACTCTAAATCTATTACAAACATTAATGTAGCTGTAGGCCAGTTCAGACAGGATATAAACGACTGTCCTCCACTTTGGTCTTTTCTTCAATCATTAAAATTTACTTAATATTACTGAAAAATACTTTATATCCCTAGAAGCTAAAAGCGTCTCTTTATTCACAGAACAATTACACCTCTGGCTGTATCATAAATTATCAACTTTGTCAGGATGACATACTTATAACCTTATCTGGAGGACCAATCCTAGGCATGAGAAAAGAGATTTGTTTTCATGCCTAATAATTGGTAAAAATGCTTTGCTGTTTATCTAAGCTGTAAAGAGTGCTCTTTATTTATGGTTGTCAAATACTACCAGGATCACCAGGTCAGTGAAAAATTTGAAATAGGGAGTTTCCACTGGTGTTTGTTCTTACTGCTCACACACACTGAATTTCCCAAGAGATATATATGCATTTTGTGATTGATCTTCCCAAAGAAAGGTCTAGCTGGAGGCAGTTGCCTTGGGCTGGAAAAAAGCAGTCACCAAACAGGCATCTTTCTCATTATGACAGGCAAGGGTTGCATTGACAGTGATATTAAAACACTTTTCTTGCCTTGTCAAAGGTGCCCCTGCAACTGGGATGAAACATGTACAGCTTTCCACAAACTGAAGTTCAAAAGTACATCTTAGCTTCTACTTCCACTGGAAAAAGAAAAAACAAGGGGATTTTTGTGGAAATGACTTAGGAATTACAACTTTGGGTACAGGTATAACCTTATGGATCCACTGCTGTTTTATGCCCACAACTTCATTTTTGATTTCTTATGGCAAATGCTGGATTCTACAATAGCTAAGACCAAGGAGCTCTTTTACTCAAACTCCCATTTTCACCCTGCAAAAGTTTTCAGAAAAATTCATGATGTTGATTGAAATTCCAGTGTTTATCTATTCCCAAAGCAGTATTTTCTCCCACAAAGTAAGAGCAAGATCCTTCCTAGATCCAGTAAGGAACACAATAAAGACTCATAAATAAAAACACCCTTTTGATTTAAAAATGATTTAAAAGATGTTGATATTAACCAATAAGGCTAAACTAAATGTGCTTAACATCTGAGAGATGACACGGATAGAAATCTCTGCTAAGTAGTAGTTAAATGTCACTTTCTACAGCAAAAATAATCTGTAGCACATATACCATACAGCCATCATGATTGCTTTTAAGAGGGAACAATGGAAATTACAGGTTTGTCAAGCATATACCATGAGCAAAATAAATACTGTTTTTCTGCTTTGGATAATTTACACATACATAATTCCTTTAAAAACAATCTTGGCATTTGGAATTTCTTTATGTAACAATAAAAATATGAAACATATGAAACTCCTGCTCAAGTTTCCCAGCTCTTTGTGTATCTATACAATGATGTTACCCTTAGTTCATTGCAGTAGTTGTTGTAAAGCTTCTTTGTAATCTGTTCCTGTGTAAAAGAATTGAGTGCACAGGTAGAGGAACAAAACCAAAAATGAAGTTCTTAACGCACTACTGCTATGAGTAGCTTTTAGTTCTGCAAACTAAATGAGTCACTGTTCATGCTTATTAATACATTAGTGCAAAATAGTATTAGCACTAGTAATTCAGGTTAGGTTTGCAGCGATTTCCAACCTATGTCAACTGTCCTTCCCGGCCTTCAACCTTAAGAAAAAATAAATCTGAACAGCAATGGTCAAATGGTCAAACATCACAAGAGAACAACCACTGGATCTCACTTTGTTCTTATTGCACACAAGCTGAGCAGCAGCTGTCGGTTGTGTTTGTCCTTCTGTGCATCAGATACACAAAAAGAAAGATTGACCTAATTCTTAACCAGCTGCCTGCCCCAGTACACAATCTACAGTGGACTTTGTGCCTACTGGGCCATGGAGTTGGCTGCATAAACAGTAAGGTGGGTAAGTGGCCTTTAATATTATTATATTGCGCATTTCTCCTACAGAAGTTTTACAATGTATCTGTATACTCACTATGTATAACTTAAAAACTGTGCAATATAATAAAAATGCCACTTACCTGACTTTCCATAATTTGGTCTACAAGAATTCAGTCTCACTAGTATGCTAAATATTGGGATGTCATAGGAGAGCAAAGAGTCAGTCTTTTGACAACGAAGAATGCCATGTAGCCTAAAAAAAAATTACAAAGGTTTTTGCTTCTCTAAAGGAAAAAGCAGACTATGTAATTTTTTTTTTCTGTTAAGCCAATCATTTAAGTTTTCTTTCAAATGAAACTGAATGTGTTGCTGCCACTTGTTCCACTCTTTCATACATGTTTCTGCCCCTCCACATACCATTTCTATATTCCTTCAAAAGAGATCCACTCATGTTTTCTAAAAGCTTTTCTACACATGATTTCTCTGTTGATAAATAAAGAAACCTCCAACAGATATATCACTTTCTAAATCTATTTAAACCATATTCAGGGGCAGGGCAAGAAAAAGGGTAAGAAGGTTGGAGGAATTTCAGAGCCAAACACAGAAAGCTACTGTGAATACCCAAAATAATTATTTCTAAAACTACAGAAAATTTACTATAACACTGTTTAAGTGTTCAGTCAGGCTCATATAATTAAAATAATAAACCCCTGGATTTAGAGAATGCACCAGGCCTGCACGTGTCTTGACACAGCACAGTAAGTAAAATTATAAGGAAAACATGACTTAGAGAGGGCAGGACCCTAACAAAAGCAAACAAAACCAAGAGACCCCTACCAAATCCCAGAAGACCGATTTGCAGTGTGCTATCAATAAAATTTACACATCAAATTTTGCCTAAAAAAATTAAAAATCACCCTTTACGTACACACATTAGAAAGAGATTTACTAAATACTGATATATAAAATATCAGTGAACAATCAAAGATCCTCTTAGTGCAATGAAAGCTGAATTGGTAGGAAAAAGTAGGTTCTATTTTCCACAGAAGTATAATGTACTTTACCTGTACTCGGCAATCAGGCTAGACAGATGGCTAATGCTCAAGTGTACAGCATCCTTTGACAAGGTGTAAAGAAACTTCAGGTGCAGAACATTGTATGGAGGCAAAATTCAGACACTTGCTGACTGAGGTCAACTGAAAACCAGCTTTCCATGTGAGATCAATGAGAAAATTAGTAACATTTCTAGCCTGACACTATCTGTACAGTGGTGAATGTAAGATACTGTTCATTCTTCCCAAAATAACAGAACAGTTTACAATGCTTTAATTTCCTTCTTATTCCCAGTATTACCAACTCACATAAACAGAGTTCTATCATGTAAAACTGCATTAGTTGGTTTTTGGGTTAGACTATGGCAATATGTTTTCCTGTGACATTACACAGTATTCCAAATAACATTTCTTGCCTCCTATATGAGGTACAGTTTTGCAAAGATAGGTGCTACTGAAATAGCAAAGGCTGAACTTTAGGTTTATATACATTCTATACAAATTCGCAACAGAATTAAGAATAAAAGTTTACTCAGTATTCAATAACCAGAAAATACCCATTGTGCCTCTGCAATGTCTGGCCAAAATCTTTCGGTATTTGGTGCATTTTAATGATAATCAGAAAATCCATTACCAATGCTCACAAGTTTCAGAATGATTTGCTTATTAGTCTATTGCTTATTGCTTATTAGGGTTTCCATTGCCAGAAGCCTAATGGGAGCAGAAGTTAAACCTGAGGAAGGACAAAGTAAACTTGAATTTCTTCACAGATTACATAACAACTAAAACAAACTCTTAGGACCCTTGAGAACTAATTCAAAACTCACATGAACTTTAAATCCAAACCACTGTAAACTCTCTAAAGCAAAAGCAGAAAAATCTAGAGGACATTTCCTAAAAGGAATATACACTCACAGCACTCAACACCAAAAAGCGTCTTCATATTAAGCGAGCCCTAAACTATCTTTGTCATATATTCAAATGAAGAATTACCTGTTTCAAAAAAGGAGAATCCAAGAGAATAGGTAAAGATAAAAAGGATAAATGATGTTCTACGCCACTGAAGTTTGTGGCAGAACCAGAATTAAAAGGTGATTTTTCTAAGCTTCTCTTCCTTGAAACTAAACACTTCATTATCTTACAGCCCTTGCAAGTTTCTTACATATTCCAAAAAGAACATGCACAAACATACATCACTTTCCCACTCAGCAGTAGGGCAAAGGGATTACATTATTTTACCCTCAGAAAGGTTAATTAATACCACTTAAATGTTTTATTTTATCTCAGGAGAGACGCTTTTTCCAGTGTCATGTTCTTCACACTCATTCCTTAGCCACGGAACTGCTCTCCATGCATCCTCTTTTTGGCAACAACCATTTAGTATAGATTACTGCAGAAACATCTATAATCAATCTGAAGTTGTGTTACAGGAGCATGGTCCTTACATGTGAGTTTCAACCTTTCAAACGAAAAGAATATGCGAACAACTGTGTCACAGGGAAAAAAAATCTCAAATTGTTTATTAAGAGACACATTATAACAGCACCTTTTTGTAGCCTTATAGTAAGTGCTTAAAGACAGCTTTGAAAGAAATGTGTTCCCATGAGAAAGGGCTATGCAGCAAACACATAACTCTCTCTTACAATGCCTCTGAAACTTCTGAGAAGAAGAATGCATTGCATGCCTCAGCCAATGTTTTCCAAAAGACTTCTGATGAAAAGAAAGTCTGAGTTTAGCTAATAGTTAAAACCAAATATTGGCACTTATAATTTGTAAAGATCTTATGAAAAAAAACCCAACCAAATAAACAACAAAAAACAACAAACCCACATAATACTGAAAACAACAACAACAAAAAACTTTACCACATATTTTAGATAGAAAAGACTATCTGAATCTTCCTAAATACTCAAAAAAAAATCTAGCATGAAATTACTAAACACTACAGGAGTATTAAGTATTTTGGACTTATGGTTCTAGGCATCAAGGAGGCTGCAAGGTGAAGCTGTCATAAGGGGGGATTTCCTTCCTCTTTGTGATGTGGTTCCTGTGGGAACCAGAAGTTCATCTCACGGGGACTCAAGAAAGAGCAGTCCACCCACAAAATACAAGGTGGTACTGGCACGATCTTCATCCTTCCCACCATGTGTGGAATAGGACTTCTGCATCCCATGCCCAAGCCCTGGGATAGAGAAACCCTCACTGTCTTCAGCTGTGGAGTAATGCCTTGCTTCTCCTCCCTGCCTGAGAAGAGGTGGAGAAGGCAGGTGTGGGACCAGGACAGGGGTACAGGCTCCTGCAGGGCAGAGAGGCAGCAGCATTGGCAAGTTGGGCCGAGCACCACCCTGAATTGTGTAGAATCACCGCCTTGTCACTTTGGCATCATTTGGTGTCACATAAAGTTGGAATTGTTTTGCTGCCTATCTTGGTAGTTGTCGTGGTTTAACCCGAGCTGGCAATACAACCACGATAGCTGCTCACTCACCCCCTCCCCCAAATAGGAGAGAGAATCAAAAGGGAAGGGAGAAACTTGGACTGAGATAAACACAGTTTAATGAAATAACAAAATACTAATACACTACTAGTAGCAGCACCTGGTCCTGAACAGCTGATCCCAAAGAGACAAAAGAGGAAAAATGCAGAAGGACCCAGAGGCCTCAGCAAAACGGCAAAAGGCCAAACTAAATGTCCCGAACAGAACTGCCCTGGCTGTCACAAAAAGAGCAAAGAACACCACAAAAGAGAGTGAGAGCACCTGAGAGAGAGCCCGGAAGATCCCGAATCTCCTTAAATATAAAGCATGATGCTAATGGGATGGAATACTCTTTTGATCCATCTGGATGTCAGTCAAGCTCTGCCCCATCTCTGCCCCCCTTCCTCACTACCTCACACCTGTGGGCAGAGCGCTCAGAGTGTCCTTGGCTCCGAGACCAGAGCAATTGAAAACATTAACTCTCTGCTGGGGTGTTATCTCTTGTTCTCAAACTAAGTCCAAATAATGACCATGCTAGCTATGAAAAACCAAGGTTTCTAACTGCATGAAGAAAATTAACTCATTTTCAGCGAACATTTTCTGCCACGTAACTGTGACCTTCTTGCATTTCAGTTCAGTTAGTAACAAATAGAAACAAGCCAAACCTACAGCACAGGAGGACAGTCTGCTAACAAGAACAGACTGAATGTGCTTAGAAATCCCAAGTTTAGTGCATTTTTTACTTACTACAATAGCAATGAAATGTTTGATTTCAAATATATAGTATCACAATCCAAACTAATATTTGAAAAGTGATTTTTCCATTCTTACCATCCCCAAATCTCCTGATGCTTTCACAACCACTGATAAACACAATGATTGTGAATTTTCAAACCTCTAAAACCTGAATCTCAGCTAAAACCCAGTGAAAAGCTTTTTGCAATAACCATGTTTCTAAAAATGGCCCAACATGTCAACATACTATATCAGATACTTTTACTAAGGTTGTGAGTTTTTCTCAATGGGGTATTTGAAACAGCATTTCGGTATCATTTCAGTCACAGTCTCCTGAATGTGATAATAGAGAACAGGAACATTAATGCAAGAAATGTCATCAACTCCTTCTCCCCAGGATTTTTTTGGTACTTGAAGCATGTTGTTACCTCGCTTGATCCAAACCAAATACAAATATGACCAAGAGACACAGACTGGCAGAACAGCCAGTTGGATCAGGGCAAATGCGGCTTCATATTTCAGGACTCAGTGCCCTCCCTGCCTCTTACAGAAACCTCCGTTCAACCCCAGGCTTCTCTTCTACTTTTTTATCTTTAAAAACTTCAATTGAAGGATAATAAGGTGTAAGATTAAAGTTTAAAATCATCTGGAGGTGGATGAGCACATACATGGAGCACCCAAAAGAAAGGAGAGCACAGCACAGTACCTAAGTAAGGACAGACTACCCAGAGCTTTTTAAGACAAGAGCAGCACTGCAAGAGCAGCTCCAGTGGAGGTAAAACCTCTATGTGCTGTTTTCTTCATGACGAAAAATGAGTGCACAAAAAGCACATGAAATGTTTACAGCTTTGTTTGCATTTTATCTTGCAGGTGATCCTGAGATTAACAATTGTGCCATGACATCAAAGGTGAAAGTCCAGTTGATCATATGTTGCAGGACTTGGTAGTCTTCCCAGATTTGCTGAAAGTCCTAGCATTTTCAAATCTGCAACTGATTCTTTTAGCATAGGATTATTTCCAGAACAGATATTGCTTAAAGGGATCTCAGTGACATGGAATTTACATTGTCTCCCTCGATGTGATTTCTACCAACTGCCACACTCATACAATGCTATAATAAAGAAAACAACTAGAAATCTGAAATACCCCCATTATTACTCTGAAGAAATGGCACTAAAATATTCTTTTGTGTTAAATCAGGAGATCAAGGTTTCAGTTCTTCCAAAAATTTTAGATGGGACTGCATCCAATCTGATGGGTTCACAGTAATGAGCTGTTCAACACCATTCTTAAGAGAGAGAGCAGTGAAGAAAGGAACATTTATAAATAAGTGTAACAACATCACGGGTTAAAATGTCAGGTTGAAACACCAAGTCTTTCTAATACCATATTCAAATCTACTCAACTCTTACTGTGCAATGAAAAGAGTTAAAACTTCCTATTACCGCAATGACAGTCTGTCTAGAAATTAAAAAAGCGCTAAATTTCTGTCTCCATATTTAAAAAATCCCAGATGTTAACTTCAGTGAGTTTGCTTAACTATGGCATGCATATCACACATCAGGATATCCCATATCCCACATTGTGCGGTTTGATGTGTGATGATAATAGCTAGGGCAAAATCATTATGTGGAGTTGAAATTTTTTGCAAGAATGGCAGAGTTTTAAAATGTTGTATCTAGGCTAATAAGTGTTAAATATATACCATTTGACATATCTGAAAGCAGACTGATTCGCAAGTGCTATTACAATTTGTACAGCAGTGCAGAAGCTTCAGGTTAATAGCAACTCAGACACATAAATTGCCAAGAATTGGCAAGAATGCTAGGTTTTATTTTTTCTGCTTTACCAGATTCTTCAAAGAAACATGTGACTATTTCACAGCTGAGATCTACAGGAGAACTAAGGGAAAGATCATCTCAACCACAGGAGCTTTTCTCTAAATAACTCAAGCCAGATTATTGGTTTAGTTGAAAAAAAAATCATGCTACCCAAAGGGCTATCTGATTATTCATACATGTTTCTACAGTTAATACACAAAGTACTACAAATCAGATTCGGATTTTGGAAGACTTCATGTCTCTATGGCTGAAAGTCAAGTTTGGAAAACAAATTGCAAATCCTACCATCATGTGATGTAGACTCTGATCTTTTCAAAGCACAGTCTAAGTACTAATTATAGTAGGAACTCTGACACACAAACGCTTCATTATTTAATTTACAAAGCAACAATCTGATTATGTCTCACAATGATTCAGAGCAACATTAACCTCGCTCAGAAACTGTGAGCTCAAACCACAGCAGGCTTCAGAATCAAGCTCTTTTGAAGTGTTTCAGGTCAGTAACATCATTTCATCTCAGGACCATTCTACTTTAAAATAGCTATGTTGCATCTCTGCTGCCGGAAATTAGTTCCCTCTGGCAGCAGCAGGACATATAAATTAAAATCTGTATGTTGTAAGTAAAAAGCAATGAGCTGTTATTGATCAGAAGTGACCTCCCTCCACAAGCCTGCCTGTCTGCTGGGATAAACTCCACACACTGGAGAAGTGATGGTTTTTATCACTGAAGTTCATCAAGTGTGTTGGCACTGCAGTATATATCCTGCCAGTATCATATGACACATGGCTAAGAGAAGACATCACAAACAATCAAGCAATTAAAAAAAAAAAGGAAGAAATGATGAGCAATAAGAAAGTGAGTGAAATGTTATGACTGAAGATCATAATCTGTTGTTTTTTAATTACTGAAGCAGACTTTGCACAGGCATGCAAGCAACATTATGCAATATCAAAACTGCCCGCATGCTGTGGTGCAGCCCTGATCAGTTCTGTTTGCCGCGGAGGCTGAAGGTGGGCAAAATACAGCTGCGTGCATTTCAGAACTGGAATTGCCTTTATAAAACATCTTTTGTTGCTCCTCATTTCCAGTCAATTGCATGTGTGCAAGAGGACATATCCCACTATACATATGTTAACTGAGTATGCAAATAAGCCGCTGAATATCCACGCCAGTAATTTTCTTCTGTACAGAGACTGGCTTGTTTGGCAGAGATGAATGCCATGGGCAGAGAACTGTAAATGTCTGCAAATGGCTGGAGATACACAAAAAATACTCTGTGCATGACACTTTAGGCAAGAAATCCTGGGCCCCAGGGAAAGACAGAGCGCAAGGGGAAGATGATGGACCAGGAAGGTGAAGATGAGTAAGTGTGAAGCTGGTTTGGGTGTGGGAAGCCAGAGACTGATACCAGGCAGGAGCATTCAGTTATGGCCAGGCTGGTGCTTTGAAACTGCAAAGGCCTGAGCTCTCGGTTATGCTGAGGCAGAGGAACATGAATTATTACTTCGTGCCCACAATCAAGAAAAACATATCTAGCCTCACAACTAAAAGACTGGTTCATCGTCACTCCAAAATACTAACTGTGTGATCTAATCACAATGTTTTAAAGTACCTCTTCATTTGTTAAAAAGGACCAGTCATGATCAACAGCTCAACAGCTCCTAACATGCCACCACTACAAACAGAAATCTGACATTTTAGATAGCAGGTCTGATTGGGATAAGGAGAAAGTTGCGTCTAGAAACTTAGTGAACAGCTAATGCAGCTCATACAGAGTTGATACTGAAGCTGCACTGAGTGAATCTCTCACAGTCACACAGAATTACACAGACAACCATGATCACAGAACTCTGCATTGGCATTTATTTATTGCACTGATCTAATACAGTAGTAACAGATCTATCAGTAGCATGCTAGGCACAAATTTTTCATTAATACAAAAAACATCACATTAGCAATACTCTCTGCAAGTCACATTGCAAAAGAAGCTGTGGTATTAATCTATAAGTGCAGGACCCCAAATACATACGTCTCACTGTGATGAGCTGCAATTTGTCATTTTTTTAATGAAACAGGACAGTGGGTATTCAGTGTCTCTCTCCCCACAAGCCTAAGATGAGCTCCTTTAGCTGTACGTCTATTCAAGAACTCTGAAAGTACCAAGCCAAAGTGAACTAAGCATTGCACGTTTAGAGATATCAACTTTTAAGAACTTAGAGGATGAACCTAATGCATAAAAGTTGGATAAGAATTAAGGAAAGGAAACACAAGGCCCCAATTATTCGGCAATAAGACAGGCTACACTTTAATTCCCTTTGTTGAAGAGACTCAGGAAAGCATTACTATAAAAACATGTTAGAATGAGAAGCAAATGGCATTTAAAACAGCTTCACTTCCTACTTAAGGTAGACCTGAGAGCAAGGGGAGCAAACATGTAGGAAGAAGAGTGCTTGAAGAAAGAAATAAAAGCACAGTAGCTGGCACTTCTCTGCAATAACATTATCAGCCTGCTGAGAGCAATTACAATAGCACAGACAGCACTTGCTTTATTGTGACCTTATTGAATTAAATCTGAGGAAAAAAACCTCTGAGATTCAGCAGGGAATTTATTAGAAAATTTTAATGCCAACTTAAATTTGATCCAAAGGACTCAATATTAAAGGTCATATCCATTACTATACGGTGGGAAACCCTGGATCTCTCTGTTCTTATGTTCCACCCTTTCTCAGTTTTGTTTTCTTTTGTAAGAATAGGTCACACTCTCCTTCTCTCAGCTTTGCAGAACTCTGTATTAGAGGTACAAGACTGCTATTTACATTTTAAAAAGCCTTAGCCAGCAAGTCAAATAAAGAACTCCAATCTTACTTAAATGAAAAGTTGAAAATGAAAACCAAGATCAAGCAGCACTGAGGAAACCGATGTGCTACACAGCCAGATTTTACCACCTTACATGCATATACAAAGCATATAACCTGATCTTCACTGAATTATCTGCCCTACTTCCAGATTAGCTGTCATCATGACAGGAGAGTCAGGTATGAACTCACTACTGACTTGCACAGAATGGTAAAAACTGTGTAGTATTTCTAAAAAACAAATTCTTAACTCGACATCATTGCAAACCTTTGAAACTGGAAGTACCATCACTGAAATCTGTTCAGCTGCGCTTCAAAAGCTCTTTGTATGATGGCAAGCACATGCATGGCCATGGTTACTGGGTACTTCTTCAAGCCCCACCGTGCCCCTACCCAGAGCTTTCAGCTTTACAACAGGCGATATACATGCTAAACACTCGTGAAAAATATCAAGTGCACTGTGGAGCTTGTGCATTACTCCCGGAAGGAAGTATTGCCCACAGATTAGCAGGATAGCTACATGAAGTTACTTTTCTTTTAGCTGAAGATTTAGGAAAGTAATAGAAACACAGATGGCCTGTACTGTACCAAAAGATGAAAAACACTACAAGTTCTACTTTTATACTACATTGATTTATTTCAAATATGAAATTGTATTAGAGGGAGAAAGATCATGTTCTTGAATGCTTATGTAATTTTGGAGTTTACATTCTGGTGACTTCCAGAGTCCCTTGGACTGTTAAGTGACCACAGTAGTCAGCACAAATGTGCGAACACAAGTATGACCCCTGCTATCAATCTGCCCAGGTACCCTCTGAACAAAAGAGCCATCCTGTCTGTTCAGCCTATGAGGATATACGTTACGGGTATTCATTACGCTCCTTACTTTCTCAGTAGCCTCAGTATTCACTTGAGGCAGGATGCCTGAGGAAAAAAAGGTTAAAAGACAAGTTTCCTGTACCAGGCTCACTTAGGTTTTAAATCATAACCTACCTGATGACCTCTTAGCAGCAATTTCAGTCTTCCTCAAAAGTACTGGAAAACCTGGCAATTGAACTATTAATAGTTTAACCTGCCATTCAGGCTATGCTGGAATTAAATACATTTTTTGAGGATAGCACATGAAAATACTCTTTTCTGAACTTAATTCACACAAGATTTTACCTTCTTCATGCTATCAGCCAAACTAAATTTAGTTTCATCTACATCTCAGGTATCTTGGCAGCTTTGAAGTCAAAAGGGCAAATACAATTTGAATGCCACTGAAAGGTCACCACTTCTTAAAGACTCGTGCTCATACATTCATACGCAGACCCAACTTCCCCTTCCAGACATAGAGGCAAACGATCTCTAGCTCAGAACCTGCACGGCAGTGTCTGACATGTCGTACCAGTGGCACCTCAGGTGCCTGCTTTTGAAAATAAACACAGCTTATTCACACAAGCACCCTACTGCAAAGCCCTCTACATGTAACATGAATGTACTTAATCTGCTATGCTAAAGAAAGTGTTGACGGTTTTGCCTTCTGAATTGCTTTACCCTTCACAAAGAAACTGATTACACATCTTTTGCTTGAATGTGATTTTATTTGGTAACCACTGTAATTCTGCCCATTAGACAGCTGTGTCTTATCAGTCTTTTCTCCTTCAAAAAAAGAGAGGCTTAATTTATTACTTTTAACATTTGCAAGTCAACAAAATGACTGCTAGACTAAAACTGAAACATTTAATATTTTAATTTGCCTTTTCATATAAAAGCTAGCCTTGATGTTAGAGTACAGAGATCTTAGTTTTGTATGCTGCCAACAAAATCTCTGGGTCTGATTTTTTTTAAGGCAACACATGAGAGCTTCAGTTAGTAAGAAGAAGACAGGAATTACAGAAATAGAAATTCTAATCATGACACTGGGTATGATGGCATCAGGCTTCATACTAGTGTTTAACTCAGCTGTTTGCCAGCCATTTTTCTCTCATACAAGTTCAAAGAAGTGAAATAAAAACTATCGATCTATTAAAAATCATTTTCAACTTACAGTATCTTATTTATCATACAGATAAATACAACGTTTTAGAGTGCTATGCTAGAGTACTGTGTGAGGATGAAGCAAGGATGGAGACCAAGAAAGGCAAGAGGAATGCAAATGCTAGCATGTCTGATTTTGAATTGTTCAAAGAACAAGGAACTTTGTTACCTTCATCAAGATTCGGATGTTTAAACCTAGGACTGAGACTCTGGTGAATTTTTTATTCACCCCTTGATAAAGGGGCTTTGTTATCATCAGATATGTAAATATTCTTTTCCTACTGTTTCAACTGATTAGAGGTTAGTCATATTCATTCTTCCAGCTCTTCCTATTGTTCTTTCCCAAAATAAGCATTTATTTTTCTTATCTCATTTTCAACCAAAACAAATGGTGTGCCTCTAACTGTATGTAAAATACCATTTAATTCTACAGCATTTCAGATAACTGATTTCATCAACAGTTCTTTCTACAATTAGCATTGTAAAGTTAGGTCCTACCCAGTAAGATACTAAAATAATTATTTTTATATCGTATTTGAGTTTAACAACATTAAAGACTTATCCCATTTTTTGTATGTACATGTATGTTTACCTGAAAAACTGCAGCTCACCTTTATGACCTCAGTTAAAAAGACAAGTAAAATTGCAAATCCCACAAATAGCTGCTTCCCTACTTCTCTCTTTTCCTATCCTGGTGTTCATGCTGGCTGACACTTAACTAGAAAATAACAGCATTAACTATTAAGTCTTTCTTCACTGCTACTAGGCATGGTTTTTAATGTAAGAATATTGCCTTTGGTGTGGCCCATAAAGCATGGTAAGACAGATACAAACACTACGGTCAGCAATCTGCCAGCCTTTTGTCTCAGCAGATTTTCTTCTCCAGTCTACCCTCACTTGGATCTAAAGAGGACAGAGAAGAGAACAAGGTAGATGATAAAGGGATACCTACTGAGACAGTGTTGTAAGGCTTGGAATACCATGCTTTAATTCCTGCTGTGAGCGTATTTTGGGAACCTGGGCAAAGAAATTAGTTCCCTAAGCATAAAAGTCTTTAAACGTGTGCTTACATTTAAACAGAAGTAGCCTCCTTCATTTCCACCTCAATATCTCAAAGACAGGCATGTGGAGAAAAACGCACAGTTAAAATCAGGGTGACCCAGAGGTCACTGCTACTTCTGTAAAGGAGCAGTGCTAGTGATTCTCTCTGTCCTCTGCCTCGCTTGTACAGCTGAGAGAAGTGAAACAGTCCCAGCTCTGACAAGTCCCTTGAGATGGCACAACAAATGTGAGCGTACTGTCATGCAACACTATTTGGTACAAAACTCACACTTTGAAAAGATTTACTTCCTTTTTAAAAATTTTTTGGTTTTACCCTTAAAGCATACCATACATGTGGCAAAGGTATTTTTCTGTCAGTGTATTATTCTACAGCACGACTTCGCATAGCAATTTTTACTTCCCCCATAAGCATACATACAAATCTCTTACAAGCAATTTACAACACGTCAAACTGCTTAAGGAGACTCTTAAAAATCTAATGTATGAAGTTAACCATTGACATGATTTATTATTGAAGTTCTGCTGTTATAACCTGACAATTAAGAAATATTGATAAATGTAAACACATTATTGATGTCAATTAAAAAGCACGAGATTGATTAACCTCCCAGAGGTATACTGGCACAAGCAGTTAGAGAGTACTCACCCTCCCCCAATAAGTATTCACTACTGACAAATTTGCAAATTAGACTGCTATGAGACAAAACGTACTTTCAATTAAAATTAAGATCATTTGAACACATAACCAAAACACTGGGTCAACAACAAAACCAAGAGAATTACAAACAAGATCTGTATTAATGTGTCAGGATAAGGGATTAGGTCACATAATGCTCTCATTAACCATACACTTGGATGAAAATACGATTAAAAATTACCAAAGCAACCACTCAGCAAGTGAATTATGCTCATAGGAGAAAGATCATGAACATATTATTTAGCCACTACACTGCAATATTCATAACTTCCAAGGTGAGGGACAAGACCTTGTTTACAAGGTTCACAGCAGATCTTTGTTTCAGAGAATGTATTTATGTACATTCTACAGGTGCCCAAATCATAAAGGTGAACTCGAAACTCTGTTTAGTAACGGTTCAATTCCTGCAAAGCAAACAGCCTAGGAAGGACATTCAGGCAGCCCATACCTTGAAGTGGGGGAGAAACCATCTGACATGCCCGAGAGAATAACAACAGGAATCAGTCAATTTGTATTTAAATGTGACTGGGAGAGTTTGGGCTCCTTTTTTCCTTCTTCTTTTTAGTTGCCTTCAGAATTAATGTACTGGCATAATGCCTGTCACCAAGATGAAGGGTACTGCGGCTATAGCTTTTAATGGCCAAAAAAAACCCAGGCTCACCTCAGAAAACACAGAGCTAAAGACAGCAGCAATGCACCAATACCAAGGAGACTGCGTAAACACTAATTAAACTTCTCTCTACACTCTTGTCTAGAAAACAGTTTTCCCTGCTTAAACTTCCAAGGGCTGAATCAGACATGCTGACATTGGAGTCTAGCAACTTTCTTCCCTCAAGCTTGGCCTTCCTCACAACTTCATGGATCAAACACATTTCCCTCAAATAAAGCAGCTTACTACAGAGACATCAGACAGAATCCAAATTACTGCAAAAAAGATAAAATTGAAACACAACATGTCAATGATAAAGCTTGTTTGCTTGAAAGAAGTTTAAATAAAGGCCGCACATATGTTCATGTTTATTGTCAAAATAAAACTAGATCACTGTGAATTTACCTGGCTGCAAATTCAGTCCAATAGTATTAGTGGCAGAGACCATGTTTGGTGCTATGCTAAACCACAGGGGTATTCAGTGGATACCTGGAAGATTACAGTACATGCAGATACACCAGACACAGGGGACCATGGAGAGGGTTTCTTATTTCTTTTTTTGAACTAACTTTTTTTTTTTTTAAACAGATTTTTATGAAATGACAGTTAACATTGGTAGGGTTCTTAAGTTTTGTTTTGACAAGCAATTTTAAAAGAAGAAAACAACCGGCACCTTTGCAATTGGGACAAGGGAAAAGTTTTAGTGATTGAACCAACAGAAGCAGCATGAAGGTAAGAAGATGGGGAAATAAAAAGTACTCGTGACGCCAGATTCATGAAGCACATAGAACAAATAGAGCTCTTTGAAGGCTGGCCTTATGCTGAAAATGAAGATGAGAATAAATTCTTTAGACTTGACAAACTATCTGTGGAAGAAACAAAATGGCATCTGATTTAGAGTGGCAGGGGAAGATTTTACATACTGTATTTTCAATGTGCTGAGGGGAGAAGCATGGCCATCTGAAAGGCCAGAAAAGGATGCAAGTTCCTCAAAGAGGTGCTAAAACGCTCCCTCTTCCCTTTGATAGTTAGAAGGGAAAAATGATAACTGTAATATGCTGAGAGACTGATGACTGAGCATGGGGGGAGAAAACGTCATTAAAAAACCCCATTGTACCACCGCTACAGGACTAGGTGACTTGTCAGACAGTGATGGCATCAACACCACCATCGTCATCCTGAATTACAGACTGCAGTTCAAGGGCAGCAGAACACATTCCTGGGAATCTGAGGCACCAGACAACTGTGCCAAAGCTCCTCCTGGGGGGAAGCGTACCTGCTCGGCCACGGTGCCATTGAACCTGACACGTCTCTTTTCAACAAGCAGCACAAAACCAGGAAGGGAAGTTTTCTCAGCAAGGAAAGCGAAATAAAAGAACAACAGATTAAAAAACAAGCAACAAACTGTGGGAAATCAAAACAGAGATCACTGCTGTAATAACAGCCCTGTTGTCTCTTACTTTTTTTCAGAAGTCCTCAAAACAGCTATCCCTTTCACTTCCTCATCATCTAGCTGTACTTAAAACTGGTTTACCCCATGATAACACCACTGAAAAGGGACAGCCAGGAGAGATCTATGTTCTGACATGAACGTAAGTCACAAGACAGGTGAAAGGCTTTCACACAGTTATATGTTTCTTAAATAACACACTAAACTGCCATACTTCTCTTTTTCCTATTCAGCAAAAGAGATCCTTCACAAATGTTCTACTCTGCAGCAGACACCACACAGCAAGAAAGACAGGAAGTTACTAAAACGTTAATATATGTTAAAGCTAGATACTAAATTCTCAGGCACCACAACAAACTGGATTGGCAGATATCAGCTCAAGATCACAGTCAGATTAGAAACATGGTGGAAGTCGCCTGAGCTGTGATCAAAATTACCAGCACTTATTTCTACCTTCCATCTCCTGGCAATATTTTATATTTATACCATGACACACATGCACTTGCTGTTATTCACCTCATTTGGAAGAGGCCACCTTGAAGTTCTGTTGCAACAGTCACCCCTATGAACCATATTTATTTACACACTGACCAGAAGTCCTTGAGTTACCAACCACAGGAAAGCAGAAAGCATGAATGGTCGAGTGGTAGATGAACACATCTCCCTGAAACTTGAGATTTCCTTGCTTCTGGAGCTTTCTTCAGCACAGACCGGTTCAATCAGTGCTACCCACTGTTTCAAGGAGCTACTGCCCAGCCAGGCTGATAAACTTACTCTTTTCTACGTGGAAGTTTACACCTAGCATTTACTTGATCGGATGTGACATACTGCCATGCCAAATTGCTCGCTAGAAAGTAAGTCCTTCTCCCGTCCTTCAGACAGCTCTCCTCTGCGCACGGCGTCAGATGCTCTGGGTGCATTATATAACTACTTATTATTTATGATAAGGCTCCAGCCTCACTGGACTAGCCACTAAAAACATGTAACAAAAATAATGACAGCTCTTTATGACAGATAATTAAAGTACTTTAAAAGCAGCTGCCAGCACTCAACAGCCTTTATTTTTTTAGGAAAGGTTACTGCATACATCAAATGCTGTGTTTTACATGAGGGCTCTTAGATCAGAAAGATAAAGCCTCATTCTACCTCTGAATCGCCTTTGCTTGTAGCCTACAGGGTACTTTCAATGCAGGGTCTACTTCAGTATTTAATATTGTGGGCAGAAACTGACACTTGTAATTCAGTCAGCAGGGCAAGCAGCAGCAGATCACTTGTGAAAATACAATCTCGCTCTCCACCAGGAGAGTTAAATGAAAGCTTAAGGAGTAACACTGCTCTGGAGACTCACACAGGCGTAACCTGGAGCGCCAGGCCAGCTACACATGGGGAAAATGTCTGTTTTATGTCCTGCGTATTTTGAAGCTAGAAATTAAGCTGATACGACAGCTCTGGGCTTTTGGCATCTGTTACAATATTGCATATCTCCATTGCATATCTCCATGCCAAGATGAAAAATCTATTTGAAAAGTCTGGCCAAAGTGGACCTCAGTGCTAACAAGTCCAGTGAAGGGCCAAGTTCTGATTCATGTGGGTTTCTGTTCAAATTTACCAAACCTTTTCCAAAGTCACTCTATTGCATTTTCTCTACTTTGTTCCTCCTCCCTTCGCCGCCAACCTTATGGATATTTACTGGACATGAAATACATTTACTCACATACTGGAATACAAAACCAGTATAGCTCTGAATTTAATGCCTCCCCATTTCAACTTCAATTTTAAGCTTTCTCTTGTTTACTAAAAGACAGGTATTATCCATCTCATGCTATATCTTCCTCCTCCTGCATCTCTGTCTCTTTCCAAGTCAAAAAGCACTGAAGCGTACGATATGTTAAGGATTTCTGTTTCTTCCTTAATCATATTCTTCCTTGTAGGCTACTGTTATGAAAGAATATATAAATACATAGTTCCTGAGTTATATTTACAAAACGCTGTAAAAGTGCAACTTGAACATAATAAATAGGATTTAAATGACCTTGAGGAATAAAATTATCTAAAAATATCACTCCAAAGAGCTTTAAAATTAAAAAAAAAAATCCAGAGAAAAATCCTCCCAATGCCTTCAAAAAAACCAAAGTAATCTGATTTACATTCAGTGTTTGGCTTTGCTACAGACTTCCAACATAATTTTGGTAAATACATGTAGGGAACCAATCAAGTGAGAACTCCGGATCTGCTAAAGCAATTAAAAACCATCCACCAGTATTGCAATAGGTAAGAGAAGGTCAAGAGGTTCATTAAATTCTAGATGCCATTGCAAGTATTTACTAGTGATAGATGCTTGATTACCTTCAAAAGCTGATATCGTGCAGTTGATAAAACTGGTTTATTATGATTTTTTTTTATTGTTTGATCACCGCCTGCTCTTCTGTGCATGAGGCATTCGAAAGCTCTTTCCTGCGTCTGCACTTGCTTTAAAAATCTAAATGGCTTGAGAGGTAGCAATACTTCTCTCTGTGCATATCTTGGCTCTACCCTGGTTGGAACATGTAGATGCAACTATAATAAATAGAAATATATGACACTAGTAAGAAAGCATCAAACTTCTAATGACATTCTTCTTAGATAAGAACTATAACTCTACAAACTTTTGTAGAAAAAGAGGTATTGCCATTGTGAAGCTGAAATAAATAAATAAATAAATAAATAGATAGATAGATAAATAGATAGATAAATAAATAAATAAATAAAAATAATTCAAGGAGCCTCTCAAGAAAAGAAGTAAATTAATTTGTGATTTGAAAACTTCCTTGCAGTGACAAACTTGATTAAAGGAAATCCTATTGTAGCTCCAACGTAACTGGCTCCCAGCAGGAAAACGTGACTTGCCAATATCATGTGCATTCCTGAAGAGCAGTGCGGGTGCTGCACCCAGTACTGAGAGCACCTAAAGAGCTTGTCCGGCTGTTCTTTCCTCTTGGCTTCAAAAATGGTGCTAACATAACTGAATGCATTTCACAGTATTTTGCAACTTTCTTACATAATCATAAAAATTAGACAGAAGTATGACTTGTAGCCTGAAACTAAAACTACTAACAATTTTCATAATGAACCTTCTCCTGCTAAGAGCATCCAGCCTACATTGCTTTGCAGTATCAATACAGGTATCTTCAGATACACAGAATGTTTCTTGAAGATTGGAATTTACTATCTCAAGGAACTTCTCAATGTTGCTCACAACCGTGTAAATTGGTATCAGTCCCCTGAATGCTCAAGAATATGCTTTCAGTCCAGAAATACGTACACCTTGGTATTTACTAATTTACGTGCTATTGCTACAAATCAATCACAAGATTACTAGAGCTGAACTATGAAAAACAATGGGAGTATTTGCTGATAAAGCCACAAAGGATGAGCAATAAAACTGAAAGCAAGTACAGTAAACTAAGGTACTTCTGCCTTTTGTTTTTCAGAGTAACTATAATTGAAAATGCTTGTCTTACTAATATTTATTAAGCATGCCTAAATATTTATACTATTTTGATAAACAGAAATATGTTTTCTTATGCTGTGGATATATTAGTAGCAGTTCATAATATGAGTGCTGTATTAGTTAATTCATTCAGTCTCATTTCCACTTCCATTCAACTGTTATTTGAATTTATGATATTGCTAAAATACAGATAATGAATGCCTCAAGAAGGTACAATACTTGATTACATACAGCTGCACTGGCAACTTGGCTTGCTAAAAAAGTAGATCCAGAAGAACTGTCCGACTGTTCTTATTTTACACAAATTTCAAAACAAGACCATACTGATAATTTTCACCAGAAATGCAAATGTGGAGAAACACAAAAATAGGAGACCGAAATCTCACGCTAAGGATGACACACACCTTAATCAAGGCGTAGTCATGACATATTTCATTAAAAGAAATGGAGTTAAAATCAATGAATATTGCAAGGATTAGAATGTACTCACAACATGCTGCAAACATGAAAAACGCTGCAAGTACTCAATACTTATCATTATCAATGGAGCCTTTTTAATAGAGTTCTCATACTTCAAAACCTCATTCCTTCATTCTTTTTCACATCTGAAGGGAAGACTAAGAGAGGTTGAGCCTGAGGAAGAACAACTCAAACTCAAAAGAACAAGAAAAGTTCCTCTGTTCCCTTAGAAAGTGCTGTCAAGGAAGCAGATCCACACGTCCTGACTGTCTCACTGCTCACGGGGTATCTCTAGTCTCCCTGCTAAAGCTTTGTGCAAACCATCATTCTCATCAGTTTGGACTATTTAAAGGGGCAAACAAAAGCTGTGAAATATCAAAACTGTTTGACTGAAGAGTACTGCAGTTGTATGATGTCAAAACCAGCTCAATTGATATTAAAGCCTTCAGAGCCACCAGAAAAAAACCAAAATAATCCTTAGCTGAGCAACAAGATGACTGGTGGTTTCCAGTGACAATCTAAAACTAAGGATCTGGACAGTACTGTGGAGGAATATGTAAGAATGAGATGTCCTATAAATTAAAACAGGGATTTAATCAAAGCAAACAGGTCTAATATAGCTTCTGAATTTCACTTTCGTATTTTCAGTTCAAAACTTAAGAGACTGCATGACAAAAAAAAACCTAGAAAACACTTCAAAACACTCAGTATTATCCCATATTCAAAGTGGCTTTTATAAATCTTGAATCTCGGCTTGAGCAGTAACATTTCAGGGCAAATTCTCCTAACATATTCCAATAGCAATGGAAACTCACAAATGAACTTGTAGTAGTATAGCTGGGGAACTGCTGTTACGATAATCCTCAAAGGACCTCAGGACTTAGCCTCAAAACTTTCTATTTCAAACTTACCCATGACAATGTATTTATCACAACACCGTTCTTTACAGGGAAGACATCAGAAATTGTGCAGCTTACACAGTAAACACACACAAAAAAATCTTCACAGTGTTGAGAAAAGAATCAAGAGTTGTTCCTTCCTATAGCCAGACTGCTTTTAAATTGAAACCAATAACAAGTAGAGGACTAAGGCAGAGATTAATGTTCCCCCATGCTTTTCAGCTTTATAAAGCTGCTTCTATAACATTCAAGCAAATGGTACAGTGACTGACATGAACAAAATGACAGTAATCTGTCACTATTTCACATTTCCCACTAGGTTGATTCAAATAGTTATTTATGAACCTTACACTTCAATGGTCACTTTGATGACTAAACCATAAATTAGAATGTAAAGTGAATATAAATTTGATTTTAGAGTAACAAAAAATTGTCAGCAAAGTGGGATATTACTTAATTTCTATTGACACGCTATGAAAAAGTCAGCAATACCAAGATGGGCTACATCATAATAAACCCCAAACTTAGCAAAAATTGTATGCTAGGTCCCATGTTTGCTTCAGTGCTCCTGTATTTAAAAAGAAAAGTACTGTATATTATGCTTGGTTAGTTTTACATATGAAGTCTTAATAATGTCAGATGACTTCATTACTTAGATTTTCAATTAAATGGGGAGCAAGAATGATTTTTTTTTCCACAGATTGTGATTAAATTTGACAGCAAGTAAATATTAATATGAATTCGGATGCTAAGGTTTTTAATAGTCCTGATGACAAGCTTACTTCTAAGACAGAGTTGCTATTTTTCCAATATTTATCTCCTCCTTTACTACTGAAAGTGAGGTCACACTGAAACATAATAGAAATTCTGCAAAGAACAGCAGTTCTCAGATTTTTTTCGGAAAACCTTCTTTGGGGGCTGGGAGGGAAGAGTGGAGGGCAGGGAATGACTTAAAAATAAAAAAAAAAAAAATTGTTATTACCCAAACTTTAAGTCTTGTAAAGACTCATGTAAAAAAACATATTATTATTTTTTTTTCAGTTACCTATTCTTCACATACAGGATTGTTAGAGATACTTGTGTAGATAGAGGCACACGTATGTGTTTATGTATGACCAAAATGTTCACTAGCAATCAAGGAACACAAAATGTCCTTAAGCCCAAGTACACCAGTCAGACATTAACCAAGCTTGCCTGCTCCTCTTCCTACTCTTTCCAAGGCAGCTGAAAGACCTGTCAGATGTTGAGGGAAAATCTTCAGGCTAAAAGAAAACTTCATAAAAGGTGCAAGACTAGACCAACACCCCAGAAGGAAAAGAGTTCACCCCTGTCAAGAATCTGTTTGAGAGAAATGGTATCTTTTTTCAGGGTCTACAGTAACAAGGTAATCTGCACACCCACAGGACTCAGGTGAGAAGAGTTTTATTTTAGTCCCAGATCTATTATAGCTCAGATGAGTCAGTAGAACCATGTTTTGTCAAAAGAAAAGCTGGAAAGCTTTTATTTTAGCAAGATTAAATCACCATCTGACTTAGAATTGCAGTTCATAATTTAGCCTCATAGATCCAGTGAGAGCTAAATCCTACCAACACCAAGTCTCGGTACTCTGAATATTGAAGTATTACAAATCAGTATCCTCATTTCAGTATCCCAGGTAAATATCTATAAAGCAGAAGCAATATTTCTCACATATTTCAAATGCTTTGATACCTTGAAATTGAACTCTTTTTAGAAAAAGGAAGTATTTGCTATTATAAAAATGTGCCAAGTAGGTCCTGGTTAAGAAATTTTAAAACAAAAATAAATTTAGTGTAGTTCAGTTATCCATTTCACAGCAAAACAGTTACTGTGGTAGCCTCACCAATATTTTCCTGATTTATTAAAGATATAATGTTTACATTCTTTCTTACAACCATCACAGAGTATTTTCTGACATGCTGACAGGAATTTTTCTTAGCCACAATCTAGAAGAGATTTTCTGTAGCATTTTACTGTGGGAGATCCGACACCCACAAACTGTTTCTTTTTTGATGCAGAATTTCTGTAAGTGGCAGAACGTGACCTATGCATTTTGCTACCCTCTGTGACAGATGCCCTCCTCCCGTTTGAATTAAACGAACTTTAGTCCAGGCAAATACACAGCAAGTCAACCTAACTGAAATTAATCCTATTGTGTGAGGCTACCAGTGAGAACCCTGCACCAAACCCCAAAACCCCCAGTTTGGCTGGACACTGGGCTGATAAGCGGCTGAAACTGCATTAACACAGCAGGAAATCTGACGACGAATCAACCACTTTACATTATAAACACCTGCAGCCATCAGGGTCTATTGAGCTCTCCCCCCATAGCAGCTGCCTGTGTGGTGGTGATCTCCTCTTGCACGGGAACGTCTCTCAAGGTCACCCCACAAGGCTGAGAAATCCCATACCTGTGGGTTGGTGAGTGCCATTTTTTTGCATGCACACAACATTTAAGATATGTATAGTAAGCTTAAGCGATAATCTTTGTATCCCAAAATAGCTTTAAGTATAGTATTGACTGCCAATACATCTGTACTTATTAAATATTTTGCATGTCTAAATTTACTGATTAGAACTCCACAAACTCACTACTAGCCTAGATCTGTCTGAGTGATCTCTGACTCTTCTCTTGTCACACCCTCTCTTTCATTGTCTTCTCCAGGCTCTAATATTTCCCTGAAGAATACTGGATATCAAGGCTTTTCAAGATAAAACTTCAAAAAGAACAAATGAAAATGCTACTCAGCACCTACACGTATGAAATAAAACACCACAACTTTTAAATATAATTGCACTGAATCAATCCAACCCAAATTGCTTCTTCAAGAAATACTTTTAAAATACAAAAATAACAGTGTTTGGTTTAAAAAAAGATAGCTATGGCAGCACAAAACATCACCTGTTCCTGAGAGAAGTTCCAAATAAATAATTTAATTCACACCAAAATATTCATACTTAATTGACATATCAAAGGGCCAAGCTTCCTACCAAAATAAGAATACAGCTAACTGACCTGCTGGTTGTTAAAAGATTAATCTTAAAACAGACCATAGAGGAACAAGTGCACACATTCATTTGATATTTAATAAAAGTACTACTGAGCTCCGACTGGTGTCAGTTAATTCAGATTCTGCAAGGAGCAACATTGCACTGCAAGTGCCCTTAGAGAGTTCAGGTGTAGAAGCTTGCTTTCTTCAAATTTCTACTGGTCACTGTAGATAGACAGTGGGCATGTGTGAGAAGTAATAAAGTATCCGAAGTTCAACAAAGTATAATTCATGTCTAAATAGTATGGTATCCAGTGGAAGGGAGATGCTATAAATGCTACTCAGACAAGGTCAGAGAAAAAATATTGCCACTGACTCAACTTTTCCAAGGAAAAATCTATCACTTTGTGCTTGGACACATTCAGCTAGCATTTACTTAATTCACTTTAGAATTTTCTTGTTCTGCTGCTGTTCTAACACTGTATCTGGAGATGGGGAAAAACAAACGCAGAGGCAAGATTTGGAGCAAGCGTCACAACCACTCTTCTAAACCTACAATGGAAGGAGGAAAGCATGAGGAAAGAAATGGAAATAAGTCAAGGGAAAATTAGGGCAGAACAGAGAAGCAAAATGAAGAGGTAATAAAACAAACAGGAGAAAGGGTAACAGAAGAGCATATAAACTTTCAATAGCAAAGCCTGTTCCAGTTAATGGAACAAACATTCCTAATCCCCTGTTGCAACCATCATGGATAAATGGATGTTTCCCACCCTCTCAAACTCAGACACACAAAAACTACTGTTTATCCAGAGATGTTTTGAGCACAGATCTATTTTTTCCATCTGTAGTGTAGTGATCTGAGGAGTATACAACTCTTAGATAAAATGAGAGAAATAAACATACCTGCCGATGAATAACCTCTAGGTTTGCTTTGGCTTTATTCACTAGTTCTTCTATTTTTTCAGAATCCTCTATATTCTTGTTTTCTCTGAAGGCATCTCTTATCCTTCTGATGGCATATGTTCTAAACACAAACAATAAGAAGACATGTATTTGTAGATATGTCACAGTTTTTGACACTTCAACATAATTTAAAACATGCTTATTTAAAAACAAATAAATATACATAAACACACATATATATTTTGCCCAGTTGTATACATATCTCTTTTTATTAAGAGTCTTGTCTTCCATGAGTTGAAACAGTGACCAGATTCTTTAATTAAAAAGAAGTGGTTTTACTGGAAGTTATTGTAGAAAAATTTCATATTTCACATATCGGTCCAGTCCTTATTGCTTGCTGTTTCTGTAAACACAATATTGGACGCCCGGCATGGATATTACAAAGCTCATGGACATAACAAAAAGCCTAAGAACCAAAAAATCAACCCCCAAATTATTTTGAATCATTGTGACTACTCTTACTCTGCACGCTCTACAGGTCATTGAGCTAACCACTAAATACCTTGTAGGTTATTCAAGTTCTGACGTTGTCATCTAGCAGTTAACAAAGGCAGGCTGGTGGACCAAACATAACAAAAAGGGCTCCTTCCCTCTCACCACTAACCTCTCCTAGATATCATCCCTCCGTTCAATACCTCCTCATCCATTTTCCCACTAAAAGGCAATAACAGAACACCATCGCTGCAAGTCGGAAGATCTCTGCTTTCAGAGAGGAAGGTCCAAAGCTGCAGCCATATCTCCAAATCTCTCTCCTTTCTTTTAAACCCAGTAAAGATTCTTTATGCAGCCTGTAGTGTACTGCTCAATATAAAATAAGGCAAATTTCAATATTAAAATAAATTTTTCAGACTGAGCAGTAGATAGTTTCATTAAACGCGTGCTTGAGAGGGGAAGGAGGAATGGCAGTAAACTGTTCCTGCTCAGCTATCTTGATAATGTCTCTACCACCACTTCACATCGGTATCATTTTTTACTGTAGAAAGTAAAACACTGTGCGGCACTAGAAAGAAAAAAAGGCTGCTGCAAACACCACAACTAGAATAATATTTTAATAATCGTGTTCAGTCTTCTATAAAAGTGAAACACGAGACACAAAATTGTCTGAAACACAATCATAAAAATACTCCAAAGACGATGTCGTAAAATAAAAATATTGGGGGAGGAGACTAAGGACGGGAGAGGAAGAAGAGGGAAGATGAAGAGCCAGGGGCACTCTGTACCATTAGATGGTGCTATCCAGCTCCTAATGCAGCCTCCAACCAGCCAAGTGACATATTTTCTCTTTGAGCTCATAAATAATACATTTCAATCACAAGCACCAGGATGGTTATGGAGTGCCACCCCGCTGCCACACACCGGCAGATGGTGCACGCTTTTAATTAGGGCCTGTTCACCTATAATGTGACACTGGGGTGCGTGAGGGAGCGAGTGTGTGTTTGTATGTGCGAACTTAATAGAATGTATTAAATATGGAAGCTCATTCTCATCTGCAGCTGCTGTCCTAACAAGATTTGAAGGGGAAGCTGCTTACTTCTTCTAGAAAAGAAGCAAACCTAAATCATTAAGTGTAGTGTAATTTTGTTGCTTGATAATAGATGGATTTCAAATCACCCCATAGGCATTTGTAGGGTTAAACTGTGCAGAAACATACAATATTTTCTGCAATAAAGGAAGTGTTTCCAAAAGATACAAAGACCTTACAGATATTTGTGTGTTTTTAGCTTAAAAGAAAAAACAGCAATAACAAACAGCAAGTATCCATTACTGGGTACGTGTCTTTCAAAATGCAATACAAATAAGTAAAAGCTATCCACATAAAAAGGATAGGTGGGACTAAAACAAATTCTTGTTCAGTATAACACCTACAGACCATTGGTTTTTGTACATATGGTGTTTTAATTATTCCATTTTCTCTCTCTTCCTCCGATTACATCCAACAGTTGTTGAGAAAGAAATGTACTTAGAAAATACCACCAGACCAGCTTTTATCTATAGTCAGAAAGTTGCATGTTTTTTCTCCTCTTACAATTTCTTTAAACCTTTATGAATGTTAACACTCAAGTGAAGTTATTTTACATAAGCTTTAACACAATCTTAATTCCATAGCTAAATCAATCCATCTCCAGTATTCTCTAAACATACTTCAAAGACTAGGTCTATATCCTCGTACTACTTTTTACTAAGGTTACATTGAGATTCAATGTCACTTAAAAAAAAAGCAAGCTGAACCTAAAGCTCAAAGCCAATACTATAATGACGATAAAACTTCCTTTCTTCCCCATTGAGAGGTGCCAGGGGAACATTTTGCCAGCACTCAAATTCTTTCAAAATTATGTAAAAAGTGTTAAGATATAAACAAACTGGCAGTTTGTTTTTTTTTTTTTAACAGCTTTTTATATGAAACAACAGTTGTGAGCTGTGTCAATTCCAAGCCTCAATACTCTCTACACTTGAAGAGTTTCTGAACTGAGTATGAACTAAAAGCTAGTACTAATGTTGGGGCTGTGATACTGCTGCAAGTCTACAAACAACTGAGCTCTTTTGAAAGTACACTAATGTGTGTAGCAATATGTAGTAAATATACACATGCTAGGAAAATAACTTGTTTATTCAGAAATATATCTGTTGTTTTTATTAAGAGCACTACACCAAAGATCTCCCTGATGAATAGACTAGTCAGCTGATCAGCTACTCTAATGGTGTGTATCTGCACCGCAGTCAGCACAAACACCAAAACCAATCATGGACCATTTGAAGGCACAGCTTGAAATGCCAGTGGCAGAGAACAGCTGGCTATTGTCATAAAACTTGACAACTTTAATCTAATAGAAGCACTATCTGAAGACAGAGTGGGAGATGAAAAGCAAACCAGCAAGTGAAATGGTTGCTGTACCTTATGGATCTTTATTGACCCAAGCTGGCACAAAGGAACTGAGGGCATCAGGCAGGGCGACAAGTTTAAGTCGATGTGAGTGAAGAGGAGCTTCTGCAATTTTGCCACCCGCCCTGGTAGGCACAAATCCTCCCTCTGTCTCCTTCAGACCAGCACAGCCAGTCTGGTACTTGGTCCTGAGGTGAGCTCGTCCAACTTGGTAACCTGACAGAAAGCCAACCTACTAAAAGAATGAACTGCTTTTTTTGTTGTTAGTGATTTTTTGCTGGATTAGTGAGCTCCATCGGCTCAGCATGGGACTGGATGAACCTTAGTCCTGAGGAGGAGGGAACATAGCAGTACTGACTGAGATGAATACAGCTGGTGACAGGTTCTGCTCAGAAAGGCTGCACAAGTTGCATAAACAAAGGAGACTCTTCAGTGAGAAGGTACCAAGCAAGCTCTCCTGAGAAACAGCAGTGGAAAGCAATTCAGCATAGAGTACATTCAGACAGCTTCTAGAGAGCCTTGGGAAAGGTCCTGGGAATGCAATAATGTTCATTAAGAAACACCACTGCAAATGAAAACTCAAACTGCATTTTACAATCTACTATTTTTCTCACCATTCTTTGGAAACAGATACAGAAAAACAGCTGAAAGATGCAACAAGGCATTTTCTTTTTGTCCTCCAAGCACACTGAATTTTTAATAGAGAGCACCTTTGATTTTATTTTCTTCAAAGACCTTCTAGCAAGCTAGTGACAGCAGGACCCAAGCAAGAGTGTACAGCTGAATATATTCACTCAGTGCTCTCTTACATATGCACACTCGAACCACTTTTCGTGCTCCCTACTTATGCGCATCTGTCACACAATTAACTCCCAGTTAAACCAAAAGTATGTACTCAATGGGTAGCAGACTCCGTGTGGTGGCTTCAGACCACAGCCACCGCAGATGGATGGCTATGCAAGGTAACAGATGCACATCAGTAGAAATCAGAAAGAGTAGTTGGGGGTTAATGCGAGAACAACGCCATTGCTGAAACATTAGTACAGACTCACGGGGAATGGGCATTACCTGCTAATGTTAAGAGACAAGAATGCCCCCAAATAATAGTAAAAACCACTGAGTTACAGTTAGAAAGCAGTCTTTTTCTAAATAGTCATTCACCTCTACCTTGAAAGAGTTCATCTTTTTTCTTCCCTGAAGCACAATTGAAAACCTAACATGTGTCCTCATAAAAATGAAGCCTACAACAAGCAAAGTCCGAAACAAAAGCTATTAAGGAAAAATGAAATTGCAACAGAGGCACTTCAGAAGATAATAGCTGCTTGGGGACTTAGATATTTTTATTCCAAAACGTTTACTTACATCATGCCTGACGAGAAAATTAAAAAAAAAAAACCCAACAGTTTCCTTTTCAAGTCTTCTCTCTTGTATCTTTGTGCTCTGCTAAACTAGAGTGTAAGAAAAGACCCCCAAAACCATGCAGACATACTTGCTTTCAAGTACACAGTACTATGCCTTCAAAATAAATCTGGCCAAACAATGTTTTTTTCATCACCACTTTGCATTTATCAGTACCACAACATGCTAAAGGTTTAATCTTCCCAAGACAGCTTTACAAACAGATTGTTGTCTTTGTGATTGTGAACAAATATAATGTATTAACAGATCTCATCAAAGTTATAGGCAACATACTGCAGAACGTAACAGCTATTACAAATTTTAAGTCACTGAGCACATATGCAAAGATAGAAAAGGAGGACTGTGATACACAAGCTGTACAAGCAAAACAGATTACAAGGCAAGAGGCCAGCAGGTTAGAATAGTCAAGACTTTTAAAAAAGGTATCAAGCAAACTGCTTTTTCCTTATTAGATTAAGCTGTATTTAATAAATAAAGGAAAGAGATTAGTAGCTAACCTCTAGGAAGCCCACTGTGGTTAATAATTCTGAAATGAAGTATACAATGCTTTTATTTAAATACACAATGTGCAAAAGTGAGATACTGCTTTACAATATAGTAATATTATAGCAAGTGTGGGATCCTTTTTATAAAAGGCCATTATTTCCTTTGACTAACTATATTTTATATACCGCTTCTCCCTTCCAATTAACATTTATTAAGGTAGCAACAGTATGAGTTTTTGGAATTTCACATTATTACTAGCAAAATGTGCATAAGATGAGATTTGCCTAACTGAATTTTCAGAATCACATATAACTTAAAATTGGAAGTTTTTACAATAAAAAAATATGTGCATAAAATCATTTTAGCTTACTTTAAATTATTAAGCATTATTAAGGATGTCTCCATGTACAGAATTACTTCAGAGGGAATGATTATTTATTTATATATATATATGTGTGTGTGTGTACAGACACATATTTCCATATATACGTATGTACTTACATTCTTTTTTTCCTCTATAAAGGTCTCATCAAAAGACACGCAAAAAGGTGAGGCAAAAGCTGCATGCAATTACCATTAAATACTAAAAAAAAGAAACATTTGACAACAGATGTGTGTTTGAGACTGAGATGTAAGTACTTCATAGGGAAGTAGTTATGACTTGTCTAATTAAACACAGGAACAACAGAAGGGTGGGGATGCAATGTTTTATCAGCAAGGTGTTTCTGAAACTCCATCACTAGACACATTTTCAGCACTGCCACCTCAAGTTACAGCACAACAACAACATCTGCCTGTTTTCTAAATGAAAAGCAAAGCCTATTCCTGGAATCAGGATTTGCTTGGAGGACTGGGGGCGGTAGCTGGAAGCTGGGAGGGGAGAAGAGTAAAGAAACAAAAATAATAGCCTGCTGGTTAACTCAGTATTATTTCCTTGAATTTTCTAATCAGAGTCCCTAAGACAGTCTTCACCAAGAGCTTTTAGAATGAAACCTACAAGCCACTACTTGGTTTCTCTGCTAATATACAAAACATGAGTTCCAATGAAATTGCCAGGAATATGTCCGGAAGAGAACAGCACTAGAGATACTTTATGAGAGAGGATCCCTCCACAAGAACAGAGGAGAGAGACAAAAACTGATGAACATCACAAAACACACTTGAGAGCTGGTGACTGGGACCCAGTGCATATGACAGATAGTGTATGACCAGACCTAAGGATTTGTAACTTATGTCCAAAGCAAATTCTGCTACTTTGTGTTTCATGTCTCAAAACTTCTAGTAAAAACTTCAGCCTTTTCTGTGCAGGTTGCAGTAGGTGAGAAAAAGCTTCTAATCCATTCATTTTCTTTAATCAGTCTAGAGCCTGAAAATGCCTCCCTACATTTAGATGTATATATAGACTTGTGGATGTTTTTAGGAAAGAACTTTATTTTTTTCACTGTGTCTTTTCCTGAGTTTCTGCCTGTACCCATTTCAATGACGAAAGCATGGATGACCTCCCAATCAACAGGATCACAGAATCATTCTTGTTGGAAAGCAGCTCAGGAGGTCTCCAGTCCCACCTCCTGCTGGAAGGAGGGTCAGCAATGGGATAAGACCAGGCTAGTTAAGGCTTTGTCCAGTCAGGTCTTGAAAACCAGGATGGTGACCAGACCACCTCTCTGGGAAACATACTCAATTGCTTGGCTGTCCTTGTGGGGAAAAGACCTTTTCTTAAAGCCGGTCTGAAAACCTTACTTCCTCCAATTTACATCTCTTGTCTCTTGTTCTCCTCCCCGGCACCTTTGGATACTTTGAGATACTGGCTGCTACTAGGTTTTATCAAATGCTGCTGCTTCTCCAGCTCCTTGAGCTTTTTCTCATGGGGCAAGTGCTTCAGCCCCCAGCCACCTTGGCGGTTTTTGCTGAGCTCGCTTCATGTTTTCCGTGTCTTTCACGTATGGGGGATGGAGTGGGGGCAAGACTGGGTGCAGTACTCCAAATGCAGTCTAACAAGCACTGGGTAGAGGGGGACAATCGCTCCCCTTCATCTGCAGGTTGAGCAACTGTTGATGCATCTCAGGAGGCTCGTGGCCTTTGTTGCTGCCTGGGCACACAGCTGGCTGTCTGCTGGGATCCCCAAGCCTTTTTGGCAGAGCTGCTCCCTGGCCAGTCAGTCCCCGGTTTCCACACCCCTTCTTTGTCGTGGTCCCAGAATATTATCAGTGCTATTCATAGTTAACGATTACTATTTTCGCAGTTCTTTGAAACCTACATTTTTGTTGCTATACTTCAAAAAATAAAAAGTTATCAGCTTAATTTTAAGTGTAAAGAATCTCCACTGAAGGAAGCGCTTTTCAGAAGGTCAGGTTTAAAAGAAAAAAGGAAAGATGTCCAAATGAAAGTGTTCTTTAATCTCAATTGAAGTTGCAACTGCAATGTTACTGCAGAAGATGTTAAGAAAGAGGGTTCCCAGGGAAGGACCCAATTGAACAAGTTGTTCAGTTACCGAGGCACCGGGCAAGGATATGCTGCAGGCACTAGAAACACAGTTTGCCACAGATGAAAAGTGTCCTGATGGCCTGAAATGACAAATAGCTCTCTGTGAAGCTTTCACTACCAAGACCCCGCCAGCTGCTCACCAGGACGCTGGGGTAGCTCAGCAGTCCAATTACCAGGTGGGGAATGCCTTGAAACCTCAAGTTCAAATCCTGACAACGCTGATTTCTCTTTTCCTTCTTTTGAGGTAGATACATATTGTTCCATTTGCTGTGCTGCTATTACTGAGAAATTCTTTAAAAAGGCCTGGCCTGCTATGAAATCGTATTACAAATTCCATTACATTTTTCTGGAAAAAGTTTTAGTACAATGCTGTGGCCAGAATTTTTCCCTTCAGCATTGGCCAGGGGTTATCTTCCATTCTAAGAAAAGATTTAGTTTAGCTTGTGACTTGGGTACCCTGAAGAGGGCTAACACCATAATATGCCCCTTCGTTACTGTCACTGTTCATTTCGAAACCCATGGGCTGCTAAGCAGTCTTGCTGGATGCAAGTATTCCCCACTTGTCAGTGGAAAATGATTTGTCTTTGAATCATAGAATCAGAATAATTTTGGTGGGAAGAGACCCTGAAGATCGAGTCCAACCATTAACTTAACTCTGGCACTAAACCATGTCCCTAAGAACCTCATTTATATGTCTTTAAAACACCTCCAGGGATGGTGACTCCACCATTTCCCTGGGCAGCCTGTTCTAATGCCTGAATAACCCTTTCAGTGAAGATATTTTTCCTAATATCCCATCTAAACCACCCCTCACGCAACTTGAGGCCATTTCCTCTCATCCTGTCACTCACCACTTGGGAGAAGAGACCAACGCCCTCCATGCTACAATCTCCTTTCAGGTAGCTGTAGACAGCGATCATGTGTCCCCTCAGCCTCCTTTTCTCCAGGCTAAACAGCCCCAGTTCCCTCAGCTGCTCCTCATCAGACTTGTGCTCCAGACCCCTCACTGGCTTTGTCACTTTCCCCTGCACTCTCTCCAGCACCTCAGTGTCTTTCTTGTTGTGAGGGGCCCAAAATTTGTCACAGGATTCGAGATGGGGCCTCATCGAATACAGTGGCACAATCACTTCTCTAGTCCTGCTGGCCACACTATTCTTGATGCATGCCAGAACGCTGTTGGCCTTTTTGACTACCTGGGCACACTGCTGGCTCATGTTCAGCCAGCTGCTGATCAAAACCCCCAGGTCCTTTTCCTCCAGGCAGCTTTCCAGCTACTCTTCCCCTCTTCTCTATGGCAGCTGTTTTGATGGAGGGAGCAGAATGACTTATCCTCTGTGGCACCTCCCACTTAGTCGAAGCACCTTCCTCAATATTGTTGTTTGGTTCCACTTGCAGGGTCTAATAATAGTTGTGCAAGGGAATCCGTGAAGGTGGGGAGTCACAGCAGAGACCCTACTTCTGTGCTGGGCAGGAACGTGCTGCCATTGCCCCCTATGCCTCAAGTCACTATGTTCCAACATGCAGAGAGGGGTTATATAGCGCTTAATTTTTTAAAATTAAGGAACAAGGCACAAAGCCTTGGGATATTCTAACTTCCTGGACTGCCATGTGGTTATTCTGGATGATGATGTGATTTTGATAGGACTTTTCTGAAGCACAGCATGATTTCTGAAAATAAAGATTTAGATTTAATAAATATTAGTAGTACCCATATTATTACTTTAATGTGGAAATGATAAAAATGTCAATTGCTTAGAAGAGAAAAGGGATCGAGTATGAGAAGTATGTTGACAGCATACAGTTTTAAAATAATAACTAAAATATTTTGACTTAAGAAAAACTTTAAGAAGTAGGTCTCTGAAGGTTATCTGAGGTGAAGCTTTGTTGGTCATTTTGACAGGCTAGTGATTTTGAGTGTACAGAACAGACTCCTAACAAAGTTTTGCTTTGCAAAAGTGATCTTGGATTCTAGTAATAAAAGCAATTAATTTTGCCTCTCGATTTTTGCTCGAGTAAGCCTGTGCTTTTTGAGAAAGAATTTAAGCATCAAAGGCCCAAAAATTAATATAGTAAAAGAAATTACATTGAAATTAAATAGGATACAGTCATGTCAAGACAACAATAAACCATATATATAATGTATTAAACAATCCTTATGAAGTAACAGAGCACCTGTGCTGTCTGCTTATAGACAATACACTAGAAGTTACAGGATTTGGAATATTGGAGTTATTCTCCAAACTTTATCCTCTCATCTATTTCTATCAGCTTTACAGCTTATCCAACAAATCTTTGTTTCTGTAGCAGTGCTCTACTACTTTACAAAAATATTTGTTTCAGTCAGTACAGACAAACACCCCCACTGTACCTCCCATCTCCATATGGCTCCATGACCTTTCCTCATTTGTAGCAAAGCACTGCCTATTTAGTTTAGCAAATTTGCAACAAATTTTGACAACAATGATGGATATTTGAAATTACAATGTAATACCTAGCAGGACAGAAAATTCTAACATGCAAAGCTCATTAGTCAAATCTAGAGCCTAAAGAAATCAATGCGTAACGCAAAATCACCATCCTACTTTGCACATACAACAGAGTACTGAAATTATTTTACACATCTGTGATTGTAAATATAGGGTTTCAGGAAGCGCAGATGTAGACTAATGTGATTATGTTACCAGTCAAGTCTAAGTACATTAAGTTCAGATGTCAAAATGTAAAGGTGAAGATAAAGCTAAGGGAAAGGTCAGCAATTTTTAAAGAGTTTTCCAGTATACCTCTTAGCAGCCTCTCTTAGAGACTTACACTATGAAGGAAAAAAAAAAATCACCTTTTCCTATTTCTAGAATACATATCTATATATATTCCATTGAACAAGAGTACGTTCAGACTTGTATATTTATTTATCACAAAAGGTTCTGCATTTCAAGCCAAATATGCATTACAAAAAAGCCCAGATAGTGCTTAATAGATAATTAAAAGTTACAAGACAATATTCACTCATAAGAGTGATAGTAGTACACTGTCCTTTATCTGCAAGTAAGAAAAATAAGCACACGGCTGTAAGAAGTTCTTCTCAGATCACAAGTACTCTAAATGTGGATTTAACATCTGCCTTAAAACTCAATAACTCAGACAAGAACTGGCTGAAGTTATTGCATGAGATACTGGAACAGGAAAAGAGGTACAAAGAGTGGTCTATTTATCATAATGGTGTTTTCAGTATAACATTTTATGACCGGGGAGGTTACCTTCCCTTTGACACACAACATGACCTTGCATTCTCTAGGGTAGCAGAAAAGGTTTGCAGTCTCAGAACAAATTACCCACAGAAGTTGCAGAAGCGCCACGTCCCCAGCTAATGGTAGCAATAACTTGCACGGATGGAGAATTTCTCCTTCAAGGATTCCAACAAATTGTTGGGAAACAAAACCTCACAATCAAGCCTCAAAATCCTTATAGGTTAGTAAGTACTGCCACTAGTTCACAGAACAAGGAATTCTGTATAAGTATGCAAGTATAGTATACTTATTTGCCACACACTGCATCGCTGTAGCTGGTAGCACTATGTTCATCCCGTGTTCCCATTGCTTTTAGAGTTAATTGTGAAGGTGTCACCAGCAGTTTGATAAATATTCATCTTCACATTCAAAATCTGCAAAGAACAGACAGCAATTTTTGGTATAAATTACAAACTGAAAATATCAAATTAAAAAAGCTAGTAAAAAATGTGCTCAATAGCTCTGGAAATCAGGAAACCTACTTTGAGGTCTACCCAAAATACCTTTGTTATTATTGTTGTGTAAACACAACACTTGAACATTTATTTTCACATTGTACATTAGTCAGGTCAGGGAATAAGCATTATGAGTGTGACATCTAACCTACTTTGGACAGTGATAAAACTCCTTAATCAATAAATGTTCCTTACTTCAAAACTAGTTTACATACAAAGACCATTAATTTGAAAACCTATTTGCAAATTTACTGCACTGGAAAAACTGGGACTTACTAGCAGGTTAGTTTCATGGCAACACAACATGGTTTTATTTGACATCCAGAACATAATTCAAGCTATAAACTTCTAGGATGTACTGCGGCTTCTACAATGTCCCAAGCACTTTATTTGAGCTGAATTGACTTTAAAACATTTTCCCCAGAAGGAAGCAGTCAGATGTTATTTAAATAAATAAAAACATCGATTACAAGAGGAAGCACATTTTGAGGAATGAGTGAATTACTGTTTCACAAAGAATTCCATTAGTGATTCAATCCAAAACTTGATGAAATGTGATGGCTTGCGCCTTGTCCCTTCCACTCTCAATTCCCCTGTTCTTAACTGTGATTAACAATGCAAACAGATTATGGCTTTTGAACTTCCCCTGCCCACCCCACTACATTTAACTCTTTCACTGCTGTTCTAACATCATCTGCAGAAAACTGTTCAACATTCACTGAACATGTAACCATCAACAGTGTCTACCCACAAGATAAAGGCCCTGAGGAAACCACGTTTCTTCTGCTTATGCAAATGATGAACAGATGTTTACATCTGCCTGTGACTGCAACTGAGCATTGTGATAATCTGTATGTTTGTTGGAGAAACAAATAATGCCAGTAAATAAATACTACTAAACAAAAATACCATGTATTCTGGAATCAAATACTAGTTTGCAAAAATCACACACTGTGCAAGAGAAAGATGGAGACAACTCTGTAAAGCCTGACCTCACAGGCCATGATAAATTATTCTCATAGGCACTTCAAGTCACAGAACTAAGTTCAATTAAATAAGTTTCAATACCATAATGGATTAGTTATTATTGCCAATATATTAGAAACGGTTATAGTTTCAGGGAAAGCTTTTACTTTTTTTTTTTTTTAGATTTTTAACATATATTTTCTCTGCAGCTAAAATAAGACAATCTTGTTTTTATATAAGCTAATGATTTTGAAACAGGTCTTTAATGGTTCCAGACCAGGATACACCAAACAAGCAGACTCAGAAAGACCAACAAGACCTGGCAACATAGTTTGTGGAAAATCTGACTGCTGCCATATTCAGAATCTCATGCTGATTTGGTGTAAAATGTTCATGAAGCTGTAGTTATTTAAATACTAGTTTCTTGCAAAGAACATAAAAAATACAGTTAACTATGCCAACTGATATATCAGTATTTTCTAAATTTAAGTTAAACAACTTTTGATCTAAATGTTACTGAGTTCAAGGAAAAAGAAAAAAGCACTGCACTTCAATAGAGATTCATTCGTAATGAGACTAACACACCTATTATACTTCCTCTACCTTCCAAAATGCCTTCACAGCTGCTTTGAATAGGGATTTTTGAAAAAGGATTACTGGGATGGAGCAGAAGTAAATTCCTAATCTCTTAATATACAAATACATTCATACACGCACACACACACACATGTATTTACTTTGTGCATAGGCTTGTTTTCTTTAGAAGACTTCAATGTGATTTAACCAATTGCTATTCATTTTTAAAGTTAGAAAAACATATCTAAGCAGCATCTTTTCCCAAGACTTTGTAATAAACATGATGCTGAAGAAAAGTCTAGTCCCTGAGTAGCAGCCAAGCCTGGCACTCAGCCATTCACAGCACAGGACCTTCAAATTTTCCTGAAAAATAGCTTAAAGATTTTATTTCATACACATTCTGCACACAACTGAATTATTTCACTATTACTGTATTAAATGTTCAGTTGCGAGTCGCATCCCAAGAAATCAGAGATCAGGTGAAAAGGAATAGAAAAAAAAGTATAAAAAAAGTAAAGGAAAAAATGGCATTTTCCGTAATGCCATCTCAGCCAGAATATTGTCTGAATGACTTGTGGAATCTTAATTCTTGAGAAATAACTACAATATCAAGAAGAATCCCAGAAAACATTCCTCCCTGAGGACACCCTCTGTACCAAGTTCTGTGCAAAGCAGCCACAGAACAGCTGGGCCAAGTATTCACACAAGCAAGAAAATAACCGAGAAAGTTTTCTTTTCATGCCTATTTTTCTTGGAAGAGCAGAGAAACATGTACAATCTAGGACTGTACTTTCTTGGTCAGTAGTACCAAAAAACCTCTATCAAAGAGGTAGTTCCAGCAGCATTCTTGCTATTTGTTGCTGTAGCGAGCAGTTCTGAACATTGCCTGATCCACTGCAGTTTTTGTTTGTTTGTTTTCAAAATAACTTTGTTTTTTTAAAAATCCAATGCTGACCTTCTAAAGAATACTTGAAATAACAGCCTTTGTTTACAGTGTCTACAGTGTCTTGAATAAGTCTTGATGTTATGAGGTCAGCATATTTTCATCACGGGCAGCATACGGATGGATATAGTGAGGAACTAAACGTTAACACCACATCCAAGAGAAGGAAAGGACAGCATCTAAATACTTATAAACTACTGTTACATTACAAAGTGTTCTTCACTTACCACAAATCATATGCGTATGTCTATTGGCAGGAATCTGCCAGAGGCAGTAATTTTTCTATTACTCTCATTAGTTCTCAAACAAATTCTACTGGTAATTAAACCTTATGTAGAAAGAAAAATGTCTGTGTTCTACTGTGCTATGCAAAGAACTCGAATAATGTCTTGGATAACAACCACATCAGATTTACTAAATTTGAGTGTCTTTATTAAAGTAACAAAGTCCATTGATCAGTCCTTTGATGAAGCCCCCACTCATTTGTCTTGCAACTAAAAAATTTCAATTTTTCCAGAACCCTGTATGCCACGCATACACTCCAAATGCTCCCTCCAACTTAGAATCATAGAATCATTTTGGCTGGAAGAGACCCTTAGCATCGTCGAGTCCAACCATAACCTAACTCTAGCACTAAAATTCTTAGTATTGAAAACTTTCCTCAGTCAAAAAAAAAAAAAAAAGTCATTAAAATTACGTCAAAATCTATGTGTAAATATCCTTTACTGTTTAGGAACAGTATAATATTATAAGGGTAAAGTGAATGTATTTGGAAAATGACAATCACCATTGTACATTTAATCCAAGAAAGCAACTCCTAATAAACATGATCAATAGAACTTTCATGGAATGATTTTCAGTTGGGAAATGTTAATATCAAAAGAATCAAAACATTTGGCAAAATTATTTCCATTTGGTTTCGAGTGTCTGCAACAGCATCACATGGAAACCACCCTGCACCCTGTGCTCAGGAACTTCACTACTGCTTCTAGCCCAGACTTCTTCATACTTTTCGAGTAGGCTACAGAGTTAGCCATGTACTCGTCATGTGGAAAATTAACTCCAAAACTCCTCAAGTTTACTACTGCTAGGAACACAGCCAACAATTACAAAGAGAGAAGAAAAAACAAGTTATCCACTTTCTTTACACAGCCAAGGGAAAAATGGAAATTGTAAAGCTGCAGATCAGTCACACTACTCCTACAAAGAAGTCAGCTCTGCTGGACAGGAATGACAATTTTATTTTTTCCTGTTTCTTATCTCAGCTATAAACTACTATGTTGGACAGAACACAGTACTATGTACTGTGTATTGTGTTTCCCTGAAAACAAGGCAGGGTCTTATATTACGCTTTTGCATAATATAAGGGTGCGTAATTACACTTTTGCGTAATATAAGAGGGTGTTCCACCATCCTCTGGGGGAAGAACCTTTTCCTCATGTCCAGTCTAAACCTTCCCTGGCACAGCTTCCTGCCATTCCCTCGAGTTCTGCTGTTGATCACTAAAGAGATCAGCACCAGCCCCTCCTGCTCCCCTTGTGAGGAAGCTGTAGCCCCATGAGGTCTCCCCTCAGTCTCCTCTTCTCCAAGCTGAACAAACCCAGTGACTTCAGCCACTCCTCATACGGCTTCCCCTCCAAACTCTTCACCAACTTCGTACCCTCTTCTGGACACTCTCCAGTAACTTAATATGTCTTTTTTATCCTGTGTTGCCCAGAACAGCACACTGTGCTCCAGGTGAGGCCGCACCAGTGCAGAGCAGAGCGGGACAATCACCTCCCTGCTCGGCTGGCAATGCTGTGCTTGATGCACCCAGGACATGGTTGCCCTCTTGTCTGCCAGGGCACACTGTTGGCTCATGTTCAACTTGCTATCAACCAGAACCCCCAGATCCCTCTCTGCAGAGCTGCTTTCCAGCATCTCATCCCCATTCTGTATGTACAGCCAGGGTTGCCATGTCCCAGGTGCAAAATCCGGCACTTGCCCTTGTTGAACTTCATGCAGTTGGCAATTGCCCAGTTCTCCAATTTGTCCAGATCCCTCTGCAGGGCCTCTCTGCCCTTGAGAGCGTACTTCTGGATATCCTCATTCCCACTGTTGCAGCAGCAGGAGAAGCCACCTTCTGAGCAGCTCCCATCCTCTGCACGGGCTCATATGTCCTGGTCAGAAGAAGCCTTTCCTGAAATCTAGGAGCACAACCCCCTCATCGCACAGCCCATGAGCAGAAAGCCCTTGCAGCCTGCCAAGTGGACCTACGTCATCAGCTCTCAGTAGCCCTGTTTCACGAAGGAATGGCCTATAGGCTAGACTGACATGCAAAACAACATGAGAAGTTAGTCTATTAAGTGGAAAACACAAAATTTACTCTAGGGACAATTATTTTACCTCATATAATCTCTCATACAAGTTTCTACATCAGGTATGCTGGAAGAGAACCCACTAAAGTCCTATATATTGAATTAAGTTGCAAAAGGTAGGAAAGATTCCAGGTCCTTTTTGTAAGAACAGAGTCAAGAAATAACCACAATACACGGATTGTGCATGCATGCACAAAGTCCATTTCATTCCAAATGACACAAGGTATTAAGGGGCTAGAGACAGCACCTGTGCCCAGCTGCCACAGAAGAAGAAAATAAAGGTTGCACTCGTTCTCAAGCAACTCTGACACTACAGACAGCAATAAAATCAGCTTGTAAGAAAAACATAAGCATCTGGAAAACAGATAAAAACTAAGAAGGCAGAAAGCTGAAGCAGGATTTAATGCAGACATTAGATGATTCTTCATGTTGCTTCCTAAGGAAGTCCATGTGGGAAATGAAAATATGAACAATTGTTGTGTGGGGTTTTTTTGTTTAATATCTAGTGTTAAATTTGTGTTTGAAGAGTATCCTATAGCAGTTTCACATCTTTCTCCAGAGCGCAGTATCTAAGAATCTTGCCATTAAGCATGCAGAAACATTAAAATAACAAAGTGTATGCCAATATTCTGCTATGTCCCAGTTCTTTACCTTAGCCTAAAAAGTTTATCATTGCACATTTGTGTAAGGCTTTAATTTGGGTAGCAGTTAGGAAGAAGTCTCAAAATGGAAAAGACTGGTATTAGTGGAACAGCAGTAGAAACAAGGAGAAATGCTAAAATCCCAAACCAGACTCCTTGTCCAAATATTGGGCTGGTAGTCCATGGCTTGGACAAATGCACTCTCTGCTGGGTTAAGAACTAGCCGGAGGGTCAGGCCTAGAGTGCTGGTGAATGGGGCTGCATCTAGCTGGCGGCCAGTCACTAGTGGTGTCCCCCAGAGGTCAGTGTTGGGTCCAGTCCTGTTTAACATCTTTATTGATGATTTAGATGAACGGATTGAGATCATCATCAGCAAATTTGCTGATGACACCAAGTTGGGCGGGAGCATCGACCTGCTGGAAGGCAGGAGGGCTCTGCAGAGGGATCTGGATAGACTGGAAAAATGGGCCGATTCCAATGGCTGGGTCCTGCACTTTGGCCACAACAACCCCCTGCAGCAGTACAGGCTGGGCACAGAGTGGCTGGAGAGCAGTCAGGCAGAAAGGGACCTGGGGGTACTAATTGACAGGAAGCTCAACATGCGCCAACAGTGTGCCCACATGGCCAAGAAGGCCAATGGTATCCTGTCCTGTATCAAAAATCACATGGTCAGCAGGACAAGGGAAGTGATCCTTCCCCTGTACTCTGCATTGGTGAGGCCACACCTGGAGTATTGTGTTCAGTTCTGGGCCCCTCAGTTCAGGAAAGATACTGAAGTGCTGGAGCAGGTCCAGAGAAGAGCAACAAGACTGGTGAAGGGACTTGAACACAAGACCTATGGGGAGAGGCGGAGGGAGCTGGGGTTGTTTAGTCTGGAGAAGAGAAGGCTTAGCGGTGACCGCATCACTCTCTGTAACTACCTGAAGGGAAGTTATAGCCAGGTGGGGATTGGTCTCTTCTCCCAGGCAGTTAGCAATAGGACAAGGGGGCATGGGCTTAAGCTCTGCCAGGGGAAATTGCGGCTGGATATTAGAAAGAAATTCTTTACAGAGAGAGTGGTCAGGCATTGGAAGGGCCTGCCCAGGGAGGTGGTGGACTCACCATCCCTGGAGGTTTTTAAACTGAGATTGGACATGGCACTTAGTGCCATGATCTAGTAAATGGACTGGAGTTGGACCAAGGGTTGGACTTGATGATCTCTGAGGTCTTTTCCAACACAGTTGATTCTGTGATTCTGTGAAGGATGGCTTTTTGTTTATTTTTGTGTTAAGATCAATCTTTACATAACAGCAGTTGGTATCTGACATAGTTCCTTTTTCCATTTCCCAATTTGCAAAAAGCAGACTAAATCTTGCATACAGAACAATGACCATCAGCTGAAATATTTTCTTTAACACAGATCTGCTCATTTTTTATGTGTACCTGTAAGAGTCACCATCTCTACACATACAGAATACCTGGCCATCCATGCCAAATTTAATGACACTGACTATGAACAGGAGACTTTTCTTTTTTTTCAGATCCATCTGGACTTATGGGAGCAGTGACTCACTGCCACAAAGAAAAAAAATAAGTAAGCATTTTATTTCAATGAGTGTCATTGTTCTTTACTCGGTTTTCATGCATGCCAAAGACCTCAAACTGCAGAAACGTAAGTTCAAATGTTAAAACTCCGTCTCGCCAAACTTTTACATGAAATTCACATATTAAGCTCAGTGCAAAACTAAAGGAATCACAGACTTTTTTTGTTCAGAAGAACAGCTTTAATGCTAAAACATACCTTAAGAACATGCTTTGCCCTGTATAGTGGAATCCCTGAATTTTTACTTCCTAAACTTCCATTCAAAACAAGCCACATTTATCATAAGCCCCTTGAGATTTTTAAAGTGAAGATTTTTCTACATGTTGCTAAAATCTTTCAGAGAAAGACTACATCAAAATCTGCATGAAGTTTAACAAAGACAAGTGCAGGGCCATGCACCTGGGAGGACATAAACAAGGAGCCCACCGCAGGCTGGGATCTACATGTTTGGGAAGCCACCTTGCTAAAAGAGACCTGGGGGTCCTGCTGGGCAACCAGCTGAGCAGAGGTCAGAAGAGCCTTGATGCAGCAACGAAGTTGGATCCTGGGCTGCATCTGCAAGAGCATTACGAACAGAGATGTGATCATCCCACTCTGCTCAGTGCTTGTCAGGCTGCACCTGAAGTGCTGTTACCAGTTCTGGTCTCCATGATTCAAGAAAGATGTGGACAGACTGGGGAGGTTCAAAGGAGAGCAACAAAGATATTCTAAGGGCTGGAGAACGTGCCCTATGAGGAAAGACTAAAGGAGTTGGGTCTCTTCTACCTGGAGGAGTCTCAGGAGGGACCTCATCACAGCATTCCAGGACTGAAAGGGTAGCTACAAAGAAGACAGAGGCTCTCTCTTCACAAGGAGCCACATGAGGAGGACAAGGGGCAACGGGTACGAGTTGCACTGGGAGAAGTTTCATCTGGACACATGAAATACATTTATTTTACAGTGAGATCAATCAATCACCGGAATAACCTCCCCAAGACATGGTAGATTCCCAGTCACTGGAGGTTTTCAAGATGCGACTAGAGAGGGTGCTTGATAATCTCATCTAGGCTCCCTTTCCCATGAAAGGTTGGACCAGATGATCTTTGGAGGTCCTCTGCAACCTGGGTTGTTCTATGTCTCCCTGAAATCAGATCAACAACTATGTTGTTTAAAGCAGGAAAACAGGTGGCACTGAAAAAAAATAGTATAACTTATTTTGCTGAGTTTTGTTCTTAGGTTAGCAGAGATTTGCAAAAATCAGATTTACTGGTTCTAAAATCTTGAAGGACATGCCTCAGATGAAACTTCATGCATTCAATTAATGTGTTTCCAATGGAAAACCTCTTTTGACAAATTTGCTTCCTTGATTCTTCTATATTCTGGGCAGTTTTATTAATTAATCAAATAATGTTGCACATTCTAATAGAAAAATCAAATTCCATTAAAATGCCATTTACATAGACAAGAAAAATATATCTATAAATAAAAATGCAACATGCACCAGTTAAGACAGAACATAATGGATAACTGAAATAAATATACAATAAATCAAGAAATACCTTAAAAAAAATAAGGAAATTATTTGCAGAAAGATTCCAACAGAAAGACTGAAAGTTTATGACATTGCTCTTAACTACAAGAAATCAAAGAATTAGGAAAGACATCAGATGGAAGCATGTCAGATGATGTCTCGCTGAACTTTTAGCCAGTGTTAGTATCTTTATAGGCCAAGGGAGGCTGGGGATCAGAAAATCATAGTAATGTTGGTTAGCTAGAATCTCTGGAGCTTATCCAAGCTGACCTCCCACTTGAAATAAGACTACCCTCATCAAGGTCAAGTCAGTCATGTTGCTGTTCGGTTAAATGTGTCATGAAAACCTTCAAAAATGCAGATGTAAAAAAATCTCTCAGGAAGATCTGCTCTAGTTCTGCACCTCCCTTCCAGAGAAAACCTTCTTCCACTAGATTCCTCTACATTTTGACCACTGAGCTTCAATCATGTTAAACAAACAAGAAACTCTAAAGTTCAGATTACTCTAATTTGCAACCAGATGTGTTTTAACAGCTTTCACAAGTTTATAAATGCTTTTGTTTTCTGTATCAAAAAGAGACACCGGGCCTTTACTTAGATCACAAATGAAACTCTATTTAGAAATTATCTCTTAAATCAATTTAGTTGAGACTGTAATCTGGCACATTATAAACTGTCAGAGGATCCACCGTTTGTCAACCAAACAGAAGAAAACAGTATGCTTATTAAGAACCACCTTTTCGGACTCGAAATCTAACATCTTCCCTCTTTGCATATTTTCCTCCAGTACAAATCACTCTTCCTTCCTCAGACTGTTTGCACGGGTAATAGGGCAGAAGGGCAGACATTAAATTACTTATAGTCTACTAAATTCTCCCTCCCTGCTGTTAAAAGCTGGTCTACACATCTGGGCCTCCAGATATGCCATAAGTTTATTGCAAGACTCTGGAGATGCTCCTGTGTGTTGTTATTCTGAAGACTGTCAGTGGTGACCTAACTTACTTTAAGACATGAACATTATTCTTCACAGTCAGGGCACTAAAAGTTCTTTAGGATGATAAAAGAAAATTTGGTACTACCAGACGACATATAGAATATATTTACTAGGTAAGTCACAAAACAAAAATATTGAATTTTCCATCACAATCTGTATGTACACATTTAAGAGAAAAAGCACAGCAAGCAGTTAAGGAGACAATAACAAACCGATCACACTGCAGACATACACTTACAAATATGCATTGTTTGCAAAAATAAAATATTCTGAAATTCTCTGAAATCCAAATCAATAAGATTAATCTTTAATACTTTCTACTTTGCTACAAGTTGGTTCTTTACAAAATCACTGGGTTTAATCCAGGCTATTAGCATATCGCATTACAGCTGCCCTGAGGACACAGCAGGACTGCTTATCTTGGCACAGAAGAAGCCAGCGGGGTGTCCATTTTAGCTATGGGTGCGGCCTAAACACCAAGGCAGAATTGTTGTTGTGGTGGCAGCGGATCTGTATATATAATATCTGCTGATCGCTTTTTGCTAGAAACTGCTATGGCTCTTAGCGCTCACAAATGTCTATACTCCACAAGATTTTATATAGTTCCTGATTTTATGGTATCTAAGGACAGGCCCATCAAAAGCTGAGATCTTTCCTTTAAGGTATGGTGTCAAAAAATCAGATATCCAAGGTAAATACATATCTTATGATTTCTATCCTTTGAAATTTGCCAGTATAAAGACACTAAAAGAAAATGAATGAAAAGTGTTATACACTCTGTTAAGCAGAAAACTCATTGGTGCACCTACTATTGTGTGATAGTTAGTCTTGCCTTTGAGCTGCATGCCAAAACTTCCATATGGCCAGGTCCATGCTTCATTTCTGGGGGGCATGGGCTCTAGGTATGGTTTATAGAGATGACAACCATTTCCCATGTCCCCTGTACTACATCAGCAAGGGGCTGGGTAGAGAGACGTCCACATGTGGTTTGTGAGGCTGTTGCTACCACTGTGAGGTGGTGCTGGCTTGCTTCCTCCCACAGCTTCAGCTTCCTCACTGATCACCTTCCAGCACAAAACCATTGCCGAAAACATGCCGTGGCCCAGATGGGTGCAACCGTTCACCAACTGCACATCTCACAGGCCTTAAGCCGTGTCCATTACACACAATCCTTTTTTTGTTAGCTAGAATGATGGCAAGCTGGGATACTCAGGACAGCAAAGAGCAGAGGGAAGCCTCGATAGAAGGGGAACTGAAGAGAGAGGAGGGGAACACGAAGCACAGACATACTGCTGCATGGAGTTAGCAATGAGGGTTTATTAGCTCCAGCTCAGTTTCAGCCTCATAGCCTTTCTTCTCAGGGCGCTCCCTCGCACATGAGGTTTAAAGAATACTTATGCCTTGAAGAGTGCAGAGCTCACCATGGTTATGCAAGTTCAAAGGCTTCTGTTCCCAATTCTTGCCGGGCTGGAGATGATTCACAGCAAAAGTAGCTCACGTGTCTCTGCCTGGGATCCAACTAAGTGGTAAAGTGAATAAACTACCAGTGGGTAATACAATTTTGCCAGAGCTGGTGGGAAGCACCCCCTGTGAACACAGCAGATAGCTAAAGGAGACCAGGCCTATGCCTGTAGCACGTTTGCAGGCATACCCTTTGCCAAAAAAGTGGTGCGTGTCTTTCGCCAACAGCCAGAGAAGGCAGGCAGCCGCACAGCGTGACATCCTGTGTGGCGGGAAAAGTGAACCCTGCTCCCTCATCGCACACAGCACCCCAACCTTGGGCACAGCACACCGTGCCAGGGTTTGACAGGGAAGCCAACCTGCCGCGGCACAAGCACGGCTGGCCCCGGCTCTCCCCGCCAGCAGAAGGGCAGTACCCAGACCAGACACGAGCTTCTTCAGGCTGGGTCAGTCTCTGTCCTGTCCCTTCCTACCACACGGAGAGCCTGTAACCTCGTGCTTTTGAGGCAGCCCAGGCCAAGCACAGGGACCGGTGGCTGACGCTCCCCTGCGCCCCAGGCCGGGCCCGCTGCCGCTCTCACTCCCGCCCCCAGGGCACGGCTCGGCCTGGGCAGCCGCCCGCTCCCCACCGGGCTCCTCCCAGGTCACAGCTCCCCCGTACCTGCCAAACACGAGCTCCTCAGGCGGCCCCTGCCGAGCACAAAAAAACGCCGGCATTCCCCCATCCCCACCGCCCCCGTCACCCCCACGCCTTCGCGGGGAGAAGCGAGGCCGGTGCCGCTGCCCGCCTCAGAGCGCGTCCCCGCCCGGGCCGGGCTCGCACCTGTAGTTGTAGCTGCTGAAACGCTGGCTCTCCCGCAGCAGGGCCCGGTACAGCCGGAGCACCTGGGCTCGGCTGGACGCTGCCATGTTGCCGGCACCAGGCGGGTCCACCCACAGCAAGGCCCCTTTCCCCGCCCGCTGCTCCCGGGGCCGCGCCAGCCGCCGGAGCCGCCTCCGCGGCGGGCAGGCAGGCAGGGGCGGAGGCAGCCGCGGCGGCGGTAGCGGGAGCACACGGCTTGGCGGTGAGTGGCGGCTCGGTGAGGCGGCGGGTCGGCCCGGGCACAGGGCGAGGCCGCGGCCTGAGGGCTCTTCGCCAGCTCAGGCAGCCCCGAGGGCGGTGGGAGCTTTTCCGTGCGGAGGGCTCGGGCCGGGTCGGCCCTGGCCGGCGCCACAGGTGTGGTGGCTCCGCTGCGGTGTTACTGCTTAAGCCTCGGGCCTGTCCTGAAGCGCTGCCGCCGCTTCCCCACGAGGGCTCCTGCCGGCCTCGGTCGATGCGGCAGCGAACAGCCCGAGCGCTGGCTGAGCGGGGGGAGTAGGGAAGGCCCAAGCGGTGGGGAAGGGAAAACCAGTGTTCGAATAAACTGGTCGGTGACAGCAGTGCGGTTGTGTGCGCTTGTACTTGTGCTGGTGTGTTATAGGGGAAGGTGGGATTGATGCAGGGCCTGGAACGGAGCAACAGGTGATGGGTGTTCGGGAATTGCACGGAAATCGCTGTGTAAGTTTGCAGTGAATATTCACCTGTGTTCACACACCAGGGCCTGGTGTGCTACAGTGGTGTGTGAGTTGTTGTGTTCTCAGGATCCAAAATTGAATTCTGTGATTTAAACTAACTTAATCTGAGGGAATGTCAGGAAGCTGTGCCAGGGGAAGTTTAGGTTGGACATGAGGAAAAGGTTCTTCCCCCAGAGGGTGGTGGAGCACTGGAACAGGCTCCCCAGGGAGGTGTCACGGCCCCAAGCCTGACAGTGTTCAAGAAGAGACTGGACAACGCCCTCAGACACATGGTGTGAACTATGCAGGGACAGGAGTTGGACTCCATGATCCTTGTGGGTCTTTTCCAACACAGGACATTCTATTATTCTATGAACCTGTGTAGTTATAGTTCAGGTACTGTTTAAGTTAAGCAGTCAGAGAATCTGAAGGATGTTACCAAGGATTTCTTGCCTGTCTTTATTTTCAGTGGGAAATCTCAATTTACCATTTTTCTTGCTTTTCCCACAGTCCTGTGAAATGACTGCACTGGTTTTATTACTGCCCTGTTCTAAGGTTCCCCATTTGTGCAAGTTTTCAGAAAGTGAATGACTGTGTTGAACTTTAGGTCAATTTAACACACTGGCCTTGAAACTGGCCTTGAAGAGGGTGGTACTCAGGCAGGAATTGATGTACACAGTGCCCATGTATTGTACAGCCCACAGAACAGCAGGCTGCCAGAACCATTTAAAAAGTAGGTTCTGCCTGAAGATTTGCTAAATCTTGGGTTTTATTCTTTGCTGCTGTGAGGCTGGGGCACTTTTTCTGCTTTAGCACTTCTTTTATCATTTATACTTGATAATTTTGTTGCTGGAAACAGCACCTAGCATTCTCTTCTGCTGAAATTTTTGTTACTCCAGGATAAACTTGACTTTGTAACTTACGGGTATGATGCCCTACCTGTATTTAATACTGATTTTTAAATAGTGTCAAGAATATAGTTTATTTATAATCATTACATGATTCCTACTTTCTCCACAGTATGTTCTGTATATAGTAGATGTTCATAAACATTCTCCATGTCTCTGGCAAAAGTGCTTCAATTACTGCTGCTAATTGAACTCTTATTTTATTGTAGATACAGTTTGAGTATTATTATTTGTGTCAGTTATACATCTGATGCAAGTCACAGTTTATTACATGGAACTAAAATAGTTCTTTGCTTCTGTGTCTAAATTATATAGACATGCATGGAGTTATCTCAAATTTATCTTTGCAAGTATGCTATATTTTAGCAGCTCTTTTAGGGTTCTAGAAACTGAGTTTTTCCATAGATAGTAAATTTCTTGGATATTCTCTTTATCAAAACCAAAGCTACAGATACAACAGAGGAACTGTTGCATTTTTGTAGAAAAATGCAACCAACTGAGGCACTGTGATAAACATCATGTGTTTGAGGCCTTCCCTTGTAAGTTGCAAAACAATGTGTTTGGGGTTAGCTTTTGGCATTCAGGAAACCTGAACAGGAAAATAAAAAGCAAGGGTGCTTTTTAGTTGCCTGTGGGACCAGCCATATTCTCCTTATAGCCCAAGATGCATTGTTGACACAGATTGCTGTGCCAGAAGTGGAGTCTGTCTGAGGTGCTGGTGTCCCCAACCTTTGCAGCTGTTGGTAGCTGAAGTGCTAAATGCATGTTAAACAGAGCTCTTGCTTTGTGTTTGAGGATTTATCATCTGCCTTCAAAGCAGCAGTGGCAACCCTGCCCTTTGGATGGTGGTCTTCAGACAGCCTAAGAGATGCGGTTCAATCATGTACAGAGCAAAACCTAGCTTTGAGAGTTCAGCAAAGTTGCGGGAAATCGTTCTGTAGACGTATGGCAGTTATTCCATCTAATTTTACAATGACCCTCTTTGTTATTGTGAGAAGCAAAGTTTTGATGCTACAGCCTTCAGCTCTAAAAACTGAGAGAGTAATTGGGAAGAAAGCAAAACTCATATAGCAAATTTTGTTTACAAGAATAGTGTTGATTTAATATTTGTAAAGTAATTATAAATGATTTTGAAATAGCCTCAGGTGCTAATCCTGTTCCTGAATCTCCCTGACATTTTTTGTGATTTTTTTTTTCTAATTATTTCTTTTAGATACACAAGTTTTTCTATTAAAGATACATGAAAACCTCATATGTTTATAATAAACATTAATGTGCAATGTACTATCAAATGCGAACTAAACATACCAAAGGAAAGAAGTCTTTTCTCCTGTCTCCCTTTCCTGGCTTAACCTTTATTTCGCTCAAGAACGAAAGAACAGTTTTTAGCAGAAACTTCCAATATTTGTGCAGTTGGATTGGTGCTGTTGACTGAAAAAGTTAATTATTTTCTCATGTATTTTATTTTTACATTTTATTAGAAGCAATGGATTGTGGTCTCTGAAGTCCTGTCATTCTACTGTGACTGCAGTACCTGTGTTTCTGCTGGCCGCCTGTGTACGCGCACCACTGTAAGCCTACGGAGAATTTGAAGGACAGGCACAGCTCAAATGACCACTCTTGTGTCCCGTGACACTGGACACTATGTAGCACGAAGCAGTAATGATGACTTCATTAACTACCTCCTCATTCCATAGGGGGAATCCACACCTGAATTTAATCCAGACACCAAGCCAGGACCAATCAAGACACGGGCAGATGATTTCCATCCCCTCCCCACCCCCAGCTTCTCTGGTTTAAAATTCAGTGCTGTTTCATTATTACATTTTAATGGTGTGCTGGGTCAGCCAAGATAGGGTTAATTTCTTCACTGTTAGAACAGACCCAGAACCAGCCAGAGCGGGTGATATCAGATAAGGTCGTGCTCAGTTACAAAGGGGCTGGGCAGAGGGCAAGCACTCTTTCTCTTGCTCTCTGTGAGCAGGGGCCTTGGGCATGCTCTGGGTTTTCTCTGGACCATGCATTTTGGTACTATTGTATTTTGGGTGCAAGCTGTGGTTCAGGGTCGGGGGGTGGTTTTGGTGTGAGCTGCGACCTGGGTGGTGGGAGAGTTTGGCGTGGGCTGTGCCATGTGCTGCTTCGGAGGGGTGTGGGCTGCTATGGTGGGACTGCCAGGTGGTGGGATTGCGCTGTGTGTCCATTGCTTTGTAGGTTCTTTCATTATTTGTTGTTCTTACTGTTTGTTTTTCTTTGCTGTTCCCTTGAACTGTTCTTACCCTAACCCACAAGTTTTGCTTTTTTTTTCTGGTTCTTCTCCCCATCCCACTGGGGACAAGGGAGGGATGAGTGAGTGGCATGTGGCTTTACCTGCTGGCTGGGGAGAGGCTGGGGCTAAACTACAACAGTCCTTTTTGGTGAGCCAACCAGGAGAAACGAAAGGTTGGTGTAATGACAGAGCTGACCAGAGTGTGTTAAAATATGTATTTACTATATTAATTAAGTGGTTACGATGTTTCTTTGTTCATGTGGCTATTTTATATGAATTCCTACATGTCCTATGTGCTCCCTGTGGTGCTGTTTATTATATCTGGGAAAAGGATTAGGTTTATCATATTGCTGTCCTGTATAATATGAACTTATGAGATCGTGATTTCATATCTCGCACATCTCTGGTATTTTTTATACAATATTGTAGTTTTTTTCATACCTTGGATACCATCTCTCAGAATTGATTAGTAATCACACCCAGTCTATGGGGAAGATGAAGGGATGGGAATTTTCCCCTGCTTTTTCACCTCCCTCTTCTCCTCCAGTTTAGGTACAACAGTTTTTGAGCTTTTTGAGCACCCTTAGAATATTCAAGCTAGCAAGCTCTTGTTGGTATGTCTCCTGAATGCGTCTCAGGTCATATACAGGGTTACAGAAGAATGTGTTAAGAATATCACCCATGGATTTGCCCTGAGGTTGGATGGTCATGGGTGGAATGGCATGTGGGAAAACATGGACAGGTTTCTAGAGAATTTCTTGCCTCCAGTGGTTTAGAGTTTCACTCATGAACAACTGTGGGACTCCAACGAGGTGATAGAATATTTAAGAGGAAAATGCTCTGGCCACCCCAAGGAAACACAACTTACTGCACCATGCTGGGCCCTGGCCAGTATCTGTCAAATGCTGCTCAACATTACGTAGTGCCCCCAGGACGAAGAGGGGGTAAACAAACCGACAGGAGCTGCAGCTCTTCTCATCCTTGTCCCAAATGCTGCAGCTGCTCAGACCCTAGCAACAAGCACTGTGGCCACCCAGACCCAGGCAGCAGGTGCTGCATCTGAAACAGAGAACCAACCCATGTCTGTATTAGTTGCCCCTCCACAGAAAAAGAAATACACAAATCAGTTTGCATAGTGAGGGAAGATGATGACCCAGCCCCATCATGAGAACAGGAAGAGGCAGAAGCAGAGATGATCAGCAGATCTCTGTCCTCAGGTGAACTGTGGGATATGGGAAAGGATTTCAGCAACTGGGATAGCAAGCACATTGTTGCTTGGCTGCTCTGATGCTGGGATAGCTGGGCTGGTAGCCTGGAATTAGAGGGTAGGGAAACCAAGCAACTGGGATCCCTGTCTAGGAAAAAGGACATCGACAAGGCAATTGGGAAAATGACACAAATCCTCAGCCTCTGGAGGTGACTTCTGTCAGGTGTGAGGGAAAGGTACCCGTTCAGGGAAGATGTTACCTGTCACCCAGGCAAGTGGACCACCATGGAGAAAGGTATCTAGTACTTGAGGGAGTTAGCTGTGCTGGAGGTACTTTAAAGTGACACCAATAATGAGGATTTACCCGCAGATCCCAATGAGATCCAATGCGCACAACCCATGTGGTGGAAGTTCCTGTGGAGTGCACCATTGTCTTGTGCCAGGTCATTGTCAGTAATGTCCTAGAAAGAAGACAAGAAACAAAAGGTGGATGAATTGGATGTCCTGCTCCGGTGATACAAGGAAAGTCTATGCTTTTCCTTGCAGGCCTGTGTTTTGTCTGTGAAGAAACTGCCAGACGTGTTGGCTGAAAAATTATCCTGAGAGTTCCAGCGTTTCAAAGACAAGCACGCCTTCCCACCTGTATGGCCTAGGGTCTCAGCTATTCAGAATGAGTGTCTGGCTGATCAAGAGAGAGAAGATAAAGGGTATACAAAACGGAGCATCCTGTGGTTTTTCCTGCATGACCATAGAGGAGACATGAGGAGATGGTATGGGAAACTTGCCTCAGTCCTAGAGGCACGGGTACATGAGTTGCGAGGAAAGACAGCCACAAGAGAGAATTCTGACAGGAAAAATGCTGCTCCAGTTTCCAGCGGGCAGTTCCCCAGACAGAATAGAAGAGCTGGTCTTGCCTCTGATCCTCTTGAAGGGGCTTTTGATTCATTCTTACAAAAAGGAAGCAATGAATACTGTGACCAGGACTAGAGGAGCCCTGCCTCCAGCCAGCTGAAGCAGAGGGGTAACTGGGTTTATTGGACTGAGTGAATTTGATGGCCTGGAACATCAGGCCCACAAGAGTGCAAGGCTCTAGTGGACATTGGGGCCCGATATACTCTAATTCCATCAGGCTATGAAGGGGCAGAACCCATCAGCATTTCTGGAGTCATTGTGGGATCCCAACAGTTGATTCTATTAGACAGTGAATTGAGTCTGACTGGAAAGGACTGGCAAAAGCACCCCACTGTGACTGGCCCAGATGCTCCATGCATCCTTGGTGTAAACTGCCTCAGAAAAGGGTAGTTTAAGGACCCAAAAGGGTACTGGTTGGCTTTTGGTGTAGCACCTGTGGAGACAGAGGACATTAAACAGCTGTCTGCATTGCCTGGACTCTTGGAGGACCCTTCTGTTGTAGGATTGCTGAGGGTAAAAGACCAGCAGGTGCCAATTGCTGCCACGACGGTGCACTGGCAGCAATATTGCACTAACCGAGACTCTCTGGTTCCCGTCCTTAAGTTGATTTGTCAACTGGAGAGCCAAGGAGTGGTCAGTAAGACTCACTCATGCTTTATCAGTCCGTTACGGCCAGCGGGGAAGCCCAGTGGAGAGTGGAGACCAACAGTATGCTATTGCGGCCTGAACAAAGTCACAAAGTGCTGCTGTGCTGGACATGCTAGAGCTGCAGTATGAACTGGAGTCAAAAGCAGAGAAGTGGGATGCCACAACTGACATTGCCAATGCATTTTTCTCTATTCCTTTGGCAGCAGAGTGCAGGCCACAGTTTGCTTTCACCTGGAAGGGTGTCCAGTACACCTGGAATCGACTGCCCCAGGGGTGGAAGCACAGCTCCTCCATTTGCCATTGGCTGATCCAGACTGCACTGGAGCAGAGCTAAGCTCCTCCAGTACGTTGACAACATCATCCTCCTCATCTCACCAGGGGCAGGGAGGGGTGAGTGAACAGCACACCGGCTGGAGGGGGCTGGGGCTAAACTATGACAATGAGAATGTTTTTCTTACTTGCAGTGATACATGTAATCATTGTTGACTGGGGTCAATGGGTGTTTGTTTGTACAGAAGTCTTTGCTTTTGGTATTTGATCTGAGGAAGGAAGGTGGCCTGTGCTGTTCTGCATCTTTTGGGATAAATAAGCACTTTGAGAATGATATAACAGTATTGCTATTGTAATAGTTACTAACATTTTAAGTATGTAGCAGCTCAAAAAAAAAGAGGAGGAATTTGGATGAAATACCTGCAGAGACAGTGGACTGCTGTGGAAGGAAACAGCTGTTTTCTTCTCTGGCACATACTGGATGTTTGTAGTTTGTTGTGGAATTGTTCCTTGTGGTATGCTATTTCAGCTTTATGACATGGCACTCAACACTTAAGTGAGCATGTGCTTTCCTGGTACACTGCTGTTCATGTTTGTTATTTTTCTTTGGGGGTCAGAATGATAATTAATTGTCATGATATTATAATCTCTTTTAATTATTGTTTTTCAGTTTTTGAAAACATGCTGACTTTTCCCTGCTGCTGTGGTGCAGTTTCTCTCTCTTCTTCCCTGCTCTTAGTTTTTGATGGACAGTGTCACACAGTGAGACTGTAGCCAGTGTAGAGTAGGGCCTTTAAAGTAGGGGCTATAAATCACAAGAATTTTGGAATTTGTCACAAATGTAGCAAATGATAATTTAGCCATTCCCTATAGTAAGTTTTCCACAGTATCAAAAGGAGGCCTTCAATAACTCTTCCTTAAAAAATAAAATATATTTCTTTGTTTGCCCTATAGAAAAGAACATTTTATATCAGGAGGAGAAACTTCCATGTGTCAAATTCAGCCATACTCCTCAATTATTTGTGCATTTTGGAAAATTTTACCCAAGACTTCAAAAGGAAGGAAAAACTGGGACAAAACTTTCCTCTCAGTCACTTTCTGTGAGTTACCCCACCTCTTTCTGAACTGAGTTACAGAATGTTTATTGTTTAAAGTAAGACTATAAGAATAGTAATAATGGGTGGGGGAAAACAAAAAACCCCAAAGAATAGTTTGTTTTTTGTTGTGATACTCGGTCATGTAAGGGATTATCTCTGCCCCTAAATATTTGCTGGTTCATGATCTCTCATGCTGCAGGTATCAAACTGAAAGAAACACTGAATTTTGTTTTCCTTGTTGGCCTCAGTTTTAATTTTCTGATTTCCTTGTGGCCATGTGCAGCACCAGAGGATTTCGTGGGCATCTTGTTGCCTGCTAATAATATATCCTGTTAAGCACCTGGACAGGTCAGCAATTGTGGGATAACTTCTGGATCAATGACATGCAATGTTGATATATACCATATTGATTTTGAAAGATGTTGATACTGGATATATGTTGGTAAAGCACTTTGAAACATCAGAAATCAATGTGCTATGAAAGTCCTGAATTAGAAGGATAATTGTGTGTCACAGCAACAGGCAAGAAAATAAGTAACAGGGCATTAAAATTATGAATAATGCTTAAATAGTTCAGTGTGGTGTAGTTGCATTAAATGTGGATGACACTTTTGATCTTAATGCTGATGAAATCCAAGATATTTTTCAATAAAAGAACCCAACAAGAAATGAATGTATTTTCGCTGTCTGTTTTTTGCTGAATGTTACTGAAAAACATAATCATGAGAAGTGGGAAGGACAGGCTTTATTAAGTGTTCTCAACCATGACCACATCAATTTGGAAATGCTATCTTTGCTGCGCTTTCCAGTGTTTTAACTAATTTAATCTTCAATAGCTTCCCTTTCTGTGGGAAAAATACTGTACTTTATATTGTATCTTGCTGTTAAGAAATGTTTTCTGATACTCAGCCTATGCCCTAGTTCATCCTACTCTTTCATTTATGCACCTTAGAGTCACGCTGTGTAATTCCTCTCCATCCTTCATGATTTATGCTATAATCGTATTTCTCAGTGGCTGTAATCCAGACAGACCTATTTAGCTATTTTGATTTTTTTTGCCTTCTCTTTTTAGTGAATATTGAATTTTTTAGCTTAGGAAGCAAACCTAACTGTAAAACAAGAATTGATATTTTGTCTAAGACCAACTGAGAATCTCTTTGCAGCCACCCCTGTATCTTTTCTGACTTGTGATTTCCGGTTTGCCAGGTTGGTTACAAATGGTGCTGCCAGCCTTTTTAGTTGAAGATCGTTATTGCATCCAAGATGTCTTACTAGAGCAAAGTTCTTTCTTGAGTCTATTTTTGTTATATATGAATGTGTATGTGAATATGTATAAAGGCATGCATACAGTCGTGTTGTGGTGGTCAAGGTCACACTGTTCATCCCGTGCTGCGGTGCTGGGGATTCGTGCACAGCCAACACAGTGCTGTGGGGTTTTTTTCTGGTTACCTATTCCCATGTCCCAGGTGTGGGAAATCAAAGACAACCTGCTGCTTGAGTGCATCTTGGTCCTTCTACTCCCTGCATTGTGAGCGTGGGGCCCCTTGTCAGACAATATGAGAGGCTGGCTCCACTAAAGTCAGGGGCTATTGCTTAAGTCCTTCCCTGAAAATCCACTTGACTAAGCATTTTCTTATAAATACTTCTTGTGCGATCATTTCCTGGAAGCAATTCCTTGAGCAAAGTATTAGTGAGGGTAGAATTGTCATATTGCTATAAGGTTGAGTGGAGCTAATGTAAGGAAACGTTATCCAAGGTAAAATAAAAGTGGAAAGTTCTTGTATAATCTATTGAAAGGGTGTTATTGGGGAAAGGTATGATCTCTGAGAATGGGACATATGTAAGACACTGATTTTATTTTTTTTTATTTTTAGGGAAAAAAGCGTTAAACAAAAGCGGTTTGCAATGGATGTGTAAAGCAGCAAGGAGTAAGTGGATTGTAAGTAGACTGTTTAGTTTTCTGACTGTGTGATAGGGGGAGGGGAAATATGATTTCCCACATTTAATGCATTTTCATTTTATATGATGCTTTATATGATGACTTTTTGTTCTGGTAGCTCGGACTTTTGGTCCAGAAAAAAACCTAACAGTTTAAACATGAAGCTCAAGCAAAGAAATCTAAAGAGAATACTTCTGGAGAGGAAAGGAAATGATGGAGCAATGTTTTCATTTAAATGAGGAAAACAATATACCCATGTTAATGAATTGTAGTAATGGTAGAGTTAAGATAACTTAATTTTGAATGATCCTTGACATTTTTGACCTTTCATCTTATGTCACTACCAGGTTCATGTCCCCAGAGCTGTGGCCAGCATTCATGATAGTGCATTAGGAACACGTTTCTAAATATATCCTGCTTCTGATGCGTTTGTAAAATAAGATGTATTGTCAATATTTCCTTACATGCCTTCACAATTCTAGACAGAACTTTCTTTTTATTTTTGTTTCAGTTTTTTTTTTATCTAGGGTGACTGTGCCAAAATTTGTCTTTCAGTCAGTCCCTGAAGAGAAGAAACAAAGTACTGACGGAAGCTAACGGGCAAAGGAAACGGATCTGAGGAAAGATATCTCTGCTTGTGGGTAAGTAATTACAAATAAATTTAGTTTTCTGAGTCCATCTTTGACACCAGCACTGCCAGCCTTTTTAGGTAGTAAAAAGTTTTCAGTCCTTCTACGTTTTAATTAATAGTAAAAAAGTCTTTCTTCATCTTTACCAACCATCAAAGACAGGTGTGCTAACTAGGTATGATAACTATCTGTCTTTGCTTTCCGTATAGAATTGATACATTTCCTTAGTCCTAATACAAAGAAAATTATGAGACTTGAGATCTAAAAACAGGTAGATAATAATAATAATAGGTAGATAGATGGAAGATGATAATCTTCTAAAGGACAAATTCTGTCATCTTTATATTGGAGTATGTCCATATCTTTGAGTATAATCCCTTTTGAAATCTAGCCAACTACCTAAGCAATAAGTTACTTAGTTCTCACTGTGAGAACAGGTTGGCAGAATTGGGTTCTGCTTACTTTGCCAACCACTTATAATTGATGTGAGTTACAATCCAGTGTAGGATGCTCTGCTGAATGGGGGGTGAACTCAGTGAGCTCTTTAGAGAGGCAATAGTTACGGCCTTACAAATCCCACCTTTAACCTTCCAGTTTCTTTTTGTTCCTGTCCCTGTGGCAGAATAAGCTAAAGGCAATGTGTGTTTTTGCCTTTTCAGGAAGTTTTGTGCCTTAGCTGAAACTGAGGATGAGGGTGGATTTAGGTGGATTTAGGATGCAGACGTATGAAATGGAGCTGCCAGCTTTCCTGGAGGGATGGGTTTAACAGTCTAGAGAAAGGCAGAAAAGAGAAATAGGGGAAGAAATAGTTTGACATTCATCTGTCTGGAGTTCTGAATTAAGAATCTGCCTGTTCTAGAATTTCTGTGATTTGCTTTTTCAGGTATTCTTTGTAGCCTAGGATCAGTTTTGTGCTAGATTAGTGATTTTCATAGCTGTTTAACTTTTGCCTCTCTTGGAAATGATTCCTGGTGAAGCATATATGCTACATATAAAATGGAGAATAACAGATAAACAGAGCAAATTATCAGGATCCTCACAGAGATATAATCGTGCTTCTTTTAAGATTTTTATGTGTGTGATTTCAAAATTGGTTTGACTTTCAAGACAGTGTTCAAGACCTTAATTGAGATTGTTCTTATTTTTGGGGCTATTAGCATAATCTTTTCATTGTTTTCTTATTTAGTCTGGCTGCAAATATAGGGGGTTTTTTTGCAATATTTGTTTAAACTTTTATTTTATTATACTAATTACTTTCACAGTAAAAAATTGCATAGTGCATTGTACCAGCTCTTCCCCTGGGATGAAGAAGTCCTAAAAAGGACAGATACAGTATTGCACATGTAAAATTATCAGATATTGAAGAGACAATTAAATAATTAAATATCTATAGGTGTGTTGAACTTAGAAAAGCTACTTGCATTTTGTGTTGGAACACTAGCTTTGTCAAGTTTTATGGAAGGAAGTTGTTCTAAACTGAGAGTGAGATGTCACTTGATAATTCAGCTTTTTTGTTTTCTGTTTTCCCTTCTGTCCCTCTCCCTCCCTTCACAGACTGTGCCTCTGATTCCCCCACCCTTCTACTCTCAATGTACCTTATTCTGGTACAGCAATTTTTTCACTGTTTTCTTGTGGCAGGTTATATTTTTAGTATAATCATTATACAAACAGAAACTTTGCTGGATAGATACAGACTTGGACTAAGTATGTGGGAACACCATGCTTGTTCTAGTTTCTTTTATCAGACTCCCTGTGTTGCTTTTGAATTTTTTTTTATAAACACCATTTAAAAAATATTGCAGGTTCTACCAAAACCTGTTTCCTCACCTAATATTAGGAGTTCATTTGACCTTGGTGTCTGTTAGTGATCACTTGACTGCAGTGTCTCCTGGTTGCTCTAATTCCAGACGCTAAGCGACAAAGCTTACTGGGCCTGTGTGAAATTCGATCTTTCATCATGTTGCAAAGTGCAATTCTACAAGTGGTTTTAAAGAAAAAAATAAGAACAATTACTATGTTTTAATTTTGATTCTCTCAGTACATAATGGACTTGGCATTAACTGAAGATTGTTTTGTCATATGTGACCTTGAGCTGTAATAACACCTTATTCTTCATTAATAATAAAGATTTGATTCTTTCATGTTACTGTTTTCTTTTTTTTTCCTGAACTTGTATAGTCAAGATATAATCTGTATATATTGGCTCAAGATAAAAGATGAAGGGATGTTGCTTTTGTTATATAAAGACTGGATGGAGAAATTCTTCTGTGTGCCATATTTTGAGATGCATATCTTCATCTCTGTCTACGTTTTCTTTCACTGAGGTTTGCTTTGGAGGGAAGTGTGACCTTCAAGTATCTGATGCCACAGAAGGGTTCTCTGACATAATAAAAATATGTGGCTTTCTCAAGGCCTTTCAAACAAGGGTCTTCTTTCGTGCTTTGTGGTGTGCTTGATCTGGAGTAAGTATGTCAACATTAGTAAACCTTATAGGAGATGTTACTTGGTAAGATAAAAAAGATAATAAGGCATGAAGCTGCTTGGAAGCCCTTATCCTAGGGTGCTGTGAGCTATGGACCCAAATATATCCTGTTTTCTAGTATGAATGACAAAGAAAGAAATTAGTGATATTAGTCTTGTTTCTTCTGAAACTCCCTCATACATTTTTTTATCCTGTGGTAGCACGACTGAATGGAGACATAATTTAAGCCTATATTTTACGTCATACTTCCTTTGCTTGCTATAGAATATCTTGGAACTAGTTCTTCTTTAACAAGTCATAAGAGATGTCAACACCTGTTGAACACTGTAGAGGTAGTAGTGTTCAGACGTAATCAAATTCCTGGGGTGCATTAGGAAGCGTGTGACCAGCAGGTCGAAGGAGGTTGTCCTCCCCACCTACTCTGCCCTGGTGAGGCTGCATCTGGAATATTGTGTCCAGTTCTGGGCTCCCCAGTTTAAGAAGGACAAAGAGTTACTGGACAGAGTCCAGTGGTGGGCTGTGAAGACGGTAAGGGATCTGGAGCATCTTCCTTTTGAGGAAAGACTGAGAGAGCTGGGTCTGTTCAGCTGGGAGGGGATCTCATCAATGTTCATAAATATCTCAAGGGTGGGTGTCAAGAGGATGGGACCAGACTCCTTTCAGTGGTGCCCAATGATAGGATGAGGGGCAATGGGCACAAACTGAAGCACAGGAGGGTTCCATCTGAATATGAGGAGAAACTTCTGTACTTTGAGGGTGCCAGAGCATTGGAACAGGCTGCCCAGAGGGGTGTGGAGTCTCTTTCTCTGGAGACATTCAAGACCTGCCTGGACACATTCCTGTGCGATCTGCTCTGGGTGAACCTGCTTTAGCAGCTGAGTTGGACTAGATGATCTCCAGAGGTCCCTTCCTACCCCAACCATTCTGTGATTCTGTGATACAGAAGGTAGGTGTGCCTGAATACATATGAAGTGTCAATGATTAAATTAATCCTAGCAGTAAAGTTTAACAAAACCAGAGCACAATTGTATCAGGAAATTAGAACAGGATTAAGCAAATTCATTTTAAAATTTGACTTATATTTATTTGAATAGGCAAAACTTTAAATAGAGGGTTTTTATTATAAAATTTCTCATGAATATTTCTCAGCAGAATTGTCTATAATTCAGTATCACTTGTTGCAGTTACATTTTTTTTTTTAAGGAAAAAGACTACACTTTTTTACCCTTAGGCTTTAAACATAGTTAATGCATTTGTTTGGCTAGAGTTACAGAAAATGTTTCGTAGTGTAAGTAAATTTGCACATCGGGTTTTCTGTCATTTGGTAACCCTTATATGTTCCTAACTGTGGAATATACAGAGTAAATTTTTAAGCTTGTTAATGGAGGTTGGCTAGGCAATTCTTGTGAGTCTTCTTGAATACACTTGTTCTTAAAAGAGCAAAGTCAGTCTTTCATCTTGCAGCCTAGCAATGTGTTGGAAGGCTTAGGCAGCACAGAGGCTTGATGAAGTCATGTGAGATTATTGAAGAAATACATTATCTATCCACCTGTCATAAATTTTAGTGCTGGAATCAAGAAAATAACATCAGAGTAGTTAAAAAATAAATATTTATTTATAGTAAATAAGTTTGCTAAGAAGACCAGGGTAAAGGAAACCAAACTGAAAATGTTTAGCCGTGCAATTTTACTTCAGTTTTGGTTTAGCATCTGAGATTTGTATTGCTGTGAGACTAACTGTATTGAGACAAATACCGTGAATGTGTGAGACTTGCTGGCAGAGCTTTCTGTATTGTTTGTAAATCCTGCTGTTCCTGTGCATCCGGCATTTTGTGTAGGTTAAATGGGTTGGAATGAACTGTGTCATTTAGAAACTTATGTGGTGAGTTGTTTTATTTTTTTCTCTTTCACAACATGCCAGTCAATACCACACTCTGTGTAGGCTAGCTGCTTTTTGCTATACTTTTGTTTTATTTTTTCTTTCCTGCTTTATCATTATTTGCAACACATGCAATTTGGGATTGAATGTAAATGATGACACAGAGTTTCTAAACAGATTTTCGTTCGCTGTTACATAGTACATATTTGCAGTTCTAGCCAAAGATTTTGCATTAACAGTTCTTGAGAGATGAAGGGGTCTTCTGCTTCTAAACTCCGTTAACAGTAAGGGGACACAACAACCTAGATCACTAGCGTATAAGTGGAGAATTAAAAAAAGCTAGTTATTGATTTCTCTTTCACTCAGTGAACAGAAAAGTGCTTTAGTAATAGAGGATCATACCAAAGCAGTAAAGGCTTTTGCGTTACGTAAAAAAAAGTGTCGGAGTTAATAGTATTTACTTCTCTTTGTAACTTGTAGCTTCCATTTGCATGTTTCAGAGATAATGAGGCCCTTATTAAAGAGGGTGTTTTAAAGCAGAAGAAACTCTCAAGTGTTTTTCAAGAGCAATATTAGCGCCTGGCCAAATTTATAGGATTCAGTTTTTACTCTTTGTATCTCAAAATATAATAGCCAATGTTATCCTGCAGTGATGTCTGTACTCAGTCGAGCGCTGAATTTAGAACCGTTTCATACACATCTCGACCCAGTTGAAAAAACTGCTAACACAATTTTTAAATGGAAGTCTAAATGCAGCTCTGCAGAAATCTTCTCTGGCAAAGAGAAGCAGAAGAAAGATGGTAGAAGATCTGTCATAGTTTTCTGACACCTCTTATTCTCTCTCAAGTCTTGGACAGGGGTAGAATGAGAAGGGGCAAGCAGACTGGGAGATCATTTCCCATTCCATTTCTGGATTTCAGGGCTTCATGAGGGATTTTTTTTGCACTGCATAGGAATAAAATGCCTTTTCCAACAAGAAATGCTCACAGGCTTAGAGTAGAAAGGATGTTAGGTGGCAAACCAGGCATCATTGCATACACAAGTTTTACTGAAACTGTGTCTAAACATAATTTTTTATTTAAGTCTGTGTCCCTGTATAGATGGCACGTTAAGTTTTGGGCACAGACAGCATTTCCCGTGTTGAGGACCAACAACTTGAATTTTCATTTAACTGACTGTTGATTCTTCAACTGAAGAGATTATTTTTTGTTATTTAATTTCCTATGCAATGCTAAGTAGATTTAAGACATTGCTTACATGACAGCTAATAACAGCGATGCATAAATTGGATTCCCAATAAAGATTTTACAGCAACTCCTCCAGCTCTGCTTTAAACAAATAAGAGCTTTCAGACTGATCTGAATGGATATCCGCTGAAACCGTGACTACAGAGACAGAACTAAACATGTGTGCAGCACTGGGAGCTGAGTTTTGAGGTGCTGAAATTAAACTATCACTTTTAATACAAGGATTTAGTGAAAAATAGAATGTGAAAAAGCATTGTTAACAAGAACTGAATCAAAGGTTATTCAGATAGGTTCGGTTTACTGAAGTTGTTTGGCAATTCCAAGGTTGCATTTCAAATATAATTAAAATTAGATAGTAATTTGATCTGAACACTCATTCTTTATTTCTTTGACTTTGATGACTTTAGATTATCTTTCTGTTAATCTTAGGAAGCCTTATAAATTTAGTGCTCTATTTCCAGTGCGTCGGACTGATGTTTTTCCAGGCTCAGATATGGCAATATATTGCTGCAGTGGTGAAAAATGTGGCACATAAAAAAATTTATCATGAGAATAAACCTGTATATGAAATAAATAGTTGAAATCTTTTAAAGCTGCTGATGTAACAATAATCGTAGTAGTCTGTTTTCCTTCAAAACCTGAAGTGACCTCTAATATAGCTTTGTGGACAAGATTGACTAATTGTATGTAATGTAGTCAACTGTCAAATAATTAATTTAAAATTCAGATCTGAGGGGAGATACAAAATCTGTAGGCTCATATGGAGTCCTCTTCACTTTCACACTGTTGGAGTGCTTTTGATCAAGAAGAAAGAGGATGGAGTAGCAGCTAGCTGTCTGGAACTGATCCACAGCTCATTGAATTAAATGGGAATTTTCTTCATTAACTTTGATCATCCTTGGATTGAACCTGTATGCATATGATTTAATTAGTAGCAAGCTTGGGAAATGCTGGGTTGTTGGCTTTTCTAGTGTCTTACCTACTGAGATGGTAATTACATAAACCAATATATTTGTATATCTATGATATGGCAAGTGCAGAAGTACCCACATGTTGGCTTTCCTAGTGATGGACCTTAATTTAAAAGCTAGACATTTTACTGCTAAACAGTTTTTTTTTTTTTCCTGATAATTGTAACATCATATTTGATCATCTTATATTACATATAAAACCAATCTTTTTCTATGTCACTGAAAATATTTTTTTGCTGAAAAAGGAAACATAGCAACTTTATTGTATATCTTCTTTTTAACCATATTGAAAAAAATCCTTAAGTAATATTTAACATTAAGGGTTAAAAATGCAAACTGTTGATAGGTTGTCTTTGCCTGAGAGCAAAAAGAGGTTCTCTAATGTCCCATTGCCCAATAAAGTATGTTTTCATCATAGATCATGTGGAAGTTGTCCCTAGTAAAGCTGTCTTTTTAATTTTTTTTTTTTTTTTAAACTGTGTAAAGTGGTGTAGCTTCATGTTGGGAGATGCCTTTATATTTTATGTGAGTTTGAGGGACAGTTGCACAATCATAGCTCAGAACAGCCAAATGTCTCATATGAGCATTTCAAACATTTTCACTCTCAACCAGATTTTTATTGCATTAATACATGCTGTGTTGTATCTTATTAGGTGAGCTGCCCCAACAACCCAGATGTGGCAGTTCATGAAGTCAAGATTCTGCTTGGGGAGAGTGAGGAAGGGTGGTGGGAGCTGACTGTGGCTATTGATATTGGGTGCAGAGATTCCATGCAGATGTGTCCCGTGTTTGCTTTGCAGATATTGGCAGACACTGTTTTGAGTCTGAGTGATTTACAGTCTAAGAATTTATGGAAGCTACCAGGCTTCTTATGTATTAGTTGCGTAAATAGGAATAGTAGGTATAAATACAAAGGTAGAAAGTGGGATGTTGGTTTATAAGCCTTTCTCAGTTTAGCAGTTGTGTAACTAGCCATAAATCCATCACTTGGTTTTGCTTATACTTCTGATAGTTTGCACCCATTTTTAGCACAATAAATAGGAATTCTCTAAGGTGTATGTTGCGTAACTGTCAATGAAAACTAACCTAAAAAAATTAGGTCAGTGCCAGTCAAAAAAATATTAAAAGGACCTTCGTTTTTTTTACAAGGGCATTGAAGAGTTACTGAAGCAACCTTAAATATTATACCAACAAGATGCTGAGGTTTTAGGTGGTATTTTCTCTGCCATTTTCCAAGAAAAAAGTTTCCATAGCATCTGCAGCATAACACAGAACATGTGCTACTTTTGAGGCAGACCTTACCTGCTTAAATAAGCACAATATATTCTCAGGCCAAGGTGATGTGTTGATTGGGTATTGTCTACAATGATTTTGGGGGACATGTATTACAAGAATATCTCTGTGTGCTTTAGGGAGTGATCCAGAACTCAGAAAAAGGAACGGAGTAGGTGATCTAAGTGGTTGTGGGGTTTTGGTTGGTTGGTTGGTTGGTTTGGTTTGGTTTAGTTTGGTTTGATTTGCTTTGTTTGTTTGTGTTTTTGTTTGCTTGTTTTTTGTCTCTAGCTGCTGATTGATGAGCCTATATCGCTACTGCTGCATTTGTGTTTGAGAAGGGACACAGGTAAGCAAGTGGTTTTCCTCAGTTGTGTTTGTTTCTCAAAAAATTAGTAGCTAATTTTAGAAGGGGAACTATATCTTAAGGTACAAATCTGAGAAACAGGAGGATGAAAATGTGCACAGGGTCTACTATTTTGGTGTCAAACAGGAATAAAGGTAGAAAAATATTGTTTAATGTATGATTTAATCTATTGCGAAGCAAGATAGCATATCTTGCTTGTTATATATCTTGAAACATCATAGGTAATTGATCAGGGTGTTATTGTACAAGTCAGGAAAATGTCTCTCGTTTTAACACAAACCTGCTGTTTGACTACCACAAGATTTTCAAGGGTGTAAGTAGAGAATAGTTATTTGACCTTTGCTGATTAGGAATTGGGAGTTACTTTCTCATGTTTGAATATGTCAGTTTATCAACCTCTCTGGCTCTGATTGAGCCAGATTGGTTCCATGTAGTCCACTGTTTCAAAAAATTATCATCGTTGTTGTTACACCTTCTAACACCTTTAAAAAGGTAGACCTTTAAAAAGCAGTGACTCTTGGTCTTCTGCCCAGGATCATCCAGAGAGAAATGTTTTTGTTTCACAGCCTCTCTGTGCGTGTATGGTTTGATTCTACAAAGCCTCTACAGTAATACCTGTCCATCTACAGTGAAATGCAGTGGCAGCTTGTTTCACGTTTCAGGATGTGAATCAATCTTTTCACACTTAAACGTGTTGCAGCTCGGTGAAAGCAGTGAGTATCCTGGGTGAATGATATGCAAGAAGTGAAGTGGATGTACGTAAGTGGCAGATTGCCTGTGTATTCTTTAGTGATGGCCTTTATCCGTGAGAATAAACTAAAATTGTATCTTTTTTGAGAACTGGAGTGCTGCTTTCACGTAAACTGTTGCTGGGTGCTATGTTTTGCCATCACTTTTTGAAGGTACTGTCGGATGGAGTTTAATATTTATTCTTAAAAATTCCAGTTTTCAAGCATGGATTACTAAGGAAATGATGGCCACAAGATGGTATTTGTACATCCACTGTAAGCCTTGTTTTTTTCACTTCAGTCGAATTTCACAGGAGATGTCCAGATTGCCAGAGACAGCAAGTTACAGGTGGTGTGTGAGAATAAAGGGCTTAATAAAGGAGAGAGACCCTATTAGTGCCTCAGCTAAAGTGGAGGTGGCAGGATGGATTTCTCTCTTACCACTGAATCTGCAAACAAGCTTTGCCTCCAGACATAGAGGAAATAAAGTTTTGCTGGTTTGGCTGCTTGCAAAAATAACTTACTGTAAACTCCTTACCCTGAGGATGAATTATGTTCTGCTGGCTGGCACATCTTACAGAAGTGGAAACGAGAACCGTGCTGTCTGAAGCATTTTAAAAGAACTGAGAATGGATACTTTGTGAAAAAGAATTGCATGTGTTGTCTTCCAGACTATTTTAGAAAAATAGTGTGTCTACAGGAGAGGAGGGCTGGAGACAGAAGACATTAGTTTTCCCAGTCTTGGAGATTATTAGCAAATGCTGGAATTTCATAGAAATGATAATAAACTGTAAATGTAAGCTGTGAGATTGCTGCAGAAGAAGAATGCTGCCTACACAATAAACCTTACCATAACATGTCTACTTCCTTAAAGCTGTCAGCTTGTTGTCATCATCTGGAAAAGTACACAATAGCTTGTCATAAAATGCATCAGCTTTCCTGCTCAAATGAACATCTCTGTTGGTGATGTACGAGATCTTAAATCAGTTACTTTAAATGAAAGCTGTTCTTGTTTTGTGTTTTTAGCTCCTCCTTGCAACAACTAAATTCTGAAGTAGAACTATTCGATATGTTTGGAATATAAATCCAAAACTAAGAAAAATCATTTTACAAACGGAAGTCCAAGAAATTAATTAATCTTTGACTTTTGAAAAATTCTGGTTGTTTGCTTCACTCTAGAAGTCACAGAAATCTTCCACCATATTTTGCTTTTTTCTCAGTGCTGTGGGTAAGCAACTTTGCAGGAGAATTTTGTTGCCTTCTGCTTAGAGAGTGGCAAAGTCTATCAGTATACTGTGTTGATAGCTAGATGCAGAAAGAAAATAAAGGGTAGGGTGTTTGTAGTACATCGTGTGCTTCATGTCAGGCATAGACAAGGTAGATAGTAAACAATTTTTCTAAAGCCTAAAGTGGATGTATAAATGTGAGATTTCTCTTTGTGTGACTTGTTGCGTTACTGGTGCACCTTTGAATCTTTTCCAAGTTTTGCACATATGGTCTCTGCCCATTCTCGCTTTTTGAAAATACAAGTTAGCTCAACTCTAGGTTTGGTTCTGTGTGTTAGCAAGCAAATGTATTTTGTGTGTCTCTCTGTATGAGGAACTCATGGAGGAAAGCATTAAATTCAAATTAGTTACAATTAGGTGGACCAGAGAGGTTGTGGAAACTCTTTTCATGGAGACACTCAAATCCAACCAGACAAGTTTCTCAGTGACCTGCTTTGAACAGAGTATTGGACCACTGGCAGTGGTCTCTTTGAACCTAAATTTTCTGTGGTTCTGTAATTCTATGAATTCTATAAGTTTGTATTCTCTTCTAAAGGAGGCTGTTCCTGGGCTTATTGCCATCTCTAGCAGGTGTTAAGTCCTGTCATCCTTAAATCCAGCTCTGTGACTGGCCATCTCTTCCTGTCATTAGGCTTTGCTTTCCTTGTGGGCAGTTTTGCTCCTAAGGAGAGTTGACTGTAACTGTGATGAGAAGTTAAAAAGTGGAAGACAGACCTTCACCATAACTGCTGCATTGATTCTGTGGAGGACTTGTAACTGAGATTTTAAACAAGGATGTGCATGCTGTGAGCAACGGGGATGTGGAGGAGAATTCCGGTTGCTAAACCATTTGGTTCTTTGTATCTGGGTTGTTGCCCTGGAGCTTGAACTTCTTTCTGGAGTGGACTAATTTGGAATGACTGAGCGCAAAGAGAGGGCTCGTGTGTCCTGAGAGTGAGGTTCAACACAAACTCTTTTCCTATACTGCTCATGTGCTTAGCCCTGCAGTTTTGGAACGGTGGTTAAAGCTCAATTTCTCTAATCTTATACTTGTACTGAGAAAGCTGCTCCTTTGTGGTACCCATCACCAGTGAAAGGAAGCCACAGTAACAGCAGTAGTTAATTACCCATTTTGAGAATTGGACATATCCATTTTTACCATTCCAGAGGAAATTACTGAAATTCTAAAATGTGGTGAAGAAATGCAGCTCTTGCCATATTTTCTGTATCCCTTTCCTGTTGCTTCTATTGAAGTGTTTTTGAGCAGTGTCGATATCCCAATGTATGCTTGTACAGTGGGCCATCTGATGCCAGTTCAATTGCTTAGGGACCATAGTACAAGGAAAAAATCATCTGTGCAACTGGAAGTGGTTTGACAAAGGAGGATGTATTTTTCCAGTTCCTGTTCCCCCTGTGCATACATGCAGAAACACACGCATGCATACACACACAAACACCTGCCTTTTGGAGATCATACCAGAATTTGGACTGTGGTGACCTTATTCTGTTACTGGAAGTATTCAGAATAATTTAATTTTAAAAAAAGAACACTAGTGATTTAAAATGGAATTGCTTTCCATTTTTTGAAATATGAGGTGCTGTATAAAAAATAAGACAACAAGCTAGTAGTATTTTTAGAGGCTGTACTTCAAGATGCTGGTCTGCCAAGCATATATTAGGTAATATATTCACATCATGAAATGGTGTCTTATTATACATCACTCTTAAAATGTAATATCGCATAGTACCTAAGATTTGCAGCTGTCAAACTGTATCCGTTCAGAGCATTGCTGATGATATTATATGAAGATCTCATCACCAGATGTGAATACAAAATTCTTCAAAAACCACGATAGTATTTCCAACTGATGGTTGCTAATAGAGGTTCCTTTCTGATGGCCTGTCCAGCACCTTTTGATATTTATAACCGGTGATTTGCATTTGGAACTAGGCTCTCTAGCTTTTACTCTCATAGGAAACCAGAGAAAAAACAGAGACATGAAGCACGCTTTCTGTGGAGAGCTGTTTATTCAGGGTTCTCTGTTGATCCTGAACTAAAATCCTAGATACAAATAAACCACACCCTGGGGAATGAATGTGCACTGGGCACTGACAACGGCTGTGTAATGCATGTCATCTTTGTGTCTTCTAGTCGTCATCATCTCTTATTATAGAAGATAATAAATAATATAAATAATTTTTAAAAGCTCATTGTTGAACATTCGGGGAACGGGCTCTGGGCTGACTGCTGCAGCTAAGACAGCTCTCTGCTGCTGCATAGTAGCAGCAGGTTGTCTTACAGGTGGCATGAAAAACTGAAAACCTCCCTTTCTTGGCTTCTCTACATGCTATAGAAAAAAAAGATATTGTTAGATTTACTTCATGTTTTTACTCTCTTTTTTATTGTTACAAGAAAAAAAACGCACTATTTTCTCAATAAAATGCTGAGTGCTCCAAGATGATATTAATTCAACAGAGAAATGCAAAATCTTTGCACAAAAAGCAAATTTACCCAGATGACTTATTTGCTGAAAATAATTAAGGATGTCTGGGTAGCTAAAAATTTTTGTCTACTGTGTACCAGAAAGAGCATCTGGTTTGCTTTGCTCATAGAAGTTTCCTCATTTTCCAGGCCAGCCAGGAAAACCAGAATTTTTTAAACAAAACTCCCCGTAGCACACTATGGTAAGGTCAAATAATTAGATTCATACCCTTAGAGTGGATGCACAGAACAGCTTAAAACCAAAAGGACCCCCCACCCAATTCAGCTGACACAAGTTGTTTTCTGCTATAGGAGGACAGAGAAGAGAGTTCACCTGTGTGATAGTAGGTTGGTTGGACTTTGCCAGCACGATGTCTGTTGTCCTAGAAAGACTCTGATGTTCCTGAATTAGAGTGGGACCTGGAATAACCTGGTGCCAGCATCAGGAAAGATTTGATGCATTTAATTTGTTCTTTCAGTGTGGCTAAAATAATTCCATTTCAGATGTCTACTCTCTTAGGAAGGAATCTTTTAAAGCAGGTAAATTGTGTACTTTTAAAGCCATTTTTCACCAAATATCCATGTTTGTGAATAGAAGATGATTCAGTGGTACATGACTAAAATGAGGTTCTGTAATAATTGTGTCACTGATTCCCAATTGATTCCTCTGTCTAAATGGAAGTAATACCTTTTTCAAATTACTGGCCCTTCAGGCTCTGATTCAGATATTTAAATTGGAATGGATCTTTTTGCTGTTTGTGCTTCTATAAATGATGGTTTCCAGAAGTATAATTGTTACGGGTGAGCTACTTACCAAGTTCTTAATTTTCACAGGGAGGCTGGCACAGACTGTTATAAAGTCGGGTAACCTGTATGGAAAGGAAAGGGAAGAAAACCCCTGCTTTTGCATTATGATGAACAGATACTGAATAATTCTGGATACTTTCAAGAAAAACGTGTCACACAAAGCTGTAACAATTTATAGTCACTCTGCAGAATAAAATTTAATCTCAAAGAGAATTCATAAGAGATCAAAACCTGAAACTGTTTCCATTGAGGCAAATAGAAATGGTTTTTCCTAGGAAGACTTTTGAGCCCAGATTCTAAAATGCTGAAATATTTTCAGGTCTAGGCAGAGTAATTCTTACTAGCTAGCTGTATTTAATCAAAAGTGAATGCAGGGCAGATTAGAAAAATAAAATGCAGCATAAAATTAAGACCTGGAGAATTGAGTCAAGTTTTACTGCTGTCACACACATCTGCTTTTAAAGAAAATGCTGAAACTTTGTTGTGGTTTTCTTTTGGAGAAGATTTTTAGCAAAGTGAAATATTTTGGAAGGTTAAAGTTTAGGAATATATCCACTTAGATGATTACAGTCTCTTTCTTAAATAGACTAAGAGTGTTATGCACACTAGAGTCAGGATGCCCTGCTCTGGGCTGAATCCTGTCCCCACAAGACCATTATAAAAGGATATGGAATAGTCTCAGTGGGCCGTGTAACTATAGATCAGTGATCCTGCTAACAGGCATGCTTTTTTCCTTTCATAATGAGAACAATTTAATGCTTGATAAAATGAGAAAATGTGTTGTATCCTTAAATAATTCTTGGTTTGTACTGTTCTCAGAGGCATGAGGAGAAGCTTTCAACGGTGTGTGCAAAGCCTATCTTGGGCTTCTTGAAAGTTACCTGGCTGTGGGCAATAGCTGCCCCTGTTCATGTAGCATAGGCAAGATCTGTCTGCCACAGCAATGTGCCTTACTCATACCATATTGAAACACAGATGTTTTAAAAATAAGATTCAGTAAACTAAAGGACATTGGATGATTAACATTATAGTGACTTTAAATTTTTTCCTGATGCATTTTTATAATAGAAAACAGGGATGTCTGTTTTGCATGAAAGTTTTCAGTGATGCAGGCTGTTCTCCAACTGTTTCATAAAAATATTTATTTAAAAAAAAAAACCAAAACAACAACCACAAAGCAAGCTGCTGTTTTTATTGGACTAGGAAGGGGATGTCATGTGAATAACACCATAGCTAAAATCCTGTAACTCAGCCTCAAGAGTTTATTTGCTTTGGTGGAAGGCTTTGTTCATTTGGATTTGAACAGTCTTCTGTTTGGCATTGTCTCTGATAGTTCCCACTCAACCCACATTATTTCCAAAAGTGTGGGCCAGTTCACAGACAAACCAAATCATGTTAGACACTTTTCATTACTTGACTGTGGGTTCATGCTAATGCAGGGAGTACAAAACAGTGGAAGTTACGTGCATGGCTACAGTGTTGTCCTTTGTACTTCAGCTGGAAGAGCTGCGTTTTTCAACTAGTACTTGGTAAAGGTGCTCGAGACTTTAGGAACGAGGTGTCATGCTTCAGTCCCAGGAGCAGCTGGTCAGACTTTTTGTAGCTTTTGGTGAGGTACAAAATTTTGAAGACAACCAAGTTTAAAGGAATTTACACAGTCAAAATAACTTTAATTTTGAAGAAATGAGTTTTCCTGTGTATTGAGCGGAACAGAGAAAGAAACTTTCAGTGGTGCACAGCTTTTCTGTGTTGCACCCAGTGCAGCATCTGTTTGCTTTGTTATAGTGTGGGCAGTTTTCGAAACTGCTGTTTGGAAGTTTTAAAAAATCTGTTGTAATAACTGTGAAGGAACAGACATTTGCAGAACTCTGTGTAGATACATGTTTGCACACATTTTGCGATTTTTATCTCCTCAGAAGTGATTTTTATTGTGTTCTTCTTTCTATTCATACATGTTTATATAAGCATGTTTGAAGCTAATTCTGTCACAGTTTTCCCATATGAAAAGCAAAATTTAGCACAAAACAGTTATGCACAAGTAGTATGATAACTTTGTATTTGAAAAGATGGTGGTGAACATAGAAAGATCTGTCCTGTTCTGGATAACTTCGTGGATCCAGGCAGTTTTATTTGATTAAATTGCTTTAATTGATGTGGTTTAATGATGATGTTAAACAGAACAGGGTGTGTGGTGGTGCTTTTTTGTTTTGGTTGTTGTTGTTTTTTCCGTATGTCATATATGAAGACCAAACATACTTCTCAATCAAAAGGCCAGCTTGGAAACACCTCAGTCTAGCAAGTTTGAATTTCTGCTCTAAACTCTTATGGCTTCATTCATTGCAAAAACAGTGTTCAGAGCAGAGAAAGCTTAATGCTAAAGAGACATTTTGCTTCCAAACTTATGAGAGCAAACCAACCTATATGCTTTTGTTTTCTCTTCCATCCCATTTCTTTTTGTAGCAGTACTTAAAGAGAACTGAGCGTTCTTCATTTCACCTTCTGCCAGCTCTGACCTCCTTTCTCAGTCCACATTTAGAATCAGCAGAAGGATGGTACTCACCAGCAGAGGAGGTAAACTGAGCTTCTACTGTGTTTCTTACAGTTCTTTATGAGTGAAGATACTTTCCACTGCTGTTATCTGCAAATGAGTACTAACTTTTCAAATTTTGAACTGGGCCTCTCATTTAGGGTTTTGCCATCAGTCCATTCAGTTGGCCAGAGATACCCTTCTAATGGCATTTTGAAGGCAGTGATAATTACAGAGCTTCTGCTTGTTTAAAATGAAGTTGTTGGAGCTTTCTGTTGTTGTGAATTCTTCTAGCTACTGACTTACTACGTTACTTCCAAGGGTCATCTTTAAACACTATTCTGTTCACGGCAGTTGTTAAGCCATTTAAGACCCAAATAAATATTTTAAACAAACAGGTCTGCTGAAAACATGTGAGGAGTACTCAGGGAATTGTATCCTTTTATATTTTTTTCTAGTAAGGGATATTTATTAGTGTGAACAGATGGGCACTACTCATTTTTGGCATTCATTGATAAGCCTGCTACCTCTCCAGGTGGCCCAACAAAAATGATAACACTGTGGAACTGCTCCCATTTTATTTTTGTTTCTTTCAGACTAGTTAGTCACCTGTCTCTGTTCTCCTCATTCAGAGCCATCTGCTAGACTTTTTTGCTTCTGTTTTTCAGTTTTCTATTCTGAAATCACCAAGGGATCCCCAATAGGGGCTGTTGCAGAGTCTTTGTGTTTTTGCTGAGTATTGGGCCCAAGGATGTCATCTTTTTTGTCATCTTCTATATAGCCAGCTTGTGAGTTTTATTTTCCCCAGCCTGTCCTTATGAAGTAATCCATGCAATGCTGGATTATGCTTGTCCTTAGTGGACTGTTCTACCACTTTTCATCGTTAATGTAGTGGTTCTCTTACTTTTTTATGTTGAAATATTAAAAGTATGAGGCAATTGAGAACGCACCCTCATGTTTTCTTTCATCACAAGAGAACAGAAGAGCAGAGATTTGTCACACAGAAATGATTAAAACACAAGCTTTATCTATATAAAAATGTATTTTTAGAAGTTAAATTAAGAGTTTGTTTCTTCTCTGAAGAGATAGGGACCATGCTTCTAAAATGGAAAACCTTTTATTGTGAGTGTGTGAGACTGTCTAGACTGTGTTTAGAGCTAACTTTGTAGGACTAACCCACACTTATGAGTGTGCATCTCTGAAGTAGGCCAGTAGCTGCTTTTCCCTGCTTGCTCACTATTCAAGTTGAAGGCACAGAATCACAGAATCATTTCAGTTGGAAGAGACCCTCAGGATCATTGAGTCCAACCATAACCTAACCTAACTCCTCACTTGGATATTTTCATTTTGATAAATGTGCTCAGTTTTCTGAGCAAGTCTTTTGAATATATGCAGTTTTCCTGCCTGTTAGTTTAAAATGTATCACCTCCATGGATTTGAGAATAGGATCAACAAAAGGCATATGCTTGATACCAGACCAAACAGCTTCTATCTGAAGGGTCAGGCCACTGTTTCACAGCTCTGTTTCCCTGTGTTTTGCTGCTGTTCTTTCGTTCTTCCTTGCAAACTCATCCTCCTTCCCTTGCCTTGGAGGGAAAAGGTGCTTGGGTGCGGGTGGGGAGTGGGAAGGGACTACATTCCTCCCTGGAGACACCCTGGAGGGTAATGTGGCACATGCAGACCATGACTTGTCTACTGTCTCTTGTTGAATGTATATTCTGTACTTGGCACAGAGCCACTCTCTTCCACCCATCTTTCTGCTGAGTCCAGTCTTATTCCTTGGCAGATCCCATTGAAATCAGTGAACCTTCTTGTGGAGTGAGGAGCTGTAGTTTGATGTGTGTAAAATTGCTCTGGTGGAAACCATAGAGATGAACTCATAAGCAGGACTCGCAAACAGCTTCCGAGAGAGCTCAGCTTTACTATCTCTTTGGAGAGCCAGTACTAAGGTATTGGATCTTGTTCCCAGGTTTCCATTTGTGGTTGCAAATTTTATTCTGTAATATGTTAGTAAAACTGATATAGGCAACACTAGAAGAAAAGTCAATATAGATGAACATTCAGCTTAACTTAAATGTTTGAGTTACCTATTATATGTGGCCACAGGTATAGAAAAAACTGAGAAATTTGGTCATATTGAACTCAGAATTACTTGTTTGTTACTTGCTAATTATTAAGATTATTGTGTCATGTTGCTCTTAAGGTTTGAGAGCACTGATATACCTGACCTGACTGCCCGGTAGTAGTACCATAGAGAGTATGCAGTTTGAGTTTCAGTTCAAATTCCCCTTTCTTGAATATGTTTACTAGAAAACAATAGAAATATTTTTTTTTTCTTGCAGACATATGGGATGTCTTTTCCTCCTTTCCCCTCCAGACATTGTACTGTCAGCACATCCTTTTGTAGCTCTTGCTCCTAGCTGTTTCTATTGGGACAATGAATATTACCACATCTTTCTCATTCCTTGGCTTGCGCCTGCCCTGCTTCCCCCCACCCCCTTCTTAGCTGTATGATTCCTCATACCTTGTAGTGTATTTTGTTATATGTAGCTGTTGAAAGAGTTTCTCTTGCCACCACTCATCTATTTAAGGAAATGTCTGAGCACCCCATTATCATCACTATGGTTGTGGCATTATTGTCTCATTAGCTATCCTGATGTCTATTCTTGCTCTACTGTTTTCATAAATAGCCATTGTCAGTGATACAGAAAGGATGGAGATAAATGACAGATGATAGATTTGAGGAGGTGAAGACTGAAATTCTACAGATTAGGGTTTATTTTGTTGATGTGGCATATATAGTTTATTTTTCTGAGTGGTGGTGTAATAAATTATTGTAATCACTTCAATCAGCAATGGCTTGAGACCACTAAGAACTGATGTAATCCATAGTTCTAGAGCTACTTGGGTAATCAACTGTGAAATGTATAGGTATTTACATATATTTACATTTTTACAGAGTTCTTACTGTGTTCTTGCAACTTTTCTGCATGCCACTTTGCTTCTGGTAAATGATATGTTTATCCATGTATTTGAACTCTTAGTAACTGTATTTTTCTCTGTGCAATTATTGTTTGATGACTTTGCATTTCTGTAATATTGAGCTTTAAACTACAATAAACAGACTGAATTGATGATATCAGTAAGTTTGTCATTTGTGATGGAGAACTATATGAACATAGTTGAATTTATTTCCAACTCAAGGATTTTTTTCCCTCTCTAAATGTCAGTACAAGGAAAAAAAAAATTGATGTTTTCAGGAGGGATTTCTGTTCAAAAGGGTGTCAACAAGACAAGGGGCAATGGATGCAAACTGGAGCATAGGACGTTCCACTTAAATATGAGAAGAAACTTCTTCGCAGTGAGGGTGACAGAGCACTGGAACAGGCTGCCCAGGGAGGTTGTGGAGTCTCCTACTCTGGAGACATTCAAAACCCACCTGGACACATTCCTGTTTAACATCATCTAGGTGTTCCTGCTCCAGCAGGGGGATTGGACTAGATGATCTTTCCAGGTCCCTTCTGATCCCTAACATTCTGTGATTCTGTGAACCGAGTCAACCTAGGTATCTGGCTTTTAACATTGATGATCTGAACCAGTGAGCAGTGATGTGTATTCTATCTGCATCAGTCAGAACTGCTTGAGAGAGAAACTATGTATGTTTTCATCACTGGAGTCTGTAATGTTTTTATTTCAGTGCTTTAAGTCCCCCATCTCAAGTTCAAGACATACTGATGAGGTGTAAAGGTTTGGAGTCACTTCCAGTGGCTTTCCACTAACCTCTGAAAATGATGCAGCACTCAAGTCACAGAATGGATTGGTAAAGAACAATTAGATTTTAATGCAAAAAACCCTAAATGAATGTGACAGCTGAGAACCATGTGTGTTTCTCATCCTGCTTCATTTCTTGCAATTTATTTTGTATTCCAGCTTGAGCCTGTAGAGAAACCTGCCTAGTGGATATAAAATATGCCACTTTTGGAAGAAGATAGAAATGTAGGCCCCAAAGTAGTGGTTCAAAACGGGTGTGTCCCTTCCATTTTAAATCACAGTACACATGGCCCGGGCATCTAATAGAAGGAATATATAAAAAATTATTTCCTTGAATCAAGGCTCACATGTGTAGCTAATATGAGGCATTTCTACATTTGTTTATTTAATAATGTAGAAATAAAAGTATTTTAAGAGAGTAATAAAACAGTATGGTCAAACTGTAGGTATTAACCAAAATAGTTTGTGAGCATTTCTAACAGTTTTTGTGGTCAAACTTGCTCATTTGCCTCATTATGAGCCCTTCAAATTGAGACAAATTTGAAAGAGAGTATCTGCCAGTTCTGAATTTCCTTCACTGCTGTTGCACATCTTTATTTATGTTTAAAGTATTCTCTTTTACTGCTGATCTTCTACTTGCTGCCTTTTTTTAAGCAACTGAGCTCAATCCTACTGTCAGTTAAGCCAGTACAGCTGCATGAAGCATCTGACCCATAGGTCAGTGTTCTGTCTTTTGCTCTCATAAATGACTGAGATACTGATATTATTATGTACAGAAGAATTGCAGCGTTGATGGGGAGGGGATGACATGCTAATGTGGGAGCTGTTTGAATAAAACTCAGGTATTTTTGACAAACTCATGTCTTTTTGAAAAGGAGAGGTGAAAATAATGGTAATAATAGGACAACTACTTGTTGTGGTTTAACCCCAGCCCACAACAAGGATCATGGTAGCTGCTCGCTTGCCCTCCCCCCTCCCCAAGTGGGATGGGAGGGAGAATTGAAAGGTAAGGGAGAAACTCGTGGGCTGACATAAGAACAGTTTAATAGGCTAAAAAATAATAATATATTACTACTAATAGTGTACATATAAATATAAAAAAGTGATACTCTATTGCAATTGCTCTCACCAACTGGTGACTGATATCTAGTCCATCTCATGCCAAACAGTCAGTCCTGGAAAGGAGGCTGCCCGTGGTCCAAAACAGATAATTCCACCAAGAAAGCGAAAAGGCCAAAATGGCAGAAGGTTGAATTCCAACAGGACCTTGGCAACAGCCAAAACTTCAGTAAGTTCTTAAATTCTTTTCATACCAAATCAAAAACACAGTCCAGCTGCTATTAATAATAATAAAACAGTAACTCTGTCCCAGGGAACAAGTGGGTTACTACATTACTCTTGCACTAAATCCAAACCAAAAAGACTGTGCTAGGTACCAAAAAGAAAATATTCTAACTGTATGAAGAAAATTACCTCAATCTCAGCAAAGACCAGTACACTGCTAAATGCTTTAGAACTTCACCCTGCTTGGAAATTCACCTTAAGGAAGATCATCTGGAGAAAAGCTAAGTAGAGCGAAATTCACATGAACCTTCAGTTCTCTAAGACTTTATATGTTTTTCTTCTTCTTGTTCTTGTTTTTAATATAAAATAGCAAAGTTCAGCAAATTTGTTACCAGCTCCTGGATGCAGTATGTCCCAAATCATGACCCATTGATAGACTGGGGAACAATTTTATCTCTACACTGCTCCCTACCACAACTTTACCCAAACTAGTCTTTTTCCTTTTTAAGTCTGCCCCTTTCCACAGTATGTGTGGCTTGGTCTTTTCTCACCTTTTCTTCTTTCCTTACAGATGTCAAAAGGGATCAGAGTGATCCTGTGTATTCCAAACAAGATTATAAGCAGTACATGTTTCATTTTAAAGAAATGTAAACAGAGTTTAATTGTGCCTCTTATTGTCAGAGTGTGCTCTTGAATTCATGTGTGGTAAAGCTAATTATATTATACACTTACAGTTTCAGACCAGGATTTATTTTTCTATATATTTGAAGCAAAGTCTTTATGCTGCTGGTTGCAGTTGCCAACCACTTTTGTTGTTCTGGGTTTGGAAATTACAAATTCACATTTCTAAGCTTCTTTCATAAGGAAAGCATGCTTAATAAATCAAAGCTTGGTTTCTGTTCTCATCCTCCTATTCCAGAAACTGGAGACATTAATTGAATGCCAAGTGATATGAGATGGTCTATAAAAATGTGACAATGAATGGACAGATATGGATGGAAACCTCTCATTCACTTTTTGACTTTGTTTTCTGAATTGGGAAGCGGGCCTTTAGAGCTGAGTAGTTTTCCTATCTATACATCACTAAAATAGTCTCAAAAATCAGGAAGAGACGAACTCACTTTTACATGCCTGTCTTCTAACTTTTTGATTTTCTTAGGGATGAGAAGAAAAAATACCTCCAATGGAAGAAAATGTGAGTTGTTTTTTTTTCCTCCCTCCAAATATCACAAAGTAGTACTCTTCCCTCCCCAAGCATAAACAAATCAACAACACAAATTAAGCTGATTTTCTCTCTTCTTTTTTATTTTTTTTTTAATCTCTACAATTATTCCGTTCTATGCCAGTGTGTTATCACTATTTTTTCCCTCTAAAAGTTTACAGACTCTTTGAAGTCTACAGTACGAGTTATGGGGTCACGTGCATAGCTATTTAAACCTGTGAATTATGATGGAAGACACCTCTATTAAAGTTTATGGTATGTAGATAAAGGCTTGTTAGATTTTCAATTAACTTGAAGGATTAAAGCATTACAGCTATTGTTCCTGCCTTGTGAAAGGTGAAGAAATGGTAACCTGCTCATTAGATATGGGTAGTACTTAAGCAGGAAAATTATTCTGTTTTCTTAATACTTTGGGAATGAAATTACTAGTTACTTGTGGGTTTTTGATAGGCTCCTAAATAAAGGGAAGAACAATAATTAAGCAGTACACACTCCTGATGGACACCTCTTGTTACCGATTTCTATCTGGACATTGTATCTTTGACCACTACTCTCTGGGTGCAACCATCTGGCCAGTTCTTCATCCGCCCAACAGTCCACCCATCAAACCCATATCTCTCCCCTTTAGAGAGAAGGATGTTGTGGGGGACTGTGTCGAATGCTTTACAGAAGTCCAGGTAGATGACATCTGTAGCCCTTCCTTTTTGTCCACTGATGTAATTACTTCATTGTAGAAGGCCACTAGCTTGGTCAGGCAGGACTTGCCCTTGGTGAAGCCATGCTGGCTGTCTCACATCCCCTCGCTGTCCTCCATGTGCCTCAGCATAGCTTTTATAACAATCTGTTCCATGATCTTCCCAGGCACAGACATGCACTTTGGTTCTTCAGGATGCTGAGCATTCTGCTCTGATCTGCTGAAGCAGTTAGAGGTGCTTAGTTTAATGAATTATGAAGCCATTGAAAAGTACAGATGCTTTGCTGGGTTGATGTCACGTCACATAGTGACTTACAGATGGGAAACTAGAGACTAAAGGAAAATTAGAGGAGTTGGAAAGAACCTTTATTGTAAATAAATAATGAAAGGCTGTGGCCAGAGAGGTAAGATGTTTACAAAGAGTAGAAGGAAGTTGTGAAGGAGGAGAGTGTGCTCCCATATGCCTATGGCTGTGTGTGAGCTTATTGCATTGAGAGGGAAGCTAATAGAATATGGAGCATACCTCAATCAGATTAAAAGATCAAGAAGAAATAATGGCACAAGAGAAAAGTGTCAAATTTAATACAGTTTTTTAAATGTTTGCAACATACTGTAGGGAAAATGAATGCAAAAGCAAGAGTTAAATAGGACACTCAAAACGTGTAATAAATATGTAGGGAGATAGAGTGGGTTAAAAAGAAGGTAAAACAAGAAGTGTTTTATATGCTGCAGGAATTCTGAAAGGAGTAAGCGAAGACTTTCCTTTTCAAGTACTGTTGTCTTCATCCCTCCCTATTCACACCTGACTGCACTGTCTGCTGACACCCTCTAGATGGTGTTGGGGGATATGGGCATGTTGAGTTTCTCCTAACTCTGCAAGTTTGGATAGATATGTACTGGTTGTGGGTTTTTTTTTTTTTTTTAATATGTATAAAGTTATTTTTAACAAAGTGTTGGCATAATTGTAGGTGGTGTTTGAGCCAGTGTAGATTTAAACACTTAGATGGGGAAATCAAATACAGTCATGAGAAAAGGGTCTGTTATCTTTTATTTAAAGCATTGCATGGATACTGTAGCCTGTTTTTCCATTAGGAGCATACAGTGAAGTGTTTCTAGGGAACCCATCTCTGGTGGGGATTACATAAGTTTTCTTTGGGTCGCATGCCTGCGTTTCTCACTGGCAGGACACTGTTTCAGAGCTCCGCAGTTTCCTTTTCTTAGCACAGCTAAGAGCAGCACCTCTGCTCTCAGGTCAAGTGGAACGGACACAGTTCTTAAAGAAATTGCAACATTCTCTTGTGTGATCTGTGAGTAGTCGCAGCTGTTGTGTTGTTTGGAAAAACTAGACAACACATCACCCCCTACATGCCTGCTAGCCGATGTGGAGTGCCATTGGAAGAGTATGTTTTGTTTGTCACATGTAAGAATAGAAGTCAGTGTGTTAATGTTGTTAATGTGGTGGTGGTGTTTTGTTATTGTGTTGGTTTTTTTTTCTTTTCCTTTGTGTTTTCTTTGAAAACAGAAATCTTAGATTATTTTAAAAACTACTGAAAATCCCAAAATATTTTAAAACATTGTGCAGGACACAAAACATACAGTGTTATCTCTTTTATAATTTTTGTGTGGTGGTGAAATGTTGCTTTGCTTTCTGTGGAGTATATTAAATATGCTGTTGTTGTACAGGCTTGCTATTAACAGTGCATCAGAGGAAATACTGGCAACCAAAAGAGATTGAAATTTGATTATTGCATCATTATTCCCATATTTTCATAGGACAGTGCAGTGATGCTCCAATCCCTTTATCATCTTTGTGACCCTTCACTGGGAAGTCCAGAGCTGGACACCGTACTCCAGGTGTGTCCTCACTGTACTGAGCAGAGGGGAAGGATCACCCCCCATGACCTGCTGGCAGTGGCCTTCCTAATGCAGCCCAGAATGTTGTTGGCCTTTTTGGTCACATGAGACTGGCTCATGGTCAACTTGTTATCCATTTGGACCATCAGGTCCTTTACTGCAAGACTGCTTTCCTGCCAGTCAGGCCCCAGCATATACTGGTACATGGAGGTTTTCTTCCTCAGGAACAGGGTTTGCTCTTTGTTCAATTTGATGATGTTCCTGTCAGCCCATTTATCCAGTCTGCTGCGGTCCCTCTGAATGGCAGCATGTTCATCTGATCTATCAATCACTCCAGTTTTGTATCATCTGTGTATCTGCTGAGGATGCACTCTATCCGACCGTCTAGGTCATGAATGGAGATGTTAAACAGTACTGAATCCTTTATTGACCCCTGGGCATGCTTCTGGTGACCAGCCTCCAGGTGGGCTTCTTGCAGCTGATAACCATCTCTTGAACCTGACAGTTCAGCCAGTTTTCAACCCACATCACTGTCCACTTATCTCAGGGGTGTCAGACTACTCCTACATTTACACAGTCCTAAAATTACATTTGGCCCTTTGAAGGCAACCATGAGGCTGATGTGGCCCACGGTGAAAATGAGTTTGACACACCTGACTTACCTAGTTTGTACTTCATCGGTTTGTTTATGACAATGTTATGGGAGACAGTGTCAGAAGCCTTACTAAAGTCAAGACGACACATCCATTGCTCTCCTCTCATCCACCAAGCTAGTTATCCTTTTGTAGAAGGCTAACAGGTTGATCAGATGTGTTTTCTGCTTCATAATTCCATGCTCCTAATCACCATCATGTGTTCTGGAAGTTATTTCCAAGATTAGTTGCTTTGCCACCTTCCCAGTGATTGTGGTGAGGCTGATTGGCCTGTGGGTTTCTTGACCTTGAAGATAGGACTGACAAATTTTCTCACACCTCTGTTTTAAACTAAGCTTATCTAGAGAAGACCTTTAGATTACAATTGCCTTTTCTTGATGAAACTTGCTTGTTATTTTTGTAAGGACACTTTTAATTTAGACACTGCAAATAAAATAATAACTGATCACTGAGTTTACTGTATGTTGATCAAATCTTCAGCTTACAGTTGGAACAGGGTTAAAATTTGTACTGAATATTTTTCCTCCCTTCGACTTCATTATCTGGAACCAGACCAGGTTAATGGAGAGTGGGAACTCTATTCCAGACTATCATCTTTACAGAATAATCAGTTTTCCTGAGAGCATCACGAGGAGATTGTTAGGGAAGACACTCGTAAAGGCCTTCCTTTGATGCAGATGAGAAATCATTTATGTGAACAAGCAGCTTTCTGGTCATGGAAGTGGAAGCTTGCAGATTGCCGGGAGCAAACCAGGGCATCAGTCAAGCTGAATTGATTTAAATCATAATTAAAAATGGATTATTTAAAGGAGCAGGGAAGCTTTTGTGCTTTTATGTTGTTTTCCTTGAAAATGCTTGGTTCTCACCAGCTGACAAAAAGTGAACTAAGTTGTTTGGTAAATAGTAGTGGTCGTCTTTATGGCAAAGCAAGCATTGACTTCGCACTTTTAAGCAATTACACAACCTAACACAAATGTAGTTAGTTTCTTCATATTTACATATTTTTATTTTATAAAATAATGAATGCTACATTTCCTACTTACCTGCTCGTGATTAGTATTGATTTGGGATGCGTACAGTTGCATTTGGATGGAAATTTGAATTCAGTTAAAGATACAGAAACCTAACTTGCTTTTCCCCCAAAACATAATTCACATTTAAAAAGAGTAGAGTAGACTAAACAACGGAAATATCTTTATTGAATGAAGCAGATTCTTTGTGGATATCATGGTCTTCTAGCTTTTATAATTAATGGATATCATATTGAGAAGTAAAGGTGCAGGTAGTTTTGGTCTGACAAGCCTGTTATGATTTTCTTCTGTAAAGGTTACGCATGGAATATGGTGACATGATTTTTGAAGTGGCAAAAAGGTATTTATGTTATCTTCTGTGTTTTTTTTGGAGAGTTATTCTGATCTATGGTTTATTACAATAATTAAGTGTTCCCAGATGTTAGCAGATGCTTGTTTTACTATGCAGAAAGTTAGTGTCCCCCAGCTTTGTTCTTCATACAACTTTGCTGATGTATTTAAGAATTGAGTGCATAAAATTTTATTAGATCTTACTCATTTTGACAGAAGAAAAAATGTGAAGAAATTTTCCATGAAATATCTGTTTCTTGGTTTTGCTCGTTTCAGTTTGGTTGTGGGTTGTATGAGATGAGGATTGTGAAGGTACATGCAGAGTTTAGAATATGGTTCAAGCTTCAACCCAGGCTTCAATCCAGGCTTCCTATGTTCCAATAATTATAAAAATCTGTTCTAAGTGAAGGAAGGAACATAAATTACACTTGGTTTGTTCAGCCTGGAGGAGACTGAGGGGAGACCTCATGGCAGCTATAGCTTCCTCACAAGGGGAGGAGGAGGGGCAGGCGCTGGTCTCTTCTCTCAACAACAGAACCTGAGGGAATGGCAGGAAGATGTGCCAGGGGAGGTTTAGGTTGGACGTGAGGAAAAGGTTCTTCCCCCAGAGGGTGGTGGAGCACTGGAACAGGCTCCCCAGGGAGGTGTCACGGCCCCAAGCCTGACAGTGTTCAAGAAGAGACTGGACAACGCCCTCAGACACATGGTGTGAACTGTGGGGTTGTCCTGTGCAGGGACAGGAGTTGGACTCCATGATCCTTGTGGGTCTCTTCCAGCTCAGGACAATCTATGGTTCTACTGTTCTCAAGTAAGGAGACAGCTTTGTATTATTTGGGTCTGTGATGTCTGAGCCAACAGGTCTATTCCTTTCAGGTCTGAGGGGTCATCCCCCAGCCTGCCTGGAGACACAGCAGGAAAAGGCTGCAGGATCGTCTCTTCCCATTACATCAGGAGAAAACTCAGGCTACCTCAGACTTCATGCCATCTGAAATTCAGACCACTGCAGTAGTAGATCTGTTTCCTGGGTTGCACTGCATGTGGTCAAACCCCAAGATGATCTGGCTGTCTGGAGGAATTGGTAATGACTGAAGGAAATGGGTGTTATGGCTGTTGACAACGTGACTGCCTTCAGTGCTGTTTTACTGCTTTATTCTGATGATGAATTAGGCTTAGGATGCACAGGGGCAAACAAAGAATAATGGAATAAAGTATAAATGTATGACTCTATAAATCCACTGCAGAATGTGCAGTGTCTGGAAGGTTAATATAGTATGTAATAGTTAATGTAAGTGCTGACAGCTCACATACTGAAGTGGCTTCTAAGAGGTAGCTGCGAATTTACTTATGTTGCTAAGTGAAAAAAACCTGATTTATCTACTTTGGTGAATTTGACAAGCAAGTAAAAATAAGGTATTTGAAGAGGCAAAATTTGCAGTATTTGGGTTGTGCTGTGGGAGCCCTGTAACGTGTATGTCAGTTTAATAGCAGTATGTGATAGCATTTGCTAAAACAGCATGTATATTCCATCCTTATGTTTAGGAAATCTGGTTCATCAATGATAACTTCAATTATCGGGTTTCCCAGCCTTTCTTTGCAATGGTGGCAATCGCTGCAGCATCTTCCAGCTCTGAGCAAAGCTGTTACATAAGTGCGGGTAGAAGTTAGGTGTTGCCTTAGCAGTGTTTTTCTTTTGCTTTGAAGGAGCTTACCGTGGCTTGAAAATACATTTCTCTAGTGTTCTGTAATCTGAACTTCAGTGTTAAAAATAAATAACATTGCACTATTGTTATAATACTTAGTGCTTTTACTCATAATGGAATGAAGCAGCCAGACAGCTGTTAGTTGCTAGAAAGGGGAAGATAATTCTGAAGTTACTAAGCTTTCTACTTCTGTCTGAAGTCACCTCCTTTATCCAAACTTGTGAATTTTTTTGAATTGAATATTTTTGTCAGTGATGGGGTTTTTGTCATCAAAAAATCATTTTTTCGTTCCCCAAACCAGAAAAATCATGTCCTTTCAAGATTACTTCAGAATGGCTGTGTGCATGTGTGTGTGGAGACACCATTTGGCATTCATGTCTGTGTGTTTGAATGATGGACATCCTGAGGAGAACAAGGACTTGCTTTGGGAAGTGATTCTTAAAAATTTCTGGGCACTTGGCTTACAACATTATGTACGAGCTGTGTTTATTTTGCTTCCTCTACAAGCAGAAAGCCTTTTGCTTTGCTGAGTAGTTTCTTTAAGCCATTAACAGAGAGGCTTTAAAATGGGTAAGTCTTGTACTGACGTGTTCAATACTGATAATACCAGTGTAGCCAAACCTGACATGCAAGATGAACTGAGCAGATTAAATGAACAGATGCCATTCAGATGGTGAAAGACTGTTCTTAAGTCTGCTCTGGCAGTTTTCAACAAGTGCTTGAAAAAGGAAATGAACATTTTTATTGAACAACTAGATATTCAGCTTTTAATGTAAATTGATATCATTCTGCAATACTACTGCTGCTTCGTCATCTGTCAGCAGATCTTTCGGGGGCCAGATCTTTTCAGACTCAGTAGTGCTGCTAAAGTCAATGATTTTTTGTTTCAAAAGAGAAGATCCCTGTGTGACCTGAGATTCATTCCACAAAGTACGAATTTCATCTGGGAGTATCCATTTCTCTATAGAGTCCACCTTTGAAAGGGGAAATGCCTTGGATCTGCTAAACATTTCTTTCACTTTTGATTGCTTTAACCACGGCTTCGTATTCGCAGATCAAGACAGCTTTCCCCATTTTCCACAAACCCTATTTTATGTACTTCAAGTATGGACCATTATTTTGCAAGTTTTTATCATCCTAATGTGCAGAGCAAATTAAGGGTTTCAGATATACATAAAATTGTGAGAAAATCTATTTTAGGTTAAAATCAGTGGATTATTTCCCGCATCACTCTTTGCTATTGACATGACACTCTTGCTTTGCAGCAAAATCATGTAGTTGAAGTTGTTGTGCAACATGGCATTGGAGGATGTGAATGACTTATAGCTCCAGAAGAGGATTCAATGAAGCGTGATGGATCAGACAGCACTTGGCTCATTTCGTGTTTGTGCTTGTGCTTGAATTCCAGTGGAATGGAGCATGAGCCTAATCCAAAGTCCAGTAATTAAAATACAGTTGAAAGACTGTGAGATGACAAGACTTTGGGTCAAGTCTTTAGTTCATTTGGGTTTCAGTAAGTTTGGAAATTGTACTGATAAAGCCTCAGTTTTCTCAAGTACATAATTAGCTTAACTTTTACCCAGTGTTGGTACCTTCTGGAAGCCCAGATAAGAGCCTTGTGCACCGAGATGCTGAGAAGAGCCGAACAAGTTTATTATTTTAGTAAAAAGAGTGAAAAATCAAGCAGGTTCTAAGCTGATGCCAAGATAGACTTGGCAGGGGAGGAAGGGAATGATTGTTTATATGATGGAAATTTAGGGAGATCTGACACCCTGTATGACCTGTGAACAAATGTCCCATATGTGTGGCAGTACATTGTTAAATTTTAATGCAAATATCCACAAGCGTCTGTGTGCTCTTATTAATTGTATAATCAGTGGAAATAAGACATTTGAGGTTTTAGTTAGCAGAATAATGATGGCTTATGTTGTAAGGTATAAAAGTTTTACCATCACTTCTGTACCGTAGTTTGTATTAATATGACAGCTGTTGTTGCTTATGAGTCACAAGTGGTAATCTTAAGATCATGTCAGTAAAATTTTTATGCTATACACTCACCATTGTGTTTGATATACAGTACACCAAAAATGTTTTACAGAAAAGAAGTTTATTTAGTAACAGTTCAGAGGGTTTTACATTTTTATTGTAGGTAGTTTTAATTTCACGCATCTGCATATCTACTCTTTAGTTATTTCATTGCTGTATGTAGTTGAGAAGGGAAGATATTTTAATACACATATAAGAAGCCTGTAAGAATTACTTGTAGTAAAATTAAGTATCCAAACAAAGTGTTCCTAAGATTTAATACCTGGAAACTTTATACGAAATAAAAGCATGTGCTCTGTAGCAGATGCAAGGTGATAATCCACCTTTTCTCATATCAAAAACATGAGGTTGTTAAACCAGGTTCATGATTTGTAATGTAACGTTGCCTATTCTGCTTCAAAAGTCACAATAATTCTGGAAGAGGAAAGGCTTAGGTTTTTAGTTTTAGTTTTGTTTGTTTGTTTTTGTTTTGGTGGATTGTTTGTTTGTTTCAACCAACCAACAAAACAAAATAAAAGCAAATGAGTGACTGTCTGGACAGGATATTTACACAATGTAATTAATTTATTTATACCTGTGTGGGATTAACTTTATTTGAAGTAGTTAGAACATATAAAAGGATTTGGAAATACCATAGGTTTAATTGGATTCCAAGAATCATAGCCTACATACGCTGTAAAATAAAGATGCTCCAGAAAGGTGAATGAATAGGACTTTGAGAAACTCAGGTGACACAAAGCATCTTGGAGGTCTTACCTGAATTTTCTGAATGGAGAAGTCACACATTTGCTTCAGGTATGTATTTAGGTGGGAAATTGGTTTAAAAATATCAAGAGCATTGTCAGTTCCTATATTTTCTCTGCCACTCAGCTTTAAAATAGGTTTATTGGATTACTTACTTGGTGTAATTTAAGTGAGCTGAGCATTAGTGAAGTTTAAAAATTAAAAACCTATTATAGGGCTTACTCAGAGCAGTATGAAGCACGGTCCAGAACATATTCCTCCAACCTAAATACCCCCTCGTTCCTGTCAGTGTTTCTTTTTGATGGACTAGACATTGCATACCTGTGAGCAACCACTTTGCCCAGGGAGAGGGGTGGAAGAGAGGCCTGATGAGACAGCACCTCAGGACTACAGAGCTGACATTAGATCTCTAACGGCAGCCAGAAACACAGATCAGATTTTTAGTTGTTGCATTAGGCGGAGAGCTTCATTGGACTTGTCAGACCTCTAGAGATGGTACATCTCCATTGTGCTAAGGCTGTGGTTAGCATGCTGTGCACAATGTCCTGTCCTTTCTTTACAAGAAAATTTTATCCATTTTTTTTACACACAGGGTATTCACAGTCCTTTCTGGTGTGACAGTTTGCTGCTAATGTGCTTGAATTGGCCATCAGTGATTTTTACATTCCCTTATTTTTTTTCTTTTTTTTTCTTTTTTTTTGGTCCCAAGTGAAGGGTCTGTCCTGAAAAAGCATTACATTCATGCAGTTTGTGTTCAGGGCTACTCAAAAAGCATCCCTCTGGAGACCTGTGCTTGAGTCGTACACTTACTAGAAGCAGAGCAACACAGGATGCTTTTATTCTGGCTGGAGTAGACTTGCCACGGCGAACAATGACTTCAAATGAAAAAGAGAGGGGGATTTTTTGTTTATGTGCTTGTTTTACTGCGCTTCTTGCCTAAGCATATTGAGAACCTACCTGATGAAGATGGATGTGTTACAACCTCAGAATGATGTGATAAGAAACAAGAATATGACCTGAGGAATTTGGTTTAGCAGTCAAGAAGCAATCTTTTTGCCAAGAGACTGCTTTTCTGTCTTTTGTGTCTGCAATTTAAAAAGACGCTATTCTACTTAATAGAACTGATAGAAGGGAGAAGAGAAAGGGGTTGTCTTCTATTCTTAGTGTTTGTGATGGATACACTTTATCTTATATTTTTTTTTTTCTGATGGGAAGATCAGTGGAAAGTCTAACAGGAAAAGGGACAAAAACATGTTGGAAGTCATATTGGAAATGCTTTTGATGGGGTGTTGATTGGATTTTTAGTTTCCACTCACCTGGCTTCATTCAAGGAATGCATCTATGCATTTCATCATCAAGCCTGTCTTGGAGCTCTCTGTTCTGCAAAATGCATTAAATAGTCATGTGGGATTTTTGCATGATGGGAATTTTAAAATGTCTTCTGTATTTGGTTTTTTTATTGGGGAAAAAAGAAAGGTGATTTCAACCTGTTTTATAAGAGGGGCCAGACTGTTTCTTTTCACAATTAAGCTTAGTTTTCACACTGTCATGTTCTTTCTATAATTACTGAGTAATATAATGCTGTAAGATGTCCTTCGTTAACAGCTGATAGTTATGTCAACTCATTTAAATAGCCTCTAAATGTTACTGCCCTCCACCTTTTTTTTCTGTGACAGCATGGGTCGACTTGAAACAAGCCTTTTTTCAGAGAAACACATATGATATCGTGTTCTTTGTCTTGCTTTGACCATCTGCACCCTTATTGCTGAGACGTTACATTAGTAATTTTACTCCTAATGATGATATTGAAGTGCACCCTGAAACATCCTCTTCACTGGAAGGAGCACTCTATGATTTGCAATGCAGGCACAAGAATTCCACTTTCAGAATTGCATTTTTGTGTTTTTCAGTTGTCCTGCTTAAAATTTGTCTTCAGATTACTTTGTATGTGTTTGAAACACACAAAAACATTAAATGCATTGGTGCATACTACATATCTGACAACTTACATGGCTTTTCTATGGTTATGAACATTTTTGAATAGGAGGCAGCTGTTACTCAAGTGATAAATCATTAAAAAAAAAGTTTTTGCTAAATACTACAGGATAGATAGAGGAAAAACAACTATTTTTATTCCCTCTGCTTTTGCTAGTGTTCACCTGTTTTACCACCCTCTTTTGCCATGAAATGAAGCAGTTTGACAGTGAAGCATAATTTCTGAGTCACTGGGGTGTGCACGTCAGATGTAGCTAGTTAGGAGCTACTGTTCATATTTGATAGTGATGTACAAAAATGAAAGTTTTGCAAATAAAACTCAAATGTGTTCCTTGTACTTCTGTTGGAATTTGCTTAGGGGTGTTGGAGTAATAAACCACAGATTGAAAACTTGTTGCTTTAAGAAAAGAGAAATGTTTTATTTTCAAGTCCTTCAAGCAGTAGACTCACAGTGTCAAAGTGTATTACAAAGCGACAATAAACCATGGCAGATGCTCTCTGTTAACCCTCCACCCTCCCTGCTAAGGAAAGGTGATAAGGAAAAGGGAGAGAGACTTGCCAGTTAGAAAAAAAAAGTTTTTAACTGCTTCACTAATGCTACTAGTAAATAGAGAAAATAATACAAAATATACAAAACCAATCTTGAATATCTCAGGGTAGCCCAGGGTTCCTCTCTCCCACTGTGAATGGAGCTGGCGTAACTCCAGTGGCTGCAGGACAGGCACCTAGAAGTCCTGGGCTGGACAGCGCAGCAAACTGGAACTGGATTCAGGCATGCAGATGCAGGGTCTGGAACCAGACCTAGGATCGCAGGCACGACAGGCAGGGTCCTCTTCAGATGCCGACCATGGTGAGGCCCTTGTGATCTCCCACTTTTATAGGGTGTATGATGTAGATGGGATGGAATACTCAGTTGGTCAGTTTTAGTCACCTGTCCACTCCTCCTTGCAAATACGCCCCTCTCACTTGTGGGATGTTATCAGAATTCTTGGTTACTATAGTAATAAATCTAAACATGGGGCTTCTTCTGCATTCCATTGGTCATCTTATCAATTCTGTAGTGCAGTGTCTCAAAAAACATGCAACTAGATTCAGAAAAGTGCAGTTACTTAGAAGAACGTAGCTGAAAGGAAAATTCACTAAAAGAGAACTGGTCTTGTTTTTAACAAAACCAGGACATTCCACCCGTTCTTTCATACTATTTAAGTCATACCCAAATCACTACTGCTTTCTACCTGTCTTCAAATGTATATGCACACACACACAAATATGTATATCACTAGTTCGTGAGTGTGGGTCTCTGTTTATCACAACAATCTCCCTCTCTAGGCAGGAGAGATGATGTGTAATTTGGCACAGTTTGTGCCCCCGAATTGCAGGTCAGAGATGTCAGTCTCAGGGAAGTTACTGGACACCACTCGATGAGATTAGTTCAGGGTTCATCACCACCACTGCATTAACCTGAAAAACACTTGTGGAACACTGCTAGTATCATGCAGCAGTTACCCTCATACAGTTTGAAATTGCATATTCTCACTCAGAATCAAATTTCCTTGAGGTGCACATCAGACTTCACCATCCTTCAGCATCACCCACCAAGTACATCCAGGTCCTTGAGCAAAAGCAATCCCATGGGTGGGTTTGCCTTTGCCCAAAGCAGGAATAACCCAGACAGCTTTTCTTAACATATTCCTTCCATGCACCACAGGGACTTTAGCCGCTTCCACTGTATGTAAAAGGTCTGGCTGAGCAGGGCCAGCTTGATTTATTGATTCCCTGGTATTAACTAACCAGCTGGCTTGTGCCAAATGCTTATCCCAGTTTTTAAAGTTTCCACCTCCCATTGCCTTCAGGATAGTTTTTAGCAACCCATTGTATCGCTCAATCTTCTCAGAAGCTGTTGCATGATAGGGGGATATGATATATCCAATCAATGCCATATTCTTTGGCCCGGTTGTTTATGAAACTGTTTTTAAAATGAGTCCTACTGTCTAACTCAATTCTTTCTGGAGTGCCATGTCACCACAGGACTTGCTTTTCAAGGCCCAGAATAGTGTTCAAGGCAGTGGCATGAAACAGAGGATATGTTTCTATCCCTCCAGTGGTTGCTTCCACCATTGTAAGCACATAGCGCTTGCCTTGGCGGGTTCAAGGGAGTATAATAGAGTCAATCTGCCAGGCCTCCCCATATTTATATTTCAGCCACCACCCCCCATACCATACAGGCTTTTAATCTTTTGGCCTGCTTGATTGCAGCACATGTTTCACAGTCGTGGATAACCTGTGAAATAATGTCCATGGTTAAGTCCACCCCTTGGTCATGAGCCCATTTATATGTTGCATCCGTTCCTTGATGTCCTGAAGCATCATGGGCCCACTGAGCTAGGAAAAGTTCACCTTTATGTTGCCAGTCCAAATCCACCTCAGCTACTTTAATCTTAGCAGCCTGATCCGCTTGCTGGTTGTTTTGATGTTCCTCAGTGGCTTGACTTTTTGGCACATGGGCATCTACGTGACATACTTTTACAGTCAGGTTCTTTAGTTGAGCAGCAATATCCTGCCACATTGAGGCAGCCCAAATAGGCTTGCCTCTGCGCTGCCAGTTACTTTGCTTCCACTGCTTTAAAGTCACAGGCATCATAAAGGTCCTTATTGTGCTTAATGTTCAGTCTTACTGTATTCAAGAGTGTAGCCAAGATGGAATGTAAGTAAAGAAAAAATTTGAGATATGAGGAAGAGATGACCTTCTCAAAGTTGCAAAGGTGTCGTATGTTTCAGTGATAGCAGTTGAAATATTGAATCTTGAAAATTGTATTTCATTTCAGTCCCCTTATTCTCCGAAGAGGGAGATCAAAGAGAAAGCAGTAGAAGTTACTGAAGAACCTAATTGATGGAAATGATGACTCTTTTATGAAGGAATACTAATAAAAAAAGTTACAATATGTACAACTGTAGTGTGAAGAGTGGAATAAAAAAATTATCTTGTCAGCTCAAAATTATTTCCATAGATATTTCCGGTGTCTTTCCATTCATTTCAGTGGGAGTTTGTATCTAACCACCTAGAAATCTTAAACATGACTAGAACGAAATTATGAATGGAAAAGCATATTCTAAATGGATTTTTCTGTCTGTTCTGTGCCATAGAACAAGATGAAGGGACTAATCGAAACACAACCCTAATACATTTTAAGTAAACTGAGTACCATTCTTCCAACATATAATCAGCAGGTGGTGTCTGCTTGAATGACCGCTGCAGTTTGTCTACCGTTGTATTTCCTTCTATACAAATAATGGCTGAAAAATTTTGTTGTGATAGGAAAGGAACGTTCTTGTGTTTTATTTACTGATGGTGCACAGCTAAGTGTGGCTGTCACAGAGCACTCGAACTTTCTTTTTTAAAATTTCTGTGAATATTTGTACTCTTGCCAATTAATCTGAGAGAAGGAATTCCAAGGAGGGGAATAAAATATGGAAAATAATGCTGTGTTTTATATAGCACCTGCCATACTCTAGAATGCTAAAGCAGTTACTAAATAGATGCTGAGATGGATAAAATATGACAGTGCCTATAAGCAAATATATCACCTGCGAAGCTTTCAGCAATGTAACTGGCATACAGCCATAAGCACCGTTAAAACTGCTACTGAAAGAAAGACTTGGCTGGACCTCTAAGGGATAATCCCCTATTATGTGTTTCATTGAAAAATTTGTAATAATCATAATAGAAATTATAACAAACCAAAAGAAGATTGGAAAGACCTTGAGATACTGACTAGTCTGCTCTTTGGCCCCCGAAGCAGGCTGACTTTCATACCTGTTTTTTTAGCACAGCTGTTCAGAAATCTGCATGAAATAACAAAACTACAGTGGGATCTGTGCAAACCCCTTCTTAAAATATGTCACTCTATTTGTAGAAAGACTTCTCCTAATAACTGATACAATTTTTTCCAACTTGTTTTTGGTAGGTGCATTGCTGCTTGTCTTAGCCCAGGGTGGACTGCAGACAAGGTTATTCCATAGGGTATGCAACATTTTCAGATATGATTGTGACAAAAATGCCTTTAATTTTCTTTTTTTTATTTCAAGTCTAAATAATCCTAGTACATCCATTATTTCTGCATAACTCCTCCTTTGAGAGTTGTGGTAGTTTCTGTTACTATCTTCGGACTCTTCCCAGTTGCTTCACTTTTTTTTGTAAACGTTATGCCAAAAATTTGGGTCTTTTATTCCTTCCTGCTGAACAGAAAGACAGAAGTGCTTCCTATTTTGTGGAGTATATACTCAGGTTTATATTGCTGTAGGATGTGGTGTTTGATTGTGGGATTTTTTTTGTTATTTATTTTTTCTAATCACATTTTGAACTCACATTCAACTCATGGTCTATTATAACCTGTGATCCTCTTCTGAAGAAGCTACTGTCTGGCTGCTTACTTGCTGTGCTGTGGGTATGCAGCTGACTATCTGCCCAAATACAGAACCTTTCACTTGCCCTTCCTGAATTGTTCTGTTATTTTTCTGACCACTTTGACAGAGTAATTTTGACTTCTAGCCCTGTTATCCAGCATACCTGCAGTATTGGCTCTTGGTGTTTGGCACATTTAAGCATGTCCTCTCTTCAGTTAATGTAGGCTGCTGATGAAAATAGTCCCTGAAACTAGATCAAGTTCAGAAACTTGCAAAAGCCCCACTCAGTACACCTTTTCGCTTTTGATAGCAAACAACAATTTTTTGAGGGGGGTCATATAATCAACAAATTTTGCCTTTGTTCACTGATAATCTCCTGTAGAAAATAACTGCTCATAAGAAAGGATATGTGAGGGAGCCATCTGCCTTTTCTGTGGTAACAGAAGTTGGAAAGCATAAAAGGGAAATCAGGAATCTCCTGGTTTCTGGTCTGTATCTTTTCCATGCTGTTTCTCTGTGGAATAGAATAAAAGTTGGAATTTTTAACGATCTGATGATGCATAAAAATAGGGCTAGTTATTCCTATGAGCAAAGGAGGACTTTACCATTGAGAAATGATCTGATAGCACAAAAAGCAAGAAAATGGTGGAGGTGCTTGTTTGCACATTAGTTACTGTATGTTTGTCAATATTGGATGGTCAGATCAGGGAATTTTGTGGCTGGTTTAGTAGCTTTGATAGTCAGGCCTATGTTTTCTCAGGTTGGACTTGTGTAATTACTGGGTGCTTGTAACAATGCAGATCACAGTTGCTAGCGAAGAGACAAATATTAAAGTATCCTTTCAAATATCAAAGAATAGTCTTCTCTGTTCAGAACTTAACATTTCACCTTCTTTACTGGTGTATAGTTTGTGTCATTATGGAATATACTGTTATAATTTATTCAACATTTGTATCTATAGAAGGAGATATGTCATGAGCTAAAGTGTATGTCATGAAGAAATTATGTGACATATTGAAAAATAGATTTTGATACATTTTTTCTATGTTTGTTAGAGGGAGGAGGCCGAACACAGCAGCATGACTACAGCGAGATGCAAAGTCATCAATATTCTCACTGTAGTGTTTTACTGGTGATGTCGTTTTTTGCCCGTGGGATTGAAGCAAACAGTGATTAAGATGAATCCAAATCTGCTGATAATTACAGTAATTGCCCACAAGCTGCTAATAATAAACTTGTGCTTTTTGAGAGATTGTAGAAGTTAATGTGACAGATGTAGCGACTGCACTAAAGTTGATGCTCATGGAACTTAAACTGAATAATGCATGTGTACCATTAGGATGGAGATTAATGTGGTAATTATTTGAACAGTTGAATGTAAGAAACACATACAGATACGTAAATTTACTTACGAGAAGTATTTTTGAGCATACTTGGTATATCACAAGGCCATGTTCTAAAGTTCTCAATAAACAGATATGAGTTCAGCCCTTTAGCTGAAAATTCCTACTGTTTCTCAATAAACAGATTTGAGTTCAGGCCTTAAACTGCAAATTCCCACTGTGTGAGACACATCTAGTGCAGGATTTAAGCATCAGAACTGTACGTGATTTTATAGATATCTTTATAAAGCTCACCTGGCAATGAGTCTGGTGCTACCCCTCTGAAAAGTGGTGAATTTCAGTCTTAAGCATGAGGATGTGTCATCTTCAAGTACACCAGGAAATACCTTTTTTTATTATTTATTTCTCAATTTACAGAAAACTTAGCAAAAGTGCAACAAGAAGTATAGCAGGTTAAAAGACCACTGAAATTTTACTGATTAAACATTTTGCTTTACCCATTCCACATGGTATCAACATAAACATTGGTGAAGAGAAGTCATTTGAAAGTATAAAAGAGAAAAGACAGTAAAAGAGCTTTCCCTAGTTTGCTACTTGATTGTGAGAAGAAGCTGGCTTTAAGACTTCAAGGAAAAAAATATGTCTTACTGAGTGCTTTTTCGTTATTTTAAGTTCATGTAGTGCTAAAGAAGCCTGAATGCCCATAACAGGTCGACACTAGCAACGATAATATAGGTAACTATCTTGCATCTGCTTCTGTCTTAAATATCATCAGCCTGGAAGGAAGAGATGGTAATTTTTAATTATTTTTTATTCTTTCTGTCTACCTGTATACAGTATTTGATCTTTTCCTGTAATTATGAACAGAGGTGCCAATTGTGATGGTGTATTTTATATGTGATTTTGCAATACTCTGTGATTGAAGGCCCCTTTACTGGATGCAGTTCTTCAACTGAAGTTGAAATGTTAACATAGTGCCTTGATTGCTCTTTTTACCTTTGAGATGTGTTTCTTGGTAGCTCTGTAGTAAGAAGCAAATGAGAATTGAAAAGACAGACTTCAATTTCATTCTGGTTAAAATCTGTTTTTCCCATCTCTTTTGTAAGCTTTGCTATGCAGCAAACTCACTCAACATATTTTTCAAATAATTTGCCTTAAAAAAAAAAAAAATCATGTTTTGCAGCATTGCTCTTCAGCTTTGAAGGAAATTAAAACATTCCTATCCAGTCTATAGATCCTTGTTTAGCAAGACTTCTCTCTGTGGTATTAAGGAATGGACTACACACTGAAAGCATTCAGCAACTGCTTGAGTCAATCTAATTATTCTACTCTGCCTCTTAGCAGATGACAGAAAGAAGAAATGGAAAAGAAGAGTTTTCAGCCCAGATGCCAATGTGTGTGTTGGAATGGCAGAAAATTAAATGCTGTAAAGGTCCCAGATAGCCACTTTTAAGTATTCAAAAATTTTGTCCTGGGAGTTTTTGTCCTTGGCTTAGTTACCTGATGGATTTTATGGAATTGTTTCCCAGCAAAGATCAATTGTTTTACCATGTCTAAATACATGTTAAGGGCAGCAATTGGGCATGCAGCTTTTTGTGGTGGGATGACATAAAATATTTTTTATTTAAAACAAACAATAAGCACCAAAACTCCCTGCCCCAAACCCTAAACAACAACCAAACAACAACAAAAAAAAGCCAAATAATTCAGACTGAATGATAAAGAATCTTGTAATTTAGGGAATGATTTTCAGATCTTATGTTATTCACTGAAATAATGTTATTAGCTTCATGTGAGTAATTTTTTTAAAGCAGTGTGTGGTGTTCAGTCTCACTTAGCTGAGAACAGACCCCAAAACAGTCTTAGAAATGTTTTGACTTTTCCATGGCATGAGGGAAGAACAGAGCAGAACCCTTCAAATGCTCATCCTCCAGCTGAACGTCTTGGTGTGGCTGGAGGGAGGTGGGGATACGCACACATAAACAACTAGAAATGTTTAGTTGTAATTTACAAATGCGCAATTACCACATATAGGTTTGTTTTGTACCTACAGAAGTTGAATGTTTACGATTATGCATATAAATCTTTGCAGTTTTGCTTACATGTTTTTGAATAAATTGCCGGTTCACATTTGGGCATTCAGTAGATTTGTAGATAAATCAGGTTCATCAGACATGATGAATATGATTTTGTCTACTCAGCCTTGAAAGTAAAGTTCAAAATGCATATTTTAATGTTCTCTAGATAATGAGGTGATGTGCCATGCTAGGCCAGATTTTGTTATATCAAATAGTAAGCTGGACAAATTTCCTGTAATACCTTTGGTTCTTTGAGTATACATTGAGTAGCAGCCTGAAAATAAAATTAATTAATTACAGAGAAAAAAAAAATCTAAATCAATCCCTATATTGGTTACGTGATAATCTGTACTTGGGAAATTGTAACTTTGAAATTAGCTAGCAGGTATAGAGAATAAAACAAGTCTAAACCATAATTTTGTTTAAGAGCTCTGAGTGGCAGTCCCTGGAACTTCAGGACTTTACTATGAGAAGCGCATACTGAAAAAATATTAGTACATATTAAAATCTGTAGCTGTCCTGGTTTGATGTTGTGTAGAGGCTGGTTATGTTTTCCTTTGCTGAGTGAGACCTGATTGCCTTTACCTTTCATAGCCATTCATTGTAGCAATAGTCCACTGTTTTTTATGCGTGTAAGGGAGGGGGATTGTGACCATACTTTTTACCTAGAAGTTAACTCTTTGTGAGCTTCTTGGATCCCATGTAGTTGATTCTGACCTCAGCAAGTCACTTTTTCCGACCTTCATGCACACCATGAGACCTGTATTTGTTGCCCCTCCATTCAATTAGGATTTGGTTTCAAGGCATCCTAGAATGATTTTAAATCCCTCTGTGGATTTGCTTCTACGCTGTCCTCTGGTCATGGTAAAGATTATACATTAGAATTATTTAGCACTAATATGTGGTATCTGTCACTACTGACCTCGTACTTCCTTCTGATTGCCTACACTGGCAGGACCAGGCATATCAATTTTCCTTTCTAGGTGTTGTATCTCCATATTTTGTACATAGTCTGCCTGGCTTGAGGGGATACTACCATGGTAGTAAGACGTGGTGTAGGAGGGCACCCTCTATTGCTGTTTTCTGACATTGGTTGTATTTACTTTCTTTTCCCTTTACCCTGAAGTTGTTGTGGGCTTTGTGTGGGCTCTGCTGAGCTCTTGGGCCTCAGTTCTGCACGACTCTTTAGCAAATGCTGGTTGCTGTGCCAGGCCAGCACCTGGGCTTTAGCCCAAGCAAAACCAAGTCCTAAGGCTGTAGGTGTGCTGTTGCTTTGGGCTAGGTTTTCACTGATAAATGGGATTTAAAGGTTCTTATCTTTATTGCCTGCCTTAGCTCTCAGTATGTTTTGTGTTTACTTGAATCTCAGATTACTCTGTCAGTTCTGACGACTGATACTGGAGAGACAACCTGCCGTGTATAATACTCCTTTTCTTGGCTGAACTGGCATGCTGACATGATTCACTCAGCATCATCTCAGGCAAGAGCAGCAGTGGGGTTATGTATGACGTGAAACTTCTCCCAGAAAAGCCTCTAACAAAACATACAATTTCCTCATAAAAGTAAATGCTGTCTTTGGTTCTGGTAAATGTGGTGATCGGAGGTGAAATCCTAGTTAAGAGAAGGTGATTTGTGAACACCATGCTGGTTTGCAGGCCAGCCCTGCAGTGGAGCAGATACAGCGGCAACGATCCGTCCTGTGCTACATCACCCAGTTTGGTACTTTCTTCTTTCATATCCCTGTTTGCCTCAACACCGCTTCATGTATTTACCTTCCCATCTTCCCTAATTGTCTTCTGCCTCTCCATTTGATCTCTCCTTATCATAATAAGCACATAACTATAATTACAAGAACATTAAGGCCTATGAAGTTCAAGTCACAGTACAAACAGATTGATGAGTCTGTACTTCTTGCTCAAGGAATGTAGGTTTGAGCCTTGAAAATCTGCACATTCAGTGAGAAGGTTGTTTCAATGGTAATAGCTCAGTATATGTGAACTGTTTGGCATGATTCCTAATAGTCAATTTTTGGCAAGCTGCTTTCAAAGCATTTTGATTCTATTCACAGTAGCCCTTATACTTGTTAAATTGTTGATAAAATGATATTGTGAACAACAAAAGGATTCTGAATATGGAGAAAAAATGGCAATATAATCAAAACAGTTTGGAAAGAATAAATAAGTGAAAGCCAAGATGTTGAAGTACAGCACTTTTGAATTGGGAGCTGCCGCACTAATGGATATAAATAATGCAATATTTTTCCCATGGGGTTATTGTAGAGCTTAATTGGTTAATGGTTGAAAAGCACTTTGAGATCCTATGTAGAGATATGCTATCTAAGAGCAGAGTGCTGCTTAATGAAAGTCTAAATGCTGCTGTGTAACACTGTTCTGTAGATGAGTCAGTGTGTCCAACTGTTGACAATAGTGATTGAACCCATGGATCAATTGGTTGGACATGTTTAACATTTAGCAAGGTGACTACGGTTATGTTCTGGTAAATCAACATATATTAATAATTTGCTTTATTTGCCAATAGGATCACCTTTTTTTTTTTTTTTAAAAAAAGAAAGTTTTAGATTACATTTAATATATGATGATGCTTTCCATGCTTTTCAAATTTGTTTACACTAAAAATTAGCAATGTGCCTTTAACAACTCAGCCTTCAAATTTATTATATAAAAGTACTATATAAAATTAGAGCATACCTAGCCCTAAAAGCATATTTATATTAAAATTATATCAAAATTTATGAATAAATGTAAAATGTAGTAATAAATTAATCTTTTCTTAATCTTTTTCTTTTGCAAGTTCCCCTTATTGAGAAGTAATACTTGGAAACCCCTGGAACTTATTTAGTTCTTAGGTTTTTTAGGGAGTATAAATTTTAGCATCTGATTCGACACAGTGGCTACAATTTTGTCTTTGTCTTTCTTCATTGTCATTTGTGAGGAAACCTCAAAAAGAGTGTGGGGTTCTGAAGTTTTGTGTATCTGTCCCTTGTGGGATTTTATTTTTTATTTTTACATTTGTTTATGTGAGTTTTCAATAATTACCTTCTGTAATGACCACCTTTTAGCTCACATACCACATGGTAAGCTAGTTTATTTGCAAAGAATATCACTAGAAGTAATTTCTGGGAGGAATCAAGACTTGAAAACTTGAATTCTAGAACTCAGAGTGGTTCATAGTCTCTTTTAGAAGTTAATACCTGTTATTACAAATTCTGAGTGTGATGAATTTTTATCTTTAAGTATTCCCATTCATTCATTCGTTGTTTTCTTCCAAAGCTTGTGAGCATGGAGAAGTAAATGAAAATGTTTGGGTTTTTTCCCTTCTCCTTTTCTCTTTTAATGGCTTGGTTCATACTGCTCTAGCTTGATATCTTACTGCTGGCCTCTTTGTGTGGTTGCCTAGGCTTCTTGCATAATTTTCTTGACAAATGGCTTACTCATTAATATTTCAGCCCTGTTCCTACCAACCTCAGAGAAGTGGTATGCCCCAGGCAGGGAAATGTAGTTCCTTCCTCAGGAGCCTTCTAATCTTTTTCTTAAACGCTTTGTCAGAGCCCGTGACAGATAAATGAAGATGGTGCAGTTCAAACTAGAGATGACTTCTTTGTACATGTGTGATCATATATTTTCTGACTGGGCGGTGCTGGACTGCAGTGGAGAATCAGCTGCAAACGCCTACGTTTTCTCTTCTTTATCTTTACAGAAGTCTGTGAGACATTGATTCTGAAGTAAAATCCATAGATTAATTTGTCTCTTTTTTTTTTTTTTTTTGATTGGCCATTGAAATATACGTAGTCCTGGTAAAGGCTCTGTCAGTTCACAGACTTTCGTTGTTTCTATAACAGAGACAGACCAATGCACGATACTGCAGATGGGTTAGAGTTTGAGTTGAAACCAAGTTCAAATCACAGCTAGGTCTAAGATGTGGATCTCTGATGATATTTTGGCTCAAGATAATAGAAAATATGTGAAGCTGATCTCTTCAGAACTTGGTGTGAAAGAAAATTGATATGACACAAAACTTATAATACCGCGCGCCCCCTCCACTTAGTGTTGAAACATGTTAAGAAAGGCTAGTTTGATTTAAATGTTGATTATATACCTATTAAAAACATGAAATAAATCCCTGGTTTAAAAATTCGTTATATTATTTCATAGTAATATTTTGAATATTCATTTAAGCTACATCATGGTTTCTGGGGTATTACTAAAGAAGGAATCTGGACATCTATGGTGAGTCATGGATTTCCCCAGTTCTCCTCAAGAACGAAAGGAGATGGGGGGAACTGGAGCACTACCAGGAGATAGCAGGTAAAGCTGAATACTTCTACTTTGGGGATGAGGTGAGTGATTCACGTTAGCTGCCTCCTCTGGCATGACCCATCTAAGTAATTTGCTTTTTGTATTGGGTGGGCTGGGTTTGTTTCTCAAGTTTCATTTTTCACTGTGAGAAATGAGGTGTCTGAAACTTGTGTATTTGGAAAGGTTTGAATATTTTGCTGTTGAAGGTCAAGAGTAGCACATTAGGTAGTATGTGTGTTGAATCTGGTATGTAAGATGTTGCTGTGTTTCTTTCTGCCTTTTCACTGGAGTAGGCAGTCAGTCATTATTTGATCAATGAACGATGCCTTCCGAGATGAAGGATATCTTCTTTGTCTAACATGGGCATCTCTGGAGGGCTGGGCTATTCCTGCCAGGGAGGTGCTGCGCTTCTCCAGAAGGGATGCTGCAGCTTCCTGCTTGGCCCACCAGTAGGATCCAGCACTTCTGGAGTCATCCTACCTTAAATTATAAAAATAAAGGGGATGTATATGTATATGTATATGTATATGTATATGTATATGTATATGTATATGTATATGTATATGTATATGTATATGTATATCTATATCTATATCTATATCTATATCTATATGTATATCTATATCTATATCTATATCTATATCTATATCTATATCTATATCTATCTCTCTATATATATCTATATCTATATATATCTATATCATCTATATCTATATCACCTATATCTATATCTATGTATCTATGTATATGTAGTGTATATATACATATATATATGTAGAGAGAGAGAGAGAGAGAGAGGTGTACATAGGTATATATAGCTAGCTTTATGCTTTTCTGCAGTGTATTGCAGTGTGTGTCTTCATCCCAGAGGCCACTGACACATGGTAGTGCACCTGTAGATGACTTTCTCTATGTGAGCAGCAGTGCTGAAGTTCAGGAGGTTTTGCTGTTTCAGGAGTGCATCATGTACCAAGTTTATTGCCCACCACATGCTGTGGAGTTGTTTTACGGTGTAGTGATTTGGATTACTATCATGGAAATTACTAATGCTTAAAAGTAATCACTTATATTTCCTCTGCTGTCCTTTGCGCTGTTAGTGAGTCTGTGTGTGTCCCATTCTTGACATTTAATAACTGACTGCGAAAAAATTATTAGTCCCTCCTCCTGTTAAGGCAGGATGAGGTCTCTGTGGTTTTGTTATGTTCAAATGGTGTAGTTAATCACTGAGAACTAAGAAGGTATAACACTACACATATATACAGCTAATATCTGTTTTCTAAACAAATTACTTTTTACTCAGATAAAACTCCGTATGAGTAAAATTCTTGATGGCATATGCCTCTATAGAAAAATACAGATAATCGAGTTCTAGATATTAGTGGAAAAGAGAAGGCAGAAGAGATAGTGGTAATCTTGACGGCAGTGAGGATTTTATAGGTATTTAAAAGTCTCTGTCCCTTTCATCTGACAATTATTTATAATATATCTTCTAAGGAAGAAAGCTAGTTGGCAACATTTTCAAGGAACTGGAAAAAGAGTATTCCCTCAGCAGACAATGGCAATGTTTTTTTCAGGTTGCATCCTTTGAAATATGGATGTATTTAAAAGCAGGGGACACGTTTGGGAATACTTAAGAATGTTTTCAGCATTGTCTTTTCGTAGTCTGTAATTTGGAATGTAATGCATTCAAAAAAATTCATGTAATGAGGATTTTCCCTTAATATACAGAATTGACTTTTAGCTGTTTCATCTCATTGTGGAGGGAAGAAAGAGCACAGGTATGTCAGTAGGAGCTCAGGTCACAGCTGCTTAGTTTTCAGTAGAGTTTTCTGTCCCTTAGTCATCACACACTATTGAAAGTTTCCATTAAAGGGATTAACTGACAAATTCTGCTTTAGTTTGTGAAAAAGAAAATAAAGAAATAATTAAGGTATAAGCAAAAGAAAATTAGATAATGTTTCTAAGCAGGGGTGATTTACATTAAGATACTGTCATGTATATATATAGTTTCATTGATAGCTTCTTTCCTTTGTATTTGTGGGTGGGTTGGGGCGCGGGGAGAGGTGGTGTTTGGTTTTGTTTTTATTTATTTGTTTGTTTTTGGTGTTTTGTGTGGGGTTTTTTGTTTGTTTGTTTGATTTTTAATCAATGTTTTTCTGTTCAACTAAAAACACTATGGTTGGACTGCTTGCCGTAAACTTCTGAATTTTGCATGTTACAGAGTTTGGTGTCTTTCCACCTTCTAAAATCAGAAGTCGGAATTTGTTTGCCTTCGGTCTTTGACTTCTAATGCTAACAGTGCTGTATACTTTTCTCTTTTAAAAAAATTTGTACTTTCTGAAATTAGCTTGCTGATCACAAATTCCACTGTGCGGATACTGTACTTTTGAGGTGTTTAAACCTACTACAGGTTGTCCTGAAACCCAATTGTGTCAATCTTTGAAACAATCTTATACCAGCTATGCAGCACAGCTGCGCAGTTTACAAGTATTTTGACTACTGAAACGCATTTTACCTGTCTTGAATCGTATGTCTTGAGAAGTATTATCCTTTTAATAAGTAGGAAACTTATAGATAATCCTGAACAATGTTGGAGTGACACTGTTTATCAGGGGAAACTAGTGCCTGTTGCAGCCTTTGGAGGACTGCACGGGGAACTGGAACTTGTTGCAGTGTGATGTCAATACGACATTTGTCATAATTTGCAATATCCAACTGAATGGTGAGCGTACTCAAGTGATGACTCAAAACACTTCAAAACTGGTGCTTGCCCAGAAGCGCTTGCAGAAGTGTGTTTTCCTCTCCAAAAATTTGCTGCCCACTGTGACGATCTTAGCCCATCCTGCAGTCCTAAAGAATGTTAAAGGTGGTTGAAGGTGTGCTGCTGTCTGTGCTCGCCTTCAGCAACTCATGTGTTTAAGACTGGGCATGAGATACTGACCTTCCTTGAGACAACAGGCATCTTCTGGATCAGTGAAAAAGGTGCGTGGTTGTTAATACCTTTTATTTCATATTTAAGAAGCTCTTTCATGTCACGCTGAGAGAAAACATGCTCATGCCTTATCCCAGAAATGTTTGTTTGTTTTTTAATTTTCTCTCTCAATATTGCAAGCCTCAAAATGTTGCCGAAGGCAACATCATGATTAATGTGTCGCTATTAGAGAGCAGACAGTAAGCCAGCTTGTGACACATTTTTGCTTCAGTTAAGAAAAATAACAAAAAAATAAAGTTATTCTGCATGTTTCTTGGAATTTGCTGATGGATTATTAACTAGAAGAACTCCAAGTACATGATGAAATCAAGAAGCAAATACTTGAAGGCTGTGTAATCTTCCTTGGTGCTCTGCAGCGCGTGCAATATTTTGTTCCATTGGGTGTTTAGCCATCACCAGGGACATCTGAAAATGTTCTGCCCTTGGGAGGTCAGGTTCTAAAATGGATTCATTCTAAGTTGTCTGTAAGGCAATTTCAGAGGTCTGTGTATATAACAGAAATTCAGCATGCTCCATAAAAAGGAAAGTCCATTCTGGTGTGCAACAATATATCCACATTTTAAAGTGAGCCTGTGTAGTGGTCTAACCCCAGCTGGTAACTAAACACCATGCAGCTACTTGCTCACTCCTCCCCTTCCCCCAAGTGTGATGGGGAGGAGAATTGAAAAAAAACACTAAAACTCATGAATTGAGATAAAGACAGTTCAGCAGGATGGCAAAGGAAGAGAAAATAACAAAAATAGTAATAACAGAATATACAAAACAAATGATGCACAGTGTAATTACTCACGACCCGCTAATCGATGCCCAGGCTGTCCCTGAGCAGTAATCTCCTGGCTGTCTTTTTTTCTTAGCTTAAATACTGAGCATGATGTCATATGGTATGGAATATCCTTTTGGCCAGTTTGGGACAGCTGTCCTGGCTGTGCCCCCTCCCAGCTTCTTGTGCATCTCCAGCGCCCTGGCTGAAAAGTCCTTGACTTGGTATAAGCATTGTTTAGCAACAACCAAACCACCAGTGTGTTATCAGCAGTCTTCTCATCCTAAATCCAGAACACAACACTAATACCAGCTGCTAGGAAAAAAAAAATAACTCTATCCCAGCTGAAATCAGGACAGCTTGAAAAAAAAATCTGAGCTCATTATTAGTATGGCATGCAAAATAATTTCTTCATATGTAGATATGTTCATGGCAATACAAGGATATTTGCTGCTGTATGCCTACATAGTTTTCAAAACTAAAATTCAATGCTTAGCTAAATTGCTGAGCAGACTGGTAAATGTCCAATTTTAGCAGCCTAGCATATGCTTATAATTTTTGTTTTAACATATGCTATGTTGGTTGAACTCCCCTCCCCACACATACGGTAGATAAAAGCTGTCACATCACAAAATGGTGGCAGCCCAACTTTTCTAACGTTTTCCATGGCACTTCAGAGTCCTGCATTAATTAGCTATTCTTGGATAGGAGACAGACTCTCATCTTTGCAGAATTCTGGTTTCAAACCCATCATGTACTTTGGTTTATGTACACAGTAGCCCATCTGTGTTTCTGCAGCCATAAACAGTACAAAGCACAGGGCATATAGAAAAGCGGTCAGGAAGAGCGAGGGTGCCCTTGCTTCCCAGGTAGGAATACCCAGCACGTGGCCCCAAAAGCAGATCTGTTCGGTCACTGCTGGCCTCTGGTTTGCTCAAACAAGTGCCTTCCCTCTTACACTTTTCTGAGTAAAATAGCGCTGGTGCACAAGCGTTTTTCTCTTAGTTGTGAGCTGCTAAACTACCCTTCGTTTCTCCTCTGTTTTCAAGGCAGGTGTAAGGAGGAATTTCACTGAGTCTCTGATTCTTTCCTGACCCTCAGTGGAGTAGAGGGGACTTGTGACAAATACCACTGCAGCTGTGATAATTTTGTCTTAATTCTTGCTGCACTGTGACATGGCAACATGGATTTAGAAGTGGAAGGACATGCCTTAGCAGTACAGCAATGTGATCCCGTATCAAATCAAACTACCTTTAGCATGTGCTCCAAAATCACGTTATTTTTTGGTGTTTTGCCTGCTGTTTCCCTCATGTTCACTACACTGTAGTGTAGTTCTGCTCGTGCAATGTTTCTAATGCTGCAGGGGGATGTTTGGTTTTCTGTGGGGGATGGAGGAGCCTTGCCCATCAACTGAAGCTGCTGTGGAACTGGCAGCAGGCCTGCGGTAGAGGCCTCACTTTGACAAATGCGGTCACATCTGTGCCTGGTCTGTCCACAGTGCAGACAGGGTTGTTCTTATACCTCCACCTCTGGGTGCCACCTCCTGCCCTCTGTTTTACCTCGAAGCTGCTCAAAACCTCATACCTATGTGCAGGCATGGTTCCAAATGTATTGCCAAAACATAATGTACAATATTATCCTTATCAAAGATCTGAGTTCGTACAGTTGTATTAGACTTTTCTAATATGGAGACTGAGGTACAGGGACAAGCCCATGGAGCTTCAGAGGAGCTGCTGAGGCACCCAGGAAGGTGGCAGTGACACCATCAACGTAAGGACCTGTGTAAGAGGAGGCGGTGGGCCTGGTGCTTGCATATCCACCTGCAGCGCTTTGAGAAGCCCCAATGGGAACTGCTGACAGGGCAACCTGCTTCCAAAAGCCTATATTGGCTCTCCATGGCAAGTCAGAGCCACTGTCAAGCTCAGAGCACCTGATTCACCACTGGTAATGCTAGTGGAGCTCTTTGCCATCTTCAGATCATAGGTGCCAGTGGTGGTTGTTCAATGTTTATTTCCTATTTATGTATTTGTTTTAGGCTCCATGACCTACAGTGACTGTTTGGCTTGCTGTGGTTGTTAGCTGACTGGTGGTCTTTGCTGTGGAATTCGGGTTTTGTCATTGCACACAGAAACCAGCTTCGTTTTACTGCCAAATAATAAGCATGGTGGAAACAAAGGAAGGTCTGCTTCTTCAAACCTTTAGATAGATGTCTACTATAAATAATTTCTATTTACTACAAGTAAGCATCAGTAATTAGTGTATCATTAACATTAGTTATTTATTGCTAGCAGAAAAGTAAAGAGGTTTCCTTATTTTCCAGTGTTGCTCTCTGCCCTGGTAAACATTTATTTGATTTTATGTTTTCTTGTACAGTGTAAAGAGTGAAAATCTGGCTTTTTCCTTCCTTCTCCATGGCTTCTCTCCCCAAATGTAATTTATCACCAGTTGAGCTGAACTAATTCCAATCCTATTTTTCTGTAATGGTCCTGAAAGTAGCATACAGGAGTCTGTGGTAGGACATGGGAGTGGAAGAGTTTTGGTGAAGGACTTCAGTGTTTCTGGCACTTGTGTGATACCATGTCGGTGGCACCTTTACTGCTCATTTGCTGTTGTTTGGAGTACTCGGACATTGGCTAACTCATCAAATAGCGTTGGTTAACTGTGACTTTTTTTCTTCTCACAGTAGATTTTGCTTTAGTTTAGAATAATAGTGCAAATAGAAATGCAATTTAACTATTTAAGGCACAAGCATAATGTTAGGATGAAAACTCTGATACAAGTTCGTCTGTAGGTTTTTCTCCTGTACAAGTTCGTGAAGAATATATAGCACTTGCTCAGAAAAATTAGCATTTCTGAACTGTCAGAAACTAATAGCAGTGTTCCTCATTACAAATACTGAAATATCATCAGGTAAGACCTTAGAGATGTATACGTTCGAGTCTCCCTTAAAAATCATGAGTTTTAAAACAAACAAACAGGAGTGTGTTTCCCCCCCCAAACGCTTATGGTTCATGTTCTAATTACTTTTTCTGTAAAGTTAAAATCATGACAAGAATCATTTATGTGAAAGTTAAACTTATATGGTTGTCCTCAGAGGAATGGCATTTAAGAAAGCAGCAAACATCACGAGACTTGCGATTGTCATGAGAGTTCTTCATACATTACAGTTATGTATAAGTTTTGAATCAAATTTTTTAGAAAAATAAATGTATGGGCAGATGGTGATATTTACTTAAGGGAAGCTGAATTCATTATCTGACTAGAACTGGGTATTTCAACAGCTGTTTGAAAATGAGAACTCACTTTCTATGAAGGAGAACTTATGTTTGGGGAAAATTGAGCCTCTTTTCAAAATGTAAGGCTATCCCTCATTTAGTCTATGTCAGAGGGGTTTTTGCTGGGCGCGTGTGAATTCATTTGTGGAAGACTTATCAATAATGGCCAAGAACTAATTTGGTTAAATAGTTTGGCAAGCTCTTAAAAATAAAAAGTAGTCCTTCTGAAAAGTTTCAAAACCAGGTAAAAGTTGTAGCTACTCTTTTTTCTTACGATAATCGACCAGGAAAATGATTAAAACTTATATTTAGTAAACTTATACTGCCCTGCCAAATTTAATTTCTGATTACTCAACTTGCCTTTATTTTGATTTATTGAGATACAGTTACTTCAGGAAATAGACCTATGGAGAACATGCAGGTGTAAGCCAGATGAAAGGAGGCCAAATATGAATGTACCAGTTACCTTTTACAGATCTGTTTTTTGGGAACTCTGCATTCTAGAATGTGTCTGTTCCATTTGTATATGTATTTTTTGAGCTTTGGAGTATGAAAAATAATTTTAGCTTGTTTGTTCTTTTTTCACACTTGCTTCTCTTATGTTTCTGTGGAAAGCTAGCCTAGTGTAAAGATGGAAAGCTATCCCTTGAAGACTGTGGTCTATTAATTACTTATGTCCTGTCTTCCCTTTCACGGGAATTTCTTTCACCCAGGAAACCTGTGGCTCTGGATTTCTTGGTTCATAGAGAAATACAAACCAGTTTGTTATTTGGAGCAGATGCCTTTCCCCAGTCACTTATCTTCTAATGCCTCTGTTTTCTCATTCCGTAATAAACAAATTGTAATATTTAGTTATTTTACTGGAACCTATAGTAATATTTGTGAAGCTCAACTATAGATTTTCAAGTGATTTTGCATCTCAGATTCGCCTTATGCATTTGGAGTGACTGCAGTGGGCTCATGATCCTCAAAACACTTTGGTTTTGGAATTTATTCCTTTGAACACTGGGAAATAATGCAGCTGTGTACACATGAAGCACAAAGCCTGTTTGCAAACAAGACAGATGTGTAAAGATGGTAGGAAACAAGTTGTTCAGTTCAGACATCTTTCAGAATCTCATCACTTCTTCACCTTCCTGATATTTGGGGAGCCTCCCTGCCTGGTACAGTGGTGGAAGCCATGAAAATGGCCATTCTGAGAAGATACGGAAAAGGGGTTTTATGCTCATCCCAAAATGCTAACGTTGGTTCTGACTATGTGGAGCCTTTGCTGTGAATCTTGTGCAATATTCATATGTGAACTTAATAAGCTGTTTATGTATAAATATATGCCTTGTGGTCTGGCCATCTGTTTTTCCTCAGTGGTTCAGTGGTTTAAAAGGTTAAACTGTTTTTGTTTGACATTAAGTAAGAATTAGTGGCGATTGCATAGTGGGTGCCACATGCATCTTGTTGATGTGGAATGTGTTCCATAGCTTCTGCTAATGTGGGGAGATGATACAGCAATAAATTAATGCTTGAGATTTTACTATAAGCAAGTCCCTGACTGCCAAGGGGCGTTGTTAAATTTCTGAATTTCTCATAAGTAGTATTCAGTTATTGCCTCATATTTTAACCAGATGAAAGATAGTTTCAAAGAACACCTGATGTTTATTCAGCTGCAAATAGAAGCAGTATCTGGAATGGGGTTAAGGCTGGGTCTGGAGTCATTAATACTGACGCAGTCATGCGGGAAATTGATAATTGAATAAAATATCCTAGCTGAAGTTTGATCACAAGGATATTTTGCCTCCTCTGAAATCAAAATAGTGGTTGACAATGGGATATTTGTCATACCAATCAAGTAGACATTTGGTTTTCACTTATCCCTGAGATACTATCAATTCCTGCAGCAAGATTGCAGTTCCTAACTTTTTAAAATTTAAACATTTTTTTTTCTTTTCCTTTTCCTAGATCATCCAAGAGTTTGCAATGGCAATGCTCTGGAAATTCATGAGAGTAGCTAAGTATTCTAAAACAGCTTTCTCACCAAAAGTAAAGGTAAGAGGAATTCCCACCCATTCAAGGCATTCTTCATCCAAGTCTGTACCTTCAGATTTTGCTGTCAACACACCATGCTCAAATACTGTGGAACTGCTTGGTAAAGCTTATCCTCAGGATGACTACAGCAATGTCACAGAGAAGATTCTTTCCAAGGTAGGGAAGAACTTGCACAACAAAAAGCATCACCCTTTGTGGCTAATCAAGGAGCAAGTGAAGGACCACTTTTACAAACAATATACAGGACGCCGTGGGACTCCGCTCTTTTCTGTCTATGATGGTCTTTCTCCAGTGGTTACAGTACAGCAGAATTTTGATAGCTTGCTTATTCCTCAAAACCACGCCAGCAGAAGAAAAGAGGATAACTATTACTTGAATCGTGATCACATGCTAAGAGCACATACATCAGCTCATCAGTGGGACTTGATACACTCCGGCCTAGATGCCTTTCTGGCAGTGGGAGATGTCTACCGCCGTGATACCATTGATAACACCCACTACCCAGTCTTCCATCAGATGGAAGGAGTTCGGCTCTTCTCCTGTCATGAGGTAGGAATTCTCTAGTTGGGGTGAAAGAGATTTTGGGCAAGTTGCATGATCTTGTATTTGCTGTAAGCAAAAGTGCATGCATATAAACATGTTACAGCAGCATAAAACGTGTATTTTACATTGATAAAGTTCAAGTGATTGATCATGTAGTAATACTTCTAATTTGGGAAAAGCATAGGTGGAAAATGTTGAATTTGAACACAACTATAAACTTCCCCAGAAAAAGGTGGAAAATATGGAACGACAATATTCTTGAAAACTAGCAAAATAAAACATTTTCTGAAAGGAAACAGCTTGTTCAGCTGATGACCTGCACAATTCAATTCTATGTCTATCACAAGTCTCTTCTAGTGAGGTCACTTTACCAAAAACTTTATCGTATTAATACTTGAAGGACTCATGGACGTGAGTTGCTGCAGCTACATCCAGAGTACAGTTTATATTCTGTCATCTTTTTTCTTTTAATAGCTCCAACCTTCTGTAAATGAATGTCTTTTTAAATTAATTGTTCCATTCTTCATCCCATCCTAAAGCTGCATTACAGGATTCATCTGTTGCAGCTGACAGCTATGGGTGTGTGATACGCACACAGTAACCTTGTCAGAGTCCAGAGGCATCAGCTGAAGAGCTCTAGGTAGATGTCCAGGGCTCTTGAGTTTCTATATTTTGTTGGCACAGCTTGCATGTTCTACAAATGCTTGGGTGTCATTAAGTATTCTGCTGTATCATTGATCAGTGGTAAATGTAAGCCAGTTTGTTTTCCAAATAGTAATTGATTTGTATTTGTGTATGCTTGTAGCAATACTGCCAAATTCACATTTCTATAACTGCAACTAGCTTATTCTAATAATACTGGGATGTAGACCATTCTTATTGTGGTTGCCAATGGGTGACAGGAGCTTGGCAGAGAAGCCTGATGGGTTTTGGATGCCTGAGGGAGAACTAGGATGATTGTAGAGCACTGCTTTTCTCACTGGTGGGAAGGGTTCATGCTGTCTACACTGCTGTTTCCCACCCCACGGGGCCACCGCTTCTTCCACTTGGAAAACATACCGGCCTCTGCAGATGTCCTGGGAGTTGTGTGGTGTCGGATACAGCCTGCGACCACTTCTTTGGAAACCAGGAAATGGAAATCTTGCAGATTTATCCAGTCTTGTTTGTTTGCTGTTCTTTTCCCATAGGCCTGTTCATGTATACAGTCAGGGTATGTGCAAGAGAAAAGGGTACAATACTACATTATGAAAATGCCACTTCCTAGTGTTTAATGTTCAAATTTTATACTTGAGGAGGAGTTCAGGCATTCAGATGGAAAGATTTTATCTGCTACAAAATTATAACATCTACACTCTTGCAGAATGGAATTTCTGCAAACTTAGGTGTGATTGATCTAATTATTGAAATGATTTTTAATGAGTATACCCCTTAAGACATTGTTCACTCATATATTCTAGCTAGAAATACACAAGGTATAACAATCTGATTCATGGCATTGTAGATTTCTTGTTTCTTCTTCTCTCTTTTCCCCTAAGAAAATGGTTGAGATGTTATTGGAGAATGTTAATAGCTGATTAATTTGAAGCTAGTTATGTGCCGGAAAATGTATCTATCTCTCTGAGGAATCAAAGTCCACTCAGCTTTCTAGACTGATGAAGAAAGAATAGCGATATAGTGCACAATGTGTAAAATTTTGTTTGTTGGGCAATGTGCATAAGTGCTAAATGCGAACATGATCTAAAACATCTTTTTTTTTGCTTCAGTTGCAGATTAAATACTGATAGATTCTTGCAATGTGTAAAACTTCTTACAGTCATCATTATAAGAGCCTTGTGAAAAAAAACAATGTGTAATTCTGAAATTCCACTGGTGACTGTTCATAATTTGAAGATGGGCAGGCAACTGATGCTTTTCTGCAGCTTTGTGTAAATGCAGATGTTAAAGTACTAAAGAAATTTCCATCTTCCAAACTAACTCATTGCTAAAATAATTCATGCTGAAATTTCCCATAAACTTTTAAAAAATGTCCTTGGGCTGCTATTGAAGAAGACATGGAAGTCTGTTTAGACATATTCTCAGTATATTTTAAAATATTTCACATAATTATTACCTGAATGTAATATGAGGAAGAGTTAGAAACTGATTAATATAAATAGATAAAACCAGTGCCAAAAGTAGCTTACCCAATCTACTTCAAAATTCTGGAGATAAAATAAACTCTTTTTCTTAAATATTACCCTCAACTGGTATTTCTTTTGTATTTTCTCCCTCCAGCATGCTTTTTTTTCATTCTAAAGGCCATATGGATTTTTTTCTTCCTATTGTGTATGGCTTTTTTTCTTTCTTTGATCCTTTGGGTTGGCAATATTGATACTGCTGTAGTCAGGTTTGAACTGGCAAGCTGTCCTGGATGGATTATAAAGGAATGATTTCTGTGCTATTCAGTGGTCTCTCTAGTTCTTTACTTACCACAGTTTATAACAACAACAACAAAATCTCAGGGAGGGAACACTGTGCTTTTTAGCCAGCAGAGGGAGCCAATACAAACCCAACGGTATCGCAGAACATTTTCCAGTTGACAACGATGTTTACACATTGGAAGGAGAGTTCATAAGGTATTTTATAGTCTGTAATGAATTACACATAAATTTTAAGGGGAACAGATGTGAAAACACAGGAATTTCTCCTCTAATTTAGTAACCTTGTTCCAACTGAGGCCAATACCAGATTATTCAAATGGAAAACTGATGCTCTCACCAGGCCTGTTTGTGCTAACATCTGAAAACTATATATAAGGAGACTGTGAAGATGTAGTAGGAATATATCTATGTCCTACATTTAAATGGTTTTGTTTTTGTTTTTATATACTTTTTTTTTTTTTTTTTAAATCAGTAAGTGTCATCCAAGGTTTTCACTTGCAAGACTATTGTCATTAGGTTTGCTTTGGACACTGTGTTTCTGTTCTGATGTTGTATCAAAGGAAAGCGCCTTCCTGTCTACAGTCACATGTTTTTCTCCTCAAATGTAAAGGAAATTAAATAAATGCATGGTCTTCCAGGGAGCAGCCTATTAGATAGAGTGGTTTGAAGCATTTACAGTATGTGTGAGATTATATGTGTGTAGAACTGGGAGTCATTACAGCAATGTTTAGCTGAGCATCGAGGAACAAATATTTAAGAAGTCTTAAGTGGCCTAGGAAAGGTTCTCTTCTTAGTCCTCTGCGACTTGAGGGTAGGGAGCAGCTTGTCCAGGGGTAATACAAACCCCTGAAATAAGCCTCTGGAAATCCCCTTTACTGTGTGTTTCTTCCGATTCGGATGATGCTCTTCCGTGCCCCAGCTGGTGAGGATTAAGGCTTGTGTGAGAAGGAGTCACTGACTTGGCAGCCAGATGAGATGGATGTGGAGAGTCATGGGTCGGTGTGTCAGTTCCTCTAACTGAGGGCATTGATCTCCTGCCATGCAAGAACACATGTGAGTCAGGGAATTTGAGGTTGCCTGGGTGCTTTGAGATAATAGTATTGAAGTGGAGATCCATGCAGCTTTCTTCTATAGGTGGCAAATAACAAAATAGGTTTTGTTTTGTTTTGTTTGTTTGATTTTTCTTGTACTTAGGATGGACATCTACCACATATCTCCCTACCTGGATCAATGCTTATGCCATCTCTTGATAATACCACTGTGTGCCAGCAGTTGCTGTAGCTGCATTTTAAGCACATGGGGGCATGGGAAGTGGTGCAGGTTGCGTGCATTTGGTGAGACACACAGCTCAATAAGCAGCGTGCATCACATCGGGTTTCAGGTGCTGCTGCCTCTGGGATGGTGGTCGAGATGCTGGTTGTGAACAATTCATCAGTCCAAAGGAGCCTGAGGTGGAAATGCTGCCTCACTGAGACCAGCTTGTTAAAGGTGTGAAAAACTTGCTGCCCTGGTTAAAGCCCCAAACCATTTAGGAACATGGTTTAGTTTGAGTTAGGTTGTGGTTGGACTGGATGATCCTGAGGGTCTTTTCCAACCAAAATGACTCTGTGTTCTACTTTGCTAGAGTATTCTGATGTGAATTTATTCCTCGAGTTTGAATGAGCATTATGAATAAAGGGCCTGGCTAGTTCAGGTGGAACTGACTTCACTCTCATGGATGACTGCCTGAGTTGTGAACATTGTATTATTCACTGTTTTCCAAGTTGTGGTGCATAAATCATGCCATAATAAGTAGAGCTTCACTGGTCTGAGGATCCACATTGTATTGTGTTATTTTTAAGTTGAAAATTTGACAGGAAAGGGTATCAGAAGGTTTATGAGATTTTCACAGTTGTCTATGGTCTGGAAAGTTTGGAAGCCACTAGTGCATCTTTTATTTCAAAGAGTTTCTAGAAAATATTTTTTCAAACTTTGTTATAGCTTGTGTCTCATCCAGCTAGAAAAAAAAATAAATCTAACAATGCTTTTCAGAATAAAGTAGTTAAATCTATTCAAGTCAGTATGTAAAATGTGCGGGGGAAGATAAAAGAGCAAATATCTACAAGGATATTTGGGGAGTCTAGAGGGCTTAAAAATAAAGAAATTCCTATTACCACAGAAAGAGAAGTCTGAGTCCTATCATTATATCTGTGTAGCAACATTGCTTTTTCTTTGCAGTTTCAAATCATATGTATAGTTTTCCCTTAAACATGGTGATGATTTACTGTTTGTTTTTAGGAAATGCTTTGATTAGGTTAAAAAAATACAAACAGAAATAACTTTTCTTGCTGTAACTGGAGGACTGAAAGCTGAAGGATCCAGAAATTAAGATGACCACTCTGCTAGCCTTGTTGCTTGTAGTGATTTTTGCCATTTCTCCCAAAACCAATGCTTATCGATATGCAGCAAAGAGCATTCTGTCATGTGGATGATGGGCTGTGTATCTCTTTGGCACATGAAGCTGCCTGGATGGGGTTGCAGGTTCACAAGTTTCATCCTCTTGGCAGCTGATTAGGTCTGGCATTAGGTTTTCTTTATGATGAGCCATCTTCAAGCAGCATCATCTTCATCATTCCTGATCCAGTGTTGAGTGTTACAGCACGCTAAAAAGGCTGTGGAAATGGTTTGCTATTTGTGAGTGCATTTAGAGTTCAACTCTTTGTTTATTTATAGGGATATTCATCAGGGCCAGAGAGTCAGAATGTATTTGGTGTGTCGAGGTCGAGTGCTGCCACATGCAGATCCTCACGTAGAACTGTCTTAAGTGCTGGTTTGTCTGTGAGTAAAGTACACAAACGTTAGGTATTCATTATCTTAAGTGCTGGCATATGCGTGACTGGCAGGAGGCATACGTGAGTGCATTGTGGAAAGACAGGATTTAGTAACAGATCTTTCTGATCTGAAACCTACTATGAATGCGGTCCTGTAAAGAGACACTTAATCTTGGACAGGATCCTAAGTATATGGATAATGAATTGGTGTGAGATTAAAAAAAGGCTGTCAAGGGACTGAAGAAATGTTGAGGTCTGTGTGGAAATCTCTCATGTGAGTTCTGCCTTCCATGCCAGGTTGAGAAATACTGGGAAATGCTTTTAAAGGGGCATAGCACTGTTTGTATTTGTCCAGTTAAAGCCCAGTACCTTCTGGCCACTACGCGTTACCGAATTTGACTTTATTCTTATTATGAGCTGACTCGTGAGTAAATTTCATGCCACATGGTAAGGTCACTTTGATTCCTTTCTGCCTTCTCCTTTGTAATACAGCATCAATCAGATATGTTAATAACTCCTGGTAATTATTATTTTTTGGGACTTACGCATGACGGCACAATATTCAGTGTTTTGCACACCTTCACTTAAAGAAAAAAAAATCTTGTTCTTACACTAGGCAGATACATGGGTGCTCAATATCTGGCTACAGGGAATTTCTTTTCTAGTAGTAGTAATGACTGATCATATTCAATACAATAAGACAGTGCATTTTATTTTAGCCTGCACTGAAGGAATAAGTCTACATGAAATTGTGATATCTTCAATGTGTCAGTGTTTTATGCAAGACTCTTAGATTTTTTTTTTCACCATTTGTTCAGATATGTGCTTGAGAAGAATTGATGTGAAAAAGGAGCGACTGTAGGTGGTTCTTCATTTTATTCAAGCTTTGACTTTCCTGGCTTTATGTATATAGAAACGTTAAAGTGTTTCTAATCCAAGACGTGTACTTAGCACAGTTCAATCATTGTAATAGTGAAACTGGTATATCAGTTTAAAGCTGTTCATATTGACATAGCAATGTCAGTGAATGGAAAGAAGGGAATAAATATTAATATAACTGTAAGGCATCTTTTTTCTCAGTATAACCCATCCACAGCTGTGCTGGAGTTGACATGAACTGATGGAGCCTTTGTGGAGAATACCAAAGTGCCTCTCAATGCCTCAGTGTAAGGAGGGGCTGTGCTTTCCACTACTGTTCTTTTGGGGACTCGCCTATCAGGCTGCGCTTTCACAGCCTGTGCAAACTGGCATAAATTCACGCCTGTACCAAAAGTCCCATGTGCCAGCACGTCTCTTGTGCCACCAGTATGCTGATAATTGATTACCGAGCTGAACTGAGCTGTTTTCACTCCCTTCAGTTTCTTCCGTTCCCCTGGGTCACTTCTGACCCAGGTCCATGTCCCAGCCTGGCTCAGTGCACCACTGCACGGACACGTGTCCTGGCACGGGAAGGGAGATGTTGCATATGGTAGGTTTGGCAGGATGAAGAGACAGACAGGTTAGACGGCTGCACTATGACTAAATGTATTTACTCTAACGGTGCTTGCATGTATTTTAATGCCACATCTGATCTAATCCACTAAAACAGAATTTTGCTTTAGGCAGTAATTTCAATATCAACATTTCAGAAATAATACAGTGGTAAAAAAAAGTACCTCTGTGTACTTGTTGATACAAATGCTGTATTTTAAAGGCAGTGTCTGACTATCTGTTCCTTGCAATAGCCTGAGGAACCAGTTTTAAGCTGGGTGGTGAGGGGAAGAATGAGGGGGGAAAGGAAGAACAGAGTTTCATGTCCTCAAATACTGCTGATGGGCAAAATAACAAATACATCTTCTAACGTGTAAATACAGTGTATTCTAGTCCAAAGGGGGAAAATCTCTGTGGCCTGAGGGGTGTTTTTGGCTTACTGATGGTAGTCTTTTCAGTCAACAGAAAGGAAAAATACCTACCTGTAGAGAGTAGTTCAGAGCAGGAACCTAATTTAGCCACTCCAGGTTCCTGTGTGAGGAAGCCTGTGTCTGTCCATTGACCACCCAGTGAATCTAAGGCAATTACCCTCCCTAGGCTGACACTGGCTTCTGTGAATACCCCCTGACTTTCAAAACCACAAGTTGGATGGCTGGTCTGCCCCGCTGATGGAGTGGGTATCATCTGGTTCTTCCAGCCAGGGCAGAAACAATGCCAGTAGGAAGAAGCGGGTTTAATCTTTCAAGTGAGCCCTTGAATAAAGAATCTGTTATTTAAAAGTGTAATACCTAGTTTTGTCAAGCTGCTGCCTTTTGATTAGTAAAGGCATTTTTGTTGAAATGATGGATAATCGTTTTATTCAGCATTTCTCTATCCCCTTTTTTATTTGGTATTTTTTCTGCAGCGCACTAAAGAGATTAACTTCAGAGGTGTTTTCTCAATCTGTCAACCAAATCTCCTTCTGACTAGCAATGCAAAGTTAAATGCTACTGATGAGATATTTTTTATTCTCTCAATCCATTATGCTGCTAGTTTGTGTGCTTTCTAAACTCAGACTCCTTCCACATGCATTATGTCTGTCTGAAACATGCTAGAAGCTAGTCTGAATTGTGCCCAGCATTTGTCGGCTACCAGAGATGCACTTGAACTTTCTTTAGAGCATTTAGTGCACTGAAGGCATCCAACTGCAGCAATTAAAACAACTTCTGTGGGCGTCTGTGAGTTGTTAAGGCTACACACTGTTCGTGGCATCTCCTGAGCAAGAGCTAGTTACGCTGGGAGGCTTAATGTGAAGAAAATCTCAATGCGTCTTTTCTCTCTTCGTGTGCGCTTACTTGACTATGGGAAAGCAGAGGAGGAGGGGTAAGAAGGGGCACTAGAAACACTTTCACAATTAGTTTTCCCTGCCCTCCAGACTTAAAAGAGTTGGGGTTTGTACAGCTTTAAGGATTTCCAATAAAAATTACCCTTTAGAGTGTAAAACTGCCTTCTTTCTCCCCAAGACACAGAGCCTCCGATGACATGGCTTAGTGAGAATGTTTTATTGGTCTCTCTGAGGGTATGTAGATTTGCTAATATAACTGTCCAGGATCACCTGGCCAGAGACATATGGGATTGTACAGGAAACAGAAATCTTCAACGTGCAGCAGGTGTGGTGGGGAGCAGCCTCTGCATGAAGAGTGAGTTTTGTCACATCCCACATACAGCCTGCCCGTGCACTTGGTAATTTGTCTGGAAACCCCAAACCAAGACCATGCATCCCTAAATTCCCCGTAGACTAAATTCCTGTACACAGAAAGGTGCTGTGTGTGGGAAACTGCAGGAAAATGGTAGTCCTTAAATGAACAAACTGTACCTAAGATTAATCAAATATAGGCAGCTTAAGATCTCATTGAACTGCTAAGTTTTTTTGGTTGGTTTGTTGTTGTGGTGGGTTTTGTGGTGGTTTTGTGTTTGTTTTTTAAAGTTAATTTGATTACAGCTTTTTAAAATTCATTTAGCAAAGGAAGTTGAAGATTTGGTAAATGCCACTGTGTGTTGTGGTTTTTAGGATAGAATTTACATATATGGTATAGGGTACTTTGTTCTGCATGGTAACTTCCAAAGGAACAGGATCAGAAAAAAAAGATTTGTTTCCTTTATAAATTAATATTTTCCTGTAGCTAATCATACTATTTGAAAATACGGTACAGAAATAAACCAAATTTTTTAAAAAAATATTTCTGTTCTTGTAATGATTTATCTCCGTGTTTAGTGAACATAAATTGTATAAAATCAGTCTTTACATTTATTTTTCATGGTGCAGATTTAGCAGGTAAGATTCATACTAAAATCGGTAGAACTTCATTCTCTGTTTTCATTCAGAGAGTCATTGATGCAAAACACTGATGTTTTTTGTGGTTTTGTCCTAGTTGTTCTCCAACATTAAAGATGGTGAAGGCTTACAGCTGTTTGAGCAAGGCCATCGCACTGCACACAAACAAGAGTGCCACACCATGGAGGCAGTGAGGCTGGTGGAGTTCAACCTGAAGCAAGTGCTCACAAAGCTCATGACTCACATCTTTGGTGATGGTAGGTTCTTGCACCTTCTTTCCTAGACTGCTGATGTTTGTAGGCATCCAGACTTTTGGGAAACATCTTGCTGTATAATAAAAACAGGAGGCTTAGGTATGATGTTGACAGCTGGTATGCTGAAAGAGCCACATGGGTTTTTTCTAGTGAGACTTACAGTGATTTTAGGAGTTTTCATTCACAGAATCACAGAATCACAGAATGTTAGGGATTGGAAGGGATCTCGAAAGATCATCCAGTCCAATCCACCTGCTGGAACAGGAACACCTAGATGAGGTTACACAGGAATGTGTCCAGGCTGGTTTTGAATGTCTCTGGAGTAGGAGACTCCACAGCCCCCCTGGGCAGCCTGTTCCAGTGCCCTGTCACCCTCACTGAGAAGAAGTTTCTTCTCAAATTTAAGTGGAACTTCTTGTGTTCCAGTTTGAACCCATTACCCTTTGTCCTACTGTTCGTTATCACCGAGAAGAGCCTGGCTCCATCCTCGTGACACTCACCCTTTATGTATTTGTAAACATTAATGAGGTCACTCCTCAGTCTCCTCCAAGCTAAAGAGACCCAGCTCCCTCAGCCTTTCCTCATAAGGGAGATGCTCCACTCCCTTCATCATCTTTCCTGCACTGGACTCTCTCCAGCAGTTCCCTGTCCTTCTTGAACTGAGGGGCCCAGAACTGGACACAATATTCCAGATGTGGTCTCACCAGGTTCACATTCTTTACTCTCCATTTTTGTCTTAAGTTTGGTCAGAGTTCCACCCCAGCGTCTTTTAATGTCAGAGTAACTGTCTATTGATTGACCTTTCAGCTGTAACCTGTATGTATATGTTATTGTTCTTTAATGCTGTTATATATCCACACCTTATAAATTTATTGAGCACAGCCTAAGAGGCCACACATGCCCCTCTCTTTGTTTTCCTAAATACTGGTGCATGGTGATTCAACACTATGTCGAATTGTCTGGGCAGGGTGCAGGGAATGATCACTCGTCATACTGGCAGCATGGAGATGGACAGGCGAAGGGAAGGGGTATGTATGTGCCTATGCTACTTTGCTACGTACACACACAAAGTGCTTTGGGCATTTCCCTTGTGCAAATAAATTAAGCCTTGCAGCTGAGGGGAGATGGTGTGTGCTAAGTTCACACCAAGCTGAAAAATAATTTTTGTTTGTTACTTGGAGTGGAATGAGGAAAGGTAATTGTTGTGGTTTAACCCCAGCTGGCAACTAGAACCGTGTAGCTGCTTATGCATCCCATCCCCCCCAGGTGGGTTGGGGGAGAAAATTGGAAAAGAAAAAAAACTCGTGGGTTGAGATAAGAACAGTTTAATGTGAGAGAAAAATAAGTGAAAATAGTAATAACAAGATATACAAAATGAGTGACGTACGTGATTGCTCACCACTGTGACCCAGTAGCCCCATTCGTTCCTGAGCAGCAGTAATCACACCCCGGCTAAATGCAGATTATATTCTGAGCATGATGTCATATGGTATGGAATACCCCTTTAGCCAGCGTGGATCAGCTCTCCTGGCTTTGCTCCCTCCCAGCTTCTTGTACACCTGGCACATGGGAAACTGAGAAGTCCTTGACTATCTGGCAACAACGAAACCATCAGTGTGTTGTGAACATTCTTCTCCTACTAAATCCAGAACACGGTGCTACTAGAAAGAAAATTATCTCTCCCAGCCAAAACCAGGACAGTAATGAATGTCTGTGTATACAAATGAAATATCCTCTCCTTGGACATACCTCCTTTCAGTTTCAGGACCTGAATTTACAAATGGCCTGTGTCAAAATTGCTCCATTAATGCTGTTTCCTGGCAAGGAGGCTGCTCCACTCAACTGATTCATTTCTCTGTTTAGGAAGCACTGGATGTTATCAGAATGCATAGGGTATGCTGGCTGCTTTCAAAGATCTTTTAAGATGGCTCCTGAATTTAAAACAGGAGTTCCAAGAGTGGATTGATAATGGTAGCAAGTCCTATATATGACTGCCTGGAATTCTAAAGTTGAATTTACAGCAAGCAAAACTTTTCCTGTTTTTTGTTCTATTAGTCCTGGAGAAATTTTTTTTAAGTTCCTGAGTTCAGTTTTTCTTGTGGTTGTATTTCAGTTAACAGCAGCCTTTTGAAACATACAAAATTAGGAACAAAGTGAGTAATAGTAAGAAAGATATTTTTAGATTAACCTCAGATGCTGAGGATGTTGTTCAAAGTGGGCAATTTCTAGGAGTTATTAGTGATATCTGAGACTGCAGTGACATCCTTCTCTAACTGTTGACAGATGCTGCACTTTAAGCTTCAGTACCTTAGCTATTGCTAGTTCTCCTGCAGTCCACACAGTAGCTAGAAAGACATTAAAAATATCTTCTTAAATGATTGTAAACCTACAGAGTGAAAGTAGGTGCTGTCTTCTTACCGGAGGGATTTTCTATTTCTATGCCCCCAATATTTGCACTGAAATACAAAGACAAGATACATATAGGGATTTAAATTCAATTATCTCTCTTTTTCTTTTTCCCTTCCATTCATGGAAATGTGACAGTCTTTCCCCTTCACCTTCTTGATCTTCTTGTAAGCTGTCAATACAAACAGGAAGGTAATATTCAAAGAAGCAAACTTCATGCTAGGCACTAGACATATGAGGTGGTTGCAGTGCAAGTGACCTGGGGCACACATAATTACATTAAATTTGTCTTTTGACAGCTATCATCTTTTAACTTTCATTTTACTCTCTATTTTACACAATACTTCTGTTTTTTTTTTTTTGTCTCAACTCTTGTAGCTTAAACTTTAAAATGTATTTTACTGCGTTTATTGCTCTTGGAAAAAAAAATCTATATTTTCCTTCTTGTGGATATTTCATAAGGCCTCATGTTCTGTTAAAAGCAAAAATTTCATTCCTTTTATACTTCACATCAGTTGTATTCTTTACAGCCTCTGCTGTCAGCAGAATATTGCAGTGAAGTTGCACATCTTTTCTAGCAGGAGAGAGTGATCATAGCTGCAGTAAGCTACTGAAATGTTGCATTGCTATATAGTCATCTGTTATTCACAGGCAGATTGTTTGGATTGCAGGTTAAGTCCACCATGAATGCACAGACATGCCATTTAGTTTTGCATGAAGTAGCTTAGGCCTGAAGTCCTGGACTTGGCTAGCCCTGCTTCCGCAGTGCTTCTCTGTGAATTGACCAGATCAGGGTGATGACAGATTGGTTTTTTGATTTTTGATTTTTTTTTTTTTTTGTAATTCAGGTATGTATTGCACAAGATTAAGTTTACATAATATTTAATGAGCCAGTTTTGCTTTACCTGACTTATCCTCACACTATCTGGATACTTTAAATGTTGACTGTACATGCCAGTAAACAACATAACAAAAATTACCTGGAGATCGCTAGGTTGTCACAAGGAAGGTCAAAGACTTTGTAAAAATATGCACCTACATTTATTCCTAAGGTTTGTCTTTTTATTTCCTTCTGGATTTGCCAATGGGTAAAGGAAAAATGAATATTAGAAGTGGGAAAAAGATCTGGAGCATGCAATACATTGTCTTAAATACTTGACAGAGCAAGATAGTTCTTTCAATGACATTTTCTAGTGGTATGCCATGTCTGATTTTGCATCCTACAAGTGATGGTCTTTCTGTTCCTTTCAAGAGGTCTTGCTGTCAAGAAGCTATTTCTGATACTACGCCTAGAGATTGCCTCTCTTAATTTTCCTGTATTACTGCCAGATGTGGTGCATACTCTTTAAAAGCCCCTAATCAATTACCCTCCATCACATGCAGATGTGTCAGTGTAGGATGTCTGTTCTGGCTTGTTTAGTTACCTTGCAACCAGGCTTTCCAAGGCTAGCTAGCCTAGGGTTCCTGAGAAAGATGGTCAGTCCGACTCCACTTCTCTCTCTTAGCCCTTCTGTAGTTTGCCAGAAGCTTTCTGCACCCTGAGAGATTCAGAAGTAATTTTACTATAGCAAATAGAAAAAAAGTGTGCTGGTTCTGCAGTCTGTTGCTTTTACATTAACGGTCCAAAATTCACTGCTGTCCCATGTTTATCTACCCAATTTGTAGCCACTGGTAAGAGAAGGCAGGAGGGTGAGTAATGCTGTGCTTTGACCAATGCTACTGCCTCTGCTGGTTCTCACTGAGCAGACACTGTATGTCTTTTTAATTAAACACGTTGGTCTGTCTTTCTTCTTCTTAACTCTGTTGTACTGATACCTCTTTTGAGTGCATGGCCATCTATGAGTGTAAGGAGTTAAAAAAAAGTAATAATTTATTGAGGACATAATGGTCTGGCTAATAACAATGTGAGCTAACACAGGTCTATGGACAGCAGCTCCTGTCTGCTGCAAGATGAATTAGCTGAAGCAATGAGGTGCAGAGCACTTAAAAATCAACACACCCCTCAAGTGGCCACGGCTTGATACCTTCTGTGCTCCCCAGCACCCCCTGAGTCCCTCTCCTTTTTCTTCCATAGACTCCTTCTCTAAAAATAATCCTCACAGTAACAAAGAGAATTTCTGGTCAGTGAGGACCATCTGGGTCTCTGTCTTTGTTGCTTCTGTGTTGTAGCAGAGCAATAGGCTGCTTTAATGTGTTTTTTCTTTTCTTTCTTTCTTTTTTAGTACCCTTGGTCCAGCCTTTTTCATTATGAGACTCAATTAGGCTAGCTCTGGCAGATACTTGTTTAGCTTAATATCTGATAACACCGTTACTTTTAAATGGAGGCTACGATCAATTCCTTACCTGGATTCAGTACTCAGAAATAACAATAGCTATTCACTTTTTCCTTACTCATTGGAGATGTGACATGTAAGTTACTAATAGACATGTACCCACTGGAAGGACTCCTGTGAACCCTGTGAAATGAGCAGGTGTCCTTCGCTAATATAAATCATCTCTTTGAACAAGGGGAATTACTGAGTTTGTATCTAGTGATCAGTCCTTGGTCAGATTCAGCATTGTGCTCTCTTAAGTGCCTCTGCGTTTTAAGACATTGGCCTCCTGAAATTTCTAGAAAAGTTCATTTTTGCCAGCATTTCATAAGCTGTGTGTGAAGAAATAAATTGGGAGTAATCAGGTGAATTCTATAGTATTACAGAAACCCTAATCTTTGTAATCCTTTTGTGGTTTAATTTGCTGAGTGTAAGCAATGCCCTTTATTCCTTGGGAATATATTGAGCACCAAGACAATATTTTGTATCTGAATAGTAAATGTACCCATTTATTCTGTGACAATCTGTAGAAATGAAGTTAGAAGGCTTAATCTTGCCAAAGGCTGAGCATCCTCTACTTTTTCATAAAGTCTTCCAGAGCCGAAAGTCTGAAAGAACAGTTGGATGTAAACCACAGAGGTATTCCCAGTTGTCCTGGCTACTGTATGAATAAAATGATTGTGGTATACGGGATTAACTATTAATTTAGAGAACAGAATGAAGGGGAGAGTTGTTTCTTCATTGTGATTTATTTTTAATTCAGATTTTTGTCTGTTGTCTTATTTGCATTTAAAACAAATGCCTCTTAAGTACTAATGTGCATTAAAATTCAAAATCTAAAAAAGCTTTAAATTTTTTTTTTTACCCTTTAAAAGTTATTTTAATTAAGAACAAAAAGCAAAGAAACCCTTTCCCCCTCCTCCCCAAGCTTCATTTTGAAGTAATCAGAGGATTAAAAAGATACCATTAACTGAATGTTGTTACTGAACATGAAACTACATGAATATTCAATGTCATTCTTGCTGCAGTTGCAAATTTTGCAAGCTAAATGAAGATATTTTATATGTGCATGGCTTTACAGTGAATGCAGAACTGTACAGCTCTGGGATTAAAAATGCATTCGTACCAAGATTGGGAAATAAAAAAATGTTTTCTGCACACAATACTGTTGTACGCGTGTTATTCTTTTCATCTATGTAATTTTTTAAAATGTTATGTAGACAAAAAAAACAAGTGATTGCTATAAGTCATAGTACTGTTATGAGTGATAATTGCTAATACTTCCATTACTCTGGGTTCTGTGTGTAAAATTGTCAAAGTACTTTTTTTATCATTAATATTACTTTCTGAGATTGATTTTCAAGAGGAAAAAGAAAATCTAGAGTTACCAACGTGTTTGTTTTGAAACCTGCCTCTCCTTTTGAAAGATCAGAAGTTATCTTTCTCTATTAGATGTTTTATGTTTTGGCTATGTATATATGCTTTTGTTGTAACTTATTATTTCTGTTTCTGTAGCCACATTCAATAATTCAGAAGTAATCAAAGAAACTCTAATCCTTGAGGCTACAGAAAACATTTTAATTTGAAAAAACTCTCAATATAAATCGTGCCATTTCATGTTTTAAGTTCCTTTTATGAAACAAAACCAAAAAACCTGAAAATCAAACCAGTTGCCATCATCCAAACAACCTTTGCTCTGCCCCTTATTTTCAAAACTGGACCTGCCTGGTTGTTAATGATCCTAATGCTCATTAACATTTGGCTCAACTGAAGTGAAAATGGGCTTGGGGTTAAAGCATTAGCCCACAGGATTCACAGTTCAGTTTTCCTCCAAGATTTTATAGTTCATTTTTCTGAGACTTTTTTTTTTCCCTAACAGAAAAAAAATATTATTTTGTGTAGATGATAACAAGAACTAAAACTCATCAAATATAATCCTGACTTGTATCAGGAATAGTGTGGTCAGCAGGACTAGGGAAGCGATTGTCCCCCTGTACTTGGCAGTGGTGAGGCCCCACCTTGAATCCTGAGTTCAGTTTAGGGCCCCTCAAGAAAGACATTGAGGTGCTGGAGAGAGTGCAGAGGAGGGTGAAGAAGCTGGTGAGGGGTCTGGAGCACAAGTCTGATGAGGGAACTGGGACTGTTTAGCCTGGAGAAAAGGAGGCTGAGGGGAGACCTGATTGCTGTCTACAACTCCCTGAAAGGAGGCTGTAGCATGGAGGGGGTTGGTCCCTCCTTCCAAGTAGCAAGTGACAGGACAAGAGGAAATGGCCTCAGATTGTCCCAGGGGAGGTTTAGATCGGATATTAGGAAAAAATTCTTCACAGAAGGGGCTGTCAGGCACTGGAACAGGCTGCCCAGGGAAGTGGTTGAGTCACCATTCCTGGAGATGTTTAAAAGACATACAGATTATGTTCTTAGGGATATGGTTTAGTGCCAGAGTTAGGTTATGTTCAGACTCAATGATCCTGAGGGTCTTTTCCAACCAAAATGATTCTATGAAAATAACAAGGGCTTTGACAACACCCTCTCTATCCACAGCTCTGTAGACCTTGTCCTCTTATGGCTCCACTGCTCTGAGGTGCCAGGGGTCTCTTGCTCTGCTCAGGGGCACCCGCAGAGGAGCTGGGCTGGGGAGGAGGGAGAGTTACCCAGGGACACCTTCCTCTTACCCTTCACATCCACACAAAAATTAAACTCTTGTCTCCTGGATCTGGAGTACTCCATGTGTGTTGGTCTATAGCAAACCTTAATAATGTATGAATAACTCTGTATATCACAGAATCACAGAATGGTTGGGGTTGTAAGGGAGTTCTGGAGATCATCTAGTCCAACCCACCCGCTAAAGCAGGTTCTATATATATTTATATTTGTTTGCCTCAATATAGATTTGTAACTTTCATATTTAAACATATACAGAAAGAATAGCTCTGTTTTTTAAGTAGGTTCTGATGAAAAAAAAGGTAGCTCGCTGATCTGCATGATACGAAGAAAAATTAAAGACTTAGTTTTTCCTGTGAGGAAAAAAACCCCTTTTTCATGGTACAAAGAATAACGAAATTACTGACTTTCCCATGATCTTGGCCACTTTTGTGCGATGTCAGGTGGTTGCTACAGTTAGACAAATGATTGATTTGGTTTTAAAGTGTGCTTGAATTGCACAAAGTGTTTTTCATATTAGAAAAGACACGATCATTTTTTCCCACAAGTTTTAAGATTTATCACCTTACCCAAGTGTTGTAAATTAGTTCGTTTGCTATTTATTTTCTGTGGATTGCTGTAATTGATGTCATTAGTTGAAGGGCAAGTTTTAGAGATGATTGGAGGGATGGCCTTTTAAGCATAGAGCATTGTTTGTTTGTTTTTGTCTTGTTAAACGCTGCTACAGGACTGCAAGTCAGATGGGTAGACTGCTACTTCCCATTTACTCACCCTTCCTTTGAGATGGAGATCAACTTCCAAGGAGAATGGCTGGAGGTCCTGGGCTGTGGGGTCATGGAGCAACAGCTAGTTAACTCAGGTACTGAAACTCCTTTACTTCATTGACTTCTCTATTAGCAAACACTTCCAGCGCAATCAACTTCACAGTCTGAAGTGGCCCCTTCTCCCCTGGTGCACGAAGACAACTCTGTTCCTGGCTGCCACCACAAATAGTCCTCTGGTGGAAAGCAGCCCTTGCATGCTGTGATTTGAGTGTAGGAATTGAGCGATCTGGAGCGTGTAAACAGAAAGCTTGCCTTTTATTTTGTGCGGTAAGGAGACAGACGGATGTCAGCTTTAAAAGAGAAGCTGACGGATTAGCGTGTGCGGTTATTTTTCTCTTCCAAGAGATGTCAAGTGCGTTCGTAGTTATGATTAAAAAGTATCGTAAGCAAATGGCATCCCGTAATATTTGGAATATCAGAGTGCCCCTGTATTTCTAAAGTGTATAAAGAGGAATGTGATGTCTTTCATATTGCTATTTGGTTGCTGAGTGCATGGTAGGTTGCTTTTTAGTTGAGTTTGTTTCTTTTCTCCTCAGGTCAATTCTTTATGAGGTGTTAAACTGCATTAAAAGCAACATTATTTGTTTTAATTGAAATTATTACAGAACAATGTCACCTGATGGTTTTGCTTTCTAAAACTTACACATAAATACAAAGGAAGGTGAAGATAAATTGATGGGGATTTTTTCTCATTATTTTTATAGAGAGAATTTTACATGTTTGTTTTTTATTAGCTGAGAACAGACAATTCTTTGTAAGTGCAGGGCAGACTGCGAGTGCTCAGACCTCTGTCGTTCAGTGTTTTCCAGTACTATTTATTAGGTCTGGGAGCCTTTTGGAATTGATCTGTTTAATTCTCACAAGTGTACTTTCAGATAAACCAGTTATAATCCGCTGATCTTTTTTGCAGTTGTTTTCCTAAACTGTTGTTGTATTTTCATGTACTCAAAATTCTTTCTATTGAAGTCCAAGTGTGGTAACTATGAATGGCTTAATTTTGGCCCCAGTTACTTGGCACTGATTGTTTTCCTCTAAGTTTGCATGTATTTTAATGTGATTGTTTTCCTCTTAAAAAGATAAATCCTCTTCCAGAGTTTCTCCCCAATAGGTTAATGGTTTATGCTAGTGTCCTTTCTCTGGTTGTTATGTTTGTGGTGTGGTAAAGATACAGCTTCTGATCAGTCTCAGAAGTGAAAGACTACTGTGCACTCTTATTTCTGTCAGATGTAACACACCTAGTCACCAAGTGGTCCTGAAAAATTTATGTTGCTCAGTTCTAAATGTTTACGTTCCTTTAAGGTGTGTGACAAAACTTGAACTATGGCCTCAAAACAATTACTGTATATATTTGTTTATGTATGAGAATGTATGTGTGTGAAACACCAATGTTTTCTACAACGGTCAGTGTTTTCAATTTACTCTGCTTCAGGTCTTTTTCACCTTCCTGAATTATAGTCTTCAAAATTATATCCCTTCTATACCGAAACACTCCCAACTATTCATTGTAATTCTAATCTTGCAAGAACTCATGGATTTAGTAACTCAAGTCTAGCTTTTGAATCACTTTTAGACTTGTATAATTAAAACAAACAAAAATAGGTGTTATTTCATTTTATTAGCAAGATATTTTTAAAGGGTGCTAACTGAGTTGTGGAAGTGCCAATAATTTTTCACTTTGTTTACAGAGAATTGCACTTTATTTAGCCACAGTTTTGTTTTTCTGCTCCCTTCAGTAGCTGTGCAAAAACACTTGGCTATAAAAGCTGAGGCTAATGTATCTCTACATGGAATCTGTTCACCACTAGTGAAGAAAAAAGTGTGGCTAATAATTATGATAGCTAAGGATTAGCTTGTTTGGTTTAAAGTAACGATGAGGACAAGGTAGTTCACGTTTTAATCCAGGTATGGAGTCAAACATCAGTCTTCCCAGGCTACTGTTGCTCTGAGTGTTCTCTTCGTTAGTCATCTTTTGTAACGATTTAAAACCCCAGTAGGATCCTGGCATGCCAACTTGCATCTGTTTATGCTGAAGCCAAATTTGCTATTACTAACCCATAGAGTGTGTCATGGCAGCAAGCTGCTTTTACCCAAAATTGAAAATCCACACGTCTAGAAAGGAGATTCTCCATGGCGAAGCATGAGGGTTGAAAATTTTCTTTTCTAGCTCCATCTTTTTTTTTGCTAGCAGAACTGCCGTGCCTTCCAAAGCCATCCCACATTCAAACAGCAATAGTTTTTTAACAGGTTTTGTTTGTTTGTTTGTTTGTTTTTTACTTTTAGAATATCCGTAATACCTCCAGTATCCACGATCAATGGACATTACTTACCCTGGTCCCATGCCCCTAAATTTATTTGAAACACCAAAGTTTCAGTTTTAAAGCCTTCCATTTTAAACCAGTGCAGATCAGCAAGGAATAGGAACTTAATTCAACCCTGGGAGGGAGGCTTGTGTCTTTGTTCCTTTTGTTCCAAATACTGCTTGTTCATCTTCATAGGAGGCAGTGTTATTTTCGGTCAATGGATATTTCCAGGCAAAAGTAATTGAGGTGAAGTACTCAGAAAAAATACTAAGGTTTGTTTTGTTTGGTTTGGTTTGGTTTGGTTTGGTTTTTTGTTTTGTTTTGGTTTTAATCCCTACCATTTGTTTACTGATAATGAAATTCCTTAAGTACTGATAAGTATCCCATTGCCCAACATGAAACCATCTAACCCCAGTACACCGCTTCCCACCACAGACCTGTGCCCTCTGTAAGGCAGTAAGTGGTGGCACCTAAACCCAGATGCTCTAGTCTGTCTTCTTTACCAGATGTCTAGATTATGCACTACAGGCTTCCCATTCCCGTCTCAATCTCTTCAAGGGCTCTACCAGAAAACAGCTCGGTAGGACTGAATGAAAAGGAGAAATCTTATGAATTTTTTCGCTGGCTAAGCTGGTACTGAAGAAATATTTCACTCGTGGTGTGCCAGTTCACCAGACAAATACAGAAAGATCTTTTCAGGGTTTAGTGCACAGCTTACCTATTAAAATCCAGAGAAGAAATTGATGAGTTTGTAGAAATGGTTGTGTTGTTTTTTTTTTTTTTAATACGGTCTATAACATTTCTAGTATTTTTTGTTTTATAGGGATTTTTTGCTTGATATTGACTATTAAAAATATGTATTTCTGAAACGTAATGTTTTCTGGCAGGCATTGCTTTTCCTTCCGTAAGACAATATTTTCCTGAGGGAAAAGAGGAGAGCTTTTACCTTCAAAATGCTGAAGTCCCTTTGTTTTGTGTGTTATGGGTTGAATACAAAAGACTGGTTTGTGAGGCAATCGGAAACGATCACTCAAAGCAGAAATTGGATGTGCCTGGTTATCTATGATGGGTATCATTTGAACAGCCAGGATGCTTTAGCACAGTTTTTTTTTCATAAAGAACTCAGATAGGAGAGGCAGTAGAACAAAGCAGCACTTTCTGTTGCAGCTTTATTGTGCGTGGACTTTATCTCACCCTTGAAATGTCACATTCTGAAAATGTTAAACCAGATGAGGATTTGCCCAAGGAGGGACAGATAGCCCCATTTTTAGTCATTCACTTGGTAGTGGAGATGATCCAGTCTTCTGAACCATTCAGATTTTCCGCATTAGCACCAAACAAGGTTTCTGTTCTCTTCATGTGTGGATGAGCAAATAAAAATTGATAAAGGCTGTAAATACCACTTCCATTAAAACCAGTCCAGCTATTGAGTATTTTTTAAGAGTTGTTTGCATTCAAGAAGGTCGTCTCCTACTACTAATAATGCAGAGAGGTGTTATTTACTACCAGTGATAGTTGCTGTTTTTGAAAGAAAAACAAACCCTATGACAGTGTTTTTATATAATTGTTGAAATAAAATGCACTACTGCAAAGATGCACTATACTGTAAGGAATTATGTTACATATCCCCCTAAGGCTGATGGTGCTAAACTAGAGCAATTATTTGTTATAATCTGAACAAGGAAGATCACTATTATAATCCATGTTCAATAAGAAGTATAAAATCTAACTTATTGTACTTTTTAACTTTCTGGTTTTGTGTGCTTGTTTTTAATCTCAAACTGTATCTGAATGAATTACTTTAATCAGAATGTTATATATGAATTTTGATATAAAGAAAAGATATTTTTATTCTGGCTAACACTGGAAAAATATAGATACTCTACAATATAGAGGCAAGTGCTCTCACTTTTAGGTCCATGATGAGGATACAAGGAAATTTTATGATTTGGTAGAGCCAGTATCAATTAGCAGCATGTAAGGTATTTGTTTTGGTGCTTTGAGAGTTTGTTATCCAAGATTTGCAAAGGTGGTGTTCATTGGTAGGTGCCGAAGTTCCCTGGTCTGTGTGAGTTATATGATTCAAACCTTTGAATACAGGACATTGCTTACTCAAGGGCTGTGGTCATGTAGTGTCGCTTAGTACCTGTGAAATTGGAAGCAGTTAGGTTGTGATCCTTTCCTGACTGAAATCAATGGCAATGTTCTCAGTGCTCAGTGTTGCGGAATATGTTGGCTGAGGACGGAAGTGAGAAAATTGGACTAAAGTTTACCCCAAAACCAAGAGGCTGTAAACCCCAATCATTTAAAAACAAACCAAACCCTCAAAGAAACAACCCCTCCTCCCCCTAAAAAACCCCAGCAAACAGAAACAAAATTAAACAACAAACAAACAAAACGACCCAACAACAACAACAAAAACCTATGAAAGACAATTCCATAATTTTTTTCTTAAGACTTCTCGACAGTTTTTGAACTCCTGAGGCATGCAAGAAAATAACCTAAGGGTGGCACACTAGATCAAACCGAAGTCTGGGACATCCCTGGATCGTGATGGCAATCCCAAGCAGATGCCTAGAGAAGAGTAGAACGGGCCTGGGTATGCTGATCCTTCCCTGATATGCTCCTGCAACTAAGCATTGCCTGAGCTGAAAACGGTGTGTTTTGTTTTCAGTAGACATTGTGGAATTTTCTGCCATTCAGTTGTTTAATTGTTTATTTGATTCCCAGTACCCGTTACTATCTGCAGTGTCTTGTAGCAGGAAATTGCATAACCTGCATGGAGAATTGCTTCCTTTTTTTTTTGACGAACAAGTCACAGTTACAACTGGAGCTCCTTTTCTCTCATGTGAGAAGAGACAGCAGGTAGCTGTTTCTTTTTCCTTGTTCTGATAGTCGTGATCACTCCTTCTTGCATCTTCTCCAGTTTTCTGCTGTAGATCAGTAGGTAATGTTCAGTCCATGGGCATATGGTGATTTTGTACGCTGTCATAAAGACTTTGCCTGCTCTTTTCTGATAATTATTAATATTCATTTTGCCGCCTGCTGGAGATGATTGCTTTTGATCACTGGCCGGTGGTTTGAAATGTCCTGGCTCACAGGTGGCCATTCCGCTCGGGGTAGGAGCTCAGGTTGAGGTCTCGTTTCCTAAGATCATGGGTTGTGAAGGCAGCTGTATTTAGGCCACCAGTTAGAGGAGTTAGTAAGACTTTCCTACTATATATAGACCTATATAGAGACTTTTCTACCTTCCTCATCAGAAGGCAGCATTGATATTTGCAGTCTTAAGAGGTTTTTTTTTAATTGTCAGCTTGAATGCAGTAGTTGGTGGTGTAGGAGTTTGAAGGGGAAATGTCAGCTTTCCAGCATGAATAGTAGGGGATTGTCATGGCATTAGCGGAAAGGAGCAGGCACTGGGCTTTCAGTAAAGCTATAGAAGGAAATCTTGTCAACAGTTTGCATACAATTATAGTTTTAAAAGTTGCTGGGCAGTCTTGTGTGTGATATCCTGAATTTATAGCAAAGGTGGTATTCCTAGTACTGTATTTCCTGTTAATTTTTTATGTACTTCTAATAAAGAAAAAACCTGCTAACCTTGTCTAAGTGTCTTCATGAATACTGTTAAACACAATCAAAGCATTTTGTCATAACTTCTGCAAATCATTGCTTTTGTTTTAGAAGGTGGAAGCTTATTTGTCATGAGTGTATGCTTCTTGTTGAAACTTGATTCTTGCAGTGTAAGACTGGAAACCCTTTTACAGTTCAGTTGCAGGACCTATTTCCAAAATTTAAATAGTACTTGGCCCAGAGCTGCCACCTTCAGCCAACTACAAGTCTTAACACACAGAACTTGTTTGGCTTCAGTGCTTCAGTAAATAAATCTTTCTTTACTCATTTATTGAAGATCGTCAAAATTGCTGCCTGAGGGGAAGTAACTATTTTAAATTCTTAATCTGTCCACTCCTTTTTGTTTTGTTTTTGGCAAAAGGATGATCAGTTAGGACAATTCTCCATGGGCACCAGATTAGTAGTTAATAGAAAAATTATGTCAATGTTACCTTTCAGACACAGGACTTTTTTTTCTTTTTTAATTTATGAATATGTTCTTAAATTAAATTTTAGTTATGGGTGAGCTAGGTTCGTATATCAAGCAGTAGGGGTTTTTATGGGGGAAGGAGAAACTTAATATCTTTCATCTAGCAGGTTTTTTTCCTGCTCAGCTCTTGTCTGGTAAATTACATTAAAATGTTGGAGCAGATGGTGCATGTGGCTTAAATAGTATGCAGACCCATGTTCTGTCTACGTTAACAGCTCTCTGTGGGGACCTTGAAATAGTTAACGCTGTATGTGTCTATATGGATATAGTGTATAAGGGTAAATATAATGCATTTAAAATACATCCCTGTGACTCTTGAAGGTGAAATTGAAGTTACAGAGGTATTGGTGTTCTGAGCACCTGGGGCCTCCTGAGAACACGTGGTAAAGCTGTTGGATGGGCTGGTACATCCCACGCTATTCAAGTCCACTGCATAGGCTCCACAGCTCCCTTTCGCAAACCTCTCAGGGCTTAGAGTCTGTTCGTTTTAAGTCACTGTCTGTCTCCTGTATGACCACGTTACCTCAGCACCTTGATGTCTTCCAGCCTTTCCTGTGCTTATTCCCCTGAGAGTGTTACGAGAGAGAAGAGTTGTCAGTCCTCTTTTAGGGACTGGAACTGAAGTGCACAGGAGACTGACACACACACGCACACCGCAAAGACTTCAGCTGCCTCTGTTAAAGTCAGCTCTCCTACAGTCCTTATATACTTGGCAGAGTGTATTTTGGATGTATGGAGCTTCTCTTCTGGGTCAGTCTGCCAGGCAGCCTCTTTCTATGGCTGGCTGCCGGGGGAGCCTGGTCTCCTAATTTAGGCAGGCACCTGAAGTGGATATCCCACGAAGAGACAATGTCTCAGATTAAATGAAATTAATGGAAAATTAGGAAGCATCTGAATTTGAGTGACTCCCCGAGTGTCACAGAAAGTGCCTGTGGCAGAAACTGGAGTTGAATCCAAGCTTTATATCTTAGCCCCTGGGCCACCTTTTTCTCAGTTCATCCTAGTGAGCTACATTTGCACATACATACATAAAAATTTATGTGTGTGTATCTGTGTAAAAATAAACACAGAGTGAGATCAATAAGATAAATCAGTGACCAAATAAATATTGAGCAAGACAAATTTGGCCTATTTTGATTTTTGTGTGTGTGTGGTTTTCTCTACACACCGTCCCCCAGTGTAAACAGAAAAACTGATTGTCACAGCTGGCTAATTTGAGAGACAATGTTGAGCTGGCAGCAACTGAAATTTTGCTTTGGCCAGTCAAATGTTGATCTAGTGTGAAGTTATGGGCTTTTAGAGAAAGATATGATTGAATTTTTATCAGTATTCTGCAGCATTTCATATAGACACCCACAAGCGTGTGTACATGGCACATCCAGAGAAGTGTGTACCTAAGATAATGCTGACCTGTTTAAAAGGGAGTAAGTGATAGGTCAGAGGACGTGATTTTCCCTAAAATTCCATGGTGATCCATACAAGGAAAGGAGTTGTGTTTGTAGTCACCTGAGTGGCTACCAGCAAAACAGTTAAGCATGTGCTTGGCTTTTAGCCGTTGAATAATTCATACAAAGGCCCAGACATGTAAGTTGAGGGATGTGTGGGGCATTTAACTTCCTTTAGTTGACTACCACGTCACTTGGCTGTAAAGGTATCTCCCATAGCCAGTGACAGCAGAAATGTCAGCTGCTTTCTCATCATCTTCAAACTAACAATTACTGCGAGCCTCCATCATGATTGCAAACCTAAGTGATGGTTTGCTCGATGTCACAGTCTAGGAGAGGGAATAAATACAGCACTGCTATGTATTTACACATGATCTGGGCCATAGCTTGTGCTTTAAGTTTTGGCAGGATTAGGTCTGGACTTGTAGAACTTTAGAGTTTCAAGTTTCTAAAGAGCATGTATTTTTAAATTAGGGTGACTCTTACATAAGAAAGCTATTCCTTCTATCTCCTTTCATCTGACTCACAGAAGAAATTGGAGGGAGTTTATTTCCTGATTTTGGATGAAGATTGCCTTTTGAGTTTGATTTTGTTTTAGTTTCTTTTGAATTGACTGGAAGTAAATCTTGGCCTTGCCTTGATAAGTAAACTAAAACACACAAGTTAGTTGCACAGAAGTGATGGTCCAGTCAGTCAAAGGGAGCATTGTCTTATTTGTTATTTGTTCTGTTACTGCTGGCTACACCACCAAGTTTGATCTGTGTTATAAAGTTGTACTTTTCCTTGTTGAGAAAATTTGCCAGTTATCTCCGACTTAATTTACAGCTCTATTTTTTAAACTGTTTTTTCATCAAGTTTTGCATCCAGAAGGAGCCCATAAAATTTTTGAAATGCTGCTTTCTGTGATTTTATTACCTTTGACAGATTCATTATGTATGTTAGTGTTCTTCAACAGAATTAATAGAAGCTTACCCCCAATCTGTATGTGTTTGTGTAGAATGAACAAATACAATATTCCATTTTATGACAATTCTATTACGCCTGTTTCTGGGAAATGCGTTATGCATTTACAGGGTTGTTTGTGGTTTTTTGTGGGAGACTAAGTATAGGATTGAATCTTGAAGTAAATGGTTATTATGGAACTTGGATGGCCGTTTGAGTTTGTGGCTGCATATGATTTTGCCGTCTGAGTAGTACTGTCAATACATTTAGAGGATAATTTCCCTTTCATGGTGCAAGACTACATGTTTAGTTGGAATTTATATTCCTTATCTTCATTATTTAGGAAACTACTTTGTCTTCATGCTTCATTTTCTCCTGCACAAAAATGTCTGTGAAAAAGGGTTAAGTCAGGCTAACACTAACCTTGAAACCAGCAAAAGTGGTTATTTGACTGACTGGTGTGTGGTATGTCTTTCCATGCAGCAAATGAAAGCTTCTCCTAGCATACGTTTCTGTTGCTTTTGAAGCAGTTTGCCCTTGCGTGTATATTGCCTCTCCTTACCTTTAGGGTTTTTTTTAATCAAAAGTAAATTAAAGGTTTAGTAATTCACTATGATTTGTCTCCTTGGGATCCAGCAGGAGGACTAGAATACCACACACAAGAGAAGGCTGAATAATGATGGATGTAGTTTATTAAGCAGCTCCCAAGTAAAAGAAAGTGCTACTCTCAAAAACCTTAAAAAGCAACGATTTATAGCACAGAGAAGGTGTTTTCCTTGACCTTATTTATGCAAATGAAAATACAGCTAAATAATACTATTGAATTACTACACTGTTATGTGATGAATGCTGAATATTTTTAATCAGCAAGGAGTTGCTCCAGTGAGCCTAACATAATTCCTCATCGGGCTAGGATACCCTGCGGGTATTTTGTTGCATTGCAATATTCATTTTTGTGGTTCCCAGGACATTTATCAGGACTACACAGCTGAGGGCGGAGAAGGGATTTTACAGGCATGTCTCTAACTGTTCCTGGCTTTGCTACATGAAGCTCAGTTGAGATAGTTTCAGCTCAGCTGAGGTTAGATCAAGCATTTTTGGAAGTATTTCTCTTTTCATTAGATCGCAAATACAAACCTGATTTCTTATTTCTGGAGGGGGAGGATTTGGTTGGGATTTTTCAGTTGTGAATCATGGAATAGTTTGGGTTGGAAGGGACCTTCAGAGGTCATCTAGTCCAACCCCCGTGCCATGAGCAGGGGCATCTTCAACTAGATCAGGTTGCTCAGAGCCCTGTCCAGCCTGGCCTGGGATGTCGCCAGGGATGAGGCATCTACCACCCCTCTGGGCAACCTGGGCCAGTGTTTTATCACCTTCATTGTAAAAAGCTTCTTCCTCAGGTCTAACCTGAATTTCCCCTCCTTCAGTTTAAAACCGTTACCCCTTGTCCTATGACAACAAGCCCTGCTAAAAATTCTGTCCTCATCTTTCTTATAGGCCCCTTTTAAGTACTGAAAGGCTGCAATAAGGTCTCTCTGAGGCCTTCTCTTCTGCAGGCTGAACAACCCCAACTCTCTCAGCCTGTCCTTATAGGAGAGGTGTTCCAGCCCTCTGGCCATCTTGGTGGCCTTCTCTGGCCCCTCTCCAACAGGTCCATGTCTTTCCTGTGCTGAGGGCTCCAGAGCTGGACACAGGACTCCAGGTGGGATCCCACCAGAGCACAGTAGAAGGGCAGAATCACCTCCGTGGACCTGCTGGCCGTGCTTCTTTTGATGCAGCCCAAGATACGGTTGGCCTTCTGGGCTACAAGCACTCGTTGCTGGCTCATGTCAAATCTCTCCTCCACCAGTACCCCGAATTCCCTCTCTGCCCGGCTGCTCTCAATCCCTTCATCCCCCACCCTATATACCAGGGATTGCCCTGATCCAGGAACAGGACCTTGCTATTGGCCTTGTTGAACCTCAGGAGGTTTGGATGGGCCCACTTCTCAAGCTTGTCCAGGTCCCTCTGGATGGCAACCTGTCCCTCAGGTGTGTCAGCTGCACCACTCAGCTTTGTGTCATCCACAAACTTGCTGAGGGTGCGCTCAGTCCTAATTCTTGTCTAGTTGGTGAGAGAAATGGGTGAACACAGTTCTCCTGTGTGACTGCTGGAGGCTGAACATGTGCCTCTCCTTGTCTCTGCTCTGCTATTGGATTAAGGAAATAACAAACCAGTGGTAGTATACGGGTGATCAGCCTTCCCAACTCCATATCATTTATCAGAGTCTCCAGTTGAGTGGTGAGACACACGTCTTCAGAGGGCAGAGAGCTGGGAAGGGCAGCCTGAGCATGTGGTGTAGTTAAAGGAGAGCAGCAGCTTTCCAGTGACAATGGCCCAGTTGTGGCAGCGGTCCAGGCTGAACCAGTGGCACCAGCCTCTCATAGCTCATTTCGGCTGGAGGCTGAGAAGATCGGATTGCCCGTCTGTCTGTGTGCCAGTTCATACTTATTCACCACTGACCACATGCCGAGCCTTGGCTGGGCACCTTTGTTTGAATTGCATGTGAGCAAACACAGAACAGCTCGAGAGCTTCTCTGTTGTTACTGCCTGTCAAGAGAATAACCTTTCATGTTATTATAAACTCTAGCTTTGTAAAAGTATATAAGTCAGCTCTGCTTTTATTTGGCTTGTATTACAAAGGATAACTTAGCTTCACTTTTGCTTGGGCTTCACCTACAGATACCCAGATTTGTGTTCCTGTTCAGCATTCATGTCTGCAAGTAGTAGAAGGGTTAAAACCTATACAACACGTGAATGAAAGGTTGTTCAGAAGGAGGTGATTATGGTGTGGAGAACAATCATGTTTCCAGAAGGAAGGAAAGAGTCTAGAACATGTTTGGCACATCCGTGCTGCTGGAAGCATCCGCAGCGCAGCTACAGAGAGGAGACAGCCCGTTCCAGGCAGCGTACCAGCCACTGTTGAGTGGGATCTGCTGCTGCACCTGAAAGGAACCAGGGAAAAATGCCAGCCTTTATTAACACTTTTCACCCATGTAAATAACAGTGACAGATTACTAATAGCTATTAAAGCGTTTCCTGTTTCCTGAATAGAACGGATGCCATAAATTATGTAGTCTAATGACTGTGTGGTCAGCATCAGTAATAACTTTGATCCTAAATATTCTGGCAGAGACCCAGAAAACTTTAATATGTAACAACAAATGGAATTTAAGAGGTAACCATGGAAGTCGTCTTGTACCCATTTTCTTTTTGGCCAAATGGAGAGTGGAAGGGGAAAGGGCTTGTTTGTTTTCTTGCTTTGAGGGCATTTGGATTTTTTAAAAACTTTAGCTGAATATTTGGAAATATTGGCAAGTTCTGTATTCTCTGGATCAAAATGTTGGCTTTATCAAGAAAAAAGAAGAAAAAAATTCCCCAACGAAAAGCCTATAAGCTGGTTCCTACAGTTTTAGAGGTCTTCAGCTCCTCACCCTGCAATGAGCAAAAACTCTTATCTCCTCTGTATCTTAAAATTGTGAGAAGAAAGGAAAAAGTAGCAGAAGAATGTTTCTTCCAGCCCTCAAGTTTGAGTCGCTCATTCAAAAGTACCAGTCTTCTCTACGCTAATGACAGAGATTGTCACTGACATTGTAATTCAGAGCTTTTTTTGTTTTTAAGAAAATAATTAAAGTGGATTTACTGAGTTTTCTTTTGGAACAGTGATTAATGCAAAATAGCAGCAGGGATTATGATGGAAGAAAAGTTAGCAGGATCCATTTAAATAAGTCAAGAGACTGCAGTTAGGACTTAATCTTTGATTGTATGAGTTGAAAACTATTTAGCCAATGAATTATTCCAAAAGAAGTAGTACAGTGAGGAAAATCCTTGTATTAGTTTAGACTTGCTCAGCCATGTTTCACAAGTGACAGTCAAAGGTAAACTCCTGACTTGGACTCCTTTTTTCATCTCATTGATATAGATTCTTAATACTATTGCATGGCTCAGAGCAGAAACTATAATTGCCAAGATATCCCTGCTGCTGTATTAGAACCCATCATATCACAATCAACACAGGCAGAATTACTCACTTTTGCAAGTGCTAAATTGCCTTCTATTCTTACTGAATAAAAGCTGGCAGTCTTAGGAAGGAAAACCGTACTCTATCTGTATTGGCACTTACTGCTATTTTTCTTTGTTGAATAAGAGTGGGCAGTTCAGCTCATAAAGGAAAAGATATTTTCTCTAGGGTTCTCTGCTCACGAGGGGCAGATTGTCCTGTGTCTGTCCTCTTGTGGTTGGGTATTTCTTTGTATGGTTCCTTGCCATCTGAGGTTCTGGCCATGTTCGGAGGAGGTTTAATAACTCAGCTGGATTGCAGCTCTTGTGCATCATAGGCACATGAGCAACAGGAACGAAGAAACCAGGAATTTACTGGAGCCACTCCAGAACAGGAAACTGGCGTTCACTTAAGCCATCTGAAGATGCACTTAATCATACAGTACTTTTAAGCAAAAGTTACTTTTTTATGTTTCTACCAGCTTTCACATGTCAATAGTGAAGTGGAGCAGGCCATGCATAAGTATTTGTCATGTTCTGCACGTGACAGATGGGAGGAGCTGTAAGCAAACAGTAGACAAATGTTGCAGCACACTCTGTAGATTTCCTAAATTGTTTTGTGACATGTATGTGATTTTTTTGGTTTTCTAATAGTAACCAGGTGATGAGAGTGATGCACTGGTGAGTATCTGGGTTTCTTTAAATGTGAACCTATGGGCTGCTCTCCTAGTGGGACAAGGAACAAACTACTGCTTTGTTTTGGTAGTGTGTGATGCTGAGCAGAGTTGCTTCTAGCTTCAAAAAGTATAATTACTGCTGTTTCTACTTCTTTACTGTTAATCACTACGAAATAATCACAGGAGAAGCAAACCTGTACATCCTGGGATGGAGAGAAAGAAGCACTCAATATTGTATGACTATAATTCAGTGAAAAGCAAATAAAGTGATTTTTGAGATACCTCATCAGTAGTTCTATATTTGTCATCTTTGTGGCTGTCACAGAAGCACTAAGTCTTAAAAACAGGGGAGAGAGAGTAAGGGAGTATGAAAGATCATGAGAGGGTGTAATTTTTACATACACGACTTGTAACTGGGTTTTTTTTATTGTTACGTTACAGACCATTCATAAACACTGGTGTTGCCCTGGAGTTGTCTATCAGATACTTTTGAGAAAATGGTATTTAAAAACAAGAGACGCTGCAATCGGAAGATGAGATAGATGAAAACTTGAGTCATCCTAAACTGTTTGGAAGCAGTTGCAATAGTGCAGCCAGTCACTTCGTATAGACCTCTGTGGGCTCTCTGATATCGAACAGAGAATGATCTCACATTCTTGCCTCTTCTTCATGGCTCAGTAATTATATCAAACTTTTTCAACAGCTGTCAGAGACCTCCAGCCCCCCCCCCCGCTGGTGTTCTTCATTACATTGGCCATCAGATTTAACAGTTTTCAGGGGAAGGGAAGGAATAGCAGCCACTGGCAACAGGTGTGCCCAGAGTGTGAAATCAAGTAGGCATTGTTTTTGTAGGCTAAATTAACATGATCTTTCTTAGAGGTGGAAACACAGTCACAATAATCCAAAGAAATCCGGATCCTTTACTTCACTTATTTTCAGTAGAGAGCCTCTTGTTTTCTGGGCTTTCTACCACATCTGCAGTTGTGATACCCGGCAGTAAGAAAAAAATCATTAATTTTTTCCTGGAAAGACTCTACTTCAAAAAAGCCAATGTTCCCCTAAAATGACCTTCTTGATGCCTTATGATACTCTGCAGGAAGAGAAAATCAGCAGCTCTTACCTTGAAAGGGTCAAGTTTGTAAAGCTAGAGTTCCTACAGTGACTTTTTTGCTGCTTTGCTTCCATCTCCCTTTCATTATCTGTCTTCTCATGGGCCTTGAAGCAAAATGTGTACACTTTAAGTTACGGAAAAGCTCTGTGACTATACAATTCACAGGTGGAGTTTAAGGAAGGTGAACTAAGGGGCACTGAATCTGTAATTTCTTTTGTGTGTTATGTGCGTTCGTGCAATACAGAGCTGGCAGGGCCTTCCTGGGCTCACTGCAGGCACCCAAAAGGCTTTGTAGTGTAAGAGAGTAATTGGAGCAAGTCTGCTGGCAGCTGAAGGACAACCAGCCCCAAGATGATTTGCAAACCACGGCTGAGGAAACTGTGTCAAAGAAGTGTGACAGTAAGGGAGAGGCCTTCATGAGCTTATCAGCTCTGTTCTCCACTACCTGTAGAAGTCTTGTGCAAGACATTGAATTTGGAGGGCTAGGATTTGTCCCAGGTGTTGCTTTACTCCTGGTTCTGGACACATGTCCTGAATGGGAAAGATGTTTGACAGATGATTGAAGGCCTCTGTTGGGAGTCTGCAACCTTGTCCATTGATTTTCTTTATTGACTCCCAACCCGTTCTTGTAGAATGACAGTTTTAGTTTGGATAACCAGGTGTATGGACTTGCTTGCCATTTCTGCAGAGGTGTGAAATGCAAGCTGAAGTCTTCCTCTGGGAGAACCGAAAAGCACAATGAGGAGTCATGGTGAGGCGAAGAGTGAGACTGGAGTAAAATGCTGTATTAGGAATAAGTATGAGAAGTTGGGCACTGGTGAAAATGGGGAATAAAACAGATGGAGTAGTTGTTTCTTGACAGCTGAAGACAGTAGCGTCTGTAACTGGAACAGGTAAAAGGTCTGTCTTACTTCAAGTTAAGCTGGAAATTCTGATGGCTTGAAAGGGGTATGTTTTGCCAAGAGCTTGCATTCGTCTCCCACTGTTCCTTAACCTTACTAGACTTCCAGCTTCCTGCAGTGGAGTCCTACCTTACTGAAAAACTCACTCACTGTTGGCCATCATGCAAATACCCTTAAGACATGATGCTTTGGCACCAGTCTAGGCTTGGATCACTGCTTGTAGGTGTCATAGCTTTGAGTAAGTATGAATGTATAGAATATGCTGGCACTGTGTCCTCTTCAGCTGTCCATCCATCTGAAACCTCTGATGAACCCATCGAGTTTTTTTTCGTGGTGGTTGATTGTTTTGGTTTTTTGTTTGCCTTTGAAGGCATGTGGAGATAACAAAGTTGAGAGGAGTGCTCCCTGTGGCTCTCCTCAGTGAAAGAAACACAGTTGGTCTTTGTTGTTCTGCCTAGCTGCCCTCTGTTGGGTGATAGTAAAAATGGTGCTGCTATCTAGTGCTTTTCAACAGCATGCTGTAGTCGTTTTTATAAAAGCCAGATTATTAGATGTGTTTTACAGATGGGGAAACTGTGACACAACTCAGTGTAGTGACTTGTCATCTTTCCATCCACTCAGAAGGAGACTGGCCCTCTTTGATTGTTTGACCTTAGTAAAGGCAGCATTACTGCTACCGTGGCACCTTCAACTTGGAAGGTAACTCTTTCCTTCACATGTTTCTTTTTATATGCCTTTTCATCACGACATCCTTTTTTGAACATTGTAATTTATTCTGAACATTGTTCTCTGGCTCAGAAGTTTGCTAGCACTGGACTTTTCTTCTGTTTTTCTTTTTACCTGAGAAGCTCTCAGCTGGAGAAAGCAAAACAAACATTGAGTGAAGTAGATTCCAATTTTTGGTGAGAATTCCCTGAGATTAACAAGGCTTTTTTTTTTTTTAATAGCCACATATATTGTTTTTGCAAGGGTTGTTCTGCTTTCCTGTAACATGTGATTAGCTTGGTGCGCTTGAACTGATGCATTAGGAAAGATTTGAAAAACACTCCAAAATTGCATGTTAACAGTTTCTCTGGAATTCAGTAGCACTCAAATTCCACTATAGTTAATACAGAATCACAGAATCATAGAATAGTTTGGGTTGAAAGGGACCTTCACAGGTCACCTAGTCCAACCCCCCTGCAATGAGCAGGGACATCTTCAGCTAGATCGGGTTGCTCAGAACACTGTCCAGCCTGGCCTGGAATTATTGAATATTTAAATTATTGAATTGAATTGTTATTGAATATGATTATATGTTATCAGACTAGGCATGATTAAAATGTACATGTGGTATCAGTCCTCATGTCAAGATGTTCACTGACTACATGAGTTATAGCTGCTGAAACATCACCTGTAGCCATGTTATTGCATAATTACAGCTTCTGGTTTCTGTCGCTGGCAAAATAGCAAAGCACTCAGAACCTTAGGGCTGATCCTAATATAGAGGATGCCTATATATTGTAAAATTGCTAGCTTTTCAAAGTGGTTCTCAAACATTTGGATTTTTTCTGAATATATTTGTAGTCTTGATTCTGTCTGCAGATTGTTATGCAATTCCGTATGGTAACATGTCATTTATCTCTGTCCTGATGATTAGTCATCATGTACATACAGTATTTAGCACTTTTTCTGCATTGAACAAGGTTAGAGTGCAGGCATGCTTACTGCTAAAAATTGTTTAATTTGATTTGGTGAGGGTTGGAGCACCTTTCCTATGAGGACAGCCTGAGGGAGCTGGGGTTGTTCAGCCTGGAGAACAGAAAGCATCAGGGAGACTTTATAGCAGCCTTCCAGTACCTGAAGGGGGCCTATAAGAAAGCTGGAGAGGGACTTTTTACAAGGGCATGTAGTGACAGGACAGGGGTAATGGCTTTTAACTGAAAGAGGGTAGACTTAGATTAGATATTACATAAGAAAGAAATTATTCACCAGGAGGGTGGTGAGGCACCAGAACAGGTTGCCCGGAGAAGCTGTGGGTGCCCCATCCCTGGAATTGTTCAAGGCCAGGCTGGATAGGGCTTTGAGCAACCTGGTCTAGTGGAAGGTGTCCCTGCCCATGGCAGGGGGGTTGGAACTAGATGATCTTTAAGGTCCATTCCAACCCAAACGATTCTATGATTCTATGGCATTTGCTTTCTTCACAAAAGTTGCATAGTTAACTGCATGGAAGGACTGATGTCTGTGTTAAAACTATTCAATAGGATTTGCTTGAACTTAACATCTCTGTTGAGTTCACAGTCTTCTTCAATTTACTTGTGTACAAAATTGAGATAATAACCTACTGAATTTTCACTATTGTTTCAGGTTTGATTAGTAGTTGCAAAATGTTGTCATACCAATGCAAGTCAGTCAGTGAGTGAAAATAGCCCGAGAGTCAGTAAGTGCGGTAGTTGGTAGGACCAGAGTTGCCCAGCCTTGGATTTTAGTGAGGAGTAAGCAACCCATGGCATGGATGCCAGCAGTGGCTCGTAAGCAGGTGCCGAACGGTGTGCAGGAGGGCTGGCACAACACTGGGAGAAGGGCATAGCTTCTGAGAGAGGCTCAGCCTCTGACTCCTGGGAAGTGCAAAACCAAGCAGGCCACAGAAATTGCTGTCTGATGTGGAAGCAAGGTGTTAATGGAAAGGTTACTGACAGCATCTTGTCTTTTTGAAAGGTAGTGTCATCTGGCCTCTGCTGATTACCTACCAGCATGCTTAGTTTGGGATGGAAAAATACAAATCTGTTACGCTGCCCTTCTGAAGTGGACAGCCTTGCTTTGCCCAGGTCTCGGTGATAGGTGGTAGAGCTGCTCCTCCAGCAGAAAGGTCAGTAGATGGCTGTGCTTCCAGAGGCAGAGCACCTGTGCTGTGAGGCTGCGGGATTTTGTAGTTAATGCTGTTAATTGCATCAGTGCAAGGAGCTCCCAAAAAGGGATTACTGCTCTTGAGCATCCACTGAGCAAATAAAAGGTATAAAAGAATCCCCACTGCAGAGCTGGCAAAAACTATCACTGACCTGGCAAGTAATGAGCAAACAAACTAGCAAGTGTAGGAAAAACTGATGTAAGTTGTCACCTTGGGCTTTCTAACTAAGGTAGTGGCCTTCTGAGTGTTACTGGTCGCAGTGCTGTCAGTCAGGCTGACCAGAATAATGTCCCTGCTGCAGTGTTATCTAAGGGTTGCACCTCAGCCACACAAATGAGCCCTTTGCAGGACATTATTTTACTAGCACATTTTTACATTATTCTTTCTACTGACTTGAAGGTAAAAATACAGATATATGCTGACAAAGCTTATGCTGAAGAGTTCTGCTTTAGCTCTCTTATCAAAATTTAGGACTGTTGTCTACCATACAAACTCATTTTGAGAGGTATCCAACTTGAACAGTTCCAGAATCCATTTGTCATTGTTGCTTAGAAGCATTTGATGTTTTTTATGCATTTTCAATCACCGCTTACAGCACTCTGTAATATTTTCACGGCACTTGGCTTGGTGGCTGCGGTCCTTTGCTGCATAGTTGTTTGGTCTTTTTTTCTAAATTCTGCTTAAAACATTCCTTGCTTGCAGCAGCTGTGAATTGTGCCCATCAAGGTAAAAAGATAACGTTTTTATTGCTGCTGCAAATCGTTCTGCACTGGGTACCTAGCAATACAGCAACCTCAAAGCCAGCAACACTGGTTGCAAAGACTCTGTGGGGGCAAAGTGAGACTAATGCCTATTTCTAGCCCCTCTGGTGAGAAGTGCTCGGAGCAGAGAAAACCCCCTCTGTCCTCCCCAGCACGTCAAAATCTGGCAGCTAGCTGCTAATTGCCTTTACAGTAATTCACATGCCATCTGCCATTGCTGGGATCTTTTGTCGTCTATGGTAGGCTCCAGGCAGTTCCATAAACTTCATGTGGTTCTTTTGTCAGTGACACCAACTCGTGGTAATAAGAGCCACGCTGCTACATGCAGAAATTAATTAAGAAACTATTTACGTGTTGTCACCCTTTCTTTTGGCTTTGAGAGGACAGTGTTCTTTGGGATAGGGAGGGGGGAAAAAAGCAAGAAGTATTGTTTCGGTTGTGTACCACTGAGCGTTCCCCCACTCTCCCAGAAAGCATCTCATGGATGGTGGGAGAGAGCTGTCACATACAATAAAAGTGAAAAGAATTATTATGTATATGTGCATCACAGCTCATCTGCAACCCAGGGATGAGCAGAGGAGACTGTGACCTCCTTGTGCAGTGGCCAGGGAGGCAACAGGAGCCCACACTTGCTTGCTGGGAGCCTGGGCAGGGAGAGGTTAAGAGGCTGGTCTTGCTGCACCTTATATGATGGTTGCATAAGAGTGCTGATGCTGCGACTGTCAGAAACATGTGGAAAGGATGGGATTTTTCCCTTCCTCTGCTTCCTATGGCTTGAATCAGAAACTAAGTCTGAGATGCCATTGTTTACTCCTCTGTGTAGCTGAAGATTCTCAGTTCCTTGACTGCAAGGGAGCAGGGGGGCTTGTGCTTTTGTTTAATCATGCCTCATTTTGCTCTTAGTTCCTATTTATATTTTTTTCTTTATTTTTTCTCCTTTGTCTGCGTTTACATTTCGATATTCGCTATTGCTGCTACCACGGCTGTCAATAATTAAATATTTTATCAGCGTTTTCTAAAGTACCTGGATGACTGCTGAAATACCACCTTGATTTAAAGCAGTCTCTTCAAAGCAGAGATGCTGCAGAATCTTATCTGTTTATTCCGCGCCCCCCTACCCAACCCATGTTTTGAGAATGCTGGCATGCATCATCTATAAAAAGGTGCATAAACCAGCTTAATATGTTAAGATGTTAGGAAACGAGGTGGTGAGGGAGGGTGAGAGTTTGACATTATCCAGTCAGTTCATTTAAGGCTGCAATCTGAATGCTGTTTCTCCAGGCACCCAGGCATACACCGTTGGAGGGTGTTGGACACCTCAGCCAGTGCAGGCTGGCTTGCATGCTGGTGAATAAATAAATCTGGGAACAAGATGTCAGAAAGGTGACTGGAAACGCTGGCCTCCTCATTCCCCAGGCAAAGTTTTTGCTAGATGAGCCTGGGGGTCAGTTAGTTCATTTAGCATGGACAGGCAATGGCACTTCTTTATAATCCTCACTGCTCCCTCCAGGCCACTGTGTCACTGATCCTTGCTGCTGCTGCAGAGCTGCTGCTGCAGCAATTTGTTTGTTTGGGTTTTTTTTTCATTTGGCTTTGAAGCAAGAGAAGCTTTTGGTCTGCCTTTTTTATTTCTCATTAAATGCATGTAATTATCCGAGCCTGGAAAAGCAAATGGATTTCTATGACCTGGTTTGCTGGCATTGACAAGGTGATTAGAGCGATGCCTCCATCAGCCGGAGGATTCCCCCCGGGCAGGTCCGGTCCCACCAGCGCACCCCTGGCCTGCCTGACACAGCAGATGAGGACCCGCCGTTGCCAAGGAGATGGCAAATACATCTGAAATGTGGAGAGAGGGCGCTCAGTGCAGCACACCCGCTCGATGGAGACTGAATGGAGAACAAGCCGCCCACCCGGAGGACAGGACCCCTGTCAGCAGTCCCAGATGGAGTTTTAATTTCCTTGCTGTCCCCCCAGCCCTTTGACAGCGCTCCTTCCTTACAGGCAGCCACATCAAGGGTCTGAGTTGACGGCACACAGCCAGCTCTGCCTCTCTCCACGTCTCCCAAAGGCCAGGGACAGCATATTGATGGCTGTGTAAATGGGGAAGAGGGGAGGGGGACAGGGCACAAGGCTTTAATGAAGGAGTGTGCACCACTTGCCACTGGGGTTTTAGTGGGTGTCATGGGATTTGTTTGCAGCATATGCGATGCTGTTAATGATTGAAAAATTACCACAACAATTAGTCATGGATCGCTGGAAGGCAAAGCCCCCAAACACTGTGGACAATATGATTAAATCCATGTATGTGACAATTAACTCTCCTGCAGGTTTATCCACCAAGGAGATGGGAAGAAGGTGGACAGAAAAAAAATGACAGGCGAGAATAATGCGGCAGAATGGACCCGATACAGCTGGCACTATCAATTTTAATCTGACACTGAATTAATCACACTTGGATTAATCCTGTTCTTATTGCACCATTCTGGTTGCCTGTTTATTTATATTCTTCTTCCTTTGTGTGCTACATGGAGGCATGACGGATTTAATTCCTGTCCGTTCCATGTTTTTAAATTTAAAAGGCAAATCCTTCAGTCATGCCATGTTTGAGGTAGTCTGTGGTGCAATTATCTCATAAAAAATGAGCAGAGTCCAGATGCACCGTGCCATGAATCCCCTTCTGTATCACAGCTGAGTAATTCTCAATAAATATTTGTTCATCCAGTATTCTCACTGGGTAGATCTAGTACCGCCTGTTTGTCCAACCGGACAGACGTGCAGACACACAAGTAATGCATTTATGTTGCCATTAGGTAAAATCAGGTGGGTGTCCATTGGTGATTCTTGTGTTCATGATTTTATTTTGAGGGACCAAAAGCAACCCTTTTGTGATGTTTAAATGTCACGTTACTAAGAAGATTCAGACTGGAAATGTAAAAAGGTCTGGTGCAGGAACTGGAGAGAGCAGGTATAGATGATCTGACATAAAATTTTTAAAAGATTAAGATCTTTAAAGGAAAAGAAGCACTAATGGTCACTAGACACTGCCGAAGTCTTGAAAGAGAAACAGGGTCTATCAGTAGACCCTGCTCCAAATTAGCCAACTGTGTGCCCTTTCTAGCACAGTAAAGATAATTTGCCTACCACACCGTTGCTGTGCCTGTTCCGTGACAAGTCTCTCGTTCACCAAGTGGGAAGCGCAGCTTAATGGATGGGACTAGCCACAGCTTGTTTTAACCTGTAACTACTGCAGATCTCTCTCTTCTTTCTTTTCTTCCCATCCTCTCTTTCTTGGTTGTATTTTGTAATCGCTAAAGAAGATGTCTTAACTTTGAATTCAGTTTGACCTAGGAGATGCATCTAGGCATGCTGTAAAGATTCAGTTTTACTGCGAGATATTACTACTGCAGTCAGCAATGCTTATCGTTACTTTAAGTGTTCAGATTGCTGGTCTAAGTGTCATACCTCTCCTGGCTTTTAAAATCCCAGTGAAAACACTGGAGATATTTAACCGTGTTCTTCAACAAGGTGAATTAAAGACAATTGTGTTACCTTTGAAAAGACTAGGAAAATCCCTGCTGGTTTAAAATTTGAAGGTTTTTATCCAGACTCAGTCATGAGCCCTCTATGTGCCAGTAACTTGAAAACACAAAATGAAGCATAGCTGAACCGTGTTCTTTTAGAGTGATGGTTCTTGTCCTCATGTTGCCGGAGAGCACAATCTGTGCTCCTGCTCTCACTTGTGGGTTTAACCACAAAGAAATGCACAAGTCCTGTGAAGTCAGTGGATAATAAAGATATCAATGACCTTGATATGCAATTCAATGCCCAAAGAAACCTTGTCTTTCTGTTGACGATGTAGCATTCAAAAGGTGTTTTTGGGGTAGGTGCATGAAGCTAGAGGATGTGAATTTTGCTTCTTATGTCTGTTTGCATGCAAAGATAAGCACACTGCAACGTGGATAGAGTTACTATCCTATTCACTGATAGAATAGTACATCTGAAGTCAAGGTCAGATAAAACTGGCCCAGGTACCTCTAGCACACCAGAAAGTTTGCAGTAGGTTCTAGTCAGAATCTAAGTCTTACATTCAGTAGTAGTATTGGACATCATAGCCCAAATAAAGCCAAATTTGAGTCAGATGTGCTTCTTTCATATGTCTTCCAGTCATTTCTCCTACTTTATATTGTTCTTCATCTGGGGTTCATCTGGATTTGGTTGTGATTACCTTTTTTTTTTCCCCTTTATTGAAAATGTCCAGCAAAATAACAACAAAAAGTATTTCGAGCAGGGAGGGTTATAAGCTGTGTCTCCCCAAATCCTGGTGCTGGCTGATAGGTGCGGAGTGAGTAATGGATATTAGGGCTGATCTGGCAAAAGCTTGATTCTCAAATGTCCAAAGCAATAGGAAAAGAGTTTCTTTGAGGTGTAGTGGTGGTGGTGCTTTGAGGGTTTTTAAATTTCTTTTGTCATGTAGTGACATCAGTTGTAGTTTCTGATCCTCTTATGTATCTTCTGGCAGCTCAGAAGAGGTGTTGAACATATTATAAACTTGTAGCAGAGGATTGCTAGCTTCACTGGGCAACAGGGATAAAATTGACTTTACATCAATATCAAAATACTGTCTGTACAGTGACATGAAATGCTAAAAATATGAAATTAATTTCTTCTCTTATCTTCTTCGTGTTCCCCCATTCCCCTGATAATAGTCTGGTGTTTTGCAGTTTTATTTGCTGCTGCTGTTTGATGGATAACAAATACTTGCAGATTACATAACTAATTGACAACTATGGAAGTTACTTCTTTATTAAGCAATTTATCAAATGATTAGGAGACCGTTTATGTAGACTCTATTAACATAACAGCAATAGTTGAGCACATTAGTAAGAAGAAAATATAAGATATATTTTTTAAGCAAACTTTGTTTTATTTCCTCTGAGATTTTCAGTCTCAGGGGTATGGTGCATTAAAACACTGCTTGGGGCTTCTTACACTGGATGGCCCTTTGACTAAGTGCACATTATATTTTACACCAATCAAAAGTTTATTTAAACTTGATTGGGGTTCATCAGACTGATTTGCTCTGCCTGTGTTCAAAATACAGCGAGAGTGACTTGGCTTGTTTGGTTAACAAGAATTGAGCCTCGTTGTGCAATTACATCATCAGTAAGTACTACTGGTGCACTTAAAACTACAAGTGGATGCTTTGCATGTGACAGTGCTTACAGCCCATGTCAAACCTGTGAACAAGAGCATCACTAAGCATTTTGTGCATGTGGGTGTTGGGGTCAAGGAGCGAGGTGGAGTGTGTGTAGATGTTGAATGCTTGGATCAATGTGCAGATCGAACTCATGTTTGCTCACTGGCAGAAGAGACGAGCTTGAAATGGAGGCGAGGTAAGAGGGCTGCAAACAGGACAGTAAATGTTTTGAGTGCGCGGTGCTTGAGGGTGATACGGTGAACTCTCTGGTACTCAGACCTGAACCACTGAGGTGATTCTTCTGATCTTTCCAGTGAGGATGTTTCCTCCCTAGACAACGTTCAAGCCATGGTCTGCAAAGAAAAACAATTATTTTTTTCCATTTTCTCCTGCCTCAGTATGTGTTTTTCATGTTCTTTTGCATACATGTAACTGGATGGGAACGACGCAGCAGCTCACGTGCCAAAAATATCTCAGTGTAGCTGTGAGGATAGAATTACTTAAGGTACTTTAGTGTCAAAGAGAGTATATTAATCCAAGGGTCTCTCTGAATAAGCACAAGAAGAAGCAGAACACGAAGTAAAAGGCCCCAAAACTTTGGAATTAAAACTGCTGACAGAGCATTCACATTCTGCTTCTCTTCCCTGCCGCCACCTCCTCTCCTAACTGAAGCAAAATTTTCCTTTTTCATTTTTTCTCTTTGTGTTTGGCAGCAAAACACTACCTGGGTCCCCACCTGAATGTTAAATATTCTTCTCGGAGGGTCAAATGAAAGTGAAGTGACAAGAATAAGCACGGGATTGAATGTGTGGAGAAAATGCCATGCTTCTGTTGGTTCAGCGTTAATAGTTCTTTTATACAATGTATGCTTAAGAATTCAAAAGACCCTTTTGCATTATTAATGTACCTCTAGCTTGGCCATCCTATGGAGAGTAATGAAGAGGATTGTATATATTGACACAAATATCGCTGCCCCTGTTTGACAGTGGTGTGTTAGCTTTGGCTGTGCACTCACTGGTAGTTGCAAGCCAGCTCCAGTCTGGAAGCCAGTAAGACACATTAGCATTTGGCACTGCCTCTGCCAATAAGTTCTGTCTTTCTGGATTTTGTGTTGCTGGAATATTGTCTCTAATTTGAGGAAAATTTGAGCAGGGGAAGAGGTAGGAGACATAGAACATTTCTCTTTTTGGAGGGTGTTTCTTTTTTATCTCCTTTTGGGCAACAAGTTGGTGGTAATTAAAGCAATTTTTGGCCCTGTGAAACAAAGCCTAAAGGATGATATTGCTGTTCCTTGGGGCAGTGCAAAACAATTTCCTGTGGTCTTTATTTTATTTAAGTTTCATTTGTAAGAGTTTAGACCATTACTTGAAAAAGTTTCATGATTTGTGGACACAACTGTATCTACAAGTGCAGAATAGGATCTACAAGTGGGGAGATGGGGTGAATGAAAAGGGAGAGTATCGTATTTTACCCCATGGTTTCATGATGCACTTGTGATAGTAAGGGTGTAAGCAAGGATGTAGTAAGCCAACAAAGAGGTACAAGATTAGGTTCTCAGCTAGGTGCTTTCATGTGTTCTTTAGCCAACAAAGAAAGAGAGCAGATTCTAGACAAAACAGACAAAAGCTGGTCTTTCTTTCAATACTGATGCTACTTAGGAATATCAGAGCCAAGTTATAGTTCTATATTCCTCTGAAACAGTTGTAAAAAAAAAAAAAGCAGACAATATATAAAAATATGTAACTGTATGTTTATTTATGTGCATCTATATGTGTTTATATATTTGAACACATACACAAACTCTTCCAATTTTTGAAGTACTAGAAATGTTTTCTACAGATGAAATTGGAGTAAAGACTGTGGGTGTTAGTACTAGACTTTCTTAAAACTCATATGTGGGATCAGATGACTAAACAAGTAGAGAGGAAATAGAAATGATTTTCTGAAAGCTATGTCATTTGTTTTTACTTAATATACCTGACCAGGTAATGTATTTGATTGAAAAGCCTTGCTTATTCATGTGTGGTTTAATTACATACACACTGCTACTATTAAATTTTCTGAAAGCATGTAATATAAGAGTTAGTATATACTTTTGATACTTAATTTGTATATGCTATGAAGTTGGTGCAAAAGTAATTGTGGTTTTGGACCGTGAATTTTAAATCTTTATACCTGGGCTCAAGCCTATCTTTATTAATCAAAATAGGAACCATTACAATCAACACATTTTTGCCAATGAGAAATAAGTTTTTTAATTCCTGTAGCATAAAAATCCATGTTTTGGGATTCAATGAACTCTTGGAAAGCATTTTGTGCACCCTGCTGGTTGTGGAAGCATTTTTGCTGCAAGAAGTTGTTGAGATGCTTGAAAAAGTGGCATTTGGTTGGTGAGAGGTCAGGTGAATATGGTGCATGAGGCAAAACTTTGTAGTCCAATGCATTAAACTTTTGAAGCATTGGTTGTGTGACATGCGGTCAGGCATTGTCATGGAGAAGAATTGGGCCCTTTCTGTAGGCGTTGCAGTTTTTGGTGCATCTCATTGATTTGCTGAGCATACTTCTCAGATACAATGGTTTTGCTGGGATTCAGAAAACTGTAGTGCATCAGACTGGCAGCAGACCACCAAACAGTGACTGTGACCTTTTTTTGGTGCAAGTTTGGTTTTGGGAAGTACTTTGGAGGTTCTTCTCGATCCAACCACTGAGCCGGTTGTTCTATAAAATCTGCTTTTTGTCACACGTCACAACCCAATCGAGAAATGGTTTGTTATGGTTGCATAGAATAAGAGAAGACAACACTTCAAAATACAATTTTTTTCATTTTTGGTCAGCTCATGAGGCTCTTATCGATTTTTTTCATGTTTCCAATTTGCTTCAAATGCCAAACAACTGTAGAATGATCAGTGTTGGGTTCTTCAGCAACTTCTTACGTGGTTGTAAGAGGATCGGCTTTGATGATTGCTCTGAATTGGTTGTTGTCAACTTCCGATGGCCAGTGACTATGCGCCTCATCTTCAAGGCTCTCATCTCCTTTGTGAAACTTCTTGAACCACCACTGCACTGTATGTTCATTAGCAGTACCTGGGCCAAATGCATTGTTGATGTTGCGAGTTGTCTCCACTGCAGTTTTGAACTCAAATAAGAAAATCGCTCATATTTGCTTTTTGTCCAACATCATTTCCATAGGCTAAAATAAATATAAAATAGAAAGCAAGTAATAAGTCAGTAGCAAGAAAAACCCATAAAGCGAGAAAAGCACATGAAAATTATGTATAACATAAGCACATTTATTTCAGAATATATTCCAATATCAAACAGCAAATTTCAACAAAGCAAAAAACGCAAGTACTTTTGCACCAACCTTTCTGAAATCATTGATAAATAGGATGCAGGTTTTCAGGAGAAAATATCCTGTATATACTTTTGTTTCTTAATTTGCATATGCTACAGCTTTCTGAAGACACTGATAAATAGGATAGGTGATACTAATATGAAATCCATTTGTTTGATAGACATATTGTTTTTGTGCTTTCTGTCACACTGATGATGAGCTAGTCAATTTTGCGTTGTATGAATTGTTTATTACAGGCAAAGAAAGTATATGTGTTCTATGTGTTTATATATTGCCAAGTAGGAGTCTTAGAAGAAACAGATCTGCCTTTAAAGCTTTTCCTGGTAGCAGCAGCAGCAGCATCGTGTGGTACCAGTGAGCACTGGGTAATTCACCTGCCTGCTTCTGTACTAGCTGCGCACCTCCATGATTACTCCCCACCTTGGTTTCAAAAGAGCCCAAGTACTACAGCCTTGAAAAAGTACTGGGTGTGTATCTTTGAGGCATGGAAAATTACAGTTGCTAGTGCAGTTAGGCATTTGTATAGGACCAATGCTTGAACAGCCTGATACAAGGAGTGTGTGCACTTATGATGTTTTCTCACAGCATGTTGTGCTGTGCATGGAACTATTTGGCTCTCAGGAAATGGAAGTATATTAAAAATACTTTTAACATTTGCTGTTTACCACTCCTAGCTGGCTTAAAGACATCCACCCTTCTTAAGCAGATTTGTCCGGCTGATTAGCTAGGGAAGAAAAAAATAATAAAAAAAATCTCTTGGAGACCTTTGCGAGGTCATTAGTGAAGCTTGCTTTTCAGAACGTGAATATGCCACCTGCCTTCCATAGCCCATGGGAGCCTAAAGGCAGCGACTGTCTCAGAGCACACGGCAGAATAGCATCTGCACACTGCCAGACTGGTCGGCTAACAGCCAAGGGAAAGAGAGAATTGATGCCAGGGGTGAAGAGAAATGCTGAAACCTTGCAAAGTGTTAAGCAGTGTTCACCTATTTATTAGACACTTAATGCTGCCTGTAACGTTACCAGTGGAGGATAAAAGAAGTGGAGCATGTTGTAGATTGTTAATTGGTCTTAGAGCTGCATGTTGTAATTACTAGCTCACTTTCTTCTCTACAAAGGAAAAAAATATCCCATCAGGGACCAAAGCGGAGACAGGTTTCATCTGCTAAAAATCACATTATGTTTTAAATGTTTCTGTTATTTTTTTTATTTAAGATAGAAAAATATTTTTCTGTCAGACTGGTGACCTACAAGGAGTTCTCACCTGATTTTGACACCTTAATGATCATCCTATGTAGGTGGTGGGGTAGAAACCAGGGATTTTCTGTGTGCTTTGAACTAGGTTGCGGGGCATGCATTTGTCTCTAGGAGAATGAGGGAGGTCATTTCAGTAGTCTGTAGTTCTGCTTTTCATGATAAATTGAGAGTTATATCTCTGTGTACAGACATTTTGTAGGTTTGCACACTGTGCAGATGTGTTGGTGAGACCAACAGACAGAACCATACATAAGAGACATGAAGGGCAGAGCCATGAGTGAAGTTGTGATATTTTGTATTACATGATAAGATGTAATAAATATTACATTATATATGCTGCATCTGGAAATGTATAACTTGTATTTTGCCCTTTAGTTCCATCTCTGCTGAAGCTTTATTTATATCACTTATCCCAGGGCTGGCAGCTTTTTTTTTTTTTTAATCTCTGTGTAAAGCTGCTGCATAAGAAACATCTGGGTTTTTTTGCTGTCCCTGGTAGATTTTTCCCCTCAAGGTTGTGTTACTCAGAGATCTAATACTTCATCTCCAGTCTCTGAAAGCTTTCCAGACTGAAATGTCACAACCCGTCACAAGAACATGCATGTGTCATTCATCTCTTCCATTATCCTGTCTTGCGCAAGGCAAATGTTTAAAGGATGTATAAAGGTGTGGGGAGAGATCTTTGGTTGGTGCAGATTGTTGTGAACCGAGCACAAACTGAACATCTGCCTTTTTAGTTGCTCTCCTCTCAGTGTCTTGCGGTGTCTAAGGATATACAAACACACCCTATCCAACACTATCCCTAGTTAACTGGTGGAACGCAGAGCATGCAACAATACTAGTCCTGTTTGTATCTCTCGTGGTAGAAGTATAAATGACATTTTTCAAATGTTTTGCAGGGAACACACATTCTGTATGTGTAATATGATAGTGTTTTAAAAATGATTCCAAAAAGAAGTTGTTTAAAGTCATGTGCTGGAAATACACAAGGTGATTAGTTAATTTTTTTGTGTGTGATTTTTATTGAGGATGTGTAATTTTCAGTTGACTGTTAATTGACTTTAAAAATCTTAATCTTCCTGTAGGAATAAGTTACTTCTTTTTCCTCTGAGAGCTTACATTTCACCATTATGGCCTTGCAGTTTGGTCCTCTCTGAGTATCCAGCTTGTGCAAACTCTAGATACTTTGTCCAGCCACACATTCTCAGCCGTGCTTCTGTTTACTCCATGCTTTGCAGGCTAAGGACAAAAACAAATGCAACATTGAACAGGAGATAAAATTGCCAGCTGTTCTAATTGGCTCCTTATTCTTGGGAGATGACCTCTCAAATAAATCAATTCACAATAGTAAGAAAGAGAATGGTTGATATTTCTGCTATCTGACAGTTAAACACAATATTTTGCCAAGTATTGTCTAGGTAAAGATTTCACTCTTACTTTAAATGAGAAGTAGTTTTTCAGGCCTGTCTGCTTGCTGCAGGTTGACTGTAATGGGTTAGTAAACCCTTCTTCTAAAACTAGATTCCCTGATGCTGATGAACAGATTGGGGAGGGCAGGGGGGCAGGTAAAAGGGGATGACTATCTCATTCCCATTGGTACCATTAAGTGCAGTAATCTCATCACATGAAACAGGAGTAGGTTTGCAGCCCTCCCTCCTCATCGTGATTGTTTCCACCAGCCCCAACTTGTGCTTGCAATATGGAAAAGACAAATGTAGCCCACACATTTGCTTTTACCCCATCTATCCCTGCCCTTCATGTTCCCCCAGCAGGCACAAGGACCTGCTTCACCAGCCCCAGCTCAGCTTTCCACCCGCTGGTGGAGCAGATTTACCTCCCACACCAGCTGTAACTTTGGCTTCCCTTCCAGCCTTGTTGGCATTTAGGGCAGAGGTGGGTAGAACATATTAAAATAAACTTTTGGCTCGGTTGAATGGTAAAGTCATACTAAACCCCATGTATTATATGGCCTTATAGAAGCTTCAGGTGGAAAACATTATTTCCATTATGCCTTTTTTTTTCTTTTTTTTCATATCTAGAAACAAATGAAGCTGTATGTTGGAATGAGTTCTTCCTTCATAAGAAACCTTGTCTGTAGCTAAGGACTCAATGCATAAATACTTCTTGCTTGCTTAAAATAAAGACAGTGGCTTGACAATAAATTACTTGGAATTTCCTTCCTAGCTTATCTGACAACTTACCATGGTAGTGTTTGCTTGCTAAAATGCACACTTCGCTAAGAGACAGGACAAGCTTCCAACTATGCATGCAGAAAGCACTTGAATTTGAATTTCAATTAATTCACGTACAGCATGAAATAAAAATGTCATGTTTGGAGGAGGGTTATTGTTGTTTATGCAGTTTTGCTAGAAGACTTGCAGAATAAATGATTGGCTTGTACTACAGCACAGTATTAGAGCAAGAAGTGATTGCATTATTAGCTGACAAGTCTTGAGTGGCCTGGATGCTTTAGTTTGCTCCCATGTAAAACTGCTTTGAAGATTACGGGTCTGTCTGTTACGCCTCTCATCCTTTTTTAACATCATATTCAGGTAGCTGTTACAACATTACTTGCCCTGAGATAATTCATTGAGCTATCAGCTATAAATATTTGTTCAACCTAAGGAGGCCAGGCAAGCATAAGAGAAAAAAGGTCAGATCATGAGGGAGAATATTCTGTGGCCTGAGTTTTTGAGTAAATTAGTATTTTACTTTTGTTCATAAAGGAATTACAGTCGGAGCTATATCGATTAGTGTGTGTCTACGTGCACGTGCTCTTGATTGCTTGGCAGCCAGACTCCGCTTCGATTTTTGGATTGGCAGAAGTAATGATGCCAGAAGACCCAAGTGCAGGAGAATAAGTGGCCCCCAAAGGGCTTTGCTGCTACTAAACATCAGCAGAAACAGCTATGCATCCAAGCATGCACAGCTTCCATGAGGTGAAGACACTAGTTGACAGGACAAGGTTTAGGACTGCTAAGATTTTTTTTTTTCTTCTCATTAAAATGTTGGGTTTTTGAGCTGAAAAAGTTATTTTTATTCAAAATTGAAACCTGTAGAAAGAACCTGATTGATTTCTGAGGGAATATTCGTGTTGGATTGTTCAAAAAAAAAAGTTTTATCAATTTTGACACTTTTTGAGATGAAATGTTTTGATTTTTTTCATTGCAAACCATACTGAGGGGTACAATATCACCTTTTCTGAATGTTGTTTCTAAAATATGCTGAAAAAAAGCTTTTAAAGATTAGCTTTATTATTAATTGACTGATTTTATACCACTGTTTGGAGGAGCAGCCCAAGAGAAACGGTAGTATATAAGTGCTCATATGGTTAGACTAGATGACCTTTTGAGGTCACATCCATCCTGAATGATTTTATCATCCCAGATGACAGTACATGAGGACAATGCTTCTTTTCTGCTTCTGTGTGTTCTTGACTCTTATGGAGACAGTCTCAAGGAGCTGCTGTAAAACACTGTGATCTGACCCAGAGTACTGTAGCATCATACCAAAGCATCGGATGCTTCAATGTGAAAGAGCAAACAAAAGGACTGGGCAGCAGAAGGGAGAATTCTGTCAAACTCGAACAAGAAAGGGAGGGGATGCTTTGAGACCTCCGGTATATCATGTATGTTGTGCATTAACCCCAGATGGCAACAACACACCACACACCTCACTTCCCCCGGGTGGGATGGGGGAGAGAATTGGAAAAGTGAGAAAACTCATATGTTGAGATAAAGACAGTTTAACAGGTAAAAGCCATATGCACAAGCAAAGCAAAATAAGGATTTCATTCACTATTTTCCATGAGCAGGCAAATGTTGAGCCATCCTCAGGAAAGCGAGACTCCATCACATGTAATGGTTGTTTGGGAAGACAAACATCGTCACTCGGAATATTTTTCCTTTCTTCTTCTTCCGTCAGCTTTTATACTGAGCACGATGTCATATGGTATGGAATATCCCTTTGGGGTCAGCTGTCCTGGCTGTCCCCCCTCCCAGCTTCTTATGCATCTGACATGATGTGAGAAGCTGAAAGGTCATTGACTGCTTAGTAACAACTGAAACATCCGTGTGTTACCAACATGATTCTCATTCTAAATCCAAACCACAGTGCTATACCAGCTACTGGTAAGAAAATTAACTCTATCCCAGCAGAAATCAGGACAATGTATTAATGACTTTGGGAAGATTCTCATCCATCTGCTTGGGGGCTGAATTTGCTAGACAAAAGAGATGAGGTGCAGGTATTAAGAGGAGATGTATCTCTGCAGCTGAGCCCTACGTGAGATGTGAATGAATCACTGTCTTTAAAGATGGAAAAGAATGGTAGCTTTAATTAAAAAGTAGAGAATATGAATTACTGTTTATAGATCAGTTAATTGATATATAAGTATGACATCCATTTTTTTCCATCAAGAACATACTTTTTTGGTTGACTAAACTGTCGTTACTTACAAAATACACCAGTGCTGTTCCACATTCTGACAGGCTTTCCATTGGATGACGCCATAGGATTGTATACACAGGAGTTGTGCAAGGGTCTTCCCCTGCTTGCTGCATGGGCACATTGAATGTTTAGTTTTGCTTTTTTACCTCAGTTTTGCAAAGTCCGTTTGAGGCTTTTGTTTTCGCTGATGACCTACGTAATTTAAAATCCCCCAGATTCCAAACCGATGGGAGTTTGAGTCTCTTCAAGGAGAATGAAAACCAGCACTTTTGTATTGATATGATAGTATTAGTGAAAAACACCCAGAGAGCGGTCAATCTCTGACATGTACACTTCCACTTAAGCCACTTACAACTCTTCCTTCCTTTGGGTTAAATGATCTCTATTTGTTGTTGTGTTTGGTTTGATTTTTTTCTTTTTCTTTTTGCTTTGTGTTGGTTTTTGTTTGTTGTGTTTGGTTTTTTTGATCAGCCATTCAGTTGGGTGATTTGCCAAGGTTACTGCATTGTCAGTCTGTTTTCTTCTTCATAGACAAAAAATATTTGTAAAAGTTGAATTTAACAGGGAGGAGGTGGGGAAAATGTTCTTTTTTCCCTGGCAATGGAATGTGTGAAGTTTATCTCCAGAGTTTTCACATGGAAGAAAACTGGTGTATCCTTTCTAGGTTCATCCTTGAGATGTCCTTTTATGAAGAGCATATGTGCTGAAATCCATTGATACTTCCAGCAGCTGAAAACTTAATAAAAAAAGATGTAGTGATTTTTAATTGAACTAAATGCATTGTCCTACACACAAGATGTTATTTAAACTTGTAGAAGCAAGGACAATAAATGACAATGATGCATAATGACATGTTAGTAAATTTATGGTGGCACCCACTCCTTGTTAAGCACTTACTGCACAGTCTCAAATGACAATCAGATTCTCTGAAGACTTTGCAGTGTAAAAATAGATGTATGAATGATCTACTAATGGGATGCCAGAAAACTAGCCCTTAGTGGCTTACAGGTCTGTTTATACATGTTGAGAGTGCATCTTTGATAGTTTTTGGAGCCAAGGCATGGAAGCCTTCATTATGAAGAAAAAAGCCAGAAAGATATGAGCAGTAAATTGAGATATACCAAACTGGCCATAATATAGTCTGTCCAAACTAGTCTTTCCTTATATCTGTATTTCACCTTAGGCTTTGCTTCTGGCACTCAGCATCACTTAGGCAAAGTCTTTGGTCACATTAATTTTTCAAACCTTGTAGTTGGTTGAGCAAGTTGAGGATGGGAAGGAAATCTTCAAAAGCTTGGGTAAAAGCAGTACTATAGGAGTTGGTGTTAAACATGTTGCCTTTGATTCTTAATTTCTCCATGAGCTTTTGCTCATGTCTACAGAGGAGGGTTTCTATCACAGCAATAGTCAGTTAGGCATGAGGCTCAGACTACAGGGGATTTGGGGGATTCAGGATAGGAAGCACTGGCAGATTTTGGCAATTCTCATAGAACAGGAAAGCTATTTTTTCTAATTTACCAAAGCTGTGTGCCAATGTCTTAATTTGACTTTGCAGGCAGTATAATATTAAACATGTGCCTTTTTAAGCATAACTTAAAACCATTCATCAAAGTGGGGAAAAAAAATGAGCTGAAAATGTGGATTTATAATAGTGGCATATTGGACCAAGACTGTGCAGTCTGTAAGATGGAAGGAGTACATGCTTTCAAGAGCAGCAGCACTGAAAATATTGGGTGAGGATTAAAATATATCTTCCTGATCTTCTGTTATGTTGCCTGAATAGGCTCATATCACTTTGAGGTAATGTGCTGTAGTTCCAATAAAGACTGTGTAATCTTTGGGTAGTGTCTTAGTGATTTCTTTCTCCTAAAACCTGTTGATAACTTGTAATGAAAAGAAAGAAGGGAGAGGGATCTTCTTCAATTGCTAAAAGACCCGTGTGAGAGCTGGGTCCCACATGCTGCCTTGGCACAGGACCGAGGTGATTCCTGCCCTGAGGGTTTCAAGGACGTTCCAGCTGAAGACTCCGGTGATATGTCCTTCTACAAGGCTGAGTTGTTCTAGCCAAAATGGTCCCTGACCCGAGGAGTTTGTTTTCTTGCCTTGCCAGGCTTTTCTTTTCCTTCATAGAATCATAGAATAGCTTGGATTGAAAGGGACCTTCAAAGGTCATCTAGTCCAACTTCCCTGCCATGAGCAGGGACATCTTCAACTAGATCAGGTTGCTCAGAGCCCTGTCCAGCCTGGCCTGGGATGTCTCCAGGGACAGGGCATCTACCTGGGCCAGTGTTTTACCATCTTTATTGTAAAAAGCTTCTTCCTCATGTCTAGCCTGAATATGCCCTCCTTTACTTTAAAACCATTACCCCTTGTCCTATTGCAACAGGCCCTGGTAAAAAGTCTGTTCCCATCTTTCCTCTATCTTTCTATAGGCCCCTTTTAAGTACTGAAAGGCCGCAATAAGGTCTCCCTGAAGCCTTCTCTTCTCAACCCCGACTTTCTCAGCCTGTCCTCACAGGAGAGGTGTTCCAGCCCTCTAACCATTTTTGTGGCCTCCTCTGGTCCCTCTCCAACAGGTCCATGTCTTTCCTGTACATGGCCGGTCCCTCACTTGGCTGGAACGCATGAGGCAATAGGTGTATATTTTATCAGCTGGATCTGGCTGGTGAAGCTTGGTTAAGGTCCAGTCACCCACATATCTGTGCTGGCAGACGCAGGGGGAGAGCAGGAGGTACCCTGTGCTCCAGGCACTTGCAAGGGGAAGGCTGTGACAAGCAACTGAGGGGCAGCGACCAGCTCTTCTGCCGCCGCCATGGAGCAGTGAGGATACCTGAGTCCAGAAGCCTGAGGTAACTTGAGCCTCCTGATCCTTCCAGTGCAACGCCCTGACCAGAAGCTGACAGTCAGGAGGTGAAGGTGGGTGCTTGAGTGCGTACCAGCTTCATTTGTGCTCCCTAGGGGCCAAGGGGGTGTTTGAGGAGGGTCTGGGCACAGGGTGAGGAGGATGGAGCAGGAATGGCCCCTGTGTTTCTTACAGAGGGCTACTGCTGAGCTTGCTCTCATTCCTGAGGCTGAAGGTTTGCCTTTGTGAGCTTTCTGATAAATGACCTTGGAACTAAGGGGGATTTTGTTTGTTTTTGGTGAGGTTTTTTTTGTGGGGGCTTTTTTTTTTTTTTCTTTTCCCCCAAGTTATTTTATGATTGTCCTTACCTTTCCTCTCTGTGCTGGTGCACACTATTACAAAATGACAGACCTGCCGGCAGCCAGCCTGCTTTCTGGATTACTTGCCAGAGCTTCTGCTAGTGCTTTATCCTCTGTGCACATCACTAAATGCTCTGCTTTTGCATCTGAAAATGTCTTAGAGTCTTCGCAATCTTGTGTTAACCTTCTTTTGAGGAGGGGGATTTAAAAGTATCTGGTTTAGTGTCAGCATTTGTAGTAATAGTAGGACTTTCTTTTAAGAAAGCTTCCAAATTCACCGCACTTAAATGTACAACTTTTTTGCATCTCTGCTACCACTCCCTGCTCTTCAGAATTATCCTGTGACTTTGTTCCTTTGTCCTTGATTTTTTTTTCCTTTTTTTTTCCTTTCTTCTAACAGCAGTTGTTCCTGATTTTTCTGTGCCAGAAAGTTTAGAAGAATGATCTTCTGCGGCAATATAACGCTTGTCAGCTCTTTCCAATCCTGAGTTTTAATGAACAGTTTAGTTCTTTGCCTTTGTGCTTCTGCCTCTGCTGTTTTACTGCTATGCTGAAGCTTTCCCTGTGTGAGCAAAGAAGTGCCTGGCAGAAAGACTGGATTTCTGTCTTTCCTGCCTAAATAATTCTCTCTGACTGTGTTTATCCAGCCCCTTCTTTCTCATTCTTTCTTTGCCTTCCTAAGAAAGCTGAAGAGAAATGTCACATCCCTAGGCCCCTTTATACTCGTTTGTGTATCCGTATTATAACAGCAGTGCTTAGCACTTGCATAATCTTGCTCCCCTGCATAATCACTGCAATCATTTATGCATCTGTTTTGTAACAGGAGAGGGTCAGATTCAAAGGTTGAGTGGAGCAGTTCTGGCTCTCCACCACATTTGCTTGTTCGGCTATCGCTTGCCATCATTCTTTGGCATTTATTGTATGTAGTGTTTTATGTGTCAAAACACCAGGAGCCAAAGTCTTGCAGATTTGAGGACTACCTTGGATTTTTGTGGAGGCAGCACAAAATGTGGAATCAGCACAGGAGGTAGCCCAGCTTTGGGACGGGGCAGCAGAGTAGGGGTGACACAGCTGGGTTCAGGTTTGTTCTCTCTCTCATCGTTTTTGGCAAGGTGAGCAGGTGGTGTTTATACTTGGAGGAGGGAAAGCTGAGACCTAGTGCTGAAATTGCCTTCCTGAGCCACAGATTGTGGGGTGACTCGAGAGCTGGTGAGTTCCTGGCTGTCCTCTGCTCACCTCTCCAGACTCCTGCTGCACTGCAGATAAGCTTGGGAGGCTTAAAGGCCCTTTTTCCTAATCTGAGGGTTGATAAACTGGTAGAGGGAGCATTTCCTCACAGGTTTCTATATTAAGGAACCATTTGGATGCTAGCTGCAGCAAGCAGAGATTCTACAGAGACAGTGTGAGCTATGTCTGTGTTAAAGAGGTCAAAGAGCTGCATCATCTGTAGTCATTACTGCACAGCGCTGTGCGGGGAGTGCAGCGCCAGAGCTGGCACCCTGGAGGAGCATCTCTGGGTGGAGCTCTCTTCCTCCTCCATCACTCTTTTCGCTTCTCAGTGTTGACCTAGTTTATTAGTGTTAATTTTATTAGTGCATCTGCTTCATTTTTGTTATTATTAAATGCTTTTGGGGCTTCATAATTTGATTATTTCAGTGCCATTCTCGATATAATTGAAGCCCGAATGAATGTAGCCTGAAAACATACTTTATTCTAACTTGATAAATCTTGTACAGCTAAACCAATTTATGTTAATACTTTTTGCTTTTTTTGCAACCTTGTGCTTATGTAATTTGCTTAGTGGTGTTGTTTTTTTTTTTTTTTACCCAGAGTGCCTGAAACTGTGGCATATATCTTTACTAGGTCTCTTTCTGTCTGAAAGTTTTAAACATTTTATGTTTAGTGCATTATATAACATATCCCATCTCCGTAATAGGAGGCTGACAATTCAATTAGACATACATTGATTGTCCCCATCCATTCATTTGCATCGTTGCCTCCTGCTGTGCTAGCTTCTTTTATGAAACCTTTTAATGTCTGCCCTTTCACATTATTGCTAGTTCATTTCGGCTCAGGTGCTATGATGCTTTCCTCATTCCCTGTCTGTGCCACAACATTCATAGCCTTTCATTTTCTCCTTCCTTCCTTCCTTCCTTCCTTCCTTCCTTCCTTCCTTCCTTCCTTCCTTCCTTCCTTCCTTCCTTCCTTCCTTCCTTCCTTCCTCCCTTCCTCCCTTCCTCCCTTCCTCCCTTCCTCCCTTCCTCCCTTCCTCCCTTCCTCCCTTCCTCCCTTCCTCCCTTCCTCCCTCCCTTCCTCCCTCCCTCCCTTCCTCCCTCCCTTCCTCCCTGCCTCCCTCCCTCCCTGCCTCCCTCCCTGCCTCCCTCCCTCCCTGCCTCCCTCCCTGCCTCCCTCCCTGCCTCCCTTCCTTCCCTGCCTCCCTCCCTTCCTCCCTTCCCCTCTCTCTTTCTCTTTCTTTCTCTTTCTCTTTCTCTTTCTCTTTCTCTTTCTCTTTCTCTTTCTCTTTCTCTTTCTCTTTCTCTTTCTCTTTCTCTTTCTCTTTCTCTTTCTCTTTCTCTCCCCTTCTCCTTCTCCCCTTCTCCTTCTCCCCTTCTCCTTCTCCCCTTCTCCTTGTCCCCTTCTCCATCTCCTTTTCTTTCTTTCTCATTCTCTCTCTCTCGTTCTCTTTCTGTCTTTCTCTTCTGGAAAGAACCCACCTCCCCACAAAAAAAAATAATAATCTGCACTTCTGATGCTTTTCCTGGGCAGGTCATTTTGATTCCTTGGTCAGCTTGTTTGCACTGAGGTGAGTCTGAGAAGTATGGCACGATCCTTTTCTTCTGCCTAAACAGATTCATACACACTCACTGAACAGATGGGGAAGCAAGAGGATTAATGCACCGCTTACCTCCTTTGGGATGCTGGCAATGTGCAGGCAGTGCTCATGGCTTCTCAGGAAGGTGGCTTTGACTTCTACTTTTTGTGAACAGGAGGGAAATGAAACTGAGATTGGGTTGGTGAGCACCTCCCCAAGGAGGTCCAGGGGTCTTGCCAGAACCTGTGAGCCCCAAGGGATCAGGACCCTCCTGGGTTGAAAGGCCTGAAACTGTTGCTGGCTCACCACGAAGCAACTGAGGAGTCCTTTCAAACCTTGAGCAAAGTCTTGCTGTAGATTTAGTCCTAAAAATGTAATGGTTCACTTTCCTAAGCCTGTCCTTACTTGTTCCTGAATCTCTAGCAGTGGTTTTATGGTAGTTTAACTGTCTTATTTTAGGTATTATATATAACATACCTTTTCATAGATCATTGGCACAGTTGTATTGCAGTTAGGAAGGATTTCAATCTCAGCTTAGCTGAGCGCTTATTTTGATATCCTTGATGATAGCTTGCAGAGTTTTATAGAGCTCTGACTTAGCAGAATAATGCCGTAGAGCTTTTGCATCAGGAAACTGAGAAAACCTGACATCTGCTTGGACAAGGAGTAGCAATGGTAGTAGAAGCAAAGGACTGTCAAGCATTTTCTGATGGCCCAGAGAGTTTCTGTTACTACTTTGGATCAAACATGATGTACTCATGTGAGGTACAAAGTTATAGCATCCAGTTGTCTGTGCTGTGGCATTTGTCTCTTTCATTTTCCATGTAATCAGAAGTCATAGACTTGATTGTATTTGTTTTCTTTCTTCAGTGTGAATTGAAACACTAGTGAGAGTTTATTATGGTGCAAAAAGGGCTTGAAACCTTGCCAGAGATTTTTCTGTAATTAAAAATGGAATTGGAAATATCAACACCTTTTCTGTTTGTTGTACTGATGCCTCTCAATTTTCTGATAAATATCAGGGCTGCGACAAATAAGGAACCAGGGGAGTCAGTGGCTCGAGGGATTAGTCATTGGGTTCAGAACCTTTCACCTTCAGGTTGCCAGTCTGCATCTGGCCCGGGTTGGTAGTGACCAAAAATCACTGTCTGGCTGCTGCTCAATGACCTGTGTGAAATGCATTTGTATTTCCAGGCGGGGTATGTCACCAGCCCCTCGGAACAATTGCCAGTGATCTGTGATGGTTTTCTCAGGGAGGCCAAAAACAAATCAACCACTTTCTTGTGGAAGAACCACCCCAAGAACAGAGTGATGCCAGAAGCTCTTGTCATGCCTGTCTCAGATGTATGGGCCCTCTGCAATATGCAGGTGATCTTGGTGAAGGGAGTTTGTTGGCTGAGTACCTCTTATTAATAATATTGGTACCTTTAAAATATGTTCAGAAATAACCTCTAATGCAGAACAACTAGGAAGTGTTCCACATCACGTTTCACTGAGTAGGAAAATTTCCTCACATCCTTAATTATTAAGGTAATATTCCCTGACAGGTAACATGGTCTAAAACTTCAAGGAAAAAAATATAAATACTCTAAGCTAGTATTATATTAGTGTAATGCACAGTTGGATATATGTTTTTCATTTTAAGATATGGCTACTGAAATTTCAGTTTGAATGAACATGTTAGTTCTCTCCTGAAGTACTTGCCAAAAATCTTTGTGAAATCAAGTGATTTCACTTACAGGACAAGGAAAGATGTTTATTTTTCAATGTAAGGAAGCATTTGGCATACACCACCTCAAGCATTCACTGCATGGTATGTGTACTGAGTTGCACCTATGAAACAAGTAGGGAAAATGGTTTTTTTGATCACATGAAGCAAGGAAGCAATTTGTGTAGTGGTTTTTCTTTATGGCAGAGATGTTTTAGGCAGTTGACAGAGATGAAAGGTTGCCCACAGTAAAATGGATCATTCTGTGCACATTGATGAACTACATGGTGATAGTGTCTTATAGAGATGCTACTTGTGGTTTCACATTTTGCAACAAGATTTCTAAGACAGTAAGAGTGAGTCACACAAGAAAAGTGGAGACTGCACCCAGCCGTATTACATAGATCAGGGTTTTAAAGGTAGGTGGACTTCTTACTTAGTAGGAATTGAAGCATTTAATTCCAGTGGAAAGGTTTAGGCTTGTTATTTCGTATGTCTTGAGCTGGTCAGTATATGGTCAGTAAACTCTGCTAATGATATTTAGTATTTATAGTTTTCTGCAGAGTGGAAGACAGACAGAAAAGGCTGCTCTGGAACCTAGGTTTGCAAAGGTGTCAGACATGTTGCAATGCTCAAGTAGGTTTTTAGGTCCTGACAAATGAAATGGGAATTTTCCTGCAGAGGTGGAAAAAGGAGAGAAAATATCTCCTAATGATCTCACTAAAATATAGAATAAAAATATCTGAATGATGAGGGCAAAGATCTGTGGGGTTTTTTCTTCATAATTTTAATAATAAAGCCATATTGCAGTGTAATTTCATTCCTACTAGTTAAAAGCTTATTAAGGTGCTATCTTGCTAAATAGGTTATTAACATTGAAAATTAATGTCACTAGCATCATTGGAAATTCTTTCAATTCCCTTAATAACTCTTAAATGCTCAGTATCATGTACCAATCTAAGTTTTGGATCTGAGGAATTATATGTTCTTAAAAAAAAAAATCAGAAAACTTTTTTTTGTCACAACATTGTGTATTTCCCAAGAACAGAGAATTAATAGACATTTTATTGCAGTTATTTAGAGATCTGTCCACACAATAATTTATTTCATGTTGCTGCATGTGGAATCACGGGCAGAGAATGGATTGAGAACAGCCCTGAGGAGAAGGACTTGGAAGTGTTGGTTGAGGAGAATCTCAGTATGAGCCAGCGATGTGCTCTTGCAGCCCAGAATGTCAACTGGATCGTGGGCTGCATCAGGAGAAGCATGACCAGCAGGTCCAGGGAGGTGATTCTGCCCCTCTACTGTGCTCTGGTGGAACCCCACCTCTGAGTCCTGTGTCCAGCTCTGGAGCCCTCAACATAGGGAAGACATGGACCTGTTGGAGAGGGACTGGAGGAGGCCACCAAGATGATCAGTGGGCTGGAGCACCTCTCCTATGAGGACAGGCTGAGAGAGTAGGGGTTGTTCAGCCTGGAGAACAGAAGGCATCAGGGAGGCTTTATAGCAGCCTTCCAGTACCTGAAGGGGACCTACAAGAAAGCTGGAGCTGAACTTTTTGCAAAGACATGTAGTGACAGGACAGGGGTAATGGCTTTTAACTGAAAGAGGGTAGACTTAGATTAGATATTACATAAGAAAGAAATTATTCACCAGGAGGGTGGTGAGGCACCAGAACAGGTTGCCCAGAGAAGCTGTGAGTGCCCCATCCCTGGAAGTGTTCAAGGCCAGGTAGGACGGAGCTTTGAGCAACCTGGTCTAGTGGAAGGTGTCCCTGCCCATGGCACGGGGGTTGGAACTAGATGATCTTTAAGGTCCCTTCCAACCCAAATGATTCTGTGAAATTACTTTTTTTTCCTTCTCTTTCCCCATACACTGCTGAGGTTCACTGCAAGTTAGAAACAATATGCCTCATTACTGCAGCTTGATTTTCAAAAAGCAAATTAGTGATTTTTCTGAATTTTTTTTCTTTTCCTGTGGTTGTAAGCAGTTAAAACTACTAGCAAAATGACATCCAGGAGTTTTTGTGTTCTTGATGAAGGTGATAGTCCTGTTTAGTAATAATAGGGTCAAAGTTAATATTGAATATACCTATTCAGTTTGCATGTGTGGAGATCACTAATAATTCTACAGACGTTTATGGATTTTAACCCTCAGTAGAGGCAGCTCCAAAGCAACAAACTGAAATGTAAACTGCTGAATGCTTAACTTTTTAATTTGACTTGGTTTTGAAATATTTTTTTTAGAATTTTTTCTACCTTTCCATGCAGAGAAATCAACAAAGCTACAGAAATAAGCAAAGAGGTTGCTTTTGTAATAATTTCAGACCTTAAAATGCTAAGTAGAAGAGTTTTTTTCTTGGGTTGCTGACTGTGGCTGTGTTTTGGCAGTGTTGGAATGGTTTAGCGGGATATGTCAATGGTGTGGGACAAATGCAGAATGACAGCAGAATAAAGCAGAAGGTAGTGCTGAAAAAGTGACATTTTCTTTATATTATCCTGGCCTTTTTTTATAATACACTGTCTTTAAAGCACACAAACAGTACTTTGATTTGGAGCTCTTCTAAGTGGTGGCATCTTCAATATTGTCTGTCCCATCTCAGCTTAATAGATACTTTTTAACATATATAGCAAGAGTGAAAAACATGACCCGTGAAATAGTACAAAAACCAGAGCAGTGTTGTGGGTAGAGAGTCAGGAAGTCTTGGATCTGCTGTTACCTTCTCATGTCAACATGTCTGGGTCATTTAAGGCAAGTTGTCCTGAGGTAATTGAGTGCGGTGATGTTCTGTGCCTAATGGAGTTGGCTCCCTAGAGCTGTGGGAGCCATTTTGCTTCTGTAGAGGGAGGGAAATTTGGTTCCTAGTTCCTTTAGAAAGCTGAGAATGATAGAGAACCAAGAGATAAATGAACCTTTGTGGACTGCCCAGTAGCACACAGGCACGTAGAAGGGGCCTGACTGTCTTTATGGAGCATGTGTTATATCACTTTATGACTCAGTTCTTCATCTGAAAATTGGGATTAGGAATGCTTCTTTCCTCTTGCCTGTTTAGGCTGTAACCTCCTTGGAGTGCCTAGTGTTTGTTTATGGAGTGCTCAGGAAGATGGGTCTGCAGTCCCATACGGGACATCTCTTTCAACCAGCTCATCGCAGGAATGAAGACAGTCAGAACCACCTGCAGTATCTGGGTTTTCTTTAACAGTTTTTAGCAAAGCATATGCGATATTTACTTTATATGCTCTGAGTGCTGAAGCAACAAGGAAGGTCATGTCTGGGCTCACTTGGGAGCCATTTAGCATTTTCTTGAGAGCTGCCTCAAGCAACTATGTTGGACTGTCACATATGTTGTGCTTACAGTCCCTTTTCATGGGAAAATATTCCTGTGACAGGCCTTTGGAAGAAGCTCTTATTTCAGCCACTTCAGTAATGGATACTGCATGATCTGGAGTAGCTTCACAGCTCTGTGTGCTTCTGTGTGTTGCTCTTCGCTTCCCTCTCCATTTGCCAAGTGTGCAATTTAGCCAGCTCTTATGTTTTCAAAACCTCAGTTCAGTGCAGAGAGCTCTGTGGCACTGTTAGGGCCTTATTTCAAAGCCTGAAAAGCTGAGTCTGTATTTAATACTAAATTTCATACAGCTTCCACACTGTTCATTTTTCATCTCTGTCAAATGTTTCTCAATTTGCTCACTACCGCAAGGTGGTACCAAAATGTTTTCTTTCAAATTTTTAGTATTTGGAGGAAAATTGTCAGTTGAAATTTGATCCCTGGGTCATTCAGCTGCTACCAGCTCCTTGCTGTGATATCACTCTCACTGGAAGCAATGCTAGTTGTAGTTGAAGACAACACAGATGATGCCAAGCCATTTTAAAAAAGATGCTTAAAAATGCTAGGAGTGGGTTTGGTTTTCTTTGGTTCTGCTTCTAAGCCATATTTTTACACTGCCACAAGAGTTAGACATTACTTTTTAAACCTCTGAAAGCTGTATATTCTCATGTTGGAATCTGGGGGTGGGGAAGTCTCCTAAATATGGAAAGACTTGGTGAAACTAAGTGAGCTGGCAGCATGGAAAGCCTTTTTTGGTGGGGTTTTTTTGTTGTTGTTTTTGTTCTTTATTTGGGTCAGAGATTTGAAACAGCTTGGTCCTTACCCTGCTGAAGTGTTTCTAGGTCTAGGATCTATTCATCCTAGATCCTTTGCTTCTGAGAAGCAAAGCTCGGTACCTAGAATAAAGCTATGGAGGAGCCATACTCATGAAACTGTGTGTACATGCTGCAAGATGTGTTTTAACATGAGCCCTGCATCCGAAATAGTCATTCTGGCCTGTGGTTACAGTAAAAAATGATAAGGAATATGTTGTTAGGAGAGCCTAAAAGGCAGGCTTCTTTTAGCATCCCACTAAAAAGCAGGTTGCCAGCTCTAGGTGGAGAGTTTGAGCAGGTGAGTTGTGATGACTTAGCTGGACATGGAGCAGCTGTTTCATTTGAAATGATGACGAGAGTCTTTTCAGAGGATTATTTTGAATTGTTTCTTCCCATTCTTGTTTACTCCCCTTAGAAATGCAGTCATTAATGTTTCCTGGTTTGGATCTGCCTGTTCTGATGTTTGCTTTTTTCTTTACTGAAGAGAACCAATACTACAAACTGCTACAAATAGGGACCTTCTTATCCCCTTAGTGACTTAGATTTTTGTAGTTGTTGAGCAGAAGAGGCTGGAATAGTCTTTTTATATCTCAAAGAAATAAGGCATAGTAGCTGCTGTTTGTGTGAATCTTGCTGTGCTCACTTGGGCTTTGTCTCGGTGATGAGTGAAACCGAGTTTGGGACTGACACTGTGCTCTTCACTCCCATTGTTCTAATTCTTGTGAACAAGTCTTGGTCTTTTTGTATCCCAGAACTCCCGAGTGTAATAATGATACAAAGTGGTAGGTGCAACTTTCAGTTTTCCAGATGACGTGCTTTATAAAGCAAGAAAAAGAAGTTACCTTTGTACTGGCAAAGGACTGCGGTTGCAAAGGAACCCCCAGCCTGAAAAGACCCCGTGTACAGTATTCATACTTTGCAACTAAATTCAGGAAATGGTGAAAAGGGAAACTGAGTTCTAATGGCAATACTTAATTTTGTAAAAGTTTGTGTTAATAGAACAAGCAGAACATGTAAAGCAAACCGTTTTCTTGCAGCCTCTTCCTGAATGTGGATCACAGGGTGATACAACTCAGTTCTTCCTGCCTCCTGTTTGGTCAGCTTCTTGAAGAATGGCAAATGAGAATAAAGTGCTGGAGGAATTAGCACTTCAGGGTCTCCTTTCATTCATCAAAGAGATGCATTTTCAAACTTAATATAGTTTCACACATGCTGCCATCAGCAAAATCATTACATTAAGAGGTTTCCAAAGTTAGTAGGGAATTAAGGGATGCATGCTCTGCAACTCCAAAGACAATCATAAAGATGTGAAAGATTTCCTTTGATCTTCTATTTGTTTTCCATAGCCTTCAATAAAGGCATAAATCTTCGACTATAACCAGAACAAGACATGGTTTTCTGAAGCAGTGTTCCATCAGTAACAATGCTTGCCAGAATAAACCCTCAGCTTTAGGAGTACAGGAAAAATTTTGTTCTGACTCCAAAAAATGAAGTCGAGTTATCAGACAGGATTAAGTCTATTTATTGTTTCACTTATTTGCAATTCTGCTTCTTCCTATTCCAGTGTTTCTATAATATGTTTACCTAGAGAGTATATATCATTCTCTTTATTAACCCTTGTATTTTTATCTCTTCTGATTTTTAGATGAGTTGCGAAGTAGCCGTTCCAAGCAGCCTGTTCTTCACAGTGGGCTAGCATACTTTTGGGGCGTCTCCTTGATCCAGCCCAATTGTGATTTAATGGATTGGTAGGCATTCCTTCTGCCAAACTGCCAGAGGCAATTTGGGATGCTAATACATGATACCACGTTTGTGGAGAATAAACTCCACCAGTAAGCAGTAATCAAGACTTCTTTCTCAAGTTTTACACTGGAAGAAGACAGCTTCTGGTTTTGAATACTGCATGCTTGTCACAGCCAGTGTCAAATTCTGACTTTCTTCTTTGTATCCCGTCTTGCATTTTCTGTGTTGACTATAGAATGTGTTAGGAAAAAATAAGTAACCTTGGCAAAGTGAGACTTATGTTATGTTCCTGATAGATGTTGAGTTTAGGAAATACGTGAAACATACTTTAACTGAAGAACCATCACAAATCTGTCTAGGACCATCTTTTGGGTTTGCATGATTGCTAGCTCAGTCTCATTATACGATGAATGCTATGCCAAGAGCAGTCCCAACTGATGAGATTAGATATTGCAGGCCAAAGACTGGGAATATTTCAGGTTAGATGAATTTAGGAAGGAATAGAGAGTGCCATCCGGCTCCACATGCAACAAAATCTGCTTGGAGAAGTACAGCACTTCATTTTGTTTGAAATGCACACAAGATCTTTGAGAGAAGGGATGATATGGGTTGCAGGAGGGACAGGGAAAGAAACAGTTTGTATGTCAGGGTATCTGTTTATTATCAAAAAAGCTGGATGGACAGCATAGTGTCTGTTAGCCAGCAGTGCACCCTTGCTGCCAAGAAGGCCATCAGCTCCCTGGGCTGCATTAAAAAGGGTGTTGCCAGCAGGTCAGGGGAGATGATCCTTGTCCTCTGCTCAGCACTACTGAGACACATCTGGAGATTTGTGTCCAGTCCTGGGCTCCTTAGTACAAGAGAGAGATGGACATGTTGGAGGGAGTCCAGCAAAGGGCCATAGAGGTGATTAAGGACTTGGAACATCTGTCATGTGGAGGGAGAACCTTGAGAGGAAAGAATGTTCAGAGAGATCTTCTCAGTGTATGTAAATATCTGATGGGGAGGAGTAAAGAAGACAGAGCCTGAGTCTTCTCAGTGTTGCCCAGTGACAGGAGGAAGTGCAATGAGTGCAAACTGAAATACAGGAAATTCCATTTAAACATAAGAAAAAGCTTTTTTTATTCTGTGAGGGTGGTTGAATGCTAGAACAGCTTGCCTGCTGGGGTTGTGATGTCTCCATCCTTGCAGATATTAATAACCCAGCTGTATGACATGATCCTGAGTAACCTGCTATAACTGACCCCAGTTTGAGCAGGAAGGGTTGGCCTAGGCTATCGCCAGGAGACAGTATTGAGGAACAGAAAACATCCATGTAATACTTTTCACTCCGTAATATCTGAAATAGGAAGGGACCCCCAAGTACTCTCAGAGTGCTCACAGAGGTGCTCTTTAGGACTAATTTGAACTCCAAACTTTTTCAGCACTCATAGAGTTCTGATTTTAATCAGTCAAGTTGCATTCAGTCTTAGTTTCAGGCTTGGAAGTGGGTTGACTGGAAGATGTTAACCACCATCCTCAATTTTGCCAGATGTATTTCTGGAGAGAAAAGTGGGTGATACAAGCAGGATAAAAAGCTGGTAGTAGGAGGGGGGGATGGGGAAGAAAAGGGAAAGGGAAAGGGAAAGGGAAGGAAAGGGAAAGGCAGGGCCATTTCTCTATCAGCCTTGAAATAAGAAGCTTAGTGGATTGCTGGCACACACTGTGGCAATTAACTTATAGCACCTATTAAGGGTTAAGATTTTAGTAGAGGGCCAGATAAGGATAGTTGTTCAAAGTATCACCTATCACTTTGGCAGTTTTATTTCATCTATCTGTATAAATAAAAATGGTGGTCATAATTTACAACAAATAGGGTAATTTCTGAGGGCTAGCAGTTCTTTTCCTCCTGGATGATAGTGCCTGACATTGGGAAGATGTTTCTTCATTGTGTACTGAGGAATACTTGGGCAGACCTGCTGTGGTGTACACAGCTGGCAGAGAGAGTGCAAGCAGCTTATGGACCTTCCAGTGTGATAGGTTTCACCGTTTCTGTTCTGTTGACACGTGATTTAAACAGCACTTTTTCAGGGCTAGAGATCAAGTGTTTAGGCAATGTTAATTGAGAAAGCATGAAAATGCCTTGAATACATTGTTCTCTACCTTCAGAGAAGGCAACACAGTGTGGATATTTGGTGGATAAGCGAAAATGACATGTTCTATATTTATGCTAATTATTGCTTAATTGTTTGGTTGTGGGGTTTTTTTGTTTGTTTTTGGTTTTTTTTTGTTTTGTTTTTTTTTTGAGTGGGGCATTTTTGTTTGTTTGTTTGTTTTCTGTTCCCTGGTTGGCCATACCTCTGTATTCAGGGTGTCATTAGTTACATGTTTATGATTATGCGTAATTACAAAAACGGTTTCCAGTTGATTCTGAAGCTGATATTTCTCTTCAGGCAGTTTGCTTCAAACATCACTGATGGATCAGCTGTACTGTTTCTCAGCCAATGCCCAAAATTTACAAAGCTCTTTCTTTTGAGTTTTTTCTTGTTTTTTATTCCACCTGTTGTTATGTAGTGCTAATTAAGGCGATTTTATAATAATTGTGTTTCAAAAAAGAACAGATCACGTGAAGTGGGACTAGACTATTTGGGAGTCTAAAACCCTTTTAGAAGTTCAAAAGCAAAATGGTATCAGGAAAGTCAGGCTATAACAATGAATTATTGGCTGTGCTCTTGGTGCTCTAGAGCAGCTTTGTGGAGTAAGGCCAAGAGGCTAAATGTATATTTAAAGAATGTATGCTTTTATATTTTTTCCTACTGAAAAAAAGGCTTTGTATTCTCAACAAAGGATTTTATTTTGCGGGCTACACTCTTTAACAGGCTTTGTTCTCTGCTGCTTGAAGTTTCAGATTATCTTAAGAGCTGGTCATCTTTGAAATCTGACCTGGCTAACCTTTTTCTGTACGATGCAGTAGTACTAACTAGTCAAAGCAGAGAGGTGCTTTCAACATTTGACACTACTGATTGACAGAATTGGTATCATATGACAGTTTTATAGGGTGCTGGAATGGCAAAATCATTTATTGAATCGTACAAAGATAGCATTTGTCAGTTTTTCACGTAAATATTGACTGAAATGTGTATAATAAGTTAAGCTACGTTATAGTCTCAGGGAGAAAAAAGGCCTGAAGGTTTCAGAAAGATTTCAATCTTCCTCTTAGCAATTCTTCTTAAATAAAACTGCGCATTCTTATTAAAGATGTATGTGCATTCATGCATTCTACTGAACATACTCAAATTGTTGGATGACTGAATATACAAATGACCACTGATTCTGGATACTTTTCAGCTGCTGCATTTACTACATGGTAAATGCTTCAAAACCAGCATAATCGTCAACAACAGGTTAACAAAAAGATCAAAATGTACTGAACTTTATAGTTGGCAGGTAGGGCACATTAGCTCTAAGCTCTGTATTATGTGCAAAGCCACTGCCAACAAAAGAGCCTAGACACTTTTTCTTCTACTATTAAGAGCATATTTAATTAAGAGAAAATGCATAATTACGCTTTTCAGTGTAGTACAGTTCCTTCCCAGGTAAGTCAGAATTTAATGTGATGGTCTCCTTAGGTGTTTGTGGAATACTCTGTTCTTCTCCTGCGTTACTTATTCATGCTGTAGCAGAAGCATAATTGCATGCACTGACAAGTTCACATGTGATGCAAGAATGCTGTATTATAATCAAAATTTTTGCTCACAGATATTCCCTATTAAATAAAAGAAGGCAAACCTGATAATCATTCACCTTAATTACTTTTTTTTTTCCTCCTCTAATTATATTCTTAAGCAGCACAAAACAATGTCTGAAACTTCAGTGTGTTTCTTCCAGAGTACTTGGGGAGCAGAGACCCTTGAATGTGTGATCTATGCAATCCACAAAAGACTGTTTGCAAACTCAGCGCTTCCTTGCCTGATACAGCTGCACTGTTCTCTGTGGCCACTGTCCTGAATGAATTCTGGGAACAACAGCGGGTTTAAGTTACACAAAAAGGGAGCAAGTGTGGTGATGTTTATGAGAGTGTAGCCCTATCTTCTCCTTACCCATGGCATTTGGTCCCAAGAGTAAGATCAAGGTAGAATCCAACTGCCTTGCTTTACCATGTTCTCTGATTTTTCTGCACAATATAATTTCTGTTTTCCAGATTTCCCCCGCCTGTCTTCTGGTCTGGATTATATCATGTCTGACTGTATTGGAAATGTTTATATTTAGGCACGTTGTCGAAGTTTGCTGAAAACTGATTAAATCATGAGGGAGCGTTGAGGCAGTCATGGTTTTACAACTACTTCACAAACAAGGATCACAGAAGGAAAAATGAAAAGAACCATACATGTTTATTTCATTTCCAACAGAAGAAACTCATGGAATAACTTGCATTTTGTGTCTGTTGTGTGGTGATTATCTTGAGTAGTGAACAACTGTCTTGGTGGTAATGGCAGTGCAACTGCATTGGCTGTTATTGGACACACATAACTGGAACCTTGCAGTACCATCTCGTTCTTATGTGCTCTTGATTTCATAGGTATTGGTACTTAAAAGAGGTAGAGATCAGAAAGCCATACTTGTCAACTCTTCCTAGTGCTGGTGCCCATAATGAAAAGGGCACTTTCTTTCTAAGGAGCCAAATACCAAAACTTCCTTTGAAAACAATGTGAACAGGAGGTGTTTTATCTTCTTTTTTTGAAATCTACTTGTGTATCCAGGTGTTGTGATACATTTTAAAGAGTGTACTGCATGTTTGTGGGAATGATGTATCATGGCGTAGGTGAAGAAAGGTTTGTATATGTTTGAAAATCCTGGAAGTCTTAATCAAAAATAAGTAAGTTAACTGTCCGTCCCCAATGTTGTCATTGCACATAGTTGCCAAAGAGGAGCTGAACCAAGTAAAATTAGAGATATTGATGTATAGCTATGTAATGCTCGTGCCTCCAACATGTGCTGCTAACAGCCACCACCTCTCTCCAGACAGCAGTTTGGTTTCAGGCAAGGTGGATCCTGAGAGAGAAAGTGCAGGAGTCAGCAGAAGGGCAGGTGATGAAATCTCAAGGTCGAAGAGTGTTCAGACTGTAGAAATTACTTGTATAGGAAGATTTATCTCTTCAAGAGGGAGTTGTAGTGGTGGAAAAAAAGAGCTTTTCAGCTGTGTGTGGCTAAGATAGAAATTTTAATCTTGTTGAGGAGCCACAGGCTGAGGGGAGCTTCTGTGGTATCCACAGCCACAGCAGATGTTGGGTGTCTTTGATGTTGGTCCTGTGTGTTATAGAAGCATATGCCCCTGCAGCACTGAGGGAGAAATGCTGGCACATCTTTCCTGCTTTGTAGCAGCCACAGTTCATACCTTGAAAGCCTGTGGCATGGTCTGGTTTAGCATTCTTTTAGGCCACCAGGAGAAGAGAGGAGGTGCGTGTTGTCTCTCCCTTCTTGGAATTACACTTCGGGCTATTCCTGCCAGCTATCGTACTGTACTGTTATTTTCTAGGGTACCTCTACTAAGCCTTGCCCTCAAGTGGAACTTGTGTGTTTCATCAACGTGCTTAGTTTTATCTACTGTTTGGGCTGAAAAAGCTTTTTCTTTATAACTCCAAAAATAAAAGTTCTGAAAGATGGTGTTTATTTGTGTGGTCTGTATCTGTCTGTCTGTCCATCGTTATCTATCTATCTCTATGTAAATATATAAATGTGCATTGTTTATGAAATCACATAGTCAGCTCCACTAAGCGTAGCAGAGATTTTATTATGTGGTGGGTTTTTTGTTGTTTTTGTTGGGTTTTGTGTTGTTTTTTTGTCAGTAGAAAGGGCCAAATTTTGGAAAAACTGTTTCTGCAGAGGGGTTTTTTCAGTCCTTGTTATTCTGATGATTTGCTGTTAAATATGCAATACTAATTCCAGATTCAGCATTGTAATGTCAGTGATAAAGTGCACCTACCTAAAAAGCTGTATTTGTTAACAAGGAATGAATTAACATCAGTACTGTAGTAACTGTCCTAAGATGTGGCAGACAGCAACCTGACTTTCTTGCAGGTACCCTTGGGAATGCAAGAGGCAATGACTAAGATGCATCTACTTAACTATGACTGTTTATACCATAGAAGGAAATTCACTCATATAATTATATTCAGAATTATAGAAAGCTGTTGCTGCTTTAGGTTATTTGATCTCTCTGGGGAAACTTTCATCAAATGTAACAGCCTACATTTTTACTTTGTTAATTATAAAGCTGTGAACAAGAAAATGCAAGACAATCTCTGCTATTCTTAGTGTAATAGTAACTTCCTAAAATATTACTGCCTTTATGAGTCCCACTGGAGGATCTTTCTTTGTGAGGAAAAAAAACACCATCCTCTTGTATAAATGAGGAAATATATTCCAGATGTATTAAGCAAATAATCAACACACATTTATCATGGTCTCTTATAAATCCATGCGCTTAGGTTATCTGCAGGTTGGCTTGTGATTTTTTTTCTCAATCTACCTCATCCAAAACAGATGTTGTTTATTCTTGTGAAACATTAGCTTGTATGTTTTATGCCAGGAAGGACAGATTAAAAATATTCTCTTCTCTTCTTTTGTGCTGATATGGAAGAGCAGCTGGGAGTCATGTAGAGTAATACTTTCCTTTTGGCTGCTATTGGGGTCTCTCATAAAGACAAAAATTTTTGTATTGCCCTCCTTTTGGAATGCTTTTCAAAGTTCCTAAATAACAAAGGTGTTATGGGCCTTTTTATAGCTTAAAGGATCTTTTCTTAAAGGTTAAAATCTTAAGATGCCAGACAGGATCCATGGAGAGGACCGATCTCTTTGTCCATCTGGAATCCCAAACAGCTGGAGATCTGTGGAAAGGATTTGAGGCTTTCTCCAGCAGTGTTTGTGTCTTACTCATGGAACTCAACTTCCTTGCTTTTTATGCTACCATTCATTATTTTCAAATTGCTTGTCCATTGTGTTTGTTACAATCCAGAGTAGTGGCTTGAGGGGATTTATTTTCCCAGCTCATTTTCAGAAGGCAGAAATTTCTTTGTAAGGTTTATGGTTTTCAACAAGCATATTAAACAATCTTATTTCAATGTTTTGACTTCTTTGCTGTATTGACTTAAAAAAAGAAGAAAAACAAAACAAAACAATGGAAGACAATGTGTCCTAGTCCATTCAACTGGAGATTATTGACCTATGTCACTCCATCTGTGGAGATACTAAAACCTTAGTTTGACCCAGTCCTGAGCAACCAGCTCTAGCTGGCCCTGCTGGAGCTGGGGGGATTGGACTAGATGATCTCAAGAGGTCCCTTCCCACCTCAACCATTCTCTAATTTTGTGTGTTGCAGAGGTTCTTCAGAGCATTTTTTCTTGGTGCTTTGATGTTTGTATATTCCACTGTATCAGTTCTGCTATTGTGTGTGATAATTAAATCATTATGGTCCTACTTCTGCAAGTCTCTGCAGTTCCTCTTCTCAGAGCATCAGTTTCAGTGATGCCCAGTTGCTGGCGAATTCTAATTGCAGGACTGCAGTGTAGCTGATCCCCAAAGGTAAACATTTGCTGAATTTTGAAACCATCAGGCATGTGAAACCAGAGCTGCTGCAGTGTTGCAGCTGCTTTTTGTTGTGTCTGTGCTCCCCCAAAGCACAGTGGTTAGAAGACACTTTAGTAAAATCAGATCTCACAAAATTAGAACCAGGGTGGCTCTGGCTGCAGAATCTTTACTGTTGGTTTCAGAAGAATCCCCCAGTACCGTTTGGCTCTGAATTCATCAAGTAACCATTGTTGTTACTCAGCTGAGCTTTAAGGTAGAAGGCCAAAGGAAACTTCTTATGAAATCAAAATTGATTAATAATGACTTCGTGTATATATCTTGAGGATGTGCCACAGTAACTCAGTCCTTTGAAGCTTGCAAATGCCTTCTGGTCACTGAGCACCAGATGGATTTGGCTGCTACTGTTGAAATAATCAGACCTGGCTTTTTTTTGACAGGCACCATTTAACAACCTGAGTGATAGCCTTGTGCCTTTACTTCACCAGTGAAACCTGTGTGTATGCTTACCAACGTAAGCTTTTGGGATGCTTTTAAATCTTTATCCATCATTTTCACTTGTGTTACTTTTTATTAATCTTTTAGACCAAATTTGTAGAAGTGTTAAAGCAAATGTATCAACCATGGCAAATGCACAGAAGAGCTCTCTAGTGATATTGGGGACGCAAGTGTGTGTTGCTTGGCTCAATCAAACAGCATTAAACTTTATATCACAACGCTCTTCCTGCAACATAGTATTTTTGCTATAATCATCTCCTACTACTGCATTCCTTTTTGGTACATACGGGCAAGCAGAGTAACTTCACGAGGTATATGAAACACAGAATTTGTACCTTCTCTTTGCAGTGGTAGCTGGGAGGAATGAGAGATATTTGGATGTAGTCTCTTGGAAGTTTGTTGTTCAGATTTTACTCTGGTAACCTTTGGGTTTTTCTGGCGGTCTTCATGGTCATAGAATACAGAGCAGTTTAAGGGCAGAGAACAGTACATCTTCATAGTTATATGTGTGTGTCGCTTGAAGTGCCATTGTGCAAATTTGCCTTCCTTTCTTGAACTTTGTGGGTTCCAATTGAGGAAAGCTTGATAGAGGTAAACTGCAGTTTTCCTATCATAGCATGTCTGTGAGACTGTGAATTTTGAGGTCCAAAATTTGCGAGGATCAGTACACAGTTGTGATTCAGTGATAATAGCTGGCAGATTTGCCAGTTTAAGGTGGACTAATAAAGCCGACATAGTGATGAGTTTATCTTGAGATCAGTGGTAGGAAAAGACTGAGGAATAGCCACCAGGTTTTGGGTGACTGGAAGAGGCAGGTGTGTTCTGCAGTCTTGGCAGATGAGTAAATCCTCAAGATATGTCTGCTGCAAACAGACTAGCTGTAGCAGAGCTGGCTGGTTTACCACAGCAAGAGAGAAGTGGGATAAATTGTTCTTCCTGGAGCTTCCTATTGACCTGACTAAACCAGAATTGGCAGCTGAATTAGCTCGCTCAAAAAGTGCCCTGTGTACCTTTAGCCTCTGTGCACCACATAGACATCCTTGCAGCTTTTCTGGTAGCAAAGCAGGGAGAGGAAAGGGCTATTTTGTTGCTTTGAAAGTATTGTCTAAACATATTGCAAATATTGACTGAAGTTAAAACAAGGAATGAACAATGTGAGTAGCAGATCTGTGTAATGGGTGGACACTCGTCTGTTGAGAAGTTGGAGAGTGAAAAAGTGCAGAGGGTGGTCCAAACTTTCTTCCATCTCCCTGTGTTGTGGAAGGGGTCGACACTGGCCTGTTTCTGCTCTTCTTGGTTTGCTCTATGTGCTTACAGCCCTTGAATGTTTTTTTGACTGAAGGTGAAGTTTTCCAAAGCCAGTCATAGGGCGTCTAATAAAAATTACAGCTTGGCATGAATCCTCCTGCTTTGTCTCACCTGACTTTCTGGGTTTTTTCATGAAATCTAAAATAAGGTGAATTTAATCTGATCTGAAATGGTGTTGCAGGATGGTGTTGGGTAGCTCAAGCAGTTGTGCAATCAATAGATGTTTATGAACGAACCTGTGAAAACACAATACTTATGATCTTCTCCCACTTATGCTGTGGAAAACAAGGAATAACATCGATGAAGCCAATGATATATTTTTGTGTGCACATGCGTAGAAATTTGAATAAATAAGAACTGTGCCTTTTTTTTTTTTTCTTTTGCCATTTGGCTAATGACAACTAAGATCTCATCTGGTCTGAACTGGCACAGCTTCACTGATGTTGGAGGAGCTTTAATAGTAATTCACACCAGCTGAGCTTGTTATGCAGTCCAGTCTGTGCAAATGTAGGGTGCTGGGTTTTTTTTCTCCTTTTTACCTCTCATTCTGTTTTCCATCTTGTGCTTGTGTGCTTGGTAATCTTTTGTTCCGCCTCTCATGTGCAAGTTCCAGCTCTGGCCAATTGACAATGCATAAACTACAAGCCTGTTTCAGGGCAGAGTTTCTTTACGTGAATGTAGAAGCCTGTTAATTCTGATTCTAGGTTACACAAATGTATAGAGGATTTATTTTAAATCCAAAACAAGGATTTGTACTTTCCTATAGCTTTTTTTCTCTATGAAAACCACAGTTTTAATGGCAGAATACATTTATTGGTAGGCAAGCCCTATTGATTTCATTTGATTTTTGGGGACTCAAAGTGAATACATACTGAAATCTGCTGCTGACGGTGATTCTTTTTTAGAGTTCAGCACAAGAGGTTTCTATTGCGACAACAAAAAGTAGAAGGATTTACATTCATTCAATAATCGCTATGCCTTAGACCATATACTTTCTTATCTGACTTGGGGGAATTACATACGTTTTGTAGAAAGAAAGCTGATGCTAACATATGTGCAAACTTCACATGATAATTATCCAAGGACACCTTGGTTAATCTGGTTGTATTTTAATGGCTGATGACATTTTAAATTGTTCAGGAAAGCAGACAAGCATGATGAAAACAGCGCTCAGAAGCTAAAAACCTCTTATAATTATGTGCAACTGGTACACAATACATCCTATGAATTGACAAGTAAAATGAATTTGTGATGATTCTGTTGAGTTTATAATATTTTAATACCAAGTCGTGCCTGTGCAACTATAATGATTTTGTAGTATTTCATGGTTTGCATTCTTAGAAGTATGCATATTTTAAAGTATGTTCATGAAAAGGAAATTTTGAAAGGAAAGTTAGCAAGTACTATGCTCCAACTGAGTAATGGTCCATCTCGCTGTTCTGTCTCATGACCAGTAATATTTGTATTAGACAAACATGTGGGAAAAACATTTAGTAGACAAGTGTGATAACCTAAAATTGCATATATTTCTTGCTAGCCAGGAATGCTTAACAGTTAGCTGACAAGGCTTATTTTCCCATGTATACAGTATACTGTACACTCGCAATCATATATTTAATTAAAAGTAGCTTTTTAATATATGGCTAATCTTGAGGTATAGAGTGTGTAAAGTTTATAGTCTCAGTGTCTTCTGACAAAATGGACTATTCAAGAAGTTCAGATGCACGCCCTGCATTCTTACTTGTTTTGAGTTCGTCATAACAAATTCCACACAAACAGTATGAGTAGGTAATTGATTAAATGAAGTAATTTCAAACTGTGTAATTACGATTCTGTTAAGGCAGCATTGTTGTGTAGAATTTAATATGTCTGGAAGTTCAAAAGCTTCACAAAATTGGAGAAGAGTACAGAAACTTCTGTTGAAGTGTATTTTGATGATTCAGACATAAATTCTATAAATCAGTAATTCTGAACTGTATTGTTCACTTAGTTAATTATTTGGTTTTGTTGTGGAAATGACTAGTATGCTTCCAATTTAATATTTTCTCAGACAAGCTTAATTGTAGTACTTCCCCAAGGCTTGATGTTTGCAAGAAAATATAAAGTACTGTGCTATAAAAATGCTTCATAGATATTAGTCTCTAGGCTGTGACTGGTTCTTGTTCTCCAATCTGCACTACTGCATCTCTGTTGGAAAATTATTATCTTTTATTGTTTAATTCCCTTTGGGCTTGAGATAAGCCAGATGGTGAGGTTTCCTTGTAGGGGAGTTTTCTGCTTGGCATTATCAATTTTCCAGTCCCTTATTAGTAATGGAGGAGTTGCAGCATGTAATCTCCTTCAGTCTAGATGGTTTTACGTACCTGTGTGTTCATTTGATAATTCCTACTATTTCTTATATGTAACTTCAATCCAAACTCACTGCACGATACAGAAATGGCCGGCTTCCAGGTAACAAATAGATACTTAAACATGGCATTGCTAATTAGTATTTGGGTACCTTTACAGGATTTTTTTTTCTTACAGACTAATAACAAGTTTATAGAAATTTCAAGGGAATTTAACCAACAAAAGCATGCATTGCTTTGTCTGGTTTTTGGTAAGGCATCTTCCAAAGATCTCAAATTCCCTTTTTGAGTGTATGTTAGGATATATCCTTTTATGCTTATTTTTTGGTAGCAGAAAACTATCTCCCGTCAGATATGTGAAAGTTTCAGAACTAGGACGTTAATGAAATTTTAGCATCAAAATCAGGGCAGCGGTTGCTGAACAACTGAGAGGGCCTGGAGTTTTTGTTTGATTGCATAAGGAGCTATTCGATTTGAGTGAATGACGATTTATATCAAGATTATGATGTGAAGTATTGTATTCCTGGCAGAGGTTTCTGCTTTCCTAAATATTAAAGTAAAATCCAAATAATTATTTGTAAAAATCTAAGGAAAGAAGGCAAAAAATACTATTTAACATCATTTGCTGGAATCACATAGATTTTCTAGGATATGAAGCGCAGCAGTTCACCATGTTAGCTACTCCTGTTCAGAATTTAGTGTCATATGTGATTGGACACCTTACATCTTTAGTAACTTGTAGGAACCCCTAAAATCTCACGTTTGTTTGTTTGACTGTAAGCATCCCACTGCAATATTCTTAAAGAGGCATGTGAGTGCATGGGTGGAGTTTTATTTTCATTTTAAAAAAAAGACCGTATGGAGTGATGGGTTGCAAGACTAAAAGTTGTTTGACTATATCATAAATTAATGGCCAGTTTGTGTAATCTTTGCAACAGGAGCTTGTTAGGTCTCATAATCACCCAAAGCACAGGGACGGGCACCCAGAAATCAGGCAGTTCTTAAAGGAGATGTCAAAGCCCCTCTCTTTCTCATCTGTGAAATGGTGCCATAATCCCAAGAGCTGTGTTAAATATTAACTAGTTTGTCCACCATGCCTTGAAATGATTAAGTGCTTCATAAATGATAAGTGACATTTATAGAAGTTCTAATTGTGGTTGCATGAGGAAAGGAAGCCAAGGATGGTACTTAAATTGTTGCCATGTAAAAAGCATGCAGTATATTTACACAAAATAGCGCATTTAACCATTCATTGCAGAAGGAATTTACAGGGAGTTTGCATGTAAATGACTTCAGAGTGTGTTAGTTTAAAACGTAATCTATTGAGAGAGAATATCACACTTTCATGTTTTACCTCCATTTTTTGGGCAATGTTATGATACAGTCTTCCAGGCTCCTTTTATTTTTTTAAGCCCAGTGAAATCCTGTGCAATAGCTAAATATGAAGTTTTCTGTTGAGATGAGTATTTTAGGCTTTTTCCTAGCTGAAAATTTCTGCTTAGCAAAGACTGAGCATGATTTTCCTACAAATAATTACATGCAGACGCACAGAGCCACAATCAAAGAAACATGTAGGTGCCAGGTCTGTGGTCCAGCCCCCTGATAAAGCAATTCCAGGCAGAACAGGTTGCCCAGAGCTTTGTTCAATCAGGTTTAAAATCTCTCCTAAAAAAAGCCTGTACTCATCTATCACACAAGTAAAGCGAGCTGTCCCACTACCTCTGTAATCTCAGTGAGGTCATGGCTCTGCAGCTCCGCTTGGACTCTTAATTTCTCCCATTTGCTTCCCATGCTGTGCGCATTTCTGTGCGATCTTGTTTTGCTTTCAGGAGAGAGGCAGAGTATTCCTAAAGCTGGCCATGCCAACTTTTAAAATGAATATGGGTTTACATTGTCTCTAATATTAGCAAGACCCCTTGGCCATCAGAGGGAAAGATGTCAAGCATGTGGTGGCAGAGTGCAGAGAAAGTAACAGGATTTGTGCTGATTTATTCTTTATCCGCAACTATGCTGATATAGCTGATATTTACACATGCTGTTATTCAGTAAGTCAGTGGCTATATGTACATAAAGTGATTATATGAGTTCAGATATTTCTTTACAAGATGCACAAATGTGCATCATCTGCTGGAAGATGCCCCTTCTGTGTTTTTATTTTGTTGTGTTTTCTTTTGCCATTTCCTGGGAGAGGGTGAGGAGGAGAGTGAGTTCTTAGGATGCTTTGTGCTGAAAAATGGTGTTATTCTCTGTAAAGACAGAATATGTTAGTTGAGATAACAACGTAGAAAACCTCAATTAAAGTAAAATGTAAAGTGAAAAAAAAACCCCACCCCCCTTACTTATCCTTTGTACCTTACAAACAAACTCCAAAACAAAACAAATTAACAAAACAAAACGAAAACAACCAACCAACCCTGTCTGTAACCAGAAAAGGATTAAGAAACTTAAGATGGTTGTTTAAAAAAAATATTAAAGAGAGGGTGGAGAAAATAAAGAAGAAAAACTTTCGATCGACTTGTTATTTCTTTTTTGGAAAGGTCACTGAAAATTTACACAGTGACAAAATAACAACCCAATTAGTATCTGTCTTGTAAAACTAAATGTTAATATATTTCAGGTTCTCCTCTATTGGCAAGTGGGACTGATATTTAACATAGGCTTCTCGAAGTGAGTGCAGGGCAAAAATTTCCAGACACCGTTAGGAATTTCTATAGAAATTGCTGTCAACTTTCAAACTGTAAAGGAAACAAGATGTAATTAAAACCTGTCTGTAGGTCTGTTTTGTAGGAAGAGTATTTTTAAAATTATATTTCTGATACCTATAAAAGACACAATTTGATCATAGGAGTAAATCTTAAAAAAAAAAAAAAACAAAAAAAACCCCAAAAACAAACAGGAGAAAACTATTTCATTCATTGTCATTACATAGGAATTATAGAATTAGAGTGTCTAACATTTCTTTTATCATTCACTTCTTTAAGTGTCGGTGGCATTATCTTTCCAAAATTAAGTTCGGTACATAACAAAAAAATTAATTACCTTCTGTGAAAAAGGAAGATCAGTTAGAATACTAGAGACTTTTTAAAAATAAAGCAGTCTCTTTAATAAGGGGATTTAAATTGCAGTTTTTCAACTAAGCAATAGAAATTATTTTTATTAATATATTCATTCCTCCAGAAAGAAAAGCAAATAAATTGTCTTCTCTGACAATTTATTTAAATATTTTAGCAGCTAATTAAAATACCAAGTAACCAAAGTGATCACCTTTCATTTATGTTGTATGTACATCAGAGTATTTCCATTCATATGCTCCATGAGGAAGATAGAAAGCTCACTGAAAGAAGCTTGGACCTTTCCCACTGAGGTGCTGTGATGCTTACACACATGCAGTGATCACACACCTGAGCACACCTCTCTTTCCCTCTCAAGACAGTGGCCTGTCATCCATGCTCCTGCCCTGTGCGTGGAACAAGGTGGTGTTTGGTGAGGAAGGAGTTTTTCTAGACCTTACTGGAGTCTGTGTGGGTTGTTTGTTTGTTTGTTTGTTTTTCTCTGTCGTCTTCAGTGGGCTTCAGACTATGTACTTTTGTAGTCTTTACCCAACTCCTAGTCAAGTCCAGCTACATCTTTCACCCACCTTATTTCACTTTTGACTGCTCATTGAAGGAGGCCGTTGTTTCGGGAGTGTGAGGAAAAAAGGCATACAAGAGGTAGATACCTGTGTTTAGTAAACAGTACCCTCTTTCACAGAGGCTATGTCTGTGAGTAAGGTAAGAACACCACTTGAGCGAAGAGTTCAAACACGTTCATCCACAGGAGTTTGTTTAGCTCTGGCTTCCTCTGGACACTTGCGGTTAGTGTGGGCGCAGTGGTACCACGATGTGCTGTCAGCTGAATTCGTCCCGTGTTCACCCTGTGCTGGCTCTGCAGTTTGGTGTGGGGCTGTAGGTGTCCACCAGCACCTTCCCAGGATGCAGGAGGATTGCTCCTTTGAAACTTCTCTGCTGCTTTCCAGCAACAGAGAAAGAAACCTTCTTGGTTTGAAAACCAGAGTCCTGGGCGGAGCAACGTGAGGGGCAGTTTAGGAGTCAAAGAGCATTGCTAAGTTTAATTCTGCTGTGAAGGACCACTATCTGGTTCAGTTTCCAGGATGATCATTCCTCTGTAGATGAATCGGGACTACTGGGTGGAGGATGCTGCTCTTGGAAGCCTCTGCCTCACTGAGGCAGTAGTTGGAAAGCATGAAGTGGGTGCTTTTAATGACAGCGGAAAAGGACAGTCTGTGCATCTGAATGCTGCTCTGCCTTCTCTTCCTTCTTGAGCAAAAAGGTTCGTAGTTGAGTGTAGTACTCCTAACTCTAAACTTTTCACATGGCTGCTAACTGTGTGCTTTTTGTTGTCTCAGTGCCTGACTTGAGACCCTGGGGTCCGATTTGCAGAAGTGTTGAGTTCTCACAGCTGCAACTGTAGTAATAGGGAGCTGTACTTTGAACATATTAAACACCATGTAATGCTTGCTGCTCAGAAACATCAGATCCCAGGTATCTCAAGGAGCAAATTAATAGATGCTTTTGATCTTAAAGTCTCTGTGCCCAAGTTGCCAGCCTGCAATACAGGAGATGGCAATACTTCCTCACTTCACTGAGACTGTGAAAGAAGAAAAAAAAAAATCCCTAATAATTTTCAAGCCTTTAAATATTGTGAAACTGAATGCTTCATTGGGAAGGTCATAAAAAAAAGAATGTGTCTTCAGAGCTCTGCTTGATTACTACTCAGTGTGTAAGGCACTTGGGGTACATGTTCAGCAATGTGAGGAACACAAGCAGTGATCATTAACCATTGCCTCTGCTCTGTGCTCAACAGAACAAGGTCTTGTGGAAAGATGAATACTTGATTGTCTCATTGTAATGTATTTCTAAGATGAAAGCATCTTATTGTTCCTCAGGCAACCTTAATTCTAGCATTTCAGAGTATCTGAATGTTTCATTGAAACACCAAGTGTTGTATTAAGGCTCACTTTTGTGGACCATTTCATGGTCGTTTTAAATTGAAAACTGAAAAATTGAGATATTCTGTTCTATATAATCATGTTTTTATGAGTCATCCGTGTAATATATTTACAAGATTTATAGAATAATTCTATGTGTGTATACCTCTAATTATTACACATACAAAATATTAGATATAATTGAGAGTTTATATGAACATAGTGGGAGTATCATGATTTTTTTCAAGGAGCTGTGGAAGTAGGGGTGCTTTATGTGGCAGTCTTTGCCACCTTTGAATATTTTCTCAGGAAATACCCTCCTCCTTCAGAGGTAATTAGAGCTGTTCTGATTTGTGCTTTGTTGGACTCTGTTTAAGGGAGTAAACAATTCTATACATGTACCTAGGGAGAGTGTGGTTGTGGGGTTATCCTGCAGCCCATCTTTTTCAAAGAGCATTTTCCCTTCATTTCTGGGTGTTAGCGGTAAGACTCTCCTTATCAGCTGTAACTCCAGTAATACATCAAGAGATCATTTGTGTGATGCGGACCTGTTTACATAAGCACATGAGTACAGCACCAGCTGGATATCATCAGTGTATCAGTAAATCAGTGTAACACATAATGTGGTATAACACACACCCTGCGTGTGAGTCTTGCTGCCCAGCCCAGTATAGGAGAGGTTGGCCAGTGTAGGTGTGCTGTAGATGTACCTCACACCAGCAGAATCAAATTCTTGCTGCTGGAGTTGTGCTGACACAGAGCTTTTGCTGATGAAAAGGTACATCGTTAAGAAGACTCTCTTCAAGCTTGCCAAAGGAAAAACAGTTTTTCCAGTTCATTCTGTTGGGGACACGTTGCTGTTGTCTAATAAGGTAATATTTTGGTTTTCATTTTAACAAAGCATATACTTCCCTGGATGCCCATCACACCTGGCTTTGCATGTAAAATGGGACAAGGAAATGTCAAGATAGATAGCATAAAAGGGGGGGTTTAGAACTGTATATTGAAAGGCCGCATGTAATCTTAATTTTGACTGTATTGAATAGCGGTGTTATCTTGCCAAGATATTAGTCTCTGAGGGAGAAGCGAGTTCGTGTAGGATTCTTTTCCTTTTCTATTGATTTCATTTACTGTAGGCTTGTTGTAGTCATGACATTTTGCTAGAAAGAAATGCAGAGCATAATCTTCTTCACTTGTGTATTTTATTGCTTCTGCATCTACTTCCATCATCTTTTACGTGCCTTGTCAGCTGCATGGCAAGAGTGGGCAAGAAGCCTCTCTAAAATGTATAGCTAAGGTGCTTTCACAAATTATTTGAAGGGCTTCAAGCAAAACCTCTCCTTGTGTCTTTTCCGAAGCTTTTCTTTTATAGTTTATACCAGACTTGACGATGTTACATTTCTTCCAACTGCAGCAGTACAGAAATTGGTAATACTGTGCTATGTGAAACTCCCTCAACCACTTTATGGCCAGTTGTAATACAATTTATGTCACTTTTTAAGAAATCATTGTTTTTTAGAAATAAACATGCTGCTACCAGAACTCAGGAATTTCATGCAAATTAGAAAGCGGAAGAAAAAGACAATTTGAACTTTAAGGAACAATTACTTCCTCTTCAGTATTTTATGTCACCTGCTTCATATGGACATGGTGTGTTAACTTAAAAAATAGTCACTAACTTAGATGTTCTGCTCGTAAGCAAGAAGAACGTGGAGGTCTGGCTATGATCCTGTAGTATTACTTATGAACAAGATGAGTTGAAATAAGTGAAAGCAATTATAAATTTTAGAAAGTGGCTATAGGCACTTTGTGCAGTGCAGGAAGAGGGAAATAACGATAGGAGAGTACTCAGAATGTAATTTCCATTGTATTTGTGTCATATGAGTTCTTAAATCATGAAAGAAGTTACTAGAAATTATGAAACTAATTAAAAGAAATCTGAGAAAGAAATCCAAAAGAGAAATAAATGTGTGGTGAATACTCTGAGACGAAAGATTTTTGTTCTCTTCCTTGTAATTATACAGGAATGCTTATATCGTAAGAAAAATTGAAGCTGAAATGGACACATAGGGTCAAATTCATCTAATCTGATTTAACTGTCTGAAAGTTAAGTGTTTTTTCTGTACATGTCTTATGACAGAGTCAATAATTATGCATTATTTTTTCTCCCCATTTACGGTAGAGCTTAAGATACTGGCTTAGACCAGATACCAAGCAATGTGTAGTGGTGAAGTAGCCAAGGGCATCCCCCAGAACTGTGCTTCTGCTCAGCATCTTCTTGCAGATATCTCTGCTTCTGCCTGGAAGCCTCCCTAGGTCCAAAGAGAATACATTAACAGCCATCAAGTTGATAATGACCAGATGCAATTTCAAAAGAGGAACTGAGCAGGAGAGAGAACTCTTGTGTCTTGAGTGGGACCTTTCAGTCCCTGCCCCAGAAGAGCACTGGACATGGCAGTGCCATTCCACAGTGTCACCAGTCAGGTATGGGGTGAGGCACAGCTCAAGTCCTTTACCAGGTGATACAGTTCAAAGGGTCATGACTGCATAGAAGTCAAGCAGTGTAATACAAGCTAAAGAAACCATTTGTAAGTTCAGGTGTTGCTCTGTCTCAATGTTCCTGGGAACATGGGCATGAGAGAGGAAATGGAGGAGATGTTAGATAAGCCCAGACTGAAGAGATCATGTCTTATTACACCTTTTCCTGAGGCTTCCATTAATGCTACAGCTGTGTACTTCCCCTTTTACGCATGCTTTGTGTATGAAATGTACCAGGAGACTGGTTGAGCACCTATAGGTATATTATAGGTACAGATAAAAATATTTGCACGTGGTCAGGTTGAAAAATGCCAGCTGGAAACACTATACTCAGGAGCAATGTAGAGAGAAAGGCAAGAGCATCCTTTTGTGACATTGTCTGCAAACCTCATTTGGTAGTGTCTGATCTCATATAGTACTTACTTCCTGTAGTTATATATTTAAAACCTACCCATGTCTTTGAATAGCATGAGGTCTGTTGGCAGAAATGATTTGCCCAGGAACACGCAATGGTCAATTTTTTTTCAGGTGGGAGATCAATAAGCAGGCATGGCTTGGGAAGCCAGTCACACTTTGAAGAGCCTTTTGTGAGTAACAGTGAGAAACACCCTTCAAACTGTTTTAGTGCAGGACTGGTGGAGTAGTTCCCTTGTAAGAAGAGAGGCAAACTGGGGTGGTGCTTCTGAAGAAAGATTTTTCCAGCCACTGCTGTATGACAATACCTTTAGGGACACCTGGAACTTTCATGTCCTGATGATTTGAAGCAAATCGTCTATGCATGGAACCCTATCAGAACCACTGTGAAACACTGTCATTGGATTATATGGAAGATCATTGTGTTGCAGTATATATGCTGCACTTCAAAATGAAATATTTTTGTAGCTTTACCATCAAAATGCTACTACTACTGTTGACAGAAAGATTGTAAAATTTAATGTTTTACATTTATTATGTGTCTTACCTAAATCATTCGAGGACATGAAGCAATATTATTCTAACCCCAATCATGAGGAAAGTGATGCCTTCATGATCATGAGGCTTTTAATCGGTTTCTTCCAAAGAATAAGTTTGTAGCAGAAGAATGTAGTTAAAGCGTAAACCTTCTCTGTCTATTATTTTTCCATATTGTAGAGCCAAGGAACCCCAGTCATGAGCCCAAGGCTTTTTCATGGTAGGTACTGTAGAAACACAAAATGTGGTGTCAGTCCCGGCCTGTAAAAGTTGAATTTACTGTGCAATGTCAGGCTTTCAGCTGAACACAGTTTTTAACCTTTGAATATGTACAGGTCTTCTGGCTGTTCTACTTTTCAAACAGATGCTGATAGCATCCTGTGGTATGATACGCAAACTGCTGCTTCTGCATCTTTTGAGGATGTCTTAATCTCTTGAAGATTGTATCACATTGTGATGGTCTTTGTGTCCATGTCGTCTTGTCTGCCTATTGTTCTCGAAGAAAAGACCATTTTGTAAGACACTAAACATTCAATTTCGGTATTGGTGAAATTTTGCCAAGAAAGTTGCATCTGGGGGCAATGAATATATAAGGAGTGAATTTGTCCAGCTGTACTTATACCTCTGAAAAATGAGATTTGTAATTGAATTTTTGAACTACACTGTAGACTTGGTCATTCTGCCAAGTAGCAGCACCTCATGTATTTCTTTATAGCTTTTATTTTTTCAAATCTACATGGCCTCAGTGTCTAGGGAGATTTAACAGTATTAAAAAATATTAAATGACCCAAAACCTCGAAATTCAACTTTCCCTGAGTGAACTAAATGTTATGGAAGGAATCAGAATTTGCTTTTACATACAAAGAACAAAAAGAGCAGTGCTGGAGCCTGCAGGGAGAGCCAGGGGAAATAGGCCCAAGGAGTCAATTTGTTTTTTGCTCTGTGACATAAATTAGGACAGCAAATTGCACTGTCCTCCATGGAGAATGTCCAGTCTTGAGATACCCAGAGGTAAAGGAAAAAAACCTCAAAAACTGAATAAGCCATTTATTCAGATATGTAAGTTGAAGTATAGAGAAAAAGGAAGACCATAGACCATGAAAGTGTTGGTAGTTAATACCTAATATCTTGTATTGTGCTTAGGAGTTAAGTGGATACTTTATTTTATGAAATTTGAAAAGTGGAATGTTATTGCTGTGTATGGTTATGAATTTGAAAAAATACCTGAAGTAAGATTCTGTTTAATGGTGGTTTTGTCATTGAATTTGTTGTGGATGCTTAGCAAGACTTGTGGGAATGGGAGAGGTGGACTTGGGCAAAAATAGGAAGATGGAAAGTTGCAGGGGAGGAGGACTGAGGAATTCATAACTTCAGGAGCAGAAAGCTAAAATAATTGGAAACTAAAAATGTCGGTCTGAGGTGGGAAAAAAATATGGAAGTTCCTTGTTGCTGTAGCTTTGGTTCACTCTTTCCTCTTCTTATTGATCTAGTTTTCCTGTCGTCTTCTGCTCTGGTCATCCATTTCTCCCTGTCAGAAACTTTAGTCTCTGAGTTATTTTGCCTGGTGAAATATTGGTAAAGTGGCAGAATGTATGTTAATTACATGCTAGAAGAAAGTTGAATCTGGTAGGTTGCTTCCCTGGGCAGAATTTTTTAATATAGGCTGTTCCTTTAGTATGTACCCAGCTATTTTGATTATGGAACAAAAATAAACATACATATTAAAAACTCAATCAAAGCCTTTAAAGTTCTTTTGCTTAGTTTTCAAGTGGAGCAAACAGAACAGATCAGTCTGACCCAGGAGACAAAGCTGTGGTCTCAAAGTGACTATTGTTGTTAGAAAATTATTCCACATATGAGATTTAGAAAGATAAATTCTTTTTCCACAGAATAGCATAATTGAATGTTTGCTTCTTTTCTTGAGCTCTTGAGGAGTGGCTTGCTTAGCATACATAGTCTGAAAGCCAAGTCCTTATTTTAGGAGTTAATTTAAACTGAATTGCACACGGGAGCCTGAATGCATCAATTTAACAGAGTTAGAGAATAATATGACAGTTTTGATTTTTGCTTTCGCTGAAGAGAGCAGTTCAGAAAGAAACTTCAGTAAGCTCTTGGGCCTCAGTTGCTTAACAACCCAGCCACCTGACCTTTCACTTTCAGAAACTCTTCTGTATCAGACTGAACCACTTGCATATTTTTTTCCCTGTGAAAACTTTTGACTCCCAACATGTGGGAGTTTTATCTGAAATAGGAAATAACGTAAAATGGCCTATTTTTAACATGGGTAAACATGGTTTACATCATTGCTGTGGCCCTCATGTAGAATATGCATTCCTAGTCTCTAGTGATAAGTAAATATTTATTTTGCAGAAGCTGTTTTTCAAAACCTTGATCATAAGCTGTCCATTAATTACAAAGAGCTCGAATATGGGCATAAGTCTTTGTTTCAGGAATTTCTGATGTTTTGTGTCAAGTCACATGTTCATTATGTCTATAACTTACTTTCTACGCAGTTTAAAGCACTGATATATTTTATAAAATATGTTGTGTAGTCTGTGTGTCCTTGAGAACCTTCTCATCCCTCTTCCCACCACTTTAGTTTCTGAATTTGCTCCATTAATAGCACTGGTTTGGTCTGAAAGCAGGAGATCAAATACAGGTCTTTGCTTTTGGAACTCATCCCAGCTTTCAGCTACATACACTTCAGGTATATTAATTTTGGGGCATTTTGTGAAGAACACCTTGTATGTAGCCTGTTTGATGCTCCTGACTTTGCCGCAATCCAAGATCAAAATTTAATTTCATGCACTTCTCAGTAGCTGCTGAGTATAACAATTTGAAGACCCAATTTAGGCTGTATTGAAAGAAAGATTTCTTTTATTGGCAGTTTTACAGGAGTAGTGAAAATTGTTAAATAAAAGCCAGCATAGATATAAAAATCAGGGTGACTGAAACATACAACAAAAAAGTTCTGTCAGCCTGTTCCTAACACTGTGTTGCAAAATATGCCTTAAAAATCTTGTAAGGTGCAAAATGTCGTGCCTCACGCTCCTTGAGAGGGTAAACATTTCCGTGGGTATTTCTGAGGATTCAGTGGGATATAATCCGTGAGTTCTGGCTTTCCATCCTGGCTGATCAAATTTAGCTTTCATTTAACAAGTTTCTTTGGACAATGTCTTGTTTGGTCTATAGTTAAGTGTAAACTGATCCATCTGGGCTTGAAGCTTAAGACCAGGACAAACAGCTATGACTTCTCGAGGAAGATGAGGACTCATGAGCTCCCCTGTAAGACATGTCTGTGGTCCTGCAACCTTCTGAAGTCAGAGTGGACTGTCTCAGTGTGGGAAGCCAGTCAAACTGTACCATCCTTTCTTTTTCCATCTTTGGCTACGTGACACACAAAGCTTCCAGCAATTTTCTCCTGGTGGGTAGTTGAGTTTTTCACGTGAGACAGCAGGAGCCTGGCAGCACACAAACGTTTGAGGGCCAGTTGGGAAAAGCTTGTGTGTCAGGAAAGCTTTATCCACTGGGCTGTGTTGTTTCAAGCAGTGATGCTATGATTGCCCCGCCAGGTCCCTGGAATCTGCTGCTTTGGCCAGGTCTCCTCATCAGAACCTCATTGTGATTTTTGCCACATTTAAAGTTATTCTGTGTTCATTCTTTCTGTCGTGTTGACTTGCATTCTTTACATACTACTTGCCAAAGTTCTGTGTATTTAAACATACGTATATGCTGTGAAAAACTCTGGGTTGCCCTCACTCAACCAAGTGGTTAGCTACACATCTAACTTTTAAGCCATCTGCTGATTTCCAGTCAGGAATAAGTTTAGGAATGTGCTTTAGTCTTGTTGAGTTCCCCAAGCTAATTGTTCAGATGCTTCAAGTCAGTCATATTTTTAAATGCTGAATTTACTTGCAGCTTCCCAAAAAGGAAGTTGGAGGAGAGACCAGGGACAAAATAAATGAAGATGTAGAGTGACATAGAGATTTGTCAGTGCTGATTTGAGGAGGAATTAAGGTTATCTACATTGTCCTTTTTCTTTTTTTTTTTTTTTTTCCTGTGAGTTAGGAATTCCCCAGTGATATGACTTTGCCTGCAGACACTTGAGAAGTTTGTGTTCTAAAGGCCGATAATTGTACAAGGATCATCCAAGAGTCCAGTTCTACGACTATGTGTTTATTTATAGCTCAGATTACAATGCTCTGAACTGCTAGGCAGATAGCTGGGTGAATACGAATGAAGCATTCATTGCAAAATTAAAATGCATAGCAAATCAACTAAGTATAAATATTGTACATTAACCTCAAAGTGTGAGCAAAGAGTCACAACAAAAACCATTCATTTATCAAAATAATAAAAAAGCACAAATCTTAAATGTAAAGCTCTGCCTATCAGAATATACACCCATTCTGCTGATCTGTCATATCCATTGTTTTTTTCCTGTTTGATGTACCAGTAATCATCAGTAATGTGGGGAAGTAGGATCATCATCCCCTATCATGTATATTTAAATTAGCATCAGTGAGTTAACACCGATGCTTAACCTGGCATCTTTAGGTTTCAGATTTAATGCCTCTGTTGAGATTAAAGAGTGGCCATTCAGAACCCTCATGAATATTGCTCCAGGTGCTTGACTTCACCTTTGGAGGAAGGGGTGGATTGTGTTAATCAGTCTACAAAAATGTCCATACGTGTATGAAAGTCTGGCACTTTTGAAAGAAACAGGCATTTTTCTACTAAGGCAGAAGTTGATGATCTAAGAAAGACAAGCTAGAAGTTCGGGGAAGCAACACCATTGCAATGAATTATATTCCATTTTTCATAGCAATAAAAATATAATTACTTTTATATACTGGAGTATGGAGATAAATAGTGCTTTCAGTTTGGAAAAGAAACAGTTTATAGTTCACACTTAAAGTCAAAGCTCAAAATTTTTCCCAAACACAAATTTTAATATATTCTGTGTAGTCACCATCCTTTACTTCAAAGTAACTCAATCAACACCAGCAAATATTACAGTTCTTCATGTAGTGTAGCATGGATTATAGGTTCCCAAGGTCAGGTTAGCTCAGAGTCTGGTGTTCGGTCTAAACGTCCTAGTTTGAGCAGCTCTGCCATGGGGTACCTTTTGAGTTCACACTCAGTCCTCTATTTCGTAGGACTTCCACAATTCAGTTGATAAATTGTCTGCTTTCAAAGGTCAGAAAGTGCAAAATCTTGCCTATGGTCACATGAGAAGTGACAAGGCAAAATATCCATGCTCCTCTGGGGAATGCTGTTATTAAGTTGACCAAATTCCTGTGGCAGCGCAATACTTCTGAGATAGCAGATAAGGTGTGGATGAGTTCTGCTGGGGACTTAGTATTCCAGGTAAATAGGCAGGTTCAAATTAATGTAAAGAATCAAAGTGATGGCTGTGTCTCTTTTCCCAAACCTGTTATGCCTGCTTCTGCTTAAACAGGACTCTGGACTGTTTCAACTCAGCATTGAACATGACAGCATAACTCAGGATGGCACCAATGCCCAAATAATGGGAACTGTCTCCTTTCCGATAGCAGAGACGGGTCAGAAAGAAGATTTCTGCCTCCCGCCTCCTGCATGAGGGTGGGGAAACTGCCAAATTCAAAGCTTACCAAAAATTGGGGCTTAACTGGGAGAGACAGGTGTGGCCTTGGTCTAGGTGGATAGCTGTGATATTATACAACTCAGGAGCTCACTGCCAGTGCTGGTGGTGAAAAGTCTGTCACACGTGCACTCATGCTTTCAGCATAAGTGTGTTTATTTAGGCCTTTGTTTAAGTTTTAAAAAGCTCTGAGCCTTTGACAGAGCTGCTGGGCTCTCAGCTTATTTGTAAATCAGTAGGATGGTGGTTAAACATGGAGTTGGTTCTTGGTGGTGAAAAAAAATCTCTGTTTAATGACTCAGTGCTCCTACCCTGTAAATGAAGGAAGGTATGAATATTTACTTTCCTGACATAAATGTTGCATCATTAATATCTATACAGCTCTACTATATTAAATATTCTTGTATTTTTCTATTTAGTGCTGCATTAAAGAGACTTGTGTATGTGGGAGCAAGGGCTTGTCCCAGGGGCAGCAGCCCAGGAGTTCCCTGGTTGGAGGTGTGATGCTTAATGCAACAGCGCCTCACATCCCATTGCTCTGCTTCTTCAAGGTGCCTTGAAAGAGGCAATTTTGATCCGCTCAAGTGTTGGTAATGTTGTTAATGCTGCATAGGTTTGGCCTGGTCTGACAGCCCATGCGAAATATTCTGAACAGGAAATTCGTGTTAACATGTCTATAAAACATGCCTGAGTCAGGTGTGAAGTGCTCAGCTTTAGTGATAGTAAAGGGAAGTGGTTTGTAGTGTTACGCGCCATTTCTCAAAGTCCGCCTGAAACTTTGGACACAAATTGCCAATGGTGACCCTTTATTTTATTACTAGTTTTGGTTCCTGGACTCAGTGATACCCTCAGTCTTGCTGCAGTTTTTGATGGAAGTAGGATCTGTCCTGTAGCCTTTCGATCTTTCATTTGACAGTTACTTGTAGGTTTTTCTGTCTTGCCACTGCACTTTTTTTGTTTGTTTTGTTTTGTTTTGTTCTTGGTAAATAGGTGAGCATTTTATCAGCAATTTTTCACGTTGTGAACTTGAGCTCCTGAGTTTTTAACTTGTTTGTTTGTTTCTTTATTGCAGCTGGTGCTCAGGATAAAATTGGCTGGGCATTTGGCTTGGGTTTGGAGAGGCTGGCCATGATCCTGTACGATATCCCTGACATCCGACTGTTCTGGAGTGAAGATGAACGCTTCTTGAAGCAGTTTATTGTGCCTCACATTTGGCAAAAAATAAAATTCCAGGTAAAATAATATATATGTGATAATAAATTTATGTCAGTAAGAAGTGTGTGTAGCCCTAGAGAATATCACATAATTAAAATTATGTGTTATTAACAGATTATGTTTTAAAGCAACAGTTTTCCACCTATCATGATTGTCTGATATACAGCAATAAAATCCAGCTTTTGGTGATATTTTTTTTTCAGCCAGATAATGTTGTGAATTGCTGCTGATACCCAGTGAATATCTCTTTTCTGAGTGATACTTAAGCATGTATTTAACTTTTAAATTTATCCAGAATAGGGATTGATTTAGGCCTGTGTCTGGTTTGAGTATATTCTTGAATTGTGTCTGTAATTGTGTTTCATTATAAAAATGTGTTTGATGCTGAATGTTCAAATATTGTAATACACTCCCAGTTTTTCCCATTGTTTTCACTCTACATTCATTGAAGTCAATGTGAGTTAAACCTTGGCAAATAGCTCTGTGAATGTGCCTTGCCACCTTCGGTATGTCAGCTCTTTTCCTCCAGGTGACACTGGGGGCAGATTGCAGGCTCAGCTCCTATTGCTTTTGTAACTACTCTACAGAGGTCATTTTGTAGTTGGCAGCCTTATGTTGCTTTATGTCGTTGCAAAGTAATCAAGCATAACTGGATTGAGTGGAAATGCTACTTCCATAATATTCTTCAGTATGAACATGTGAAGATTCAAGTGAGCTGGTATCACTGGTCTTCGGGGCAGTTGAACTGACATAGCTGTGCTTGACAAAGTACGAAGTACTAAAGCGACAAAACACTTTTTGCTGCTGCTTTTTACCATTTTGCTTGCTTGTTTGTGAACAGCTTGATTATGTTTTTTAAGAATTGAAAATATAAAAGGGAAAATCAACAGGGATAATGCTCAGATGATATTTGAGCAGTCTACATCAAATCAGGAGCAATATAAATTTTTAAATTCGTGGAAATCCTGGAACATCTCTGGTAGACTCAAAAAGTCAAAGCAGTGTTTGGACAGGTTTGGGGAGGGGGTTGGGTATTTTTAGTTGGGTTCTCTTTGTTGTTATGTGGGGGGTTTTGTTTATTTTAATTTGGAGTTGGGTTTGTTTGTTTGTTTGTCTGTTTGTTTGTTGTTTAGGTTTTTGTGTGTTTGTTTTGAGATACTGGCATTGGGGTATTCTGTAGTTATCAATTGCAGAAAGAAGACAGGTTTTTGCCACTCTTCCTGAAGGTGGGTCTGCCTGTAGGTTTCGCTGATCTACCACAGAATGTTTGCTTTGCTTTTCCATAAAAAGTGCTCAAGTCTCCTTCTTTTCAGTCCGTATCTTTCTGATTGGCATTGCTCCTAAGGAGCACAAATTGTGGCTTGGTTTGTAGATTGTAATCTGATCTCTGATGCAAATAAGTTGAGATGTCTTTCTTACTTTAAAATTGAGGATCCAAGCCTCAAACTGATATTGGAAGGCCCAGATTGTCAGAATGATACGGTCTGATGTTGAAGGTGAGCCAAAGAGAGGGCTGGGTGTCTGGCTTCTCTAAGTTGCATATCATTTTCACGGTCAGCTGCAGATGAAGTCAGGTGTAAGTGAACTGATCTGAAGATGACAGAGGCATAGCTTACTGTGGATAGACTCAGACAAAAGGACACAGTTTCTAGGAAGCTAAAAGTGATTTTTTTTTTTTTTTTTTTTTTAATTAGTGCTGTTTGGTAACAGCTGAGTAGGAGTCCCTGGGAGCACATGGTTTTGCACTGTTTTGCTGGGTAACTATCTAGGTCATCAATAGAAGAGTGGTGACATTACTTCAAGCTCAACAGCATTGTTTTCAGCTGGCATTGGTTCAGCTTGGAACAAGGAGAAAAGTTCTACAGCCCAGAACTGATGTCGTAGAGAGTCATGATATTGACCCTTGCTGGCTGAAATACATTTTGAAGTAATAACAAGAATCAGGAGGTCTTATGCAATAGGTAGGGGACTTCAAGGAAGAGACAGTTGTCAGCTGTCACTGTGCTCTAACTTGGACCAAAGGGCAACACTGGAGTAATAATACTGAGCAATTAACTACTGCTTTATCACATTAATTTGTTGGCAATTGTTGTATCCCACCAAACAGGCCAATGAAAATAATACAGACTGGGAGAAGGGCAGCAGAGGTGGAAAGATGGATTACTTTGAAACTAATTTTTTCTCTTTTCTAGAGAAAGGATATGGCCAATATTTTAGAAACAGATTTTTGCTCTGGTACTCTGGTATCAAGCACTTCTTAGAGAACTTTTTTCTTTTTTTTCTTTTCTCTTTTTTTTTCTTTTTTTTCTTTTCTCTTTTTTCATTTCTTTTTTTTTCTTTTTTCTTTTCTTTTTTTTTCTTTCGATTTTTTTTTTTTTTTAACTCCTTTTCTTCTTTGCCTTTCCCTTTTAACACATAGGTACACACACCCCACATGAATGTCCCGTCTTCAGTTTTGGTACAATAATTCTCCCTAACCCTTAGTTTTTATTTTTCAACTCTGTCTCTGAATATAGGAGATAAGAGGTGAGCTTGTTTTTTTGTTTAAAAGGAAGCCTGTATCCAGTTTTCATCTGGTATCTTACTTGGAGCTTTTTCGAACTCAGTACCCTACATACTGATAGTACATACTGGCATTGCTTTTTAAAGGGTTAGTGACCCTTTGAATGAGAATACTGTGAAGTAATCTTTGGTGCTATATAAGATCTCAGATGATGGTAGTTAATAAGCCAGTTTTTCATTCTTTTTGTTCTGTGTTATTTTTCAGCTGTGCTGTAAAACCAAGTTAGCAGACTTTCTGCACCTGTCTACTTTCTAAAGAGTTATAATTAATGAATTACATGGTTTATTCATATCATATTTGAAATAAAACATTTAGCCTGTCTTCCAATTTTGATGTTGTAAGAGATCTTGATGGATATTAAAAAGTGTCAGATTTTATGCATGCAAGGCCATGCAAAATTTTTCAGCCTGAATGAACTGAACCAAGACTTATGAGTGTCTTGAGAGCCTTTCATTATACAAATTGAATCCTGCAGCCTCAGAAAACCTGGATAAATGTCCATCCTTTATGTGCTTAACTGAGATAGAGCTCTCAACCTTTGTATACTCCCCTCATACTTTCTTATGGTCTGAATATTATACACCAACATAAATATTTTTCTTTCTGTTCATTAAAATGTTGCTCAAATACATGAAGTCCACACTAGATAGCAGTAACCTTTAATAATAGCTGGGCTAAATATACTCTTGTTCAAAAGTCAAATTAAATTGGAGTTTTTTTCTTGGGCTTAAAGTATACTTTTTGTGCCTTTTAACAGCCTGAGTGTGTCAGACTTTCTCCCGTGTCATCAGCTGTTCAATATACACGTGCAGGCTTCAGCAGGTCAAAAAGCTGCTGGGAAAAGCTGACAGCACTTGGACTGTTGTGGTCACTCAGCACAGCAGTGTTAGAGTGCTGCTCCCCTCAGATCAGATCATTTCATTGACTGGGATTACCAAATCGTTCTAGCTGTAATTTGACACAAGTCATAGCATTGTGGGGGATCAGAAGTTGCTGTCTTGCCTTCAGTGACTTGTGTAGGGCTTCTTTGTAATGAAAAGCTGAGAGCGGACAGGGCAGAAAAGAGGAAGCACCTGCAAGTTGTAATGTAATAGAACAAATAGCTTGGACCCAATCTACTACACTGTGTTGCACCTGTGTTTGTCAGGGCTGTGAGCATAGCTGCACATAATCACTTTCCGGTTCACTCTGAGCCAGCATTCTTACCAAAAAAAAAAAAATGAAAAAGATGTGTCCATGGGCTGATGACACAAGAAAAGGTACAAAAATGAACTGACATTTAGGGAAGGAAACCACTCGCAGCTCAGATGAAGTGCGGCATGCCCAGAGGTGTTGATTAAGACGAATGGGCTCTGGTGGAGGGACTGCTCCTGGAACCTCCATCATTCCGCTGCCACGGCAAGCAAGCGGCATGTTGTGTCAATTGACTGCTGATGCATTCTCTCCTCACAAAGTCACTTTCATTTGATGCTGCTGGTGGCTGTGGTTGCTTTTGTTTTAAATAATTATTTATTTTGATTGCACGTGAGCCTTGTGGCCTGGACTGATGTCAAGCAGTTACATGTTTATGCTATTCTAAGCTACATATTCTATGCTGTTACACACTGACAAATAGGGAATCTGAATCAGATTCCTTGGTAAACTGCAGACTCCCAGTGTCAGATTATGGGAATTGCTTTCTTGTTCTTTTCCTCATTTCTTCAATATCTGTAATATCTGTAGAATTCTGCAATATCTGCAGTATTCTGCAATATCTGCAATAAGCCTAGCACCACCTACTTTTTACCACCCCTTTCCATCATCTCCAGGGGCTGCTCCTTCTTTGTATCTGCTGGCACATGCAGTCTCTCCAAACTAAGTTCCTTCATAATAACCTATCAGCTTCAGTATTCAGAATAATAGACTTTCTAACCAGGATTATTCTGATGGCACCAGGATAGACAAAGCTCCAGAAGCAGCTCTGCTGGGAGACCTGAGGGGCTGGTAACCTTTGGCAGTGGAGTGAAGAGAGTTGAGAAGGAGCTTGAAGTGACACCCCGTTCACCTCTCGCACAGCTGTGCCCAGAATGGTGTATGTGGCCCTAACCTAGGACACTGTCTCTGCTGTGAAAAGTGAACAGTCAAGGTTAGTAGAGATGAGAAAAAGTGTATCTTCAGAAAGATGTGGTTGTGCGGAAAGAAGTGATTATTTATAAGAGAAAGGAAATCAAGGTGGGCTCATCTTAGCCTAGCAAAGTCTAGGCTGCACTCACTCCCATTTGCCTTTGCTTAGTGTCCCACAGGAATTAAACCCCTATTCTAATGGCAAAGGATTTATCCCATAGCCCAGTTGGCACTGTTTGTTACCTATGTGAGCCCTCTTGTTCACAGTTACACAATACAATTTTTTTACCTTACTGTGCACTTTTCAGTTTTCAAGACAGTCATCATCCCTGTGCATCTTTTCTATACACATATCCTGAATGTTGCTGGGAGACATATAGCTTGCCCTGAAGCTTTAGAAGATGCTGAAAATAAAATGCGCTGGCAGGGCCAGGGGGAAGCTTTTGCTAATTAAACCATCTTAGTGTATGTCCTTTATGCCATGCTCGAGGAAGAAGACCATCTAGTGTATAAGCCAGATTTTTCAACCTGTTTGATCTTATTGCATTCACCACACAGGATGGGTCTGTCTGATCGGTCATTAGTATGCTGCTCCATATAATTTGTATTTATCTTCTTGGTCTGTGATTAGCTTTATTTTCCAATAAAAAAGTAAATAGATTCACTGGCTGCTACATTTTCAGATATTTTTCATCAAGATTAGGTAACTACATGCTTAAATGGTTATTCATTTATTATGTTTACTTTCTAATAGTGCATCTATTAAAAGCAAATACGCAACCATTAGTATGTAAATTTAACTGGGATGTCTGAACAAATGAGGTACAGGCTCAACTGTGATTTATTGTCTAATTAGTTTTACTGTAATTGAAGATATATAATGTGTGTCTATGCACGTGGAGGTACAATAGAGCATAGATGATGGTGTAGCATAAATATTTTATTGGCATGACTTTGGGAAAGTTGAATTTCTTAGGAGTGGCTTATGTAAAACATTTTCAATGAACATCAATAAAACCTTTACAGTGCTGTATATTATCTCAGGTTTGTCTGCATACTCTGCAGAACGTTGTGAAACTCCTTTTTTTATTGTTGGACAGCCATGGAAGGAAGGCAAAAATATCTTCTTCATTGTGGAGATGCTGAATGACTGAATTAGAAATCACATGATCATCAAGTCTTCTCTCATCAGGATGTTATATCTCGTTTTGTTTGTAGCCAGTACTGGTACTGAAGCTCTAGGAACCTGAGCCCTTTGGCCCCAGTCAGGCAAAGTACTGAAGCACATGCTGAGCTTTAAGCTTGCGAGTAGTACCATTTAAATCAGTGGGAAGGTTCCTGTGCTCAGTCAAATGTAACCTAAATGCCTAAATAGTTTCAGTTCAGAGATCTCCATGCTTTCTGGGATCCAACTGAGAGTCATCAGCACCTTGCAGGGCCAAAGCAGAGGAAACTTTTAAAATGGCTGTTATGAACAATAAGAGTTTAATCTGACAAGGCACAAAGTTCATCTGCAAAATCTTAGATCCAAGCCAGTTTTGCTGATGAGCTCTTGCGTAGAGAAAGTCAACAAGCATCTGGAGAGTAAACAAGGCTTGAATTCCCATTCTCAACTAAAGGCAATTGACTGGAAACACAAGAAAGACAGAAGAAATTAGGGGCTCAGAAATTAGGAGAATAAGTGGGTGGTCAGTCACATGTGCCTGGACACAAGAAAAAATGAACCACTGAGATAAAACAGAGTAACAGGAAGGTAGAAAAGAGCTGTACGTGGAGCATTGAGGGCAATATGAAAAAGTCTGGGGGCAAACAAAGAAAGTTTAAACAAGATGGGGAAATGGAGTGGGAAGAGGAGAAAGACACAGAAAAGGAGAGTAGGTTTAAGGCAAAAAACTGTTGAGCATGTTGCAAAAGTCTTCTTCTAAAACAATCAGAAAGTCTTTCCAGACTTCATACTCTATGCATCTACTCTTGATCTCATTTTGAAAAATCAAGAAGTATCAGTGACCACAAAATTTATGGCCACAAGCCACCAGTGCGATTCTGTAGTTTAAGGTATTATCATCAGTTTCAGGGTGAGGCTGGGGGTTGGTGTTAAAAGCAAGGAACATGTTGTCTGAGAGTAATGACTGAAACATTCATAGCAGCTCTCCAAAACTCAGGCATATCTCAAAAACAGAAGACCAGCGATGAAAATTGGTATATCCCATGCTATCCTATCCTAACTTAATTTTGTGGACTTCTAAGTACAGGTCTAAAAAATAAGTAACATTTACATACTAGTGACCACAAATGAGTAATATAGTGGCCTTTCCATCATATGATATAGTAAACAGATGCTCAGACGCACACATACAATTTCACTGAAGCACAACAGAACCTGTGTGCTCAGCCTTTCAAAGTAATGAGTTTTCCAGACACATTCAGTGCTTGCTTTATCTGTCTATTCTTAGCTTTTTATTTCCCCAAGTAGAACATGAGTGAGGATACTTAGCACAGCTACTGGTTCTATAGACTCTCTTGTTTAAAAGAGAGGTTCTGTCTGATGCTATACAGAAGTGCAGATATGGGAAGACATTTAGGAGGGTTATGAGTATTAGTTCAGTGAGCTAGGAACAGCAATATGGGAAGCAAAGGAGTAGCCCATCTTGTCTTCTCACCACATCTTTACCTTGGCTTTTTTTTACCTATTCATCTTCATAGTCTTAGAATCCAAGGCTAATTCAGGTTGGAAGGGGCCTCAGGAGATCTCTAGGCCCACCTCCTCCTCAAAGTAGGGTCAGCTCTGAGGTCAGGCCATGTTGCTCCAGGACATTATCCAGTTTGGTCTTGAAAACCTTTGAAGATGGAAACTACACAAACTTTTTGATTAACCTATTCTACTGCTTGACTGTCCTCATGGTGAAAATGTTTTTCATATATCTGTTCTGAAATTCTCTTGTTTTGACTTACATCCATTGCCTCTCATCCACCCACCGTGCATGGGATTGAAAAGCCTGGATCTGTCTTGTTGATGACTTCTTTATATGTACTTGCAGGTTGCTGTTAGGTCCCCCTGAAGCTGTCTCTTCTCCAGAGTCAACAAATCCAGCTCCCTCAGCCTTTTCTTACAGGGCAAGTGTTTCAGCCCCCTGATCATCTTGGTGGCCCATTGCTCCAGTTTGTCAATGTCTCTCTTGTATTGGGTAGGCCAAAACTGGATGCAGTACTGTAAACATTGTCTAAAAAGCACTGAGTAAAGAGGGATGATCAGTCCCCTCAGTCTGCTGGCTGTGGTCCTGCTGATACAGCCCAGAATGCTCTTGGACTTCTTTACTGTGAGGGCACACTCATGCCCAGTCACTGTCCACCAGGAGCCCTCAGGTCCTTCTCAGCAGAGTTCAGTTCTTTTTGCATGTTTTCTTGTTATTCCTTTTGTGGATGATGGGTGATTATGTAGAGAATGTGGTATCCCCAGCAGGTGTGTGATCATTACAAGCAAAAGAGATTCCCAGCAACTGGGAACAGACCACCAGGGACTTCCTTCCAATTTGTTTTTAGACCAAAAGAAGCAACTGTAGCCTTGACTGAATTTTGAGCTCATCCCAACGTGATGTAAATATAAAAATAAAAAATGAATTTCCAGTTATGCTGCAATGTATGGTTACTGTCAGTAGAATAATTTTACTCTTTTTTTTTCTTTTAGGCAAAAGCCAATGCAACACAGTCAAAATACACCTGATGCTGTTTAAATGATTACTTAGCAAAAAGTGCAGTAAGCTTCAAAAAGCATGTGTTACTGTGGCTTGCTCTGATCTCTAAACCTCATATATTTGCAGTTTGACTGGTTGAGGCTCTTTAAAACAAATAGCTCACAAATGAATAATTCTGCTGCTGAATATATCAGCCAGTCTTTATTGCATCCCAAATGATGAAGTATAATGGTTATACAAAATGCTTAAATAAACCATGGAGCAATTTCCAGCAGTGATATATATGCTGAAACCTACATTAAATTAATACTAGGTGAAGGAGTAAACCTGGAAATCTAAAATAACAATAGATTTCATATTGGTTATGTGAAGCTATGAGAACAAGGTGTCAGTGGTTTCTGCAGGAATCCACAGGTGTTCAGAGTTTTCAGTCTTACAGTCTACAAAAGAATGTAGTTAGTAAGGAGGGTTACCCTTAGACTTTTGCCAATATTTTTCCAATATGGGTTTATTTAGACTGTAGTGAATAGAATTCTGGCTAGGAGGATGGCACAGTAACTATCTTGACTTTAGTCTTTGGCTCTGACCCAAGAAGTGACTGAATTTCCCTAGTTCAATAATTCTGTTTTCTGTGCTATTTACAACGGTAGTTGTCTTGTACCTCCTGCCTCAGTATGTGCTCTCCAATACTGTCCTAGGGTGGAAAGTTCTTCAGTACAGGGGCTGTCTTGTTGTGCTTCATCTACCTAGTGGGACTGTGGTTCCTGACTGGCAGTCCTAGGTAATTATCACAATCTGAATATCCGCATGCCTGCAGCAGGGTTAAATATGTCTTTGTGAGTGTACATTATGCATTTGATGTAAGAATAAACTCCTGTGTAGAATGGGCCTAAGCACTTATGTGAGGTGTGTGTCTTCAGACATACAGATAGGTATTGGCATGCATACACAACCACAGAAATATAAAGGGATGAGGAAAAAAGAAATAAAAAAAGAGAGAGATCTTGAAACCAGTAGGAAATACAGCGTAATTCTTTTTACTAGTTTTGGATTAAAGGATGGGTTTTGTCATAGATAAGGTTACTTAATAACCATTTTAACATTTGTGCCAATGTTTTACAGGCAAAAGATAAATCTTGCAAAGAGCTTATGATAAAGTGGTCTCTAAAATCATGCCTAAACCCCTACAGTCATCATCTGCAACATGATTAGCCATTGCAGCTCAGCTGTAGAACATCCCTAGAAAATGAGGGCTGGGGAGAATAGTCTGGGTGCATGTGTGCGTATGCGTGACCAGGAGCACCTTCTGAAGTACACTCTGTTAATAAAAAGCCCTGATTTTCAGCTGCCACTTCTCTGATCAGAATATGAATTAGGCTACAGAGAATAGTCAAACAACAGAAGGCACAGTTGGGAAGAACCATATTATTCTTTTCATACCTGCCCTCAAGTTCCTTCATCTTGCTAGTGTGAGAGCCACATGAACCATAGTAGTGACAGCCTAAAACTGTGACAAGTAAGTAATGCTTTGGGGTGCGCATGCTGCAGAGGATTTGTTTTCTTGATTTTTCTAAAAAGTAAGAAAGGGATGAAATTGCCTCTTTTGAGGATTGCTTGTATCCTCCTGCTCCTGCACATGTGTTAAATCTACTTTGCATAGTTATTCCCGTATGTAACCTGTTCTCCTAAATCGGTAATAGTGAATCCATTTCCTGACTCTTGTAAAATAAGGAAAGGCGTTAAAGAAATACCTGTTCCACATAAGAATTCTGCTCGTAGAGATTTAATGTTCTTTACATTTTGTCATTGCATGCCTAAATGCTTAGTATACTTTTTCTCCTTGGTCTGTTTTCAGCTTTTGGCTTCTCTGTAGCATTCTAAGCATTGTTATTCTTTAACAAGAGTGTAGCTTTAGGAATGTTCAGGGTCTGCCTGAAAGGAAAAATTAAAGACTTTTCTCCCTCTTCTGAGTATTTGACAAGTAAGTAGAGCCTTTCATTTATATTTCTCTCTAGCTTACCTACTCTTATTTAAAGTTAGATACTGGTTTTAGCTTGCTACACTACCTAGTGTTTTTTCCTTGGTTTTGTACTTTGGAGGTTGTGATTTATATGAATTTAGTACTTAAATAGGGGAAGAGTGAAGTTGACTACTCTGGAAACTAAAGTACTGGATTTCCCCGAAACTCATTGCAACTCAGGAAGTTTCCCTAATTGAAGAAGGAAACCCAGCTATTTTTGTGGCACTGAAAATCATGAAGAATATTTCAAAATCACCAGTAATCTGCTCAGGTAAATGGAGGTGTGTGGCAGTTGGGATCTTTTAATTTCCTAGGGTGTATAGATTCTTATGATGCAGTATTTACAGTAGCATTTCCCAGACGATGCAGATTAGCTGAGAAGTGCAGAAGGATGAAGGTGTTCCTTTGTAGCACAGTAGTGTCCCATTTGAAGTTGTACCTGGCCAAGAAAGATGAAACATCATTGCCTTTGTCTTGGAAATCTCTATAACTTTCAGGAGGGAGAGAGAAAAAAAATACAGCTAGTTAGACAGGAAGGACTTTTTCAGGTGTTGCGTGTGCCTGTAAGACTTGTGATGCCAGCTTATTTTGGTGTAATTCGTATTTAGGTGCTCTGGAGATTCTGCTATTTAAACAATAACTCTCTGGAATGGTGGATTTAATGAGCAAAAAAAGAAATATAATCAGCAGTGCTTTATATGAGAATTTTTGTCTAAGCTGAAATAAAATGTTGGGTGCAATTTGTTTCCATTGTTATGCTATGTATTTTGAGGAAATATATCTTCATATTGCTTCAGTCTCTTTCCAAATACTTACATTCTTTATTTAGATATAAATCTTTTATATGAATTGTTGATGTGTGCAGTATTTTACCCTGCTGAGCTATTTATCTCGGCATTATTATTATTAAGCATAATGAGAAAAAAAAAAAACATGCAAACCAAACCATCAGAAAGGAGGAAACTTGACTTCTGAGCATAGCAAACACTGAATGCCTGCAGCAACTTATGCCTTCTGCAGAAATTGCAGGTACTCAGCACTGCTGAAGAAGAAATTCTTAGTATCTACTGAGAAGTTGAGTTTCTACTCACTTGTACCAGTTTATCACCTGTTCCTTGCAGGCATGGTAGGTTTTTTTAGAGAAGTGCAGGATTGGTACATACAGTCTTTATTCGTTGATGGTTTATTTTCTGAGGTCTGTATCTTCTCTGGCCTTTTTACCCTTGCTATAAAACCCTGATAGAGTTATTCTGCCTGTGGGGTAGAAGATTTGAGTAGGAAGAACAGATGGAATACAGACAACCTGTGCAAAAGGCAGTCCTAAGTGTTGATTATTAGGTTTGGTGTGAGAATCCACTTTACTATTTCAGTGATTCCAAATTGCTGGATTCCTTCCCCAGGACACAAGCTTGCTCATTTTCTATAGACAGCACCACAACGTAATAAATAAATTGTCCCATCTGTTCCCCTTTGTGTCACAACTGCTCAAATGGAAAAGTGACACCAGAAAAAGCGTGTTCTGGCTTTTACTTGTTTTGCCGTGTTTGAAATGGGAGGAGATTAGCAGCGTGAACCCAGCTAGCTCAGCAGGCTGTCAGCTGGGGGGCTGGGGAATAGGCATGAGGAGGATGCACGTTTTTCTACAGTAGACCTAGAACTGCTGTAGGAAAATGTCAGGCTAATCTCTTTTTCACCCTGGTGCTTTCAAAAGGGAGTTGTAAGAAGTTGAGATGCGGAAGCGAGTGGTAGAGAGACATCCCTTTTGGTGGTTCTCCCTGCGAGTCCTTTCTGTTCTATGGGGATGAGAAATTATTTTTGACTAGTCAAGCACAGAGCAGAGAGTCCATCACCAGTATTGAGGAATCATTGTCCAAGTGCATAGGTATCTGGAAGTATCTCTCTTCTGTGTATACTGCAACAATCCTGTTTTTAATAGGATTGGGTCAATCCTTTAATTTTTCTATGGATTTCCTACACTTTTTCAATTCCTTACTAATCATACAAAAAAGATCTTTTCAGTGGCAATAATAGTGCTTCTTTTGTGTCAGGAAAGCAGCTCAAAAGCCATGCGTCATTTCTCATTTTTTTGGCCACAGGTCTGTTTAAAATACGTATTTGCACTCAAAAGTGTATTGTGGCATTAATCTGGAAGCATTGTGTATGACAAATTTAAATAAGCTTGGCTTTAAAATAAAATGTTTGCAATTTAAAATAATTTGTGTAAGAACACAGTGTCCATTTCTGGTGAGACCACAGATGCATTACTTTTGGATGACCATGTTTAACAGCAAGCTTTCTACTCACTCATTCTGCCACAGCACCAGCCCTCTTGTGCATTCTTCCCTGTGCTTGGAAAAGGTGGAGTAGCTTATCTAAGAAGCTTAATCTTTTCATTGGCTGTTACCCATCTAAATTTTTCAGTGTCATATTAGGTATCAACTGTACTTTGTCAGGCAGGCTCCTCAATAATAAGCTGTAACTTTTAGCTTGCAAGAAAGGCCGTATTTGTTCTTGTACCTGCGCACCTCTGCATGCATGATGTAGTCTTTGGGGTGTTTTTTTTCTATTCAGAGGTGCTTCACAGGCATTGGAAAAGGTGACTAAATGAGATGATATGAAGAGACACCCAGTGGCTGCTTAAGCAGAATATAAGCAATTAAACTCTTGCTTTGTACCTTCAGGGAACCTGTAATATGGCTCAAGAGAGAAGGTCTTATCTTCAGCAAGACACCACAAGGCTTAGCTTAGGTGAGATGCGGACAGAGCTTGGATGGTGGCCTTCACCACACAGCAGAGAGGGATCTCGTCCACAGATTTGGGCAGGCACACAGCTCCAGCTGCTCTCAAGGAGCTGCAGCCACATTGTCGCACGTTGAAGGCTGAGACTTATCTAGAAAGACAGTCTGTGCCCCATGGCACCTCCCCACTCAACCTGGATCCAGAATGGGTGTTTCACCTTTGAGAACATTTTAATTTACTGTGTTTCTTGATAATGTTTTCTTTCTTATGTTTTCCTCAATGTATTTCCATAATTCCATGATTGTTTTTTCCCCAGGGATGAGGGAGGTAAAGCTAAAGAGAGTGCTTTCCCAAGATGAGGAACAGCAGTGACTGGTAACACAGTGCTGTTTTAACTGTATGGGCTGCTGCTGACAAACAAGATGGTCTTTCTGCCAAATATGTGTTTTGTTTTGTTTGTTTTTTCCAAGGTATCGATCTCTCGACATCCCTCCCCCTTTTTCATCCCCATGAGGGGCTGTGAACTGCACTAGTTGGAGTGGAAATTGAGATGTTATTTGACTGATTTGACCTGCGGGTGTGTGTTGGCAAGTCCAGACAGCTGCACTGTTTGGAGGCAAATGCTCCTTGTAGCAAGTGGCAACTTTTGCTTGGGTTCTTGTCTGAAAAAAAAAAAAAAAAAAAAGAACAGAGTTGGAACCATGGCTCTGAAATACAGCTTAGAAATCAAACATCTCATTCAACCCCACAAATCAAACCATTTGGGAATGGAAAGGAACCAGTCTGGTTTGAAGTGAAAAAGGGGATGGAAAGGGGATGGCTGTAGGAATGTTTGGCAATCCTTCCCCTTTCCTCCTGGCTCTAGAAGTCTGCAGAAGTCTTGAGTGTGTGGTATTGTTGCTGTGCCTAAGAGGAGATGCATCTAAGGTGATGTATACCCAGTTCTTTAGAGTAGCTCAGCATCTTTTTGCTGGCCTTCATGTTTGTTCAAGATGAGAAATCACTAAACTAGAAAAAGAAAGATTTTGTTCGGTAATATTGTCATTACCAGAATGCCACGAAAGAAGAAATTTTCATATAGACAAAAGACCTGTTATGCTATTACCAAACTGTCCAGCTCAAGTACACTGTTTCCCATGATGGCAAACAGCAAGTGCTTGGAGAACAGCATAACAGCAGAGCAAGTATTAGAAACAGAGTGATGCTTCTCACCCATGTAGGAAGAAAACCTCTTCCATTCAAAATGGTCCATGTACAAGCAGAGTACTTGAAATCCTATTAGATGTATGGTGATCCCCATACCTGTATGTGAGCTTGCAGAGTTGAAGAGCTCTGCTGAGGGGAGCAGACTGCCATCCAAAAAGGGCTGATTGCACTATGTGTTCATTGCCCTGTGCACAGAGAAACTCAGAGCAGCACTGGAGGTTAATGCACTTCTACCATTCCCCCAAGAGGACAGAGCAGTGCATCAGTCCCAAACTGGTCAATTTGCTTTAGTTTTAAGAGTTCAGTCCCAGAACATAACTGTATATCTGCGTATGAGATTTTATACAAGTTCTATGTTGAAATTTCTACATTCCTCTTATGGAGATACGTGTACAGGTGTGTTTATACGTATGTGTATGTGTGTGTGTGTTTGTATACGTGTGAATGCGTAGAATTTACCATATATAACTAAGAAAAAAATCGATGCAGGGAAGGGCAGAAAAGTTGTCATAATGGAACATTGTGACTGCGAATTTTAAGCCATGACAGCCAACAAGTTCAAAATTATGTTTCCTGCAGCAACCGTAATTTGTCTATGCTGGTCATAAATATGAAAGTGTAAATCTGGAAGCATACACACTAATACAGAAAACTTCATTAGGTGCAAGAGGGCTAAGTTACAGTTGTAAATTTGCAAATTTGAATTTCATGCCTGTTACGTGTTTAAATTTCCTATGATAACACTGAATTAATGTAGTTTCACTATGGAATATATTAAGAAAGGCTTGGCTATTACAGGAATAAAGCTTTCATTTAAATGAGAAAATGACGTTGCATTAAAACTGTATAGTTTATGTACATATTTCCCTGAAACATGGGCAATGCAGGACTTTTAGAGCTTGGCAGCCATGATACTACTAAGTCTTATTTTTCTGACTTAGACTGCTGATGGCAGTAAAGCATGACTGTCTTCTTAATACTTTGGCTGCTCTAGAGTTGCTAACCCAGTTTTTGGTGCTTGTCATTGTTAACCTTGTATTTGTGTTGCTGCTGTTGAAACACAAGTACAGCTTTTTCTTCCACCGTTTGTCATTCATTTGTTGTGTTCCCGCATCACTAGCCAGCAGCGGGGAGGGAATCGGGTGAACAACCACAGCACAACACTTCTCCAGTCCCGTTGGCATGTTGCACTCATGGGTACTGCATCTAGGAAAATGTGTTTCAGTTTGGTTTTTTGTGTGTGTGTGTGTTTTTCTGTTGGTGGTGGGTTTTGGTTTTGTTTTGTTTTTCCTAGTGTCAAGTATTTGTGGAAAGTGCTGAGGATTATCCTGTTTTTCTTGACTCTGGGCTAAAGACACTCTGTGGCCTTTTGCTTGCTTATTCGATGGCACTGGCCATGCATTATCCCCAGCTGCTTTCCTCCAGAGGTGAGGGCTTCTGTCATGTGTTTTATTTTCTCCCCTGTGCAGCTGTGATTTATCTGGATTCAAGCTAGCTGATGATTCTTTGCCATGAACATGGATGAAGTAGTGCAGCAGCTTGAGGCATTGGGGTACAGCTGTCTTAAGCAGCAAAATGATCCATTACAGAATCTCAGAACAGTTGGGGTTGGAAGGGACCTCTGGAGATCTGCTTGCCATGAACAGATGCTATTCTTACCATGATCACTTGATTCTTGCTCCCAAGGTGTCCAGAGTAGTGTCCTGGTGTGGCAATGTATGTAGAACCCAAGGATTTGCTATTTTATGCTGGCAAATGAGTCCTGTTCAACCTATTTATCAATGACCTGGATAAAGAGACCGACTGTACCCTCAGCAAGTTTGCGAACAATACCAAACTCAGAGGAAGGGTTGATAAAGCAGAAGGCTGTGCTGACATTCAAGGAGACCTGGACAGGCTGGAGGACTGGGCAGAGAAGAACCTGATGAAGTTCAACAAGGGCAAGTGTAGGGTCCTGCACCTGGGGAGGGATAACCCCAGGCACCAGTACGGGTTAGGGGCAGACCTGCTGGAAAGCTGCACTGCAGAGAAGGACCTGGCAGTTCTGGCTGACAACAAGTTGAGCGTGAGTTAACAATGTGCCCTTGTGGCCAAGAAGGCCAGCAGTATCCTGGGGTGTATTAGGAAGAGTGTGACCAACAGGTTAAGGGAGGTTGTCCTCCCCCTCTACTCTTCCCTGGTGAGGCCACATCTGGAGTACTGTGTCCAGTTCTGGGCTCCCCAGTGTAAGAAGGACAAGGAATTACTGGACAGAGTCTAGCAGTGGGCTACAAAGATGGTAAGGGGTCTGGAGCATCTTTCTTATGAGGGAAGGCTGAGAGAGCTGGGTCTGTTCAACCTGGAGAAGAGAAGGCTGAGAGGGGATCTCATCAATGTTTATAAATATCTCAAGGGTGGGTGTCAAGAGGATGGGACCATAACCTTTTCAGTGGTGCTCAGCGATAGGATGAGGGGCAACAGGCACAGACTGAGGCACAGGAGGTTCCATCTAAACATGAAGACAAACTTCTTTACTTTGAGGGTGCCAGAGCACTGGAACAGGCTGCCCAGAGGGGTTGTGGAGTCTCCTTCTCTGGACACATTCAAAACCCGCATGGACACATTCCTGTGTGATCTGCTCTGGGTGAACCTGCTTTAGCAGGTGAGTTGGACTAGATGGTCTCCAGAGGTCCCTTCCAACCCCAACTGTTCTGAGATTCTGTAATGGATCATTTTGCTGCTTAAGACAGCTGTACCCCAATGCCTCAAGCTGCTGCACTACTTCATCTGACATATACTAGCATAAACCACTGAGAGAGGCAATTTTCATCTGGGTATAGTGGGCTGTGAACTTCAGTGGTAGAGGAACAGGCACACATTTTTTTATCAGCTGCTGCAGAGGCAGTGATCTCAGACAGAAAGATAGAGCAGAGGGCTGCAGATGGGGAATGTCCTAAACTATCTCAAACCCATGTAGCAGAGTCAGAGTCCAGAGTTTTTAGTGATGCACTCCTTAGGTACATCTAGGCATGGGTGAGGTGGGCTGGCAGAGCAGAGTACAGCACTGTTGTCCAGCTGCTCATTTCTGTACTAAAATGAGCGTCCTAAGAGAGAGAAGCTTGCAGTTTTAGTAAGTACGTGGCTTATTTATTAACCAGAGAAGGAAGTGTGACTAATGACTAGTAAAAATGTATCGTTGAGGGTGGATCATCATAAATTTCCATTTTATCATGAAAAATAATGATAGTGATTCATTACTCCTAAATGCCTTAGGTGATTTAAAAATGCGATGTCGTGATTTGTGATATTCCCTACAATGTGGGCTCAGTGGAATCCCATGGATAGTGTAATTACTGGGAAAGCACTCTTTCTTGTTTTCTGAAGCTGTTGAAAAGTGTCAAAAATAGTGCACTGAACTGTTTGAAATGGAAAGTAAACAGAACATTTAAAGGAGCGCTGTGGTGACAAAGCTCCGATGGAACCACAGAAGTGGTGCAAAGTCATCTGTGCGTCAGCAGTGCTGTCCACCAGGCCTAGCCAGCGTCCCTTGGCAGCGCTCTGCAGGTGGGGTCAGTTGTACCTTTTCCTAAAGATCTTTGCCATTCCTCAAAAACCTAAGGTTAGTGATCAGGCAGTGGAAGGAGGGATGGCTGGGCCTCCAGGCTTGGGCAACGTGCTAGGAGTTGGACAACACAGAGTCAGCGGAGCCAGGCAGTGTCCCGTTAGCTTCCCAGAGCATTGTGCTGGAGCTAAGTCATGAAGAGGATGTAGCTGGAAGCGGTGGCTGGAGGTAAGAGCAGAGCAGAAAATGTAGTGAGAAGAGCACACTGACTTCAAGGGCAGCCTCTAAAATGTCTGTAAGTTCATAAGGAAAGAGTCTTTGGGGCTGCTGTTTGCCTTAAACCTGAAAAGGGATCAAAGTCAATGGGTTTTAGACCACTCTGTTTAGAAAGGAGGACAATGAAGGCAACAGGACCTGTTGGACCACAGTATTTATTTTCTGGGATGCCCGAATACAGACTTAGTAACTTTTCACCTGCCGGCTGGAGACTCTTGTCCTATCCTCTTCACATTTTAGGTGCAGCCAGTAAACAATTGTGTAGCTCATGTAGTTCTACAACAAACAGATCAATACATTTGAGAACTAGGAATTTTATCCTTATACTAACTTTAGTGTTGATATAATACTTACTGCAGTGATATTGACTGCAGCCAGGTGGTGAAAGGACAGTATAATACAGGATTATTGCCTTGCCTTTTACTGTAAAAGATTTTTCTGCATTATAGGGCTCTGAGAAAAGGTTAATACCTAATAATAAAAAGTTATGCTTACTGTTTTAAGCATTTGTCCTTCCAGTCTTTGTAACACACACAAGCATACACACATGGCTGCACATACAAAATTATGACAATTTTGTATTTCGGCTAGTAACACCATGGAGTCAAACAAGCGGTTTTCTTAGAGACTTGATAATCCAGGAGGGCCAAACCCTCCAGTTTATTACATCTTTGAGTAACTTTGTTCACATGGAATTTGGTGACACTGATAATGTAAGTCAGACTGTTCTAGGTACATTTACAAGATCCGACCACGTTGGGTCCTTGTGTACATCTCATTTTAAGTGGGAAAAAGAGTGCTGTTTTCATGTGCCTGACACAATCCTGCTACTTTTGAAATTGATAGCAAATATTCGCTCACTATGAATTGTTGGTACTCTGCTCCTTTTGGGGTTTAGGATATTACTGAGTTACTTGAAGGTGTCATTATTTTTCTTCAGTGTCTTTGTACCTGTGAATATGAAAGCAGACACTTGCCCAAATGGAGCAGTCTTGCTTAGGCTCATGAGCCACATCTTCTGGTTGAATAATTCAATATCCTGAAGCTGGGAATTCAGTGAGTTTTGGATTAGTCCCTGCAAGCTTTTGTGTTAAGTAGGCTGATGAAATATAGCAGTGGTAAATATAGAGGTAGACAGGGATAAGATGAGAATATAGAGGTCTGCTGCAGGATTATATCTTTCTTTACACTAACACATATCAGGTTGTTGGCTGAGGAGTATCTCCAGCATTTGCAGCTGTGACTTTTGTGTAACAGAGGAGACGTTTACATTTCATTCATTAGTGTTTTATCAAAAGCTCTTCTGTGATGGATTTATTGTGCAAGTTTGATTTTTTTTTAATTTATTTTTTATTTGATGTATGGGATATTAATTTGTTTGTCAAGTTTATTCCTCTAACAAGTTGGATAATCATTTGTGAGTCACAGTTTTATTCACTGGGGGGTTATTAATTTAAAACGTATGCTGTATTCCTTATCAGATATTTATTGACTGGTTTGCGCTGTACAGAACAGGATTTGAGTAAATCAACATGCTGTAAATTTGCCTTTTTAACAGGTTTATTGCTTTAGCAGGTATTCACTTAGGATTTCACTGCTCCATCATAAAACATTCCCAGGCATGGAATACATTTTTGAGTGAGATAATATACTGTAGAGACCAAGGTGTACACATCAGCTGTCATATACATATAAGCAAAATAAAAAAAGATGTTTTCTCCTGCAGACCCCCGTAATCTTGTGCAAAAGTACTTATTTCAACCACAGTGCATTAATGGAAGGCAGAAGTAAGATATTGCATGACCCAGAGGGCATGAAGAAGAGCATTTTCTTTTCTTAAAAGGGCTAAATATCTCAGCAAAGGCAAGGTCTGAAACCCAATGACTCCATAGAAATTTCATCAAAACTGAAAAATAAAAAATTTTTTGTTTTCTTTCTCTCCATGTTTTTGCAAATAACAAGTAACACTTGTTCTGAACACAAGAAGAGGTCTCTGTGTCTACAGCACATTTGCCCCTTTGTGTTTAAGTTTATGTTTATGTTGTAGTACTTGTGAAATTAATAATTATGTAACAGCAATATTTTGTTGTTGTTGTTGTTTTAGATGTTTGGATATCTATAAAAACCACTGGGAAGTGAACCTGTTAAGCCAAAGTGTGTTTCTTCTTGTAACATTTTAATAAGAATGTGTCTATTAATAAGACCTTTTAATTGTGGAATTGGACAGTACAAATAATAAATATATTGTGTTATATAAGAATGATAGAAAATACATATAGATTTTATGCATGAATGTGATGAGAAGTTTTGAATCTGTAGAAAGTCTGAAAAATGCAATTCTGCCTGGTGAATAATAATGTTAAAATAATCTCTTCCTTTTAAAGAGCTCTGATCCAAAAGTGTATTCAGGCTCATAAATACTGATTTTAGCACACAAAATATGTTTTTTCTTCTGAATAAATGAATCAAAGCGGTTATGAGGAGATCTTTCAAAGACATTTTCTAGCCTAAAATCTTGCATCTCTGTTGTTTACGAGGTCAGTTTGCACTTCAAAAAGCATTTCAGAAAGCATCTAAAGTGTGTGCTGTGTGTGTTGCCCAAGTTCAAAATAGTTGTAGGCATATCTGCCAAGACCAGCCACTTACAAAGGTATGTTTTTTTGTTTTTTAGCCACTCAGCAGATATCCACCTTTGATCAATGACATCTCCTTTTGGCTGCCTTCTGAGACATACTCTAAGAATGATTTCTATGACTTGGCTCGAACCATTGGTGGAGACCTGATAGAAAAGGTTGTCCTAGTGGATGAATTTACCCATCCGAAGTAAGTAAAACTTTTAGAAATTATTGATTCTTACAGTGTTTGCACATTTCATATTTTAGCTCCAAAACATTTTTGCAACACTTTCAGGAATAAATATTTTTACTTAAAACCAGTCTCTTTTATTTCAGTTTTGTACTAGTACTGAGCTTCTGGTATGCAGACTGCAACCCCAGTGTGTTGTGCTCAGTTAATCACAGCAGCAGTGAACAACTGCCTTCCACAACACATCTGCCAGTGTGTGACATTCTATCCATAACATGTATGATATTCTACCCCTGCTTTTCGCTGAGTGACTGGTGTTTGTCTCTTTGTTCTCTTCCTTTTTTTTTTCTAGTCCTGATTCACTAGTAGACCTTGACTATAAAGATCAGGAATAATGATTTTTTGCAGAGTACTATTATTAATGTTCAACACGCATGAAGAAAAACTAGACTTTGTTCCTTTCTTTCTGACGTTTATTTACACCGTTGAACAATCTCTCATGCTTCTGAATACCTTCTTATGGATATAACAGCACTGACACGACCACTGGGCACACACGTTGCTTGTCCAGCTGATACTATCGGTTGTCTTAAAACCTGAGAAGTGTCAGCTGTTACATATGCTCTGTTTTTCCATTTGCTGTTTCCAAATCAAAAAGTAAATATGCTGCTGGCAACCCAACTTTGTACAACTGGGTTTTAAAATAATTTCTCTTCTTTGAGACTTTTTTTGGTGCTATAGAAAGGCAGGTAATAAACATACCTGTACAGTTTTTTGGAGACAATAGGAAGATGTTTCATGTTGTGCTCCAAAACCTATGGAAGTTTTTTTTCCTTTCTATATTCAGATATTCAACCCTGTTGTTCTTTTGAATTTAATGTGCGTTGCAGACTGGATGAATGTATTATTCTATGGCCAAGTTTTCATGGTGGTTCACTGGATTAATATTTATCTGTTTGTTTTGTTGTTTGTTTGTTTTTCTTTTTACTCTTTTTGTGTGGTGTTATATGAGACTTTCTGCTGTGTGAAGAAACAGAAATGCTGATGGAATTCATGTGGGCATCTGAAAGCTTTGAGTCATTAATTGCTGAGTGGTCCTCACATGCAAGTAAAGCGAAACGATCTTAACCCTATACTCAAAATGGCGTGTCCAGGAGAGGAATATAGGCTAGGATAAGATAATGAGTACTATTCATTGTAAAGAACAAAAAGAGTGTATCTTATGGAGAAATTCAAAAGCAAGTTTGTTGCTTGCATGAATAACTTCTTATTCTTACTTGGACTGCACCACAGTATCGGCACAACTGCATGAACATTGAAGGCTGCTCACACAGATCCTGCTGAAAACATATTTCATTTTCTCCTATCATGATGATTCTGATACAGTACAATCAACATTTTTTGTAAAAATGGGGACGTTTGACTCATTTTTGGAACTGGTCCTTTCACTTCATTCATGCTGAATGTTTATTGTATGTATAACACCTCTGTGTTCATTGCCACTTTCTGTCTACATTCTTCCTGGTGATAGCAAACATGATCATCTCTTTTTGTATATCTTCTCTTGGGAGAAAAACCTGTGTGTAGTGTAAGGAGCTCTGCCAAGGCTGCAGGTTTGGAGAAATGTTGTTCCCTGCTCCCTCAAACAGAGGCAGTATTATTCTGCGACTACTCTTGCAGCTCAACTGCATCAGTCACAGCTCAACTCAAGAGTCGTGCTTCTCTTCTTTACCGAGAATGTTGTCTTAAATGTTAGTGAAGTGCCAAGGTAGGAACAGGATTCACTACTCCAGATTTCTGCTGTATGTGTTTTCTCCATCGGTATTTTTTGACACATCCTGAATATACACCAGGGGTCACAGTTGTTTGGTACAAGATCTTTTCTCCCTCTGTAAGGAGCATGTCTCCGGCTCCCTGTGTGACTTCTGCAAATAGGTGGGACGACTGCTCGCTGAGAATTGTCACACAGATTTAGGACTTTCCTAGTATTGTCCTCTAAAGCCATTAAACCCTCACTCAGAAGACATCCAAATATGTTTTGGGACTACAAAGAAGAAACATTTCTCACCTTCATGTCTGAAGGATTTAGGTGGTAACTCTAGTAGATTGTTATAGTTCTCTTAGTTTGTTCAACTGCAGCAACAATAAAAGAAATATTTTAAAATGCTTCATTAAAACTAGTAATTCCAAGGAGATTATCTATGTCATTAAAAAAAAATTATATGTAAAGACTATAAAATACTAAGAATTGTTACTTTGCCCTTTCTTCTTAGAAAAGGGTAGGTGCAGACTTTTGCAGACCAATGATGTAAGCCATAGAAGTAATTTTGTTTGTTCTCCAAAGCCTTTGGAAGACTATTTGAAAGGAGTGTTCTGCTTAGTCTTAATTCCAAGATAATTGTCTCGTTACAGGAATGATACAGTGGCTTCTTTAATTCAGTGTTGCAGAAAAGCCTCTGGGCACAGAAATTAACATAAGAGATCCTCAGTGTTGCTATGGATCTGTGTGTTACAGATCTAGATGCTTGTAATCATTATCTCGAACTGATAGTGATTCTGGTGTGGAGGATGGGAGGACAGTATATAAGATAGGGAAGCCTGCAGTGCTGCTGTCTTGAATGTTAGTTACTTAGAAGCAGCTTAATAAGTTCATGCTTGTAATTAATCACTTCTAGAATTTAAAATTCAGACTTTTTAGTCCTTTAAAGATACCATTTTTGTGAGGAATTAGGACATTTGGCAGTCTTATTTTCCTTCTTAAACTACCTTTCTTAGTTATAGGACTATAAAGATTGCAAACAGAAATGCTATACTGGTAAACCTAATTTAAAACACAGAAAGAGGTCTTTCAATTAAGATCCTTTATAGAAGCTGTCTGTGTCATACTGTGTAGTTACCTTACAGACTTTTCCGTGGTTCAGAAACCTTTCAAGGTTCCACTGGGCTTTAGACTGATAACCACGCTCCAGTACATTGCAATTACGGTGTGTATTAGCAGTGAAAATGTATTCCTGTGCAGGGAAAAGGGGTGAAGAAAAAAAAAGCATGACACAAGCAATTGTTTAAACAAAGAAGAGATGTCTGGAAAAAATGGAAATCTTGATTATCTGCTTTGCAAGGTAATAATGTTGAGACATCTTCCAGGAAAGCATAGGAAACTGCAAGATACAGCAGGAAGGAGTCTAATTGCTGAAAAGCCCGAATTCAGGAGAATGCCAAGTTACTGTGCTCGGGTAATCAAGAACTGTTCCAGACTAAATGCATCTTAAGTACACTTAATTAAACAAGACACAGCACTGAGGTAAACTGAGTAATGTGTGATGTGTGAAGAAGGCTTTCCAGAAAATAAACTTTTTGGTTCAGTTTAGTCTGCAAAAATTATATTTTCCTTACAGCTGAAACTGCTTGTAATGGATGCCAGCCTAGTGGGGCTAGATTAATTGTAAAATGTTTCAAGCAGAAAGTTATTTCACACTGCAGGTGCATGTTGCTTTGAGGTGGAAAGGTAAGCATTCCTTACTAGAAAATAATGTATTATCAGTAGTTAGTTAGCTCTCTTGAATTTTGTTGTTCCTCTAAATTCGTGTTCACAAGTGCAACAGGTAGACCTCACAAAGCAGAGAAATCCATGTGCTCTGTTCCAAGCAGAAAACTGAGTCTTAGAAACTAAGTCAAGGTAGGTGGCTTTTGTGTAAAGTGATTCTGGAAGCCAGGTTACCTGTAGGGATGCTCAGCAAGAATCCTCTGATCCAGAAGAACTTCCTCACTTTGCTTTCATTCCAGCAATTTCAGAGACGTCCACCTGCCCCAAATGCTCCTTTTTGAGTCAAAAGTGTCAAACTAAAATGAGAACATGGATTTTTCAAGTGTCTGCTATCCCCACATACCCCTCCACATTACAGATGTGTGTCTGCACAAGGGATCACGTCAGAGGAGACAGTCTGTGGATCACAGCTACCAAACAGCACGTGGGACCCCAAGCAGCTGCTCAGGGGCTTTAGATCCTCAGTCAGACTGGGAAATCTGGGAACAGGGCATCCTTGAACAAGAAAAAAGCATCGGCCTTGTGAGAAATGTCTCTTGCAGAACCTGCATCTCAGGGAGGGAGCAAATAGCACATAAGACTGAACAGGTCAGAGGATAATCCTCTCAGCTGTTGATACCTTCCCATCACCCATAGCGTAAAATGCTATCACAGACTTGTACAAACAAATGTGGATGAGAAGGTAAGGCCCAATGTCACCTGATTTTTAGGATGTTCTTGGAATCTAAACGTTGCATCAGACTTGTCCTGTAACACAGTCAGGGTGGAACTTCAAGACGAATAACACAAAACGTGGCTGTAACACACCTGTTATTGAGCATATAAAGAATGAATCGGCAGATAGGAAGAATAAGTCGTGGCTTTACTGAAATGCCAAGGAAACTGAGCCGCAGTCTAGGAGGTTCCTCCAGTACCTTGACGATAACTTTCTGATGCAAAGGGTGGAGGAGTCGACTAGGAGAGGTGCATTGCTGGACCTCATCCTCACTAACAAGGGGGGTCTGGTTGAAGCAGTAAAGATTGAGGGCTACCTTGGTTGCAGCAACCATGAAATGGTGGAGTTCAGGATCTTGTGCGTCAGGAACAGAGTAGCGAGCAGAATTGCAACTCTGGATTTCAGGAAGGCAAACTTTGGCCTTTTCAAACAATTGCTAGGGGAAACCCATGGGCAAGGGTAGTTGAAGGTAAAGGGGCCCAAGATAGTTGGTTAGTGTTCAGGGACTGCTTCTACAGGGCACAAGATCAGAGCATCCCAGCACATAGGAAGTCAAGGAAGGGAGCCAGGAGACCTGCATGGTCAAACAGGGAACTGCTGGGTATGCTCAAGTGGAAGAGGAGAGTTTACAGATCATGGAAGGACAGGTTGGCCACTTGGGGAGAATATAAAGCTGGTGTAGGGAGGCAACTAGGAAAGCTAAGGCCTCCTTAGAATTAAACCTGGCGAGAGGGGTCAAAGACAACAGGAAGAGCTTCTTGAAATACATAGCAGATAAAACTAACACCAGAGGCAATGTAGGCCCACTGATGAACGAGGTGGGTGCCCTGGTGACAGAAGATACAGAGAAGGCAGAGTTATTGAATGCCTTCTTTGTCTCTGTCTACTCTGCTGGAGGCTGTCCTGAGAAGCCCCATACCCCTGAGGCCCCACAGGAAGTCAGGACAATGGAGGAGTTTGTCTTGGTTGATGAGAACTGGGTTAGGGAGCAGTTAGGCAATCTGGACATCCATAAATCCATGGGTTTGGATGGGATGCACCTGCGGGTGCTGAGGGAGCTGGCTGAGGTCATTGCTGGACTGCTCTCCATCGTCTTTGCCAAGTCTTGGGAAATGGGAGAGGTGCCTGAGGACTGGAGGAAAGCAAATGTCACTCCAGTCTTCAAAAAGGGCAAGAAGGAGGACCCAGGTAGCTATAGACCGGTCAGCCTCACCTCCATCCCTGGGAAGCTGATGGAACAACTTATCCTTGGTGCCATCTCAAGGCATATCAGGGATAAGAGGGTCATTTAGGAGCAGTCAACATGGCTTCACCAAGGGGAAGTCATGCTTGACCAACCTCATTGACTTTTATGAGGACATAACAAGTTGGATGGGTGATGGCAGGGCGGTAGATGTGGTCTACCTTGACTTCAGTAAGGCATTTGACACAGTCTCCCACAGCATCCTTACAGCCAAACTGAGAGAGCGTGGTCTGGATGATCGGGTAGTCAGGTGGACTGCAAACTGGCTGAAGGGAAGAAGCCAGAGAGTCGTGGTCAATGGGATGGAGTCAAGTTGGAGGCCTGTACCTAGTGGAGTGCCTCAAGGGTCAGTACTGGGACCAGTCTATTCATCACAATATATTCATCAGCAATTTGAACGAGGGAAGAGGGTGTACTATCAGCAAGTTTGCTGATGACACCAAGCTGGGAGGAGTGGCTGACACGCCAGAAGGCTGTGCTGCCATCCAGTGAGACCTGGACAGGCTGGAGAGTTGGGCGGGGAAAAATTTAATGAAATATAACAAGGGAAAGTGTAGAGTCTTGCATCTGGGTAGGAACAACCCCAGCTTCCATTATAAATTGGGGAATGACTGATTAGAGAGCAGCATGGGGGAAAGGGACCTGGGGCTCCTGGTGAACACCAGGATGACCATGAGCCAGCACTGTGCCCTTGTGGCCAGGAAGGCCAGTGGGATACTGGGCTGTATTAGAAGGGGGATGGTTAGTAGGTTGAGAGAGGTTCTCCTTCGCCTCTACTCTGCCCTGGTGAGACCCCATCTGGAGTATTGTGTCCAGTTCTGGGCCCCTCAGTTCCAGAAGGACAGGGAACTGCTGGAGAGAGTCCAGCGCAGGGCAACAAAGATGATTAAGGGAGTGGAGCATCTCCCTTATGAGGAAAGGCTGAGGGAGCTGGGTCTCTTTAGCTTGGAGAAGAGGAGACTGAGGGGTGACCTCATTAATGTTTACAAATAGATAAAGGGTGAGTGTCACGAGGATGGAGCCAGGCTCTTCTCGGTGACAACCAGCGGTAGGACAAGGGGTAATGGGTTCAAACTGGAACACAAGAGGTTCCACTTAAATTTGAGAAGAAAGTTCTTCTCAGTGAGGGTGACAGAACACTGGAACGGGCTGCCCAGTGAGGCTGTGGAGTCTCCATCTCTGGAGACATTCAAAACCCGCCTGAACACCTTCCTGTGTAACCTCATCTAAGTGTTCCTACTCTGGCAGGGGGATTGGACTGGATGATCTTTTGAGGTCCCTTCCAATCCCTAACATTCTGTGATTCTGTGAAACTTCTGCAGTTATGGCAGGAACAAGAGCAGGGCATCTGTAAGGCAAGCAGAATAGAGAAGAAACATCCCTTTGCAGTGCGTGAAATGTTTTTCACAGCCCATCTTGTGGATTTAAGATCTCTTTGCTTGATGCATTAGCTGCAAATATATAGATTTTCGTACATTTGGTTTGTGGAACACATATTTTCTGTGCATGGTCTGTAAAACTAGTTCACAATGACCTGCCTTGAGCTGTCACATGCTGCGTGAGCCATGCAACCAGCCACTGGAAAGCAGTGACACTGTTTCTGCTACCTGACTGGATTATTTATTTCAAATCCTTTGAGATCTTTAAGGACCTTTAAGAATTATTGTGCAAATACATGATGAGTGAGGATTTGTGGCTGACATTTTTAGCTTTGGAACATTCTAGTGAACAAACATTTGCAAAAACAAGGAATAATTTGGGCTATATTGATACTGAAAGTAGAAAAGAAAGTCAGGGTGTTTTTTTCCTTTTTGCAGTGAACATTGTAGCCTTCATATCTTTTAAGTTCAGGCCTTCTACTACTCAACTTAGCTGTCTAATCAATATTAAAGATTTTCAGGAGTTAAATCATAAAGTAATCTCCTCCTCAGTGGTGAAAACCACTCCAGTTTCAGAAAGGAAACAGTTTTCATAGGGAAAAAGAAAGGCTGGTTGAATGGCAGTCAAAAGGTAAAAAGGTCTCTGCCCACTACAAATAAGCAAATCAAAGACCAGTAAAACCAGTGCTTTGCATTTCTGAGGTATTCAGGTAAGTATTGCAACTGCACATGCATGGGATTCCAGGAACGGTAATGAAAGCATTCCTTTCCAAATAGAAGAAATACTGGCTATTCACACATGGCAGAACACATGCTAGAAGTGGCAGAATACCTTTTTGACCCAAGTTGTCCTCAGTGAAGAGGAAGGCCAGAGAGAAAAGTGTGAGTACCTGTCCCCTACAATGCAGCACCATAAAGAGAATCCAGAAGTCCTGAGGCTGCTTATCTTTGCTTTGGGTGAGCCCTGCAAATGTTTTTTTTTTTTAAGCTTAGCATGCCGTGTCTCTTCTCCTAGGTACCTTGCATAATCCTGTCAGGTGTGATGGCCTCACATCCTCTCTCTGAAAAAGTTGTTTTCTGTGTTTTGCAGACAAGTTGTTTTCCTACTAGTCTGGGACCTCATTTTTTGAAGTTTGATACTAAAATTCTGTTAGAAAGAGAAGGGAAAGAAGGATATGCCTCCACATCCTCCTTCGTAAGGAAGATACATAGGTAGGCTGAAAAAAGTATACAGAACTGTAATCAAGAAATGCACTGTGTCCTCAGTGATACTTAAGAGGTAAATTTTTAATCAGAACAACCAAAAATACCCTGAAAAGGCAGTGTGGAGACAGTAAGGGTGGAGGGGGGGAATTGATTTGCTGCATTTTGACGGCTATGCTGTTAAAAATATAAGTGGGGAATGTGTAAGAAAGGATTTATTCTTGCCTTTGAGTGAATTACTTGCATGCTCCTCAAGTGATAGCTGCCTCTTAAATAGAGAGGAAATGTATTGGCTGCTGTGAAGGAGGAAAGTAGGTGCACTGTGACACCATTTTTAGAGGCTCTGGGAGTACTCAGATGACCCGTGTCCCTTATTTTCAAATTGTAAAAGGAACAGATCTGACAGTGAAGAGTCAGATCCTATTGATTGCAGTGTTGTGTCAATGCACACCCTCAGCTTCTTGTTAGCATATAGAGAAAAAAATGTAGTAACATACTTTTCCTTTTTGTTGCCAGATCTGTTGCACTTTTTCTTATTGAGATGGAGATCAAATAAAATATTTCTAGGTCTGGTTATTTACTGAAACTGGCTTAGTTTTATCTTACTTCTGGAACAGGTGAATTAAGCAGAATAATTCTGAAAGGCTTCTTGCTGCTAGCATTACGCAAATTAAAACAATCAGTTCAGTCCCTGAACACCTTGTTGTTCTCCAGCCTGAGCACTTTACAATTTGCTGAGGGATTCTTTGAGATTACCTTTAACTGTGAACTGCCAAAGTCCCAGCAGCAGCTTCTCTGCAGATAAAACAACCCAGAAGCTGCTTTTGACAGTAGCTGGCAGACGATCAGTTTCCTATGAATGAACTGCGTTTTCCAGCTCTGTATTTTTTTTGCCTCTCATTTGGTCAAATAAGTGTAAGACTAATATTTTTTGCAATAGGTTACCTGTTTGTGGGAGGCTCTGTCAGTGGGTACTGGTTGAGTTCTGAGCCCTTCTTCAGTTGCCGCAGTAGAGCGTGACTGCGTGGTGGCTGGTTAAAACACAGCAGTAGTACCCCCATCCCTCTTCCCTTTTTCCTCTCGTCTCAACAAAGAGTGGTGCCACCTGTTTTCTCTTATGAACAAGAACCTCTTCTGTTGTTTCTTTTGCCTTTTGGGCTTCAGTTTAGAAAACATACCTCTAATGGAGGTTGTGTGCTTTTGAGTGCATTTCATTTTTGGGGGATGTTTGTGTGTGTCAGGCGTTCTCTTGTGCCCCAGAAAACCCTGATTCACAATCCAAGTGGCCTCAACTACTCTTCAGCTTCTTCCTCTTTCCTGCCTTTTCTCCTTTGAAAAACAGATGTGTAGAAATAGAAGCTCTGTTCTCACAGCAGCCGCTGCTTACAGGCAGTCAGAGACTTTCTGACTAAATTCATTTGGAGTGTAGAGTGGGCTGCCCAGAGGGAGATGCTTTATGAAGACATGTGGGTTCTGGTCATGTGCTGCCAGACCCTGGACAGTCTGCCACCTGAGGACTGAGACAGTGAGGTTTTCATTTCAGCTGCTTAGAGGTTTAAAAGGGCCTGAATTTGGGCTCCATGCCTGTAGCTACAAGGTAACACTGCCATGCAGATTGCTGCATGGCTCCAGGGTGTCTTGCACTTCTCGCTTTCTAGCAATCTTGATGCGCTGCTCTCTCCCACCAGGACTGAGACTGCCAGAGTTTAGCTTTCCCAGATACCCTGTGTAGTAGCAGGGGCTTGCACAGAGCACAGGGCAACTGTCTGCCAGCTTTTATTTTTGAGGAAATTGAACTGAAAAGCTTTTAATTCCTCCTTTTCCTCCTCAGCAGAAACATTCCAGATTGAAATGAGTGTAGACAATTAGTTGAGTAAACATGCACATATTTTTGTTCAAGAAAGACTTTTTCAGTTATTTTAGAAACTCTGCATTTCAAGCAGCTCTATTCCTGCTTCTTTATAGTACCTACTGGGTGAAGTCAGAAATAGCAAAAAAGAGCATGCACTTTTATAGCACAAGTGAGAAAGTATTGTTTGATGTGGAAGTAGACCTTTTCAGTGCTATATTATGCATACATGTGTAGACTTGGAATCTGTCTGCATATTTTTGTTAAGCATCCTCTTCAAAAGTTTTTAAATGCTTGGTCTAGAGTTTTTGAAGTCCAGTATGGATTCAGATACCTAATTCCCTTGGCTCCTCAAATCTGTGAATGTCTTAAAGAACTCTGAGAGGGCCAGAGAAGTGTATCCTATAGAAGTATGCCCTTGAACTGTTTGGTGTCTGCTTATGCTGGGCACTTCTTGCTTCATCTGCCAGAAAGATGAACTTGAAAAACAGTAGTAAATGCCTTGACTCTGTTAAAAAAAAAAAAAAAAAAAAAAAAAGATTCCTTGCTTTATACAATAAAGTGAGAGTTTGGTGACTTAGCTTTTTGTGTGGCTTGTGACTGCCAGTTCAGACCTGTGATGCCAGTGTCTACTTGAAACCATCTGGTGGGGGGAGAAAAATAATTTAAAAAAATCAGCTGATCAGGAAAGACAGACTCTACCTTGCCACCTCTCCTCTGTGTTCAGACAGGCACCATACAAATAGCTATTCTTAACAGCTCACTATTGAAGTCTGAGGTTTCGTTCAAACCACTGTATTCAAATCAATTGTGGGGCAGACAGTGTTCTGCTGTACCATCCCTGGCTCTTCAGAGACTTCACCAAGAAAATCGTCTTCACGAACTGAAAATAATTTACTGTTAATGAGCTTCAGTAGGAGTCCCATTATTCTTCTTTGGTGGGAGGCTGGTGGCTAACATGGAGGCTTGTGGGAAGATTGGTATTCAAGAAAGGAAGAAGATGAAGTAACCACAGGTTCCCATTAGAGGGGGAGGGGGAACACAGCTCTGAAACATGATGTATCACCAGTGATATTCTGTAGGAAATGTAATCACCCTTCATGGGTAATGAGAAGAGGGGAAAACTTAAGTACATGAGCCACACAGAAGACAAATGTCAACTCTCTTATGTATTCAGGCAGACGTAGGGGTAGCCTTGCTGTATAGAGAAGGGATAGCTGGAGTCACAATGAATCTTTCTAAGAGGCTTCTCGGCTGAAGAGCTTAACCTTTCTTCATCATGTCAACCTGGAGTCAGCCGTTCACAACCAGTTCTCAGAGGCAGCCCAGAAATCTTTGCCACAATTCCCAGAGCACTTCACAGGAGGCATCACAGGAATTAGCACAGTGATTTATTGACAAGCAGTGGGCCGTTGAAAAATGGCTAAAAGAGTCAGCTGCCACAGGAGGCACAGGGGATAGCAATGGGCTTGTGACTGCATCTGAATTCAGAGAAATCCTAGTGAATCGCTGTCTCAACCAGAGGTTGAGACTGCGTCTGTGCAAAACTGTTTTTTTGTAGATATGTGATTGTTAAGCATATTAGAGTTTGAGAAGCATCGCAATGGCTCTGAGTATGTCAGAGATAGTGAAAACTTTTATAATCGCATTTGTTAGATATTAAATACAGAGTTCTCTGAAGAGCTTGAAATCAGTGTAATCTTGCAGTGCCTTTTGAAAGTGCTCTACTCAGCAGCTAGGATGGGGGAAGCATTCACTACATGTAAGACACAAAGAGTCCTTCTTTCACCTGGTGCCCTGTACGTCTCTTTCCACTTCACATGGAAATGGTTGTCTCTGCCTGGGACACTCATCACTCTGCTCTCTGTATGAGGGTGGGATGCAGTAGCCCTCCCCTCTTTTCCTGGTCTCTATCCCTGCCCTATCCATTCTCCTTCAGTAACACCGTAGTTGACCATCCTACCCCCAGCAGGCTAGGGAGTCAAGGTGAACCAGTCCCGTCAAAGCCACCAGTGATGAACACCCATGCTGCAGGCTGAGAATCCCTGCAAGAGAATATGGGTGAGGGAGGGAAATGTGTTTTGGCTGGGTCAAACAATAGACACATCTTTTGCATAACTTTTGTGCGACTCCTTGTTAATCAGCTTTTAAATGAACTGTAGTGTGAAAGTATGGTATGTTTGTTTTCTGTAGTGTCCTAGAAAGTGTTAAGAAGCACCATATCTGTAGCTGATCCTGAGTTTCTCTCAAATTCTCTTGTGTTCCTGAATGGATGTCTGCATGGGAAGATAGAAATGGTGTCATTTGCTTACCTCTAACAAGAATCTTTTGAGCCACAGAAAGCAGCCACATGAATGACAGAGCCATACCAAGCATTTCTTAGGATGATGAAGGACATTGCTGTCCTCTTGTGTGTAGACAATTCCATGTGTGCAGTGTCTGCACATCTTTGCGCTCATCTCTTGGCAAGACCTTCACAGGACTGTGTTGAGGCTGGTGATAACGGTGAATAGGCTCCCAATTCTTAGGCTAGATTGAACCAAACCTACATCCTGTAAAGCTGCGAAGATGGGAGAGGAAAAAGTCTTTATAGACCCCTTTTCACCTCCTAGTGTTGCTGCACGGAAGAGAGATGGATTTAGCACTAAATAATTAATCCTGCTCTTTTTATTTTATGGTTTCAGAACACATTTTCGTAGGGGAAAAACCCTATAGCTTGGAAGGATTTCTTCAAGCTGAGACAAAGCATTAAGCAACTCAAAAGTTATTTATCTCTGTGCTGGAAAATGTCAACATTTAGGCTGCAGAAACAAGATTTTCTTTAATTTCAGAACAAACAAATGTCAGCATTCCGGAAACACATCACAGTATCTTTCATTGTTTGTTTTGTGCTTGATGGATATTTTATTTTAACCTGCCAGTTAACTTTAAATGATTCACAGAATCATAGAATATCCTGAGTTGGAAGTGACCCACAAGGATCATGGAGTCCAACTCCTGTCCCTGCACAGGCCAACCCCACAGTTCACACCATGTGTCTAGGGCATTGTCCAGTCTCTTCTTGAACACTGTCAGGCTTGGGGCCGTGACACCTCCCTGGGGAGCCTGTTCCAGTGCTCCACCACCCTCTGGGGGAAGAACCTTTTCCTCATGTCCAACCTAAACCTCCCCTGGCACAGCTTCCTGACATTCCCTCGGGTTCTGTCATTGGTCACTAAACAGAAGAGTTCGGCGCCTGCCCCTCCTCCTCCTTGTGAGGAAGCTGTAGCCCCATAAGGTGTCCCCTCAGTCTGCTCCAGGCTGAACAAACCAAGTGACTTTAGCTGCTCCTCCTACAGCTTCCCCTCCAAACCCTTTACCAGCTTCATAGCCTCTTCTGGACACTCTCCAGTAGCTTTATATCCTTTTTATCCTGTGGCACCCAGAACTGTACACAGTGCTCCAGGTGAGGCTGCACCAGTGCAGAGCAGAGCGGGACAATCACCTCCCTCACCCAGCTGGCAATGCTGTGCTGGATGCACCCAGGACACGGGTGGCCTCTTGGCTGCCAGGGACACTGTTGGCTCGTGTTCAACTTGCTGTTGACCAGAACCCTCAGATCCTTCTCTGCAGAGCTGCTCTCCAGCATCTCGTCCCCCCGTCTGTATGTACAGCCAGGGTTGTGTCTCTGGGTAGATTGAACAGAAATTCATGGGACTGTGCACCCCATAAAATCTGTATACTCTAGAGATGAACCTGAGCTGCAAAACATACATCTGGGTGGTGAATGCTGTGGTTCCAAATTCCTCTGGAATTTAGGTTTCTGTCCTGCTTCTATCAAACACTGTCTGGTAACATAAATATTAACACTAACACCATGCAACTGATCTATAATTTATCAGGCATCACACTAGAAATGCAAGGGAAGGGTGCCTTTTAAAAATTATTCTGAGGATGAAGAAAATATTTAGGTTTAGTATCTCCATGCCTATTAGTACATGTGTGGGCCAGATGTATAGTAGGTTAATAAATGACTGTTCGTATTTGTAATATTTAAATAGTTTGTGTTCATACTTTGTGAATGAACATCAGAAAGGAGGCAGATGAAGACTGATTTAATGTAGTTTTTGTGGGAGTTCTTAATACCTTTATATATGAAGGCCTCTTGGTTCTCAGCTGCGATATTGCCTCCCCCATTCTGTGGACCAGTGAAACAGAAGAGGCTGAAGTATTAATTGACATGTCTGACAAGCTACAATGGAAATTCAACAGTTTAGGTCAGAACATTACCTTCAGTTGTGTTTGTTAGATGTGATGTGTAATGAGCAAGTGAAAATGAACTAGGATGGTGCAGTGGATTCAAGTTTTTCTTGAAGTAAGTAGCTAGGCTCAATTACGCAAAGTCAAGTGTTGAACTGTGCATTGTGTCACTTAGGCAGACATTTTTGTTAGTGTATGCTAATGCAGATATTCCTGGGTTTGGCTTTGTAAAACAAGTCCTTATTTTTAAAGTTTTTGAGCGGTAGCAACTCCCACTGAAATCACTGGGTGCTCTGAGAACTCCCAGCCTATCAAAACCACACCCTTGCTGTCATTCATAGGGTATCCAAAAAAACCCAAAATGCCCACAATTTAGTGGGGCACTGGGAAATCAACCTTCACATCCTTTGTGCTTTATTAGCTATTTTTGATCATAATGTTAGTTCTTCTGTTCAAAGTGTTTTAAGAGTGAAGATATGTGAGTATTTTAATACACAGCTTTTGGAGGAAGATGATACTCTGATGTGAGGAGAAGAAAGGTCATTGAACACAATATAATGTCATTTGAAAAAAGGGAAGAGAATACAGAAGTGTTTAAAAAAAATGAAGGTGATGAAAGAAACCAGTAGGACCATCTTTCTCCATTGTATTAGCACAAGAGGAAACATTCAAAAAGCCCAAATCTGCAGCATGGTGTGTAATAAGTCTGCAGCACTGGTTATCTTTCAGGCAGATAAACCTTGATGCTTACACAAAAATCGCAAAGGTTGTAGTTTCTTGTGCCTCAAAACATGAGTGACATCTGCCTGGGATCATGTCGAAATCCCAGTATGAATTATGGACCTGCAGTATTTATAAAATCACTGTTGTATTTTATACAGCTCTGAAACATCTGTTACTAGATAATTCTATCAGCAAGATCCTAGATTAAATGCTATCTTCTTAGACCTTAGTATGGCAATATCTATTTCCTATATGTTTAAATACATAGAATATCTATAGGATCTCAAACTTCCCTTTTTATACAGTAGTTTCCTCAGTAAACTTCAGTGGGTCCTTTTGGGCTTTTACAGTCCATTTCCTAAATAGGAATTACAGTTATATACCACTTGTGAAACTGAATATTAACCTAGTAGATCATCATAATAGCCATTATGGGCCACCAAGCTGAATGTGTGTTTTTGCAATTCTAAAGTGGTAGATGTTTAACATTACAAATTCAAGATCTGCTCTCCTGGTTACTAACCCAGTTCCTTGTGTTGACTTTGAAGTAAATCCACTTTCAGCTCATAGGAGAATATTTTAGGGATAAGTTTCTAAGCTGCTTTGGTACAAGTAAATTGACATGCTTCACTAGTCTATAATTGTGCCAGCTGGATTTGAAATCTGCTTGGAACCCAGGCTTATTATCTCTGTAGTCTTCCCTCTATCACATGAGGTCAATTCCTCCATATACAATGTATTGTCTCTCTGGAGAAAAGAACATTTCGAGGTACTAGAGGGCGAGACCTATCAACCTGGGCAAATACAGAATGGAAAATCTATGCATAACATGGATTCAGTACCTGCTTGAAAGTTATTTTTTAATTAACAGAATTAGTAATTAATTATTCAATTAATAGCATTATCTAATAGTTAATATAAATTAATATTTCTTGCCCCCCCCCCTTTTTTTTCTTTTTACATCCAATTTCAAGATCTATTTTCTTTCTGTTGCTTTCCTCATTTGCAATCCTTGTAGCAGCATGGGGAGTAAGATGGTTGATTGCAACAACGTTAAAATAAAGAGGTTCTCCTATTACTAATGGTATTTATTTTTTTAAAGTAAAAAAACCCAAATGATCCTATCCAGTAACACAAGGTAGCTGAAGCCTCGGGATGATTCAGGGATTCAGAGTGGTTCTTCACTGCCTTTCAACTTGCAATGTTGTTTCTGAGTATGGCAGTGTGTTCACAGGGTGAAATTTCTTGCCTTAGAGGCAGTATTTCTGCCACTATTGAGTTCTACTTGAACCATTGGGCAAGACAAGAATGAAAGCTGAAGGAAAACAGAAGTGGAAAACAAAAAAACAGAAAAATAAACTGGGAGAAAGTACTGTAACTAAAAAAGACCAATATCTTCAAACATGACTGATGGCTTTTCTGGATAACTTAATTAAGCAGCTTTAAAGGTCTGTGATTCTCAGAATTTGCTGTTTAATACTTCTGAAAAAGAAACCAAAGAAGAATTCACCAGACACCTATGTGTTTTTGAAATCTTGGCTGAGAGTTTAAAAAAAAATGTGCATGTGACAAATGACTGCAACCACAATTCATGCACATTATTTTTGCTAGATAACTAAACTTCAGAATGTGTTCAGGTGCAACCTCCATCCCCGCAGAGCTGCTGCCCACCCGGGTGTTCCCTGTTCTGTGCTTCATTCCTCTCTTCAGTGGAGCAACTTGCCGTGGGTGAGCAGTGTTGTGAGATGGCGTGCTACACACCAGGAATGTGCTCTAGCTCAGAGGAGATTAATCTTGGTCCTTAAATCAGGAATTCTGCTATGGATTGCAGTCTGACAATGCTGCAGAAACCTGGAAGTTGCTGGGGCTGGAGACTATAGCGTATTGAAGTTAACGTGTTAGTCTCTGACTCTCTGATTCTTTTATTTATTCATTATTTTTTGCCAGGAATCCTACTGATAAAATAGATCTGCTGTGGCTTGTAAATTCAAACTAATTGGACTTATTCTATAATCCCATTATGGAGAATATCTGCTGTTTGCTTGTCATTTTCATTGGGATTAAGAATAAAAAGAAGCATCCACAGGAAAATAATATATATGCACATATTCTGTGATAACCAAGTAGCCAAAGCTGTTGCAAGTTTGATGGACAACAGCTAAATCTGTCACTGGTCAGACTATCAAATGGAGGAAATGCTGTGACACAGTTTTGAAGAGCACTTGTTTGTTGACCACAGCTGTGTTTGCATAGTGTACTGCCAACAGAGTGCAGCAGCACCATAGAGGGATGCTGCAGTCATGACTATTGGTTTTAATTGAAGAATGGTGTCCTTAACTCAAAGCTTACACCTAATTTATTAAGATCATTAGGGAACTTACTTGATGAGTAGGTCGGGCGTACACTGAAGTAATGGCTTGCACAGCACAACAGGAGAAAGAAAAATACCATAGAGTCAAGGAAAAGCTGTGTCTTTTAAAGTGCATATTATAGATTGTAAATTTAAAAGTCTCATGTAATGTGTCATCTATGGTTACTCTCCCACTGCATTAGTTTGTTCCAACACTGTGTAACCTTATCTAGATGTTCCTGCTCCAGCAGGGAGATTGGACTAGATGATCTTTTGACATCCTTTCAATCCCTGACATTCTGTGATTCTGTGAACACGTTCCACCAGGTCCATATGAACCGGTCATTCTGGTGCTGGAAAATATGGTTACTAAAATAAGTAGACTTGAAAATAAAGTATGCACCTGTGAGAGTGGAAAAGATTATAATTCATTTGGAGCACTTAAATGCACTGTCTTCACAATCAGGGCTGGCACAAGATGAGCCCACTGAGTGTCATCCCAATGGGTTATTTTTTTTGAAAATGCAATCTGAAATCCTCAGCAATCAATTTTATTTTTTCCTACTTATAATGGGGCATTTTCTGTGTTGGAGAAAATGGTAGTATTAGTTGTTGAAGAACCGTTCTTCTTTGAGAGACGCTGAAACTCCCTGCTGTTTTCAGTGAAGCTGGGAGTGTGGAAATACACAATCAGGATCTCAGAGCTCCATCCAAAGCCCACTGAAGTCAGTAGAAACCATCCCATTGAGTAAAGGGCAGTTAGGATCAGGCCCTTTATGTTTCTCTTGCTTATTAAAACCCAATCTGTCTACAGAGAGCACAGAGTCATTTCTCTTCTGGGAAACTGGACTTTATTGCCAGAGAATTCAGTTCTCCATTAAGAAATACGATGACTGCTCTTAGAAATATTCATGTTATTCAGGAGGGACATGCTGATATTTGCTCAGTAGTGTAAAGTGGTAGTTAGTGAGATTTGCATTACAGTTGCATTCAGAAGTCCTTCCAGTTTTCTGGTATTTTTGAACTAGAGATGGCAGCTAGATGTTGTAGCAATACACTTGCACTATGCTTAACCATGTTTTTATGTGTTGTGAAAACTGCTTGCCTCTGAAAAATTAATCATCCCCAACTTTATCAAGGACAAATAAAAATACAGGGTTATTATCAAATTTTCTCATATTGTAGCACCAGACCAACCACATATAGAACATGAAAGAGCAACTAAGGCTGTAACTAAGTTGTTGGTTTTTTTTCCTAGATATGACAGTGTCCACTCTTGCAAGCATGCAGCTGGGAAGGAAGGGAGGAGGTAACTACCCGTTGCTGACTTAGACTTTGCCAAGCTGAACTTCGACTTCGTATTGCAATCATGCCTGCTTTTTCTGGCTGGGAAAAACATTCCTTCATCATGCTGTTTAGTTTATTGTTTGCCATTGACAGGCATTTAGAGGTGCTGACAGGGCTATCAGTATTTCCATTATGAAAGGATACCCTCTTTATAAAGAATCTTACTTACCTTTAGGAGAGCCTGTCTTAAAAAAGAATATATTTGCTTTGGAATAGACTCCATGAGTTTGCCGAAGTGGTGTCACAAAGGTGTGATCAAGATGTACTGTTCTTTATTTTGTTCTTATTACAGTCTGTTCCTGGTCCTCAAAAAAATAACAAGATTGATAACTTTTACATGAAATTAAAAGACGTGATGACGGAATGGAAAATAAACTTTCAAAAGTCTAAAGAGTGAGGACTAGTTTGCTTAAGCATTAGGAAGGGGCCATGAGATTGCAAAAAGTTTATCTTAACTGCAGAAGTTTGACTTTTCTAATCAAGGCCGCTTGAATACAGCCCAAACATACCTCAAATGATATGCACATCCTTTCAGATGTAAAATCCAGTACCTATTGCCTCCGAACAGTTCTGAAAGCAGAACAGCCCTGGAAACACAGGGAGTGCTGGAGCAGTCTCAGGAATATCCCTCTAGCTGGGTGTCTTGCAGCCAGCAGTAGCAGGTCTAGGATACTACAGAAGGCAAGGTACAAAATCCTTCCCTAAACTGTTAGGAAATGGTATCTCCATTACAGAATGTCTCCCCAGTCTCTGTCTGTTATAGCGGAACTGCAGGGATGACTTGTATGTGTATCCAGTTGCGGTTTAATACTCTTGATTCTTGGCATTGCTAGTGTTTTGCAGCAATGAGTTCCACAGGTTATCCATCTGTTGCTTTTAAAACAAAGTATCAATTCTGTTTTACTTCATATTAGGAAGGCAATTTAAAAATTTAAAAATTTAAAAATCCAGTCCTGATGTTATCTTTCAGATATGCAGGCCCGATCTTGTCAGTCATTCCTAATTCAGTTGTCTTTCTTTGACTAGTAGTTTGCACTGCCTGACTCCAGGACCCTTTATTACCTCCATATATTTTTTAGATGTGGAGATCAGAGTGAGCTTGTATCCAAGGTGAGCACATGACATTGACTTTTATGCTGGCATTATAATATTTTAAGTGTTTTGTTTTTCTTGGTCCTTTGGGAAGATTCTAGCTTTTGTTTACCATGTTTGTGCTGTGCAAATTTCTTGATCTTTTGGAGGATGACGTGATGGGGTTTCCTGCAATAAACTATTATGTTGCTAGAATTTATTTCTACCTGTTTTCTCAGCAGTAAATTTTGTAATCTGGTTATTCACCCTATCTTTCTTACTGTGTACACATCTTGCATACACTTAACCAAAGGCTGGACTAGATATTAGGATTAAGACATGGGAAGATAAAGCCACCATTCATCTTGGGTAGTGTTGCCTCAAGTGTTTTTTGTTTTGTTCTCATTTATTGTCAGCAAAAAGTTTGGACTGTACTTTGAGTACTCAGTTGTGGATATTTTTTTTCTTTTCATGCTTTGTTTCTGTGTACAAAGAAACGAGCACATGTTTTTGTCCTCTGGTCATTTCACTGGTCTGTGGGCAACATGCTGAGAAGCACTGTCTAAATCATATATGTAACTGGTAGCAAAGCCATAATAAAATATATTTACCTGACACTTTTAAAGAGAAATTCCTACCACCTCCTTAAGGCAACCTAAAACCTTTCATTGCAGTGCTCCCCAAGCTCAGCCTGGCTCTTCAGTTGCAGTGTTGCCTTTACAGGTGCCCATTCCCTGAAATTCTATTGAACTTTTGTGGAGGCACAATGTTTTAACGCCACAGAAGAGCAACTAATGGTAACAGCTCAGTATAAAAATGCCCTTAAGTTACCAAAGCAGTTATTCTACTGGTCTGGGAGTACTGAAGAGAGCTTGATTCGTTGTGACCACCTCAGATCAGCCCTTGGCCCCAGTGTTAGCCTGAGGAGTCTGTCTGTCCATCTTTTCCAGTAGTGGATTCTCCAGCGCTGCTCACTGGGCTGTGGCTACAGAACCGATCAAGGACCAGTCTCCAGCAAACATTCGTTCCGTTAGCTTTGACTGCAGTATCCACAGAGCAGCTGTTTTCAAAGTAAATAAACACAGTAAATTGTCTGCAAAGCCTGACCTGTTCCAGTTTCGTTTACTGCTTTATGGGTGTGGATCACGTAAGTTCATAATTCCGAAGTCTCTCTGAAATTACAGCTCTGTGGCCTTTCCCAATGAGGGACAGAGACACCTGAGAGGCCAAAGTCGCAAAGGTGACTAAATAGATCCAATTTTTAAGCAATTAGCTCTGTCAGCTAAAAGCTGTTCTTTTAATAAGAATCAGACAGTATGCTATTAATTCAGCTCCTGTTTTCTAGAGGGCCTCTGTTTCAGCCACACTGATGGTTGAGCTCCTGCCTTCTGAAAATATGTGGCCACTTTCTAATCCTGTGAAGTAGCCCATGTGAGCTGCAGCTGAATCTAGAATCTTCTGCTGGCTCTCACAGTTCCTAACAGTGCCGGAACAAGCCCATTTTGGGATGCTTCTTTGTGCTGTGTTTTCAACAGGGGTTATACTCCCTCCTTGCTGAGAATATTTTTGTGTTTTTTAGGGTTTTATTCCTCAGTGTTGGCATTCTACTGTTTGTCTGTCTAGACCCTTTCCCTCCCTCTGCCCCCCAGTTTTCATTTTCAGTCATTTTTGTTTATGTTGAACTTCTGCCTGCTCAGCTGCAGCAGAGCTCAGCGTTGGCAGCCCGCCTTGTGTTGTGCCAGTCTACAACTTCTGCCGCTTAGCAGCATGTTGGAAATTGCTTTGAAATAAATCCATATTGGACCGAAAGCAGCATCTTTGTTGTTACCCCCTCAGAATAATTTGGTGCTATAATTGGATTCTCATTTGAAATAAATAAACTTGATTTCTTATCTATAGACAGATCTGGATGCATAGTCAGTGAGAGACTGATGCGTACCTGGAACAGATCCCTGCTGGGCCACCTTGACACCTGTCAAAGGAATTGTTTACTCTGTGCTGCTCTTGACATGAATGTGCCATAAGCCTTGTGTTATTTCCACTCTCATCTTTGGAAAGCTTATACCCAGTGGCAAGATTGGGAATCTGGGGCTCCACCATGCTACTGCCACCTCAGCAGTCCTTGAGTGGCATGTGGGAAGGGAGATGACCCTGTGGGCTTTCAGACTCCTTTTCATGTGGAGGATGAATGCTGTGCACAGTCTAGGAGTTCCATTTCAACAAGGATATGCAAGATGTTCAGGGAAAATTGACAAGGGTAATTGGAGCACAGAAATGATCAAGAAAACCATTTCTGGTAGAGATTGTTTGGTGGATGAATATCATCAAGATCTAGAAAACTGTGGGTGGATTGGAGAGGATGGGTAGAGAAAGATGGCTTCATGCCATCTTCTAGTACAGAGGGCAGCATGTTTCAAATGAAACAAGGAACCAGCTTTGCAGCAAGCAGGATGAGATCCAAGCCCTGCTGTAACTCATTGTAGGAGGGTGACATAGATGCCAAAAGTTCACGTGGGGAGATTGGATGAGTAAGTGCAAAGGAATATACTGAGACACAATATGTAGAAGCAACATGCATCTCAGGAACGCTTAGTGTTGAAAACAGGTTGGAGCCCAGGAGAGTATTAGAGACTTCTGCTAATACACATGCACATTGGGTTGGTTTTTAACTTAAGATATTCACTTATCAAGACTGTGTCTGAATTTGTTTTGAGATGGGGGTGGGGTGGGGGGATATTTTTTGTTGCAGACAGGACAGGGATGTATAGACCTTTGGTCTGGCCCAAAACAGCTGTTCATGTGTTCTTGTATGGTGTCATTCAGTAACTTGAGATATTTTTTTCCAGCTTTTGAAATCTGGGCATTTTTGCCGCAGGCTGTTGCCCTTTTTCCCCTGTATCCCCATATTTGCAATCAGTTGCTTTATTTTTAAAAACAACAAACAGATCTCCTGAAACCTGATAGCATTAAAATCTGGTGCTCTAAAGGGAGTGTTTCAATCTACTTTTTTCTCCTTTAATTCAGAAACGCCTGGGACACAGAGACTTGAAATTGCTTTTTCAAGCCAAGAACATGGTTGCTGTTTGTCTGTCACACCAGTAATGGTTCCAGGCATTTTTGTGAATTCAGTCAAGATACAGACTAGTGCAGCCAGGAAAGCAAGGGGCGAGAAGGTATTGATAAAAGTGAGGTAGGGAAGACCTGCAGCACAGCTGATTTGCAATTAACATCCTTCCCACTACCCTGTTGTCTGCCTGTCTCTAATTCCAAAGGAGATAGAAAGAATTTGGTTTGAAAGGATGCTAAGGATGGATGTAGAAAGATGTCAGGGCTGCAAAGAGACAGAGGCACGTCTGCGGTGCTGGAAGAGGAGGAGCAGGTCATGCCCTGCAAGCTTCTGCGGAAAGAGTCATTTAGCACAACTTGATGGGAATTGGGTAATGGCAGTATGTTTGGAGATTAGATTGAGGAGTAAATGATGGATGAACTGCATAGCCCAAAAAATACTGTACACAGCTGTCATGCCTGTGTTCTCAAGATCAATAGCTGTCGTAACAGTAAGAAGTTGTCCCTACGCTGTCCCCTTTTCCTCCTTGCCACTTAACTCCCCGTTGCACTTCTGTTGCTCAGTGATGCAGTAGCACCTATGAAAAAAAGATGAAATGGCATAGATTGTATTTTAAACATGACTGGAAATCCATATTTGGGTTTTTTTAAAGGCTCAATTTCCATTGCAGTTTTCTTCTAAACATCCAAATGGGCATGTGCTTTTCTTGAACATAATATAATGAGTGAACCGGTGGGTTTTTTTTTGTTCTGATTTATCTAACAAAATTCCTTTTTCTCAATTAAATTATTAATGATTCATATCCTATTATTCTGAGGAACTGGGGATATTGGTACTGGCACTGGAGAAAAGTGAGTTCCAGGAAGACCTTACAGGCTTCTTCAAGCACTGAGTTAACCTACAGCTGTCAGAATTTATAAGATAAACTTTTTAGAACTGTGTCACTTTTTTTTGTATTGCCTCTTTTTGGACTAGAAGAGGAGTACTTTGGGGACCTAGCTGAGTGACTTCTGCTAGAAAGATGCTCCAGGATCTGTGCCAGACCTTTCTTCCTGTGGCAGTCTGTTTCTGCGAAAGCAGTAGGGACAAAGAGAAGCAGTTTCTTTGCTTTTCTTTCTGGATCTGTCTTCCCAGTGGGAGCCGTGTTCCCCTGACTGGCGTCCATGTGGTCTGTCAACTCCATGTTCACTATGGTTTCTCAGAAGCTACTGTTTTTCTGATTTTTTTTTCTTATGCAGGATTCAAAGAGCTGCAACCACTTCATCTCACTAGAACCAAACTAAGGAAGCCCCTTAGTCTATGGCTTGACTTCACTTTGTGCCTCACTTTAGGCAGTATCCTCTTACTGTATTAACCACCACTTCACAGATAAGAGTTCTACTGCTTGATGCTTTTAATCTGAAATAGATCTGTTTATGATGCTATCACCTTAACTGCAGTCTGTGTATCACGATGCTTATTAATAACTTCCAGTGTAGCACTGTTGCACAGAAAACCAAAAAGCCACCTCTGTGCCTGGAAAATTTGGTGGGTATGTTTTTGATATGGACACTGTTGTTTGAGTACAAATTAGCCAGTCATGGACTTCAGAGAAAACATGGCTGAAGGAGATTTTTTTTGTACGATTCTTAAGAAATTATGCAGAGAAAACAGCCTTTCCAGGTAGAACTTACACAGCAAAAAACCAGGCTTAAATATGATAACTTTAAATTGTATAGTAAACTTTTGTATTACATTTTTATATTAAATCGTGGGCTCTTTAAAGTGATTATCGTTGAACACCGATATATTTCTATAACTTCATTAGTTTTGTACCTAAAAACATTCTAAAGAAATTTAGATTGTTTCTTAGTGCTTAGAATTTCATTGCTTAGTATTGCCTTTAAAATAAGTTGTTTAAACTATTCAAACTGTTTATGCAGGTTGCCTCTCTTTGTACTCCTTCAAACCTAGATAAAATCCCTGTTTCCACAAGGTATATTGCTACAGGAGGCATGTGCTCGTGCCCTTGCCTACCTCATTTTCCAGCCTTTCCCATGCCCTGAAGCTACAAATCTATTCCTGATTTTGGTTCTGTCATCCAACATTCTGCTAAAAGCCACGGTCAATGTTGTCTTCCAGCGGGGTTGCTCAGGGTTTTATCCAGTCTGCTCATGGAAACCTCCAAGGATGGAGACCACACAGCTTCAATGGGCAGTCTGCTCCACTGCTTGGCTGTCCTCATGGTGAAAGTGTCTTTCCAAATATCTGATCTGAACCTCACTTAATCTTGATTTACTGTTGTCACTCACCCTCCTGCTGTCCACTTCTGTAAAGAGGCTGACTCTGTCTTTTCCATAACCTCCTTGTAGGTACTGGAAGGTAGCTATTGGACCCCTCCAGCAAGGCTCCACAGCTCATGCTCCAGCCTCCATCTTCCTTGTGTTCTCCATCACTACCCAGTTTATCTTCAGTTCTGTATAGTTTTTGCATTTGGTGTGTCCAACAATCTGAGGATTTTTCTCTACAGTCAGTGTTTTTGATCAGTTAGATCCATACATTATTACAGAGAGCGTGATCTGGAACTTTTATGGCTAAAGACAACATTTCTGTAGTGTTTCAAACCTGTGGCACCAGGTGTGGGACAGCCTTGACACTGCTGGCCAAATCGGCAAGCTAAAATGGACCATTGGCATTACAAGCACAATACAGCACCTTAAAAACTGTGGAGAACTTAATGGGAACCAAAATACCTATTAGTTTAATGAAATGCAAATAACATACTTGACCAGAAGACAGTCCTGATTTCAGAAGAGTTTGGTTTGTTTGGGAACGGGGTCATCCGTGTCCTGGTTTCGTCTTAGACAGAGGAGAGGATCATGATTAAAATGGAACAGGAGCTCAACTGGCTTAAAACTGAGGGACTGAACCATTGTTTGAGAGCTGAAGGCATTCATGAAGTGCCTTCACATACACGAAAACATGTGCATAATTGCTTCTCTGTAAGGCTGCAGTTTTATTCCAGGGCTAGAAGGATGCAGGTGGATCAGGAAATCCATTGCACAAATTGTCTACCAGACTGAACAGGGTGACAACATCAGTTTACTCCTGTGGAGAAAATGGCTTAGCATTTCAAATAATTGAATTTTCTTTAATTGTGAAATCAAAGTATATCAATCAAGTGTGAAAAAGGGCTGAATAAATTTAATCATGAAACACTAAATTATGGCTAGATGGTAGGTTTAATTTTGTCTTCTATTTCTTTTGATGACAGCGAAGAGTCTATCGGTTATGATACTCAGGTAATTACCTATCACAGTGACAGTTTTAATGGCATGTAGTTTCTTGTGTTTTCTACTCCAAAAATGTTATGTGTAAAGAAAAAAGTAATTTTTGCAATTTTGTACATTTTTGTTAGCAGGCAAATGTGTTTTTTAATTCAGTTGGGAGACAGTCTTGTAAAAATGGCTTCTTTTTATTATATAGGGTTACATTTCTTGGTCGTTTTAAGCATAGTTGAGAATGTGTCAGAAATGCCATTGTCTCTACTGTCATTTGATTTTAGCTTTTCTAAGTATCTCTGAATAGAAGTGTTTTAATGGGAGAACTTGCTTGTGATGTTTTGTTGTCAAATTTTTCTTCCTCTAGGGAAGCCTGTTAGTCTTTTAAAATGACATTACAACTTGCTCAATAACCAGCTTGGGAGTTGGAAGAAATCTTAGAGGAACATTCGAAGGAAGGAGACCTTTTGAATAGCTGTATGTGGAATGCTGAGTTAATGTAAAACTGTATTACTATTCTACCAGCGCTAATACTGCATAACATTATTCTTCTGTCTTGCATTTTTGAAATAATATATGTGTAAAAATCAGTCTTAACAACATCCTGTGAGAGATAAGTATCAACATTATTCTGATCCTCTCAGTGTATTAAATTAGAATAATGACTGTTTCAAATGGAGAGCTCAACAAGAGATAGAAATAGCATGTTTCTAACTCAAAGTCCTGTAGTAAGTTGCATTGATCATCCCATACATCTTTCTCAGACCAATTATTACACTTTACCTTTGCAAAAACTTCTCTTGCCATTCTAATTTTGCAAATTTTCTATTTTGCTGAAAATCATGGAGCAGCCCAGATTGGAAAGGACTTTGAAAGATCATCTTATCCTACTTTCTGTGGGAAAGGAAGCCTAGGTGAGGCTATCTAGCACCCTGTCTGATCGCATCTTGAAAACCTACAGTGATGGGGACTCTACAACATCCCTGGGAAAGTCATTCCAGTAAATTGTTGTTCTCAATGTAAAAAAAAAAAATCTTCCTTATAGCAAGATGAATAATCTTGATGTAAGATCAAAGTGTACTTCAGAACAACCCTTAAATGGTTATAGAGTAGATTGCTACTTAAAAGAAACGTGTGTGTGTGTTTGAATCCATCTGTCTTCCCATGTGAGGAAGGGAGGAAGAAGCCGTCGTGCTCTCTAGACCAGAAGTCTCCAGACTGGGTTGCAGTTTGGATTTTGGTTGAGTTCTCTCCTTTCAGGCTCCTGACCATACCCACCCCTTGTACTCACCCAATCTCAAACCTAGGAGCAGCTGTTGTATTTTTGTCAAGTTCTCAACTTTATTTAGCACCCAGCCACATGATTGAATGGGGGTTTGGTTACGTAGGCAGTGTAGGTAGTGGAAAATGAAAATATACGTACTGTTCTATGAAGAAGAATGATTATTAAGTTCATACTGATATAGATATACTTTGTTGGCAAAGGCCTTGATCTTGCAAGAAATTCAGCTGAACTACTGCAGAAGTACTGTGCAAAATCTTTTAGTGGCATGTGGAAGGAGGAGGCTTTAAGCACCTTAAAAGTAACAGCATATTAATTGATGGCTCATTCACAATACTGAGGTTTCTCTGGTGTATTTGCCTAGTTATATGTTCCTTTCTGTGAACCATGTAAACGCCAGTATTTCATGCATAAAATCTTTGAAAGTACTCAAATAATTGATGTATTGTCCATGCAACAAACTGTTGGACTATTAAAATACAATCTTTTCCTTTATATATTGACCTATTTAAATCAGTTTCTAACAAATACACATAACTTGGAAAGGTTGAATAAAATGCTCTTCAATATACCTTATGCATTTTTCCTACTGTCTTGCTGACACAGTATGTTCCTACTCAACTACCAGTTCACACTTTTGTTTCTCCTGTTGGCTTCCCCTTCCTCACTCCGACAGTGGATTTGTTTACTCAGGCTCTTCAACTATCAAAAATTCTGACTTACGGCTTTTTTTCCCCTCACAGCCTTTGAATAACACTTTATCTCCAGATCTTACTTTAAAGCTCTTTTTCTCTTCAGTTCTAAAGGTGCTTTTAATTGTAAATGGTGGTATTTTATAAAGATTACTGCTAAATTAAAAAAAATAACAATTTTATTTATGAATTTGGGGCAAATTATACTCCCAGGTGTGTTTCTGTGATTACTGTTATTACTTTTAGTGGGACTTTGGTTCTGCCTTTAATTTTTTTAAGAAACCTTCTCCTCACTTAGATACCTTTAGTAATTGAACAGTACCACAATGAGTGATTTTAGTTTTAATCCATTACAGCTCTGTCCAAATCAGATTACAAATTTGGAAGCCATTTTACATGCACTTCTGGTGACAATCTGTAGTGCAGACTTCCAGGATGGGGCTGCTACTTCTGTGTTTTACCTGCAAAACCTCCCTTTTTCAGGGAGATGGCCAAGGTGGCAGTAGCTTTATTTCCCATGTTTCCTGTTAAGTTAATCTCCTTGTTACAAGGAAAACAAAAAGGTCTGTACACCTCACAGTCTTCTGCAGTAGTTATTGCCCCTAGGACTTCTTTTGATAGTGTGGCTGGTGTCAGTGTCTGTTTCCCATATTTTTTTGGACAGCTATTTCCCAGTTCTTGGCCTAAGAGAGACCATAGTTACTCAGACAGAAAGACTCAGTCCTGACAACCCATTTGAAAATCATACAGTACTGTGGTTTTAAAACTGTCTTGCTTTGCCTCAGTTGCAGATTTTATATACAGTTAACTAAAAAAAATAAAAAAGAAGAGCAGAAGTCAGAAGGCTTGGTGCCACTTGCTGTTCTTTCCACTTGTACGACTATGTGCTAAAACAAGCTTTTGCTCCCAGCTGTGCATCCGCGAGGCACTGGAGAATTTTTAACCTCACCATTTTGCTTTCCTTTGTTCTGTAGACAATGGTAGGTCTTAGACTAAAACAAGTTGTGTTCAGAGAAGATTGTTTCTTTATTCTGGAGGTTTAATTTCCATTTTTATAGTAGATTTCCTACATGGTATAATTTGCCAGCCAGTTTTATCAGCAGATTTTTTTTTTTCCCCAGAGCTCTCTTACTATGGCCATTCAAACTTAGCATGTGTTTTTTGAGAGTCTTGCCAACTTTAGAATTCCAAGTGTGAAAATACAGAATCAATTTTCTAGAATCTTGGCTCACTGTTTGTCCAACTTGTGTTCCATAAAAATAACTGAATATGAAGTTTCTAAGCTAGGATTATTTTTTTTTCCCTTGAGGTGTTAGACTGCAAACATTTTCATCAGGATTTAGGGAGAATCTTTGTCAAGAAAGATATAATCAAAATTTGTCGCATCCTGTCACACTCTTAACAATTCTGTAAAAGCAAAGATCATTGTTCTGCAGCTGCTTAAGTTCCTTCAGTGTGTGTTAAATGTACTCTTTTCTTTGTTATCTTAAACCTCACAACTCTTTCATTATGGCAAATTTAAACTTCCATTTAGAAATTATCCCAATTATTTTCAGGAGTTTCTTAATAAAAATTGCAGTAGACGATCTAGTAGGAATTATGTGCACCTTCATTTGATAAACAGTATACAATATACTTTTCAGTTTATATCTGCTTCTGATTTGGAAATGCCTTCTCAGATAATTGCAATCTGTTTACTGAATCGCCTATTAAAATTTTTCAATAACTGTTATGTTTCAGTCTTGCCTAGACTGACTTTCTTACTCCTGAGCTAGCTGAGATTTATACATGCAGCACTTACGTGGCAGGTGGTGTCTGAAGGACTCTGAAGGGAGCTGCAGTGATGCCTTTGCCTGGGGCTGCTGAGCCTCCTTCTTAGCTGCCAAGTCTGGGTCCCAGGAGAGTGAGGAGCGATGTCCAAGTGAAGTGGTGCTCTGCTAGTATAAAACTTGATATATGCAGAAAGCATCAGGCTCACCCAGTACAAATACACACTGTGGCTCCAACCTGCAGGCTTCTGCACATGGTGCCTTTAGTGATCCTTGGGGGTACTCACAGGCCTTCTGTTAAGCACATCTAAGTGTCTATGCACAGTTGTCACTTTTGTGTCCACTTATAATACAAAAGTCATGCATATGAGGTGGCATTTCATGTGTAGTTTCACAGAGTCCAACATTCTTAAGTTTGACTGATTTCAGAAATTGATAAATTAAGCAGCTCAAAGGTATGTAGCTAGTAATACTGGGATGCCTGCATAGGCCTGTGTGGCAGAATGACCTGTATGTTATAAGCCTTATTACCATGCATGAGGTGATTTATTGCATAGTTTTACAGGAGACATTTTAGGACATACAGAAATATTCTGGCTGAAACTTCACTTCTGAATATGAAAATCTGATTTTGCTAAATTGTCTGTTGAATTCTTTAGAAGCACTTTATCTGATTTAGTCTGTACATTTAGTCTTCAGTAACAAGGGAAGCTCTTATTAACCCAAAGATCCCATTAAAATTCCATATTCCAGCTGACCTGGGTGATTGAGTCTTCGGATACTGACATTGGTATATCCTGTATTCTGGTTTGCAGGTAGCCAAATACAGTCTAGATGTTAATGCTGATCATTCACCTTAGGTAGACATTTGCTTGTCTGGAATCCCAAATCATATTACTTGTTCACGTGAAACCCAAGTGGTCTGTACTAAAGAGCTAAATTTTCTGTCTTGAACATGTGTTACAGGCTTCTGATGTTAAATTCTGTAACATGAAAAATAAACAGAGGATACATGTAGATGCATGTGGACACATTCAGAAGAATACAAAGCTAAATTGTACCCGTCTGCTGTGTAATGGGCATTGCCTGCAACTATATCGCATCATACGTCTAAAGTGACCTTTCCCGTCTCTAGAGAGAATAGAGGGAAGGGAATGGTTCCTTTGAGGCATGGAGATCAGGTCCGCTCCTTAATTTATGCCAGCTGCTAGAGTTGTGTAGTGTGCTTCTGGTTGCTGGTCCCTTGAGATCCAATCTGTGGCCAACCTATTTTGGGTGTTGGATCGATGTTGCTTCTAAAGTAGAGCAAGGACTAAAGTGACAATGTGTATAATGGAGCTTGTGTGGTGATACGAGGCTGGGTGCCTGACTAGGATGAATCAAGGTAATGTGCACTAGAAGGTCCACTGAGGGTAATGAAGAAGGGAGATGATGTTGTTTTATAACTGCCTGTCTTACAGCAGCCCTCAGAAGAATTTAAATAATCCATTGGTGGCACATGAAGTCACCATACTGAGCTAATGGCCAGCCATCTTTGCTAGAGCAGATCTGGGAAAAATCATCTTCTTTCCCGCCATCCTCATCCTTTGCAAGAGAACCAGCAGGAGTCTGTAGAAAATAAGCCACTCCAACTGTGATTTCATGGACATGTCATTGTGAATGGCAGAATTGCCAACCAGGCTGCAGAAGTCTGGTAGCTTGAGGAGGCACGTTGGAAGGGAAGAGTCTCCGAGAAGTTAAGCAGGGTAGTTTGCACTTTGTTGACATGCTGTATACAGTGCACAGAGTATTGCAAAATGGTTGACCTGCTGTGCAGCTGGGTACATCTTTAACTGATACAGCCTTAGGTATCTGTTGTCTAAGAGAAAAATCCCTCTTTTTTTTCTAGAAGAGAAACTAGGGTACTGTCCTAGTTTTGTTAAAAACAAGTTTCTCTTTTAGTGAATTTTTGCCTGTCAGCTAAAGCCTTCATATTAGCTGCATTTTCCTGGAGAACCCAACACATGTTTTGGTTAAACCCAGCAATGGAATGCAAACTTATTGATAAGCACGGATGGACATCTCGCGAGAGGGGCAACGAGAAAACTGATGACCGAGAGACTGACCAATGGTGTATAACATTCCATTCACGTGAATACTTCATATAAAAGTGGGAGATCACGAGGATCTCGGCCCTTTTTCCCTTTTTTTTTCCCTTTTTCCTCATGGCTGACATTAGGAGAGGACCTTGCTGGTCGTCCCTGCGAACTGAGGCCTAGTGAGAGACTGAATCCAGCTCCGGTTGGCTACAGAGTCTAATCCAGGACTTTGGGTGCTGGCTCTGCAGTTGCTGAGACTTACAAGATTGGTTTTGTATATTTTGTATTATTTTCTCTATTCTTATTAGTAGCATTAGTAAAACATCTTTAACTTTGCCAACTCTCTTCTCTCTGTCCTTCTTTCCCTCCTGATCGCCTGTCCTGAGTGGGAAGGGGGGAGAGGGAGGGGCAAAAGGGGGAAGTGGGGGGGGGAGAGGAGGTTAACAATACATCTGCCAGGGTTTGATTGTCACCCCGCAATCTTAACCCTCGACAGGTACCTAGTGTGATACTAAAATACGGAAAGGGTTGTATCTTAGGATTAGAACTGAAAATTCAGGGAGGGCACTGAGATATGTTTAAGCAGGGGTAGACTGTGCATGATTGTGAAATTATAGGTCTGTCCTAGTCTCAAGAGAGGTTATACATTGATACATTTCAGATTAGCACTTCTGTGTCCATGCCTCTCTTTCCAGACAGGATCAGACTAGATTACATTCCTTCTTATCAGCCTACTACCCCTGCATAACACCAGTTTTCTAAACATCAAGTAAGCCTGTCTTTATACCACTCAGACTCTTTTGAGGTGTTTGAATAGCAATTCTCTTAAAATTTTGGGAGTCTCTCTATACCTGATATTTTTCAAAGTTTGTCATTAAGTGGGAGTGAGGGGAGCAGCTGATAAGTGCTGCAGGGAATTACACCAATCAGCTGGTGAACTGGCACAAAAGTGTTCATTTTGAGATTACCAGTTCAGCTCCAGTGATGGCTGAGAGTGCCATGGGGATGGGGAGGTGTAATTTTCTTTATCAGTACGGAAGCAGTCAAATTTTTAAAGCATTTACCTGTTTTGAACCTGCACCATTAAAAAGTTAGTACTTAAAATGGAAATTTTTGTTGCTTCATCACATGGACCTTGGAATGCAATGATGTGATGATCAATTGAAGTATTAGGGGCATCTGAAGGTCAGACACTGATGCCTTAACTTTCCTTACTGAATGAATACACTAGGATACTGATGGCTAAAGAGTTATTCGGCATGAGTAAGGGCATCAGAACGCATCTCTAGAATGGCCTGGTTTTGAGAATAGGTTCAGATAGTCCAGAAATATTAGTAAAATGGGTAATCTAGAAAAAGTTTGCAGTGCTTCAAGGATCTGATACATAAGTTTCCAAGGAGAAGAGAATTCCAAATACACGCACTTGATCTGAAAGATCATACAGTATAAAGAGAATTGCGGTTGTTGTCCAATGAAAGTGAGTCAGGAAATAGTGGCTGTAGAAATGATATTGTAAGGTTCTCCATTAATGACTTGCATGTCAAATTTGCACAGTTTATACTTTAAAGGGAGAGACAATTTCTAACTCCCTATGCTGCACAGTCAACCTGTGATCTAAAATGGACATGTGTGCTTTCTTCTTCTTTTTAAGCATCACTGTCAGCAAATTTTTTTACTCAGAACTTTGCAAACAGCTTTTTGACTGATGCATAAAAGCAGATGAAAACACAACTGTAATGTTATGTGGCTGATTTAGTGCTGCATTTGTAGCAGAAGTAACTTAGCTTTCTTGACCTAGTAAATAGATATTGTCAGCAGTTTTATATTACATGGCAAGATACTGCTTCGTATTGGGCAAGGCCATACTTTCCTGACAGTAAAGAAATTATAAACAAGAGAGATTGGAAGCTTAAACTGTTTAGTATTTTAAGTGTGCCACCAGGGATCTACAAGAATCAAATAACAAATATGTTATGGCATTGTCAGCTCCTAGGAGGTTGCTCCATTATGTTACCCGTATGCAACTTCCCTGACTGTGCAGAGCCTCTGTCATCGTGTCTGGGACACTTTTCTCTTTCCGTGGCCTGTGTTAACAGAATGAATAAGAAGAATCATAGAATGATTTTGGTTGGAAGAGACCCTCAAGATCTTTGAGTCCAACTGCTAGATACATCAGACACAAGGGGTTTTTTTAAAGAACAAAGCTTAGGTTTCCCCGGTTCTGGTGATTCCTGCTGGCTGGCGCAAGTCAGAGCAGTATCTGTGGCACTCTGACATATGTTAGGAGACTGGATCCAGGCACAGTTAGGCCATGACTGGATGGGTGCCCAGGTGGCCGAGAGCCAGCATTGGTCCATCGTCCCTCAACAGAGTGACTCTGAGCCACTTGGCAGTAATTACAGCAGAGGACCTATAGCTGTGGAACTGAGTCCGGGTGATCGTGTTGATACTTCTGTAAAACTGAGCATGCACAGACCTCAGCTGGATGCTGATGTGATTAATAAGCATTATGGCTTCTCTCCAAGTAGTTAGATCCTCAAATACTTTCCCTCTTTTAATTGCTGCATGGGAAGGTAGAGCTGAGGATTGTGAAAATCTAGAAAAGTGAAGAAAGGCAACAGTTCCCAGTAGTGGCAGAGGTTTTTGCACACTTGTATCCATGTGTATTAATTGTCTGCTTGTACATACGCAAACGTGAGTGAAGTGATGCGTGTTTAAACATCCTCCTGTCAGCCACAGTTTGATGGCAAGTAATGCCTTTGTTATGAGTGAGGTGAATTTTGAGCCTAGCAGTACAAGATGGATATGAAGTCCAATGCATTACCCCAGAATAAAGGGAAAAGAGGACACAGTATGTACAAATCAGATGGTTAACATAATTCAAAGTAAGCACAAAATGTGAGTCTTCATTTTGGGCATGAAAAAATGCTACTGAAGTGGAAAGTGCGTAATCAGAAATTAAATATCTCAATTATGTAGGAAGAGAGAGATTGCCTGTTTCATTTCACTGGAGGGGGAATAACATTGGAGGGGTGTATAGTTTGGTCTAGTCCTAGAAATTAACATCTGCCTGCCCACTGTGAAGTTTTCGTGTTAAAGGAAACAACTCTCATTTTTTGCTGGAACTGATGCTTCTGTAAAGAAACTTGTCTTGGTGCTGGCCTGAGTCACAAATATGTTTTAAAACATTGTTATTCTTAATTCTCTCTTTACTGGCCTTGAAGTTTGGTTGGAACTCTTGCAGGAGACCCAACACCTCCATAAAAATGTGCTACAGGACAGCTGTAATAATAAAATACTAACAGTAATTTTGTATTTTCAGTCACTATTATATGAAAATCAAGTAGATGCAAGCTGGTAGTAGCACTTAAAATCTAGTGCAGAAATCTGCTCTGCTCTAAAACAGTCATATGAACAAATGTTGGGCGTTACTTCCAACATAGAAGAGATGAAAACACCAGGGTAACATTTATAAACCTGCTTGCAAGATGATCTAAAGACTTTATTGGTCTTAGACCCAACCCCTTTTTACACTAATCTTGTAATAACCAGATGATTTATGGAGAAAATATCATTTGGCTTTTATGTTGTGAGCAACAGAAGAATGATTACTTCTAAAGTGTTGCTGTTCTCACGACAGTGGGATATTAATGGAGGGATAATCCGTTTACATTTTTACAGCGGAAGTTTTGTAATGCTTTTGGGATTCATTTATTCTTTGCATTTGCAAAATAGCCTCTACTGAAAAAACGCTGAAGTAATTTGCTGTGGAGGAATACAGTAGTTTGTCAAGAAAAAAAATTTTTGAGGCTCCATACTGATTACTTCTGTTGAAATAATAATTTGATTTTTAAATAAATCTTAATTTTTTTCCACAGTCATCTTACAAAATGGGCTAGAGTCCTAAATTCCATATGCTATATATTCAGTAAGCACTGTGTATGCATTTTAACTGTGGGTTTTGTTGATCTGCAGTAGATAGTGAGATGCATAAATACAGGTGACATCTCAATTTGTACTGATCTTTTCAATAGCAGTTGTTTGCTGGTTCTGCCCTATCCCGTCTAAATTCTCTTCTAGGCAATCAGTGCTTTGGTCTGCTCCTGCCTCTGCTTCTGTCATACAGTCTTGACGGTAAAAGCATCAAGATTGCCATTATCCTGTACTAAGAGGGCAGTATAGAGTGCAATTTTAATTTACAAATGAATATTATGTTACTCTACTGTCTCGGTATTGCAGGAACTAGACAGTGATTATTTTCAACTGCAGACAGTGTCCTGCTTATATGTTTTCTGCTGCTGAGGTAACCTTTGCAGAAGAATTGGGGCAGGGAACGAGGGAATAAAGATGGACTGACAGTGCACCTCTGGTCAGGCGGCTTATTGGTAGTTGGAGGTGAAATACATTGGAAAAACACACACGCAGTCAAAAATGTGGTACAGCCGACCAAGTGTTTGGATGCATCAGCACTAATAAAGAAAGAAGCCGGGGCAGAAAAAAGCCTTTTGTATTGAGGGAACTTATTAGTAAAATCTTACTGCATTCTGTTTCTGTCAGATCCATTTGAAGATGGAAACATTTTAAATAATAATAATTTGACTCATGTGGCCAGGTCTGCACTTTTTCATTGCTCTATGATGTATTTATTTTATTGACTGTTGGTCTCTATGCTCTCTTTGTGTGTACGCGTGTTTGTTTAAATTACAAACAAAAGCAGGTGATTTCTTCACTCCCTTTTTAGTATTCAGCTGCAGTTATCTGTAAAAACTGGACAAATGACATGATGTTTGCTGGTGTCATGTATGGTGTAGCTGCGTGTGAACACTCAGCCCTGCAGCTCAGGGAGCTCTCGTGGCCTCTCTGAAACATGCCACTTGTTATGCGATCAGTCAGTAAATAGAAGACATATGCTAAAATTACCCTTTGCACTCTTAGCTGTACAGCACAGGACTCTGGATGGCACCTGCAGCTGCACAGGCTTCTGAAAATATAGCAGAGGAGGAAAAAACCTCCTCTCAAGTTCGGTGCATTTTGTTGTAGAGAGTTCATGAAGTACTGGATAGCACACCCACGCTTCCCTCTAAGAAAAGAGAATCCAAAGCCAACACAAGCCTACAGGTTTTTTCCTTTGTTAATTAGATCAGAAAAACAGATCTGGAGTGGCCAGTTTTTCTTAAAAGCTGTTAATAAGCAGTGGCAAATGGGTAAAGTTCCTGCATCAGGAAACTGGACAAGAATAAAGAAAAAGGGCAACCATGTATTTAAAAATACACTTAGTGGAAAAAGAAAAATCTGTCACCCAAATTTGGATGTTACCTGGAAGTTAATGTTTTGGTATCATTAAGTCAGTGATTTCAAAGCAATTTACAGTGAGTGAAATTCTGTTGCTTGTGCTGCGGACAGAAATCAGACAATGGTGGTGGTTTGGGACTTAACACTTATGAAATACACCCTTATGAACCACTGTGTGTAGAATGGATAGTGCTCTGAAGCCTTCCAACCTAATCAGAAAAGCTTTCCTAATGAGGAGGCATAGCTGACGATGTAGGCAATGTGGAGGATGGGGCTGTATTGTATTGAACTTGTGTCTCAAATGGCCAGTGCATGCATATGGCTCCAACAGGTGATAGTTGGTGAGAGTGCTGCAGAGATGGATTCAGAAGAAGATATTGCTGGTAAGTCTGTCTTAAAATGCACTAGTTGTAAACTACAAGTATATCTGGAGTAGAAAACTTAGAGCAGCCTATACTGCTTCGTACTGTTTGTATAAGTATGTTCTTTTTAACTGCAAAATTTAGCTAAGAGAAATATCTTCTTGAAAAACACTTATGTAGCAGCAACTATGGGAAGCTGTGATGGTTTTCAGCACACAAAGGAAAAAGACATGAAACAAAATTTAGATTAATCAGCTTTCAAGTATCCTTTGAAGTGTCTTTAAATCATCGTTTTAATATCATACTCACACTGAACCTGATTTACATTCACTTGCAAACTTCAAATATAAAGTCCCCGGCTAATTTCAGGGTGAATTCTGGATGGGAGATGATATGTCCCTGAAATGTATCATTCATTTTCACATTTACTACTTGTTCAGTAATGGAGCCAAAACATTATCGTGAATGCTCAAACAAATTTTGTGCATTACAAAAAGAATCTTAACCCAATGGATTGTAGAAAAACTATACTGAGTTAGAGATTATTCTTTGGAAGTTACCTAGCTTTCTGTGAGAGACTTACTGTCCATTTCCACTGTTGTGAGTTTTTTAAATAAAAGTTTTCTGAATTTGAAGATCAGATTTCAAGTCAAGGTAATTTTGCTGAAAAGTGACTTTTAGATGGGAAAATAGCATATTTTAGAAAAAATTAGAGAGTGACGCATAAAACAGGCAAGGCTTAGCTAAGGTTGCTTTTGCAATTAACTGTAGATTCCACAATGCAAGTTTGTAATTTTCAGCAAAAACAATTACCCTGTTGCTAAGACAACCTACCCTTAATCCAAAACTTTCTTAAGTTTTCCTCTTTTCATCCTGAATTTCTCTGTCCGGCCAATGTTCAAAGAAGGCCTTCAAATGTGAGCCGTACTTAAGTAAGTGTATGCAGTAAAGTGAGTTAACCTGAAATGACTCCAGGAGGAATGATAAAAGCAGTTGTAGCAATCTCTATATAAAATAAACCAGAAAGAAGAAAAAGAAATCACTTTCTACAGAGAGATCAATAATGAGTAGGACTCATGTTTTCTGAAGACCTCAGGAACCAGCTCATAGCCTCACTTGTTAAATACTGCTGACACTAGGAAGACTGATTTCTTTTTTCCCCAGAAGGCTGAAGAGCAGCAGACCTCCGACAATTAAGACCTTTAAAAAAAATGTCAGTTTTGACATCCAAACCAAAGATGCGCAGGGAATCTGTTATTTGTTCTTGACAGTCTTGCCTATGCCTTCAGTCAACTGAAGAGGATAGATTTCTCCTTCTCTGGGTCTAGTATTTCAGACTTGCAGTGAGTACATATGATTTATTTTTCTGTGCTCTGCACAATATTGTTCCTTGGAAACCTGTGAGGAAGAAAAGATATCTGTGAAGATGTGGTGTCTCGAAAATAGGAATTGCGGTCAATTCCTCTTCTTCAGCAGACATTTGCTGTGTAGCAAAAAAAATTGAAGTGTTTGGTAGTGTGTTTTCATTGTAGACAAAGCTTTCAGCCTGCTGGATTAATCTGTGATGGCGAACTGATGAAGCTGCTAACCTGAAAGAAACTAACAGCATCTACCTGGGTCTTCTTGATCCATCATAGACTTAGTACAGGTGAGAATTTTTCTCATCTCAGTGGTGCTGCACATCAGATTTGGAGATAAGCAAGCAGAGAAAAAAATATATGCTTTTTAGTGTATTTGGCATTTAGTGTATTTTCCTCAAAAAGTTCACCAGTAGCTGAAGCACAACATTATCTAAAACTGAGATGCTTGTTTCATCTTTTGAACTGTGCATTTCTCCCATTCTGCCATGTGCTTGATGGAACCCTTCTGCTGGTGGCTTCCATGCTGGTGTAGCAGAAGCTGCTGTCAATGAGAGGAGGAAAGCCGTGGTGTTACAGTCGGGATTTTCTTGCATCTTCACTCTACAAACCCCTAGAAGGTTATGAAACAATTTGACCATATTTGAAGTTCTCTCTTTTGCTTTTTTTTGCTCGGCAGTGACATCAAGACCTTTCTTGAGAGAAGTGATTTAACAAACCCTTGAAGAAGATTCGGGTTTGTTGATGATCGTTACAAATGTTTACTAGCCTTAAAAACTGCACAGGCTTATAGGGAATTGTGTTACGTTCTGATGAGTGTATTTTATTAACAAGATGCTTCATATTTTAATGGGTTGTGTCAGGCAATTGAGGTGCTGTTATGCTAGTTACTCAATTTTATGAAGTTAAACAATAAACATTAAGAGTAAAACCTCAGGAAAATTGCCAGAGTGCAAAATAGATCTGTCCCTTGGCAGATTTTATTTACTTTCATTTTCAAAATGTTTTTCTGTTAGTGTAGTACCATGTAGTTTAGTATTTTGAGCAAGGAAAGACAGACTTTAAGCCCCTAGGTCTGAAGGCACAAAAAAGAGTGATCTGTTTTCTCCAGAGAATGGTAAGTTTTGTTTTCAGTTAACCCAAGCATTTGCAATATGAGGCCTGTTGGTGCTTCTGCACTTGAAATCTTTGTGGCTGAATCATACTGAAGTTGAACTTGGAAGTCAACCAGTAAGAAACCTGTAATTGTCAGATTAGAGCAAATAAGCTTTTGGTGTGTGATATATATATTTATCTTTTACATTTTCTGCATTTACTTACCTTTATGGACAGTACTGTCACCTTTTTGTGATTATGAAAAACTAGTTTATTTAGCTGTAATCTCACTCTTCCACGTACATGAATCCGAGCAATTCAGTGTTTTGTTTAGGCAGAGCAAAGAAAGTAAATACACAGCCCAGCGGGCAGATAATACCCATTAATTCCCTTTATTTTCACCTGGCCTGCGGGCATGAAATTATTTTTCGCCTGTTACTGTCAGAAAACCCTAAGCTGTGCGATTAATGTGAGTCCATCAGAGGTGTAGAAAGGTGTAGTTATTTCTCAGGTAGGAACAAGACCTCCCTTCTCCAAGGTGTCACATAAATCATGTGGGCAAGGAGGGCAGGCAGGCTCCACATTATGATAAACCCAAAATTTCTGGGCAGGAAACTCACGACTTACTACTCAAGGTATCAGCCCCAGGCATGAAAGGCTTCATTTCATGGCACAGATGGCATTTCATCTGCCCAGACAGGTGGGTTAATTTCACCCTTGGACCTGTCCTACAGGAGGCCTTCTAAAAGGGTTAAGAGCAGTAGGGTTTGGGCTCTGCTGTTTCATATGTAAACTCCTCCCAGTTGTAGTTTGCTGAAGAGACCATACAAGTGTGTTTAGCTCTCTGGTGCTTTCACAGCACAGAGCAGGGTAGGAGTGCTTGTAGTCACGTTTTGACCATTTTCAAAGCGATATTGTTGTATATACACTTTATTTTAAAATGGCATTTTGAAAAATATTTAAAGAACCTTGAAGAAAGGGTTATAAGAGGGAATAGTAACCTCCGCGGTGGTCAGGAGCATTTCTGTTCCCTGCTCGAGCTGTTTAGGGGCAGGAGCAATGCAGTGAACTAAGTGTGTAACCTGCTCTGTGTTATTTGTGACTCTGGAGATAGAAGCAGCTCCAACAGCAGACAATTCCTGATCACCCTACAGGTGGTAGGGGCTGATGCCAGGACTTTCCAGAGACTGCTGAGCAGGTCTGCAAGGGCGTGTTAGCACCCAGCACTGCCCAAGACAGCCGAGCTGACCCTGGAGCCAGTGGAATTGCTTTCAGCAATCTTGTTTCTGAACGAGTAAATCCATCTAGGCCTGAGCTGCTGATGCGGGGCCACCTCTGATGTTTCTCCATCTGTGGCACTGTTAACTTGCAGCTCCACTTCTTCTTGGGATCCCCCGACTTCAGCCTTACCATCTGCCTCCTCAGCTCTTGGACTGTGCAGGTTGCTAATTACTGTGTGTGCTTGTATGGCCCACTCTAGGCATTTCTGCAGCCCAGATTAGTTGACCTCATGGAACATAGAATCATTTCAGTTGGAAGAGACCTTCAGGATCATTGAGTCCAACCATAACCTAACTCTAGCACTGAACGATGTCCCTAAGAACTTTGTCTAAAAGCCTTTTAAACACCTCCAGGGATGGTGAGTCCACCACTTCCCTGGGCAGCCTGTTCCAATGCCTGACAGCCCTTTCCATGAAGAATTTTTTCCTGATATCCAATCTTAACCTCCTCTGCCACATTCCCAGGGGTTACAAGAAATCTAAGCATGCAGCTTGGTTTACTTAGGTGTTTTGGCTAACAAAGGTCAAGAGGATTGGGTTAAAAAATATGTAAATCATGAATTGTAGCATATATTCCTTTTATTGCGTTGCTGAGAACTGAACAGGAGAAGAGAGATTAAATACTTCTCTATAGGTTGCTGTTTAATCTTGTTTGATGCAGAGAAGGCCTATCCTTGTCTGTGCCTTATGGTTCTGATATATTTTGCATATTTAGTGGAGCTGTTTTTGATTCCTTGTGGGAAAGGACCATCCCTCCAGCTCTGGGACCTCAGGCTGCAATTTGTTAAGTAGGGTAAGGCTGAGGAGGAGCATCCTGATTGAGTGGAAGGGTGAACCCCAGTAACAGAAACTGGAAAGTGGTAGGGACAATTGCCCTGCTTTACGGTTGTGAGGATCATCAGGAAAACCTACAAGCCGCATTTCAGCAGAGTTTGAAGCAGTAATGGGAGAAGCTGCATTAGAGTTAAATCCTTCAGTGCATTTGCTGCAGAATTTTTCATCTTCCAGATGAAAGAAGATGAATATAATGAGTGCTGAGTAAAGCAATCTTAGCTGTAACCAAAGCCTTTTGAGGAATAAAAACAATTTTTTTTTTAAAGCCTAAAATAGAAAAGCTAGTGAAGCCTGTGAAAACTTCCCAATTCTTTGGACTTCTTCTTGGGTTGTTTGTTGTTTGTGTTTGGTTTGGTTGGTTTGTTTTTTTTTCTTTGCCTTCTTTTCCTTACTCCCCTGTATCAGACTGTGCTTGATATCATCACCTTGTTGTCATATTTGCTTGGGGAAACAAATCTGTCACAGCAGTTTCCTATCAATACCCTGTCTTGAGTTAACAGCATGTGCCTTGCTCCAGCACTGTAGCATGATGTTGCTTTTGCTGATAAAAACCCAGTCTTTTCATTATCTATTGAAGAATGAACTGCACGCTGGCATTACCCAGATTTGGAAACCAAGTGTGCTGTCAGACACAGAATTTGTACCAATTCTTTGAAGTCACAGTTTCAGCCAATGTAGAGAGATTCAGATTTCTATGGAGCATAAAATTATTCTCATTCAGAATGAATTCTCTGATGTTTTGTGGTTTTTCAACCCCGTTTTTTATCTTTTAGCATTTATATATAAAAACACATATATGGCATTAATATTCCCAGTGTAATGTTGTACCAATATGTAGGAGCGTCCCCACAGAGAGCTGTCGGTATCTTTACTTTCCTCTCACCTGTTGCTTCATTCTCATCAGGATTTTACATTGCTTGATGCACTGTATGGTGTCAGAGAGGCAGGTGGTGCGAAGAGACTGGTTATATCAGAGTTAGTTAGTAGTTACTGATAACAGACAGTTTGCAAAAAGGTATTCTCATAACAGGAATTTAAAATAGAACTGAGTCAATCTACTAGGTCAGATGGTAGCACTGTTTATAAGGTGATATATCCATAGAAGAACCGATACTTAAATGGATGGAAATGACAAGGACTAAGCAAATGACCATGTTTGTCTAATCAGTTAATGAAAATAGTTGCATGGGCATAGTGTAAAAGTGGTGAATGTAACCTTGGAAATAGCTTCACTAAGTGTTGTGTCAGGGGTTAAAAATGATAGCTCTGCTTTCACCAAGATGTGGAAGACAGATTCAGTAAATCCCGGAGCAAATAGTGCGTGTGAGATGATGGAGGCCAAAGAGGATAATGTGCATTAGTCTACATATGTGGATCCACATTAATCTTTCTGGTTGTTCTATGTTTGCCAGGTCTAAATTAGAATTAATGTGGTTGCTTTTTGCCTTTTTTTTTTTTTCTTTTTTTCTTTAATGATCACTGTGTTGAACCATTCAGCTCAGGTTTGTACCAAGTGGAAAATTCCTCCAGAAATAGAATGACCACCTGGAACTCAGCTGGAAATTTAGGCTTTGTAATGTGAAAGATCAATAATAATGTTTGCATTTGTATTTTTTTTAAAGATATGTCCTTTCAGACCAACAAATGGACTGAACAGAAAATAAGTAAACTGTGCTCATCAGTAGGTCTGAATCAACAGACTCAAAGATTTGATCAACCACATCAAAACAGATGGGTAGTAATAGCTCTGAAGGAGGCTGCGTGACACGCTGGAGATCAGCAGTGGGCCAGTAAAGTGGGAGTGTGAAGGATTTTCTGCCTCTGTCAGGCAAGAGAATTCAGGAGGCACTCAAAAGGCTGTATTCTGCACAGCCAACCCCAGTTTCCTCTTCCTCAGAAGTTGCCTCCAGGACTCAATTTTGAATCAGTTCTGCTGGGCTGAAGGACCTCTACTCTGCCCTGGTGAGGCTGCACGTGAAGTACTGCGTTCAGTTCTGTGTTCCTCAGTTTAAGAAGGACAAGAAATTACTGGAGGTAGTTCAGCAGCTGCTACGAAGATGGTGAGGGTTCTGGAGCGTCTTACTTACGAGGGAGGGCCGAGAGAGCTGGTTCTGTTCAGCTTGGAGAAGAGAAGACCGAGAGGGGAACTCATCAATGTTCATAAATATCTCAAGGGTGGATGTCAAGAGGATGGGACCAGACTCCTTTCAGTGGTGCCCAACAACAGGATGAGGGGCAACGAGCACAGACTGAAGCATAGAAGGTTCTGCCTAAACATGAGGAAAATCTTCTTTACTTTGAGGATGCCAGAGAGGTTGTGGAGTCTCCTTCTCTGGACACATTCAAAACCCGCCTGGACACTTTCCTGTGTGATCCTGTGTGAAGCTGCTTTAGCAGGTGGGTTGGACTAGGTGATCTCCAGAGGTCCCTTCCAGCCCCAACCATTCTGTGATTCTGTGACCATGAGTAACCAAGGGCATACTATGTCAGTAAGTAAATGAACCAAGAAGATCATAGTCCCGTTGTCAGTGTCCTGACCAAGCCATTCTTTCAAATTTCTAGAGTATGGTCAATGCTTGAAAAAGTGAATTTGTGGTATTTGGCATGACCCTTTCTCTCACTCTGCAGTAGGCTGAGGGAATCTGGGCAGGTATCTGGTACACCAGCTAACAGTCTTTAACCTAAAACAAGAAACAGAAGGAACGAAAAAGTCTCTTTTGAATGATGCTGTCCCCCATACTGAACGGGCCTACCGACTGGATGTGCAGTTCTCCCCAGCAGACAGACAGATGGTGACCACACCACTGCCTTTCCAAGGAGTCTCATCCCAGGACGCTCCCTTTTGTTGCAGCATATTCATGATTGTGCAAGCAATACCCAAAGAGATATAGTCCAGGAACATCTTAGCCAACACCCTGACTGACATGAGACCATCATAGCATTTGGCACTATCTTTTAATGTATGCTGTTCTTCATTTTTTTAACACTTACAAATCCATTTATAAAAATTATGATATCAGTATCCATGTTGATGAGTGAGTACACATAACACAAAAATGCCTGAAGAGCAGCCAGGAGCAGGGACCCATTATGATAATATTTGTTGCCAAAAGAAAGTATGCTTGGAAAAACTTTCTAAAAACCAAACACACGAGAAGAAGGCAAACACTAACATGACTGAAAACACTCTGAGGCAGAGTGAAGCTGAGGTGCAGAGAGCACTGAGTGAAGAGCCAGGAGACAACGAGTCCAGGGAAAGATGGTGCAGGCAGAACTGGACGAAATTTTCTCATTTCTCCGAAGGCCCTGTTCTAGCAGCTTCTGCAGAAATTTCTCTTGGATCAAGTCCTTGACTTTGTTCTCCCTTCCCTGCAGTCAGTCTAGAGGTACCATGTTAGTCTTAGTTTTCTGCAGAATTCAGTGCTTTAGAATTTTATGCTTTCTCTTCCAGTGCAGTACGCACTCAGCCACTTCTGCAGCTCTTTCCCCTGACCTGGCTTGTTATTGAGCTGTCTGAAAACAGCACTTTCCTCCCCAGTGGATTGCCCCAGGCTTGATGTTGCAGTGAATTTAGTTTGAATGTGGCAAGTGCTGCAGATGTGGCACAGCTGTGGGAAGATGAGCTGGAGCCTGTTTGTTGTGCACTGTCAGCAGTACCATCCTCTAGTGGCAGGATTGTTGGTAAAGATATATAAAACGATAACACAAATGTTGAAGAGGCTCCAGGAAGAGCCTGGCATTTAGCGAAATGTCTTTCTTTGCAAAATGACAAATTAATAAGTGATGGAATCAAAACTGGAATCCTGCAGTGTCACTTCAGAGTTGGTGGTAGGAGCAGAGCAGCACTTTAACACTTTGCCTGAAGGGAGCGAGAAAAAAAAAAAACCTGTCATGAGTTAAAAGGAGAAATGTTCATCCCATAATTACCTGGTGCAAATTTCTTGTTTACAATAGTTTGTCAGTTGCAATTTTCGGCCTTCAGAAATGAATGGCCTGGTGTTCAAGTCTGCTAAGTACCAAAAGCTATGCTGAGAACATAATCTGAAAGTAAAGTAGCAATACAAATGTTATGACTTCCATACCTTTGATTAGCAGGATGGATGTACAAACAAAAAGAAAACAGTCCTCTCTTTCAAAGCTCACTCAGAGATTTTTAGAGATGCTTTTAAAAGACAAAATAAAATTATTTTATTACATGCAAAGCAAAACTATTTGATTTTGAAACCTTTAAGACATGGACAGAAATGCCCAGGGTGCGACGTGAAGCACTGAAGTAGTTCTCAGTTTTAATGTTAACCTCTATCTCAGTATGATACTACTGACCTGTCCCACGTTGTGAGGATTAATTACTTAGTTTGCACTGTCGCTTTGAAGACATAAAGCACATCTCCTGTCAGGTAAGGTCTGCATCAAAAGATTCAAGAATTTGAAATGCTGTTTGAGTGTGTCCTTAATAAGCTCTTTAAGAAAGATTATCCTAAAAGGCAAGTTTCAAACCTTTTTTTTTTGTGTGTGTGTGTTTCATCATGTAGAAAAAACCAAAACAGTCCTTCTCCCAACGTTCTGAAGGGCAGTAATGTCTCTCACCCAATCAACTGGAACTGCTATTGGTTTCCAGGGACAGAGGAAAATCAAAGTAAATAAATAAACATGCCCCCTGAATGTTATAGAGGACTATAGGGGAGCAAAAGGGATATTCTAAAGATTAGCTTGAATCAAACTCTACCATATTCTGGAAAAAAAAAAAAAAAAAAAAAGGAGTGCAGATTCCAAAGTTTGTGGAAAGATAAAATAATAAGTAGACTGACCTGACAGCTAATGAGAAGTTCCTGGTCCTCTGAATTGGACCAATCTCTTTGTGAAATTAAAAATAAAACGTAGTGGACAAGCAAAATGTCTCCCTAAAACTCTTTGACAATAACTCATGTAGCAGAATACCAGCTCTAGACTTAGAGACTGCCTTTGCTTCTTTATTGAGATGATTGACCTAAGGTCAGTGGATAAGTTCGTTTCAGCAGTCTGTCGTATGAGCAGTATTCTGGTCTCCTAGGTCTGAGTGGAGCAGTTTCTTTCCCGATCAGAGTGCTTCCAGCAAATGAGATATTTCAAGGTAAGCGCTTTCCCATGGGGGTAGTTGATCCGATCTGTTCTTTTTTCCATCACTTTGCTAGCCCCAGACGTTTATACTTGTTCACTTTGGGGTATGATGAAGTAAATTCTCTTTTGGAGTGACCTTTGCTTCAAGTGTGTAGTAAATGGCCCAGTCTGTCTGTATTCCACTCTACCTGTGAGACAACTTTTCAGTTCTGACTTTTTTTCTGTTGAAGATACTAGAAGAGAATTTCATAATACATATTGTATACCATGATTTCAGACTACCTCTAAGCTCCTACTTTAACATGTTCAAAAGCGACAGTGGTGATTGTCTACTCTAACTTAACATACATTTGTCTGAGTGTATGTATGAAGTGTTATCAGCAATTGTAACATTCCACTGGCATTTCTCCAGTAACATTTTTCTCCATTTAGGGTCATTCCAGTGAGACTTCATGGTCAAATACATGGTCTTTGTCAGAGTTACTGTTTTGTACCAATGTCAGCAGTCAAATCTGAGGAGAGAGGAGATCAGGTGGAAGTAAGCTTAGGTTTTATGGTGGTATTTTATCGCTGCTGCATGTGCAAATACTCCATTCCTCGGTTCACAAGTTCTGTCAGCTCTCCAGTAAATCACCTGCTCTACATAAAGCAGGAGTCTTACAAATGAAGGAAGATTTTTGATCTATATCTTTCCACTTTCTCGTAGGTAAAGCCCCAGTCTTATGTGACTACTGTTAAAACGTCACAAAACCAGATGACTTCCTACACGAGTAGAGGAACATCCAGGAAAAAACAAATGTTTTAGTGTTCTTGTGCTCTAAGAAGTCACCTTTACTGCACTAGTGTGCAACACCATTTTCCCTGCGTCCAATGCAGCAGTTGAAAGAGGTGTTGCTATAACAGAATGCAGTAAATTTTAGGAGGGGGGAAAGGGGCAGAAAAACAAAATTCAGGACTACGTTATTATTTCTTGTTTACTTTTCCGAATGACGATACTGCAGATAGTTATGTACTTGCTTGACTACCCACCTGCTGTGGTTTCTGTCGTACAGCCAGCAGACAAGCCAGTTTTGCGAGGTTCGCTCAGATTTTATTTGCCTGTACTGTGCTTTTTCACAAACCCTGCTCTTTACAGATTTCTTACTTCTACTTCCTGAGTGACACTTCTGTCACATTTTTGGACTAATGTAGTAGTGGTTGACATTTTTGTATCCTCAAGGCTCGTAGGGATTTTTAGTATCTGTAGAAAAAGGTGCAACTCTGAAAATGTATATGTGGATGAGGGTAAGTCATTCTACATCACTACTGATTTAGGTGTTTTGAATGCCTGATAGAAAGACCCCCTTTTTCCCTTTGGATGTAGCTTCCCCTCAAGAGGTGTTCTAGCATAATAGAAAATGCCATTGCTAAGAGGAATCCTCTCCTTTCCGCTGAACTGATGTGACATGATATTCAGTCAAAATAAATGCCAATGGCAAGATAAATCTTTCAGGGAAAACTGAGACACCTTCATGAATCCAGAAAGCGGTGGCTCCACATGGATTGGCAAAGCAGCTGTCATAATTTCAAACGTGCACTTCAGTGGGAGAGTGAGGCAGTGAGAGGGGAAGACGTGTCAGTACCTCCAGTGAAGGAGGGCATGGCCCACCGTGATGTCTGATGAGAGGAAGACCTGCAGGAGATGGTTTTCTGCCGATACCATTTGACTTCTCTGGGGATTATTCCTTTTTATGTGTCTTTGGGACTGCCTAGGTTTCTAGTGGCCAGAACAGGTCAGGAGACCTCTTCCTCTGTCCAGGTTAATTTGGCAGACTAAGCCAGAGGGTTGAAGGGTCTGATGTGGGTTTGTGCAGCAGAAACCACGTCCCCCGGTCAGATTGTGTGTGTGTGTGGTTTTTTATTAATAATGCTTTCAGGGAACATGGAAATGCTAACAGACGGATGGGCAGATCTCTAAATTTCACACTGTGATAGGAATGAGGGAATCCTGCACAATAATTGGCCAAAAGGAGTGGGGATGTCTCTGTAGCCCAAAACTGCTCTGCTAATTGCGACTCTTTCTCCTCAACTCTCTGTGCTACTTTGGGTGACGTCACTTCTGTCAAGGCTCAGTTAACTCATCTGTAAAATAACGCTAATCAGATTTGCCTACTTTATGGAGATTAATTTATTAAGTTTATATTGCAAAGTGGTGTGAAGGCATAAAACGTTATGGAAATGTTGAGTGGTAGCCATGTTAAATTAATTTTGTTTATGGAGTCCCATCACGCATAATGTCAATGCGCTTCTGCAAATTATGGCAGCACAAGCTAATCAAAATGTAGGCTTTTCTAATGCTGTTCTTATTTTGCAATACTCTTGCTAGTTTTCCAAATCAATATGAGTTGGATAAATAAATAAATGATCTTTTGTTTAGCAGCACAGACCATTTTAAAGTCTGCTCTAGAATCTGACTGGAACAGTCACTTTTTTCTGCTTCCTGTATACTGCTTATCTCATAATTTTAACCCCTCTGTCTGTTGCTCCATCTGTGTTCTTCCTGTGTTTTTTAAGCGATTCTGCAGCACTGAAATCTCTTTGGCCCTTCATTTTAACCTGCTGCATCTAGTGCTATAGCTTTCGATGATTTTGATTTGCATTTCACTGTATGTTACCATCCTGACTGCAAGGTATAAGCTCAGTCCTAAATGTTTACATGTGTAGAACCTGTGAGGAAAAAAGGCCTTCTAGTTCATTTATCAGGGGATATAACGATCAAGTGCACAGAACTGAAAGTTCTACTCTGCTGTTCCCTGTTGCAAACAAATGTGCTTTCTCAAAACCACAGCTGGGGAACGAGGCGATACTTGGCAAAGAATCTTCCATTAAGATCACTTGCTGGAAATGTCTGCACATTGTTCCTGAAAAATGCACTACGGGACGCTGCACTCGTCAATTTGCATTCTTTAAAATTGACAAAGAACTTTGTCAGGGGATGTAGGTGTCTTTTTCGGGAAGCTATTGTAAGATACAATGTCCGTCACAGCCTGAGCCACTCCAAAAGCAAAGCAAACCCCCAGATGATGCTTGAATCCCAGAAGTGGGTTGTTCAAGAGAGAAAGGCATTAACAAAGACAAAGAAGGCATGAAGTCCACTACACAGAGAGTGCCTGTCTTGGTCTTCAGCAGAGTTGTAGAATGTAATTAGGCGTTCCTGTAATCAGACCATTTTCAAGCAGAACTGTTTTGAGGTGAAAGAAAAAGTAGAGGTTGGGAGAGTAAGTACAGTACCTGTATGTGAATGATGCATTCTCACAGAAAACGCTAGCTGGAGAGAAGCACCGTGTATCGTGTAGGGGTTTTCATTCTATTTCTACAGAAAAACTGTCTTTGAAGGCGTGGGCTAGGTTTTTGTGTACCTCTGAAGATGCCTACATACCCAGCAGTGTACCAGGCACCAGATGGGACACCATGCACTTAGCATCCCCGACTTTTCAGCCCCGAAATGTCTGGCATCTCCCAAGGCTGACACTCAGCAGTATCCCCAAGTGGACTGACCTGGCCAGCAAGCATTACCACTGGAATCAGAGAAGTTGATCTGATTCCTGAGCTGCTTAAACTGTGGCTTATTATGGATCAGGTCTTGATGTTAGATCAGCTTAAACCGAAAAGAGCTTGGCAGATATTAGTGATATGGCTGAAATTACTTCACAGAGTGTTGCTCCGAGTCTGGCACTTTCCCCTGAAGGCAGAGTGGATTCTTCTTTCAGTAGTGCTGTCTCACGCTTCCTGGAATAGAAGCTTCCCAGTGGCCCATAAACATGTTCTTCTAATCCAGGGAGATCCCACAGCACTGACACTTAGTATCTTTTCCATGTAAAGGAGCAATTTCAAATTTATTTTTAATAGGCTTCAATAGTTTTCTCTTGGGACTTGCATAGTTAAATTCCTAATAATTCATCTGTTGAGCTATTCATTCTCAGGGAGTTGAGTGTTCTCCCTGTGTTCCTGTGGGAACACACCAGGCTCAGGCTCTGTGTACCAACCCCACATGGACGAAGACTTGATATCATGCCATCCGCCATCACGTATTAATTCTGCACAGCTTTCACTGAATGTCTGCTTGCATGTGGGGAAGTCTTTGGTGGGCCTTAGGATGGCAGTTCAGTTGAATGGGGATTCCCCCCTCCACCAAGAACTCCACAGAGGCAGAGTTTGGTTCTCTTGTCCAGGCTGTGGGGATAAACAGGTTTGTGATAACATCCAAAAATAGTGTTCAAGAGCAAGTCTTCATTGTGCTATAAATGGCAAAAATGTCAAAATGGACGGATGGCACATGGGCATAAAGGGGTGTTAGAGAGGAGGAAAGATGGGGAGACTCTAGCTTTAAATAATAAAACGACAAGGGAAACAGACTGGACTTTATACAGTCCTATTGGTGATGGAAAAATATGAAACTGGAACACTGCAGTGGAATATTAAGGGCCTGGATACCGGGGCTCAACATAATTAATGATCTTTGTTTCTTTAGTATGTACAACATATGGTATCAGGAGCCTTGGAACTGCCAGATTTCCCAGCCTGGAAACTGCAGTTGATGTTTTCAATGCACACAGCTTTGGCCTTGCTCTTTTTTTATCACTTCTTAATTAAAATGCTCATGTCGATGAGCAAATGAGCAAAAAGTTGAGCCGAAGAGGTGCACTTGAAGCAACTTAGGGTGATATTTTATTTGGCAAGCCAGAGTATTGCCACCTGTACAAGTGTCAGCCATGGCAGCCTCCTGATATAGACATCACATGTGCAGCTGTAAGCAGCCAGTTCAGATAGAAACTGAGGTATAAAGAGATCTACAGTATGAGAGTCAAGAACCTAATTAAGAGGAGGTCATGATTTGGGCTTCACGAAAACCAAGCAAGACAAGGATGATGTATCCCTGAGAAAAAGGAGAACGGATGGGCAGCAGATGTTAAAATTAATAAACAAAATGAACCACGTAAAAGGCAAGAGTGATTTGGTTTTCTACAACATAGACAGGTGCTGCTTTATCTTACCATGGGAGGTGCTGTGTCAGAACGTCAGTGTGTCAGTTTTCAACATGATCTTTCAGAATGTCCTTCTAGTATATGCTGGTCGAATTGTGATCCCTTGGCTCATACAGAGGAAAAACCACTGTATCTGGCTGTGTTTCTCTCCTGAATGCCTCTGTCATTTCCCTGAATGCTTTCATATGCTTGTACAACAGACTTCCTCCAACCAATAACTCTTTACATGTACCTGTAAAATTAAAATTAAGTGTGTCAGTATAGTAGCTAGTACAAATTAAATTCACAGATTGAACTGGCAACAGCGAAGAGGAAAAATCATCGGTTATGAGGGAAATTCAAGGAATATAAAATAATGCGGTTTTGAGACAGAATGTTAAGCATCACCAGTTAGACAAAAGTGAGATGATTTCATGAAGTCCTTGTAGTATTGTAAATGTGTCTACCAGGCAAAACATTAATATTGCCAGTATTTATTACGCTGAATAAAACATGGTGATTTTGGATCAGGGGGAGTCGTGTAAAGCTTGTTCCCATTCACATGGGTCCACATCTCCTGGGTCGTGTGCAAAGAAGGAAACCCAAAACAGCTTAGAGCAAATTTCAACTGAAACCTAAGTATTGGTGTTTTATTTATTTATTGATGATCCCTAAATATTATTTGTTGATTTAAAATTAAGTTATTTATAAGCCAAAGATTTATTTATTTATTTACTTTTATGTGATTCCGATGTGATCAGAAACACCACACTTTCTCCAAAAGTTATTTAAACTTATGAATACATTGCCAAAGCTTTTTTTTTTTTCCATTGCAGAGTTTGTCAAACTTGCATCAGTAATAGCATCTAAGCTAAGTGATTTTTCTATTTGATGTACTGGTTTTAAGCAACTTCAACATAAGTAACTGAATTGTGTACTTTACTGGCTTGGAAGCAAATGATGTCATGAAGGAATAATTAAATTTGAGATATTGAGTAAAATTTTTTGAAGTGACTTTACCATCAGCTTAAGTCAGCAATCGTATTTGTGCGTCTGAATTCAGCTGGATGTAGGCATTTGCATGTTCCTGTGTATCTGGGCTCAGGCTCCCTGAAAGCAAACCTGGTGTTCCTAAGCTCTCAAATGGCCTTCTGAAACCTGCACCCATTTTCAGCAACTCCAGAATCATGCCTCATTATATATATATTTCACAGCAAAACTGTCATGTTCTGTGTTGCACATAATGAAACTTGAATACCTTGCAGAACAGGTAATGCTAGAAGGATCAGAGAGGTTCTTGAGCTTTGCAACTGCTTGTGTCCCCTGTGGTGTCCCCTGCATGGTAGAAGTTTTGAAACATGGGTCCTTTCTTAAAACTAAAGTGTACGACTGTGCTAGAGAGAATTACTTGTTCAAAATGATTGTTGCTGTTGGCAAAAGAACTTGAAGATGTTTGATAAAGCAAATACAGGGTGTGAATGAACCTTTCATTCTGGTAGATGGCATGAAGTAAGTCAGTGTGTGTGTACCAGGCTGTAACAGCTGCTAACTTTTGCTCGAATTATGAAGAAAGCTGCAGCACAGATGTAGTGTATTTTTATAGAAGACACATCTCCTAAAAGAAGCCAAAGTTTAGTACTTAGACAAGGAAAAATCTACTCCTGTGCTGTGAGAGTAGCTTTGACTGATGACTAAGTGCTAGCCTGGGGTATTATAGTGGCTGTGTGTGTGGCATGCTTTAGTTTTCCTGATTTCAAAGGAACTGCAGAGTTTGACCTGCGGGTGCCAGCTTGGTCCATTTTTAAAATATGCCTGAAAAGGGCGCTTAAGAAGAGGCAGCATGTGCTGTCTTCAAAAGCACCGTCTGTCTTGCTCTTACAGAAGAAGCTGAGATATGTTGGCTACTACAAATAGTAATCAAAATTTCCTAGGTAAAATTTCCATGGGACCAATGCAAATCATAGCCTCTGCATTAATGAGTGTCAGCCCTCCCCGTGACTTTGTCTTGCTGGTTACGGGCTCTGAGGATGCTGGGCAAGAGTCTGCAGAGCTGGTTTGTTCCTCCAAGGCACCCCAACTCCAGGTAGCCCTGCTGCTGAGGGCACTGGGCTGCAGGAGCATCACTGCTTGTTTCCAGTTTCACCTCCAGGATCAGGCAGTCGCAAGGGTTTGGAGGTGTCTCGGGTGCTCTATCTTCCAACCTGCTTCCTACACGTGCCTTCATCTTATTCCCCATTAGTCTCTGGGGGGAGAGCTCTGACATTATGGGATGAAATGTGGGTCCCGAAAAAGTCAGCAGCAGTTTGCTATTGACTTCAACAAGATTCACGTTTCACCTGTGATGTCTGCTGACAGCAGGGAGGGTGTGGCAGGGACTTTGAAGAATGAGTGTCTGAATACATGCATGCAGTAAGGGATGAAAATGCAAAAAGCCGCTGAAATTTTTTAAGCCATCAAAGTGGGGAGGCAATGAGGATGCCTTGGATATTTCTAAACAACTAACTGATTTTCTCATGGGAGATCCAATTCAATCATTTTCTGAGTCCCTTGGGCACCTCAGCCAGGTTTAAATGAGTCGCCTTGTTCTGCAAATAGCCTAGCCACCGAAGAGTATGTGATTCTGTGATACGTAGGTTGATCTACCTGTGAAGAAGTAGGGTACATTGTCCTGTGCCAGGCAGTGTGCTGTTGCAGCTGTATTGCTTCTGCTCCAGACCTTGGTCTAATAACACCAGCTCAGACACCTCTGCACTGCTCTACTGTCTGTAGTGTGGATGTGTCATCTATCAGAAAGATAGTGCAAACAGTAGCTCTGGGAGGGGTAATAAAGCTTGAACGTGTTTGAGAAGGAAGGAAGCTGGAGCAATATGAACCTATAAACTGCAGCAAGTTGCCAGGGTTTTTGAAGGAATCTCAGAATGAATAAAGTGACTGTGCTGATAACGAAAATATATAATCCCTTGTGAAATTCAGCTCCTGTGCAACCTACAAGCCCTTAAGCCTTAGTTTAGAATGAGCTAAACTCATTGCAGGGCAAAAGAGCAATGACAATAATAAAATCTATTGGGGAACATGGCTAAAGGGGGCTATGTGCCTATCAGAAAGGAATATTTTGTAGTTCTTGCAGATGTTGACGATTTTAAAATATACAAAGTAACTTTTGGAACGAATTGTTGTTGATGGTCTAGGAATTAGGATTTCTGTCGTTTATGTCTTTAACATAAAGAAGTGTGCTACATAATACTGTTAGTACTTATATATGTAGGTAGTTCTGCTGATGCAGGAGGGAGTAGTCTTTCCTACTTGCTGACAGACCTTAAGCAGAACTATTTCTCAGCTAAAGAGGAAGTCATATATCCTGCACCTTGAATAATTTCCTATCCATTTGATTGTTCCTTCTTCCCATTCAAGTAAATGAAGTAAAGTATGTTTGCATGCAGCTGTAAATATTACAATGCTATTATATAAATTGTGGGACTGTCTGCCTTATGAGAAAGTGTGTTCATAACTGGTCCTTGCATCTTGACAGACATCAGGAAAAAAATTATCCAGGCAGCAAAAGTTGTCTGAGATGTGAAAATGCACAAGATGTGAGGATGAATTAAATGTATTAGAACTGCTTAGGTTGGGGAGGAAATAGGTGACAGATGACATGATAGAGGAATCTAAAAATAATGAATAGTGCAGAGAAGGCTGGCTGCCATGCTCATACTTGCTGATTTGCAGATGTAACTAGACATCCAAAACAATTAGAAGGCACTACATTCAAAACAGTTAAAGGGAAATCTTTTAAGACAAAAGTGCATAAATAATCACTGACACAAGAATCTCGTGAGCAGAAGAGCTCCAGTGGGTTTGTAAGATTAGAATAACATATGAATGAAATTTTTCTTCTTTGGTACGTAAGCCCAGTCATTAATGGATGAGAAAAAAATTCCTCCATTGGCTTGTTATAAAAGAACTGCTCTTTATTAGGTATGGGACTGTTTTCTCCATCAGCTGGTACTGGATGCTTGAAAGGACCAGAGGACTCTTGATCCAGCATTAATCCCTCTGTTACTGCAAATTATTTAAGGCTCAGTCCCCATATTTCATCTCTTGCCGTTTGGGGTTTTTTTTCTGTGGTACAATAAAACACCAATTTTTAACTCACTTGCAGATGACTACCTCCAGATCAAAGAAGCACACAATTCTTGTTCAAAATTTAACTCAGAGAAATGGATTTATCTTTGGGTAACTTTGCAGTAGTCAGTAAAATTACCAGAAACACTAGTTCAATTGAGGTTGTTCAGGAAGAAGCTATTTTTATACTGAATTAAAAGCTGTTTGGATGAATAACAGTTGCAGATGTAGCAAATTACAGTGCTGGCATTCTGTTGCATAGTTAAGGTGACATGGAACCAAACATTAATGTGATGTCAAAATAGTGGACAATGCAAGGATTCAAATTGAAGGAAACACAGCCACAGCTCCTATACTAGTCAGAGCCTAAAGGCACCCCACTGCAGCAGAAAAGAATGGAATCCCTCATAAAGGCCAAATAGGGTTTTCAAATACAGAAGCACCTGCTGTATGGAAATGAAAAGCAGAACTTGTTTGTTGTTTTTTGTTTGTGTGTTTTTTCCAAACTTAAATACCTCTTCCCAGGAAAGCAGGCTAAATCAAATACTTTGAAGAAGAAAGACATTGACAAAGAAGAAAGACATTGACAAACCGAATCCCAGAAAGGGCCACCAAGATGATCAGGGGTCTTGAACATGTGAGCAGCAGGAGTTGTTCAGACTGAGGAAAGGAACTAGCGTAAACTAGAGCGACCTCAAGGGTGTTTTAAGTTGGGAGTTCCCTGCCTCACTGCTGCAGCTGTCTCGTCTTCAGCGTTACCTTCTCTCCTCTGATGTTGCCGTGGGGTTAGTGAGGCCGATAGGGGTGACTGCCCTAAGTGATGCTGTCACTTATTCCACCACTGGCCTCTGTCAAGGCCATTAATACAGCAGATATTACCTGTGCCTTTTAACTCCATCGTGTTCTGTCTCAGAACCCTAAAAAGTATCTTCACTACCGGGGGCTTCCCAGTGAAAGGATTCTCCCGCAATTAAGTCCGTTTTTGAAAACGTGTGGCCTGGTATTATCTGGAAAGGAGAAAATCTGGGTCTGTATTTTTAGACTGGCATCGTGTGCTGTCCCTTCCTTTTGATAACAGCACGCCATCAAGGACATGATAGGATGAGCTTTCCTTTTTTCCCTGAAGGGAGTCCCAGTGAAGTTGGAGCACATGATACCCAGTACAACAGTAAAAGAGAAGTTTTGAAACATCTTCAATAACTCTTTTATCCTCTCTCCAGGAGAACAGAGGTATTAATAGATCAGAAAATAGTTTTCCTCATTTGATTACAAAGATAAAGTTTCTAGGTGCCTTTTTCCCCTTTTTTTTTTATTCTTTTTTTTTTAATTTGGAGATGAAAATTGAGTCTCCTGTTCGGGTGTTCCCCTTGGTCCAGCGGAAACAGGAATTGTCCACTCTTTCTGTGTTAGATGACAAAAAGATTTATGGAAGAAAGTTCTGGCATTTTGAAAGGGTTTCTTTTCTCTCTTTCTTTCTTCCTTTCTTCCTTTCCTTCTTTCTCAACCTTTCTCCCTTTCTCTTCCTTTCTCTCTTCCTCCCTTCTTTCCTTCTTTCCTTCTCTACATCTTTTCCTCCTCTTCCTACTATTTCTTCTTTTCATTCTTTTCTTTCTTTTCTTTCTTTCTTGTGTATTAACATGGTGTTTTTTCAGTATCATGAAAGTGTTCAAGACCAAAGACTTTTCCCCTAGAGATTAAATGGTACTAATGCAGTTCAGCTTTGGCTAGCATATAAATGTGACTAAAGAGTTTTCATAATTGCTGACCTCATCAACAGGACATTCTCAATACCAATAGCTATAACAGCCAGGCACTTAAAATACAACCTGCAGCTTTATTTATTTTCCTTTCTTATCCCTTTGCTCCTTGTTGGGTTCATAAGATGGTGAACTGACTAATAGGAAATATCATCTGTAATTGAATTCAATAAATCCACCTGAATTGGCACAACTGCATCTTTGCAAAGAAATTTTTCCCCTAGGTGAGTGGTATTTTGCTTTACAGCAAAAGGGTTACTGCATTAAATCATAAAGAAATGAAAATTTGTAACAATTTTGCAAATCAAGCTCTGGACCTGATCCTGTGAACTGATACATGCGTTCAGCTCTTGGTGAGCCTAGAGGGAGATAAAGATGATTGGAAGCTGTCCATCAGATTCTTATGCAGAGTGTCCACAATGAAAGTAAATTATACATTCAAACAAAACAAGTTCTTCCTGAATGCAAATACAATTCTATTTCTTCAGCTAAGAGTTTAGCAAAGACATTGCAGCGAGGAAAATGTTAGATAAGCTTGATCCAAGTGCTGGTAAATGAATATTTCCATTGTGTGGAAGGTAAGTCCAACTTAGGGCATAGTAAATGTCCTGAAAAATATATATTACATCATTGGATAGAGTTTTTGGTTTATTAGTTACTCAACAAAAAGCATTTCAAAACCAGTGAGTAATGAATGATTTAACAACTTCATTTGTAACATACTCAATGTACTATTTTTTCTGCTTTTCCATTGAATTAGTACATTGGGTGATTTAGTGATTTCTGTTTAGACCTAGCCGATGTCTGATAGGCTTTGGATCGAGACAGTCATAAAATCTGTCAGTAGTCTGACAGATTCTTTCAATATTAGCTTAATTCTTGCTCCAACATATCAAGGGTGATATTTATTATAGACCTTAAGGGCATGGAATTAAAAACCATATGAATTAGCAGAAGAACCCTAACCAGCGATGAAAGTCAGTTTCATAGCCCGTGTGCTTCCTTGCATGGCTAAGTAGGAAGGCTATGTCATTAGAGCCAATAAAACAGCTTTGAGATGGATGGCAGGCAGAGAGAAAAGTGTACAAGTGTTGTGCATCCATGCAGATATGTTCTTGAGTGGATGAGCTGAAGTGTGGGAACCAACCGCCACAAGTTTGTGCCCAAACTTTATATCCTGATGTGCACCAAGCCCATCCAAACAGCATGAACTATCCATTTTCCCACTGTCCTCTGTGTCCGCAACAAACTGTGGAAAAGTCTTCCTTGTGATCTTCTAAAAGAAAAAGATATGGTCTCCATGAAGCGATCACTGTAAACCAGCAGCCTGTTAGAGAGCTATAGTGGCATGGAGGGAAGCAGAAAAAAGTGAAATGGCACCAGCATTGTAACCCACTGCCTGTGGTGGATGGGAGGCTGGTGACTATTTGCCTGATTGAATTTCATGTGAATGGGGCATGACTGGAAGTTGCTCTTACATTTTGAGACCAGGCTCTTCTAGATATCCCCGCAGCACCATGTGGGTACCAGGCTCTGGGCTTCACATTCCCCAAGGGTCAGAGCTTAAACCCTGGATTGAGATTTGACAGTTTCATGAGTGCAAGGAAGACTTATTAAGTCTCTGAAAGTGAAGAGCTGGCCAAGTCACCAGGCAAGCACTTTTCTCAACAGGTCTGTTTGCTTTGATTTTATCATGGAATCATAGAATAGTTTGAGTTGAAAGGGACCTTCAAAGCTCATCTACCCCAACACCCCTGCCATGAGCAGGGACATCTTCAACTAGATCAGGTTGCTCAGAGCCCTGTCCAGCCTGGCCTTGAATGTTTCCCAGAATAGAGCATCTACCACCTCTTTGGGCAACCTGGGCCAGTGTTTCACCACCCTCATTGTAAAAAATTTCTTCCTCACATCTAACCTGAATCTCCCATCCTTCAGTTTAAAACCATTACCCCTTGTCCTATCACAACAGGCCCTGCCAAAGTGTCCCGATCTTTCTTATAGGCTACTTTTGAGTACTGAAAGGCCACAATAAGGTCTCCCTAGAGCCTTCTCTTCTCCAGGCTGAACAACCCCAACTCTCTCAGCCTGTCCTCACAGGAGAGATGTTCCAGCCCTCTTATCATTTTTGTGGCCTCCTCTGGACCCTTTCCAACAGGTCCATGTCTTGTATGTTTTCATGCCTTGTCCTTTTAAGCACCAGCAGGAGAACTCAGCAGGGGTGGCTCTTCATTTTTGTTTGGGTTTTGTTTGTTTGTTTGGGGTATTTTTTGCCTTTGTAAAGGAGAGTATGGGCTCTGAAATGTTTGTCTCTCTGCTTTCCTTGCTGCCGTAATCTAAACTGTGTCTTGCGTAATGTTAAAATGTGCCTTCAGTGCTAGTCTTTTTCCAGTAGAGGTAGCAACCTTTGCAGAAAGGCAAGCTTTGCAGTGCTTTGTATAACTGCCTCTTCTGGAAAACAAATACAGAAGATCTCCAGGGCAGTTCATCAAAACAGATGTATGAAACCTTCAGGGGACACCCTTTTGCCAAATATAGGCTCTTCTTCTATATGCACAAAGACATGTTCCTGTAAGCAAATTTTCCAGAGACGTATCTGACAAGCAGTTCCTTTTTCTGTGCTCCATGTAATGAAAATCTGCTGCTTCATTGAACTGGGATCAACAATTCCTGCTTTAAACATGAGCTTGGACTTGTATTGCACTAAAAGAACATTTTCGTTCTGGGTTTCAGGAAACACTTTACGCAGGCAGGAATTCTTAAGTCCTGTCACACCCACATTTGGTGTGTGTGTAAGAGGTATAGGTGTTCAGAAGTGCAGTTTGCATCTGGATATAGTCTCACAGCTTCCGAAGTCACCCGTTAAAAAAAAAAAAGTTATTTAGGATGATGGAAAGGAGATCTATTAGCTGTCTTTAAGCTATTGATGCTATAGCAGTTTTTCCCTTTTGAAGGAGTACATGTTTAATTCCTCATCACGAAGGATACTGCCTGCAGCACTGTCCCACTGTAAAGGAGCAGGAGGAAAGCTGTAAGGCTGCCCACTCTCTCAGTACATCAAAAAGGAAGATAGATTCATGGAAAGCGTGAAGTCTGGTGGGGTTGCAGCTTTTGAAATCTGTCAGTCATCCCTCCACTGACAGCAAGGGAAGGCTTGCAGTGTCACCTCCTGCTGCACTGTTGGATACAGGAGGCACCCAGCCCAGGACTCCGAGCATTGGATTGGCTTGGATTGGCTTCCAAAATCAGACTTACGCCCATATTGGTTACCAGCTTTAGGGAGTGCTTCAAGCTATCCCTTTCATGCCATCTCACATCTCCCTGATCACTTTACCTACCTCCACCTTCAAATTTTCTGGGGTTACTCCTTTTCCTTTCAAGTGAGGTCAGTGAACATGCCCTTCTACTTGCACCTTCTCTGATTTTCCTCTGTGATCTTACAGTGATTCACATCATGGGAAAGATGGATGTGACACTTTGCTAGGTCTGCTGCTCCCTTCATATTCTCAATGTTCAGCATCAGATTTTGGTTCTGTTTGTCGCAGTAGTACTAGACATCTCATTGACTTCAACAGAACCCTGTTAATAGTAAGGGGATATTTGTGTCAGGTGTCAGAATTTGTCACCTAGTAACTTTCCCTCTAGGGAAAAAAATAATAATTTAAATATATATATATATGTATATATATGTGTGTATATATGTAGGGCTTTTTTTGCCTCCCACCTACCTTTCCTTTCCAAATTCCTTTGCTCGGGGAATTTCACAAATAAATTACTGATGATATAGGCATAGATGAGCAGACTGAAGAGTGGGTTTTAAAAATAGTTTGACGCCTGTAAAATGGATCATTTTCACAGCTAAAGTATTTTTGCTCTTGTCTCAGAGGAATGTTGAAAGTGCAAGGAAAATGTTTTTGCAACAAAAATTATTGGCAAATTTCAGCTAACACAAAAGTATTGGAAGTACTCATTTTTTTTTTCTTTCTGAACTCTGCTTAAGCACTGTTCTGTTAAATATAATGATACATAGTTGTATTATTGAATATATGTACTAAAAAGCACATGTCAGGACCATATTTCCATCTTCCCAATTACACTTACTTTGCTTTACAGTATGAAGGTCTACCAGTATGAAATTTAATCAAAGATGCATCGCCGTTTCCCCCAAATTCAGTTCCAGTGTTGATATGCGTTCTTTGTGGTCTTTTAATTAATTATTTGCAAAATCACAGTTATCTCTTTAAAAATGCAAATGGAAGATATAAATAAAAGGCTTTCCTTGCTTTTAGAAAGCCTGTGCAGGAGCGAGTGTGAGGACAGGGAGCAGCCTAACACAGCAGCATGGGCAGGTTCAGTGTGTGGGGCCATCCCCATGCTCGCCTGCCATCAGTTGTTTAATCATGGCTCGATTTTGTGATTGTTTGATGTCTGTCACATTTCTGAAAAGAAACATCAACGAATCAGATTTCTCTTATGCCTCCAGCCAGACAAGCATCTCAAGTCCTACAAGCCTCTACTCGCTCTCCTATGAATCTCTGCAATTATGAGAAGCAGAAAAGAATTTGCTTATGAAATGAATGTATTGCAAGGTGAACCCACTTCAATGTTCTCTGGATTCTGGTACGGATTACACAAACAGTATCATTTACATTGCAATAAGTCATGCTGAAGTTACTGAGAGAGATATGAAGGATGTTTTCAGTCAAACTTAAGAAAGGCCAGGTTGAGACTTCCAAGCGTTGGTCCTAGGCAGTACTCAGTGAAGATACCACATCTTGCACTAGCAATTACGTATGAGAGACTGAAGCAGGTAGGAGCTGAGCTGTTAGGTTCTCTGGGTTTGGTCCTGGAACCAAGGATCCTGGAACGTGGATCTTAGGCTGTGGAAAAACCTTTTGTTTTGATTAACCATTCCCAGTTTTCACTCCTGCCCTCGTGCCATCCTCTGCGTTAAAGCATCCAAATCAGTGAGCTAAATCAGGGGACTGATCTAGCTGAATACCTATCCTCCAAAATTAAAGCAGGGAGGGTGGTTGTGCTTCAGCTTTGTGGGTATCATTTTTCTGCACAAACGGCTGTGTGGCCACAGGGCAGGGCTGGTGCTGCCACAGGAGTGAGCAGGGCAAGGGCAGTGTCAGCTGCTGTTGCTGTTGAAGACCTGGCTGCCTGCTCTTTCCAGAGGAAGAAACTGTGGTATTTGCTGTGGGAGCAGAATAATCCGTGGCTTTGGAGGTTGTCTAGCAGAGAAGTCACGCGGATGCCCTTTACCTTCTCTTGGAGACTGTCGTTTTCATGCAAATATAGTTGGCTGCTGCGTTTCAATTCTGCAGGTAACCTTTGCAGCCATTGCCACGTAGAAGATTACAGTTTAGACTAATCCTGTTTGTGTTTGGACCTACTGCTCTCCTAACTATGATGGATGAGGGGAAACAGACTTTATTTACCTTTTAAGCTTGAGGGTGATAGATGAACTGCTCGTCATTGCTCTCAAGTCTAATAAACTGCCTATTTAGTCTGCTCAGATATTTCATAATAGACTGGTTTATTCCGTATTGAAATATCTGATGAAGAGGAGATTTAAACGAATAAGATACTACTTCAATAAATATATCGTAAAGCATTTATGCACAAAGTTTTAGCCTTCTTAGTTTCCAAGGTTCATAGTAGGAGTTTGGCCTTAGCATGTGTTGCCACTTGTGCTGACTTGACCGAAAATGGGTTAATTTTCTTTGTGCAGTTAGAAACCTTTCTTTTTCATAGCTAACTCGCTCATTATTTGGAGAAGTTTGGATAGTTTGAGAACAAGCAGATAACACCTCAGCACAGAGTTGAAGTTTTTATTTGCTCTGGTCTGAAAGCCAAGGACACTCTGAGCGCTCTGCCCACAGGTGTGAGGTAGTGAGGAAGAGGGGCATGGATGCGGCAGAGCTTGACTGACATCCAGACAGATCAATGAGAGTATTCCATCCCATAGCGTCATGCTCCAGATTTAAGAGTGGGGCCTTCCGGTTTCTCACTCTCCTCTTCTGCTCTTTCTTCTCTTCTGCTCTTTCTCTTGGGCACATTCGGGGGAATTTTTGGTGCAGGATGTTTAGTCCAGCTTTTGTCATTTTGCAGAGACCTCTGAGCCTTTCTGTTTGTTGTTGGGGGTTTTTTTTGTTTGTTTGTTTTTGTTTGTTTTGTTTTGTTTTTGTTTTTGTTTTTGTTTTTTTTGTTTTTTCCCTCTCTTCTGTCTCTCTGGGATCGGCTTTATGACCAGATATGGCTTGCTGGGACTGGCAGCACAGTTGTGGACACAGTTCATGAGGAATGACCTTGAGTATCTTTTATTCCTATTTGATATATATATATATATATCTATTTACTAGTAGTGTATTAGTATTTTGTTATTTTATTAAACTATGTTTATCTCAGTCCAAGTTTCTCCCTTCCCTTTTGATCCTTTCCCCTGTTGAGGGGGTGAGCAAGCAACTATCATGGTTGTATTGCTAGCTTGGGTTAAACCACACCACCACTCCACATTGCCAGATTACCTCTAAGAAGCCATGTTGTCTCATGTAAGCATGGAGTGGTCCCACATATGAAATTCAAGTATGTTAAATGCATAGATTGCATTCTCAAAGGATTTCAGGGCCCTTTGTTTGGACAGGAGCTTCTACTGCATTGAGCTTCTTAGGAAGGCTGTGTGAGGTCCCTGCATTTCTCTTCACACGCAAAGAAGTTAAATGATTCATGGAATGACATTCAGTAAGTCCTTGTCACTCACTGTCCTTCTCAAGCCTGCTTCCGCTTCTGAAATCCTGCCATGGTCAGAGATGTCTGATGTTTGTCAGAGATGAACATGTTAGTTTAGGCAGGCCAGGCTGCTATAAATAAGGCATGAACTTGTAATTGGAATTGATCCTATTTTTGTAGCTGGAAGAATTGCCACCTCTCTGCTCATCTGCATAGGCTCGAAGTTTTCACATTCTTAAATATTTTTTACTGGAGCAATTTAGGCTAATGTATTTTATTGTATTGCTGATATGGATAGAAACATGGACATGGCTGCCTTCAGCAGTTTAGCTGATGAATGGTAACTCAGTAATTCTCTGTAGCTCAAGCACCGCAGTAGGTGAGTACAGTTAAATTACATTTTGGCATTGGCTGTAGTTATTGACATACTCTTCTTGCTTTCTAGCAAAAGGCCAACTAGCTCTTTCTGTTGGTTCTTTGCTTCCTTGAGTCTGTTTTCAGTGCTGCTCTACTTGGGAACTGGTTGGATATCAGTCAGTGGGTGGTGAGCAATTGGATTGTGTGTCACTTGTTTTATATTATACTACTACTAACAGTAATAATTCTTTTCCATTTCTATCCTGTTAAACTATCTTTCTCTTAACCTACAAGGTTTACCTTTTTTGTCCTATTCTCTGCCCCATCCATCTGACTGGGGAGAGTGAGCAAATGGCCATGTGCTGTTTAGCTGCCTGCCAGGTGAAACCACAACAGGTTCATTTCTCAATTAAAACAAAACTCTATGATTTCAGCCTGGTCCACTCATTCTTTCATTGATAATCTTTGCAAGCCACACAACACTTCATCTGGGATGTCTGTAGCCCAGTGATGCAGGGAGGGTTTATGCCATAAACCAAATTTAGCTGTTGTGATCATTTCCCATCAAAATTTCAGTATAGATGGATCAAGTTCATTTTTTGTTGATCATCAGGTTGATCTTTTGTGGTATTCTGTTTGAGATATATAATGAAAAATGTGCCCTTTTTCAAGGGTCCTTAAAAGGGTTAGAAAAAAAAAAAAAACATTAAAAATCCGCATCAAAGGTGCTATTGATATGAAACTGAAAGAGAGGTGCCAAGTGCAAACACAGCAGAGAGATGGAACCGCAAATCCTGACCAAGTCTGTCCTGTGCTTCTATGGTTTTCATGGTGTTTCCAGGGGGCTACAAGGGAGGACAACCATGAAGTTGGTGCCTCTGTGCTCAAAGTAGTTTTTGAACAGTTTATACAGCTTTTTTCCTTTTATTTTCCCAAGTAAATTCAGTTGGTTCCATGCACAGGATTCACAGCTCAATGCCAGCAAATGCCAAGCCAAAAAGAAAGTAGAAGGAACAAAAAGAATGAAAGGCCAGAAAAAAGAAGACTGAAAATTAGAGTAGTTGCCATTAAAAACAAATGAACAAACAAAACCCAACTCTACCACAAAACCTGTAAAGGCAGTAGAGTAAGTGGAGTGAGAGAGGCACTGGAACAGGTTGCCCAGAGAAGCTGTGGATTCCCATCCCTGGAAGTGTTCAAGGCCACATTGAATGGGACTCTGAGCAACTTGATCTAGTGGAAGGTGTCCCTGCCCATAACGAGAGTTGAACTAGATGATCTTTAAGGACCCTTCCAATTCAAACCATTTTATGTTTCTATGTGTAATGGTCATCATTGCTGCACTGCTCAAGACAGCAGTATGCTCTGATTCTTCTTGTGGTGAGTGTGCAAGGACATGGGACTTCTTCAGAAGAGACACTCATTTTACATGCAATGCTGTCAATGAGGAAAATCACTGGAAAAGCTAATTTGTTCAGTAAATGTTCCTCTCCCATCCAGCTTGACTGCTCTTGTCCCCTTCCCACATGATATTGAGTAGCTGCAGAGACCACCTCTCCCCGTTCACAGCAGATGGGGTGAAGAAGATGGTGTTCCCCCTTGCTCCTCGTCCAGCTGCTCCATGCTGCACAGCTGCAGGTTCAGGCTGCATGGGCTGGTAGGAGCTGTGTGGGAGCCTTCGTCTGTAAGAGCCCCGGCCCTGCATCCCTGAGCATCAGCAGAGAGCAATTCAGCGCTGCTGCCTGGGACGTGCCAACTGCTGAGATGCTGAATATTCAAGCTAGGCACAGCAGCTTAATACAAGGGTGAGAAATCATAAAAAGGAGTGCTCTTTGCTGTATCTGCATCTCTCTCTTACAATATTTTTTAAATGGCTGAGTTGTGCTAAAGATACAAGTTGTCTTTAAAACAGTTTTTAAGTGTAAACGTGACATTTCCTCCACTAATCACACTTTCTTCAGGTGGAAGGTACACAGTTGTCTGACTAGCTCAGCCCTGGGTCTTTGCCTGAATAGTTACTCCAGAATGAATTATATCCATAGTGGTTGTTTCATAAGTTCTTTTCTTTTTTTGTGTTAAACACTCAGCTTGCATTTAGCGTCTCAGTTTGAATGTGAAAATATTCTGAAAGGTGAAAGATCAGTGATTTATATGTAGTACCCAGCATCCTTCTGCCCAGTGCTCATTTTACTTGGAGTTTGTGTCATAACAGATAAATCAGTGCAGAGAACGTACTGTATTTTTTCCCAAAACATTAAAAATCCATGCTTATTTCATGCCTGCTAATTCTCAGTCACAGGGCATCTTTAATTAAAAGATGAATGACAAAATAATGTTGGTGTGGATGGTATGTAATTGCAGCCAATTAATTTTATTATTATTTTTTTATTCTTGAAAATCCATGTATGTGTATACTCATTTCCATGTTCTTCTCTCACCAAAAGCAAACCAGTCAACGTCTCTAGCCATATGGATTTCATATGCCATTCAGAGCAACCCAGTCTTATATGGTAATGACTCAACAACTCACTGAATCCAGTTAGCAGCTTTATAGGTCGTTACTCAAAGTATCTCATAGTTAAGTTTCATAACAGTCCCACTTAGATTATCTCACATCCTCCATGTAACTATTCATTAAAGCAGCCATGCCTTCTATCAGCAAAGGAGTGATTCATCGTTAGTATTTATCTCTCTTGATCCCGACACCCTACTTCTGGCCAACCTTTCTTCTTAATATCCGAAAACCAAACAGTCACCTTGGGCTGATGTCCTGTAATAGAAAGGAGTAGTTAAAGGCAATGTTATTGAACAGATTAATCTTTAATGGTCGTAACCTCTTAAGCATTGCTGCCATGTTTGACGAAATACTGAAAGAGTGAGCTTACAAGCTCACGTCTCTCTTTCCAGGATCTGTATTACATTTACCAGAAGGGGGAACTTCGCTTGCATAGAATGAAATCTATCCTAGACCAGAGGACCTACGAAGGACCCTACACACATAAGGTCTGCTCAGACCGCTGACCTCAGGCTTAACTGGTGACAACAGAGTTTACAGTGTTGCAAAGTTCGGCTGTAATAGCCATTTGTTGCTTACCCCTTCTCATGCTGGCCTGAACACATTCATTCATTTTCTAACTAACCTGGTGTATCATTGTTTTTAAGAAGAGGATCTGACTGGCTGCTTCTGCTGATCAGTTTTAAAAACATTGCTACCCAGGGACCTGTCCCTCTTGTTTTGTAAAACGTCAGCTGAATCCTCATTTGGCAGAAGAAGATGTCATCCCATTGCCTTCAGTGCGAATAGGTCAGGAGATTGGACTCAGCAGCATTTGGGTACAGCCAGACAGTTTTTTTTTTCCTTTCCCTTATATCTGAGTCTCATTTTGAACATAATACATAACATGTTTTTACATGAACTTAGGGGGAAAAAAAAGGAGCATATGCTTTAGTGCTTACGTGGATTCAGTGAAATACCAGCTTGTGATTTTAGCCCTTGTTTCCACGTGCATTTCTCCTGGTAGTGTCAAGTCTTGGTTTGTGCTTTTCTCGTCCCCATACTGTGCTGGCACAGTGACTGGTGTGGCCATTCAGTGAATCAGATTGGGACTCTTGGGATCTTTTTCTACCTGATCATCTTTCAACCACATCAGCTCGATAGTATTGTTCATCACACATGAAGCCACTCAGGCAGTTTCTCTGGTTTAGTACAGCAAAATAAATCTGAGAAGCAGGGAGAAGCACCTGGAGACAGGATTGGAGAAGGATTTGTGCATGCAGCATGGCTGCTCAGTTTTATTGACTCACCCATGTGCACCTGAAATACTCACACAGTATTTGAGGAAAAGAAAGTAGATACAGGCTCAAACTTTAAAAAAAAAAAAAATAGACTCAAAGATTGATCCAACACGGTATGGATTTAAGCATGAGCTTTGCAGGTAAATGCTGAGCCTGATCCACATTCTTTCATTGCTTTCCTGTGGAGTTTCTGTGATGTTTTTGTGGGATATAGAGAATCAGAACTGTGATTTGTTGGGACACAAGAGACTAAGCTTGCCCTTGCCAGTTAAGATGTGCTAGAAATATAAGAAAGTTCTCATCCAGCTTGGAAGTGCTTATTAATGTTTTGACTTTCCTATAACTGTCCAAGTCCCATGCAACCTATGCTTCAGTCTGATGCTTCAGGTTCAGTGGTGGGTTAATCCTAGTGAAGGATCAGATTGTTTTAACCTTTCCTCTTATGGAAGCTGTAGTAAAATCACAATAGCATCAGGTATGATACTGATTGAATCCTGTGGATGAAAAGCATATGGGTTTCAGAAGTGAGATCTACAAGTGTCTGTCACCCTTTGTCTACTTCATGCTGCTCAGCAATCCAGTCTTACTGGGTTGTCCAAACTGTGTCTCTGTGTCTTCACATTTTAGTAGAGACTACAGTGCAAAATGTCGCAGGGATATTGCAGTCTTCCTCCTCTTCCTCTTTAAGGGATTTTCCTCTGACATCTCTTTCATTTTAAGGAGTTACATTGCCTCACTGAATCCACACACCCAGCATCGGTGTCTGCTCAGCCATCTCTACAAAGAGATAGCGTCACTGTCTGAGGAGAAGAGTTTGTGCATGTGAGTGAAGTGGAGCGACACAGTGGGTACAGATGATTCAGAAAGGAGGATGAGTAGCATTGCAACCCTCTCAGCAGTGGTGCCTAATAATTTTTCATGTTCTTTGGTACTGTGTCTGTTTCAAAACACCAATGTTAGAACACCAGCCATCCTGGCGAGGTGTGACAAGAATTAGGCAAAGTAGTGAACAAACTCTGGTGATCATAACGGTGAGACCTCCAGGTGATACCTGGTGAGGTGACTATTTAGCTGTAGCCACCTGTAGTCTCAGAAGAAACATCTCCTGCCTTGTTTGCTACTGTAGTCCAGATGGAGAAGATCTGCTAGCAGAGATGGTGGTGTTTAAGGTCATGCCACCAAATTGCTGCATCTTATGTATAATAAATATCAGTCTCCTCTTCTAAAGTCAGTAATGTAAGAATAACTTGAGTTCATTTCAGTCAGCTATCTAGATTTATAGTTGCTGTCTGGGTGCAGCTGTGTGCAACCTATGCCAATTTACCTACAAGTAAGGCAGATATGTGGGAGTGTGGTGCAGGAGCCTGCGATAAGTGAGTCTTTCTGCTATGACTTGGACAATCGTGTCAAGAATTTGATCTTTTATTTGAGGAGAAAGGAGAATATATGTCTTAAACCTGTTTAAGGGAGTCTCCAGTTTAGAGAAAAACAGACTGCAGTACTTTCAAAGTAGTACATGCCCCCATTAAGCCATTTTTCGTTACTGTACAGGCATAAGTCATAAATAGTTTATTTGTTCCTTGGCAAGTTCATATTTCATGTAAGAATGAAAGAACACGTATGCAATGGAACTTTTATGAGATCAACATTTAATCTCTGAAAAAGATTTAGTAAACATCAAGATTTGCCCAAAACTGGTGATCTTATCCATCCAAACAAACTTGCAAACGTTAATAAAAATGTAGCCTTTGCAGCAATAGCTATGAGTGTATATATACGCTTACATACACTTATTCTTATACAGGTTATTTTTCCTTGTAGCGGAGTTGTGGCCTCTCATTCTCTGCTGCAAAAGGCAGTGTACATAGATAAAATGAAAGGCAGGTCCTTCCTCACAGCTATTCTATACGTAAGGAAGAGGTACAATAAGTGAATACAGAACACCAAGTGAGACTGAGGAGGCCAGGATAACATATACAAATACAGGGGAAACATGTCTGGTTATTCAGAGCGTTATATTGGAGCCCCATAAGATAAGAATTCTATTACGTTTCTGTGTATTTCTGTTAGGAGATTAGCTGATCTGCAGTATGTCCTTTGACACGTCATTTCCTCTCGATCTTTCACTCTCTCTACCTGCAACGGGGCATAAAGTTAATAAACTTATGTCAAAAGGCCATAGCCGCCAGAGCTATTGTCCTTCTCAGACCCAACCAGCCTTCATTCAAGGACTGGTGTCTCAGGTGTCTGCTGGTCGCTGGACTTCCCCAAATTGCCTTGGGGTGCAGATTTCCAACAGGCTTGTTTGCAACATTGTTAAGGTAGAAGAAAGACTTAATCCGTTTTTTTTTTTAAGATTGCCTGGGGTTTGAACGTGAACTTGGAAAGCTGAAAGCAAAGAGTTAATCTCTTGATATAAACTCAGAAAGGCCTAAAAGAGAAAGATACAGTTCGGCCTGTCAAGGATTTGCAGCATCTTCTGTGGCTGTTCCTTAGAGCTTTCCTAAGGCATCTCTCAACACTGAAGCAAAGGGGACAAGCAGCTGAGTGACATTCTCCCTGTGGGATGCTGTCTTAGAGTGAACTTTTTCTGGAGTTTTTGGTTGTTTTTTTATTGGCTTTAGGCAGTGAAAGGTATCTCAGCAGCATTTTGCTTTCCTGTCTGCTGTATTTCAACATCAGTCTATAATGCAGGGTTGATAGCCTAAAGAGATGATGTCATTTTCAGGGGATTTCTTTCCCCTCTCAATCTGTTGCTCTCTGCTGTTACCTTTCAAAAGTTTTTCACTGTTTGCTTTATTTCCTGGGAATCTAGTGTGGTAACACAGAGCTCTTTTGCCAGGTGTAGCAGCAATTATTCGTATTTCCTACCTCCTTGGCATCCTGAACTGGGCTTTTTTCCCCATCTTCTTTTAATGCAATGGGATAAACAAATACACGTGTATTCAGGTGGAGCTACAAGGAGCTATCTTTGCTACTCAAGTAACTTTCTGCTGTTACATTATTTTATGCTAAAGAGTTGAAGAGTACTGCCACCTAGTTCATCCTCCTACTCCAAAACAGGATCAGTTCTACTTATAGCATTCCTGACAGACACTTGTATAACCAGTCCTTAAAGATTTCCAGCATTGGGGACCTCACCACTTTTCCAAGTGAATTTTCAAGCTGAACATTTCTGCAATATGAGCTCATTACTTTGGTCTCCTGCCGCTTGTGAATGTTGATGAACAGATTATTACCTAACTCTGTGCTGCAGCATTTCATGTGTTTGAAGGATGTTTTCCTGCTCTCTCTTCTTTAGGCTGAGCAACCTGTGTTCTCTCAGTCGCTCCTTAGCATTTGTGTTATCCAGACATCTGCATGTTGTCATTGCTGCCTTAGTCATCTGCCTCCCGTTGCGTCACATCCTTCTCAAGGTGTGGAAAGGGTACTTCAGCTGAAGCAGTAGCAGTGTTGAGGGGGGCAGGGGTATGTCACTTCAGCTGCATTCCAGCTGTTTGTCCCAGGCTGGGGCTTGCTAAGCTTAAAGCAGCACAGCAACATCGTGGATTCACCTTTGGCTCGTGAATCCGTGCAGTCCTCTGATGCTTTGTGCAGCACTGCTTTACGCCCAGTTGTTCTTCATCCTCTGTGCATGCAGCTAGTTGGTTTTGGCAAAATACAGAAGCTTACACTGGTCCTGGTTGAAATGTATCCTTCAGATTTTTCAGTCAAGATTATTTTAGTCTTGTCCTCAGTTATATTTACTATTTTACCCAGCCTAATGTCATTTCCCGGCTAACAAACCTTTCTGCTGCATCATCTAACCCATTATTAGATGAAAATATTTCATCACATGGGAACCAGGATGATGAACCCTACAAGAAAGATCCTTTGGATTTGGCTATGAGCTGTGGATAACTGCTTCCAAAAATTATGAATTATTAGCAGACATTTGGAGTATCACTTTCTAGTAATAATGATATTGATCACCAGTTTTCTCATCTATCTTCATGCAGCTGCCTCAAAGGCAAAACGTTTAGGGAGGCAGATTCTTTACTACCTAATTTTACAAACTGGATTTCTTTTTTTTTCTTCTTTTTTTTTCCGCATTTTGTTCTAACTTTGAATTTTTTTTCCTAAGCTTTTTCAACTTTGCCTGAAACTGCTTGCAACTGCCAATAGATCCAGGTTTTGTGGCATATTGATCTTAGTCCGTTTTTTCTTCTCTGGTTTAGCTGGCTATGAATGTATGTGCCATATGCACATACACACCCCTGCACAGGCACCTGCCCCCTATAGTATTTGCTACTTCCTGCAATTTATTGTTTCATTTATTGATTATTGATTTATTAGCCTGTTACCCCCTTATAGTGGGAAATAGATTGTTTTGACTAGATTTGCTCCATGTTCTCTATTTTTTGTCTTTTTTAATTTCCATTGTGTGCTTAAAAGTGGTTTGATTGTCTGCACCTGAGTCTTTCTTGGAATTTAAAGTAAAAGCAAATGATATATAGCTTCTATGGCTTCCTAGTCTTGGGAGGGACACACACTTTTTTTTTTGTTGTTGGGGTGTTTTTCTGAGGAGTGGTGGTTATTTTTAATTTTCTTTTTCGTTTATTTGGTTGTTGGGGATGTGTGTTCATTTGTGGTTTTTGTTTTGTTATTTTTGTTTGTTCATTTGTTTTCAAAATTAGGCACTCTGTTTGACCCTTTGCAAACATTTGGTACCTTGTCTTCCATGAACTCTCAAAGACAGCTCTGAGATTTCCTCTGGTCATTCCTAAAGTGTTTTAGGACAAAGTTCATCTCTCAGACAATTTGAGAACATTTGATTTATTCTGGTGTTCCCTGTTATTCCCCATTCTGGGCTGAAATCTTACCCTTCTTTGCTGGTATTAATTCCTGCTAGTGAGAGGAACATTTGACCTTTTTTAGTAAAGTCTTAGTAAAAATGGTATTTTGATCTTCCTAGTATAATATCTCAATGGCTTTCTTTCCTTTCTTGAGCAGCAGACCAATAATTTCATTGTACTTACAGAATAATGCTTCTCATTTTGTGCCCTGACCTTTTAGTCTTCATGCCCGAATGTTGTTTTATTGTGTGATACTCATATCCTCTTACCATAGGAGGCGTTCACTATGCATACGTCCTATCACATTCACATTTGTCTTTTCATTTGTTTTTTTCATAAGTACTTATAATACTAATGGGGCAACATGCCAAACATGGCAGCTAGAATTTTCCAAATTAATGCTCATTTTGACAGCTGTAAAAGTTCTGGCCAGTGTACCTGATAGGTATATGTTGTCATCATCTGGCTAGTTTCAATGGTGCTGGGACATTTCCCCCATCATTATATTCAAAATAACTAGGCTAGTCTCACCTACAAGATATGAGCTGTTTGTCTGTCATCGTGGTCTAAATGCATTACTTGAACAAATAGGAACCAACAAGAGAAACATTTAACAGCCAGACAGTTTTCCTGAGTGTTAATAGTAGTTAAATCTGCTGGCCAGTAGTTATCCTTACTTTGAGGACTTTTTCTGAGTTGTCTTACCAAGGCAGCAACTGTCAGAGGAGTGATGAGAACAGGCTTCTTGTGACTGTCTGTGTGGAACCACACTACCCTAGGGGAGGGAAAGTGGGGAATTTCTGCATCTCCAAAACAAATCCAGTTAGCCAGATTAACACTTATAAAACCTGACAATTCTGAGAGGAAAAGTAAGGTATGGCCTGGAAGGAGACAGTAAACACCACTTAATTGTGCAAGCAGCTGCAGAATTTCCACAAGGTTTAACAGATACTGGAAGCAGTCCCATTGAGAACCCCCCTATATTTGCATACACAGAAGAACAAATGTTTTCAAGTTGCATTCTAGTGCTGCAGGCTGCTCAGGGGGGCAGGTGCTTTCAATTTGTTGCTTTTACACAAAAAAGACAAGTGATTTGTTTAACCTCTGCTTTCAGTTTTTAGAGCCCTCCTGTCAGCTGGTTTCTGGTTAACTCATCTCTTCTTGCTCCCTTCTTCCCTGCCTCCTATTTTCTCCTGATTTGGGATTAGTTTGTCATTTAACAAACAGTACATTTGCTTATCCTGATGTTGGCTCTGCACTTTTCCATGTCCTGTCCATTGCATATGGGATGAGTTGCTTTTTCATGCTGCAGCCTGTTTTGTTTTCAGGGCTGCTGTACAATTTGAAGAAAAGAAGGGGATCTAGAAGTGTGTGTCAGGGGAGAAGAGTAACTCGAAAGAAGAATAACTCAAAGAGTCTACACTTAGCCAAGTCACCCCTCTGTCATCCATTCACCATGTGACCTTGGAATAATCCCTTAGGTTCTTGACCTGAGTCTGCAGCCATGTCCCTCTTTACCTCAACTCTCAGCAAACATAAAGGGAACTTAAACACCTATCTCCTTGACAAAACCCACGAATCTCGAGGATGAAATCTATGCAAGTACCTGAAACAGCATCCAGTCTTTCCCATGCCACTTGTCTGCCACCTGACTTTGTAGATCCTGATTTCTGCCAGTGCTCAATGGAGGTACTTTTGAACTGTCTGTCACTCCCATCTATCTTCATTTCTTAGAACGAATTGTTTTAAATTCTCATATAAATTCTCTTTTTACTCGATTATGAAATATGTTTTAATTTGACAGCGATGTTATTTTTAGTAATACTTTTTGTAGCCTTTAGTATTAACATCTAGTTGGGGGAAAAAACTGCTAAATATTTATGCTTCTTTTCTTTGATCTTTCACTCAGAGGAACTGAAAAGGTATCACACTTAACATTTTTACTATAAATATTTTAGATAGCATTTGAAAGAGTCCAAATTCACCTCTCATGTTGGATTTGTTCGTAGTATTGAGATAGGTTGTTGCTCTTAAGTGCTTCAAGATGGCATTTCAGTTGCCAATGATTGGAAACTTTTAAGTGATACTGTTCTGGCTAATGACCCATGATGGAATCATCGGTATTGCTGTTCGACAGAAGAAGGACCAACGCCTCTGCCATCCTCTTCCTCGTAGGCTGTCAGTCAGAGGAGGCAAATACAATGTCTTCAAACAAGAAGCACAGCAACTTAGCAAACACAGTGTGGCTTCCAGAGTTACTCTTTGCAAGCAGGTTGTGTCCCTGACCTGCTCCAGTACCAGCCAGTTGCCCTGGAAGGGCACAGGGCATTGTGAATGAGATATCTAAGTCATGAAGTTCTACCAGACCCCCAGAGCCTGTTGCTGCTGGAGGTACTTCTTTTGACCATTAAATTCCTAGGGATTTAGGAGGTCAAGAGAAATCTGGAAGAAGTGGGAGAGCCAGCAATGATAGAAAATATGTGGATTTGTTGTTGTTTTACTTGCTGAAAATGAACATTTTTCTGTCAGAATTTCTGGCTAGCAGCCAAAATGCTTCAGCTGCCAGGACTTCCAGGTATCACATACTTCTGTTCTTCTCAATATGCTCTGATTCCTCATCAGCTGTGTCACCCAAGTTTCTTGTCCAGAGAGGGGAGGTGATCCATCATAGGAATTTCTGGCCTTGGCCTCTCATGGGAAATGTAGTCCTGCCTTGGGTTCTGAACTACATAGGGAAGGAGAAAGTCAAGGATCTTATATGACAGTCCCCATGAGACACAATATCAAATAGAATTATTTTGTTCTTTGTTTGCTGGACTGACAAATGTGTAAGTCTCTAGTGGTTAATTTTTAAACAACAAGTAACACAAAGTATTAGCCCTTGCATTTTGTTTTGGTGAAAACTTGATTAAACTTTGAAAGCATTTGACGTGAAACCTTTTGAGTCAAACCTAGGGAAAGTGAAGCAAAATAAAACCCTGTGCTGTACACAGAACAGCTATTCTGTCCTGTCTGATGCTGAGACTGTCGCTTTTTCCCACTTACTTTCAGCATGCAATTATTTTTCTATCGTAAAATTAGGTGTCTCAAGTATTTTACGAAACAACCATCTCTTGTTTGTTGCTGCAATCAGTAGAAGTTATTTCACTAGATTTTGTATTTCTGTGTTTGTATTGGAAAGTTTACTTTTTCCTATCTTTATTCCACCTGTGCAGTCCTTGTATCTGTCATAGTGATAACCCTGAAGAAAAAATACGTTTTTTTACCCTATTCTGAGCCTCACAGGCTTGCACACCTTCTGATCTTTGTGTGCGTGGCTGCTCCACGGCTTTCTTTTATTCCTGAAAGCCTTAGCCTCCATAAGTTGAGAGACTCATTCCATTAAAAGTGCATAACGTTGCATCTATCTGGCATATGATGAATGCTCCGGGCTTACTATGCTGACAGCAAGCAAAGTCTTGAAGATATTCAGCCTCTAGCTTACTCTTGAATCTTCCTGGATTTAGAGCAGGATTTTGAACTGGCTCACTAGATGGAGTGGTGAGCCCCTAAAAATTGAGAAGGCCCCGTGTGAACTGAGAACACAAAGTTCATCTTACAAGAGGGACAACTCCCAGTTACATTCAAGTTTAAATCCATGTGGAATGGATTCCTCAGTACTGGTGTAAGTCAGATATTATGGGAATTCTGTTTCCTGTGCTTGATAGATGATTTTCCCAAAGAGAGGGAGACTGGAGAACAAGCAGTCATCACTGATGCTTGAATCCATCCCCCTGAGAATGGGGTTTATACCTGCTTTATGACCCTTGATCATTGCTTTCTTCAAGGAATCAATGAGTATTAAAACCAAAAACAACAAAAGACACAATCCCAAACTCCAAGGCTTTGCAGGTTTTTTTCTGGCTTTCTATGGCAGCAAAAGTCTGTGTCACAGTTAGCTTATGATCCTGTGGGGACTTTGGATTTTCTTTGGGTATAACAGAGAATGATATTTTTCTCCTTATTCTTCACCCTAGTGATATTTCGTCGTTGTCTGCCTGTAATGGATTCCATTACTTTTGATGCTGTGAGGCTTAAGAGCTTTTTAATAGGAAGTGCTTGGATCTGAGATGGGTTGACTGAGTTGTTGACCGGTTACTGAGACAACTGTAACTGTGCACAAGGGAAATACTCTCTCCGTTTCTTGTGTAACTCAGTTGGTTTACAGGAATTTCCCCTGCTTGGGATTGGGAACTGGTGGAAAAGGGCCCTGCACCATTCACATTAGTTCTTCTTTTGCTGGCATAGATCAACAAACCGAGGTGGTCTGGTGACATGAGAAAAAGTCACTTAGGGCCACAGTGCTGGGCCAAAGCACAAGTAATTGCTTGAATTGTTTCACTAAACATTTAGTGGGTACATCTAACAGCCAGGAGACTTTCTCTTTCAGGTGATGCTTACGATTTTTGTGTTTTTTTCAGTGTATATCTGTTTTTATCTCTTCCTGCATGTAAGAAATGAGGTGATTGATTCAGGTAGAAAAGGAAAATCATGATCAAAACTGTCTAACAGGTCCAGTGTTTTCAGATACTTGACAGTGGCTTAGATCCTATTTATGGCTCTTCAACAGTGTTTCAGTGACTGAGAAGCTGAAAAGTTTCCGAGTGCTTTCATTTTTCATCTGCCTTTCATTATCTTAACTTGCAAGTGTTATTTATGTCCTTTGCTACTGCATCCCATACCATGCTCTTTATCTGTCTCAATAAGTTGGCTATTAACAGAATTTTCACTTTTTTTTTCCTACACTAAGACAAAAGCTTAAAATGGAATTAATATTAAAAAAAGAAAGAATGAAAAGGCCAAGCAGGTTCAGGGTTTGGTATTCAGATAAAGATTTCTACGAGTCCAATTAGAAAAGAGCAAAAAGTCCATTAGTGTCTCAGTTTTGTGAAACAGAAGAACAATATTTCAGTCCTATTGTCTATCACTGAACTGCATCTGTTTTAAAGTGACCACCAGAAAAATCCACAGTGGTCATATAAAGCTGACCGTCTCAGCATGGTCGCGTTGACCAGAACTGTCTTTGAAGCTGAACCATCCTTCTGCTAGGTGTCAGCTGGAAAAGGTGTTCAACAGAAATGACCATTCCCTGCTTTCTGCGGGTTTAAAACAATTCTTTTTTCTGGAGGTGAGCTAGTGCCTTTCACTAGCATCAGAATCACCTTAAACAAAAACATGTCCATTTTTAAAAAATATGCTGTTGTATACAACACGCTCTTCCAGAGAAATTGAGTATTAGCATTTGAAAGGACTGATGAGAATGCATCTTTGGGAAAGGCCTTTGTTCAGAGAATTACTGCTATATTCTATGAGCATATCACCATGGTAATTGAATTATTTGCCATTGACAGTAAGGTATATAGCACAAGCCTTTTGCCATTTTCCATGATGTGGTTCCTAGCAAAGAGTGCTATTTGTCAATTTAGAATTTATAGTATGACATTTAGCAATTGTGCCTGCTATCACAGTGGTGGATGTGGTTTGAAAGCATGAAACAAAAGGAAAAGGTATTTATATCTTCTTCTTCACGCAGTTTAATATTCCTCGCCATTTCCACTTAGAACATGAACCATTCTGGAACTGCTGGAGCCACAAAGCAGAATCAAAGCTGTGCTCTTTGCATGGCTTTGGCAACTATGATGCTAGTGACATCAGACTGTATTTTCCTTTCTTCCTGTCATTGTCCCTTTTAGGACATCATTGCGTTTCTCTTCCCTGAGGTCATTCCAAGTATACTGAGAGCATGACATGATCTCTGTGAAGCATGTGGTGGTCATTGAGTACTCTGTGAAGGTTTATGTAAGGTAATTACATGATGAATCTTTTGGGGGGATATAGCATACAAACTGCTATGGCAGGAATTGGGAGACCCTTAAAGAACTTCATTAACACGACTCACTTAACAGAGAGGAAATAATCTCATAGTTACTATATGTGTAGATCTTTCATTTTAAATAATATTCTGTAGGAAAAGGTGCGATATAGATATGGTGGTGAGCAGTGTTGCTTAGTGCACTGCTCAGAGTACAAAAGAGATAGTTCTCTTATCCGCTCCTTGATGCTGCAGGAGATATGTGATCTCTACTTTTCTGTTCCTCAAAGTAAATCCAGCTTAGTAGAAAAAGTCTGGTTCTGTGTTGCCCTCACCACATAAGAGTAAGGGTAACCTCCCTATAGAATCTTCCGTGCTTCATTTAAGACAGATGGAAAGTAGAACACAGCTAAAAGGTGGGGGTTTCCCCACTCACTGCTGTCCCTTTTGTCTTGTTCTTCAAGTGCAGGATGGAGAAATTTTCATTCTTATTAAGGTATTGCATGTGGATGAGACAAATGCCAATACCAGGCCTTTATACTTTAGGCAGCCTTTTGGTTACCAAATGACCCTGTGTCCTTAGTCTGATCTAACCACTGACACAGTTTCCCCAGTATGTTTAGGTGGTTTGCTATTGGTAGCTTCTAGGATCAGCTTTCTAGCCAAGTTGTGTTTAAAACATCCTTCAGTGGACTTCCAAGCAGGGAAAGCTATTAACACACAGGTATTAGTTTTTATTGTGTAACATACCCTTTCATTCTAGCCATGGTCCCAAGTGTCAGGTTGCTTTCGTGTTTGTTTTATTCAACTAGTGGCTGACTAGGGCCCCTTGATTTCTTGATGTGCTCAGATATCAGGCTGAAATATCGAAATGTATACACTGACCTTCAGGTGTGCCCCGTGCAGCAAATCTGACTTGGCAGTGAGCAGCTCCCATGCACGTGGAGCCGGCTGCATGCCAGTTCCTGAAAATCACGAGGCAAAGCTGTTTCCTCCAAAAAAGCACGTGAAAGAGCATTAAGCATTGTTTCACTCCAGTGTTTGCTCACAAACAGTGTTCTTGTTTTCTCCTACAGCATCAGAATAAATCCCTGTCTTCCCTTTCCCTTTGAGCAATGCTTCACTCTAGTCACTGTGTTTCATTACCTGAAAGCCGCAGGGTGGTGCAGAGGAGACTTGTGACACTAAGATCAGCTGAAGCCTAACGGGAGAGGAGTCTGTGTGACTGGCGGTGCAGTTTAGGTAAATAAAGCCCAATGTGCTCACTGTTAAGCTTCTTTTTTTTCTTTTTTTTTAAACCCAGAGAAGCTGTTGTTCTAGGTTTTGGCCTCAAATTTTCTGTTGCTCAGGATAAAGAGCTACTGCTTCTATATCATCAGGCTGCAGCATGACATGCAGGGGAGAGTTCATTATGCATTAGCAGAGCCATCCTTAAGGTAGGCAAACACTCTATGACTCTGCAGAACAAAAGGAAAGCAAGAGAGGCAATCAGCAAACATGTATTATTTGCTGACAATAATTGTTTCCAGTTGCAGCTGACAGCAGTGATTGATCACATTGTCTTAGTATTTTGTTTGAGGGAGGGGGTACGTATTATGGGTGGGAAGAGCCAGGAAGTACTCTTCCCTGTCTCCCTTGAAAAATTACTAATACTACTTTGAAAACAGTGCTTAAGGTTTTGAAACTTGCAGTGTGTCTTTTCTTGAAATAGCACTGAACCGTTATACTCTGTCTTTCTAATTAGTAACCAAGATGCAAATAAACCTAGCTAAAAGGTGGGAGAAAAATGTCACATGAGTGATTTGTAGCCAACCATGTGTATTAGTAGTTACATAGGTTTTTTTACTATAATTAAAATTAACATAATTACATTTAATGCAACCCCCGTTTTATTTCTCATGCACCAATGCTTAACTTCAGCTGCAGTTTAGAGAACTCTATTGCAGTGTTGCTCTGTAAGACCTCTACTCTTTCCTAATTCAAATGCCTCCTAAAGATGCTGGTTTGCCACAACACTCACAAGAAACTATTGCATCCTGTTCTGATCTATTTAATTTGCCTCATGAATGAGCTGCTCACTAGGATGAAGGGAGATAACCAAACATGTCGGTCAAGAGGAAACGTTACCTTCAGTTAACCATGACCAGTGAAGAAACAGTGCTGTATCTATCCCTACCACAGCTTAAATACATTAAATAAACTTGTGTTTACATCACATTGAATGGTGTCAATGAGTTTTCCATCATGTGATATATTCCCAGTATATACAAGACTTCAGGATCAGGGCTACGATTGTACATCTTCTAAATAGATTTTCAGCCAATGCGATTTGCAGATGTTTTTTGTTCGGGTGGGGTTGCTTTGGCACCATTAAAAGCGTTTCATGTATTTGCCAGCCTGGTTTCTGTTGAGCCCAAATTCATTATCCCTCTCCCTTATTCAAATTTCTCTCTGACAACGCAGCATGTAGCCAAACCCTTCTTATTCTATTTTCTTCCTTCTCCCAGGCCTGTCCTCTCTCCTGCCTTGCAGAGGTGGAAGCAGAGCAGAGCAACACCTTCTCCACAGTTACACCTCCCCCTCTTTTCTGGAAGATCACTTTTCTACAGCATTTAACCTGTACCCAGGGAAAGCTCTTGACTGCTTTTTAGCAGTTAACCGCAGTCAGCTTAACACTTTATGAAATGCAGTTTGCCCTTGCCTATGCTAGGCAGATTTAACTTGCTTTATCTTCAGAGCACACAAAAAAGGCTGAATGCTTTAATTTGAAATAACCTTTTTGTTGTAAACTGCCAGTGGGAGCAGGGCAAGCTTCCCACCCACGTATGATGGGTCAAAGCTGGTATCGGATAGCTATTCTGAGATAAAAACTACCTGTGCCAGTTTCTAATAAGATTTAAGGTTGAAATTAGTATGTTGAGAGAGTGGTCTTTGTGTATGAGCACATACAACCTTAGTTTTAATCAAATAGTCATAATAAACATGGTTTCTAACATGAAACAATTTTCAGGAGAGAGATGACCCGAAGCTTTCTGAATGCCTTTGTGTGCGGTTAAGTGCTGGCTTGGGAGATCCTTCTGTCTAGTACTTGATCTCTAGTTTCCCATTATTTTTCCCTTCAGATTTTCTTTCTTTCACTGAAGTGCGTGCTTGCCTTTGAAAGAAGATGTTGTATGGGCTCCATTTGAGACTAAAAATAAAAAGAATGCAACAACTGCCATTTAAATTCAGTAATTCAAGCTCTGCAACTGTAGAGATAACCCTTGCAAGAGCTATGTACTCCAGCCTGTTTTTAATGGAGAGCAAGATGATTTTTTTGCTCTCTTATTCAACTTACTGTTTTGCTCCTGGTTTTACATTAACTTGTCTTTGCCAAACTCAGCAGCTCTTAAATACATTGTATTTTGCCCATCGTTCCTTCTTCCATGTTCTCTTTTGGCTTTTCCTTTCCAGAGTAGCAGGGAGTCAGGAATTTTACTCAGTGTGTCTGCTGGTGGCCTAATGGTAAGGCCTCCTAAACCAGGGTTTGAGTCCCAGCTGTGGTGACTCACCACCCTCCCAGCAGGTGCTTCTGTTCAACAAGCACAAGGCCCTGGATGGGGAATGCAGTGACTTGAGGAACAGGGGCTGCCAAGGGCAGCACGTGTCTGCCCAGCCTAGAAGGAGGAGAGTCCATTCCAGCCACACAGAACCTACTGAATAGGTACAAAGTCTTGCAAGCAGAACCAAACTACAACTTTGAGGCAGGTGGTAAGTAGTGACCGGGTCACCCTGCATCCTCCATCAAAAACAGCTCCTGCAAAAAAGGGGGGTTGCGATCACAAGAGACGCCTTTCTAAAGGGAACAGAAGGCTTGATACACTGGTGTGACTCACCCTGAGAGAAGTGCTGCCTCACTGGAGCCAAGGTTAAAAGCATAAAAAACTTACTGCCCTGGTTAAAGCCTCAAACCATTTAGAGGCATAGTTTAGTGCTAGAGTTAGGTTGTGGTTGGACTTGATCAATGATCCTGAGCGTCTCTTCCAACTAAAATGATTCTATGATGCTCTATGATTTCTTCCCCATGCCAGACAGGAGTGATGGCCACCCTCATTCTACGACCTTCTCCCACAAACGAAGGCTTCAGATGTGTTTTGTCCTTGTTTCTCACTTTCAGCAAAGGCAAAATAGTTACCTGAATTGGGAAAGAAATGTTTTACTCTGTGTTTGCAGCTGTGTGTTTGGTCTCCTCACCCAGGCTGGAGCCTGGATGGTGAGTTTTCTAAGATGCGCTGTATTAGCAAGCAGCATTGCTCTCCAGAGGTTGTACGGTGTTTTCCTTCTGCCTGTCACCACCAGCCCTGCTGGTCTCAGGGGGCTATGTGTATGCAGTGCTCCCTCAAGGCAGCCCCATTAACACCAAAATGAGAGAGCTGTGGTGTCAGCAGCTCAGTGGTGTTAGCATCATCTTCTTCCTTGACTTGTTTGCTCTGGTGAGAAGCTACCACACTGCAATACAAGCTGAGGTCTTCGGTGGACTTCAGCAAAGTCCTCTGCCAGAATTAAAATTCTACTCAGTCCCACCTCTCCAGACTGTGTATTTTAGCATTAAGGTGATTTTCAAGCAACAGGAAAAAAAATTAGACTGCAAATAAAAAATGGTCCAGAGGGTAAGTGTTTGGCCTCATGTATTTGCATATGTAGGCACGTGTATTTATGAGTCCTCTTTTGGTTTATATTTTATAGGACAAAGAAGGTCAGCCATTGCTACCGTATCATTTACCGCCACCCGGAGAGGACTTTAACACAGGACGAGGTGCATCGCATCCATCAAGCTATTGAAGAATCAGCAGTTCGAGAACTTGGGGTTGAGGGCAGATTCTAACAGTACTGGTCCAAAGCTCTAATGACAGTTGCTTTTTCTTTTTTTTTTTTTTCTTTTTCCTCTTTTTTAAAATTTTTGCCTTTTTGAGATGGGACGTACAAGTAAAGAGAGAGGTTTGTTACTGAACCTAGCACGTAGAAAACAATTGATAAATATGCAATGGTGAAACTACCAGATAATAAACATTACTACTGAGAAATCATTGACAAAGCGCTGGCGCTTTATTTTAAGAAATGCGGGAACAGCAGTAATATAAGATTTTCCTCTTGTTACAATAAGAAATACAATGCGTGGTGGTTTTCTGTGTTGTTAATTGGTCCCTAGGTTCCATTAAACTGTAAATACTTGGCATTATTTCTGTGTTGACAGGATCTTCTGTCCACGTAACGAATGAAGCAAATCAGAGACACAGATTAACTTAGGGAAGAAAAACTATTTTATCCTTCCTTTCCCCCCCTCTTTTTAAAATAAGAAATGGCATGTTTTGCTGCAAGAAACCTTCCAAATGGTACATCTTACGAAGTCTGTCTGTCTTACCTTCAACGCCCATGGGTATTGCTTTCATCTGCTACAGAGAAGGAACCTGCGTGGTTCTGGGGCCAGGCTTGGCTGTCTTCAAATGCTGGGTGGTTGGTGAGTCTTTCCTGTTGGATCCCCCTGCTCACACAGAGCTGAGCAGAGCTGCTTAGCAAGGTGCCCTGAGCTGTGCCACCTTCCCCAGGTGAGGAGCTCCCTTGTCTCAGTTCTCCTCGCGCAGGCACTAGTGCAAGATAAGTCTGTTCCCCTGTCACCACCAAAAGATTGATATCACATGAGGCAGATTGGCAGAAGAGAAAAGCTTCCCTACCATGCCCTGAAAGGCAGCTGCCTTGATCTCTCACAGTATCTTACTAGCAGCAGTGTCTGCTCAGGGATTTGACCTTTAAGGCAGGAAACCAAACTAAAATGGGATCTCCTACTATTTCAGGCATCTGTCGCTTAACAGGATGCTTGGCTTTTTCATTGCAGGTTATAACAAGTAAATTCTGGAAGTGGTATGATGCTAGGACCTATGGAAGTGTTCAAAGGGTCTGATAAATACTTGATGAACCATTGCAGATGCTGATATGGAATATGGGACCTGTTTTTGCTTGTAATGGTGTTTCATAGTCTTGCAGGTCGCATCTGGTTGCTGTGCAGGCAACATTCCCTCCTTTGGGGAAGAAGGCAGTAAAAGCATTGCAATAAACAATATCTAACACTGATTTATACCTTATCAAGAAACATCTGTACAGCAGGCTTGTGCTCAACCATAAGAAGCCAGTTACTATTGCAGATGTGAGAGAAGCAGAGAGCTCATTTTAATTTCATTACTCAACATATTTAGCTGTGTAAACAAATCCTAATCTAAATCACTGTTGTGTTATCTAAATAACTTGATTATGAAAACAATATGCTACGCTTTCTACAAGGCAAAAAGGATGGGTGCCATTTAGGCACTAGAAGAACCTACTTGGTTATTTTTAAACCATGATTACTAAGATCCATAAATACAGCCCAGCCCATTTGCTGTTTCTCTGTCTCCTTCATCCTTTGCCTTTTCAGGATTCTCAGTGAGGACCACTGAAGAGGAGGAGCACTCACCTGAACTGCACTGAGCAGTAATTGTTCCAAGACAGGGCCTGATCGATGCTGCCACATGGAGCAGCAAATTATGTGGATGTTAATTGATGGGATTGCCTATGGAGAGGCTAATAAAACCTACCTGCTGTATGAAAGAACTAATTCTCTTGGTAAAGCAGGAGACTATCTGCAGTGGAGTAGATTGCAAGATTCCCCATTTAAACTACTGATTATCGAAGTTTCCCTATTCTTCTCCCTATATCCTTCAGTTCTTCTCTCATTCTGAGAAGCCAGTTTTGGGTGCCTAGAAATCTGGGGAAAACAAGGAGGAGAAAATTGCACAATGAGTCTTCGTCAGTGCAGCCACAGACTGTCATGTCTGGCTTTGCAAGGAAACTTGGGTGTTGTTTAACCGGACGGTCTCCAGCCACTAACATCAGTTGTGTTTGATGTGTCTGGCTGTGAACTGCACTCTGGTGAGGAGGGGCTCCCTGCAACCACCAGGTCTTGAGAGAGTAACATTATTTTTTGAAACCTAAAAGATTAACCTCATGGGCTACTAGGATAAGGAGGCAATGCTAAGCTGTCCCTGAAGTTGACCCATTGACACCATGGGATCATCTTCTGGAGCAGGTGTTCATGGCAGCAACTTTCAGACAAAAATGTGAACTATTAAGATTAAAAAAACAAATAGCTTATTCAGGAGCAAGCATGATTTAAATAAATGAAGGAATTTAAGGCCCGTAAAATCTGATGGGCTGGCTGTGAGCATAATATGAATACTTTGGCATGTTTACATTAGGTAAGCCTTTGTCATATAAATTCTAGGATTAATGTACTCTAAAGACCTGGCAAAGTTCTGACAAAAATTTGCCACTACTAGCAAAGACGGTCAAAAGACATCAGAGTTGCATTTTTATGCTGCTATCCTTTGGAAAATATGCCTTTCCCTTCAAAGTCTGAGCTTAATTTTCCTGGGGAAATTTGCTATGACCACTGGTAGACTCTCAAACTGTATGGTCTCTTGTGAATACCAACAGAGAGCCCATGAAAATCTAAGGGTGTAATAGCCATGATTCGTTTTACCACTGATCAGAGACACATGATGCTGAAAGTATCCTAGGGGCAGGGCTGATCCTTGGTGAGAGCATAGAAAACTTGGCTGAGGAGGACCCTTGATACAGCCACTGACCAACTGTCAAAGAAAGGCCACCCTCAGCTGTCATTTGGCTTTTCTTCAGGCATATTTAGTACAAAGGTAGGTGAACTACCAAGAGCAATGTAGCTGCCAAGGCTGGTTCACTTGCTTGTCTCTGCTACCCTACAGTCTGTTTCATAAACATCCCTCAATCTTGGATGGGCTACAAATCTAGTAAAGGTGAATGAGTTCCTAATATCGAAGTGATACCATGCTATGTGGAAATATTAAGGAGAACAGCGTTTGAGTAATTAATGTGCATGCTGACTAGTGTAGTGACAGGCACAAGGCCTTGCTTTTTGTTTTTATCAACTGCCTGTGCTTATTTGTTTGCTGCTGGGCTTTATATCAGTGTCCTTCAATAAAAGAGAAAAAAATCAATTGTAGCAAAAGAAGCTACACATCCCCAGGGGAACTGGCTGGAGATTTCTATGCCTGAACAGTATGTTTTAATGTTCTCGGTGCTGGTTTTGTGCCTAGTTGCCATTGGTTTTCAAGCTAGCTGTGATTCCTGCAAGACTAAAGATTTAGCTTTAACACACAGTTTGGGATCTTCCCAGTAAACTGGCAGCAAATTTACAGTGCACTAAGACTTACCTGGTTTTGATGTTCTCGTTAAAGGTGCTGTAGTGGAAAAGAGTTGTGAGCTAGAGAAGCAATAAATTGCTCTGTGTTTTTACCCTTGAGAATTCAGTGAGCTCTGCAGTAGTATTGCCAGGTATGATCAAACACTTGCACAGATCTGAAAGCAGTTTTTGCACTGAGAATCCAAACCAGATTAGTAAACCACTGGTGGTGGTTGTTTGCCTTCCATTGAGATTGTAACTCCTGTCCCTTCTGCAGGTTGGTGGCCATACTTCAGTGCTGAGTTTACCATCTTCTTAGTCTGTGGAGCTGTACTGAGTTTCTGAGTTTCTCAAGTATTGATAGATTAGTCTCAGCCCTTGAATAATTTCATGTAAGGGTTAGTTTGTTTTTTTTTTTTTTTATGGAAAAAGGGAAGTTGTGGGCTTTTTGTTTCTTTGGGAGTTTTTATCTGCAGTGACTAATGCATTTCACAGTATCACAGTATCACAGTATGTTTGGGATTGGAAGGGACCTCAAAAGACCATCTAGTCCAATCCCCCTGCTGGAGCAGGAACGCCTAGGTGAGGTCGCACAGGAATGTGTCCAGGCGGGCTTTGAATGTTTCCAGGGAAGGAGACTCCACAACCTCCCTGGGCAGCCTGTTCCAGTGCTCTGTTACCACTGTCCCAGGTAAAACTCGTGGCCAAGACAGGATCATTGGTGTTCTGTTGAAGTAAACACAGGGAGTCTTGCCCCAAAAAGCAGAATTATGTCTGTCTCATTGAGTTCATATTTGAGTAAAACTAAAGAACCTTGTCTTCACTGTGGCTTGACTGAAGGTTGGCTGGTGCACTTTAGTTAAGCCAAGGTCAGGAAGCTCTCTGTGTCTTGCCACCACCACCCCAAATGCACGCAGTAGTTTTATGCAGAAAGAAGTTCTTTCAAATTCGGTGTGAGCATATAAAATGGTTGTGCTGGGTATTTGAGGCCTGCTAGTTGATATTGCTGAACTATCTCCATCAGAATTGTTACCATCTGGGAGAGAAAATGGGTTTCTACTTCAGCTCTGAAATAAGTACCCATATTTTTCAAGCTCAGAGTTCTCTTCAGATATGGTCCGCTGTGTGTCTTTGCTAAGAGAAGACTGTTTCTGTAAAATAGGTTTGCTTTCTGTGTAGGACAGGCCATATTGATGAATTACACACATCCTGATCAAATTTTAAGATACGTGAAAGTTGTGTCTGAAGGGCCACCAGAACTGAAGCAATCTTGTGAGGACCTTGAACTAATTTGTAGGGGACACAAGCGACCAGCCATTGGCATTTACTGCCTGCTTTTAAACGCTATTGCAACTCCATCTGAATTTTAAGCTGAGTATCTCACAGGAGATGATTGCAGAGATTGCACAGAGCACAGGCATATGCTGGGTGAAGGCACTCACTTCTCCAGAATCTGTTGTATAAGGTTTGATCATCATTAACATCTGATGCACTCGCATGTTTGGCAGTTTTCATGCTTTTGTCAGATGGTCTCTGTTATTCTATTTATGCCCACCGTTAACTAAGTAGAGTCTGTTTCAGTCTGCCTTTTATAATTGGAAAACCGCGCCTAAAATCGCTTCTGCCATGACCTAGCTTTCTCATTTCACTTTTACTTACCTCCTCTTACAGTTCTTGCTATTCAAGTTGAGTATAACTTTGGTGAAGAAATGGTGTCAGACTGTAGGCAGGGAGATTTATTATACCACAGCCTAAAGCCTGTGCTCCCACGCCGCATTACTGCAGGGTCTCTCTGTGCTCACCCTCTGGATGCAGGTGATTAACACACAGTCCAGGGAATTGTGCCTCTGCCTGCTCGGTAATTTGCTGGGCAGCACTGCAGTCATGCAGAGCAGCTGCCACTTAAATGGGCAGTAGATTGTTCTCTTTTTATTTTAGTGTCTGCAGCTTCACTTCTATCACAGTATGATACAGCCAGAAGCGCTGTGTTGGTATCTGCTGCAACTAAGCATCAATTAGATGCATCTCGTGATATGGTGCCTGTGCAGCCATTTTTCAGCGGAATCGCTGTGTCCTCGTGAGTGGCTGTAACCATCTCAGTCCACAGATGTGAGGCACATTGAGACTAAGGGACAGGATTAAAAAATTATTAGACCCTGACAAATACAGATAACTGCTTGTGGGATTTTGGCGATGTCTGTGCAGGTTTGAAACTCCCACTGGGCGTCTGTCCAAATGTTTAGTCACTGAGACGTTTTGAAACCTGGCATTTGGTGGCTGTGGTGCCACTGATGTCATTTTGGGAGAGGGGAGCAGGTTTAGTGAGAGATCACAGGGTAACTGAGCAGCGAGGCAGGAGTAGTTGTCTTCTGATGTCCTGGGCTCAAAATGCTGAATTACCCTCCCACGTCATGACTGGGAAGCACGGATGTAAGTTTGGCTGCCTGCCTTTGCATGGGCCCATAGTAAATAATTAGCATGCACAGCCTGGCTTTTTGGTCATCAGTTATTGTTGTAACTGATGATTAGTTTAAGGGGTTATTGATTCCCATGCCAAATCTTTACTCACTGGTGACAGAGAAACTAATAGTCATTCACAGGGTCTTTATTGACAGGTCTCAGTATAGGAATTCAATCAATCGGTGTGGGAATGGAAGTGTAGGTCTGCAGGTTGGTTTGTGTCTTCCCAGTCATGAGGGGGTTGACAGAGGTTTAGCTCAGCCAAAGGTCTAACCTCATGTACCCACTCCATGGCCATTTTTGTTGGGTGTTCAGAAGCTTGGTGAGTGCTTTTGGGAGAAATGGAGTCATGTGAGATCACCAAACATCTCTCCAGATGTCTGCCTGATGTCCATCAGGAAGCTCTTGCCTGGGCACTGGTGGCTCTGAGCACACACTGTGCCTTGCACAGCAACACCAGTGGAGCTTGATTGCCTTCATATTTCTGTCCTATGCCCACCGTACATGGCAGTCTAACTCCTTGGGCCCTCCCCTGAAACACTTCTTTGCTTCTACAGCCTCTTAAATGTTATTTAAACTCCCGCCCATGATCCCAAACCTCAGCTCTTTAGCCCTTTCTACCACAGTGCCCTGCTCAGTGCCTGGTGCCTTGCCAGAAGCTGCCTTGGATGGCTTTCACGCTGGCTGGCCAAGGGGCTAAGGAAGCCAAATTGACGACCCCTGTGCACATGCATTAATGTTCATGTCTCCCCTCTAAACACAGCTGCTGTTTTTCACAAATTTTGTCAGAACATCATGCCTCAGAGACCCTCACCTTTGAGTCCAACGTGGATGGGTTTATTCCAGGGGGTTCAGAAGTCAGCAAAGGTCGCTGACAGTGGAAGGATGGATACTCATTGCTATTGCACACACCCTTGCTTCTTTAGGAAGATGAGGCAGAGAAATAGCAGAATTCTAATGAAGGTTGTCAGCAAAAATAAATGTATCCTGACTGAAAGTTCAGACAGGGGAGACAGCGTATTAGTAAGAACCTGATGCCCAGCATGGTTGCTTGTACATACTTCCAGAAAATGATTACAAATGTATTTTTGGTAAATAATAACAGCAGCCTTCTGTGTGTGTTTACAAGCTGCTGTGTTATTGTGCTATATAGTCTGAATCACTTTTCATTCCTTTCCACTTGATAGAAACTGAGAAATTTGAATTTGGTTAAGAATGAAATTATTTCCTGTTGTTCCTGGTATTGCAGCATTACCTCTTATTTTTGAACAAGTTGGGTAGCCCAGGAGATCTTCAGCACCTTTCCAAATTGTGTTATTCATGTGCTGCACACACACATACATGCAAAATCAGAGCGGGTGATGCGAGCCTTATTTCTGTGCTCTGGATACAAAAGCAGAGTTGTTGTTCCCCATACTTCGTGTGATTGGAGACTTTTCTCTCCTGCTGCTTTGCTCCGATACACAGAAAATCACCTTTTTCCAAGAAAAATTCAATACTTTCTGATGTCTCCTGCTGTCAGAGAGCCAACGGGCTTCTAAGCACTCTCCCTTCAAAGAGCAATCGAATTTTGGGCAGAGAACTCCCTTTCCCACTTGAGACATTTTCCTTTCAGCCTGAAAGACTTTCTAGCATCTGTTTTAGGCTCCTGTGTAACACCTGCTGCTGGTAACAATGCGGGCCTTTTTCCACCTTGTGGGAAGAAAGGTGACTTAATAGAAAGGCCAGCTTTATAAAAGAAGTTTGAACTACTTAAATGTCCTGCCCTAATTAAAAAAAATATCCTACCCTCTTAAAAGGTATTAATAAAGGTCCATTTTGATATTTACTAGAGGGCAGGCTTGTGCAGTGGTAACATTTCCACATCAGTGCAGCCCACGAAGCTCCAACAGAGGACAGCTTTGCCACTGAAGGCTGTTTCGTTCATGTTTGGAAAATTGCTTGGTAATTTTCTGGCTTCCTTTCTATTTGGTCTCACCTCTGGAGTTGTTGGCTGCACATTCTCTGCCTATTCCCTAGTACCTTCTGTGGTGCTTCAAAGATCGAATTCCTTGACTGTGCACAATGCTGGATTTGTTAAGCATCGCTAGGGATACTGTGAAATATATCACTAGGGGGTGTCAGGACTTCAAAGGCACCCAGCTCCTGGGGTGCCCTCCACATCACTTGCTTGCTCCTGTGCAGCTGTGACAGCCGCCAGCACAGCCACGTTGCCCAGACAGCCCAGCCTGCAGCTCAGAGCTTTTGCAGGAGCAACACAGACTTCTGGAGGGCTCTTGTGCATGATCATGGGTTTGCCAAGCTGAGCAGGAACCAATGCATCTGTGAGCACATTTCTGCCCAGACAGTTGGGTAGGCTGCCGGTGACACCTGGAAGGAGATCTGTGGTTGGGACACGGAGTAGAAACTCAGTGTGTTTCAGGAGAACTACTGCAAGATGTATCAGTTACATCCTTGAAAGGAACCTTGTTACCTGCCAAGAGGAAAAGGTTCTGCAGAGGACAGGGCAACAGATGGGGAAGTGTCTCTTAACTCATAGGGCCTGTTGATTGCTACCATTTTCATAGAATCATTTTGATTGGAAAAGACCTTGAGATCACTGGGTCCAACCTTTAACCTAATGCTGCCAAGTCCACCTCTAAACCATGTCCCTAAGGACCTCACCTACGCATCTTTTAAACACCTCCAGGGATGATGTCTCTAGGGCTATATTCTCTAGGCTATGAAGGAGATCAGCGGGAGGAGAGGTTGTCCAGGCACAGTGGTGCCTCTCCTAGCATTGGTGTTTCAATGGAGACTTGATGAAAAGAAAGAAAAATACTGAAATTTCCCAGTGGTGAGAAATGAGATGATCCACATGAGACAGTTGGCCCTGCATTCAAATAGCAATTATTACATACCGCTAGGGAAGGGACGATATGTCTAATGTAGATGCAGATGGCATCATACATGGCCTTCTCCACCTGGAAACCACCTATACAGTCCAGGCTGATGTTGAGCCAAACCACAAACCTCCTTGTAGTCTTCCTGATTTGGAAAACCTCGAGTTAAAGGGTTCTGTGCAATCTTCGTGGATCATGAGGTCCACAGAAGGCCATAGTGATCCCAGTGGCCTTTCCTATATGGCCATCGTATTATTTTGTAAGGAACACGAGGGCACTGTGTGTGGGGTACCATCGAGAAAGGCCTCTGGAAAAGCACACCTTGTGAATTGGGTAGGGTAGGCTTATTATGAAACTGCTTCACTTAGTGAGAGACCTAAAAAGGAGGGGCAAATGTGACCATGAATGTGAGAATTTTTTCTTAATAGTGACAATAACCGTAAGCTTTCCCACAAGATCTTAAGGATCTTGAAATATTTTTCAAATGAAGATTAAATGATGCACATTTATCAGATACGCAAACTGAAGGCTGGACAGGCTTAGGGTTTTGTCTGATGCCACAGATTAGGTCCTGAATCCAGGTGTCCCAGTGTCCCCTCTGATCCAGTACCAGAGTCCCATTCTGTAGGTGGTGTCTGCCTTCAGCTGTGAAGGAAGAGACCTTAGTGCTTTACCTGATCCTTGCAGCACTGGGAAGGATCAGATCCCACTTCACTACTCTGCTTCTCTGCATTGCAGCGCCATTTAATAAATTACACTGCATGCTTTCTCCACTTGAATCTGCAAAATCAAACCAGAACTGCAACAGTGACTGAGAGGCAAAGAGTGAAGAAAGGGAGCTTGGAGGGCCATCAGGTATTTCATTTTCCCCACTCCTCCCTACCCCTCTCTGATTTTCAAAGTGCGTGTTGGGTGAGGATAAGGGGGCAACTGACAGCACATTCACAGGACCTTCGTCCATTGTGGATGTGTCTTCTGCAAGGACCTCTGGTGTGTGTACTGAAACTATGTCAGGAGCTACACAGTTGCTGCCTGGGGCTTTAGTGTACCTGGTCTGCCAGAAGACTTCACATTCCCAGTCAGGAGGAATTCTTGGGTACCTTGGATCTGCTGTAAGGAGGGAGATAAAATTCTTAGTGGTAAGACTTAGCCCTGCAGGGCCATCACTCTAGACATGATGGTGCAGAGAACCACAGGGCTTCTCCTCCCTTCTGTCCTTCCCTGCACTGAGGCCAGCACGCACCACCAATGCTTGCATCAGGGCAACTTAATTCAGATGTATCTTTATGGGGTGCCATGAGAGCTAAGACTAACATGGGGATGACTGAAACACATCTCCTCTTGTGAAAGGCCAGTAAGCAAACTTGAAACCATTTCATCAAGTTATCGAATAGCATTTTGTTCTTTGTGTCTCAATATGATGACCATAGCCTGGCAGTCCAGGCACTTAAATACAAGATCATATATGAAGGAGCTCTCAGTGCATTCTTTTTCTTCCATTAACTTATTCTATTTTCCTTTGTACCCATGCAAACTTCTGTCACACATGCCCTGTGGCAAGTAGCTCTGTTTAACTATGTTAAAAAGAAACCGTGCTTTGGGTTGGTTCGGACCTGTCATCCAGCTTTGCCTGGTGTCCCAAATCCCAAAATAACTGGTACAGTCAACACCAGGCCCTCGATAACTGGAGAGGTACTGACAAATCTGGAAAGTTTTTTGGAGTAGAGTGACAAAACCGATCAAGAGATGTAGAAGTGCAGGTAGATGAGTTCAAATTAAAAACTGTGCAGAGCTTAGCTCAGGAATGACTAACAAATGTGTGGTTTGTGAGACATGTAGCGCTCTGATGAGTATGAACACCCTCCCACTCTCCTGAATGCAAGAGAGGAATTTTTAGCATGACACACAGGGATATAACAAGGGCTAATAGTGTGACAGTCAGGCTGAATGTAAGGTAAAATTTCCTGACAGTGAGATATATTTTGCTGTGGAACAGACTCCTAAGGGAAAGAGCAGGAGCCCAACTGCTTGGTCCTTTCTAAAGCCAGATTGGACAAAGCATTAGGAAAGGTACTCCAGAGAGCAGGCGTTAATTGGCAGAAGGACGAACTGGTGATCTAATAAGTCATTTCCATTTCTAGATCCTATGATGTGATATTCTCTGTAACGAGTTTTGACTGGTTTTAAACACAGAGGGTAGCAGGAAGATAATGCTGAACAAAAAGATTAACAATAAGAACTAAGAGAAAACTGTAGGTTTATTTAATAGTCAGAGAAAGTGCCAGATTGAGAGTTCCTTAGGCCAATGGTGCTATTTGAAAACAGCATCACAAATGGGAAAGTGAAAATTGTTACATCGGTAATAATTACGGTAATGACTTATTTTCATAGAGCCCAGTAGTCCAGAAGGATCCAAGAGCACGTTTCAGATTGGGGGTGTGCACATGTACATCCATGTAATGGGAAAATTGCTGCAGCTGACATTGAAATGTAGCAACCAGTAGACTGAAACAACCTGTTTGAATGGCAAACAGCAACTCAGGGAAGCAGTTTGAGATGGGATATAAAGGATAACTTCTGTAATTGAAACTAAAAAATAATTATTTTGGTTTGGCAGAATTTCATTAGTTGATGAATTCTCTAGGCATGAGTTTCCTTTGCAACTGCTTTTCCCCATGTCTTTGCTTTTAAGGTAGGAGGGTCTGACAATATTGATGTGGTTTCCTTGGTGGATTTTGGGTGGGCAGGGAGAAAACTACTGAACTAGCATGACCCTGAGCTGAGCCACATTGGACTGGCATCAAGGGTGGACATGAGGTCACCACTGCTGGTCATGACATCACTGGTTCTTTTGGCTCTTGTCACCCTCACGCTCTTATGTCTTGGAGGCTTTTCAAGAAGGGTTTCTAGCAGATCCTGTATTTTCCAAGCTGTTGGCCCTAGATGTTTGGTTCCTGTCATAATATCTTGCTCTGGCCCTGATGCTTGAACGTGGCTGCTGCAGGCAAAGGCTGCCTCTTTGTGTAGTTTTTATCTTCTTCTTGTGACTCCTGACATCCAGGTTCTGAATGCCTGGAGGACAAGGCGGGGTCTCTCATATAGTTTAGCAAAGACAACAGGCAAACCCTATTGGAAGAGAAAAGTCTGAAAATCTGAAATAGTAAGGTCTGTGTGTGGAACCAGAAAAGGCAATTTGGAAAAGCTGAAATATATTATTAACTGGTTTTAATACTGTCATTTTAAAGTGAGCTGTGTTGGTTTTCATTCATGTGGAGAACAACTCTTTTTTTTTTCCTTTCTTTTTTTTTAAACAAGTAGTCACAAATCAAAGAAAAATAGTTGGAAAGTGGGTAGAGTACAGATGTTCTGCATTGTTTATCCCACATAAAATTAGACTTTCTTAGATGACAGCCATGAGGAGTCATTTCAATTGAAAGAGGAAGGAAGTGATCTAGGTGAGAACTTACGTGTTGAACATGTCATCCTGGAGCCACATGCTTGCCACGGAACTGACTCACATGACATTAAAAATTATTTGTTCTCATTTACGCTATCTGCAATGCTATGTTTAATGGAATATTTATTAGCTTCACAATAAATCAAACACTCTCCATTTGTTAATGAAGGTGGTAAACATTTGTGTTTAAAGTGCCGTTGACTACTAGATAGCTGAGGTACTGTATAGTTTGACTACCTTTATTTTACACATCACTAGATGAATTTATGCAATATTCAAGTTTTTGTTCAATAGTCACTACAGATTTAGTTCTTTTGGCTGTTATCTAGCCATGCATAAATCAAACAGATTTTTCCTTTGATTTTTTTAATTATTCATAGGGGTTTGTTGGAGTTAGAGTTCTCACTCTACCCACCAGAAATTTTAGCATTCCAACAGAACAAAATAACTATTCAAGCCTGAAACAAATTCCTACCACTTTCATGCTTCCAAAATATTAGAGTCCAAAAAATATTTATTTAAAAACAACTGATGCGATACTCCTGCTTGGTTTGGTTTGATTTCTTTTTTTCCCAGATTGATCAGATTGATGAGGCTTTCCAAGATATTAGAGGAATCACTGCTTCCTTATGTACTGATGAAAAGTCAGCCTGAAAGCCACTGTAAACCTTCATGATCTGGGATTCTCAAGGCTTGCAGGGTCTTAGTGTTATGTCAGCTGACAAAATGGTTGCACCAACAGCTTCCACCATGTGATCTGCCAAAATGGCAAGATTCCTCTAAAATGGTTCAATTTTTTTTTTCTAGACCATCTTATAGAAAATTTTTCTGTCTAAAAGCTTTCAAATAGGCCCAGGGCTTAGATTGTAGATTAGCATTTGACTTTCAGTAGAACACATGTTTCTGGACTTCTTTTTTCTGTGAATGGGATTTATATTTCTTTTTCATTTTGGCAAACCTACCTTTCTTAAAAACATGATAGAAAATCTTTCAAACTGGGAGGTGTTCATCAGATGCTGTTACCTGGTATAATGTTCAGTCTGGGTATCCTGCCTTGTTTTGGGAGAAGGATGGCCTCTGCAAGAGGCTGTAGATCCTTTCCATCTGTTTGCTGGGTGGCTGCTGTTGTGAGGAAGTTGGAAAAGGATGGGAAGGGACCTCATCTGGGATCTAAAAGCAAAACCACAGCACGAGTGAGTCACAGATCGTTGGGATTCTGTGTGTTTCCTACTTGAGCACTAGATTCATATTAGGTAAAAGGAGGAATATGATTCCAAATTTCAGGAACAGGGCAGGTCCTGAGTGGCCAAGGAGGTCTAAGTACCATAATAAATGGTGCAATTGACTGAAAAGGGAGTGGAGGGGGCTCTGCTTTACAGTTCCTGCAGTGGCACTGACCAGTCAGACCATGAAGAAATGCCATCCCCTCAGTTTGCCAGTCTGTAAAATGGGAATGATGATGCCGGTTTCCCTTTGCCACATGTTTTGAGGCCTCCAGAGGTAACACATGGCATAAGCCTGCTTTATTAGCATATGTATTTAACGAGACAATGTTTGCATTTACATCTTGGCGCATCCCAGTCGCACAGGGACCATCTACAGTATCTGGTGTGGTACAGTGAGAAGGGCTACTCGGGAACAGTCCCTGAACTTCAGCTGGTTGCCATGGCGACAAAACAGCTTAGCACAGCGAGGAAAGAGGAAAGCGATATATTCTGTTAAGGATAACTTACAGCATCAAGGCTGCACTTCGAAATATCTCTGGTTTTCTGGATCTGGGCTTGCAGGACACATTGCTAAGCTCTGGGATTTCCTATCCCTGAATCCACTTCTCCAACTCACCTACAGTGAACAAATATGGGCCCAAAAAACGGAAAAATTGTGATGGTGAGAGAACTGCAGGGTAGCTTTCACTTGGCTTTTTTGTTGATGGGGTGCATGGGACGGGAATCTGCATCTCTGAAGCCCTTCTGCAAGGTCTTGGTGTCAAGAGCTGACGAATACCATCTGATGGCCTACCCATAATTTCGTGCATGCAGCTGCCAGGTGCTTCTTTAGCCCCTGGGTCAGCTACATTTCTGGTGCAAGGACTTCTCCTCCAGCCAGCCCCATGCACACCAGTCACCCTAAGAGCCCTGAGCAGAGAGCAGGGAGAGATGCCTTCGATGCTCAAGCTCCTTGTATGGAGAAAGTCTTTTGCTCTCCACCTTTCAGTGGGATCTGGCATTGCCATGCTCTGTGGGGACTTGTTCCCAAACCCCCATGGTAAGTTTTGCAGGAAGCACCTGGTGCAATGGGAGGAATTCCTTTGGAAGAGGACTAGCAAGAACTGATGCCACCCCAGAGGGGCCCATTCACATTGTCCGTGTTTCTCTGAGTGAGCTTGGCAAGGGAAGCGGTGCAGAACCCTGACATCTGTAGCATGGTGTGCATTAAAGGTTTCATCATCTTTAGCCAGGGCCTTAGAAACAAGCAGGGATGGAGCTCCTGGCTCCTCAGAGCAGAAATCCCGTGCCTCCGCACCAAGGAAGGGCTGGGAGCAGCGGTGCCTTGGCTGCCGAAGGCCCATTGAAACATGAGCAGTAACCAAGGAAACTTCATGCTAGAACCAGCTCAACATGATGAATTGCTGCCTAATAACTGGCTGCTAAAGGGTCCAGATAATTCAGCTGCTCCTCTTGGGGTGGGTGCTGCATGGTTAACTTTATGTCACTGCCCTTTTGTGCTGATCATTCCTAGCATGAACATTACCATTGTGGTGAAATGGGAAACCCATTGCCTGAAGGCCATGTGCCCAGCACAACACATGCTCACTGCAGGAGGGGCTCTGAGAGGCCTCCACATCCCAGCAGCTCACCACAGCTGTGTGTCTCTGCCGTGCCATCAGATGTGACTTCCCTGGCCCACAATGCTGTGTTAACACCTTACATGTGGGCCCCATTCTAGGGTGATTTCTGCAATCGGTCTCTGGGAGTGGGTTTTCCAAGCAGCAGCAGTGCTCGGAGGGATGCAGCGGTCATTCAGTGCCACATCCTGATGGGCACATGAAGCTTTTTCCTTGGTGGCCGCAGGCTGTGCGATTGGGATCTTGCTTGAAGAATGCACTGAATGGTCTGCTGGCAGTGACAGAGCCGGTGAGAGGGAAGCTGGAAGGTGCAAGAAAGGTCACTTTGGAGATGGTGAGAGGGCCAACTGGTTGATGGGTTGGAGGGTGCCATGTTAAGAGATAGAAACTTCCTTGATCTTCACTGATTTTATTGTATAGTTTGGAGGAGAAACTGGCAAGAACTTTCCTGCTGATAAAGCATCATACAAATGGACATAGTTGCAGAGTTGGGGACATAGATTTTATAAAGGAAATGACGAAAAATGCCTGGTCGGCCACACTTGCTGGTGAAAGTATGACTGTGCTTCTGAAGATAGGAGGAACAAGACTAGTCTAGGAAATCTCCTTAAAAACTACAGAAAGGATAGGGAAACTTAAAAGAAAAACAAGATAAAATGGCAATTGCAAATAAGGCCACACATGCGCTCACTCTCTTGCTTTCTCTCTTACACCCACGCACTCATGCACATCTTTCTATCTGAAATAGCAAGGAAAAGACATCATAGTCTTTATTGTCAAGAGTAATTTCTCTTCACGTGTCACTACCAACCAATTATCAGAGCAGGTGGATATATTGCACAAAACTCATCCACTTGCTTTTTTCCTTTTGCAAACCTGAACGAAACAAAGAAAAAAAGCCCCTAGTGAATGGTGGAGTTGAAGAGCTACATGCTGGCAGCTCTTGGATGGATGAAGGCTGAACACAACTATTTGTATGCCAGTAATGCAATGGGAGGCAGCAGGGTGATTATGTGGGGAACCAGGGTTCACTTTTCTTCACAGGACTGGCTTCTAGTCCATGCTCCTTTGCATTTGGGGATGTCAGGGAACCTGGCTGCAGCTCTGCTGTGTGTTTCACTCCCAAAATGCTTTGCAACCTAGGGTGTTTCCCACCCGCATGTTCGGCCTGCAAGGAGCATTGTTGAAAATAACCTGCTGGCTGCTCCTTTTTGGGGGTAGGACATCCCATAAGATGGATGCCTTTTGGTTGTATGGGTTGCACAGCGGTTTTAGGCAGCAGGACGAAGACAAGTGGCTGCCATCTGGGTTTAAAGTTGTGCAGTCCCTCCATGCTGTTGACAATAGCACTGATACTCTGCTCAGAGGGGCCAAACTTTGGCTGTCTGGGGAAACGGGGCCATTGGATGCTTAGGTAAGGTCGGTGTAGTCTGCCTGGACATGAGCAAAGGCTTGAGTCCATGCTAAGCATGCTTGGACTCTGCCTTTCCAGGGATGATCTCTTCATATATGCTTGAAGATTCACACAGTGCACTACAGGCAATTTGGGTCTTTGTCCTGTATTTAACTGATACTGTAAACTTCCCTGCTGGATATTGGCATGGGCCCTCTTGGCTTTGGCTGATGTTTGGCTCCATGAGACTCTCCATCTCAACACAACTGGGTGAGGCACTCCACCAGCTCATTTAAGCATGAAATTTGTTCATCAGATTCATGTCCCATTCAGAGTGGAAAAAAAATAAATCCCTGGACTGTTGTGGATTCCTCCGTTCTGTATACTCAGGCCTGGCTGATGGTCAGGAACTTACAGTATGCAAGATAAGATTGTTACAGTTCCTGGCAAGGAATGTAATTTGTATTAGCAGATTTGTTTTATTTCATTTTATTTTACAAGAGGCTAAATAACACCAAAGATTCCCTCAGTCCACTTTCAGTGTTCCCTTCTTGCAAAATAGAACTACTGAGTCTGAATTGAAAATCTGTGAAAAAAATATGAAGGATTTTTTTTTTTTTATGACGCTTGGAAGAAAATGGATTTGCAGAGCTTCTCTCCTTAAATGTGTCAACATAAATGACACCCTAGCAGGTCTTGCAGATTACATGGCATAGGCAAATAACTGCTATTTATTGCATGGGCTCTGCAGTTTTTTTTACCTAGCTATTTCTGCTACATGCAGAATAGATGAAACAAATTTTCCTTGTAAATGTATATAGTGCCCGTCAAGTGATGCATGCAGTGGTCTCCACTGATGCTCATGTGCACCATGATTCCTTATCCAGGATTTAACCCCTCACAGAGTAAAACTACATCACATTGGTGATACCTATTGCAAAACAGGCCAGAGTTTGTGCAACGATCTGTCTAGCAGGTTACACAAGGCATTTTCCTTCCCTTTGGCCTCCCTGGTCGCTCTCTCTGTGAAGGCAGACTAAGGCAAGTCTGTCAGAGTTACAGGAGAAAGACCTTGCAGATGGCATTAGACCTCTTTAAGATCACTCGGTCTTTAGCTATCTGCTTGTTTCAAAGGGATAGCAGCATAAAAGATATAAGTAGGTTTTTTTTAAAAAAAAAGAAGAAAAACAAGTCAAGTGAGGCTCAGCAAGGAAACTGAAGTGCTCTGTGCATGAATATCAGTAGAAACTATGTATGTAAGTGCGTCGGAGTTAATTTCATTGAGAGTTTTGATACTGAGGACAAAAATTTAACTATTTCTCTATTTCTTCTCTCCTTGCCATCTGTATTACCACAGAAGTTTGTCCCACTGGCTTAGGGTATTCTCTGCTAATATTTATAAAACGTATTATGTTCCAACCAGTTCTCTGGATGAAAGTATCGCTTCTGTTGCTTACAGCTGTCATCAGGGGGACAATGCATGTGTCTAAAGGTACCTCTACATTTTGCTGAGTCACATTCTGAGTTTCCTTCTACAGGAACATGTTGCAATTCTCCTCTCCATCACTGATCTAAATATCTCCATTTAGTGATACATACAAATTATATTTGTGCTACAAACATTTCACGTGCATCTGTATGCTATTTACTTGGGCAGAGCTTTCACCACTCATGTTTATTTTTCAGAGTAGCAAAAATTAAGGTCTCTGTACTTAGCCCACGATGAGAGTTTTGCAGAAGAACAATGAACAAGAAAAATGAAGACTGCAGAAGTGGAAGGAGGAAGCAAAAGTTGCTTTCAACCGACAGGGCTACATGAATTCAGCAGTGGGTGAATTAGGCTGAGTGTTATCAGTGATGACGAAACACAGCAGACTGTGGTAATGAAATATTTATGAATGGGGAAATGATACTGCATTCTGCAGTGCAGCACAGGGGAAAGTGAAATTTCAAGAATACTGTAATAGCAAAGCCCTCCATTAATTATCGAAAGCAAGCTGTAATGCCAGTTACTATGACAACAGGGTCCCCTATGTATTTTGCACCACTTGGGGGGGTGGAGAGGGCTGCTTCTATTTACTGTAGAGCATTGTATTTTTTTTTTTCTGTTGTTATTGTTTATTATGATTGTCCCAGTCTGTGACTATGTGGTGAATTTCAGTGACAAAATTATAAAGTGACTGTTGGCTAAAATATAGGGAAAGCCTTTAATAAGTAGTACTGGTGTTATTCTGGAAAGAGCTAAAGATGCCTTTTCCTATATTAAGGGACAGACTATTGTCATAATTAATAATCTTATATAATATTAATGCATGATAATGTAATAATAAAAGTGAAATGCTACTAGATGTATTATTATTAATAATAATTATGACTGTGTTAGACTTTCACTCACAAAGCATTTCAGAATCAGCGATTAATTAAAATGTCAATATTGGCATACTAAATCCACCACTACATTTCCAGATGGGGCAAGGGAGTGTACAACTCCTGCCCACTTATTTTTAATTGCTACTTATTTGGTTTCTTAAACCCATGACCCTCTTTGAGATTTCCATTTATCCTCAGCACAGCCAAGGGTTTTTCCTGCCCACAACTCTACCTGGCGCAGTGCATGTGAAGAAAGCAAGGTATAGGCCACGGTGAGGAAGGAGGATGTCAGCTGAAACAGGTGTCAGGTCTGTGGCATTTGTTCCATTAAAGCGGCTCTGCCAGCTCTCTGCATGACACACATTTGTGGACAATGTATCTATAAATAGTTACTAAATTAAATAGGCAGAGATGGGCCCTTCAACCCACTGGTCCAATGACTGTAGATGCTGGAGATGGATGGGGATAATGGACCACAGATGGTGACCAGGCTGACCAGGTAGCATTTTCTATCGCTACTGTAGGAGGCAGAGCACTCCTCTGCATTCTCCTTGCCAGTGAGACATTTCCTATCTTTTTATCTTCTTATTTTTAGGCTTAATAGTGCATTTCATCAATCTTTATCAAAGGGCTGTGCAGATGTTCTTACTGTAGCTCCTTTCCAAATGGACCAAGTGTGCTACAGGTCCATTAAATGGCTCACCTGAGGTGATATAGGAAATCAGTAATAGAGGGAAGAACACAAACCATATCTCCCATTTCCAGCTTCAGGACCTCCTTCCATGGCATGCAACTCCTGGTACTCAGGTCTTCTTGGAGGAAAAGCCTCGCAAAGGTAAGAAGGGAAAATGTTTGGGAACTTGCAATATGAGTGCTCTTTTCCAAGTAGCTAGGTGCAATAATTTCTCCTAAATGTTTCCTAATCTTACATGATGAAACAAGACACAAGTAGGCATCTTAGCCCTGTGCATCTGACAGGGTACAAACCTGACTGGATGAAGAGCAAGTCAAACATGGTGATAGCAATAAGATTTCTGTATCGCCACTTAATAGGAAATGCCATGGAGGACATAATTTCTTATGCATGGGTGAATGAACATGCATATACATGCACATATACATATATATACATATGTTTTATATGCATAGCATACCATGGACTGCACACCATGATATATATTTGCTTAGAGAAGAAAGATTTTGCTTGATTTTGTTCATGGCAAGCTTACTGAATGGATATGGAGGATAAATCCATTTATTATTTTTTTATTACTGTAACCTTCCCCATCAAAGCCCTCAGCTCCTCTGGTCAGATGCTTTATTGCCATTATGAAGAAATCACCTGCCTTGACATGGGTCAAGACCAGAGCTAGGAGCCTTCCACACCCTTTAGTAGTCTGTACTTCCTTTTTTTTTTTTAAAAAAAAAAAAAAGGCTACAAACCAAAACAGAGAACTGTGAGAATGATGTGAACCCTGTGAGCAATAAACAACTGAGTAATGCAATCCAGCCTCCTCTCACCTGATGAATGGCTGGCTACAGGAAGCCAGTGGGGAAAGCAAGGGCTCAGTCTTCACTGTGATGAGAGCTGCCTCAAAGGACCAATATGGATGTGAGCTTTCCTCTCCTTGGCTCCAAGGCTCAAGGCATCCAATAAATAGCTCACAATTCACTTACTTACAAACAACGGGGGGAAGAACAAACCTGGTAGGTATGGGAAAGAAGAGCAGGTTATATTGGTTTAACAGTTTCAGAAACTTGACAGAGAAGAAAATTTTCTGGCAAAGGTTTGTTTAGTGTGGAAAAGGTAAGAAGTCACTGTAGACAGGATAAATGTAATAATATTCCTCAAAAGCAGTGTATGAAGGTCTGCCAGAGACAGGTCAGATATATTAATTCTGCCCTGGCATGCAGGGATGGCAGGACATTCCTCGGAGCTCTCCCTGTGTTGGGAGAGTGTTCTGTATCTGGTTGCAGGAGGATCTGTCAGTAAGGGGCATGGTTGGGCATCAGAGAAACCCAGCTCCAGCATTCAGAGCCATGTCATCTGGGACAGAGGATGGAGAGAGCCTTGTGTGCTGCAGAAAAGTCATTAATCCCAGAGCTAATTTTAGGGTAAAAGAAATCATGCCACAAATAGTTCCCTTTGCTACCTAGAGGGCACTGCACACAGTTCTGTGTATTTGGTGGTCTGCAGGCCCCTACCGGAAAGTGACTGAGCTGAGGATGTCCCGTTTTCCTCTTCTAAATGCTTTCTGGTTGGCAGTGGCCTCAGGATAAATCTTGGGAGGGTGCACATGCATGTCTGTGTCTGTGCACGTGTGTGTAAACTTTAGTTCATTAATTGTCATATACTGAGGGTCATCAGGGTGATTGCAAGAGTAATCTGACAGCCACATAAATGTTGTCTTCTGTGGAGTGGAAGGAGTTGTTAACAGATTTGTACCTCTTTGTGTGGAAAAGATAAACCTTGTCCCTAAGGTGCATCAGCCAGCTGAGGTAAGCCTTGCCTGACCCTCTGGGTTTGCTTTATCCAGCCGCTGCCAGCTACATTATAAATTACCCCATCGACACAAGGATTAACCCATGAGTCAACCCGTGTCAAAAGTCACCCTTGTTGTCTCAAGGAGGACAGAGCTGAAAGCTACCATGCTACAAGGATTTGCGCCAAACCTTGGGGTCAGTCTAAAATAAATGTCAAGTGTCTATAACACAAACATTTAGAAAGAGCCCAGACCAGTATTTACGGACATTTTAACCTGTTGAAGTGAGACCCCCATCACTAAGCTCGAGAAGGCAACCTCTGAATGGCAGTAGGAAAAGCAGTATGTGAGCTTTGGCCAGTGAAGGGCTGCATCTGCGCCTGCCCAGCTTGCAGGAGGAGGGAGGGAAATCAGAAGGGGTGTTAGTTTCTGATTGCTTATGCTTCTGACAGCCCTTAAGGTGCTAGGGGAAAAAAAAGTATCCTTGCATTAGGCATGTTTGCATCACTCCATAAATAATGAATAACAACAGTCAGACTGAGCAGGGGCTTCCCTCAGAGGCATGAAAGTCATAAGGGAGGAAATCTGGAGCGGGATGCCATACGTTGCATTAGCAGCATTTCTCCCCCAAACTCCCTGTCCTTTTTGCAATTCAGCACATGCAGGCGGCCAGCCCTGCCTGAATGGGCGGCAGGAGCCCTGTTTGTACTAAATCAGGGAGCAGAGAAGTCCCCTTCATTAATTGAGGGATTTTATGTTCGTGCTCTGCCTGTTCGTTCTTTCTGGTGCTATTCTGTTTGACCACTGCAGGGGAGTGATGCAGGGGAATGGGGAGCACTTAGTCAAGGCGGAAATATTTGGATGCAGTCAACAATAAAAGGAATCCCTGAAAATTACAGCCGTTTTCCAGAGTAGCTATTTTCTCTGCCTGCAATGTTTCGTATGCTCCATGCTGAATTACCCTGAAGTGCAATTAGAATATTTTAATGTTTGAAATCTGGAAATCCTTGGTCCCACAGTCTTAATATCATTCCTGGCTGTGAAAGTGGAAGGGAGGAGGGAGGGATTTATTCTCACCAGGCTGTAGGGGGATTTACACCAGCAGGTTTCATCCACTTCACTGCAAATCCTTTCTGATCAATATGCAGGGGAGGAAGGCAGAGGTGCTGGTGATGCCAGTGTCTCCCCTGCTTCCAAACAAGCAGTGCAGCTGTGACACGTTCCCTCCACGGCCCTGACTCAACCAGCCACTCTGTGCCCTGCTTTTGGCAAACCTGGAATAATTTTATATCAGCTCCTGTGGGAGGAGATATAAAGCTAAGACTGCAGTTCTGCCTCTGAAAGCTCACTTTTTTCCTTCTTCCAGAAGCAGGTAAGCCCTGACCTTTGAATGCAGAGTGAGATTGGAGCCAAGGCACGGGATTTAGTTTGGCTCTGCAAGTGACAACCAGAGATGAGATATCAGAGCATGCAGTACCCCTCCACTGAAAAATACTGGAAAGCTGCTACTTGTGAGGTCACTGTGACCATCAGGGAAGGAAAGCCAGTTTGTTCTTGCCTCAGCTCATCCTTGTTCCTCTTGCACTTCTGCTGCTCCCCACAGCTGCCAGGCGGAGTGTGTGCAAGTGTGTTTGAAAGTGTGTTATAGAGAGTACTCAGTAAGGCGGGAGAACTCTTCGTTGCTAAGCAAACATTTAGATGAGGAATATCAGACTTTTCTTAAAGAGTATGAGCTTAATTTAAGACTCAGCAGCCAGGCTGAGGCAATTTGTGTGTGCTGGGAGAAGGCTGCCTGGGTGAGTGATGGGAGCCCCCGATACCTGGAGTGTAGCCTGCTAAGTGAGAGAGGCTACAAGTCATCATCTGGGTACTTAGGAGCAATGTCCTTTATGATCCTCTGATTCATGGGCAAGGAGCATCACATAACTCAGGGACACTTACAAAGCCCTGTGGTGCCATCCTTCAAAATTTCGCTACAGCAACTTCAGGATTGACTCCAGGCAACTCTATAAGTCTGTGCCCGGCTGAACAGGAGCTCAGCTCAGTTCTTCATGCTTATAATTAGTTAACGCACTTACTGCTACAAGACAGAAGCCACAGAGGAGTTTTCCTGGGAAAATTCATGGTGACAGAGTGTAATCAAAGCTGAACAACAGAGAGAGAGAAGAAAAAGCAGATCACTGTGGTTGATGGCATTGCCCCTAAAGCTGCTTATAGCTTTCTACTGCTGCAGCTGTTTTTTCCTCTGCCTATGGGTCTGCAGAGAGAGCAAAACTCTTACCTGCCTGGTGCTCTTGACACTCAGATGCAAAAGGGAAAATCAGTGAGGCTGGCCTATTCAGTGTCCTGTGGCTAGAGGAGTATCAGATGAGACACCTGCAGTTACTGGCAAATCAACTGGAAAAGCCCAGACCTTCTGGCTGTTGTGTTGCAGGCATGGGTGTACCAGCGATGGTGACTGGGGGCTGTAGCCGCCCATACCAGCAGCTGCTTGCAGCCAGCTAGACCGCACCGCTCCCAACAGCCACAGTCCATTAGCAGACTGTGTGAGCACTCTTAAAACACCAGCACAAAGACAGGTAAGACATGTCTGATGGTGACTTAAATAACTGAAAAGACTTGGCATTAAATTGGGCAAGAAATGATCTGGTGATTCACAGACAGCTGGGCTGCAGGTGCAGTGAGCTGCACCACCAGGAAGATTTAAAAACGGTAGGGACTTCAGTGGGTTTAGATACATTTATCTCTGCACACCTTGATTTGTGGGCATGTATCGGATGAGAAAGTTTTGGAATTTCAATCCTTTCTCCATTTTCTATGCCTTAGTAAAAGTCCCTCCTGCTTAATGGCATGTATATCAGGGAAAGATTAGCCAGATGAACTGTATTTGGGGGGCAGCAGATTTTGGTGCTTCAAGAACATTATCACTTCATTCCACTGCTAAAACAGTCTTTACCCAGAGTATGTGCTGAGATGTTAAGCATTTTCTGTAAAGAGCTATTTATTAAGCAGAGTGTGCCTCGAGATACAAGTGTCTAGGTTTTCTGGGAGGAAAAATAAAAGTCTTTGTAGGTTAAAATTAGCTTTCAGATTGCAGGGGTGAAACCACCTGAGGTTAGAGCCTTGCTGTTTTTTAATAGGCAAATGAGATATTTCATGAGGAATTACCTTTACGTGACAACTGAATGAGTGTCGTCTTCCAGCAGCACCTTTTGCAGCATGAGGTGTCTCTCCACGGGCAGAACAAAGCTGGGAGCCAGGTGAGATTGCTGGGGAGACAATGGATTCCCTCTGTGCCACAGGATGCTTTGCAGTGAAGTGGGTATTGCCATTTATTCTAAGTGCCTTGTCATTAACTATTCATTGTAATGTATTAAAGGGAAAGATCTCACAGGGCTCTCATGCACTTCCTCAGAAGTGTGCCCTGGCTTCCCTGAAGCATTGTTTGAGCTGAGCATGACAGCACTTCTCAATGGACCACTTGTGGTGACATGTTTGAGAGTCCTAATGCACTTTTTAATTCTTCTCCATCAGTCTCCTGCACTTTCTTTCAAATTCAGATGCAGATTTTTCCACCATGTCTATCCCAGAGGATGAAAGCTGCGTTTGCTACGGTCTTTGTTCTGCCTTTTGCCTTTGACATGAGCTGATCCTTGACTGTCTGTGCACCAGCCCTTTGCCAGAGTGTGTTCTAGCTCATTTCCCTCTCCATTTTCCGTCCCAGAGGATGTGTCCTGACTCTAAACACAGAGGACTGGCCACCACAGCAGGGACAAGGATGATCAGAGATATGGACCAGCTTCCTCCACAGGAGCAAATAAATAGATCGGGGGTCTTCAGCCTCCGAGACTGAAAGAAGGTAGAGCGGAGGCTTGCTGGAGCCTGAATGGTGTGGAGGAAAGAGTTGCAACTGTTTCAGACAATTCCTCACTCTTTCACTTCATCCTACAAGCCATACACATAAGTTAACATGTGCCAGGCTCAAAGCCCACAAAAGGAGGTAGTTCTTCACACCACAGACTTAGGCTGTGCTTACTCTTTGCCATAGGAGGGTGCAGGTGCTAGAAGTTTACGTGCACTCAGGAGATTGTGAAAGATGGTCACAGAAGAGAAATCCATTGAGAGTCATTACATACCAAGGCTGTGCTGCAGGTGATTGAAGGCTTCAAAAATATTTGAGGTAGTATCACCCTATGCTTGACTCATTTTTGTGCTCCTTCCCAGACGTTTGGTTTCAGTCACTGGGGGAGACTTGGGTAGATGGATGTCTGACCTAACAAGGTGGCTCCTCTTGTGTTCACCCTGTCATTACCACAGTGTAGTCCTCTTTAGTGTGAAAACACTGAGACCAGGGTATCTAATGACCTTCAGCAGGAACTATGCTAGTGAATATATCATCACAGCAAGAGTAAAGCTGCTGTTGCTAGCTACAAATCTGCTCCTCTACCAAGGTCTGTCCGTTTCCATTTGGAGGTATGGTCTGCATTTTACTGACAGAAATTATTTGCAGCATCTACTAAATATTGGGTGCTTTATGTGCCCATTCTGGAGTACGGGAGGCCTTCCCTTTTCACTGGAGGTTGTACTCAGCAGGCACTGCTCACTGCAGACAGAGGACCACTGAGTAGCCTCTATTATACTATTGTCATTGTTTGTTATATGTATTTATCATGATTACTTGATTATTATTATGTAATTGCTACTAAGCTTTAGTTATAATAATGTTTATATTTCACATATAAGTTCTTATACAATCCTTCATTTTCTGTGAAGCTTGATGACTTCCTTGTGCTGAGGCTGACTTTCGTCCATTGGCAGTCTCTTAAGTCCAGTTCAACACTTCAAAACCTTATGGGAAATAGTACCTTCCTGGACTGAAAGAGAAGCAATTAATATCAGGGTATTTTTGATATTGGGCCTGCCCAGCCTCCCAGAATGCCTTGGTCCTTCTGGCACCATCAACTTCCCTGAAGGCCTTGAAATGCAGTTGATGAAAGAGAGACAACTAATGAGGGAACCTCTCTGTGGCATCAGCTTCATAGTCATGAACACTCTCTCCAAAAGGGCTGATTTATTTTCTGTGCTGCATATGATGCATGAAGCAGCGGGCTGAAAATCTATTTTAATGCCAGTGAGTGGTGTCAGGTGAATATGAGCTGACATAGGAAGCCAGACAATTAGAGCAGCTTCCCTTGACCTGATATTAGCAGGGGGTTTTCTGCAAGTTGTGATAGATGTAGATCCTCAACCATTGATTATTTTGGTACCTGTCCACAAATATTATGATAGAGTGTTGTTTTTGTGAGGGTATTTTTTTTTTTTAAATAGAGTTGAGTTGCTGCAGCTTTGTGAAATATAGGTGATGTAGTTATCTATGAGCTAGCTAAGCACCATGACATGCAGAGCATTAGAATTCATCATGCTTGTTATTGTCCTTTTACAAATGACTTTATGCCAACCAGTCAAAGCTTGAGACTACAAGTACAGCTACAAAGAGGTAGCTGCACACCATCTTCTGTGCAAAGGGTCTGTTTTCATCATAAATGAGGTGCTTCCAGGGACCATGGAAATGAAGTTTTTCATGAAGCAAATAGGGGATATGGACTCAACACTGATGTTGGGAGAGGACTGCAAATACATATGTGACAGGAGGTTAGGAGAAAATGTTTGTCAGTGAGAGGTAATAAATGTGTGTCTAGAAACACAGAAACTGGGGAAAACAGAGAGATGCATTTTGGTTTGAGAAGACTCCCTGATGGCTTCATGACACTCCTTCTAAGCTTGACCGAGCTTTAGGACTCATGTATTCTTTGCAAATACGTTCACCTGCACCTGAAGTCTTCTATTTTCTTCTGACAGCACCACCTTTTTGAAAGACCCACTGGCTGGCTTGCAAAATGTTTTTTTCCATTATTTCAGCCCTGATTCTCAATTCTGTTCCCTGGGGTAAATGGCCCTGGTTGTACCCTTTTCTCTTCTGTTGTATCTGTTCAGGAATTCTTTCAAGTTTCAGCTTCATTTTCCTCTCTCACACCTGGATGACTTAGTCACTGAAACATCCAGCCATAAATACATGGCATCCCTAGAATTGCCATGGATGCCTTGCACAGCTAACAAAACCCCTTTGAGACAGCAGCATGAGTGGAAAAGCCCCTTAAGCTACCTCAGGAACTTAAAATGGTGTTCTTGTGGCAGCCAAGACTGAACTAGCTCATCTGAGAGACAAATCTGCATCAAGGCTTGGGGCTGTGACTGACTCCAAAGGACACTAGTGGAGAAGTCTCTGGACTGTACCATACTCTTATCAGTGAGGAGGGGAAGGTGCTCAAATTTGCTGCATTGAAGTATACAGAGTAAAAGACTTGGGTTCAGGCCTTCCATCAGTGTAATCAGAATTCTATCATCCCTGTTCAAGAGGTTAATCCAGTGTAAAACTAGCCACAGTGCTGTGAACATTTGTCTACCTTCATTGTGGGGAAGTTTATCTTTTATATCCATGGAGGAGTTAAAACAAGGGGAAGACTCTTCCCTTTAAGTGGCAAGGATGTTACATTCAGTGAGTGGTCACTGGTCAGGTTTGTTGAGTCCTTATCTCAGCACTACTGGCCTGCAGAAGAAGAAATTTTGTTGGAAAAAAAAAAATAATCTGAGTCTCACAGGAGGGGCGTGGAATAAAACCTAAAATCCATTGGTTGAATTACCTTTTTTTGAAAAGTGCAGATAAGACAGAGCACATTTTAAGGCACAGGCTTTGGAAAATCTGAAAAATTGACACCAAAGCCACAGAAGTGAGGGATAAAGACCTTACCATCATACTTGTACCAGGCATGTGGTAGGAACAGAAGGGAGATACGTCTTATTTGCAGCTGGGGGAGGACAGTGTTGCTGGGACAATGTGTGCTACAAGGGAGAAGTCCTACCCAAGCCTGTTCTTGCCCCAGCGGTGTGGTTACAGTGAGTCCTCCTGCCTAAGAAGATGCAACCCCAGGAGCAAAATGTCAGCATTTTCAAGCCATTTTCTTTTGACACGCTTCGCATGACTGATGGCCTCTTTATTCTGCTAGACATCTGCTCCACAGAGTGAGGGGTAAGAAATACCACTGTTCATGGTGAAAGCCCCATTTCTTCTGTCATCCGCCAGTGGCCAAGCACCTACATGTGCCAGGTTGCATCTGAACAGCGTTGGAGAGGCAAATGTGCAGGACTTGCAGAGGTAAGTGGTGACGGAGAGCTAGAGAGGAGGTCTTATGTCATGATCCATATCAGAGCCAAAGCATCAGAGTCTCTGGTGCATGTTGTGCCCCAGATAAACTGTCAAAAAGCAGACCGGGTCATATACAACATGTACGTGTCTCAGCAACACTCTGTTTAGCACAGGTTACTCTAGGCTTTCAATTCAATTGGTAGAGTTATCGTTAATTATCTTACCCAAATAATGCTACTCTGCCCTGATTAAATTAACTTTTCCAATCACTCCTGCTCTGTCAGATTTCTCCCTTATTAGGTGTTCTCCTCTGTTTTGCTTCAGACATTATTATGCTTTTCAGGGAAAAATAATTTTCTACCTTCTGTACAGCAGTGAGAACCCCTCTCCCTGCATATTCTTATATTCCTATATTCCCATATTCTAGCCTTGCTGATACTTTCTCATTTCATCATACAGTCAGTGGGGAATATTAATCAGGGTCTGGTGGCATCTTTTTCATTTGGATTGCAGCAGTGAAATACATTATTTTTAAGTCATAAAAAGTATGTCCATAAGCAGCAGAAACAGTGAGATTTAGTTTCCCAAGGACCTGACTAGAGATTGAACTCGGCTATCTAATAAGGGCTGTATTGACACTGCTGTTTTCCCATCAGTGAGGTGCTTAATAATGTTTGTTTCACTACTCAATGACTTTTATTTGTCTACTATATAGGAAACTCAGCTTTTTGAAATCTTCTACACTTTGTCAACTGGACAAGAGCTCCAGAAGTGTTTGTGGAATGGACTGTCTGTAATAGAAACACAGGTGTGATCAGTGAGCTTAGTAGGAGACCTTGTTTCATTAGGAAATAAGTTTAAAAATTTGCAGTAAGAACATGCCTGTTGGCTTGCTCAAACAGGGTAGGTGGTAGGATACACAATGTCTTAATTATTAGTGCACTGGAAAACAATATATACTCTTGTTTCATCCTGGCTAGAGAAAGAAGCCTTCAGCTTTCAGGGATGGTAAAGCTACTCACGAAAATGAAGTGGAACAGATCTTGGTTTCCTCCATCCCAGCTTGCCCTGCCAACAAAAATTGTGCAGCAACACATTTTGCAGAATCCTTGTGAACTATATAAAACATCACTATCAAAGTATATTTGCTGGCTGAAATCACTGTGCCAAAGCAGCTCTCTGGCATGTTGCTAGGCAGTGTTTCAATTCCAGGGGGATTTCTGGGAAAGGTTCAGGCCAGATGCATTGTAGATGTTTCTGGGAGAGCTCCTCTATTTCCACAGGTATTGCTTTCACAGAGCAGAATTGCAAAGCAATCTCTTCTTGGAGCTGAGGAAATCAGTCCCTGGTGATGGACATATCACATTGCTGCCAGTGTGATCTACCAGGATTTCAGCAAATGACATCAGAACCAGCCCCAGCAACTGTGTTTTATTTCTTGGTGGTCATACATTGTAAGAAGAAATGCACATTGATTTCTATCACCATTGTAAGCACCATAGATTTAGCTAGGAGTTACGCTAATTTTACTTCTTTCTTTCTTTTTTTTTTTTTTTTTTTTTTAATATTGCCAGCTTTTATCCACATAAAGAACAAAAACTATTGCCACGCAAGTTTAAAAGAAAGGTGCATCTATTCTGGTGTCCCATTCCTGACAGTGGTCAACAGAGGATACTGTGGAAACAGTGGACAAAGAAAACACACAGGGATGCAACCCCAGGATCCAACAAATTGCAGGTCTGATGTTTCCTAAGTCAGATGTGTTGTCTTTATATTTAACAGTCCTCACTAGATTTTTCTTCCAAGAAGCCACCCAGTCCTTTTTGAACCATGTAAAAATTAACATCCACAGCATCCCATGTCAAGGAATTCTATGGTCTCCTTAGGCACTGGATGAAAACTATTTGCTCATGTTTGTTTTGAACCTGTCATCTTTGTTTAATGTCCCCTGCTTCTTATCCTGGAAGGGACAATGACTAACCAATCCCTAGCCCTTACAAAGATATTGCTGTTTTTCCAGGTTCAGTTGTGTTCCCACCAATAATCAGAAAATAACTTCCCTTTTGCTATGGATTCACAACCAGAAGAGCAGGATCCTCCAGATCCAAAAGTGTGCCCAGAAATGATGTGTCGATAGCATTTCTCATGTATCTTCTCAGTAAAATGAGCTCTGGCAAATCTGGAGGAAGACAACCCTTGTTAAAACATTGCTCTGGCACTTTGCAGAGGTGGTTCTAAATGTGTCACACTCTGCCTTATGCAATGTTTGTGTGTTTTCCAGGGGTAGGAGGGAAAGCAATTTGTATCAAGGCCCTTCAATCAACAATAAAAAAGCTATTATACAGCTGGAGTACTTGGCCAGTGTTCTTGATGCAGATGACAAGTTATGAACAGGTGTGTTGCAATATCAGAAATATAATCAGACTGTCTGGTGAGGATGGTTGAGGGGCAGTCGTTTGCAGAAAGTAGGGCAGCCTCGCATTTGCACAGGAGGCTGCTCGCTGCTTTGCATACGCCGTGATGCCAAGGAAAAGCCTCCGCTTCACAGGGACGCTGAACCTGGGAGTAGCATCGCTAGACCCTCTGAAAGGACACCAGACTTATGATGCTGTGACTTTGATTTAGTGAATTCCTAATTATGCAGAAGAGCAGATTTGTTTTTACACAGAAGCTTTTAAGCTGTGATGCTGTTTTCAGTTGCTTGTCTGCTGCACAGAAGAAAAAATAGGGAAGACCAGCAAGTGGGTGTAACAGCTGGGTACCTGGACTTTGGAAGCATTGGAAAAAAGCTGCCTGCTGCTTCATTTTCATCCTATTGCTGCACAGATTGAATCTGAAGTTAGGGTTTAAATAGTGAAAGCCCTAGCTTGTGTCAAGTCTGACAATCTGCTGCATGCTGTCTTGCTCTGATACATCTGAGCTCCCCTCTCCTCACTACCAGTTTCAGAGGCAGAAGAACGGTCCTTGGGATGCCGCTTCTTTTAATTTAGGGTGCAACCTGATAGTAGGAACTTGCCCACTGTTATTTATCAGGGTGCAAAGTTAGTATGTGGTGGAGTTGAGCCCCCCTGCTCGGAAGCTCCACCTGTGACTGCAGCACAGACTGGCAGGAGCTGAAGAATAGTTGGAAGCTATTTCTGTTATATCTCCTCAGAATGAGATATATTTTTAACAGTCTTTCAGCAGTCAGAGCTCACATCCAGCGCTGTAGCGGGGATGTAGGATGGACAGCAATTTTCCCTGCTAGCATCTTTCAGTCTCATTCTGGAGAAGTCTTGGTTTTGGTCCCTATGTTCAATTCCAGTTGTGCCTGTTGGGCATTCACTTTAGGGCAGCCACCTGGGGAGGCAGATTTACTGAACAAATGCTAGGTGTGTATTTCTCAGAGAAGAGTCATCTGAGGTTGAGCATTTGTGGTTGCTCCCCTGATCTGGGATGCAGACATGTCACCTAGATGTAAAAAGCTCATACGTTACCCATCCTGTAAACTTCTGGTCCTTAAGTCTTAGACAAATTTCTATTTTTTCCATTTGTTTTGGTCAAGATACTGTGTAAATGAAGCTACACATTGTTGGTCATACAAATAAAAAGAAAGGATTGGAAATTCCTTGGGGCAGAGGCTGTCTTTATTGATGCAAATTATAGCTCACACACATCCCTGAGAGGCAATGCCTCATAATTAATTGCTAAATAATTAATAATAATTTGAAGCAGATAGTACTCAGGAAGTAATTAAACTCCTTATGCTTACAGGAAAGTCCTATGGAATGGAAGAGTAATTAAAGGCTCTTGAAAAGATACAGAAAAACTCCCACAGACTTCAGTCAGGGCAGGTTTCAAAATTGAGAGCAGTAGGATTTTCTCAGACATAAAATAAAAATAACTTTGTTCATTTAGGTAAAATTTCCAAATCTGATCTTTCTGGTTATTCTTTACAAGTGTGCAACCTGGAAGAATAATTTTCATTCAATTAAGGATAGTATGAATCAGTTAGTAATAAGGTATGCTGTAGTTTTCCTTGGAACGCAAGCAGGTGGCTAATTCATGTTGGAACGTGGGATTCTCAGTTTCGTTCAGGCATTATCATACAATGGACAAAAGTAGGGCCTGGATGGCAAAATTAGTTTGCAAGAAGTATCTTTAGGTAATGTGATCCACATTCAATACACAAAGGCACAGAGAGTTCAGCATCTTTTTTTATTCACGCCTGAATGGGACTTTGTCAGTCATTTCAATGTTCCTTGAGATGAATTCACACAGACAAGCAGAGGAGATGTGAATTTTCTGGAACTTTGGAGCTGTCATTGCTGAGAGAACTGAAAACATCACCTAAGAATATCAGGTCACACAACAACTCAGTATTATTTGATCAAGGTAAGCCCTACAACTCTTGATTCATAACTTCATCAGTCTCTTCCTGCAAATCAAAACGAAAAGAAACTTCTTCACAGTGAGGGTGACAGAGCACTGGAGCAGGCTGCCCAGGGAGGTTGTGGAGTCTCCTTCTCTGGAGACATTCAAAGCCCGTCTGGACACATTCCTGTGTAGCCTAGTCTGGGTGTTCCTGCTCCGGCAGGGGGATTGGATTAGATGATCTTTTGAGGTCCCTTCCAATCCCTAACATCCTGTGATTCTGTGATACAACCTCTCCAAATTCTTGCAAGGTATTTTTAAATTAGGGTGAGTTAGGGCTCTGAATTTTGTCATTCTCAACAGTGTTCTTAATGTGCCCCCTTCGAGGAGATGTGTCTCAAGAGCATCTTCATGCACTGATAATGAACACTGTCTAGCTTTCAGGATTCACCAATGTCCTTTGTAAATCCTTCAATTTTTCTTATTATCTTCTTATTATACAGGCTATTCCTTCTCTCCTGATAGCCAGTAAAGGTGATTGCATTATGCTGCTTTTGTCAAATGCATGAGAGAGACTATGAGAAAATGTCAGTCATTTTGGTTCAGTCTTTGGGCTCTGAGGAACTTCTGTCTCTCAAGAAACTTCCTATTTTGTCACCTCAGACGTACATGGCAAACTTAGATGTTAATACTCTCTAGTAGTGCAATGGAAAATGAAATTGCCTTATATTCTCCTGAAGCCACTTTTGACAGCATCTTCTGCGTGGCATGACTTTACCATTTCAGGTGATCCAACTTATCTGTATTCTCGTGCCGGTGCTTGGTCCCAGCTAAATTGTACCAGGCACCCTCAAGAAGAGCGGTGGCCCAGGGCTATGCCGTATCCCTAGTGCAAGTCTGGAGAAGCCCGCTGTGTCCCTGAACTTCCTATCACCCTTCACAAGTGCAGCTCAAACAGCAGCTCCAGGCTGCTGGAGCCCCTAGTCCCAGCCCAGCACATTCAACCTGCAACCTACTGGAGGAAATCTCAGCCATGTCCTTCCTTAACATCTGAGTGCCCAGGAGGTCTTCACAGCCCTGGTTCTCCTGCTGCCCCAGGCCAGCTGTCCTTTCTCCTTTGATGACCAGGTGCATGAAATTTCAGTAGCTGTGGAGGAATCTGAGAGAGCAATTAGTAGTGGATGGCACTAGCAGGCACCCTGAATGTTGAAATCTAACCCAAGTACCTGGACCACCCTGCAGAGAGCTTTGGAGAGAAGTTCCATGAACATCCTTTTGCCTGGTGCTCATGCCCAAACTGTTTTCTGTGACCTCTGCAGCAAAAAGTGCCCACCACTTCTCTGAAATTTAGGAGATGGATGATTTTAAATGCCTGTGAGAACGCAGCTTGCCAGCCTGGGGCTGATATGGTCATGGGCAACTTCCGCATCTTTATGTCACCTCCCAAACTGAATATTCCTTTGACATCTCTGAGACTTCTCAGTGAGAGGCTGCATTGTCGTGGTCCACTGTCACACGGGTCATGGAGAGGGTTGGAAGACGCAAGCCTAGGGAGGTGCTGCACTGAAATCAGCTTCTTCCCACCAGTCTGACCCTTCCACCCTGTTCAGTGACAGCTCATTGTGGTAAGAGACCAAGTAAGTTCATACTATTTGTTTTAACAATTGGTGCTGTTCTAATAACAAAGCTTAATTTTAAATCACATTCTGCCTAGCGCAGTATGAACCCACTGTTAAGAAAAAAAAAACAACAACAAAACTGCACACTTTTTTTTAAAAAATAAGTTCTCCTTCTCTGCAGGTTTCATAACTCCACTTGAAAACATTTCTCCTTGGAGATGCATTCCTGTGCCATTAGCCTGGGCAAAGGTTTGGAGAGGTCAAGTAGGCACCCAGCTGCCAGCCTCTCTGCCAGCCCCACGCAGAGCTCGGGCTCAGGGTCCTCCCTGTTTAACAGCCCCCAGGGACAGTGTAGCAGAGGTATTTAATATGTGTGCTAAGGACCATGTTTCTGTTTGGCAGATGAACATCAGCACTCCCTAGAAGTTATTTAAAGTGATGTAAATGGTGACCTTGAAAAGATTAAATTATGTTAGTGACTGCTGGGCTTCTAGTCCAGATCTATAAAAACCTGCTGTGGGTTTTTAAGGAAACTTTTTACTTACCCTTCTCTGAATCGGCTTTTAACTGTTGTGAATAGGAGTTTGACCTAAAAAATATGAGTGATCAGTCAAACAAATTTTGAAAATAGTGGTTAGAATTCTCAGAAACTTTTAAGTGAATTAGGATCTCCTGTTTGCTGGCATACGTAATCTGACCAAGTTGCTAACTGCTGTGAAAATGACAACCATGTTGTTGTCCTTCCCGCTTCGTCCACTGCTGCTTTTCTGCCAGCTCTCTTGCATTAATCAAACCATGATGCAACTGCTAACAAGATGAAGTGATTGAAAACCCACACCCCTGCCAAGATTAATTTTCCAGTTGTGTCATCCCCATGCAATTGCAAAGTCTCTGAATCCAATGCAAAAGATCTGGAAGAAATGTGGGGGAAGAGGGTGGGACTCTGAAACAGACCATAAAGTCCTGTCAGTCCTATTGAACATCAGTTGGACATTTGTTCTCCTGAGATTTACACACTTACAAAAATCCTGATCCAGAGACATTTTTCCCCAAAGCCTTCTCAGATAGGAAGGAGCTTCCTGGCTGAGTTTTGTTAGCTGAGCTAGGAGGTGCACACCACTGTGGTGGCTGGGAGAAGGGACAGTGAAATGAAGCCTCTCTGCAGTACAGGAGCACTGAAAGCTATAGAATGTCACATAGGAATGTAGTTCTCTGCTTAGCCATCACTCCTGTTTCCTTCCTGAGGGCAACAGGCTAGTTAGTGAGGTACACCTACCTGAAAATATGTTATAGCTCACGGTCAGTGTGACAGCTATTGAGCTAATCTATACTGATTATTAATATTACATGTGGATTTGCCCCATCCTGGTGCCTTAGGAGTCGTTAGGATTAAATGCCAGAGTAAGTCACCATAATGTTCTTGGTCACTGGATGGCATCCAAACAGCTTGAACAGGAGGCAGAAGAGGGTGAGATAAGGAAAAAAAGCCCCCCACAAGAAGGGATGGGGTCTCAAGTTGTGGTTGCATGATAGTTTTCCCTTGGAGGGAAAAGCAGTTCATATTTCCTGCCTGCTGGTGCCTGTGCTGCAGTTGCCAGTGCCCCGGCACTTCTCTCTGGCCAGGCTTGAAACCTGGTCACTGAAACGACCCAGTTTACAAGAATACACCCAAACCTCCAGCCTCCCACACTGCAGCCACTGCTGTGCAGTGACAGCCCTTGGAGTGCTAACAAACAGCTGAAGGCCACTAACATCTGGTGTCACTACAACCCTGCTGCACCAGTCATCTGGTCCCAGGCCCCCTGAGGGCATTCCCGCTGTTTGGTGAGCCTGCTCATCTGCACAAAACTACGCCTGTGTGCTAGTGCTTGCAGGATCCAGCACCCCATTTGAATTCAGGTGCTCAATAGAGGTTTTCACGCTGTAAAATGATGGCTTATGAGTTTATAAAACCTCTTAAAATTATCTTTCACCTCCAGGGCACTGATGCTTCAGTCCGTTGTTGCTGAGGCCTCTCTGTTTCAGCCCATCCAGGACCTCTGTTCCCGCAGGCACAGGGCTGGTGACAGCAGCAGCTACTGTACATACCAGGAGAAAAATATTATTTGAGCCTCCAGTTCCCACCCCTAATATTTACTTTAATGTTTTGTTCTGACTTGAGACATTATTGCATAGATGCTCTACTGCTACCCTAAGGGGATGTTTTAAAGTGTTTTGATTCTGTTATGTTTTCTTTTTATTCTGTATGTCAAACAGCACAGCTGGGAGCCTAATGTAGAGACCAGGAAGAGGGGAAGGTCCCAGCATCACCAGGACTCAACTCTTCCTGCAGCAGCTGGTGGCTGAGAAGGTACATTTTGCCCAGAGAGTAGAAGCAGGAGTTTTCTAGATTTTCAGCCAGAAATCTCAAGCAAGATTGCATTGACTAGAGCCTCGTGCATACAGCAAAAACATCAGTGGTGTATCACAAAGCAAATTAAATGAGAATAGGCATCTAACATCAGCTACCTGTGTCATCTGGGGCATAATTTTCCAGTCCCATGCAAAGTAAATCTTTCTCTTCTCTCAATCTTAACACTAATGCTAACCTTATTCTGGACCTCCAAATAGGCACCCCATCCTCTTAATAAATACAATCTCCTCAGGGGTGATTGTTTTTGCTACCCCCATGTTCCTGTGGCAGCCTCTGCCCAGCCCCACACCAAATGTATCTCTGAGCTTTCTCTTCTTTCTCAATCCTAACCACTGAGTTATCCATAAGACAGGGTCCCCACTGTCAGTATTCCTCAGAGATGGATTTTGGTATCAGCCCTCAATTTCCTTTGACAGCTTCTTTCAGCCTCACTGGCACATGTCCAGTATGGGCTGGAGGCGTTCACTTTTCTTTTATGTTGACCTTCATCATAGTTTGAACCCTAAAAACACCCCAGTCCTCCCACAGACTAAGCATTCCTCTGCAAAGGGTGCTTTGTATGGCTTTCATTCTCCTCTTATGACCTCCTGCCAGCCCCCAAGTAACCATAACTCTGGCCTTTCACTTCCTCTGTCCTTTAGGGAGCAGCCCTGCTCTTGCTGCTCCCTGACATGGGCTGCAAACTCTGCTCCACCGAGAGCCTCAGTTTACCTCAGAGGAGAGTTCATAAAATCACAAGATTCTTGAGGTGGAAAGGGATGCCTGCAGGCCATCTGGTGCAACCTCCTGCTCATGCAGGACAAACTAGAGCAGGTTGCCTAGGACCATGTCCAGACAGCTTTTTAGTATCTTCGAGGAGGGAGACTCCATCAACCCCTCCAGGCAAACTGTGCCAGTGCTTGGTCACCCTCACAGTGAAGAAGTGTTTTCTGATGCTCCTGTGTTTCAGTTTGTGCCCATTGCCTCTGGGCCTGTCACTGGACACCACTGGAAAGAGCCAGTAGTGCCCAGTGACCTTTGTTTGGGTATTTGTACACACCAATGAGACTCCCCTAAGCTAGAGTCCCACCTCTCCCAGTCTCTCCTCATATAAAAGATGCTCCAGTCCTCTTTGTGGCCTTTTCATGGATTCTCTCTAGTAGCTCCATGTCTCTCCTGTATTGGGCAGTACAGAATTGGACACAGCACTCCAGGTGTGGCCTCACCAGTGCTGAGCAGAGGGGAAGGATCACCTCCCTCAATGTGCTGGCAACACTCCTCCTGATGCAGCCCAGCATACTGTTAGCTGAAGGTCCTGTCTTTCCTTCGACAGACCCTTTCCAGCCCTATTCCAGCTGTACCTGGTGGGGGGATGGGATTTCTTCAGCCTTAAGAATAAAAGGCAGAAAAGGAACTTTATTGTTTGCAGTTACTTGGTGCAAAGGTGTAGAGAAGATGGAGCCAGCCTCTTCCCAGAGGTACACAGTGACAGGAAAAGAGACCACAAGACACAAGCTGGGACTTGAGAAATTCCAGATAGAGCTTAAAGAAAAAAACTTCACAACAAGGCTGGTCAAACACTGGAACAAGTACCCACAGACACTGCAGGATTTCCACCCTCAGAGATATTCAAATCTCAGCTTTCTGAAGCCCAGGGTAGCCTGACCTGACTTTATAGCTGGCTGTGCTGTGAGCAGGGACATATAGTTGGATAACAACTGGAGATCCCTTTCTGCCTCAGTTACTGTATGAATATGCTATTATGTACTTCAGCCTTTGTATATTTGGAGCCTAGTCATATTACCTAGATGAGAATAAGTTGTGTCTTTAGTAGCACATGTAGCCTTTGCAAAACCTGCTCCATTTTGAGCAACAGTATCAGAGGAACAATACCTAAACAAATGCTGGCCCACTAATACACAGCTTTCCACCACCTCTTGACAATAGGAAATTATTGTAGCTGACCCAAAATCTAACCCTTCAAATTTTTCCTCATACAGTTTTTCAAACTTAGTACGGGTGTCCAACTTCATACCTTGTCTATCTTGTGCAGTTTTAAGGAAATGGGGAGGATGACTCAAACCCTTCAGAAAATCACTGGCATGGTAATGGCAAGGGGAAGGAATACCTGGAGGTGGAAGCTGGCAGAGTCTCAAATAACTCAGTTGCTGCTGCCACTTTCCTTGAGTGATGCAAGATCCCTTCTTGTCTTCATCTCCTCTTCTCTCACCCGTAAAAAACCTGAAACCTCCTCAACATTGCCTGTTTTGACTAAAGGCATTGCATAGATGCTTCCTCACGCTGTTCTGCTGCCTGCCAGTGATCTGACATCCCAACATTTTTCCATTTCACACAAGTGATTCCAGAGGCTCCCAGCACTGAGTTGGGCTTTTTCCTCTCCTTTACTGCGCTTCCCTGCCTAAACACCTGTTGAAAAGAAAAGAAGGCATTAAAAACATATGTACCTGCTGTGGGAAAAGGTGGAACCGCTGCCCCTGACTTAATGCAGCATGAGGATAGGGCAGACTGGTCCTGGGTTCACTATATCGTGGCATGATCCATGATATACTCAGCTCACTTGAATATTTCCCCAGAGGGGAAAGCCTTTGCTTTCCCTCTGAAGTCATCCATCACCTGGCAGAGCACACTCATCAAAAATGCGGAATCTGGCTTCACTGCAGCATCATTATGGGGATTTAAAAGAGAACATTTCACCACCTTATATATCTTGTCAGCCAATACCTGGCAGGTCAGCCAGGGAAATGAATACCCTTCCCAGCTGAAGCACTGGCTTGAGGAACATCTTCTACAGGCACAGGGCAGGTCAAACTAGTTGCCCTCAAGCTGGGAAGCCCAGCAACTCAGAGCCAACGTAATTTTTGCAGCATCTACCTGACTTTCTGCATTCTGTGTATGTGTCTCTCTCATGACAGAAAGGTGAGCAATTGCAGTCATGAAACACTGCATAGGCAATGCCTCATCCAGGAATGCCCAAGGCTGACTCCATTGACTAGAAGACAATGGTCTTCTGCCCTGCTTCTTGTGCCTGGAGCCACTTACAGACCCATTTTCATGTGAGTATGCCTAGTCCCTGTCTGAGCCCCACTTACCCTGATGGCGTCTGTGGCAATGGGATACATAGATGAATCTTAGCCCATGTGAAAGGTTATTTTCTTATCTTAGTTTTCTAAAACACACAGTCTGGCCTTTTCACTGACTGTGCCTAAATTCCCTGGTGGTGAGAAATACCATTTCTCCCACTTTGGGTCATGACATAGTCATGTCAAATTATTGTTTGCTCCAGCATCCCCCAGCTAGCTGGTAGGGAAACTGCAGGCTTTTAAAAGGCAACCCCTTGCTGGGTATTAGATGTGCCATCATTTTTATTTTCATCCCCGTCAGAGCACAAAGCGTGTGTGGCAGCACTCACAGGCTGCCTCAAAAAAGCAATAGACAAGCTACCACTATAGTCTGTCCTGAAGTTTTACTTTGTCCGTTGTGTACCGGTGAGTGGAGTCCCAGGCAAGGAGAGAGGCAGATACTCCAGGAAGCTAATTTACTTGTTTATTTTCCTGCTTAAGGGATGCAGGCAAATACAATTAGCATGGGTTTCATATGCTCGCTATAGGGAACTGTGATAAATGTAACTTCTCCTTTATTATTAATAAACATAGAAAAATGTGTCCAGAACTGATCAAGATACAGGAATCGAGATGTTTAGTTATGGTAGGGAAAATTCTTGAGTACTCCCATTTTTAATTTGCAAAATCAAAACCCGGTGTGCTGAAATACAAATGATACAAAATCAGGAATATCTCCTTTTCAGCAATAAAGCCTGAGAGAGTTAACTCCATCAAAGAAACCAAGTAAAAGGAAACCAATCAAAGTAAAACCAAACCCCAGATTACTTACGATGTGCTGTTTCTATTAATAAGGAGCTGAGTGTAATTCAGCAGTGTCCATTTTCAGTATAGCCTGTACTTTGTTCTGCTGTTCATGCTTAGTTAAGGTACCAGGCAGAAGCTACAAAATCAAATTGCAGGCTGTTTTAGTCAAGTGCCCGTTGAGGCTAATTTATCAAAGTAAAAAAACGGTTACAAGGCATTAGCAGGTATTGAGGCTTCACTCAACTTTCCCTTTTCTCTTTTTATCGCCTTCAAAATGAAGTCCAATTGCTATTTGTCATTAGGCCAAAAAAACCAAACCTTGTTTTCTATGACATTAAGCAAACACTGTCACTAACCCAGCAAATAAATGCCTTGAAGGTGAGAGTGGGTGGAAAAGAAAAAGAAAAGCAACCAATGGAAAAAGTTTCACAAGGTAGGTGAAACCACTCAGACAAAACTGTGATGTGAAGGATGCTGAGAAAGGCTGCCCCCAAGGCAGTGTCCCAGCCCCAAGTTTAACACCAGTGCTGCTGCTATGGCTTGCATGGGCCTGAACACCTGCCCACACCATTTGCACCATGGCTACTTTCACCTGTGTGTGGTTTCACTCTCCTTTGCCTGGAGAACAATAGAGGGTCACAGCACTGTGCTATTTATCATGAGTTTCATTTCCAGCAGCACCAAAAAAGTTCACACACAAGAGTGTGGAGACAAACCAGTCACCCAAACTGATTGGTTTTAAGCTTTCAGAGTGGAGGTGGAATCAGATGACAGAGGAACACCCATTTTCCCCCATTATTCTAAATGTAAGAAAGAATGGTCTTGTCAAGTTTTTTTATTATAGAGTATATGGTAGAGAAGGGAAGGGAGGAGGAGACAGAACTTTTGGAGGAGGCAAGGGATGAATATGCAAAGATTTTAGGAACTCTCTGTTCAAAACAGGTTTAGAACTGCTATTCCATCTCTTTGTAAATTACCAATATAAGGCATGATGCCTTTTCTGGAAGCAATTATCACTGGGGTACCCCAGAGTGCAGATAATAAGCACGTTAGGACTGCAGCACTCTACGCATATATCTACAAGTGCCTAGCATTGTATGATACCACAGAAACAAATTATAGAATCGCAGAATCTTAGAATCATAGAATCATTTAGGTTGGAAAAGACCTTTAATATTGAGTCCATTATGCCTGGTACTTCAAAAATGCTGAGGACTGGTAGGAGTATAATTACCAATTTTCCAGTCCAAGTGCTGTACTGAAGTTAAGTATGGCAAAGCTGACATATTAGTGAAGGAAAATGAGTACTATTATTATTATTATTATTATTATTATTATTATTATTATTATTATTTTGCCAATACACTCTCCTAACTCCTACTAGTGTCTGAAATTCTGATGCTCCCAGCAGAAGAGATGGCCTGGAAACTTTTTCTTCTGCCTCATTTTTCCCTTAATCATCTGCAGACAATGAATTGCCACCTATTAGCATCCCAGCCCTTGTTAAAGTAGACCTTTTTATTTTTCTTTTACCTGAGTTATAAAAAAAAAATCATTCCAGCCTAGTACAGTGGACTTGTCATAAACATTTAAGATGTACCATAGTGTCATATTTTCTAGGCAGCATAACAGCATTCCATTTATTGTTTCCCAAGAACTAAACTTGGAAATGAATAGCTTTATGAAGAGGCTAGTCTTATATTAAAGTTGATTGAGTCCATTCATTCTCCAACAAGCTCCTCAACAAAACAATTTCCCCTTAATTAAGCAGTATAATATAAATTACATTATAATTGATTTAATAAAAATATATGATACAAACTAATGTGGAGAAAAACACCTTAAGAAACAGCAGAATGATTCTCTGAACAGAGCAGGTAATAGAAAGACTACTGGAAATGAGGCTAGAAAACAATAAAAACAGAGCTTTTATAGGTTTTTTTTCATCATTTCTGTTTCCCTAGCAGTTAGATGGACTAATTCCTTGCTATCTCCCTCATTTTCTAGCATTAAAGACGTTTGAGAAGCTGTTCCGTTTTTCTTTCTTCTGCCCAATTATTAATCTACTTTTAATAATAATAATAAAATCAGTTCTGATGTTAATGCTTACCAGGGCAAATAAATATACTTTTCTGACTTCTGTTTCTGATCTGCATACTCTTTTGAGTTTGAATTGAGAGAGACATTTTGAGTTTCAAGTGAGAGACATTTTCCATTTCTTGTCCAAAACCTTGTGCTAATACTCCTGTGCAATGTTGTGCAAGTGTTATTGCTTATATGTATTTTGTCAAAAACCTATGGGACAATGTTAAGGCAAAATATCCTCTGCCTGCACTGCTCATTTCAAGCACTGTTTAATCTGTGGAAGTGGTAGGGACTACCTACTTGTGAAGATTCATAACACAAAGCATGGTAATTTTGGGGGCCTCCTTATGAAAATCTAGCCCTTTGTAATGAATCTTTTCTCTGTGGCGCAGTTTTATCTGGAGCCACAAAAAGGTAGCTTCCTATCTGCCCCTTGCCATCATACATCCCTTTATGGTATGGATGAACCCTAGAAGGTAATGTTGCAGAAAGCAGATTTTTTCCGTGTTGATTTCTCACCAGGGATATTTGTAGGAGGAAAAGCTGTCTGGTGGTGCACATGAGCAAGCTGGGAAGAGGGAAGAAAGCAAACTGATGAACTCCTGGAAAGGGCTAGAGATTTACCAAAGGGTTGCAAGAACATAGACTTTGGCCCAGAAAGATGTGTGATTTTTACATAGACGCCTGACTATTCTTGAAAACATTGCTGGTTGGATAAGTGCCTGCCCTTGTGGTTTCAAGGCTTCAACATGTGTCTGATGTAGCAATGGATTCACATCAGGCAGTCTGATTTTACTGTGACTAGTTGCAGCTCTTACGCCTGTGAAATTAGCCCAACAGCCTCATAAGCACAATTGTTTTGGAGAGAACTGGTATTTTTTCCAGCTTTCCTTTGAGGCAAGAATCTCCCACTGTCATTTTGTGAATGTCACTTTTTCTGATCTCAATCAGAATCAGAAAAAAATAAGCACAAATACAAAATGTTTTCTTTTGGGTTTAGGATTAAATTAAGTTTCTTCAGGAGTCCTTTAGAAACACAAACACATCTCACCTCAAACTGTGGCCAGAGCTTCAGATTCAGATCTTATTTTAGTTTAATTTCCTTCACTGAAGCAAACCATCAGTCTTTCCTGGCAGGCAGTCCACCCCAACTAGAATATTTTCAATAGTGAGCTCCAGATAGGCAACATCCTAATGTATACCTTTAAAGACAGAAGAAATATCCAGAGTCCTGATGCCTTCAATCAAAATAGTAAACAGTGATTTCCAACCAGCCTTTTCCTCAACAGAGGAATCCAAGGGAGAAGCAATCAATGCTTTCTGAAATCAGCAATGTCAATCCTTGATACAGAGGAGGTTAGTGAAGAAAGGTTAGCTTTGGTGTCACTGTGCCATTAGGTCTGAGCGACTCGGAGAGATCACCAGTACAACCTGTCATTCATGGACCCCCAAGGGTTTCTTTTATAAATGAAAGGTTGCAAAAATCTTGTTCTCTATTCCAGGATTGCACACAAAATATGTTCCCCTACCCCCCGTCAATCGGAAGAAGCTAAGGGGAATCAGGTCCGTAATGGAGGGCAATGGCAATTCTGTGCAGGTGAGAAGGCATAAAACATTCGCCAGCCAAATTAATTCATGACCTTCAACATTTTCACTTTCCGTTAAAAACCTCAAGACACTGGAACCAAGGTATTTAGAAACACTTCCACTTCCTGGTAATTAGTGTTTAAAAGAGAAATAAAAATACATCTATGCTCTTTGCATTTGTGACTAGAAAGCTTCCTCCAGACTGGCTCTGGTTGTAGATGCCAATGTCCTTTTTAAAGGATTTTGAATGCAACTGACTGTGTGAGGCACGTAACTTCTCTGCACAGCAAGCAACATTTGCCCATGGAGATGACAAAAGATTTTTACTTTGGCTGCACCAATTGCTGGATTGATGCAATGACCTCTCCTGCTCAGCAGCATCCAAAAAAGCTGTGTGAGGTCTGAAGGACTGGAGCTACCTATTACATTAAGGTTGATTGGATGTAAAGCTTAATAAATGTTGTATCTTTTGCTGATTATGTTAATTTATGTTGTAGTGTGGCAAGATAGCTGGTTTAAATAAGAATTAACTGTTAAGGTTTTAATTTTGTCCCCACTTCCATCCCCAATGCTCACAATCAAGACTATTTGCATACACAAAGCTACCTTAGTGTTCAAAGACAGCTTCTCTTCATCAGTGTCACCAACACCACAGAAGACTGAACTGGTTTATAACCAGAATAAACTTAACTCTTCCATTCTTTGCCATGTGGATGAAGACAGCTGTCAAAGAGCAATTAGAAGGATGCCATGGGAGCATGAAGCACAAAATGTAAATTCCAGAGATATATCACCAGTGTTCAGGTCGTGCCAGAAGCTTCCTTCATGAACTTTGGTAAATAACCCCATATCTTGGTCTTACCAGATCTTAAACTCTTTTGTGTCTGTTGGACTCAGGATTGTTTATTGCATCTTGGTTTTTTGTCTGTGATATGGGGTGAAATTTTGAAGCCACTGCAGTTAGTAGGAGATTCTGACCTACAGCTGGAACTTCACCCCAAGTCATCTTTATCATTTTGTTCATGGGTGTATGTTCCTAATAAGTTAAAAGGTACTGCTCACCTGAGGAAAATTATACAAATGCTTGATATTGGTAGTTCTGGGTCCTGCAGTGTTACAAAAGAGGTGATGTGAAAGGTTGAGATTAGTTTCATGTGCAATAAGTATGCAGAAGACTTGAGATAGAAATTACAGTAAAAATGAAGATTTCTTTTTTTCAGTGCACAGGAATGTTTTGAGTTGTCTTAACTTGAAAATTATTGTAAATATAAGGCCACAATTTTAATCACTTTATTTTTCTTCTTTTTTTTTTTTTTTTTTTTTTTTTGTTGGGAGGTAGTAATACTGTTTCCCCCTTTTCTATTGGGTCAAGTTAAACTGCCATTACATGGAGTGTCCTGTGGTTTTGTGTCATCTTACAGCAAAACTAACTGTGGACCAAAAAAATAAAATTGGGAACTGTGTGAAGGAATGAAATGTTGTGGGAAGACAGACATCTCTAACACCTAACCGAGCATCTAATGTAGGCTCAGTGGTCGATGGAGGAAGGAAGTCCTCTGGAACTTCTTTTCCCCGAGCAGTTCAAGTTCCCTTCTCAGGTGCTATCTCTACATGAAGTGATGGGGCAAGTTTTGCTGCTTGGTGTGACATGACTCCTGTCCATGGTGCTCAGGGCTGCAAGCCCTGGCATGGAGAGGCCAGGATGCTCTTTGAACAAAGTCTTCTCTGATCCACTGTGCAACCCTTGTGACTCTGAGACATGGAGATCACTATTACATATTCATGTGGTGTTTTAATCTGAAGTGCTTTAAGTGCCAGGGATGGCTGTGTCACAGACTCCTTGGCTGGTTCCTGAGTGACGGGCATGTGATCTGTCCACTGGGACAAGGGCGAAAGCTGCAAGGCTTACTAGGACACTGCTGGGGCTTGTCCTGAGAGGCAAGAGCACAATGGCATGAGTGACCACGTCTGTCTGCACTCTTCCTCCATCACTTGTGCTCAAATTTCCTCTGGGACAGAGATGATTGATTTACTCCAGAAGGAATGAACTGCCACACAGGCACTGCAGAAGGTAGCGGAAATGAGCTGGAGAGGGAGAAAAGATAGTCCCAGCTCAAATCTTTACCTTAATTGTACCCTGGGCAGCAATTCCCACCATAAAAGAGCATTGGTCTCTACTCTTACTGTGACTGTGGGCCACACAGCACAAAAATGGCTCTTAAAAATATAAATTGTCTCACATGATTGCTACTTCAAGTGACCGATCCCTGCAGAAGAGAGGTCTGATGGTCCCTACCATTGCCCAGTCATGACAATGCCAAAGTGTACCTTTCCCTCAGCTCATCTTGCCACAAGTAGGAACGGACTTGTTCATTGATGCTTTGGGCTTTACACTTTTTCCTACGCAGAAAGGGATCATTGCTGAAACCAGCTACTTTCTGCCTCTGGGCAATGGATAGTGTGATAATATGGTGCAGTTGTGGCTGACATTTGCAGATCCTATCCCCACCCCTAACTCTGATGTCAAGGGACCGATCCCTGCTGTAAAAGAGCATGTACAACAGAAAGAAGCTTTACCAATCTTTATCTTCTTTGTAGCTGTATAAATGCTGTAGCATTCAGCAATATGCTGTGCTCATGCAGGTTCCAAACTCTTCAAGCCCTAAACACAGTTATAAGTCAGGGAACCAATCTGTGTTGTAAAAGGGCTTGAAGAGAATTTCCCCTTCTCAACACAAATCCTCTCACTATGTCTGCAGGCCTTGCATATTACAAGAAGCAGTTCTGCTTCTGACATTTTATATTCTGCAAGCTATAACTATAATCCCAACACAAACCCTAATGTTATTCACAGGCACAAGTTGACCCTCCTCCCTGAAGAAGCATGTAATTTTACCTATGCTAACACCATCTGTCTTCATATCGTTGAAGACCCTATGGCAGGGGTGTTGAACTCATTTTCACCAGAGGCCACATCAGCCTTGTGGTTGCCTTCAAAGGGCCAAATGTAATTTTAGGGCTGTATGAATGTAGGAGTAGTTACATTTATATAGGCTTAAAATTACATTTGGCCCTTTAAAGGCAACCATGAGGCTGATGTGCTCCTGGCAAAACTGAGTTTGACACCTCCACCCTACAGTGATGTATGTCTCATTAAAGTGAACTACAAAAGCCAAGTACACCCCATCCTCTGCACCTGCTGATAGTCAAGGGTTCATTCCCTACTGGAAAAGAGAACCTGGTCACAGCATCATCAGTCCTTTTCCTAGTGTTTTACACCCTCAAGAATAGACTGCCCTCTAGAAAGTGTTGCTGCCCTTACTCCAAGTCCAATTGCAACTGTATCCCTAGCTGCATCTAAAGGACCACAATAAAAAAATAAAAGAAGGAATTTGTCCCTGATACCAACTTTCTGGCTGATTCTGGGGGCTCTGTAGAATCCAGAAGGAAACTGAGCATTAGGACATATCTGTACAATAAACCCAAATCCTCCCACCAGCCCTTCTTAGACCCTAGGAGCTAATAACCACAGTAAAGAGAATGTGACACCTACAACCATCATCCTTGCTAAAGTTGTGGGTCCTGATACGCTCCGCAGTGAACTAACCTCTTAAAGCTGTTGCTAGATATATTGTCTTTGTGGATGGCATCAGGCAGAGAACCTGAGGCAAAGAGGTTTGGAGTGGCTAATTCCTGACCACTCAAGCCTGGTGAGCTCTGAACTGACCACAACCTCCCTGCATAGCGGATGAAACATTAAAAACACACCTGCTCACACATGTTTACATTCACATGCATATGCATGGTATTTTCTCTGTTCAAAATACATACACTATTGACATGGCTTTTCTTCCAGCCTTCAGAGAAGGACTTTTTGTAACAGGAAGGGTATGTCATTCCCTGTTCTTAAGAAGAAATGTTTAGAGAGCAAGGTCTTCTGAGATGGAGTTGAAGCTGTGTCGCCTTTGGAGGCAGCCAGGTTTCTGGCCTTCCAAGTACCCTCTCTTTGCAGACCGGGAAAGACACTGTTCTCTCATGGTGCCTGAGTTTCCTCTTGGATGCTCACTCCCAAAGGGAGCCAACATGCATACAGGATATGTAATCAGTGGAGCCAGGCAAAACAAGGAGTGACCAGATTTGCCAAAGTCGACACATTAGGCAGCCACTGCCCTAATTACCCACTGGGTTGCTCAGTTTAGGCGATGTGACAGTTTCCCAGTGATAGCAATTATCTCTCAGGATTGCAATTCACTTTTAGTGGGTTTATCAAGGCCTCCTAGATAAAATATGCACCGGCACATCTTGTCTATCTTCCACAACCAAGCTTCTCCTATCAACAGGTCAGTAGACATCCTGGTGTAATTGGCAGCATTGGAAATGTTTTTCATCCTTGCTGCAGCAATGCGATGGTGGAGAACTCACTTGCAAGAGTCCTTTAGACTTGTTCTTGGGACCGAACAACAGAGGACTAAGGCATAGCCTTTGGAAAAACAAAACAAAACACCAGAAAAACCCAAAACCAACAGAGATTCGTACAGACAAGATTATGAATGCTGTATGGGTTTTTTTTATTGTGTCTTATTCTTGAAGCTCTCTTCAGTATTTTCTGTAAGAAAACACTGTTATTTATTTTAGTAGTATTACAGTAGCATTCAGCTAATGATTTTTATGAAATGGCTACAGAGATATCTATTTGCCTGTGTATGTGAAAAAGAAACATGCCTTTTATATAAAACATCCTGTCCATGGCTGTATCCAGTTAGTATTGGAAGACTGTTTATAGACTCAGTTGTACTTTGTTGATGCTAAAATTGATTTCTTGGCTGAGTTATTTTGCAATAGGATAAACCCACTAATTGTGTGCCTAAATAAAATTGAATTTTAACAAATTGAATGACTTTTATTTTACCTCGGATGATAATTTATTGACACAAATAGAACTTCTTAATTAAATTTGGCATAGCCAGGTCCACTGAGGACACATTAAACCCCTTTGCCATGTGATTTTAATGCTTTTTAAAAATTTTAAACTGTCCTGATATTCCTGGATTAAATTGTGTTTATTACAGTTGTACAGTCAGTCAATTATTTTCACTATGCAGTTCTTAAGGATCCCACATGGATTTAGCATAGATCTTCTGTGAAGAAGGACTATTAATTTATAATTTCTCATTAAATACATCAGAGATTGAAATCCATTGTTCCTATTCTGGAAATAGCTATCCTAATTCAGGAGTACCCAACCTGCAATCTGTAAAAATGGAAGAAAAGTGAAGAAGACGGAATTGCATTTATCACTGCCTCTGAGTTCAGATCTCAATAGAGCTGGGAAAGTTTAGTAGGAAGAAAAATAGCTGTAGAATCATCAGTGCTCTTAGGAAAGCTGAAGACTCAGGGCTTCACCTATACCTCTACAGAGATCACCTCACCTAGAGAAGAAGCCAAGGAGGTGGTCCTGTTCTCTGCTGCAGGCAGAGCAGAGTGATAATCCTCGTAAAGTGGGGCCCTGGATCCATCCAGGACACCAGAGTTGGTCCTTGTGATCTTTTGCTTTTTGGAGTATGATGGAAGCTTGAACCAGAAAGTAAATGTCCAAAAATTTCCACTAAAGCTTGAACCAGAAGTAAACGTCCGTCGGCCTGTTACTATATCAAAGAACAGAGTTGATATCACTGATGGTCTGCTCTGCAGAACAAACCTCAAGAGGTCTCTACCAGTACCTCAGATCCCCAGCAGTGACTGCTGCCAACCTTGCACCCCCTTGGAGTGCTGTCAGTGCCACCAGCCAAGCAGGTAAAGAGCTAAAAGCTCTTCTAATGAAAGATCAGCACATGTCTTCTTGATAACTAACAGGCCTGCCAAAACAAGGAGGGGAAAAAGAGCTTTTAAAATTGAATCCTTCATTTCATACTTGAGACAAGAAGACAGGCTTTAAATTCCAATTTTGTTATTGTGCTTCACTCAAGATGATGACAGATTTTTCTTGATTCCAATATCCACATTGTGTTTAGATCTTATGTTTTCATATTATACAAGTACACATTGGTACTACACTCAGATCTTTACATTTAGAATAATTCAGAATAAATACACAGAGAAAGGCTGCAACCATGAAACAAAGATACATGCAATATCAGAGTATGCATATCAGACTTTGCTTAAGGTTTTCCCTCTTCCTAATTTTGCAAATATATTGCTAAATGTTTCCAAGCAATGAAATACCTGATTTTGCCTCTGCTGTGGGAATGGCCTCTTTGGTTTAAGGGGAATATTGTCCATGCAGGCTAGAAGGTTTGAAAACCTTCTCTGGGTTAAATAAAATGGCAGGACTTTGGACTATATCAAAACAGCACAGGTTTATTCACAGGTAAATACCTCGGGGTGCTTGGGAGTCACTGGTTACTGCCATCTCCCACTGGTAGCATCCTCTCTTACTTCCTCCCAGTTTATGACTCCATTTTGAGGTCTGATACTTTTTGTGCTGTTCACCACCTTTCCTTTAGTACTACAGCAGGCAGAAACCATCAAGCAGCTCAAAACAACTTCCTCAGGTTTTCAGAATAAAGCTATTAACCAAGGAAAACCACAAGTTCTTCCCTCTCTTACCCATCTGGTGCCTGCTCTGCAGGGGTGAAAACTGTCAGTTCATAATAGGTTGACAAGGTACTGAGAAGGTGGCCTTTGTTATGAGGGAGGAATTCACATTTGTATGACTTCAAGAATTTTTTCTTCCTTTAGTTTCTACTGTATTCTGAAATCGGCTATGTACCTGCCTTTGGCAAGACAGATGAGGAAGGAGGAGGCAGGGGTGAGGAATGAAACCATAAACAAGCCAGTCCAAGACAGCCCCTTGTTGTGAGCTTTCCTACTTCGACACACGCTCATATTTTTTAGAGTACAACACATTGAAGTTGATTGTTTTGGCTGTTCCTGCTCCTGGTTCTTGGCTCCTGTCCTGGCTTCCGGAGCACAAGGGAAGAGTCCACCCCCTGCCAGTCTCAGAGGCACAGTGCAGGGAAGCTCACCAGCATCATCTGCCCTCCAAAAAGCTACTCCTCTGCCAGGCACTGGGAGGGAATTGGGTCTCAGGTGAGGCGGCAGGCCTGGCAGCTCCTGCTGGGGGTTTCAAGGGCACAAAATGGATATGGAAAGACAAAGCTGATGCTTAATCTCTTATTTGAACAAAACAAAACAAACAAACCAAACCAAAACAACAAACAAATGAACAAACAAAACAACCCCAAACCACAATTAAAGAACTTTAATATAAAAGGGAAAGGAGAGGAGAGGAGAGGAGAGGAGAGGAGAGGAGAGGAGAGGAGAGGAGAGGAGAGGAGAGGAGAGGAGAGGAGAGGAGAGGAGAGGAGAGGAGAGGAGAGGAGAGGAGAGGAGAGGAGAGGAGAGGAGAGGAGAGGAGAGGAGAGGAGAGGAGAGGAGAGGAGGGGAGGGGAGGGGAGGGGAGGGGAGGGGAGGGGAGGGGAGGGGAGGGGAGGGGAGGGGAGGGGAGGGGAGGGGAGGGGAGGGGAGGGGAGGGGAGGGGAGGGGAGGGGAGGGGAGGGGAGGGGAGGGGAGGGGAGGGGAGGGGAGGGGAGGGGAGGGGAGGGGAGGGGAGGGTCCAAACACATTATTTCCCAAACAAATATAATATAAAGTTCTGGACATTTTCTGAAGATATCTCAGCTATAATACCTAGATATTTTTAATTGTCTGCTGGAGCTCATTGTGCAAATAGTGGCTGTTTCCAGCTTGTTGGCCTTTTCTTCTCTCTCTTTCAGATCTGTCTGCTCACCTGATTCTCTCTGTGGCCTGTTAACTCTGAAACTTACTGTTGTCATTTCAGATCCAACTAGATGCTGTGTCCTGTGTGGGACCCTGCACTTTGAGAAGAGCAAAGACTGACTGAAGAAGGTCCAGGAGCCTGCAATGAGATATGTGTTCTGAAAAAACGTTGAACTAACTGCAATGGAGGGGACATACGATAAATACCTTCAGGAATGTAAAAGGGTGCTATGAGGGGAAGGAAATACAATCACAGAACCACAAAATTGTTGAGATGCATGGGGAACTATGGAGATCACCTGATCCAAACCCTTGTAATGAGTACAGTCAGCTAAAACAGGTTGCTCAGGGCCATGTCCTGTTGGGTTTTGAATATCTCAAAGGATGGAGACACCACAACCTCTCTGGGAAACCTATGCCAGTGTTCAATCTCCCTTAGAAAGTTTTTGTTCTTATGTTTAAATGGAATTGTCTGTATTTCAGTTTGTTCTCATTTCTTTTTGTCCTGTCACTGGGTGTGACTGAGAAGAGTCTGGCTCTGTCTTCTTCACACCTTCCCATCAGGTATTTATACACATGGAGAAGATTCCTCTGAGCTTTCCCTTCTCCGGGTTGAATGGACCCATCTCTCTCAGCCTGTCCTCATTTGTCAGATGCTCCCATTCCTTAATCATCTCTGTGGCCCATCACTGGACTTGCTCCTGGATGCTCACATTTCTCTTTTACTGAAAAGCCCATCCCTGGATGGAGGACTGCAAATATATCTCACCAGGGCTGAGGAGAGGTAAAGGATTGCCTCCCGCAACCTACTGGCAATGCTTTTCCTAATGCAGAACACATAGCTTTTGACTTTCTTTTCTACCACATTTCTGGCTGAAAGTCAACTTGGTGCCCACCAGGACCCCTATGTCTTTTTCTACAGAGTTGTTTTCCATCCAGTTGGCCCCCAGCCTCAACTGGGGCATGGGGTTATTACTTCCTAGGGGCAGGATTTTACTCCTCCTTTTGTTGAACTTCATGTGATTCCTGTCAACCAATTTCTCCAGCCTGTTGAAATCACTCTGGATGACAGCAAGACTTTCTGGTGTACCAGCCACTTCTTGGAGTTTTGTGTCATCTGCAGGCTTGCTGAGGGCACACTCCATCCCAGTACTGAGGTGATTAATGAAGATGTTAAGCAGTCTGGGGCTCACCACTGGTGACTGGCCTCCAGTTGTACTTCATGCTGCTTATTGCAATTCTTTGAGCCTTGCAGTTCAGCCAGTTTTCTGTTCACTGTCCACTTCTCTAGCCTGTACTTTATCACTTCTTCATCATGTAATCTATTCGTCAGCTCTGTAGTGGATGGAATGAAAAGTCATAGCCATAAATTGCAACAGGGGAGATTAATATCAGACAAAAGAAAAAAAACTTTCCAATGTCAATGATGGTGAAGTACTGGGACATGTTCTGTGACGAGGCAGTAGATGGAATAGATGATCCATTAAGGTCATCTTCAGACTTTGATCCTTAATGATATTTTCAGAAACATCAATTTTGTGTATTTATCCCTCAGAATGAGCTAAAGTGGGACTTGATTAAGTGAATGCTCCCAGTGACTGCTCAGGAAAGGGGTGAGGAGTAAAAGTGGAAAGACATTTCCTGTTTAGTGCTGATGCACACCCTGAGCTGGGAACTACCTCAGCCCACCCTAACATCACTCAAGTGTCTGGAGCTCAGGCTGAGATCACTTGCTCTACAGGAGAATTTTTTTTTATGCGGACATGAAATATTCCCGTATGCTTTAAGCATGTTGATTAGCTAGAAGTGCATTTCAGCATATCAACCATAGTTGTTTATTTGCTAGATTAAGTATAATCAACATGAATTTAAGAAAGATGAAGACAGAAATAGCCATTATGTCTTGTCCTCCTGCAGAGAGGGATAGAGGCTGGGTCTTGGGAGCAAAACCCCTTTCTTTTTTCCTCACATGGAAGTGGAAGTGCTTGTGTTTCTGACCCAGATGGAGCTGTCAGCACCAGGAGAAGCTGGAGGGTGCAGATTGCCGTGCAGTCCTGCAGGTGAGGGATGTACTGCTGGTGCCTATAAAGAGAAAATCTCTCTCTCTAGGACCACTGCTGCAGTTGATAAGGTGGATATAAACAAACCCAGACCACAGGGGTGCAGTGAGGAAGACAAACGTCTTTACTCAAGTGGAAGTCCAGCTGGCTTCAGTCTACACCTTTATGCCCGTTATGTACTTTCTTCGCATGCTTTCAAGACAGGGGTCCCTTCTTAATGCACTTCCCAGACTGTGAATACGGTGTGGTTTCTGCACCAGCCTACTGGAAGATGGCTTCACACAGTTGCTTATTTTGCAATAGATTCCCTTGAGCTTGTAGGAGAAATGATGCATGTTTTGCACAACTCACCTGAGCTCACCCTCTTCTTCCTTTAAGCCTTTGTTCAGGTTCAGGAATGAGATAAGCAAAGGAAGTGCAGAACTGCCTTCTGTCTCTGATTCCTCTCTGAGGTAAATGGGTATCTAGGTAGTCTCTGATCAGGCAAATAGGTTGTGAAAAGAGGCAGGAAGAAACACTGCCCAATTACAAAAAAAAAAAAAAAAACAAACCAAACAACATAGACAGAAACAGCATTCAGTTTATCCTGCAATTTCTTCTTAGAAGTGAAAACACAGAGTTAGGTGTGCTGGTTTGGAGGCACAGTGGTAAGGTGGTGGTGCAGGAGCAAATGGCACAGGCTGAGATTTTCTCCTTAGCTGCAACTCAGAGTTTTGGTGCAAGCTGGGACTTGCATGTTCAGGGCTTTGGTTATGCATGTGAGAGAAAAGGATGGCAGTCTCCATTAACGGAGTCTGAATCAGAAGTGATTCATAGCTTGTGAGGTACTCAGATACTTCATGAGTGCCATAAAATGACTTGAAAAGAAATAAAAGTGAAATATGAGTCTGGATGAAAGGGAAAGGACAATGTAGTGATCCACCCATTTTTAAGGCCAAAAGAGACCATTATGGCAATTCAGTCACACTTCTTCCATAGCACAGACCTCAGGACTTCACTAAACTAGTTCCTGCTTCACAGCAAGAAATCTAATCAAACGAGAGCACATGTTTCAAGAGAAACTGCCCAACTTGATCTTGGAGAATGTAATGGGAGAAACTGCCACTGCCCTTGGTAAGTTCTTCCTTCTCTATTAAATATACATTTCTTGTTCTTATTTCTTTTGGTTTGGCTTCTGACATCTGACTTATTTCATGCTAGTATGCTAGCTAGAGAGACACTCTGTTATCTTAACTCTATTCTGTGGGCATGGGACTTTGAGCATCACTAAAGGCACTGCATAGATTTTTCATTTATTAAGCTAACTCCACTGAGCCCTAAAGCCATGGGCGAACCAGGAGACCCAGGAGCATTCTCTAACTCTCGATTCTGGGTGAATGCCTGGGCTGTGACCTGATTTCACATAGAGATGCACACATCTTTCCCCTGCCACCGTTCTCTGCTCCTGTACCAGAAAATCGCAGGTGAACTGACTGGACAGAAAGCCCTTTCATCTGTCTCCCCAAGGGGGTGGGAAGGGACTGAGGACCCTATGATATACTGCAGGGTGTATGCCTGAAGTGTGCTAGGTGGATGCACAGAATATTTCACCCTGACCCACAGTCATTAACATGTGAATGTTTTTTTCAGGCTCATCACTGAGCCCTCTCTAGGATTCCAGCCTCCATCTCCAGATGCACAGTTCTAGGGCTGGTCCTGCTGGTGCTGAATAGTGGTAATGAAACTTCCTGAGGTAAAATGACAGGCAAATGTTCTGCAGCTTTCTCTCCAGATTTGATTTTTATTTCATTTGAATGGTTTTGTGCCTAATTGCTTGCCTATAGTGAAAACTTAATGTGTTGATTTTCCAAGGACTACAGAGCAGCACTTGGAGAACAATCAGTCAGATGTTTTGTCACATCCCAGGCAGCCCTAGCAGCATTTGCCTGAAATGAAATGTAACATCTCTACACTGCAGGCAATATTTTTGCTGATAATGTTTCTGCATATCTTGCTAAATAAAAATAGAACCCTCCTTTTTTGGTTTAGACATCAGTTAAAAGCAAAACCAAAACTCTTCTTGCATTAAGATGACACAGTACCAAACTGGATGGTGAAGTTGTCCTCCACATTTGACTGTGGTCACATCAGGTCCCAGACTTGATCCTGAGCCATCTGCTAATTGCTGCGGTTTTGCAATCATATATCCCGAAGCTAATTTAGCTTCGAAGAAGATGTTGGAACATGGATACATCCTTAGAAATCACATAGCATCTCCGTTAATGGGCACTGCAGATTGCTGAGCTGCACCAGCCTGTTCTGCTACAGGATAAATTCGGATAGTGTCCTGTCTTTTAAAGGCTTCTTACACCCTGGAGTGTTGAGTAGCTTTGGAGGATGCTGCAAGCTAAGGAAAACCCTGAGACCATGTGTTCTTAATACCAGACTCAAGGGCTGTAGAGACACTGAACCTGCTGTCACGATGGGCAAGGCCCCCAGAGCACCCACGAATCCCACATCAGAACATGTCAGTAATTTGCCTGCCAGCACATGGGAACTGCTTCATCAGGCAGTTATGGGGCACATGGTGTGTGAGGTGCAGAGCAGGCTGTGCTTTGGTGAGCTCTGGAGGATCCTCTGCCTGGCAGCTGCCAAAACCACAGCACTGCTCTGAACCCCAAACCACTGTCAGGCACACTTAGAAAAGGGAGAGACTAAATGCAGAGCATGTTCAGACCAAAGCAGGATATTCAGATTACTGAAAGCCTGCATGTGTCCCTTTGAATGCAGTGGTAACAGTACAAAGCATTCTTGGTGCTTCTGTACCAGCCTCCTTGGGGGCCTTTGTCCTAGACACGGGTCTGTCACGGTTATTAGAAATATCAGACTAAATAAAACATGATGGAAAGATAGGCACTGATGTGTCATCATCTTCTGCTGTTATAACCAGTACTCTTATGATCTCCATTACTCTGATGCCCCATTTGACTCCGTCTTTTAAGGTATTTGTCCTCACAACACCCTGGTTGAGGTAAGGGAAATGCTGCAGATGGGCACAGACAGCATGTTTGTATTAATAATAGCAACAAACATTTTCAAAGCTGTCTGGTGCCCCCAAGGCCAGAAGCACCAAGTGAGCTGTGATGACTAAGAAGGTCAACCCTGAATGGGACCACAAGTTAGCAGGCACAGACTGGGCATGAACCGTGTTCCATGGGGCAGGCCACTTGCCTCTTGCATAGCCCCAATCCCCTCTCCCCTGTCCCATCCGTGAGGCACCATGACGTGATCGGGCTCTGAAACTAGGTTCTGCAGGCTTCACTCCCAGATTAGCAGTTTCTGGTTAAGTAGATTCTCCATCTGCCTTTGCTATCTCTCCAGGCCCAGGGCAAAGCGGGCAGCCACCTCCTTTGGGTTGGACCCAGCAGAGGCACAGCTGGCCACATAGATCCATCCCCTCCCAGCAGAGAAGAAAGATGTCACCTCTGTAGACTAGCATTCTCTTACTCATTCTGGTCAGGTACAAGTAGTGTGGGATCAGCAGGTAGGTTGGGTTGAGTGAGGTGGGGCAGTTGTAGGCTGTTGGACAAACTGCCCTCTCACAACTGTGGTGCATCCTCACACAGCACACCTTCTACAAGGCCCTGGGTTTTCTACCTTTTTCCCCAGCACCACTTAACTAGTCTCAGGATGAGGTTGGAATGGAGTCAGGCTGTCTTTCCTGGAGCAGGTCGCTGTGCTCTTGCTTTTTTGCAGCCCGTACTGTACAGACAGGTTACATAGTGCTTGCTGCTGCTATCAGCACCCACCCAGCAAGCAGAGGACACTTTCAGAGGAGCACATGTTGCTCTGTGAAAGGCTCCTGCCTGACCACACTGAAGAGTACTGAGCTGCTCTTCTCTTTACTGGCTACGCATGTCGGTAGGTTATCGCTCAAAGCATAAAGTATATCTTCTTTGGATGGCTTTAAACATCATGCATTAGTAGAAGCCTGATGTCCCAGGTGTTGCAACAAAGAAACCTGACACATTCACATGCAGAAACATGTACTAGCAGGGTCCACAGCCAATGGGATACATCAGTTCTCATTGTGAAAGTTACTTTTTGGGGAAAATAAAGAGAGGGGAAAGGGAAAGGGAAAGGGAAAGGGAAAGGGAAAGGGAAAGGGAAAGGGAAAGGGAAAGGGAGAGGGAGAGGGAGAGGGAGAGGGAGAGGGAGAGGGAGAGGGAAAGGGAGAGGGAGAGGGAGAGGGAGAGGGAGAGGGAGAGGGAGAGGGAGAGGGAAAGGGAAAGGGAAAGGGAAAGGGAAAGGGAAAGGGAAAGGGAAAGGGAAAGGGAAAGGGAAAGGGGAATGGTAAACTCTCTCTGATGTCTAGTCAGGAAAAGAGATCCCATTTACTTAATGTACATGCTCAGCACGGATGGGAGGTTGTTCCCAAACTGATGACACTGATTTGTTGGGCAGATGTGGTCCTAGGCTACTGCTGTTTTGTTTAATGCATTGGTGTGGAAGACCATCAGTTGAGGAAATGGTGGGCTTTGTCCAGTGTCCTCTGCATCCACACCCATGATATAGAGGATTCTCATTCCTTACAAGGGGTACTTGAACCTGGATGGGCAGGATCTCTGGTCTTGGTCCAGGTTTGCCAGGGGGCATGGTGGCAGGCCCTCTCTTGCAGAACCAGAACAGTTTAGCATCAGATTCCTAGTGAATAGGTGGGTCTAGTTGGACATTTACATGAAAGACATGTGTCCTGGTTTTGTTAAAAACAAGTTTCTCTTTTAGTGAATTTGCCTGTCAGCTAAAGCCTTCATATTAGCTGCATTTTCTTGGAGAACTCGACACATGTTTGGTTAAACCTAGCAATGGAATGCAAACTTATTGATAAGCACGGTTGGACATCTCGCGAGAGGGGCAACGAGAAACTGGTGATCGAGAGACTGACCAACGGTGTATAACATTCCATTCACGTGAATACTTCATATAAAAGTGGGAGATCACGAGGATCTCGTCCCTTTTTTTTCCCTTTTTCCTTCCCTTCTGCTTATGGCCAACATTAGGAGAGGACCTTGCTGGTCGTTCCTGCGAACTGAGGCCTAGTGAGAGACTGAATCCAGCTCCGGTTGGCTACAGAGTCTAATCCAGGACTTTGGGTGCTGGCTCTGCAGTTGCTGAGACTTACAAGATTGGTTTTGTATATTTTGTATTATTTTCTCTATTCTTATTAGTAGCATTAGTAAAACATCTTTAACTTTTCCAGCTCTCTTCTCTCTGTCCTTCTTTCCCTCCTGATCGCCGGTCCTGAGTGGGAAGGGGGGAGAGGGAGGGGCAAAAGGGAGAAGTGGGGGGGGAGGAGGTTAACAATACATCTGCCAGGGTTTGATTGTCACCCCACAATCTTAACCCTCGACAACATGTTTAGCTGGGTTATTTTGTCCTTACACTGTGCCGTAGCAGAAGCCTCACCTCCGTTTCCCTCAATCTAAAAAGCAGGTGGTGACAGACTCCACCACTCTTGCTCAACTCAGTCGCTCTTAGGTTGTAATAAGAATAGCCATGTTGATTGCTCCCATGATCCTGTGATGATCAAGTACAGTTGTCCCATCTAATTAAAAAAAAATGGCAAAAAGCAGCTCCTACGAGTGAGGTTTTTTTTAACAGAATGATGCTGAGTTCAGAGTGATTCAAGGACTAGTGTGAGAGCAAGAGTGTTGCATAAGGAGAAATTCTGCTGGAGGGCAGTGCAGGAGGGCATATCAAAGTGTCACACTCTGTATCACTTCCTACATTACCTGGACCATGAGACAGTCAGACAGTGCTCAGGAATTGCTTGATTGAGTGCTACCTGGCACAAACCAAGAGCATGATGGATGTAATTCAACCGTAGAGGAAAATGTGTTCCAGATCCTAGGCACATGCCCTCACCTCATTTAGGTTCCTTGGGTAGAGGTATACCAAGAAAAGTTATGTCTCATTTTCCTGCAGATATTGCTCTCTCCCACTGATCTCAGATTCATCCAGACACACTAGGTAAGTACACAAATATTTTTGTAGACCTTGCCCCAACCATGTGGCCCACCATTGAATGGGAACTCTGTGAGAAAAGAAGCAGCTTAGCCTGTGTCAGCCTGGCTGCTGTACTCATGCTGCTCATATGAGTAAAGTGAGGTACCAGAAACCAGCAAGGTGGGACCTACACTCATAGTGCAGTCTCCTCAGGGCAGTGGTCTGTTTTTTCTTAATTTGTCTGCAAAGCACATAGCCTTGGCCTTGTGTAAATAATGCATAACATGCACAGTTATATTTTCTACAAATCCCTGCCTGCACAGATGGCTTCAATGGGAAAATGTCATTGCTGATCATTAAAAGACAACAAAGTCTTCAATTACCAAAATAAATAAGGGGTATATTGTTGGCTCTTACAGTAAGTAGGATCCTCCATGGTTTATTTTTTTCCCATGTATGCACCTTCATCAAATTGATTTGATAAAATCCGGTTCCAGACATCACCTTATTTCAAGTTCAGTTACCTAGGAAACCACAGTGTACTGCTGGGACGAGCTGCCTGCTCCTGCTCTGGTTGGAGATATTACACACATCAGCTCTTCCTTCAGGAAGAGCAGAAGGCTGCTGATGCTGTTGTCTCGCCTTTTTATGCAGATACAGGCTGTGCAGGCATGCAAAAAGAGACACACATTTACAAATGCCCGTGGGAGGGAGACACACACACTATCCACATCTACGTCTGTGTATTAAAAATCGCTCATTTAACTACAGGACTACATGTAGATGTTGTACCTATCTATAGCATATGAATATATATATGTACACACTAGGCACATGTACACATATGCCTACGCAGAGTAGCTGGTGTGCACGTGCGTGCTCGTACACGTAGGTGCTTCTTATGAAATGACTAAAGTTATCAGGGCTTTCACAAAATGGTAATTTTATCTTAGGATCTGAGGTAACATGTTTGGTTTGGTTTGGTTTGGTTTGGTTTGGTTTGGTTTGAATTTTTTTTGGAGGACTAATTTGTGGAAGGTGAATTTATCTACTTTGGGACAACAAGACCTTTGCACTCTCTGCTCTGCATTTTCTGAAAAATTAGGCCTTTGAAGAACAGCTTTAGCACATCACAGTCGTTCTTGCAAAATGGTTGAATGGCAAAAAGCCCAAGCCCCACAGTTATTTTCTGAAGTGCTTGATTTTACCAGATTACTGTAGTGTGTCAACAGCAGTGGTGTGTGTCTCATGTGTGAGATATTCAGCTGCACAGTGGACTAGGGACACGGGAAGCTCAGGTGCTGGGCTGAAGGTGGGAGGTATGAACAGCTGGGTAAGGGAATCCTGTTTCCTTCCTTGCACCCAGGAGCTACACCTCACCATGGAGATGCAAAGACATACATGGTCAACTCATCTGCTCTTGTTTAGCATAGGTAACATTGACTGGAGCGGTTCTTTTTTGGTAGGCAGCCCTGTCAAAAAGAAACCTCCCTTTCCCCATGCTGTCATTCAGCAGTTTTTCAGAGATAGCGAATGGTTTTAATGTTTTCTTTTACAGGAATGTGGATCTCAATGTGCGTCTCTCAAATGGAAAAATAAAATCTGCTGTGCATATCTCTCTGGTTACTTTGCTCTGTGCCATAACTTATGTAGCCATCTGAATGTATTGGCAGTCCTTTAACCTGTCTTTCACCAACTACAAATATTGTGGCTGCTCTGGCAGAAAGGAAAAATGTCTTGAGGAGGTGGAAATGGTCTGAGAGACTGCCCTGCAGTGCTATAGTAGGAGATCCATCATCTGAGGCACAAAGTCTATCCTGATGGATTTTGAAGCACAACACTCATCTTACATTATTTGTAGAAGATCACCAGTACCTGTTCCTTTTGCTATCCTGTATGGGAACCCAGTGAGTAACAAGGATAACAAATCCACAAAGAAGAACAGGAAGTAAAATCCTTCTGCCCCTCTCCCTCATCTCCATAACCTGCATCTTTGGGGTAAGAAGCAGCAGAATAACTTCAGTATACAGGCTAGTGCAGTGACCTACAAACACCTACCCACAGGGAGCAGGGCTGTTCTAGCTGCCTAAGCATAGCTGTTTTGGCTGACCTGTATCCATCACTATCCTCTTTGGTAGCATATTCCTGCAGGTGACTTCTGGCACTGACTGCTCCACAGCTACTGCCTTGCCAGGTACCCAAAAGTGCCAACATTTGTCTCACCAGACCCTGAAACTTTGATGATTCATCAGAAGGGAGTCACTGAAACATGATCGTCCTGAATCAATGACCTAGCAGCCTGCAAAGCTCTGGGCATGATACTACAAAGGTCATCTACAGGCTCTGCTGCCTCCATGGGATGGCTTGCATTTGGTGAAAGTTGGAGGCATCCCTTCCCATCCATGCAGCTTTCCAGGCCTGTCCCATGGTGTACCAGATGAACAGCTGCTTTTCCACTTGAATTTAGGGTAAGCTGGGTGCTAGGTGCAGCTCTGAACTGCTGGATGGAGAGTGTGTGGCTGCAGGTGCGTGTTGGACTTGCGGTGCACACACACTGACACACATGAGACGAGTGACCTAATGAGGAAGGGAAGGGAAGGGAAGGGAAGGGAAGGGAAGGGAAGGGAAGGGAAGGGAAGGGAAGGGAAGGGAAGGGAAGGGAAGGGAAGGGAAGGGAAGGGAAGGGAAGGGAAGGGAAGGGAAGGGAAGGGAAGGGAAGGGAAGGGAAGGGAAGGGAAAGGCTACATGTCAGAGTTCATCTTTCAGTAGATCCATTTCCTAGGTAGCTTCAGGTTTAAAAATGTGGTTTGAATTTCTTCTACTTTTGAGGGCAGAGTTAGGCCCCAGTCTGGGGAACATCTTCTGTTTGTGATAACACTTAAGCATATGCCTAAATATTCTGATCAGGAGCTTAAGAGTTGTGCAAAGGCAAGAAGTTGTGCATTTTCGCTGTGAAAAGCCTGCTCCACAAGATGCTTGGATCTGCTCATGTCTGTCAGTACAGACAAGAGTAGGCAGTATTCATACCAGGGCTATGAGTTGTATGCAACAGTTACCAGGCAGCAAGTCACTCTTAGGGCAGCTACATTTGTTCAAAATGCACACCAGAGTGATAGCACTGCAAAACTGATAAGCAACTAAATTTGTGCTGGTTATCCAACTATTATCCATGATACACTTTGCTACAAGACTCCCTATCAAAATTAAGCAGAATCACGGATTGGAAAGATAGAACTACAGTCCTCTGGGGAAGATGATCATAGTTCCCACTCCTTCACCTGTCCTAATTTTCACCTGCACTTGCTGTGGGTATCTTGTCTCCCCAAACACAGTACTGTTCTGCATCTACCCCATACATTGAAGGGGAGCTAGTGCCACGAAACTCCAGAACATTTTCAAGGGTGCTGATATTGCCCAGGAGTCTGGCTCGTGTCTGCCGGACAACAAAAGAGAAATGTATTCAGGGTTATGTCTGGCTCTTCCTCCAAGATCTACCTCTCCTTCTGATCTGTCTGGCTAGAGACTCATATCACCATCAGAGATGCTAGTAAAATCTCTTTTACAGAGACAGTGTAGCAAGCATAAAAACTGTTGAACCATGTCAAAAGTGAGTTCTAACTGTCCAGCAGCTAGAACCCAAACACTGAGATGTGCCTTGTAGAATATGTACATATAATACATATGTACAGAATGTATGTAGTACATTTCTAATATATCCATATAATCATAGAATGTCCTGAGTTGGAAAAGACCCACAAGGATCATGGAGTCCAACTCCTATCCCTGCACAGGACAACCCCACAGTTCACACCATGTGTCTGAGAGCGTTGTCCAGTCTCTTCTTGAACACTGTCAGGCTTGGGGCCGTGACACCTCCCTGGGGAGCCTGTTCCAGTGCTCCACCACCCTCTAGGGGAAGAACCTTTTCCTCATGTCCAACCCAAACCTCCCCTGGCACATCTTCCTGCCATTCCCTCGGATTCTATCGTTGGTCACCAGAGAGAAGAGATCAGTGCCTGCCCCTCCTCCTCCCCTGGTGAGGAAGCTGTAGCCCCATGAGATTTCCCCTCAGTCTCCTCATCTTCAGGCTGAACAAACCAAGTGACTTCAGCTGCTCCTCATATGGCTTCCCCTCCAAACCCTTCACCAACTGTGTATGCCTCTTCTGGACACTCTCCAGAAACTTAATATCTCTTTTATCCTGTATTGCCGAGAACGGCACACAGTGCTCCAGGTGAGGCTGCACCAGTGCAGAGCAGAGCAGGACAATCACCTCTCTTGCCTGGTTGGCAATGCTGTGCTTGATGCACCCAGGATACGGTTGCCCTCTTGGCTACCAGGGCACACTGTTGGCTCATGTTCAACTTGCCATCCACCAGAACTCACAGATCACTCTCTGCAGAGCTGTTTTCCAGCATCTCGTCCCCCATTCTGTATGTACAAGGCAGGGTTGCCATGTCCCAGGTGCAAAATCCAGCACTTCCCCGTGTTGAACTTCATGCAGTTGGTGATTGCCCAGTTTTTCAATTTGTCTAGATCCCTCTGCAAGGCCTGTCTGCCCTTGAGAGTGTCAACAGCTCCCCCCAGTTTTGTGTCATCAGCAAACTTGCTAAGCAATCAAAGTCCTGAGTCTAAGTCATTTATAAAGACATTGAAGAGCGCTGGCCCTAATATTGATCCCTGTGGAACCCCACTAGTGACCAGTTGCCAGCCCAACATAGCCCCATTTACTAGAACCCTTTGAGCTCAGCCCATCAGCCAGTTCCTCACCCACTGCACTGTGTGTTTACCCAGCTGTATGCTGGACATCTTGTCCAGGAGAATACTGTGAGAGACAGTATCAAAGGCATTACTGAAATCCAAAAAGATCACGTCAACAGGCTTCCCTTTGCATTTCTGACTGACTACAAAATGTATGCTTTCTATATACCCAAATGGCAGCAAGTATCCTGATTAGGCATTTGTCAAGTACATGCTTGCCATGTTGGAGCCCTTAGGGTTCACAAGTGGCTTGCTGACCTATTTAGTTGCTACATATCTAGATAGACAGCTAGACAGAGAGCCAGACTTTAAAGTCCAGTTCAGCGGCCGAGAAAACTTTATTTTCATCAACCTGTCAGCCACTGGCATTACCGGCATTTATTTGACATTTCTCAGTTTAATATGGAGTCCTGTAGTTCTTTGTAGTGCCCCCCTTAATTGTTGCATCTAATTTTTATAACAAACTTGACCTATGTCTATCATGCATTCTATGTATGTTTATGTGTGTATACATACACAAATACATAAAAAGATCTCTCTATATATATTTATACCTATATATGTACACTCAGGAGAGCCTCTATATATGTTTCAGACTCATAAACAGCTAATGTGGAAATGATAGACATGGGTTTTCTTTCATCCGCCGTCTCCAGGTTGAAGCAGGACGCTTTTAACAGTGCTGAATGATGCTGAGGGAGTGAGCAACAGTCTATCCAAATCAAAACCTCTGCAATGCTGCTTTCAGTTCCTGGGGCAATGATTCATGCAGCTGGGGACCTACTTTTATGAATAGATGTTCAGAGAAGGGATTTGGCTATAGCAATTATATCAGTGCCTGGGACTCTTCCCGGGAAACTTATACATGTCTCACACATTTCAACTGAGTTTATGTGTCATTCTGCATAGCAGAATCTCCAGAAAGGTTTGCTTTTCTGGTTATCTATGTGTCACTGATCTTTGATTGTTGTGTACCTGTATCCTGGAAAATATTATGTTTGCTTGCGTGCGTTTCTCATTCAAAATACTGGAAATTATGAGTAGAGAAGCTTTGGCAAGAGCCAAACTTGTGATAATTGTCTGAGCTGTAAAAGCTGCTGAGGCCTCACAGAGATAGTGGCAGCAGATGCATCTGTGCCTGTGTTACCCTGCTTTCCCAACATCCCCAAAGCTTGACTGCTTTTTTTGACAACATTACAAAAGCAATGTAGAAAGGGAAAGAAACACAGTTAGAGACAGCACAGCATTTACTTACTTGTAGAACTGACTCAAAGTATGGATGATGCCAAAAAGACAGAGTCAAAAAGACTGGCCAGAGGACTGCAACATCTAGAAATGCTTTTTTCTCTCCAGCTGATATTTTTCATGTCCTGTGCCATACAATATATCACCCTGTACATGTCCTCTGTCAGGAAACCTATGATGGAAACAGAAGAAGGCCCCAAACTGCAGCAGCTCCCCCATCCTAGATACACAGACCCATTGGCTTTACTTAGAAGAATCAAGAGCATTAAAAAAAAAGTGGAGATTTCATCCCTTCCCCTCAGCTGGGATCAGAGCTTGGCTCCTTGAGCTACTGAACATAGGATGGGCTCACAGGTTCAGACCTGTTTTCTCCATTTTAAGAACAATGGACTTCAAGTGGAACAGAAGCAGGGCAGGGACACCAGTGGAAACAGATGGAGCAGACTTGCTGTCTTCTGAGAGAAGACGAATTTTTTCTTGTTCATCCTAGTGAAGAAAAAGCTGACAACAGCTAGAATTTGTCTGCAAATACCTCAGAGAGGGAAAGAGCTTCTTTAAAAAGTCAGTTTAGCATGACAGCACATGGTTTTAAAATGTCTGGGAGTTAGTCTAGACTAGAAATGAGAAGCTTTTTCTACTATCACAGTGACGAGGTCCTCACACGGGCTTTCACCAGGTGCCGCAAAGTCAAAATAACCCAATTAGATTAAAGGTGAAGCTTGAGCAATTGATGAAAGGAAGCCTACAAAGCCATTGCCTGCAAGTACAGGACCCCGGATTGCATGATCTATGAGGTCCCTTCCATGGCTGTATTTCTAAGATGAAAACTACAGTTTAGATGCAATATGTTAATACCAAAGTTGTAGATATCTCATCTTGGGTGTTCAAAATCACTTAATTCACAAGCAAGGCTGTACTGCCTCTACCACTTTTCCCTATCAGTGCTGTGGAAAAAAATGTGTCACTGCTTTAGCCCTGCTCAAGTATTAAGATGACAGTGTGTTAGAAATACTCAGGACAAAATAAAACAATCTTCTGTTTGGTGTTCTGCCATGTGTGCTGCATATTTTATTTTCCTTCTAAGAAATAATGAATAATAGGGTATTTGGACAACACTTTATTTTGAAAATACAGTGTGTCACCACATAATTGAAGCCTGTAGTTAACATATAATATCGTTTCTAACTTTTTTACAACTTTTCTAACTTCTGAGTGCTTGAGTGTTCAGTCTTGTCATTCTTTTAACATAGAGGCATGTTTGAATGTAGTAATGCTGAGGTGGCTGCAAGAATGGTCAATTGAAACAGATTTTCATCAGTGGTGCTGTGCCACAAAGATAATAGGAAGTTTGTATAGTGGTAGGTAATAAAATCTAACAATAAAGAAAAAGGAGTTTATTTTCTAGTCAAATTATATCTGGAGTGTTTTGAGCTGTGTTTTACTAAATCCACTTGCAAGAGTTGGATAACACTAAAAGAAGATGGAATTTCGACACTGATAACGTTCTTATTCCTAAACCCAATTATTTTCAAACACGTCATCTACACTAGCTCTCAGGGAGGATTAACTACATGACAGGCTTGAACTTTTAAAAGCAAGTGAGTTTTATATTATGAAAGAGCAGGGGAAAAGGTGAGACTAATTTTTACTGTACAGAAACATGTAAAGTTTTTCAGCACACTATCATGTGAAGTCCTCTTGCCATAATTACAATGAAAATTGTTCCCCTTCTTCTTTTCTTGACTCCCTAAAAAAAAAAACTTTATGATTGGATGGTGTAGACTAATTTTTAGTGAATCATTTATCATACAAGTAGTTTATTGAAAATTAATTTCTCCCATCTAGCCCAGAAGTATTTTTATTTCAATAGCATTGCAAGCATTTAAGTATATTTGTACTTCAAACTGCATGGACCAACACTAATTGAATGCTACATTCATGTTGTCTGACTGGATGGAATTGGCAACGAGGGCTAGCTGTCTTGTCTGACTCTGTCATAGTTAACTCAAAATCCTAATTCAGCCAACATTTGTGGACATTATGTGGGCACATATTTCACTGTATTCCCCCAGAAGTATACTTCTTAGTATTTTCAGAGAATTAATCTTGTAATTCTCGCACTCCCTAAATCATCCTGGGTTAAGAGGCATGCTACTCTTGCGCTACTCCTCTGCAGAAGTGTGTTTTGTCCTCAGAACTGGGACAAAATGAATGCTGTCATTGGGTATTTGTTGGAATGCTGCCTACACTTTTCTAACTGTATGTGGCTTTACACCAAGTGTGAAATAGTTTAGACCCAAAGCAAATACTTACAGATGTGGAAAGCTGGTTGTTATTTAGGATTCAACCCGATATGGAGATTGCAACCCCAGTGAAATTTCAATGGATGTGATCTGTGTTACCAGGACATTAGTTTCCCACACAGGCCACCAAAATGACAGACCTCCAAAGTCAAGAGAATCAAAGGAGTCAGTAAAAGTACTCACCCAAGATAGACAGGAGAACATCAGGATTTCAGAGTGACCTAGGTTGGCAGAGTTTCCATTCATACCTGTTGGTGTTCACTTTCAAACAATTTGAGGCTAAGCTTTGAGACATCAGTAAACCCCTGGAAAGCCAGCAATGCCCAGACAGTAGCTTAACTGGTAGCCCACATTTCTCAGACATAGCACATAAATATTCTCCTTTGGTTGGAGATATTGGTGCAGAATCTATTTCCAGGATGGAAAAGGATATCTAGACTGAGAAAATTTAATGCTGAAAAACAAAAAAAGATTGAAAAACTGACAATCGTAAGTTTCAGGATATAATTGTCAGTAGAACAGGATGAGATCAATAGGAGAGGAAGTCTGTGTCATGCCTAAGCTGGTATTCAACCTCACCACTCTTGGCAAAACTAATATTGGGCAAGATGGGCACACACTGGCTTCAGTGCAGCATCTGGGGCTGCTTCCCCAGGGTTTGAAGGCACAGACACAGCATCCAACGGCAGCAACTTAAGGCCAATTACCAGGCATAAGATGAGCAATGGGAGTTGATCCTATGCATTCGTCCACAGCAACTGTGAGATAAATTACACTAGTTCAAATGCCACTGAAGAAAGTTTGGCTGACATATGCAAACTCATTAAGCTACTTTAATCCCAGCACTCTAGGAAAAGGTGATGATTTCAGCAGGCTGAAATAGCATGGGAAGTCCTCTCTGTATGAGATGAAAGAGACAGCACAATGTTCAGCTCCTCAGGCCAAGAAACAATAGGGAATTCTTGTCTTTCAGGTGAAAAAATGAAGTATGCAATCTTTCCTTTTCCATACCACCTCTGCTTAGCTAAAGCAATGAATAACAGCATGACACTTGAGGGACTAGGCTGGCACAGGGCACAGGGACTAGGCTGGCACACCTTCTCCTCCAGTTTCATCCCTCAAAGAAAAAGGCATTTTCAGGTAGAGGTGGCTGAAATAACTTCAGTCAAAAAAGGAACAGTTTGAAGGTGTTTTTTTTCCATTAAGAACAATCATAGAACTATGTCCTCTGTCTTCGTCAAAGAAAATTAGAAACCTCCACTAAACAGATTTTTCTTTTGTTAAAATAACATCTAGGTTGTCATGTATGTTTGTTTGTTTGTTTTCATTGATTTTTTTAAATGGGGTGGGATATCTTGCATTGAGACTCATGTTTGGTGGGTTTTTTTTGTGAGAAAATTTGGAAGAAAAAAATTATCTTGCTTGCAAAACCAGTTTTAAACTAGGTCCATCTGTAGATGTGAAGTAGGTATTAAAAATAATCAGAGAGATTTTGATCCTTCCAGCTGTCAAGCATACTGCCAACAAAGGTATTTTAGCTTTGTTCTGACTTGTAGCACACCAATAGGTCTCTTGTAGAGGTGGTCTGAATGCTGCAAGTTAAATGTGTGCTCACCAGCTACTTGGAGGCGAGCTCAGGTCTTCAGGGTTGTAGAACTGAACTGACAGTTCAGAAAATATGGTGTTTCTTCCTTGATTTATTTTTTAGTCAACAAGTCTACTGATGGCTGGTTTCATTTGATTTGACACATATGGTCATTTCAGCTGGCAATCATCCACCAAAGTACGTGTCACCTTTGGCTAATGACCTAGCCTCATCAATGATCTTGTGACATCTTTTCCACATTGTATATGACATGTGCCTGTGAACTTACTGCAATAACCCCTTCATGTTTTTAAATCCCAGGCTGCCAAACACCTGGCTCCAAAATGTCATTTCTTCTTCACAAGTATGCACCGGCTGCTGAGCACACTTCCTGTGATACTCCCTCCATCTTAGCCATAGGAGCTGGTGGAAAGGAACTTGTAAAATGCCAGGCTAGAAGATACCTACTCTCTGTTTCCATTCATCACACCATGCCAGGCCTCCTCCTGAAGTGGCCAGAGCCAGTGGCTTGTCCTTCCCTCAGCCTTCCCTAGGCCTGAGATGGAGAGATGCTGCATTGCACACTGTAGATTGGGAAGGAGAACTCTTTGCACCTATATTTTTAAGGGGTTTTGATAATAATTATTAATGGTCCCTAATAATTCTAGAACCATATCTTCTCTACATCTGTAATGACTGGGGATCTATAGTTTTGCCCTCTGAGCTGCATGATCACTTCCGAGGAGGAAATGTAGCCTTTTGTATATACTAAAACCTTAAAACCTGATCCAGAGTCCCCTGTAATCCATGGCTGCCTGGTCAGATTCAGGGTTATATGACATACAGTATGGCATTAGCTACTACAGAAGTAAATGGTGAAAAAGGTGTTTCCAAGATAAAGTCTTTCATCTCCATGTAAGACTTCCCCGTCACTGTTTGAAAAAAAAATTTGAGCCTGATCTTTCACTGGAATCCTCCTACCCAGATTCCTTTTTTTTCTGTGACAAGGCTATTTGCCCAATAAATTAAACAGTTGATAAATGCAGTGGCCATAAATCTTCTCCATCACTAATTACCTTAAAAACAAGGAAACTGCTGTTCTGCCTCCTTCATTTCATCTGATAGTTGCAGCAGCAGTAGCTGATCTGGCTAATAATCCCCATAGTCTGTCTTCAACTATGGCCAATTGCAGTGTCACAGGGAGAGACAACATGAAAATCAGGCATGTGTAGAGTAATTTTTCATATGAAAGAAATCTTAATATCAAACAATGAGAAGCTCTGGGACTTCCTAACCTGGATGATGCATACCTTTCCCTCAGTTGAGGTTGTTTTGTTGTTGTGGAGGAACGCCCTCTGGGAGCTGCTGCTGTGTGACTGCTAATGCTTGGCAGTCGTTTCTCTATGTGAACTGTGGGGAATCTTCATCACTGTGCAGCCACCTGAACCTCATTTCTGTGAGATCCCAAGGGCCTTTGCAAGGTTTGTTTGTTATTAGCCTCATTTATCTCTCTCATGACTCATTTTGAATAGAAGGAAAGTGGATCCTATTAAAAAATTCATGTGTTACTATCTAGGACACAGAGTCAAGTATGGAATAACCCGTATTTCATCATCATACTACTAAATAGCAAGAATTAACTTACTTTATACCAACTAGCTAAACATACCCAAACTAAATTTTGACCTGTGGTGGAGAGCTGACATCTGGTAGATTAAAGGTACCATTTGTGGATCCAGGATATTTTATGAAAAAGATTAGTGAGTTGTTTCTGACATCACAAATTACCTTGTTGTTCTGCTAGGGAAACATTTTGAGTTTGTGTTGTCCTCTCTGAACTGTTGACCCTACCAGTGCAGCCTAAAGCTGGTGGTCATAGATGACCTAGAAGTCCTGCCTACATTTCCATGGTGTGTATGCCTGTGTGAGATGGCATACTGGAAAAGGAACAAGATTGCATGTCCTGTCAAAGAGTATCTAAGAAATGGGGATGTGGGTTTGTTTGTGAGCAAAGTCCCTGTACCTAAAGCTATACGTGAAGAGAGGTTGTCCCAAGTGACAGTACCGAACGCATTTCTATCCTTTGCTACCCATGTCCACCTCCTTGATTGTACCGAAATACTATTTGACAGTGCTGTGATGTAAATCAAAGTAGTGACATTGCGCCTCAGAAGTTGGACATCATCAGACCAAAAGTCCTGCACTCTTACCTCAGCACAAATGAAGGGGAATGGGAATGGATGGCAGGATCTAGTAATGCATGACATTGGTGTTTTCAGCCTTGTCTGCCCACCACCAACCCACAGCCCACCATGTCCTATTTTGCAGAGGCCACTTCCACTGACTTTCTGGCATACAAGAGTGAACAGTAGCAGAGCTTTTGGGCTCATGTGCACTCAGTATTTTTTTTTTGGAAGAGATCACTGCAAAAACAAAGGTAGTTTAAAAAACACACAAAAAAATCCTGGTTTAGATTAAAAAAGCGCCTTCGACCTTTGTTGTGTCTTTTGCCATGATTCCTCACTAAAGCTTTATATGGTGTCTATGACCATGCTGCTTTATTATTTCCACTTCCCTGTTTTTTCTTTCTAGGCATTAAAACCCGCAAAGCTAAGAGGCACAGATTTTATTTACAGCTGGTTGACCTACCCTTTGCAAACAGCAAGGTCAATGATCAACTCATTTATTACAGTTTGACCTATCTTACTGAACCTACACTTTTCTCCTGAGCTCTTGTGGCAAGAGCCCTTTCATACACTAGTGCTTGGGTTTTGCTGATTGAGCACAGGTCAAGAGCCTTTCCATCACAGGACCTTCCAGGTGCACCTTGCAGACTGGCTGGTTGATTTTTAGTGGACTGATGAATGAGTTAGGGCACTGAGTCTCATTCTGAGCATGAGGACTAGAGCTCTCCATTCAAGTTTTCAGGCTACATCAGCAGTACAGTGATATTCAGAGAAGAAACATCTGCTGCAGCTCAAGACCACTTTGAGGTAGTAGGCAGAAGCCCTCAGTAACACCAGTGGAAGGGCATAAGGACATTAACTGCTTAGGAGTGTGGAGTTTGCCATGGAGAGACCCACATGGATCAGAAAATAGTCCAGATGTGAGTCAGCTCTCAGAAACCAGTCAAGACCTAAAAATGGACACTAAGTTCAAAAAAGCAAGAGAGACAAACAATTCAACTGGGCTGCCACGAGGTCCCCTGGCTCGTTTTATGAACAAAACAAGAGAGGGAATAACCCCTGCAAAATGCCAGTGATTTTGTACTGTTCACTGCACTCTGGTGCACTGAAGAGCAGCAGACCTTCGCTGTCCCACAAAACCCATGCCTTTTGTCCATCTGCACAAAATATCTCACCTCTCAAACAGTCTGCAGCCCTCACAGGAATAGCACTGGCTTCTATGTGCTGTCACTGTGGAGAAGAAAGTGGGAGAGAAACACATGATATTGCTGTCTGATATCTATAAGGATGTTAGCAATGTGGCTTATTTAGGGTGGAGAGGGCTGTGGAAGCCTGGTGCTTGGAGCCCTCCTCAAGGAGCCAAGTCACACATCTACACGCTCGGTAAGGGGCATCAGGTTTCTTTTCCCAGGAGTGACAAAGTTTCCTTTGGGGGCTTGTCCCTCACTGGACATATGAGAGACTTGGTTCAGAACTATTTATTTCTCATATGTGAGTGACTGTCTAGCTGCCCATCTTCAGTCTGACTGATGAGAGCCTGTGTAACTTGACAATCTTCCTTCTTCATTTGTAGGTCTGATGCATGGCTGCTCTCCATGAGTATTGCTGCCATAGACATGGATGCCATCAAAACAAGCAGCACTCTGCAGTGAGCAACATCCACAGGGGACAATTTATATGAGACTGAAAAGGTGTTTTTCCCAACTTGTTCTGCAAGGACAATGCAAACAGTGCATGCCTTCAAAATGCTGGTTTGGTTTCCTTTGGTTTCTTTCCTTTGTTTTTACTGATAAAGCAAAAGAACAACCATGTTTCTCTTTCCCAAAACCTCCAAGGTAAAATTCATTTCAGAACCCTTCCATGAGCTGGCTAGAGAGAAGATCCTCCCTTAGGAGTGCTCAACATATTCATTACATTGTTTTCACTCCTCTAAGATAATGAATCATGTATCCCAGGACTTGCCTGCACTTGAAAGTTAGCACTGATTAAGGTAAGGCACAAATATAAAGTGCCATTGCTGTTTCCTAAGAGCAGCTGAAGGGTTGAGTTAAGCAGAAACAATGCACTCTGAATTTGCATTAACAGCATCCACACTGGGTGCTGTTAATGCAAATTCAGAGTGCATTGTTTCTGCTTAACTGATGATTGGAAACAGCTCAACACAGAGACGTGGAGTAGGCGAATCAGCCGCACTTGCTTAAACCTCTCCCAGAGAGCTCCAGCTGCCCCTGCCAGCAGGAGGAGAGTGTTTCAGGCAAACGCTGCTGAAGCTCTTATGGGTGATTTCATTTAATACTGTACATGTTGAAATCTGTACCCTGCTTTGCAATAGCTAGGTAGTAGTTACCTTAAACCATTAATATTAGTTGAGCTATCTGCTTTGCTAAAAGATGGCTAAAAATAAAGGCTGATGTGTTTGCCTGTTGAGCAGTCAAGTAAATTAAAAGCCATTTGACAGTGTTCCAGCTGCAAATGAAAGCCCAGAGCTAGATGAGACTTGTCCCCAAGAGCCTGTGACCAGTGACAGTATTGCTGCTCGACCAAGTTGTTGTTAGGCAACAAAGCTATAGAGCAACATTTAGTGGGTTGCAAATGCTCTCTTCTTGTCTTTCACCTTTGCAAATTTTATTGAGTGATGCTGTCCTTATTCTGTAATTGTCCCTGCTCAGTAGAGGTACTTGACAAGCCGTCTGGGAGGATCTATCATTGCATAACCTCATACTTGACTGGCAAAGAAGTTCACAGCTTTTGACTTGCACCTGCCCGCTTCATGCAGGCAAGGACACCAGGCATCCCTCAGGCATCCTTCAGCAAAATACCCCTTGAGAAAAAGGAAAAACAAAAAGCTCAGAATTTGGCTTTTCTCTATATCTTTCATGCTCTTAGCCTAACCTAAAACACTTAAAAAAAAATAATAATTACTAGCCTGTTAAGGAAAAACATGAGGGAATTAGGTCTCTGGTCTCTGACTTACATGCAAGAGTGGAAAAACACCATACCCTTGACATGATTAAAGTGCCTGTGGGAACTATTCATGCTTTCAGGCCATCTCTGGCCGCTTCATTCCTTTTAGACCACCACAGGTATTAACAGAGATGACTATAGAGCCTTCCTGGTCAATGTTCAAAGAAAAGCAGGTGCTTCTGGAAGGCAATGCCAGGCTGGGCTCTGTGCTTGTGGGGGACACATGGGCTTGTCCTTCTCAGACCTGCCCCACACAGAGCTGCATCAGCTGGACATGGGTCTCTGGCTGCCCATGTGTTGGCTCCCACCTTCAGCACCTGAGAGGTGAAGGATGGCAAGTCACCCTTTCCCGAGTGCTGCAGGGTGGAAACCAACATGGATGTGGACTGCTACTGGGGACAGCTGACCAGAGATAACTGTGTGAGGGTCGCTCCTGCCCTGTGGCTCACACAATGCTCCACTGCATCTGTCACCTGGGCTCAACTTGTCCTGGGGACTGAGTATCCAGGAAAGGACACAGAAAGGGGGCTTCAGAGGCTGGTGGAACAGTTTTGGGATGCAAGGGGACAAGTGAAGGGCAAACAGGAAGAGAAACTTCTTGGGGAATAATTTGCAGTCCTGTGTCTGAAACCTGCTTGGTGAACTGCATTATCTAGCACTGCCCTGTTGGGTGATTTCATGACAGATTGAGAACCAGCCTCTCATAGAATCATAGAGTCATGGAATCATAGAATCGTAGAATGTTCTAAGTTGGAAGGGACACAAAATGATCATTGAGTCCAACTCCTGTCCCTGCATAGGACAACCCCACAGTTCACACCATGTGTCTGAGGGTGTTGTCCAGTCTCTTCTTGAACACTGTCAGGCTTGGGGCCGTGACACCTCCCTGGGGAGCCTGTTCCAGTGCTCCACCACCCTCTATGGAAATAACCTTTTCGTCATGTCCAACCTAAATCTCCCCTGGCACATCTTCCTGCCATTCCCTCGGGTTCTGTCGTTGGTCACCAGAGAGAAGAGACCAGTGCCTGCCCTTCCTCCTCCCCTGGTGAGGAAGCTGTAGCCCCATGAGGTCTCCCCTCAGTCTCGTCTTCTCCAAGCTGAACAAACCAAGTGACTTTAGCTGCTCCTCATACGGCTTCCCCTCCAAACCCTTCACCAACTTAGTAGCCCTCTTCTGGACACTCTCCATTACCTTTATGTCTTTTTATCCTGTGTTGCCCCGAACTGCACACATTGCTCCAGTTGAGGCCACACCAGTGCAGAGCAGAGTGGGACAATCACCTCCCTTGCCCGAAGCACCCAGGACACGGGTGGCCCTCTTGGCCGCCGGGGCACACTGTTGGCTCGTGTTCAACTTGCTGTCAATCAGAACCCTCAGATCCCTCTCTGCAGAGCTGCTTTCCAGCATCTCATTCCCCCCACTGTATGTGCATCCAGGGTTGTTGTATCCCAGGTGCAAAATCCGGCACTTGCCCTTGTTGACCTTCATGCAGTTGGTGATTGCCCAGTTCTCCAATATGTCCAGATCCCTCTGCAGGGCCTCTCTACCCTCAAGAGTGTCAACAGCTCTCTGCCTGCTGAAGAGTTGCGTCAGAATTTGCCTCTTGATGGAAGTGAAAAAACATTACCTAATGGAGTCTGGCTAAGTCTGTGGACAAAAAAAACCCCAAAGCCTACACTTCAGGCAGGATACGTAAATGTGTTGGGATACAGCACAAAAAACCAAAGACAAACCAAAAACAAACAAACAAAAACAAACAAAAACAAACAAAAACTCAAATGGACTATCTGTACAGTTTTCTTTACTACATGATCATTATTACTTTTTCTTTCAAAAATAAACTTTCCATCAATCCAGCCCTGAAGCAGATAAGACATGGGACTAAAAGCTACAGCTGACCCATATATGCACAACCAGTTAAGAACAAAATACTTCATTAGCGTCTTGAAGTCCATAATTCAACCTTTGCTTAAGCTTGAAGATCAGCAACCACAGCTCCAGTTGATAACACTGGTAACTGAGAGGATCTGGTACCTTTGAAAGTCAAGCCCAGTGGAACTCAGTGGACTTCCGTGAGTGCAACAAACCCAAGGAAACTTCATGATAGTTCCATTTTGCATTTGGAGTTTCACTGACCTGGAAAATAATACATGGAATATATATTCCAATTATTCCTCAGACAGCTTCCACATGGTTATCTCCATTACCAAATGCAATACTTCCAGCTGCAGTCTGTGTGGTTTTTTCTCTAAATTTGTCTTCCAGAGCTATATTTCTTCAAAGATGTAATGCGACTTGGAACTCTGCTTTTACGATCATAAAAGTTTTGGTTCACCCTATACTCTTTAACAGGCGCATCCAGACACTAAGCCCATTTTAAGAACGTGTCAGAGGAACAGAGCTAAAATCAGTTGCCAAAGCTACTGTCTGACCTTTAAATACGTACTTAAAGCTCCCTCACAGGGCTCCACAGGCCCAAGGACTTTCTTTTCTCAGTGCCAAATGCAGAGTGCATGCATGTTGATTTTGATCCTGGCTCCTCTGAGCAAGGTGCTGAGTCCACATGCTAAGGCCAAGTGTTGTATACAGACAAAATTGCAGCAAACCTCTACATATAGCCAAGCAGCTTTCCTCTTCACTGAATGTGAAATATTCAGGGTAAGCCTTTCCCTCTTGACTGTGTGGCTTCCTACATCTTGCTCTTCTGAAGCAGCTTCTGTAAGTAACCTGAGACACAAAGTTTTCCTGCCACAGTGTAAAAATACAAAAACTCCACTTTATAATCTACTTATAATCTACTCCCTTTGCTGGGAGTCTGTCAGCTCTCCAGGACATGCTACCAGGAGACACTATCCCTAGTATAGAGTTTGACATTTGGAGGTCTTGGTTGGCGAGGGCAATATAGTTCGTAAAGCTGCTGGGAAAATGTGTGCTGTAAAGGAAGAGGAGCCATGGAAGATGAGGGTGACCAGTTGAGGACATGGTGGATGTGACTGAGAGGACTTTTCTTTTGCTCAAGCCAGGAGCTCAGAAAGACCACCCACCTGTCCACATGGATTAAAAAGGTTTCTCTGACCCTGTAGGTGGTATTTTGATGTCAGCAGACAAGAAGGAAGCTGGAGCCTGTGGGAGGCTGTTCTTGTGTGGCTGGTGCATGAAGTGATACCATAACAGCTTTATTCCACTGCCCTGCTTGGCATATGGAGATTGGAGTGTTTGCTAACATTGCATGAACATGGGGAAGTTCTCAGCACTGATCAGCAGCGAAATGTTTCACAGTCAGTCCTGGCACAGGTCACACTGCCCAGCGGGGTGAGTATCTCTGCCACTGTCTCTACTACCATAACCAGCAGCAGCCAGCAGCTGGAACGTCTCTGGAGGAGGCACCCGTGTTGCACATATCTGAGCATGCCAGCTCCCTGCTTCTGCTGGCTGGACATCAGCCTGGGGATGTCAGCCCCAAGAGTGGAAAATAGTTTTTCCTTGTTGTCCCTAACTAGCATAAGGTGTCCCAAGGAACAAGTTTAGTCAGGTTTTAGCTTGAATGTCAGCAAGATCAGTCATTGGCTTCCTTGTAAGCCCCTTCTCTCTGCATAGCTGTATCTAAGGTTGGGATAACTCTGAAGCATAATGATGGTAACTTTAAATAACAATACTGCTGTTTCAGTGCTGATTGTTTTACATACATAGCAGGCTGTGTGCAGGTGCCCAGTACAACTTCATGTCTTGGGACTTCTTCCATCTCTCTAATCCCAAAGTAACATGTGCCCGCTTTCCAGTGTAAGAGCAACCTCATGTATTTGTTTGGAACTCTTTGCCCACAGTAAGACTTCAGAAAAGCTGACTGCTCCTGGTTTTATGTTGGTCAGCAAACATTTGCATAAATTCAGTGGTGGTGATGTCTGATGATCAACTAATATTATTTACTTAATTAAAAGCACATGTTCTGCGGAGAGCAAAGTATTTCCTGTAGCTGTTCATTTATCACACTGGAATTCTAGAAAGCCATGAAAGAGGGTTGGAGACGCCCTGAAGAGCTCTTGAGGTCTATGTCTAGTTCATGTCACTCCTGATATGTGCTTGGCCAACCTATTCATAGTTGCCTCTAAAACCAGAAAATTCAGGTTAGGCTTAGGAGAAAGATATCTCTGCAAGTGAAGAAAGTGCAGCACTGACAGAGGCCGAGGAGGTATGAAATCATCCTCACTGTGGATTTTTAAGTCATTAGACATGAGACATGTTTCTGATGGCTGCCTGGATGCCTGCTGCAGAAAGACTGCTTGGTATGTTGGGGTAGTGGGTGTCTTGATGTAGGGAAGTCAAGTTTTCTTGTTCAGGTGTGTTTGTTTTAAGGGTGGAAGGTTCTCTTCTAGGTTACTCACCTTGTTGTTAAGGTTGAGCTCTCCAGACACTTCAGTACAAATTATCTTTTATGGCTTTCTGAGGTATTTTTTCTTCCAAGACAGCATCTCTGCAAACCTCTTGGTCTTTTCCCCAAAGAAACTGGAACATAAGGGTTTATGCAAAACTGTACAAGCAACAGTTTGCATAGTAGCTGCCCACTGTCATGGTATCTCATGCCTCACTGGGCACCCAGCTCAGGCACTGCTGTTATGATCTGGTCTATAGAGTATGTACACGTGTACCAAGCAGTGACTTCAGTCGCTCAGTCAAAGGGCTTGTTTTTGCAGATAAGCTAAACCAGCAAGATTGAGTGAACTCAGTGCTTGTTGCCATGTGGAGGCTCCAGCCTGGATGCAGCCATGGTTCTGTCACAGGACACAAAACCTTGCTGCATCAGGAACTGCTAGCAGCAGAGAGAAGCACAGTGATTGTCTGGGAGGTAATCATTCCCTTCAAATTAAATTAAATTTATGTTGGTTTAATTTAAGAAAGCTGGCAACAGTTTTCAAGCTAAAATAATAAATGCCACTCCTCAAGTGAAATAATAGATGTTAAATACTGAAATAATAGGCAATAATATTGACATATGGCAATAATTATGAAGAGGTACTGTCCAGGAAAGGTTTCTATTAATGGAATTGAATTAAAACAAGAATCTATGTGGACTTTAACCCAGAGGCCAATGCATCTTAGGTACATTTGAGAAGAAGCATCACTGACCTCAAGTTCTGCTGGAACAGAGCAGGAATTCCATGGCCCAGAGGTTTTTTTTAATTTGTCCTTTAACAGAAAGAAAGTTTAGGCAGGTTGTCAGGCACAAAGCACATGCTTTATTCACTGGTTTTATAGCTGATGGCATACATCAAGTTCAAGGTTAAAATGAAAATTGGACTCAATGGCCAACCAAGAAGAGATGCAGTCAGGTGTCCTCAGGTGAACATACTCTCAGCAGCAAGGGATCACAGTCATATCAACACTCACCTCCTATAATTTTCCCCCAATAAAATTATGTCTTTCATTAGAGTCTGCTCAAGTTGCCTTTCAGTGATCTTTGCCTCGTGCCAACACTGGCACTGACTGGATTATGCTTAATTAGGTACAAATGTTGCATGCTAATTGTCTGCTAAACCTTGCATACGTCCATAATTAGCTTTTACTCGTCATACATTGAAATTACTATTATTTAGCCATTATCTGTCGTATTTGTTCTAACATGAAGTCATCAGTCTAGAAGACACCAAATGGATGTGGTGGGGAAACCTCAGTGCAGACTACAAACTATGACTAGAGAGCAACATGATGAGAAGGTAGAGGAGAGGAGGACAGAGGCATAGGAAAGCAAGCCCTTTCTCAGGGAATATGACCTAGTGAATGAATCCGTGCAAGGTCTTAAGGAGAAGAGCACTGATACACCAGGCCGAGGGGCTGTAACTGCAGCCCCAGGGGATGTAAGTGAAAGGCTACAAGCAAGAAAAGCCCTCTAAACACTGCAAATGGAAGGCCTTTAGCAACAGGCACATACAAGCACTTAGGCACTGCAAAATATTTGGATAACACAACACCCCCTAAATCTCATTAAAAATGACATAGTAATAGGAAGTTGGGGTTTGAGCATATCATGCATTCTAGGTACACCCAGAGTTTCAAACTAGCCCATGCATTCAACACACAACGGTTAATGCGAAGGTCTGAGCTTTTATTTCCTAGTTTAATTGTGTATATGATCCGCTGTAGGTGGGGAAGACTAAAGAGTAAGGAACACTTAAATCTAGAAAGAAAAAAGCAGAGCTTGAGAGCTGAACGCCAGTAATTGCATCAGGTGCAAAAATACAAGCGGTGACATTATAATTACTGAGATTAAACATTAGTTTGTGTGAGTGTGCACTATAATACTTTTGGCAGACTCAAACATCATGTGATGTCAAATAAAAACATGATGACAGTTCTCTATTTTGTAAAGAACTAGTTAATGCTAGAATTATTAAATCTTACTTAAAGGATTTTACTTCATAAGATACGAAGACAGGAAAGTTTTTAGTGCACAGAGGATAAGTGCTTATAAATGCCCAGTAAAACCATGCATACATCTGCGGCTATTAAGACACACAGCAGTTTTTCTAAAACACAGATGTGGTACACTGAATAACAAACCCTGGAACAGCACCATGGTAAACTTTGGTCTGAAGAAGAGAGCAGTAAAAGAATCATTCCCTCTGAAATAGGGTCCATCTCACTTTGCAGGTGCACGGGTTGCACCCTAGTTGTATCTCTGTCTTCCTTTAGTCAGTAGAGACAAATGGGTAAACCGGAGACAATCTTCGTCATGTAAATATCCATTTAGGATGCCTGGTGGTAAGATGAATCCAGGTGATTTCTCTCCCATACTAATTTTCACAAGAGATCTTGCCATGTCCTGAAGATTATTTTCTGCAGCGTGCCTCTCTGAGGTTGGTCCTTTAAGCATGCATGAGCTCTGCAGCCATAAAACAGTATTTTTTTTTCCTTTCAAAGCAGCTTCACTTTCCTCTCCCATCTTCTCCCTTTCCTCACAGTGTTTAGGTCCTTTTCATTAGCAGGATGGCACCTTTTTTCCCCCGTTGCTATGTTGGTAGCCTAGTTTCCCAAGGAAAGGAAGCTTATGAGATCACACTGTCTGTGCAAGTTCCAGTCAGTCCCTCCTAAATAATTTTTGAGCCTGTGAGCTGAGTTTGATCAAACTTGAGAGGGGATGGAAGTCTTAAAGTTTTGAACTGCCTACAAGTGTTGTGGAAGTAGATAGGCAGAGGAGAAAAACCCTAGGAGCGCATGCATTGCAGAAACACAACTGTACTGCTAGACACCAGAGAGTCCACACAGGAGATGGTCATTACCATTGAACACCATGGGAGATACAATTCCACAGATTCAGCAGCTCACAAGATTATTTGATTAATGTGAGCATGAGCAAAATGTTCTTTCCCCTTTCTTCTAGAGCACAAGGCTTCCAGTTACAGAGCAGCAGGGGGGCAGCTCAGAAATGACAGGCGGGCAGGGTGAATTCAGAGCTAATGGCTGCTCCTTCTCATGCCAGTACCCATGCAGAAACCTGCTCAACGTCCCCAATCCCTGTTTGCACTATCTAGTTCACACGAAGGATAAGATTGGAACTTCAAACCATGGACTAATGGGAGTGGAGCAAGTCCTAAATTGCCATGAGCTGGCACAGCTCTGCTGTAGTTGGTGATGCTGCTTTATAATGGGCCATTATTTCTAAGCACAGCTTCATGACTAAGCGTCCCGCTCATTTTTCTCTGCATTTGTCTAATGGCAATTTGTTTAACACAAGCATGAGTCGGAGCATAAGCTAAAGACCAGCAAAAGCTGTGCCTGTTGCGTAGGCTGTCTCTCCCTTATTCCTGCTGTGGCTTTTCCTAGAAAGTCAGCCACCTCTCAGAACTGCCTGACTAGTGAGCCCGAACAAACCTCTCACAGTGCCTTGTTAGCACCAGCAATGGAGAAAACCAAGTTATTCACACAGGTGGGATTCAAAGAGAAGCTGAAACCACTCAGCTTACGGAAAAAAAAAAAAACAAAAAACAAAAAACAAAAAACAAAAAACAAAAAACAAAAAACAAAAAACAAAAAACAAAAAACAAAAAACAAAAAACAACAAAAAAAACCAAACTCACTACAGCTGGCGTTAAAACCGAGGCTGGGCAGTTGTGCAACTTTGTGTGTTCAGTGAAATATTGATGTTTTCTTCTTCTCCTAAGCTTTCTAAGTATTGATGTGCCAGATCTCTGATTTAGGTGGAGAGAACGCAAATCACTAACACCCAGAGAAAAGGGAGAGAAAGGGATGAAATGAACCTCTGATGCACAGCAAAAAAGAGAGTTCGTCAGATGTGAGTGACGTGGCTGAAGATGGACTAGGGTCTCTGCAAGAGAACAAATGTTGGAACTTGTCCTCAACAACCTAGCCAAGGGTGAAAGCTGAAATTCAGAGACTAAAATACCTGCAACACAGCATCTGCACTAGGTAGATAGGCTACAACATTCTTTAAAATGAGGCTTCTTTGGAGGCAGATGTGAACCACAATTTTCGTGTGCCCAGGGCTCAATGTTTTCTATTACACAGCAAACCTATGAAGCCACTTTAGCTATTATTAGTTGTTGTCATTTCAATCTGGACGTTTTTCTTCTGATGAAAGCTAAAGCATAAAATAAGATTGCTCTAATTAATAATGCCTGCCTCCTCATGTAGCATTTTTCACCTACCAAAGATCTCAAAGTGCTACTCCCTTTTAACAGATAGTAGAAGTAAGGGTGAGGAAGATCAAATGAAATGTCTTGGAACAGAACAAAATCAAGTCTTGCATCACAGGTCTAGTAAAAGGGACAAGGGTGCCTATTAAGCCTCAATAAAAAGCAAAGCTTAGGACAATTTTCTGACCGATTGGACCCTTAAATGAGGCATTGCAAAACTAATGTGAATAATGCTCCATGCTAACAAAATCTGTTCTGTATTTTTCATTTGACAACATAATTTAGGTATTTATTGGAATATAGGAAATGAAATGGGGCAGTGGCTTTAGAGGAATTGTTCCTTTGCAGAGACAACTTGTGCCAGAGGACAGGGAAATTGAAAGTGCCTCAAAGGAACACTCAGACAAAATAAAATGCTTTAAAAGGAGCATAAATACCAAACTATCAAGTTACTGCAGAACTTGCCATTCTTAAGATACTACTATTAGAAGTTCTGACAAAGAGAGATACTATACTGGACACATGATTTAACTCTTGAAGAGATGCGTTTGGCAGAATTAGACAATGTAGCTAGCCGGGCCTGAAGTAAACTTACTGTTAGTTTCTGCAGCAAAAATATGTGGTTCAAGGATGGGTAAATCTGATTAAATTATTCATATCAATGTCAGTGATTATTTATTTTCTTATGTTTTCTTCCTTTCTTCCTCCTCCTATTTTTTTTTTTTCATTTTGTTTGGCTGGGGTTTGGTTTTCTTATTCCTTGCCTTAGGGAGAAACAGTTTGAATATCCAGTTGTATCCAAAGTGTTATGAAAGTTGTTGTTATAAAGTTGTATTAAAGGATGCACTGTCCATCCACTCTTGAGTCTGCTGCTTCACAGCAAAAAATGTGCCCTGCAGATTTGATCTTTGATGTCTGAGAGATTTAGTAAGTCTTTCACAGTCCTTAATAAATTGATATCATAGGCAAGAAACCTGGAGGAACAAAGTATGATGCATACACAAGTACTTCATATTTTGGTGGCATGAAACTCAAGTTTATATGTGGATAGCACCCCTGCCAGAGCCAAAACTGAGCATTCAAAATCCTTACCTAGGCAGAATGTATATTGACTTCAGGGGATACTTTTTCCCAGAAAAGGTCTGGGTAAAGAAGTTCAGGATTAGGTTTTGTGCCCTGCAGCAATGCTGCTTCTCTTGCTGAGGAGACTTTCAGCACCTGTGGATATGGATTTCTGCTGGTAAAACCGGCACTCAGGCAAACTGATGGTCAGTCTCACCTTGACTTTCAGCAGGCTATTTCCATCTTTCCTTCATTTCAGCTTAGGAGATAAACAGACAAACAAAATAAAACAAAGAATAAAAACCAAAAAGCTAGGGCAGAGGCCTCAGGCTGGGTTTATGACAATTTGAATAATTTAAACCTATTTCTGCAGTATCTCCTGAAAGGCAAAGCCTGTACCAGCACAGCCTGCCCATCCATTAGCAAACCCTTAGCTCAGGAGTGTGAGGCTTTGAGTTAAGATCTAACACAGACCCACCATGGGGATTTGAGGATAAAAGAACAGCAAATAACTAACCAATGACAGTGCCATCTCTCTCTCTCATGTCTCTTCCAGCTTTTCGTCTCACTGGTGGAACTGGGCAGCACAAGTTCCTTAGCCCTAAGCAAGCAAAAGCCCCTTGCTGTACCACCCCTGCAAGAGGCCTTGGGTTGAAACTCTCTCAGGAGAGGTGGCAGCCAGCTGGAAGCATATTTGCCAACAGCACCACAGTTCATCAGCTGTCTGTATCCTAAAGCAACTCTTTTGGACAGCTAAAATCATATGTGGTTTTGTAACAAAGACTCCTCTGCAGTCTCCATCACTCCCCTCCTGCCCCCAGAACAAACAAACAAAAATGAAAAACCAAAACAAAACCACTCACTTGCCTTTTGATGAAGAGTGAAATGACTCTGAAAAACAATCTGATTTCCCATCTCCTTCCATGAGCCCTGCTAGCAACCTCCTGCACCAAACTCCATCTGCAGCAGCCCATAAGCGTGATCTCCATCTAAGGCAGAGGAGAGGAGGAAGTAGGGGGAAGGCAGAGAGATCGTATACCTAGAAATTCTGGGCTACTCCTGATGCCCACCCTGGAGGCACCACCTTTGCATCAGGCAGGAGAAAGAGAGGGGGAGTCTGGCTCTCTGGATTTAACAAGCTCACTTTCCTTTAATTGGGGCTCTCAGGAACTGCTGTAGTGCACCTAATGGCACTAATTATTAATGGATCAGCCCTGTTGAACAGGAAAGCTGAACTGTCTTCTGTCTCCTTGGGTTGCCAGGCCTTCACAGAGCCTGCTGGATTTCACTGGGCAGGAAAGCAACTGCACAGATTTAAACAGGTCCCTGGTAAGGAAGAAGACTGGGAGAGTCACCAGTACATTTGTCCCTAGACTGTGAAAACCAGCCAGGGACCACCAGCATCTTGCTGCTTCTGAGGCATAGATGTAGCCACTGGAAGTCCTGCAAGAAATAGGTACTGCACATTACTTTTATACCATTCCTCCCTGTTCCCTCCGTAAGAACCAACTTGTTTGCCCTTGCTACTATTCAGATGGCTTTTCCTCAGTTTTGTGTGTTCTGGTTCAAGCTTTTGCTTCCAGCACAGGCCCTCTCCATTTCCCTGTTACAGCCTTTGAACAGGAGCAGATGCAAAAGGGACCTTTGTTTTTTGGTTTGTTTTTTTGTTTTTTTTGTTTTTTGTTTTTTTTTTCTCCTTTAAAGCAAAAAAAATTGACCGCCACCAACTCAGCCCAGCGCTGATGCAGTCTCAACTTGTCAGAGGGCAGCCCGAGCAGGGAGCAAGGTGCAGCCCTCCATCCAGAGCTGAGCCAGGCTGCTGAAAGGCGGAGGCTGGCAGGGAGCAGTCAACAGCCAAGCACAGGTTCATCCAGCACTGACGGGGAAGGAAGGAGCCAGCTTTCTGCGGCCCTCCGGGACTGCGGGGCTGAGATTGCTCAGTCAGAGCTGAGGACAGGAATTAGGGCAGAGTCACAGTGGCTGTAACCCTTCACGATTAACCAGCCAGCTAGAAAGGCACTGGCTTGCCTTTTGTTTCAGCTGTGGGATTTTATCCCTGTTGATTATTATTTTTTTTTTCTTCGCCGTGTGTGTGTATTTTTCGTTTATGTAAGTGATAATTTTACTGTGGTTAGTGTCAGCGTTTAAATGTTTTTCTGTTGAATTTTTTTTCTCTCCTCGGCTCACCACCCCACATTTGCCCAGTTAAGGAGTGCTCAGAGCCTGGAACCTCTCCAGCTTTTGCTAGAGCAGCCGCTGCCTGGGGCAGTGGGACCAGCCCGGCAAGCGACAGCCCAGCCTCCTCCCGCAGTCCTCTCCTGCCAGCCCTTACAAAACCCTCCAGGTGGAAGGCGACAGAAGGCAAACCGAGTACGCTCAGTCCCTGTCTGGGACTTGGGGGAGAGCGCATGTTTCCTTGGCCGCAAAACAAGGCAAGACAGGACAACCATCCCTCGGTTAAAAAAAAAAATAAAAAATCGACCGTTGCACCCAGGCTTCAGAAATAACACCTCAAAGGGAAACAACCAATGCCTTGCGCACTGAGGAGCTCTTACAAAATCAACAGAGGGAAGGCAGAGGGTGTTCGTTCGTTGGTTGTGTTCCCCGAAAAAAAAAAATCGCGAGCTGTCGGCGGGGAGAGACTCACCCGGTTGCCCGGGGGCAGCTGAGCCGGCGGGATTGGGGTTTGCTGCCGTCCCTGCCGCCTGTGCGGAAAATCTCGAGGGTGCAATGCAGGTTTTTGAGCAGCAAACACCTCCTTGCACCCCGGCTCTCCCGTTGGCCGGGCGGCGCCCCGGGGATGGGAGCCAGACCGAACAAGGACGTTTACGGGGGGCAGCAGGAGGAAAAGGAAGAGAAGGTGCCTTGTACGGCCACCGGCACCACCGGGCTCCCTCTCGCTGCCGTCGGCCCCCTTCAGACCCGCTCGACTGTTTTTTCCCCGTTTGCCACCATTTTATCATTCACCTAAACGAAGGGCTAATTGGGGGATGCGCTAATTACGGAGAGATTATCTCTCAGTAATTCATCCTCACGCCAATATAACATGAGTCCGCTAATGAGCTGGAAATAGCCCCCTTATTACGGAGTTGCAGCGTTCTTCCGAGGGCTGAGGACTAGCTGGGAGGCTGCTCTCCCACCGTCCTCCGACGGACCGGCACCGTCCAGCTGCCGGGGAGACGGGGCCCGCGGCTGGAGCACGCCCGGTTGCCTCCCGGCCCTGAGTCGGGGGATGAAGGCAGCGGGCGGGACCGACGGCCGGACACCCGGAGCGGAGGGAGTTGCCTGCCGCCTGTGAAAGGTCTCCGGGGCCCAGCCGGCGGAGACAGCAGGCTGCGGTGCCCCTCGCACCCCCGCAAGGGCTCTCTCTCCTCGGCAGCTGACATTTCGTGCTACAGGAAGTCATAACAGCAGTGCCTGACCTCATGAATACAGAGACGTGTGCAGGAAAAAAAAAAAAAAAAATCAATTTAGGTCTATATCCTCTGTGGGGATGGAAAATAACCCAAACCGTTTAAACAAAGATCTGCTCTCCAGGATTTTCCTTTCTCCTTGGTGGTGATGGGGATTGAGTCTAAAGGGAGGGCAAAGGAAATGCAAGCAGACCCGTGTCTGCCGAAGACAGGCTGAGCCCTGCAAATCACTTCCCCCCACAACACACACATAATGTATTTTATCATTAAAAAATCAACATTGCTTCCAGTGGTAAAGGCGCCTGGCTCCAGTTCCTGAGAGCATTCGTTGCTGGGATTCAATCCGTTTGGGAAATGCAGATTGGCTTGCGACCCACTGTTTGATTTATGAACTGTTACATTTGCTATTGCTTACACATTACATTGCAGACCTTGAGAAGGAAGGGGGTAGGCAAAGGAAAGACCCTGCCACCCTGCACATTGGCAAATGAGAGCTATTGCACAGGCAAAGGCTCCTCACAGGAATAAATCACCCCAAACCAGTTCGCGGCCCCTACCTCCCCATCACCCACTCACCCACCCACTCCTGGTCGCCAACTGGGCTCTGGCCTTACATGTAAAAAAGGACGTGTTTACTCTTTGATGTGTATTTCTTTATAAAGGCATCAGACGCCTATAAATAGCCGAGGTTAGAGCTGCGAAATCAATACCCCGTCCCCCCCTTCCTTTGCTCCTTCAGCTGAGCACCTTATTAATTATGAAAGGGCTGCTCTGCGCCCGGGCTGCAGCTCCGCAGCCTCCTCCTTAATGGTGGTTGCTGTCCTCCCTCCGCCGGGGCTCCGCGCCGCCCCATGCCCGCACTCGCGGGACCGCCGCGCCGCCCGCCCCCGCCGCTCCGCCGAGGCTGCTTCGCCGGCTCCGGGCAGCTGGGAAATGGGGGCTGATGCTGTTTCGGGTTTCGGGAGGTGGACGAGGAGGAGGGTAGGAGGATTTCTATATATATATATATTTTTTTTTTTAAGAAAGAAATTGGAAAAAAAAAAAAAAAAGAAAGAAAAAGGGAGGCTAAGACTAACCGATTCAGCCGCCTTGTCCTTGTTTGAACTGAATTTGTCATGTTCACCGGGGGATCGGTTCGGGATTTAGCCTTCCTTCCTTTAAAAGCCCTGTCCTTTTCAAGATACTGTAGGTATATTTTATAAAAAGGACAACACCCTCATTTCAAACAATAATTTTTATTTTATACTTCTGTCTATACTTTGTAGCAAATCTTTTTTTGTTATTTTTTGCTGAATTGACTTTATAATAAACTTTTGTTTAAATTACATTTTTCTTCTCTTAAAATCAAGGCTCTTTTTTTCAAAATCATTTCGCTGTTGTTGTGTGATTTTTTTTTTCTTTAGGTTTACATTTAAGCCCCCTTTTTGTGATCTCTACGATTGGATATTCAGGTATTTTACTGGTATGTGTAACATCTAAAACAAAGAGGAGGAATAAATTAAAGGCAGTGAATTCGGAAAGATGCCTTCGAACAGCAAGTAAAGGTAAACTCTCAGAGAGCTGTTAGCAGCGTTCCTTCACTCCTGCGGGCAGGTAGACACATCTCTTTCTTTCGCTTTTCCCTTTCTTCTTTCCTTCCTTAACTGTTCGTTTCTCTCTCTCTCTCTCTCTCTCTCTCTCTCTCACTCTCTCTCTTTTCCCCTCGAGGAAAGATGCTCTTTTTTATTTTATTTTATTAATTTTTTTTTTTTTTTGCAGTGGAATGACCAAAAAACAAGCGACTGTGGAGGAAAGATGAGAGATTGTGAATTATTCACCATATGCTTCACAAGTGGCCATCTACCTTGGATTCGTCGTTTGTGCCTTTTTTTTTTTGTCTGCGTTTTTGTTCTCGCCTCGCACACTGCCACATTTTCAGAGGAGCCCGTGGCCCGCCGGGAGGTATCCCGGCCGATTACAACTTTAGCATTAGGTGGCCCAGAGCCGTTCCTGAGATTGCTGTTGCACAATGAGGGCTCGAGTTTGTATTTTTATCTTTTCTATTTTTGATTCGAAGCGATAGTAAAGCTGAGGTCCGATTTGGGCTGCGCGCCGCTGCCTGTTTGGTAACATTTGGCAAATAAAACACAAAAAAAAAAAAAAAAAAAAAGGGAGAACGCTTCCACAGTCCTACATGGGTGTTTCACCATCATCAGCCACCACCACCACCATCATCATCATCAACCACAGAAAAGCACAACGTCCCCAAAGCAACGGATGGACACTTCCTCTATAGATCCAGCATATGGAGAGGGTGTGGGTGTGAGTGTGCTCGCCCCCCTAGAAAGGCAGCCAGGTCACTAGCGCGGCCCACAGAGCCGCCAGGAGCAGGGGCAAAGCCGGCGGGAGGAGGGACGGTGCCGCGCCGCTGCCTCCTCCGCACAGTTCAAATAAGCTGCCTTGGAAATCGAGGTTTTTGGATTCCCGTCTCAATTTCTCCCAGAGGTCTCTCGCTCCTTCCTGGCAATCGGTGAGCGCTGTGAGGGTGCAGGCGTGGAAATCATCCCAGTACCTGCAGGAGGGGAGAGCAGCCGGCGTCAAAACAGGCACGCACCCACTTTCCCTGGGGGGTCGGGGAGGAACCGCCCCCTAGGACCCCCCGACCCCTCGACGGCGGAGCTGTGCGGGGACATGCCTTAAAGGGGGCTGGCTCCCGGTGGGGAGGAGCCGCCGCCTCCCCCGCCTTAAAACCCGGCGCCTGTCCCCCACCTCCCATCCCACCCGAGACAGCTGTTTCTGGTAGGGATCCTCTATCCCTCGACTTCCCCGGGCTGCCCCACAGTGCGCCCCGTGAGCACGCTTACTGTTGGGCAGTGGTTCCCCTGTGAGCTCCCGGAGGGGCTGCCACAGGCTGTGGTTTCGAGGGTCCCCTGTCCCCAGCCGCACCTCCGGCACCAGCCTGAGCTTGGCGGGATGGGACAAAAATAATTTTGGTGGGTCTTTGTCCGACGGGAAGGAGAGGACATGGGACCCTCGGCTGACAAACGCTAGCCTTGGAGTCCATGGGCTCGCCCCGAGTGTTTTTTGTCACCGGTGGCAGATGGCAAATGGGGCGCAGGCAGTATCCTAGAGGGTCCTGGTGCGGCGTTAAAAAAACCCTCTGGGGGGATTCCCCGGGACGGGAGTGGGCCCTGACTTAGGGGGAAGGAACAGAGGAGAAGGACAAGGAGGAGGAAGAGAGAAGAAATGGGGAGGAGGAAGGAGCATCTTCTCTTCCCGGCCCTTCCTGGGCACCCCGCACCGCCCCGTGGGGTCTATGCGCAGCGCAGGGTTTCTCCTTGCATGGAATAATTGTCAACTGTTCCCACAGTTTTTTCCTTTTTCTTTTTCTAATTCCCTTTTTCAAGGGGTCTACACTGGGGTTTGCCATCGGGCCAGGACTCGTCCCAGCGCCCCACATAGGGGAGACGGACGGACCTTTCCTCTCCGCATCTGGGTTATCGAAAATCACCCCGAATCTGCCTTTCTCTCTCCTATTTTCTCCCGCCTCTCAAGGCAGGCGCCTGAATATTTGGATCTTGGATTTTTTTTTTTTTTTTTAAGTAGTCCTACAGCCTCTAATTTATGAGCACTCTAAGCTGGTTGTAGACTCCCAATGTTTGCTACATTTGTAATAAATAATGAGATACTGAGAAGCCTGAGTCTGAGAGTGTGCCTCTCCTGCAGTATTTGTGCTGTAATTGCATCTCCCAAAGGAAAATTAAATCTTTCCCCGTCTTCTTTCAACACACATCCCGGCACAGGACAAAGGCAAACGGGTGGTGGGAGGTGGTCGAGAAATGGCTTTGCTGGGAAGAAAAAAAACCCAAACAACAAAGGATGCTTTTTATAGGTCAGGACCACCTCTGGTCCAGCACTCCAGGGCCAAAGGACATTATACTAAGACGCTGCCGCCTCTGGGTATTAATTTCTCATGCAGGACACAAGATAACTGCAACCCAGCATTTAGAGCAAGGTGTCAGCCGTAGTAGGTGTAGCAAAGTCATGCTTGACTCAGAAACGTCTAGGTAGAAAGAGAACAGAGGAGGGTTGCACAGTCTCTTGTTTTCTTTCTTTTTGATTTTTTTCTTCTTCTCTTCTCTTCTCTTCTCTTCTCTTCTCTTCTCTTCTCTTCTCTTCTCTTCTCTTCTCTTCTCTTCTTCTCTCCTCTTCCTCTCCTCTCCTCTCCTCTCCTCTCCTCTCCTCTCCTCTCCTCTCCTCTCCTCTCCTCTCCTCTCCTCTCCTCTCCTCTCCTCTCCTCTCCTCTCCTCTCCTCTCCTCTCCTCTCCTCTTCTCTCCTCTCCTCTCCCCTTTTCCTTTTCCTTCTCCTTCTCCTTCTCCTTTTCCTTCTCCTTCTCCTTCTCCTTCTCCTTCTCCTTCTCCTTCTCCTTCTCCTTCTCCTTCTCCTTCTCCTTCTCCTTTTCCTTCTCCTTTTCCTTCTCCTTCTCCTTCTCCTCCTCCTCCTCCTCCTTCTCCTTTCCCTTTCCTTCCCTTCTTTCTTTTCTTTTCCTCTTTCCCATTTCACGTCCTTCATTTTCTGTTTTTCGGGGAGCAAAGTAAGAAAAACCCTATTCCAAACAATTTTATGTCTAAGGATCTTAGGATCTTACCTCGTTTCTAAATATTACCTTTTTTTTTTTTTTTTTTTTTTTTGGTGGACAGAGTTTGTGCCGAAAAACAGCAACCAGGGGACAGGAGAATACCTTGTTGCAGCCGTTTTATTTATTTATTTTTTTTTCTTTTTCCCCGACTAAACGAAAATGCCCGTTTCTGCGAGGCCCCGAAGTGGGGTGGGAAAGGACAGAGCTGGCGGCTCCCCGGCCCCAGCAGCCACCCCAGGTTTATCTCCCCCAGTAAGATCCGCTGCCCTGAGCTCCGGGAAAAACTACCCCAAATTTAAGGCTCCTCCAGCTGTCCAGGTTCCTGCAGCTTCGCAAAGGAATTGGGGAGGAGAGGAGCAAGGGACAATTTTGCAAGGAGAGCTCTTTTTCTCTCTTTTTTTTTTTTTTCTCTCTCTCTCTTTTTTTTTTTGTTTTGTTGTTTTGTTTTCCTTTTTATTAGTATTTTTTTTCCTCTTTGTTGTTGCCTCTTCCTCCTCCCTTCTGTGCCAGGAGTCCGCCGAAACTGGGGGGAAATGGGCTTTCTCGAGGGGCCGGGAGGGGGCAAGTTGCACAGGGAGGTAAAGGAGAGCTGCCGCTGGGAAATTCATGTTGTGGGTATTTTCATTTTTAACTAAATTTTCTTTTCCGAGGAATCGCCTCCCCAGCCCCGGCTGGGGTGAGCTGTCTCCCTCAGACCTGCCTCTGCCTTGAGTGCCTGGGGGGACCCCCGGAGCTTGCTAGTGAACATGGGTCCCAGAGACAGCAATAAGGAAAGGGATGACGACCCCCGTGCAGCTAATGTTAACATCTCAGTGCAAAGCAGAAGGGAAAGAATGCAAGCGAGGAGCTAAGGGTGGAGGAAGGGGAGAAAAAACCAAACCAAACCAAAACCCCCCAAACAAAACAATATCCATATTCACGGAGGAAAAAAACTAAGAAATATATTGCAAAAACTCCCTCCAGACTTCAGTGTTCCCCAAGTCCCGCCTATCCCCATGGCACTGTGCTTGAAGGGACCCTGCAGTAAAGGAATGAACCCCAAAACACCAAACCCCGCATTACTTCTGTTTCTTCTCTTCCCACCGCCGCTATCCAACCTCTCCCCCCTTCCCCAACCCCGCGTTACCCCCAGTCCCACCCCCCCGGTAGCCCCAAAGGAGAGAGGAAAGACCTACGTGCAAATCGTTTGGAGATTTCTCTTGTCGTCCAGGTCCTGCGGGTACTTGGCCATGTTATCGCCCAACCGCAGCAAACAGTCCGAGAAGCCCCTAAAGACCGCATCGCACCTCCCCGCTGCTCTCACCGCCTGCACCAGGTACGCTGGGGGGGGGCAGGGGCACAGGTCAGCTCTGCCTGCTCCCCCCGCCCCGGCCCGCCGCCCCTTCCCTCCCTCCCCTCGCACCCCCCATTGCTAAAGGCTCACCCCGCTGAGGAGCGGTGATTTGGGGGCAGGAGGAGGGCTGTGGGACCGAGGCACGGTCGCCATCGGGCACTCGGGGACATGAGTCAGGGGCTTTTCCCCTTTGCTTTTTTGGCATCGGCGTTTTTAGTGCCAGTGAATTAACGATGTTGATTTTAGTCTTTTTTTTCTTTTTCCTTTGAGGACCGAGGAGGAGGGGAGGCCAGGTGAAGATGCGCTGCCTGCTTCTCCCCGGACTTACTCCTTTGTTAGAAAATTCCGCCTCGAAGCAGCAAGCGTGTTTCTCCGTACAAACGGTGGAGCACACACACGCACACGCACGGCTCCTTATTGCCCAGATTGCTCGGCAAATATCGTCCGGGAAAATAATAACAAAAAGCACCAGAGAGAGCCGAGATACAGACATGAAAAAAAGCGACCCCAAACCCACTCGCGCAACTGGGAGGGCCCCGGCCCCGCGGGTGCTTGGGCTCCGGACAGCGGGGCGGGAAGGGGCAGGGATGAATTCGATTCCCTCAAACCTGCAGCCTCGGGCATCTTCCGAGATTGCGCTAGGAAACGGCACCCGGTTGAATACAACGGTAACAAACCCAAGAACAACCGCCTGCGAAGGGCGAAAGAAAACGAAAATACGGCGTTGGTGAGATGGCTTCTCCCGGGTGTTCGTGGCTGCCAGGCCAGGCCGCGTTTGGGGACGGAACGCAGGGACATTGCAGCTGCACGGCGCGGCCTGCTGCCGCGCAGCACCGCGCACACACCCGTAGCAGCCCCCACCGCGGGGACGGGAGGGGATACCCGGGCACCAGGCGAGGGCATGCTCATCCCTAAGTGCTCTCCTGCCAGTGACGGGGACTGGGGATGCCGTGGTGTCCCTGGGCCCGGGCTTGATCCCGGGCAGCGTAGCTGAGATATCGCTGTGGCCAGCGGGGGCGGGAGGGGTTCCCCCCCTCCTCCTTTTCGGAAGAGCCCCCGTCCGCCCACACCGCCACGGGGGTTGCTGAAACGTGGATCGCCTCCCAATTCGTCTCCCCAGGATATGGCTGCGGCGGTGTGTGTGTGTTTCCTTGCCAGGCATCGGTTAGAAGCTAAATGGCTGACTCCAAAAGAAACTGTTTCAACCCAAATCCTCCTCTTGCCATTTGATTTATCGCTAACATGACTTGGTGGCCACTCCCCTCTACACACACACCAGCACCAGCCTTCGCATCAAAACCCCAGCAGGCTACAGACATTGGTTACGGTGGGGAAAAAAAAAAAAAAAAAAAAGCCAGGCAAACACACGGAGAAGAACTGAGGACCATCCCGAGGGTAAAACCATGTCCTATAAAACTCGCGCCATCCCACTCAGACAGCTACAGGGGAAGAGGGGAGTTGCCATTAATTTCTCCAAAAACGCAACGGACTGCTGTGAAAAAATGGGGGTCCAAAGCAGAGCCCTGACACGGGCCCTGGGAGGGAGAGTAGTAGAGGGTCAGGTTTGGGACTAGCGGGGTTCAGAATATCTCTGCCCTCAGAGGGGCGGCCTGTTCTGTGTTCTCCCTTCGCACAGGGTACCCCCGGTCCAAAGCTTTCCCAAATCCCAAAAATAAAAATAATTAAAAAAAAAAAAAGCAAAAACAGATAGACGAGCGTCCTGCCTGGTTAACCGACGGCGGGATTTCTCTTGAACTGGGTCGCTTGTGCTTTGCCGTGGTCCCGACCTTTCCACCGCTCCCCGTCCTTCAAAGACAAGGGTGCGCAGCAATTTGCAATGCAGCAGGAGCCACCCGTAACGGACCGTGCCCCCTCCCGAAACCTGCTCCCCGTCCTCTCCGTCCGCCTGCCCTTTAGCTGAGCCTGGTCCGCCTCTCCTGTCCCTGGGCGTCTTCCCGCGGAGACTCAGTCCCCTCGCCTGCCCCTCGTCACCTCCCAAAATGACAGGGATTTCGGATAGCTCCCAATCTCGGCTACTCAAATAAACAAAAAATAAATAAATATATATATATATATTTTAAGCCCTGGTGCTGCTGCGGGAAGCATAGACATTTTGGGATCGATCCGAATAGCCGTTTCACACGAGCCGCTAACGGGGACGGGGTAAAGGCCAAACGCCCCTTTGCAGCCCCCGCACCGACAACCAGAAACTGATTTCGGGGAAGCGGGGGGGGAGGGAGGGGGCAAGGTTACCCGAAATACCGAAGGAGGAGCAGAGGGAAGAAAAGCCCTCCACGAGCTTCAAAACCGTCTTTTCCCAAAGCAGCAAAGAGACCGCACCGCCACCATCCCCGCCGTGTGCAGCAATATTTGGAGGTAACTTTCCAAATGACTGCTCATGCTCACGCCAGCCCGGGGACGGCAGTTCCCAGCGACTCGAGCTACCTTTTGAAATTTCACCGTGAATAAAATCCTCCCTCGGTTGAATCAAATAAACGCAAATGAGAGAAAATAATCCTCCTCCAAACGAACAAACAAACAAAAAATGCAAAGACTGAAATTAAGGGTAACATTCAAATAATGCCTTCCCCCTTCTTTCTCTGACAATACAGAAAATGGCCTTCTGAAGAGTTCAGCCTCATTTAAAATGGAATAGTAATACGAATGGAGGGATTTGCATCGTATATCCATATTCTCCAGAGGTCAACATTTCATCGCAGTATTTCTTATTTTTTCTTTTCTCGATGAGAAAATGTTCAAGGCATTCTTCCTCCTTCTTTTCTTTCTTTCTTCCTTTTCTTGTGCTTCCCCCCGCCCCCCCTTTTTTTTTTTTTTTCCTTTCCCTTTTCTTTCCCTCGTCTTTCTTTTGGTACCCACAAGATGCTGCAGAGATCGTCTGGAGGGGAGGGTGACCGAGAAAAAGGATCTCTAAACAGCAACGCCGAGCATTTTTTTGTATTGTAGTAGAATTCCTTTGCAGGCAATTATTTTCAAAGGTCTCTTCACACCTGTCAATCTGGACAATAAAATACGCGCTTTAATCGCCCTTTCCTTGAAGTCTAGTTTTGGATTATGGTCAAGAATATACGTATTCAATATATAATTTTCAAAATTTGCTCGTACAGACCCAAGTGGTTATTAACTTGGAGACTGTTTAACGTCTATAACTAAAATTTTTTTCAGCAAAAAAATGTTCAATAAAATGAACCTGAGAGCAAACCAACAAAAAGAATCAGCGAAAAAACCCCAAGATATTAAACAAAACTAGAAATGAGCACACAAAACCACATACTGGAGTGGAGGGAAACCTGTTCTATTTTAAGTAACTTAACATATATAGAATTTTTTTTGGAGCCGCTCGTTTTATGACAGCTGTTCTCCGAGCACAAAAATAACGTCCGGGCAGTAGGACTTCACGATTTTAAAATAATTTGTACTTGTTTAATACCCGCATTCGAGTAGACTTTTTTTTTTTTTTTTAAGTTAGTCTTGTGTTTTGATTTTAGGTTGCTCTGCAAATGGGAAAGCCTCAAAGATCCTAAAAAGAGCCCTTTGCTTGTCTCCCTGATTATCCGTTAAAAAAACCCCACAACTTTCCAGCTAGATCTCTCGCAAGCCATTTTGTGCCGGTTCTTATTTCTCTGTCCCTCGGGAAGGGGGTGAATTTCACTGGAGTCCCCAAATTACCGGTGGAAAGGAATGCACGGGATATTCAAAAAGCAAATACAAATGCAGTCGTTCGTGGGGACAGAGAGAACAGAGAGGGAAAGGAGGACGAATAAGAGAGGGGGAAAGCGAACTATGAATGAGCATGCACTGATTTAGGAAAAACGAACAACAAAAGTGATTTAAGAGGAGTAAGAAATCGACTCCCTTTCCTGCGGACCTCCCTGCCTTGTCGGCGTGAAGAACCGCGAAGGTGCCACCGGGAGGGAGGCAGAGGGAGCGGGGTTCCCCGCCGCCGACCCAAACCGCGGCCGGTTATTCCAACATCCCGCTTCTGCATGCATCAGCCGGGCTTTGGTGCACATCAACTTGATAGAGAATTTGGCAGTCCACTTACCTATCTGTACAGCAAGGATCAGAGAAATGTATCTGCCGTTCAACTTAAGTCCCATCCTACATTTAGTAAAACCATTTGCGGCTGCAGATCTTTAAATAGTTACTTTGGAGAACGTGGGGGAAAGCTGAAAAATAGGCATTGCCAACAAGTTCCGAGCAGCGGAGGACTTTGCAGACAAGCGGGGGGAGACAAGAGGAGAAGGAGAGAAAGAGGGAGGCAGAGGGAGAGGGCGAGGAGGACTAGCTGGGAATGGTTCGCTCCATTAGGAGGGGGCGGAGGAAGTACAGCCTCACGCCCACCACCGGCCCTGACGCGGGGGGATGACACGGACCGGGATTTTTCCCCCCCCCCCCTTTTTTTTTTTTTAATGTGCACCTTGGAAGAGAAACGCCGTTTATAGGCATCACAGGGTGGATTTACCCGCTCTCCCCGTGTCCCCCCGCCCCATTAATCACCGAGAAACTCCCCCCACCCCGTGCTCCTCCTGCTCGGTGTGGCGGCGGGGCGGGGGGGGCAGCCGGGACCGTCCTCCCAGGGAGGGAGGGATGCGGGGGCGGGGGCGGCGACACAAACACACACACACACGCACATATACACACACATATACACACACACGCAGACGGAAGAGCCGCCCCCCGGGGGTGGGGATAGCACGGTAGAACCGTCCCCGGGCCGCCCCGTCGGGGTTGTCCAGCCCGGCCCCCGCGCTGCGGAGCGGGGAGGAGGAAAGGGAGACGAGGGGGTCCCCTCCCCCCTGCCCGTCCCTCCCCCACCATGACGTCACCCCAAAGCTGAGGTCGGGGGAAGCAGGGGGGGAAGCTGATCTCTCCCAGCTCTGCTGCTTGTGCTCAATCCCGCTGTGGGATTGCATAGGGGAGTGTGGGGAAAGGGGTCACGGATGGGCTTGGGGAGCTGCCGTGGGGCCGGCCTGAGGCTGGGGGCCACCTCACCCGTCCTCTGGGCGTGGGCCACAGGTGTGACAGGGCCAGGTGGTGGAGATGGCACCAGTCGAGGCTACACGTAGCCCTGCTTGGGTCGGGGCTGGATCTGAGGTGGTTCTGCAGCCTGACACTCTTCCAGGACTCTCCTCGAGGCCATCCCTGCATGGAGAGCACTGTGAGAGGAATCTAAAGGTGGCAGCATGGGCTCCTTCTGGTGCAAAGTAACCAGCCAAAAACCCCATCCGACACCCTTCCCCCTGGGCTCTTTCACTGCAAAGTTATTCCTCCCCAACTCAACCCTGACTTCTACCAGCCATCTGTAGCATCTCCAGGAGCCAAAGGGGGGCTGGTTGGAGGAAGAACTACTGTTGACCTTTGCTCCTCCTGGACTCAGGTCCCATACTCTTCGCAATCCCACCGTGTTGGCAGGGCTGTGTTGCCCTGGACTAACTGGGGTCCTGGTTGGTCCCTCTCTTTTACAAACCACCTGTGACAGTCTTCAGACCTCAATGACAGAGAGATGACACCTGTCAGCTGTGTCACTATGATGCCTGTGAGTTGCAAATGCCAAAAAGGCCACCAGACAAGAACAACGATTGCACAGGATTAAATGAATCAGTGCAACTGGAAGTAAGGAAACTGGAGGCTAAGACGAAAAGCTTCCTTACTACTATTCACAAAACAGTGTTGGTAAATGCTATTGTCTCTTTAGCTCTACTTAATGTGTGCAGGGGCAGCCTACATGTGTGTCCTCCTAAAGCCATCATGAAATCCCAACCTCTGCTTTTTCAACCGGAAAGCAGGAATAATGTTGGATAACAACACTACTAGTCAGCTGGGGCCTGAAGATGAAAAATGCTGGCTTGTCTCCTCTGCACTTTCCCACTATTTCTTTTTGGTCCACCTTCTCTTCCTATTTATAGATTTCCACTATGAATCATGAGCCAGATTAGAGGACAGAGCTAGCTGAAAACTAGCCTGGGGAATTAAAAAGAAAAAAAGTATTCATTTTCAGCCAGCTCCCAGTGCTAGCTCAGCATGTGGACACATGGTAGTGCATGCAAGTGCAAAGCACGGGCAGTGAGTGCTGTGTCCCCTGGTAGCCTGCTCTTCCATTCACCCAGCCATGAAGCTGCAGCCCAGACTGAAGTTGTCTTTTACACACTCCTGAAGAGACTGGTGTCAGCAAGGGGGCTGAGGAAAAACTTTGGACTCTACATCATGTTCTTTTTCAAAGGAATGAAAGGTTTGAGTTTAAGCTGGAGCTAAGGTGAAATACTTTTACCCAGCTCTTTGCTGCTGTGGTAATGGATGCTTTTGTAATGCAACAGAGAGACTGAAGTGGATATCAAAATGTGGAGCCCTGTCCTTTTCCCAGGAGAGGCAGGTTAGATAGCCCGAAAGATCTTTTGTGTTTCACAGTCAGTGCATTATCAACGTGAAAAGGAAAGAGGATGGAAGGAGCGTGGATTGAGGTACATGGATATAAACATTGAACCTACCACCTCTTGGCCATTGGTCACTTATGGCTGTGTTTGCTGGACAAGGCACCCTTGCAGGAACACCAAGTTGTAGAGGCTGCAGCAAGAGGAATTTCTCATTTCACTTCTCTGCTCTATTGGTCACTGTATTGGGTTACTTATACATTAAAATCTGCTATGGTTTTATCTGCTCCTTTTTTTTTTTTTTCCTGAAGGCAGACAAGCTGTAGCTTCAGGTTAAAGGTTGGGCTGACTCCAAGAGGCTTGTGTTGAACATGATTTTGACATTACACTATGTAAATCTGCTCTGGAATGAACTTAAGGGCAGTTGCCAATGCACAATCAGGAAGAGTTTAATATATGGCTTTTGGTACATCCATCACTGCTGAAGTGACTGGAGCCTCTAGCAAGCTGGCCACGAATCTCACAAGAACAGGCATTTCTGGAGGATTTCTGGCCAGCCACTAACAACAAAAAATATCTAACAGCCAAAGGCATCAATTACAGAAGCAAAAAGGGCCTGGACAAATTCCTCTAAATGTTCTTGACAGTTGGGGCAGTCCAGCTCTGTCTGAAATTCAAGCCTGGCTCCATCTGTACCACCTTCCCTGCCCCAGGAAGGGGCCTGTCTTGCTATAGATTCTGAACAAAAGCCAGCGGTTTCAGCCCATCTCAAATAGCAACACTCAGCTCTGCTGGGAGACGGGGAGCAGGATGAAGTGGGGACAGTTGATTGTCAAACTATCTTTTTTTTTTTTTCCCCAACATGATATTAGAAGGTGCTTGAATATCAGCTCATCTCTAAGAGACAACCGTGTATATTTTAGAAGAGGCGCTTCTGACAGTGTCTTGTTCAGTCCTTGTTAGGACAATTTGCTCATCAACACGATTTTGCCCTTGTTTTTAAGAAAAAAGGCTCTGTCCTGGCGGCAGCCTCACGCTCTGCTTGTTAGGGTTGGCAGCAGAGTCATCCCACAGCCGCCTGCGCTCGCTGCTGCCGTGGCAGAGGCAGACGGACAGAGCCCACGGCTGCTGGCCAGATATAGCCCTGACAGAGATAGTGGCGGCAGTGAGGACAGCGTGGGCTGCACCGGATGCCGGGGTACCTGGGTAAGCATTTGGGTGGGCAGCCCTGCACTGTCTCTGCCAAGTGGAGAGCAGGGTGCTGGGCAGCTGATTCAAAGCGACACCAGCTCCATCTAAACCACACACCACAAGGGGACACATTGCGTTTAGCAGATGCGTTTCTCGTTTTAGCTTACGGCTGACTGTCATGGCTGAACCTCCAAAGAAGCAGCAGGGAGAGCAAAGCTGGCTGCATCTCTGCATTTCTTTTTTCCCTTTTTTTTTTTTTTAGAAAAACAAACCGCAAAATATCTCTTCAAACAGCTCACACTGTGGGCTCCTCAGTTCACAGTTGCAGGCTAGTAATAGGGATAAAAACTGAATCTTTGCTACTGTCAATCAGAGACTGATTTATTCTAAGCATTAGTTTAGGTTGGAGGGGTGGGTCCAGTGATCACGATGATATTTAAAAGTCCCTCCTATGGGTGTGTGAGAAACATATTCGCTCTTAGCTCATCCTGCAGTAACATCGCCTCTACCAGATGACTGCTTTTACTGTCCCTCATGATCAGCCTGAGATCCAGTCCTTGCAAAACTCAGATGGAGCAGGACTTGTGTCCCTGTACCCTCCTGTCTCAAACAGCTCCTCTGAGAAAACGGGACAGACCGACAGCTTTATGATCCTGCAAAGGTGGTTGTCCTTGTCTGTGCTGTGTCTCCAAGCCCTCACCTGATACTTTCCCTAGGGGACGGTGGCCAGCCAGAAAAATACATGCAAATATCAAACCCAGCTGATAAATGAATAGGGTTCACATTATGCTACTCCAAGATATTAAGTAGAAAAATGATGAGAACACACTGAAAATGTGTCAAGTAGGATTAAAGAAATACCTTCTGATAGCAGCTGGACTTCCGAAGCTTTTTTTTGGGTGGTCTTGTTCATTAGATATCTGGCTTCATTACTAGCTGGATGTGTCTGACTTCAACTAAGCAGAAAAAAATTGAATTTATAGACCTGAGACCTGAATTTGTCCCACATCTGCCCCAAAATTAATACTTAAATAGTGTTTGTTGTTCACTGTAAAAATAACTGTCATTCAATGCCTGTGAAAATATATTTTTGAAAATATAAACTGTTGCTATGGTTCAAAATATAAAACTGGGAAAGAAAAAAAATGACTGAGTGGATGTAAAAGGGATGTGACTGTTCAATACCGCATCTTTAAAAACAGAAAATGCTGGGTAAGGTATTTGCAAACTATCTGACACAGAAAATAGTTATCTGTTATAAACTTAGAAAGTGATTAGAATACTGCAGTCTTCAGTCTCAGCTTCTGGGATTTTCCAAGGGAAAAACCAGAATGCCAGACTTCACTAGGTTCGTCTGAAAAACTCAGCCTCTGTTGTTCTTCAGTATTTTTCCCTTTTAAAATGCAGTCTTAAAAAAACCCCAAGATGTCACTTGACCATGATCAGCTCCTGTCAGCCAATCCAGTAAGGAAAGCACTACCTATTACACAAATGGTAGTGTTTGCATTTAACTGCACTCCTCAGAGATATATTTTTAGGGAGGTGTCTGTGTGTGCACTCAAAATTCTGCATCTTATTAACATGACCCCTTTATATGGGATTGTGGCCCTGGCATTGCTGCTGCGCCCAGGCATGCGAAGGGGAGGGATGTGAGCCTGCACTGCTCTTGCCAGATGGAGTTCACACCCACTACAATTATGTTTGCAACACGTGATTTGCTTAAGGTGCCTGTGGGTGTTTCAGAGAGTAGGATGCTTTCAGTAAAGTAGTCTCAGAAGGAAGCAGTATCAATCTTTAACATCTTTACTGTCGAAATTTTCCTTCAGGAAACATAATCCTAAGGCCAGTCTGTGAACTGTTCATCATAGGCTGCAGGGAAGTATATACAGATGGAAAACGACTGTGAAAAGCCTGATATCTGTGGATTTTCTGGCATCCAGTCTTACTATTATGATAGAACATAGAACATGAACATAGAACATGGAACACAGGACATGCAACATAGAACAACCCAGATTGGAAGGGACTTCCAGAGATCATCTGGTTCACTCTTTCATGGAAAAGGGAGCCTAGATGAGACAATCTAGCACACTGTCCAGTCATGTCTTGAAAACTTCCAGTGATGGGGACTCCACCACATCCCAGGGAGGTTGTTCCAGTGATTACTTCATTATGGTGAAATCCACACCATGTAAGGGATTGGAAGGTTTGTGATGATCTGCATGTATCATGCCAGGGCTGTTGATCAATCTCTGACATCCTTAATAGACACCTTTGTCCAGATACCAGGCATCCTGAGTGTTTAAGAATAACCTTGAATGCACTGCCACAGTATTAAGATGATTTCAGTTTCTCTGGTTGCAAATGCCAGTAGCCAAGTTTTGGATCCTGTTTGAGAACCAAGCTCCAAGTTTGGAATGACAATGCCATTGCCAGAAGACAAACTGGCTGCACAAACCCTTTATCCTCAATATTTATCAATAACTAGTCCTAAAAGTCCTAAAAGTTGCTGACATGTGTTTCCTCCTTTCATGGATGTCAGCACCACAAATTCTATTGACCACAGTGAGATAGAGCATTCCTCAGTGGGGTGATAATCTGATTCACATGTTTTTTTCCATTGATTTATAGAGTATCTATTGACACAGCAGCTATTAACCTTCAATTACAGTAGGACTTCAATAACTGAAATACCACTCTGAGTTTACTTTTGAATGGTCAATATGGTTCATTCTAGGAAAAAACCCAACCCATAGATATGTATTTAAAGAGCCAGCTATATCAGATTTTCAGCTATCATGGAAAGATACTACTTCTACATTTCAGATTTTTCTTCATCAATACTTAGTCATGAAAACCGAAGTTTAAGGGGAACTTGGGGAGTCAGGGAGCAGGAAAAAGATGTGTTAATTAATTGTGGGCCGATGAGAACATTGCCAGGACAGATGTTCTGCCAGTCACACGTGCATTACAAGAACTTCAAGTGAGATCTCACTTTGCTAGGAAGGATGAAATCTGGGAAGAAGAATGTATAAAAAGGTGAAAAGGGCTTTGTGACAAGGGAAAGCGGAATGGATCTGCAGATGCGTCAGCAGTCTGATTTGCGGAGATGCTGAGGACATGAAACTTCTTCATCCCCCTCCTCCTCTACTATTAGCTTTAGGAACATATTTATGACATGTTTATGACATATGATATGTTTTTAATGAAATTTATGATATATCCCGGGAAACTGGGAAAGGTCAGAGAAAGTCCCATGAATCTGGGTAGAAAGCTACTTCTTGATGTGAAGCGGGAATTAGTTTCACAAAGGTATGATTTGAGCAGAAGTATAACTTCATTAAAAAACATCTTTCTTCAGAAACTGCATTTGGACCATGTATGTCTCATGTGTGCCATAATTGACACAATTAATGCAAATATCATTGTCACATGTCAGCTGTCATGCAGGTGATTGCAGTTGAAGAAGCCAAGAGCAGTTCCATGGCCCCTGTTCACAGGTGCCTGGAGCAGCCAGGCAGTTGCCAGCCTCCTCAGCATGATCTAGCAATGCAATAAAGAAGCTGGAAAGTGATATGAATAGCCTTGGACTAAGATGTTTCATGCATCACTTATCCATTCCCTTTAGCTAGCACACATCCAGGATCTAAACCCACCTTTGTAATCATCAAACAGTCTTTGCCTAGTAACATTAAGGAGTTAAGTCTCTTTCTCATATTGCTCTTTGCCTGCACCAACCCTCATCGTTCTTGCTTCTGGGTTTTGTAATGAACTGTTTGCTCTGCTAGGCACTAGCAATTTGGGACTGAACCCCAAGGGCCTTGGACAAGCCCCCTTCACCTGGTGAGCAGGCAGTTGCCATTAAAGGCAGACTGGAAAGTGGCAGGCTGTTGTAGTTTATTTGTCCTGTCACTAGAGTGAGACATGCTCACAAGCATCCTGGTCTCCTCTTTTGGGAGGTGCTGAGCAGGTCTGTGGGGTGCTGGTGTTGATGCTGGCACTGAGAGGGGGCTGTGCACCGTGGTAGAGCTTGGCATCCTCAGCAGGCTGAGATTCACTATCAGAAATTCTCCAGGTTACCATATTCTGCTGCAAACACTTTTGTCTGTTTGTTTGTTTTGCAGTTGTCATAGAATAGCTAAAGTGGACAAGTGCGTGGGAGAGACTCTAAAAATTCATGTCATGACCTCTTGACAGCTGTGACTACTGACTCCTCGTGCCTGGACATAATATGTCTCATCTGGTCCAGTGAAGTCTGTCAGCATCTTTCTACTGATTTCCAAAAGTCTTTGTGTCAGACCATCACACTGTTTAGCCTGAGTGAGACCAAGAAGCAAGGTATGTATTGCAAGTATTTCTCATCAAGGCAGCAAGGAGAGCAAGCTTTTTAATGAAGGGTGAAAAGATAGTGGTAGTTCAGCCATCTAAATAAAATGAGTCATTGAGGAAACTGTCCTCTCTCCCCCTTGGTGACATGCACACCCAAATAACCATGATTTATGACAATGTATTTCAGAAGGTCCCATAAGGACATTTTCCCCCCCATTCTCTCTTTTTCTCAGAGCAAAGTGTGATGCCCTGCCAGTGAATGGCTTGTGCAGGTCTAGACGAAGAAAGCAAGCTGCTAAAAGGTAGTGATTGCAGCACTGATCTCTTGCAGGCTCTGCAGTGTGAGGAGGTGGTTCTGAATCACAATGAACTTAATTGAACAAGAAATGGCATTGATTTTTCCTTTTCAGCCCTCCCCATTTCTCACAGCAGCAGTGCACTGAACTCTCTGCCCATGCCAAGTAGCAGAACTGCACTGCACAGGAGAATAGAGATTTATTTAGTTTTGTCCTTGCATTTATTTTCAAATAGGGTAAAAAACAAAGCTCTCTGGGCTTTGAATTGTCATCAGAGAAAAGCATTGTCTGTGCAGTAGGAGTTTCAGGAATACAAGGAAGCAGATTATGTGAGAAACCATAGCTTATATTATACTCCCCTGGCCAGGAAATAGCATTATTCTTGAGTTTATCTGTTGAAAGAACCAGTATGACACAATTGCCAGGCTGCTCAAGGGCTCCTAAAAGGTCATTTTATTTTATTCTATTTTTTTTAACTTGGACAGATAAAGTTGTACAAGCTGCCTCCAGTCTGTAGGGAAACAAGGAAGAAAAGCATTCCATACTCCAGTTATTGAATCATTGCTGGTTTGTGCCCTGTTAGGCAAGCATGTTAACACATAATTATGTGTTTGAACAGCTAGCGATTTCCTATACAACCTGTTAAATATATTAGTGAATACACCTGGGTGTTTACTCTGAAATGATGAGAGGTGTGTGTATTTTCCAGTGTCTCTCCCCCTTCTTCACCCAAAATGTCGAAAGAATGAACTATGAAGGTATCTGGGACATTCTCTAGCAAATTCATGCTAGCAGTCTTAGTCAGTGCCCAGATCCCAGCTTCGGTATCATAATTTGGTTCTCTGCAATGCACAGTTTATTTTGTTCTTGAGGGAAATTCTTCAGCTGAGAATGCCAGGTGAACAGGGGAGGAAAGGATGGTTAAGGGAAATTTAGGTGCATGGTAGAGCAGTGTGTGCCATATATCATGGTGATATCAGCTTCTATCCTTACCAAACATCTATCTGCAGTAGTGGACACCTGGTCAATTTGATCTTATTTTGGAAACAGGAGGGGAGGACAAATGGAGCTAGCTTGTGTAGCTCAGCTAACTGGCAGTGACTTCCTACTACAAGGTGTTTCAAAAAGATAGACCCAATTTGAAATCCAATCCAATTTGAAATTGGGTCCATCTTTTTAAAACACCCTGTACATGTTATGTCAGCTGAGCATGTGTGTTGTGAGCTGTGCATTGGGGTGAGGGGACGGCAAAGCTGACCTCCCAGCTGAAATCCTGGGTGGTGTGGAGTGACCCCTCGCAGGGAGGTGCCAGGGGTCCCCAGGCCAAAGGAGCACAACCACCATGCCCCCACCATGCTGGTGATCCTGGCTCCCAAAACAGCATTGTGGGTCTGTGATCAGCTTTAATGCTGGGGCTGATCTTAAGAACTGGCCAGCTGCAGAGTCAATGGAGCACATTTCTCTCACCTGCCTCCTGCCACTTGATATTTTCATTGCTTTCTGAGGAGCAATTAAATGGATAGTGAGCATGTATCACGTTTCATGGAAGTCCTGTCATTGACTTCAATAAGAGCAGGATCAGACTCTTCTAGAATCAATATAATTCATGAAAGCGCTGAACGTTGTACAAAAGCTAAAGCAGTGTGTTGGGTTGCAATACAATACATATAACGAAGTTACTGGCATCCAGGCACTCCGTGAAATGGGGAAAAATGCGTCCAAGAATTGCTGTTACCGAAAGCAGGGGCTGAGCTGGATTGCCTAAGAAACAAAACTCAAGCAAATGGCAATATGTTGGGTTAGTGTGCCTGTGATCTGCTTGTGTAAACCTTTGACTCACCCCTCCTGCTAATTGTCCACACTTTGCAAACTCACCTTTGAGTTTTGCAGGGAAGGCTGTGGGTGTCACATCTGCTAACACTGCACTCGAATAACAAGAAGCTAATTTTGAGATTGGAAGGGAACACATAATATTTCTGCACTTCTGATAAAGGGAAACCTCTAAGCAGCCAAGTAGGTTGAAGAAGCCAGCCAAGACCAGAAGCACCAGGGCAATGCTCACTAACTGCTGGGAAGAACAGGGTGGGATGGTGCTTCTCTCTGTAGAAACAAAAGCAGAGCCATTTGCCACAGTGCATAGCAGTGGTTGTGTCTCAGTGTATCTGCTGCCAGCAAGACCTTCAGGCCAGTAGGTGAAGGTTATCTACAGGCTCTCCAGCACAGTCCTACAACTAATACATTTGTCCCCTAATGACGAAGCCACTGAGAGCCTGGAGGCTGGATGTGAACACCTGAAGAACACCTTGCATCAGACAGCACTAAGTGTGTTATAGGATAGAGCCGCCCTGTGCATCTCAAAAGTGAGACAACAGTTCACCTAATGGCTTTGGATTCTGCCCTTTATCAAAATAAGGTCTCAAAACAGGAAAAAAACCAAAAATTGTCAGAGAGAACAATAAGAAGCCTAGCAGCCTGATAGTCTATAAATACAATACAGTGAAACTATGAGGTATAGGTCTGAAACAAAAAATATTCCATATATCAAGAAGCCTCCAGTGAGACAATTGTGCCGATTATGCCTAGATTTACATGCTAGGCCTCATTTTCTGACTGGCTGCAGAAAAGCTGCTTTCTCCTTGCCATTTTTCAATTATTTTCTCTACCAAGAGGAGGATTTTGGTGTGTGTAAAGCCTGAGGTTAAACTGGCAAGGAATCTTGGAGTTACAAACCTGAAAATGAAAACTAGGGTTTCCCGTTGGTAGAGGATTTTTAGTTTATTTACTTTTAAAAAATTTTTGTTTTAAAGCAGCCTATCTCAAAACTCAAGGTATGGAAGGAAGCCTTTAATGTGATTATTTAGCTTTCTTCCCTGAAAAATTATTGTCCTATAAATATTTTAACAAGGGCATTGTTTAATTCAAAGAATTCTGCAGTATAATCGTTTTAACACATCCTTCTGCTTTTAATCCACTGCATGTCAGCAACAAGCTATGCTCTCATTTACACAAAAAGTCTACCTAACTGCTAAAGTGCTGTGACTTTACAAGCGCAGCAGGCTGGGAAACCCTCTTCTGTCTATACTAGAATTTTATGAGTGAAAAGAAAACCTTAGACAAATTAGGGAAAGATGGGCAAGCACCTTTAAACCTCCTAGATGGTCCATATTTTTTTCTTTTTCTTACTACTTTCTGTAGTTTACTGTTAGTCAAACAGATTGCTAGATGTACTTGTACGGCTGCTGTTGCTAGATGTGGTGGTACAGGGAGCCACCAATGACTGGGAGCCTTGGTAGTATGTGCCCAGTTAGGGGGTGTCACAGTATCACAGTATGTTTGGGATTGGAAGGGACCTCAAAAGATCATCTAGTCCAATCCCCCTGCTGGAGCAGGAACGCCTAGGTGAGGTCGCACAGGAACATGTCCAGGCGGGCTTTGAATGTCTCCAGGGAAGGAGACTCCACAACCTCCCTGGGCAGCCTGTTCCAGTGCTCTGTCACCCTCACTGAGAAGAAGTTTTTTCTCAAATTTAAGTGGAACCTCTTGTGTTCCAGCTTGGTCCCATTACTCCTTGTCCTATCATTGTTTGCCACTGAGAAGAGCCTGGCTCCATCCTCGTGGCACTCACCCTTTATATATTTCTAAACATTAATAAGGTCACCCCTCAGTCTCCTCTTCTCCAAACTAAAGAGACCCAGCTCCCTCAACCCTTCTTCATAAGGGAGATGCTCCACTCCCTTAATCATCTTTGTTGCCCTGCGCTGAACTCTCTCCAGCAGTTCCCTGTCTTTCTGGAACTGAGGGGCCCAGAACTGGACACAATATTCCAGATGGGGTCTCACCAAGGCGGAGTAGAGGGGAAGGAGGACCTCTCTCGATCTACTGACCACCCCCCTTGTAATACACCCCAGGATGCCATTGGTCTTCCTGGCCACAAGGGCACAGTGCTGGCTCATGGTCATCCTGTTGTCCACCAGGACCCCCAGGTCCCTTTCCCCTACACTGCTCTCTAATATGTAATTTTCCAACCTATACTGGAACCTGGGGTTGTTCCTGCCCAGATGCAGGACTCTACACTTTCCCTTGTTAAATTTCATCAGGTTATTCCCGGCCCAACTCTCCAGCCTGTCCAGGTCCCGCTGGATGGCAGCACAGCCTTCTGGCGTGTCAGCCACTCCTCCCAGCTTGGTGTCATCAGCAAACTTGCTGATAGTACACTCAATTCCCTCATCTAAATCATTAATGAATATATTGAATAATATTGACCCCAGTACTGACCCCTGAGGCACGCCACTAGATACTGGCCTCCAACTAGACTCTGCACCATTGACCACCATGCCAGGATTGTGTCGGATGAGCGGAGCAGATGTTGGTGTTTTCAGTGTTGCTGATGATGGAATTATGCCAGCCAGCAAGGGCTGCTAGGGCTGTTATCATCAGATTGTCATGAGGTCCTGTGTCAGATGCAGCCAGCCCTCACAGGAAGAGACCACAGGGGAAATGTCACTGTCTCCTCTCTGTGGACGACTGAGGAAACTCTCCCTCCCCTCAAACACCTGAGGAACATGAGTTCCCTTAACTGCTCCTCATAAGACCTGTGGTTCAGACCCCTCACCAGCTTTGTTGCCCTCCTCTGCACTCTCTCTAGCACCTCAATGTCTTTCTTATGATGAGGGACCCAAAACTGAACACAGAATTCAAGGTGTGGCCTCACCATTTGCTGAGTACAGTGGCATGATCACTTCTCTAGTCCTGCTGGCCACACTGTTTTTGATACAAGCCAGGATGCTGTTGGCCTTTTTGGCCAACTGGGCACACTGCTGGCTCATATTCAGCCGGCTGTCAACCAACAGCCTTGGGTCCTTTTCCAGCAGGCAGCTTTCCAGCCACTGTTCCCCAAGCCTGTAGCACTGCCTGGGGTTGTTGTGACCCAACTGCAGGACCTGGCACTTGGCTTTGTTGAACCTCAGATAAATTGGCCTCAAACCAATGATCCAGCTGGTCCAGATCCCTCCGTATGGCCTTCCTACCCTCCAACAGATCAACACTCCCACATGATTTGGTGTCATCTGCAAACTCACTAAGGGTGCACTCAGTCCCCTCATCCACTCGATGATCCTGAGGGTTTCTTCCAACCAAAACAATTCTATGATTCTATGATTCTATGATTCTATGATTCTATGATTCTATGATTCTATGATTCTATGATTCTATGATTCTATGATTCTATGTGTGTTGGTGCTTCTGGGACATGACTGAGAAGGGGAGTTGATCTTCCCTGTTCTTTTGGACAGTCAAATTCATGTGCATGCTGGAATTCCTTGATCACAAATAAGATTTAATTATATACTTTATATAACAAATATATACTTTATATACTTGATATAACAAAAATTTATCCATGACATATTATCTAACTACTTCAGTTATTAAGTTAATTGGTTGCCATACCTGTCACTAGAAGCCTTTGATGCAGGCACTGTGAGAGGCTGGAGTTGGCTTGGCATTATTAACACATCACCTTATGGCTTGTTTCATCTCCAGTGCCTTCCCAGGTGACCACACTCCTAACAGCTCTGGTGTGATTCAGGTTTGGCATCACAAATATGTTCATGCTCAAGAGCTGTAAGTGGTAGGAGAAGTCCCAGATAAAATGAAAACTTAGCTGGCCTTTCTTTCCTGGTATTCAGCAATTGTCTAACTGGCAGCTTCCAAAGGCTACTAAACAGATTATTTCAGACTATTTTTTGGGGTTGGATTTTTTTTTTTTATCTTGGAAAAAGAGAGGGTTTTTTAGGTTTGTCGCTTATGTGCTAACTCATCACCCAACTGATATACAGCAAACCACACCAGTATCACCAGAGTGCTAAATTACTTTATTTCTCATTTTTTATGCTGGTAGATTGGAAAGAACTCTATTTCACATTGATGGAACTGAAACACAGCACAGTGAAGTGGAAGATAAATCTGAAGTTTTTTTCAAATCCTAGCCCATACTCTGCTTACTGGGGACTCCTCTGGCTCTGCAGCTGGCCTACATTTAACCTTATATTTCTTGCCCTTTCAGCTCCTGGGCTTTAAAAAACAGATCTCCCTGGATATCTCTCTGGTTCTTTCTGTTATCTGCTTTATCCCTGATTTCAGCCCGTTGGAGGAATGGTTGATGGAGCTGGTTGTTTCTCATGTGATCTAACAGATATCCACTGTGGAAATACAACTTTGTTTTCTTTGAACAGTAAGAACCCACCAACAGTAAATAATGTTTCTGGTTTTCTTCCGTGTTTCCTCTCCCTCCATGCCCCCAAATTTAATTCAAAATAGTGGGTATTGCTTACCTATGCCCCTTTCTTTACTGCGCTTCTGTCCCAACGCTTAGGATATTTTCTTCCTTTCCTCTTCCTGTTTTCGTTCTGCTTCTGTTCACAGCCATGCACTTCATCAAAATGCACTTTATAAAGCATTGCCAGCCATACCATGTAGTTTTTCACTGGTCACAGTGTGCAGTCTGTATTTTTGGTGACAGTTCATGTTGTTTCATTCATCTCCAAGATGGACCTTAAACTCTGCTCTGCTAAACCCAATGTGACTTGCAGGCCAAGAGACTCCAATCTCATATCAATCATAGCAATAACTTTTAAATTAGTGGGGTTAAAAATTGTGTCCGTGTTTATGATTTATTAATTGGTTTTTACACTTACAGGCTTTTGAAGAAACATCTTCAGCTTCACTCTTTGTATCACGCTACCTTCCAACAGCAACCGCTGCCTATCAGGGGTCCTTCAAGTCCTTTCACATGTAGGTTGACTGGAGCAGAATGCGGCATCTGCTGCCATTCACAGGAATCCATGTCGATCTCTTTCTATCCTGGACTTCATTTGATTAAACGCTCTCCTGACAGATCTTCCAAGAGGATCTGTTTTCCCACCACAGATGTAGAAGCATCACACAGAAAGGTCAGTATTGTGAGCAGCAGAACATTCATTATAGGAAAGGTCAATTAACATAATGAACTCTGCAAAGTGTATAGGGGTAAAGACTCCATAGATGCACAGATTTAGAAGGCAACAGTGTAATATACTCCACAGACAGTTTCACAAACTTGATAAAGTTCTGAGACTGTGATGACACTAGCCACAAGAAGCAAAAAAAATGCCTAAGAAACCCCAAATGAACACGTCTCCCATGTATCCTATTCCAGGTCTTTGGCTGCAGAGGACTGCTAGGCATAGAACCATTGGTATTGTTAGCTTGAAATTGTGTGCGAACAAAGTGACTGAACTTGGAAAGCTGGAGATAAGAATTTCACTGAGGAGCCACAGAGCTGGTGTGGGACATGAAACTGCTCATTATTCTTCAGGTCTGGGCAAAATTAGGTAGAAGTAAAGAATTTATTTTTAAAGATGTTCTGGATATTTCAGACACTAAGTAAAATTTATACCAGCTAAATTGTGAACATACTGTTTCTTCTTGAAGGGAAGAAAGTTGTGTAAAGACATGGCACACAGGGGGTGCTTTTTTTTTTTTTTTTTTTGAGGTCTAAATTATTGTAATTAGATTGATAAATCTTGGAGGAAACTAGTCCTTTTGTAACTGGGAGCTGTACCATGATGTGATGCAGCAGACAACACATACACCAGCTCTCAGGAGTTGTGATTAAGGACTTGGGTAGTGGCTCATTCCTGCCTCAGAGCTGATCCCACCAAGAGCTTGGAGAGTTAGGAAGGAAATGCTGTTCCTTGATCCTAGGTTTCCAACAAGTTGGTTTATTACCTTGAGCTGAGGATTGCTCTAACTTTGTCTCTAATTTCTTCAGGATATCTGGATGGCCTTAGGGGACAGAAAAGTCATATTTGCTGGGAAGATCATAAAAGAAGAGCTACTCCAGGCTAAATTTTACCTTTTGATGCATATGCATTGATGATAAAGGAGTGTCTTGGGCTAAAGAAGGAATCAGTTTTATGTCTTATGTAAAGGCTTGGGTTTACTGCTACAAGATTAAAAAATCTACTTCAATTCAGGGTTTTATGGTGAGTGTTGGCTTGCTTTTGTAGTAACAGCCACCATTAAATAACTTTTCAGCTTCTTATCAAAGACACTAAAAGGGAGGGACAAGTGATTAAAACACTTGAAATAAAGGCAGTAAAATTTATTGTATCATCTTTTTCCCTACTCCCTTATCAATTAGAGGAAAAAAATAGTTTTATTATACTGTTGATGATTTTGGGGGTAATCTTGTGCTGTCTTGCTTTGCAGGAGAGGACAAGTTGGGAATCTTTCCTGTCCTATGGAAGTGGCTCATTCTGATTACTCCTTCAAAGAGATGAGATGCAAACTACATACAAAGTGGAAAGGAAAAAAAAAAAAACAGCAAAAAACAAACCCACAGAGTAAATCCTATCACTGAGGATACTGTCTTCAGCACTGATTTTTTTCTAACAACCTGTCTGGAGAAACACAGATTCATAACAGCTGTTTCAGGATCTGGCAAGCTGCTAACTATGTTTCACTGCTCTGGGTATTTCTTTTAGAATGTTTTTTGTCTCACACGTGATAAAATATGACTTTGTCACAGCTGGTTATTAGCTAACAAGCACAAAGAGCAATATATAAAAGAAGAGGAATAAGGTAATGAATGAAAATGACGTAGGAGAGAGAGAGTGGTTGCAGGAGCCATTGAGCCATATCCTAGCTGCTGCTACAGGTGATGCTGCCAACCTTGATGTAGTCATGTCTTGATGACTGCTGAAAGATGCAGCCAGGGTGGTGATGTTTGCTTCTTGGAGAAGACCATACTGTATCTTTCAGTGACCTTGAAATAAATAATTCTCCTCCAAGAAGAGTTGCAACTTCATCTCATTAATGTAACAAATCCATACATTCAGAGTCTCTGACTCATGTCAACCACTGATGCTGGTAAGCCCAGGAGGGTCCTGTCTGATCTGTGATGTCCTTGAAAGTCCACTTTACACTGGTGCGTTTTGTTTCCACTGATTTTTTTTAAACACTGTCATGTATCAGACTCAATTTAACTTTCAGTTCTTTTAGAACTGGCATCTTCATAAGCATGTACCCAGGCACAGAGAGCTCCACTGAGGACAGTGTTAAAGTACAGACTAAAACCAAAGACACAGCATTTTAGGTTGAGTTATACCTTCACAGTCTCCATTCTGTACAGTTCTTTTTTGCAGGTAACGTTGATGTCTGCAGGTAATGTCAGTCCTTCATGATCTGAGGAATCATTGAATTTGTGTCCAACCTGTCAGTGTTGCTCCTTCCCCAAACTGGGGTCTCAGCTATCTCCATTGTGGTTTGTAGAGATAGGGAGAGTTAGTGAATTTGCCCTTGAACACAGCAATATGATGAGTAACCCAGAGAGAGATCATAGGTAGCTCCATGACAAGTTTTTCAATATGAGCTTTGCCATGAAAAAACCTTTGGACATCTTCCATGTAAAAATAATTTCCACCTTTGTATGTGTTGCTGCCTTGAGTCTATGTGGAAGGTCATGCAGCTGGATCAACAGGACATCATCAGAGTCTGAATTTGCAGCTACAAGTGAGCTGCTTCACCTCTCGATGACAAGAGCAATTGGTGGCTATTCCAACCATGGGTCCAGTAGGTATCATGGTGGTGCTTTGCAACTGCAGCTTGGCTAATATCTAGTCCTCAGTTCCCTTGGGGGCTACAAAACAGCCTACTTAACATCTTTTGATCACTGTTTTATCAGGTGTGAACACAGGGCAGAAAGACATAGGGGAGTCCTAAAGTCCCCTTACACAGCCCAGGGCTTTTCGAAAGGAATAACAACACTTATAATTCCTTCATATATTTATATAACAAATTAAAGTTTTGAAGAAAACATTCTCTTAAGTAGCTGTTTAAAGTCTGTTTCCACAAAGATTCCCATTTGGGAATTAGCCTCCTTGTTTATCCTACAGAAAATAATTTTCCAGTGTTTCAAATTTTCAAGGGGTCTTGAGAAGGTGAGGAGCAACTTTGCTTGTACACAAGCTGTGGGAGAATATTTGACATTTCTCTTCACACCAGTGTGCTTCTGTCTCCAGCTGGGACCCATCGGAGTCCCTTTGCTTGGCTGCTACCCCACCGTCCTCTGCACACAAGCAGCAAGACATACATTTTCACTCTCTTATCCAATCCAAATGATCTTGTAATTTGATGAAAAAGGCCATTATGGAGACTGAAAAAACATAAAAAGTGGCAAGTCTTGTCCCCTCCTGACTTTCCTGACATTACCTTTCACTCAAGCTGCCAGAAAACAGCATCTGCTTCCCTGGTTCCCCTGTCGTTTCCTCTGTGTGACAAAGGAGAATCCTCTTTCTCATTACCAGCCACACTTTGCCTCCTGCTTTGCACCTGCACCTTGTTTCCCCCAGTTATTTTCTTCACTTTAGTTTGCAAGTCTTAATTTAGAAAGGAGAGAGAAAATGTAATTCTTCCTAGACACGGTTATTCTCCTCCTTATCGATTCACTGAAATGCCATAATAATTGGCTCATGTGTTTCCTTATTCCTTTCCTTCCCCTTCTCTTTTTCTCTCCTTAGATTCACTCCTTTTCCCAGCCTTTTATGTTTCTCCTCTCCTTAAGGCTTGTCTTACCTGCTTTGTGGTCAGTGGTGGGATGATCAGCCCTGTTGTGTGGTACAAGCAGGGCTTGAACTGGGGCTTTGTTCTGCACCTGGAGCTTGGGGTGCCACAGCCTGAGATGCCAGCCAACCCCAGGCACTGACCAGCCTCACAGCTGATGTCCCCTTGGTGACCAACTTCTTAGTGCCACAGAAGAAGCCAAGTGGCAACAGCTCAGAGGCTTAGTGGTGGTGATGGCAGAGCAGAGCTCAGTGCAAGTCACCTGCTCTATTTTTAGTTCCTAAAACCGGGAGGAAAGGAGCATCGCAGAGGTTGCCTTTTGATCTTCTAGTGAGTGCTTTAGATTTTTGGTGAATTCCAAGAAATCTCGAATGTCTCTGACCCCTCACTCCTTGTAGCCCTTTGCAATACCCTGTGACACACAGCTATCGTGTGATAGTGGTCTATTCCCTGTGACAGCTTGTCCAGGTCCTAATAACTGAAATCAAAGTGGCTCAGAGACGAAGGCAAATGGTTTGTTTAACATAACATGGGTGCAACTTAATACAGACAAGCTGACTGTGAAACGCGTAACCTTGGAGGAACTGGTATTTTTAACTCAAAATTTCTCTTTGGTTGATGAGAAGAGGCAGTGTCAGGCAGGGCCCGCTGCAATAAACAGCATTGTTTGAGGAACAGGCACTAGCGTTCAACACGAGTGGAAGCAGTGGGATTTGACCTGCAGTTTCTATCGAGTGCTCGGATTCATCTCCACAGTCTTTGGCCTCTAAGTAGACAGCGGCATAATGCGGCTGTAATTTAGCCCTGGTGAGCATTGAATGCAAATGTGACTTCCTATCAATTAAGCAGGAAGAAACATTCATTTGGCTGCAAATATCTTGACTGTTAAAGAAGGCAGTTTAATTATTGAATCTTGGTGAAATTCAGCTTCATTGAGAAATGAAGTCTAGTTCTCTTCCCATGGGGGTGACTGCACTTCTGTTCCCTCAAGGAGTATGGTAATTTCTTTCTGTGGTCCTCATGGATGCTTAAAAATCAATTTTCTTTATCCTAATTCTATCTACATAAAATCCTGCTGTGTGCTAACTGCAGCCACTCCCTTGAGCCCAAATGGCTACCCGTGTTGACTTTTCTTAGGAGAACTTTACCTCCCAAGCGTTGTGTCATTATTTAATATGATCAAAAGCTATTATAATGGGTCTATGTAATTAGAGTAATTAATTTAACTAATTACTTTTTTTTAATAAGGAAAACAGCTATACATAATAAAGCAGTGATCATGTCTTAATCTTCCATCTTATTTCTGTACAAATCCAACCTCCGGCACATAGACCTTTTTCTCATTTAGTAAAAATAGAATAAAATAATTTAACAGGATCTAGAAATTCTCCAGGACAGGTAATTAAGGGCTTGGTCTATTTGTCCGCCTAGCTTTCATAATTTGCCAAATACACTTATATTACTGCTTCTAGTCTAAAAGCTGGGGGATATGCTCTAGCAGAAGGTCTGTGCTAGATTGTGTTCCTTTTAGATTAGCACACACTGAAATGTCTCATATGCAAATATTTGGGATTTTGACACTTAACATGAAAGAATAACAGAGGTGGAACTTCTTATTAAGGAACAATATTCACTTGTTTTTTGATATTCACCCCACCTGCTGCTTCAAAGAGCTCAAATCCAAATGTTTTGACACCAAAATCCTGATATCAACCTGCAACTGTGGAGTTAGTGTCTTTTTTAGCTGTTGAGATGTAACACGTTGCTAGTTCCTCGCATACTATAAATTGACACACCTTTATTGAAGCCAGTTGTGCTCTGTTGGCTTCACACTAAATGAATAGTTGGTCCATTGTACTCTGACTCTTTATCGAATTCTCATTAAAATCAGAGAATACTCTTGTGACTTTCCTAGAGAGTTAGATCAGACTCTGGGAAATAAAGGCAAAACTAATTTCTGTGATTTTTTTAATATCATACCCAAGGAAGATATATATGCAAATGTGCTTGGCTAAAATCCAGCAAGCACAGCTGGTGACTTCAAACAGCCTTCATCCTCTACCTTAAGGGTCCTAGAACCAATGCAAAGACCTGTGATGGCATAAGAAAAATCTTAAAGTTTAAAATTTGTCCTTTCACCTTATCAACAAGCCACAATTGATGAAAGTAGCATGCTACACAATTCTAGTTCGGTGAGAAGAGGGAAAAGAAGTGTGACAATGAGTCATCTGGTACAAAGCACCAGAATTCAATAAATAAAGCAATTTTTTTTTTTTTTCAGGCAAACTGCTTTTATCTGATAAGGTCTCCATGACAGCTGTGTATTTCCAAGAGTGTCACTCTCTAGAGGCAAGAGAGCATAAGAATACTGGTAACTCAGGGGCAACCTACTTCTCTTGTGTATTAGCTCCCACACTCTTTTTAGCAGAGCTTCTATCTCAGTAAACCAGGGGAATCATGGGCAGTGCACATTCTTATAAAGCTTTTCTCCTCTGAAACTGACCTTCGGACTCTAACTCAAGTCCTTGGACTGCTCACTCACAGATTTACAGTGCCCTCAATCAGTCTTACAAATAAAAACAAGGAACAAGGACTGTTGTTAATAAGAGGCTCTGAATTTGAAACCTTGTGATTTGCTGCTGGCACAGACAGACTGGCACAACCTTGTCAGCCCTGCTAATAAACTTCAGTCACAGTGCTGACCTGCTGACAGGCTCCACAAGCTGATGACATCTTGCAGCTTTTGAGCAAAGACTGTTTTGCATGCCAATGTGGAAGTCTTCTTTATTATATTATTTTTAGTTTAATGTTTTTATTTAGGGAGCCAGAGTGAAAACAGCACCTGAGGAAGAGGGGAGGGCTGTGACATCAGTGTTTTCAAATACTTCTCCCTCCTCCTTGTCCCTTAATCTATGCTGATGGAGTGATGGAGTCTTGCAAGTCCACTCGTCCCTCAGCAAAAAAGTCAAGGACCACAACATGGCAGTTCTGGATACTGAACAAAACACAGTTCACGAAGGGGGTCCCAACCCCAGGAACCTGCTGTCTCAGTAGAGCATGAGAGGTAATGCATGGCTGTTGGCAGGCAGGGAACAGTGAACTAAATAACTGCAGGGGTCAATGTAACCATCCTGGCACAGCTCTACACAGGGCTGCCCAATGACATCACCCTGCCTGTGTCCTCTCCCCTCATGAGCCACCTGCCCCAAGCACAGCCACACTGCACAACACCAGATACACCTGCTGAGGCTGCCCCTGCCCTGTGCTACACCTCTCAAAAGCTCCCTGTAGTACTCGGCCTGGGCCTCCCCTCACTGCAACAACTGCACTAGCATGTGGCATCTGGATGGAGACTGCTTGGCATTAGGTGACTGACACCCACCACACCTTGAGAGGTTTGTGCGCATGCCATGCAGTCTCCACCTGAGAGATGTGAGGGGGCATAAATGAAAGAGGTGAGAATCAGAGTCAAACAAAGGAGCAGGGACAATTCTTCATTCAGCAGCAACTAGACCTGGGGGATTAGGGGATTAGGACAGGGAACTGTTGGAGAGAGTCCAGTGCAGGGCAACAAAGATGATTAAGGGAGTGGAACATCTCCCTTATGAGGAAAGGCTGAGGGAGCTGGGGGTCTTTAGTTCGGAGGACACTGAGGGGTGACCTTATTAATGTTTACAAATATATAGAGGGTGAGTGTCACGAGGATGGAGCCAGGCTCTTCTTGGTGACAGCCAATGATAGGACAAGGGGTAATGGGTTCAAACTGGAACACAAGAGGTTCCACTTAAATTTGAGAAGAAACTTCTTCTCGGTAAGAGGCTGCCAAGGGAGTTTGTGGAGTCTCCTACTCTGGAGACATTCAAAAACCACCTGGACATGTTCCTGTGTAGACTCATCTAGGTGTTCCTGCTCCAGCAGGGGGTTGGACTGGATGATCTTTTGAGGTCCCTTCCAATCCCTAACATTCTATGACTCTGTGATTCCTTGCCAAAGGAGGCTGAAGCTTCTAATGATTTGCACGAGTTCGTGGACGATTGAGCTAACCATTTAATAACTGGTGGAAGTTACTAAGCGTACATAGAAACCTTCAGATCAAAAGGCCATGAGCAAAAAACAGTTGAATCCTGGGGAGATGCCAGTAGCAGGTACAATATACTTCATTGTGCTGGGATGACCAGTGGGGCACACTATCCTATGCTGTGATCTGACTTTCTACCTCAAGCTAATATAATCAGGTCACTACTGAGCTTTTGACTCAAAGTTGAATGTGTTGAGGGGAGGGATTAGCCCAGCACCAGTACAACAGAATATAAATTCTTGCCTCACATACCTCCCAGATTCAAAGACCTGCTCATCAGCCCTACTTGATGTGCTTCTCTACTTTCTACTGTCTTCTGTGCATCATCTGGACACAGATGTGAATTGTATCAGAGTCTTCACAGCTGAATTCATGCAGCAGCCTTGTAAATCTTGTGTGCCCCTGTGAGTCACAGCTTGAATGCTGCATAGCGCCCTCAGGGTCCCTTGATCGTGCCATAGTTCAGGGACATTCAGAGAATAGGACTTTATGCTACACAACATTGTTGTTCAATGGATCATTTGTTGAACTGGGTCTAGCTGGACATTCACACAGCTATGCACAATGTTTTGGAGAACACAGTGGTACTGGGACTCATGCAAAGGGTATTACAAAATATTTTCCTTTGAATTACCAGAGAAGTCCAAAATGATGAAACTTATTTGTTATCAAGGCCTGCATGGATGCCACAGTGAAGGCTGGGGTGAGACCTTTCTAAAGATCTCTGCGCTTGTTGTGGGAGGAAGGTCTGTCTAGCAGGTGCAGGTCACAAAGGAAATGCTAGCTGCAGCTTTCTTGTTGATACTCTGATTGCACCGAGGTTAGGGGATCACATATGACCTCACCCTTAGAAAGTCCTTACTGTTGTCTGAGTGGGACATCCAAACATGTCTTTCTCCAGCCAGCACTGCCAAATGTAGACTTGGTCCTCTTCACGTAGATACTTCAGCATAAAGATGAGCAGGAAACTGGGCAGTTTGGTTCCTTAATATAGCCCTCCTCACTGGTGAGCAGCTGATCAGGCAATTGCATGAATTTCTGTATATGTCTTACACAGATATGTTCGGAAAGTGAGGTAACTTTACATATAATTTCCTCTCTTGGACCTTTGTTGAAGTATTCTTTGCTTTGCTACAAGCTCATGCCATAAGAGAAATGCTTGCAGGGCCAACCCATGCTTTGGTGCAGAAGTCCCTGCATAAATTGGACCCTGCACGGGCAATGACACCTACATGTTCTCCCATCTTTGGGTAGCTGGTGGATGGGTGCCCTTCTGCCACCACTGGAGCAAGGTGCATGGTCTGCTCAGCCAGAATAGCTGTGCAACGCTTGACTGGTAGTGGAGTATTCTTTTCATTAAAGGCAATGCTGTGGTCTTGATCCTGGTGTGACCATTTAGGCTTTGTGCCAGCAAATACCTCACCTCCCCCACTCACCCAGAACACTGTCCTGTGTAGGTGACTGGTCACTTGCTATGGCTGACCAACATGGCCAGACTGGGACCTGGGCAAGAGACACAGGGAGGCTTTCCTGACTGTTTAAAATGGTGGAATAGGAAATGGTGGCTTGTGGTGCCCAGCTGGCATTTGCCAGGCAAGGATCTAGCCCTGTAGATTTTCATAGGTGTAGCAAGACAAGCTGTTGTGCTGATAATAGAATGAGGAAGGCTGAAAATAAATATTTACCAGGCAGGATCCCTTTAAACCCATTACTCATCAGCACAAGTGCATTTCTGATTCTTTTTCCATTCATGTTGCAAGGACCAGTATCTCAGTTCATGAAAAATTCAGGCAGTTGCTTTTTTGCCTGGTGTTACAAACTCTGTCTAATGGATGTGGGTAGTACAGGTGACTTCGTTATGAATGAACAATGCTCTGTTGAGGAAGTCCACACACTTTCACCAGCTCCTCATCAGAACATGTGAGGCTGTGTGTGGGTCTGACAAGGGGCCAAACCTCAAATTCTGAAATGGAGCAGTAAGGGAGGAACTGCTGGTTCACATGTTTATCAGCCATAGCCTCAGAAAGCAAAACAACCTGGATTTCAGGGCTTTGATTTAGAGAGAAAATCCTTCTAATCAAAGTGCGGGTCTAGTTATAATGCAAGGCCTCATCTCACATTATTACGCTGATTATTGCAATTATGCCCTTTCAGGACTTTTTCAAGTTACACTATATCCAATTATAGCTGTTTTAAATACCTTTGTACTGTACACTGTGTGGTGCTGGAGAAAGGAGGTAATAGATGTATTTTATTTAGCTTCCTCTTCTTACAGTAAGGCTTTTTATGGATGAGCTGGCATTATTAATATTCTTCATTTCACTGATGGCTATATCTGAAGCTATCTTTCTGAGCACCATGCCAATAAGATACTTATCTGTGCTCTTGCTGTGCAGAGTGTCAAATTTTAAAAAAGGATGAGGAATAGGCCCTCCATACTCTTGACCCATTCTTTCGTGGTAGGATTTATATACTGATTTTTTCCATGCACTTCATTTGCAACAGAATACTTGAAATTGTGGCATCACTGAAGTCCAAAGCAGCAGTGGAGTTGACTTCAGCAGGAACAGGATTTCTCTTTGAATGTCTGCTTATGTTGATCAGTACTGCTTAGAGGAGTGAAACCTTCTGGGCTTCCTATGCAGGTGAGCAACTTTCCTAGGAGAGTACTTCTAAATTTCCTTTCCCCTTTCCTTTCCCTTTTCCTTTCCCCTTTCCCTCTCTCTCTTTTCTTTCTGTCTCTACACTCCTTTTTTTGCCTTTGTTCCTTTCCCCATTCATCAGGCAAACAGCAGAGTCATTATTGGAGATGTCAAGTTTTCCTCCTAGGATGCCTTGTTTCTTCAATACCCACCTGGTATAATGAACATGCTTCACCCTGCTTACAGGCATATGGTTACTTCATAGGTAGACATCATCACATGCTGAAACAGAACCAGATGTAGTTTTACAACTGAAATCTCAAGTGTTCCTATGAGATGTAGTTTTTCCTCTGCTAGAGTACCAGCAAGCCCATTCTGGGTGCTGCAAATAACTCTCCCCTGCTCTGATCTGTCATCCCTCCTTCCTAGACTGAGACCCTCCACCCCTTCTGCCCTGATCATGCCAGTTGCTGTCAGCTCTGCCAGCCTCTGAATCAGACCCATTGGTTGCAAATGTCCAAAAGCTCCCTGCTGCTGAGCAGATGACTTGCCAGACAGGGCTCCCACCACGGCTCAGTTTGAGGCATTGATGGCTCCCACTGGGGCAGAGAAAAAGAGGAAAAGCAGGCCTGTACTGTTTGGCAGCCTGCTGAGTCAAGCCTGTTGGTTTGAAGAGGAAAAGAAAGAGAAAAGGATTAGGAAAAAAAAAAAAAAAAAAAGGATAATAATCCCTTATGAGCTCTCCCTCTGCACTTTCAAATAGCAGAGGTCAAAACTGAATGCCAGGGTATCCTGTGAATGCCATCATGTGTCACCAGGGAAACAGACCCCAGGTGAGAGTCTGCACATGTCCCAGGCACCCTGCTGATCCCACTGCTCAACACCCAGTGGTGCTGGCCCACCACGGCTGGTTTATGCAATGAATACCTCCAACCGCTTCAGGTTTCAAATTGCATTTGGGAACATCAGACTCACAGTTTGTGTTGTTATGAGTCTTCTGGTTGTTATGTCTTCTGGTCTCTGAGTCATTGCTGGTGAGTATTCTGATGTTTGGAGCCTCATTCCCTTGCACACATGAACATTTTCCAGCAATGTTAGTGAGCTACACAATCAATTGTTGCAAAGAGCAATGCAGAGCCAAGCAGCACAAACCATGCAGGAGCAAAGTAGGACCCTGTCATAATCCAAACATCCTGACTGCCAAATTCTGACCTGCTGACCATAAGACTTCTAGAGTCAAATACCTCAAAAATTACCCATACTTTTGCTTTATCCTGCATCAAAACACTACTTTATAGTCAAAAACAGAAAATCAGAAGGCCATATAAAGTCCAAGAATTACCTCTGTAATACGTCTGAAAAATACTGTCCTGAGTTAGGACTTGCTACACAGCAAGAATATAAAGTTGCAGTAATTCAGGAAGGGATATGTGATGCTAAAAGGTTCTATATCCCCTGAATATATATTAAAGAAAAAAAAAAGGTGACCAGAATCGTGACAGATTTTTATGTAGACCTACTAGTCTCTATAGTTGCTCTTCTTATAGTATCAGGCACTGAGATCCTGTATGTAAATCATGTTGCAGACTCATTAGTGTTACTGCTGCTTGGTTGCTAGCTGAGACACCCGTTCTGATTTAGGGTATTTTGACACTTAGCAACAAACTAAGCTTTAGTGAGCAGGTGGCTCAGCCAAAATAGTAGCAGAGTTCTCAGCTGAAATAATAACAAGGAATTGCTGGTCAGAATATGCTTTATTTCTTGATTTATTAAAACAGCCTAGGAAAAACTCATTTGTGAAGGATCCACTCCCACAAGACACCTGCTTCAAAACCACAGTGGTACAGGTATGTTGCTTTGAATGCATGGGAACAGTTCCTACACTAAGACTGTCCAACCAGTAGACCCACTCACCTGTGGTCACCAAAGCAATCCGTGTGTATGTCTTGCCTATTCAGGAGTTCTTTAACAGGTCAGTTCTAGTCTCTCCCAGCAGCTTGCAGCTGCTTCTTGCACCTGTAAATCTAAATCCACTCTTCTTTCCAGATCTGCATTGCTGTGCTCTCTGCTTGAAGAAATCGGGTATGTGTCAAGTGGTATGTAAGATAGTTTCTCCCAGCTCTGGTGTGGCATTGCCCCTTCTCTCACCCCACTCAGGCTGTACAGAGAGGCTAAGGGCATCTAGCTTTCTCTTGAGGGTCTCAATGCTACCTTGGACTGCAGACGTCTTCTCACTGGTTTCCAGTCTGGCTGTCAAAGTTGACCATCATCTGCCCAGCTCCACACACAAAACAGCTTTATGAACGATGAAGACAGCATGAAGCTGTAGCTCTGCTGTGCAGTGGACACAACCTTTCCCTTTCTGAGAGGGAAGGAGACCACTGCTCCTAAGAGCAAGACCCTCTCAATGTGTCAGAGAGCCAAATTAAAACAGAAGCCTTAAAATCTGAGGAGAACCCAGCTCTTCAGACAACGTGTACTCAGTTGTACGGTCTGGTCACTCTTTATTACTTTATGCTACATGTTTGTGGTCTAATGCAGGAGTATGAAACCCAGGGCTAAAGGTCAGCCTGAAAAATCATCTCTCATGGCCTGTGGCCACTACACTTTTTAAGCCAGAACCACTGGTTTGCCTGAAACCCTGTGCTTCTGGAGTGGCCAGCTTAGGAGGTCTGAGCATCCGGCTGCTCATCGCAGCTCTGATTTCATTGTGAGGCCATAAGCAAGCCTCTTCCAGAGTTCTTGTGTTCTGCAAAATGAGGCTAGAAATAGAAGTTTTTCTCATGCGTGAGACTTGCCATCTGTTTGGGAACCTTGCTGGCAGGTTTACTGGCTGAAAGTTAAGTGTTACAGGCTTTGTATGGGAGGATGAGAAGGTGTTTGTGTGTGTTGTAGTAGGCAGGTTGGGTTGGTAGCTTTGCAAGGACTCATGCAGTGATCGCACCAGCAGCAGAGGGGACTGGGTGTACAGCCTTGGTACAGGCTGTTGCAGGTATTTCCAACGTGCTGAGTTGGACATCAGACTCCATGCTCAGGCCATAGGCCAGTGCGTGGTAGTTGCTTGTCAGCGGGCATCCATTTTCTTGGTCACTTCATTTTGAGCATTCAACCTAAACTATTTTAGAGGGGCAAAACTAATTTTCAAAAGATTGAGGAATATTGTCTGGGGAAAAAAAGCTTTCTTGCAGTATCTCAGTTTGAACTTGCAAAAATCACTAGTCATTTTCAAAAGTACTGGCAGCTTACATTTACAGATAACTATGTATAAAGAACTAAGTGTTATTAACATTTCCATAAGAAATCAATGAAGATATTGCAGAGAATTATGATCCCGAAGAGGAAATAAGCTGCAGGAGAAGAGTAATGGTTAATAAGCAAGGAGCTTTTCCCAGAAAAATACCATTGCCATTATCAGGAAAGCATGTGGAAAAGTGATATATATAACTCAGGACATGGGTGAATTGTCTGGCTTAGGGGAGAAGGTAAAGGAGAATTGTTTTCTAAAATGTTATTTTTAGGATGTAAGCACAGTCTTTAAAAAACAGGCAAGCATTCTGCATCTTACATTCAGTAGCACAGGGAATTCAGCAAATAAACACCAAACCCAAAGGGCTCCATCCCAGATGATGATTCTCATATAAGTGTACCCCTGGGGTCACATGGAGAGTTTGGGCAGGTACCTTTACAACAATTGCTCTGCAGAGAAAGACGAGGAATGATCAGCAAATCTTTGCAGTAGATCTTGAATAGCCCTTTACACGTTCATGAAGAGACATTAAAAAAATGCAAGCTGCTTTCTTACCAACCTGGGACATCCTAAAGGGCCAGGGCTCAACACCGTCAGACATCTGAGTCCTTCGGAGATGCCCGTTCATGTATGTGCGTGTAATGCATTTGTGTGGAGACCTTGAGGGCATTTTGATAGGTGGTGTCCAAATATTTAAACAGAAAGACTTGAAATGCCCAAGATAAAACGAATGCAGTTTTGGCAGTGGACAGACAACAAGCAAGAAACACCGACTGTTGGGCTTCTTGTGCTCTTGTCCTCACACCTCAGTGCCTGATTTCTGAGTTGTTTGGGAACTCAATAACATACTCAAGGCTACTGAGTCAAACAGAGCCAGACTCAAAGTTCAAAGGTATTATAAATCTTCTTGTCAAACCATCAGGAGACCAGGCTAACATTCAAGCTACAGGACATATAATGTACTTTACCACAAAGTTGATTCATTTTCACATCAACAGTCTGTATATGTGTTAATATTTCAAAAATCAGGAGGTCAGTTTAAAGGCAAAACTATTGGTGATGCTTTAGAATCAATATTGACTGAAGTGACTGACTCGAACACAGCAGAAAACCATCAGGGCTGTGGCAATAGAATGAAACAAGCTCTTACGGAGATATATCTGTGGCTAATCTTGAATGAAATGCATCAAAATATGACTGGATGTTCTTCTAGGGTGCCAAAAAAATTGTATTACTGTGTTGCTCTATATCACACTGAGCCACTCTGGACCAGCTTTCAGTGTAGTGAGACACTTAAGACAACTTAGAAATGTATTGAGAGAGGAAACAGGTGAAAAATTTGATGAAAAATGAAAACCTGGTTGGAGTATGGAGATGTTGTTTCACTGTGCTTGTCATACAGCAATGCTCAACTGATGTACTTCTCAAGACAATTTTCTGACTCAAAGATGACACAATGTCAAGTTCAGTGTTTGCACTAGTACCAAATTAAATTTATCAAAGACATAGGATACACACATCCAAACTAGGCCAATTAAAAGCAGATCTCCCTGTTGCAGTCCAACGCTAACTCTTAGTCAAAGCCAAAGCAAGACCTCATGTAAGCTAGTCCAACTCTGACACAAAAGCTACTTTTGGAATTACTTTTACTTGTCTTTAGAATGCAACAAAACATAGTTAATATTGATTATTTTAAAAGCTGGCACATTATCAATGCTCTTGTACGTGTTCTGATAGGACACATCTCTTCCTGAGAGGGGCCATGTGCTTTCACTGAAGTCAGTGGGAGCCAAGTACTTCTCACTCAGTACCTTTAAAAAACAGCCCTGTACCATGTACCTTGCTGCAAATCAGACCAAACCAAAAGCAACCATCTGGGGCATTTGTTGCTGGAGATGTTACACGCATGATAACTTTAACTCCTCTGCTTTATTCTACATTACATGAAGAATTTATAATAATCTAGTGTAATATAACCATGTTTCTGAAACCTTTTAAAATCCACAACTCATGCAAGTCTTTGGAAAAAACAACCAACAACAACAACAAAAAAACACCCCCACCCCAAAAAACACCACCAAAAAAACCCAAACCAACAAACCCCAACTCTCTGACCATCACACAGTTTTTCATTTAAAGCCAAGTAAGAATTAGCCCATGCTTTAAAGGTTTTTTTATTCTTGTTATTTCTCCTGGTTTTTGGTTTCCCTGCAAGTGTGAAGTTTTTGTAAAAAAAAAAAAAAAAAACCACAACAAAAACACAAAAACACAAACAAAAAACAACAACAAAACAAACAAACAAACAAACCAACAAACAAACCACAACCAAACCAAAACAGTAGTGGTTGTTCTAGGGATCACTTTCTGGAGTCTGTGGCTCAGCATTAGTCCTTGGCTCCAGGCAGTGTTTGTGAGCAGTGTCATCCCTTCCCAGCTGTAAAACCAGGACACAAAATGGAGAACTGGCTTGCACAAGGATGCCCAAAAATCAGCTGCAGGATCACCTCCTGGTTCTGTCTGGTTGATTTCCTTGCCTACCTTGGTAAATGACTTATCAGAAGAAATGTTTCCCCCTTCCTCTGGTTTCAGCAGTGGGTTCAGTTTTTTCCTAGACTACAGATCTGTGGCCCCTGTTCAGTTTCTCTGATTTTATTCCCATTAGTTCCCTTGATTTTCTTGTAAATTCTGGAAGTCCCCAAAAGTCAGTATATGTGACAAGAGAAGCAAGAGCCAGAATTTTAAAGAAGATTTACCAGCTCTTCTTTGTGTTATTATTCATGTTCTCTGGTGTGCACTAGGAAGACTAGCGCTGCTCCTGGAGCTGACTTCATTGCCTCGTATCCTTTACTAGTAGCCTAGTATGGCAGCTTGCAAGAGTGAATGGATCTACTGTAACCCAGTCAGACATCAACAGTATGCCTCAAAATTCACGAAACAGAAGAAATAAACAAGGAAGAGGAAAAGGACTGCTGTCTTTTACTTATTTGATTTTTTATTTTCAAGAGACAGAGAGGGAAGTGCACAGTCAAATCTCTCTCTCCTCTCACTGATTATTGTGATGAGTCTTCATGGCCAAGTGGAAGAGAAAGGATTTTCTGATCTCTGTTGCTACAGGCACTTGCCAAACTAATCTCAGCTATGTCAACCTTCTAATCAGGCTTTAGCTCCATCACCCTGTGTTTGTGTTGCACCACAGCTCCAAACTGGTAGGCTCCTTATGGGGCTGAAGAACTAACAGCCTCCTGCCTGTGTCACACATGCGCATCCAGATTGTGCAAGTACAGCAGCCTTGCTGACAGTGACTTTCCCTAGGAAAGCTCACCAGGATGGCATTTGCCTGAAAGCCCTGATCTTATTGGAAGACAAAAATGTTCAACTGTCCAGATACATACATCAATTAACATAATAAATCATTAAAATAATTACAAGAACTGAACAGTGAAGTCTTTGTGAAGTTAGTTATTGCAATGGCCAATTGTTTCAGACACTGTATTGTCCCACTGAATACAAGGTAGGATACTCCCACATTCAAGCTGCTATTGCAGACATCTTACCCCAAGTGTGTGTCACTGCAGAGGCTCAGGGGTGAAAGTGGTGATCCCACCACTGGTATGATGTCCACAGGCAACCCACACCTTGGTCGAGAATTTTGCCTTCATCCTCTCAGCTCTATGACACCCCCTTCCTTTTGGTTTTTATTGGCACTGCATCATGTCTGAAGTTTCTGCCCTAAAATCAGTAAGGCCAAGGAAGAAGAGAAGGAACCTCAGCAAGGGCTGGGGGAAGGGGTCAAGGAATACCACAAGCCCCAGCTTGCCCCACTTTTCCTCCCCACCGGCTATTCAAGTGCTGCTCAGAAAGCAGAGTTACTCTTTCTTCACAAACTTTCTGTTGCATACCATGACTGTATTTTCCCAGTAAGCCCCATAATGAACAGAGAGACAAGAAGCCAAAAGCTACCTGGGAAGTTGGTATGCTCAATTAACAGCTGAATCCTAACAGGAGTTAGACTTCCTGCCACATTTTACGGATTCAGCGTGTGACCGTCATTACCTTCTCCTGTAGCAACGAGTACGCTGTCTCTGCACACAGAAGCCTTGTGCCTGCAATCAGTCATCCAGAGCTGCAAACACCTAAATCACTCACCCCAGATGGACCTACCCGCTCACCACCAGTGAGTGCAGTGCCTAAACAGCCATGACCCTCACCTTGTTCTGCTAATCCCTTCCCTTGTCCACTACATTTTCCCCCACTCCTGCACGAGACGAGGCTGCCGTCCAGTAGGCAGAGGCTGCACTCACTTCACAGTCCTCCTGCCTGCCACATTGCCCACCCATCCTGGCCAAAGGAGGGACTACCCCTGCAGAAAAATTAAGTGTGTAATTGGTGTATACAGTGGTGATGACTGCCCTGCAAATGGGCTCACTTAGGGATAAGCCATGAGCATGTAACTGAGCATGTAACTTTGTGATCGGTTAATGTCTTCTACACAGACCCAGGAAGAGCAGCAGAAGGTGAGTACCTAGGACATTCCCTGGACTCTCTTTACATGCTTAGACATGTTAGGTCAGAGCTGCCAAGCATGCACGAAACAGACAGAATCAGGGGGAACACAGCTTCTAAAATCTTAAAATCTTGGAAAGATTGCAGCTTTAGGCTGCAGCTGAATGGCCAGCATGCATGCATGCAGCCCATTATTTTAGCCCATGGTTTGTCCCTAAGTGTCCTTTTCTAGGGACAAGTCTTGTGCAAGAGACCTACAGGCTGAACAAATTGTAGTGGCTGAAAGCCTCCTTAAATATCACCTTTTCAAGGCCTTTCAGTTCTGTTACTGAGCTCATGTGATGTACTTCTGAGGCAGTGGGGAGGACAGAAAGCTGGAAGGTGATGTGAGAAGGAGAGGGGCCAACTGGTACCAGCTCTCCTCTGGCACTGCAGGGAGACCTGTCACCTTCCCAGCTTGGCCACCACTGCTTTAAGGTGCTATGAACATGTTCAGGGAGAACAATTTTCCTAAGGTTTGCAGTCCACCTTTGAAAAATACTGTTAACTGTGTTTCTGTCGAATGTCCGTAGCATCAGACTCTTTGAAACAGCAGGAGACACAGATGTGGGCAACATTGCAGACAGCAGTGTCATCCAACCAGATAAGTGAAGTGCAACACTTTTCCTCCCCACACTTTTTTTTTTTTCTATAAGGCCTAAGCTCATCCTTAGCTCTTTCTTCAAATACCATTAGATGCCACTCTCCATAATTTCATGATTTTTCAAGATCTGATCAAGCATCACCCTATTTAACAAATCTTCCCACTGAAAAAATTGGACAGTCACGTCCCGATTGGCAGATACAAGTTGGGTTCTCATCAGTTTCTTTGACACAGTGGCATAATCACATCAGAACCAGAAAACCCAGAAAGAAATCAGAAGCAGAAATTCTACAATCTGTTTTAGAAGTTCCCAAACACAGGCCTGTTTGGAATCATACAAAGTAGCTGAAGAAAGGCTATGTAAAATTATTGTTGTAAAGGAAAGACATTCGTATAGACAAAAGAAGAAAAATAAACCACAGTTTCTTTTCAATCCAGATCAGCCTCCTGGGATCTGATACCATGGGTACTGCTGCGTGTGTTTCTCATTAATCATATAGTGCTGCACTTGCTCTAAAAGCCAGAGTGGCCTATCTTGGCAGTGCTTGCTTAGAGGCTGCGTAATATCCATTCCATGTTCAATACAGAAGATGTGATAGAACAATTTCACACTGCTCTAATGCTCTAAAACACTCAAGCTATTGGTAATGGTATCTGGCCAAGAGCATGCAGCTGATCTTGAAAGCAAAGCAAGCCCATTCCATGGGTTTTGCTACTCTGCTACTCTGCAGATTTCTGCATCTGTCCCAAATACTGCACAGCTGGTAACTTGGATGCCAAATTTGGGACTTCCTAAAGCATAGCTCACTTCTGGCTGCAATGAACTTAAACTAGCCCTTCCCAGAAGAGGAAAATATCTCTGTAGAGAAGCCTGGCAGCTCCAATGACTGCAGAGCCATTGAAGCTAATCCCCACACCGATCTCCAGAAACACGAATCCAATAAATTCCCAATAGCAAAGCTTTTATCCTGGCACCTGCCTAGTGCCTCTTCCTTAGAGGGTAACTCCAGTTCTGACAAAGGAGGAGAACAATAGTGCCAGAATGTATAGCTTCCCAAATATTTCCAGAAGACTGGAGGGAAAGAGAGAGTTTCTCATAATACCCAGTCCAAACCTATAATGTAATCTGTAAAAAGCACTTATTACAGCATTTTGAAGAAAGGATGGACTGAATTGGCAGAAGGCAATAGAGATGTTCTTGTTACACAAGAAGCAGTGTAAGCCATGAAGTTGCTATCCTGCTCCAGGGAGAGAGGTATTTGACCACTGTTTGTTTGACCAGTGACATAAAGGAACCAAGATTCACTTGGTGACAGAAATTACAGATGTCAGAAAGAAAACGGCATGATCAGTTTGCCTGCTACCATATCTATGTTGTTCTAGATACAGCCCCATCTGTCTCTTTTCTTCATTGTTGGCCACAGTTGTTGCACTTTTTCTCTTCCAATCAACATCTAATACTTAAAAATCAGATGTGGATTTTCAGCATTCTGTGCCCTATAGGATATAACAGACGAATTGCTGAGTGTAAGGAACTTCACATCAACAACTACTCTGCAATGCAAGCTATGTTCTTGGGTTTTAAAAATCTGACCAGCCATGGAGAGATGTGGTTGGCACTATAGGCTAGCATATGATGACAGCCAGAAATTTATTAGTGACAAAAATGCAATGAGAGAGATCTCCTCCTTCTACAAAGCACTGAGATTATGCTTTAGAAATTCCAACTGGTGTGAGGCAGTGTGGGGAGGTGCACTGCCACCCAGGACACAGAACCCATCGTGCTAAGGGGTGCATAATAGTGGAGCAGCCTTGGGGCCACACCAAAGAGGCAGATGAGGGATGCAGGGAGCTCTTGAAAATGTGATCACGGAGAGAGAAGCAGCTGGTGCCTTTGTCTGCACTAGTAAGGAGTTACAAGTACTGCAAAGATGAATGCAATGTCTTCACCTGGTCCATTAGCTCAGTGGAGTTTTAGAAGTCCAGCTAACAAAAGCCTGAACAAACTAAATGCCATTTTTCAGAAAAACTGATTTCTTACAAGGACATCCTGATGTTACACAGCTTCACTAGAAAGACAACAATAAGACAATATTCATTTTACTTTCTTACATTCCTGACCCCCCACAGTCTGAAGTCTGCTTTTTTTGTTGTTGTTTCTTTTTTTTTTCCCTTTTCCTCAAAAGGATGGCTTTTCCCATTTGCCTGACCTCACACCTTCAGTTGTAACCGCAGTTGGATGCAAGTTAATTTGCAGTTGATGATGACACTTCCCCAGTGCTGAATGTCTCTAAACGCAAACACATTTTTTTTCTTGGGCACTAGTAGCACTGATGAGGCCAATAGAGCTTTGGGAATAGGTTTTATTAGTTAAAAGCTCTTCCAGAGATAGCTGATTGGAGCACAAAGTATTATAAAATGCAAAAACTGTGGCTACCTTACTTAAACAGTTGAAAGGCAGAAAATCATTCAGTAGTATGTTGCAGTGGGGTTTATAATGACCCTGTGCAAAGCCTATCTTAGTATATGAAAATGTTTTCCTATAAACTAAACTAACAGCAGTGAACAGCAGAGGCTTTGGCACATGATCTTTGTAACAGTCCCTAAATTAGCTCAAGTTGTTTGCTTTATAAATGACAACAAACCCAACAAAGTTTTAAGCAAACAACAGGGTAAACTTAGAGCTGCAAATAGGTTTTTGAGCCACTGTACATCACTGATGATGTACATCGCACTTGGTTGAAATGAGACAAGTTCCCAAAACATCCATCTTGGTCCAATCACAAGCACAGAAAGAGTTAGATCAGTGTAAAGATACTCCCAATAATCAAATGGGATAAGAGTGTGCTGATAAGAAACTAGACTTCTGGGAGACTAGAGATATTTTCCCTTAAAGTATGGCTAGTAAGAGTTCATACTATTACTTCTGAAGGTGCTTACAGTGTAGAGACTATTTGTGCCTCCTGGAGTAGTGTGCACTATCAGTGTGAGAACTTTTGTACCAGTACATCTACACAGCGAAACATCAAATGCTTCAATGTTCTTGGATTGCACTGCCCAGGCAGGACTTTGCCATGCAGCTGTTCTAGATACTGAGCTCTTGACCATCCCTCACTTCTTGGTGCTGAGCTCTTGACCATCCCTCACTTCTTACCAGGAACATATTTTTGAAACAACAATTCACAGTGTTTTTGCTTTCATCAGAGTGGCCTTGAGGCACATAGTTTTTCAGCTCAGTTCTGTCTGAATGAAGGGACCGAAAAGTGCACCAAATGTTCTCCAAGTGCTCATATCCATTCAGACCAGAGGGGCAAGTCCAATATGAACCCTCCAAAATACATTGTAACTACTGGGTACTCAATGTTAGCCATTTCACTCTACAAATCTACTCCTGTTAAAGATACTAATGCAAATATAGCTTCAGAATATTAACACTGAGTTACAGCTCACTGGATTTACCCCTTACTCCATGAGGTCTTCTCTGTTCAGTTGTCTGAAATTCACAGCAGCATTTCACTATTATTCTGTAGGCTATTTCCAAACAGAGAATTTTGTAATCTGATAAAACAACCTAAATGGCACCACATAACCACTGTGATACGGAGATATATGTACTTTGAAGAAGAATACAACGCAGATAACATTTAAGAGTATCTCAGAACCCTATGAATCCACATAGTGATGAAAAATCAACCGGTTTTCAAACGCTAATGCCCTATTCCTTATCAATTAATTGTTGTAGAAAGCTGATCCATGGTCTTTTCAAGGGCAGTCACACTGGTGGTTCTATGAGACAGTGGAGGATTTCATGAAACACTGCATGCAAAAGAATAAAATGTGTTCAACCTTGACCATACAGAGCTTGTAACTAGGACAGGTTTTGAATTTATTTATTCCAGTCACAGTTGGGTCCAGGTTAACCTGGTAAACATGGATCCCAACAGACCCACATTCTCCTTGCACAGGAAGGCCATTCACTCATTATCACCGTCCTTCCAAAATGCAGATACTTAAAACAGCTGTGTTGTTTTTAAATGTTACTTAAAATGACATAATATTTGAAAGGTCTAGAGGAGGGACACAAGAATGATCATAGGTAAGGAACAGTTTCTATGTCCAAAGTGATGAAGGTAGGACACCAAAGTCTGAAAAAGAAGTGATTTTGGGGAAATAGAGTACAGAGGCCTAAGAAATTATATATAGACAGCATGTTGAAGAGGGAAGAAATTTTCCCTGATTCTTCCCATGCCGGATATACATGGTGTCAAAGGAGGTCAATAGGATAATGAGGTTCAAAGCAAATATGAGATGATTCTTTACATCTGTTGGTAGTACACCTGGGGAATGCCTTTCCCAAGCATGTGGTAGATGCTAAAAGCGAACAAAACTACCAGAGCGGCCAGGCTGCGTTTGTGCCTAACAAGGAGGCTACTATAGCATGAATAAAATACCTGCATTTGCAATGCCACTCACTGCTACTACAGTTTTCACTAGACCAGGCATCTCCTGCTTCTCATGATCAGGGTGTCATGATCTGTTTGGATGTCCCAAATTTACAGGACAAATTACTCTGTAAATTAAACTCTATTTTATGAACACACTAGGAAAGAAAAAAACAAAACAAGACAAGCAAGGGCTAAATCCCCATTGTACAGACTAGTCTAGCATGTGACTTCACTGATTCCTCACTTAATCCATGATGTTTCTAATTCACAAGTTCTCTAATTCATGATGCACAACTCATGCAGCTATGAGCAAAATGGTTACCTAGTCAACAGTGAGAGTGCTCATTCTTCCTCCTCCATCACCTGTGGGTGTCCCCTGTATCACACCTGGAAACACAAAATCCTCAGCAGTCTGTCTGTTGTTGGACCTGCTTCAAAAGATTGTTGGGTAAGCTGATGTATTTATACCTTCCAGCTTGGAAATATGAAAGCAATATGCTGAAGAAAGGTCAGTATATAAGTCTACAGCCAGAGAAAAAGGTGGGCACTAGGGTGTCACCCATTTGGCAGAGCATTTATTGATTAGTTTCAGTTCAAACCAATTATCACTGGCAGCACCAGTCATTAGAAAAGCCAATGCTCAGACACATTCTCTGATTCTGCTTTACAAATAAGATGCTGCCATTGCTTGTGGAAGGTCACAGTTTGGTGACAAGCTGGCAGCACAGGCATCAGGACTTGTCAGGACTTTTTGTGCTTTGTGCAGCTATAAGAGCAATTATCTAATGACCTGATGTTTATTACTGACTTTGTTTTAGCTGTTGCTTTGCTTCATCCAACTGCATGTTGAAATGTTTACTGTTACATGTACTTTCTGTAACTGGTAGACAGTAATTGCATGTAGTTATTCTGTGTAGAATGAACTATTTATGACCTCAAAATTCAGCATAAAGGTTCACCAGTATGGGATGATAACAGGGGCCCTGACAGTACAGGTGTAGGATGACATGGGAGGCCCAAGGCTGCAAATAGTCCACCAGGGGTTAACTCCTTGTCATCAAAGAGTGCAACCTTAGCAGATGGATGAGACAAATTTTACATGTAACAAGGGAGAACAAACAAGAAGTACCCAACACATATAAAATGCATTGCATACAGCAAATGTGGATCTACTGTGGACTTGTGAACCAACGAAAAAGTAACAAGATGTGGAGTGAATCAGTGAGCATGTAAAAATGATTTCTGGTGGACCATACGGTGAGAAGGAAAAAAATTTTCGGTTGTGCTTATCCAAGCAAAAAGGAAGAGAAACTTTCCACACTAATATCAGACTACGCTTGGTGGAAGACCTGAGACACTGGTGACTAGTTGTTACACATGCTCCCAACCAGACTGAAGGTATTAGAAGGGCAGTGTGGTGGTGCATAGAAAGAGCAGAGAAAGGGGAGTATACTAAAAGGCTTATGTATGTCAGTTTTACCTGATATAGTTTGGTCTATAATGGTTAGTATCATTGTTAGAAAAATATAAGAATATAATTGCATCACATAATTATCTCAGATAACAATAATTCTTTGATTACACTATTTTTAATAAGACTAACAAGATATTCTCCCTAGGTTTGCATGTAAGATATGTTTCCTTTTGGTCATAACAGAATTTTAAACCTAAAGTGATCAGAATTGAAGTAACCTGCTCTATAGCTTGGATGTAACAAATTGGTAAAAAATGAGGTGTGTTTTCAGGAGTGTGCAGACTTTTGTTTGCACTTGGCTTCTCTGAACTGGTGGAACATGGGATATGTGGAGGCAGGGGTCTAGTTTTGGACTCTTTTCTCCCCAGTTTGTCTCTAAAATGTGAGGAGTGTGTTGAGGACACAAATTTACCGCACTTAAAAGTGACCCTCAGCTGAAGAAGTTGATTTCCAACTCTTCTCAGGTTCAAAGACCAGTCAGATCTGGGGTTGCCAATCTGACCTTACTATTGATTAATTATTTCCTATTCATACATATAGTGCTATCACAACACTCACTGTATTTTCAAGCAGACTTTGCCCACAATTCATGTGACAACCCATCCACTGGGTGATGAGTGAAGGAAATCCTAGAGGCCACCCTCATTTTGTCCTCAAGTGTTTGGTGGGTTTTTTTGTGTGTTTGTTCTTTGTTTTGTTTTGGTTTTGTTGTTGTTGTTGCTGGTTTGTGTTTTGTTTTGTTCTGTTTTGTGAGCAACTCTGTACAGAGCACCCTGGCTGCTAATGCCAAAGGCTGTCGATATCCTTGGCCTCTATTCCCAGGCCACATTCACAGTCATCATTGAACTTCTCTTTGCTTCAGTATACCCCTCTGTCAACTCTTAAAATACTTCCTGTCTCCTCATGAACAGCATTCAAGCTTAATGACTGTTAGTAAAATGCCTTGAAATATTTTGCTCAGAAGCACACTTCAGAAAAGGGAGGTAGGTAAGGTTTCATTAGGAGCATACTGGTCACTTAATGAGCTTTGACATGTTAAAACAATTTCCAGGGGAATCTGGGGATTCTCTTTGCTGGCTCTGTGATGTGCTCTGGAAATTGCCACCTTTTCCAAGGCGTTGGGTAGTCGGTTGTTAAAACAAAAGGAAAAACAAAGGCAAATTGTTTGTTTGTTTGTTTGGTTGGTTGGTTGGTTGGTTGGTTTTTAGTTCATTTAGGTAAAGATAGGGTTTTCTCCTTAGCCCCCAAAAAAGGCAGCTTTATAAGCATGGTTCTGAAGCAAATTTTTTAACTTTTACAATTAAGATGCAGGGAGTGGTGTCAAGAGCACTACTATAAAGAAGTAAATCAAAATACAGAACAAAAGACACAAGTGAAACTAGATGTGCTTTATTTTAAATTCTTATTACACTATAGTTATAAAAAGTCTGGAATAGAAAGCAGGTTTATATGCAGGAGCAAAAAAGGATAATTTTATTAGAAGATGTAGGCTCTGGTGACACTGCTTAATTACTTAACAGAGATTCTCACCTTGCATTTGCAACACACTGTTCAGTTCCTTGCACCGCAGAGGACTTATATGGGAGACTTTGACATGCAGAGTTTCTAATGTGGTCACATAAGCTGTACAAAATGAGTGTATGCCCATGCCTGAAGTGAAAGCCCCCAAAAGTCTGCTGTTCCTGGATCCAGCAGTACTCATTGAGCGTATGAGGTGGTATGAATCTTTGCTTTGTTCCATATACTTTAGCAAAACAGTAGCCTGTATTTCTCCCCTCCCAGGACTTTCTTATTTTTAACAGCTGCTCACAGGTTTTGCAAGAACCAACGTGTGGCAAGAAGAGGAGCAGAAAGTAAGTCACCTCCCTTGTTTTCTCACCAATAAAACCACAAAATGACACAACCATACACAGCATAATAAAGCCCCAGTGTTTCATGAGCATGAGGCTCCTTCTTTGGAAGCTCAGTTAGCTCACCTGGGCTGTTAGTACAGGACATGCACTTACACACTATAGCCAGTGGAGAAGAATTGCCACAGCTTGTGGCATGTGTGTCCTTGCCTCACGGGTAAAGATCCTGAGAAGGATTTCAGGGGACGTGAGAAATTCACACACACACACACACACACATGCATACCCTCTGCTGCTCTAGCATGATGGGGTACATGGCTTAGGATGGAGCAGTATTCCGCACAGAAGACTAATGGGAACCACAGATTCAGGGTGACCTCTGAGCCAGAAGGTCCTCAGAGAAGCGATGCCTTGGGAGGCCCAGTTGCACCTCACAGAGGAATATGCTGTGAGAAAGGCAGGATGCAGGCCCAGCTGGTTGAGTTTCTGACTCTCAGGTTACATCTTTACTCCCTTTCCAGCTGAGCTGTTGTCCCTGGATATTCCTAGGATTGCTCCTTTAAAATGACTTCATTCTGCAGCAGCTGTGTTTCCTGGGAACTTTCAGGCATGATTTAGTCTAAACTCATCCCCAGGTGGCAGCTCCAGTGCAGGATATTTGCTAGGCTTATGGGACTGGCAGGAGAAGACTCTCATGCTGCCCCTTCTGCTTGTCTCTCCTTCACCCCATTGATCAGCCAGGAAAGCCCGAGCTGCTTTGGGGCAGTGAACCCTCCAACACACACACCTGTGGGAAATGGGGCTACAGGGCAGGTTCAGAAGAGAAGGCAGAAAAGGATGAAGACGGACCACACCAAACTCATGAGATGTGACCAGGAAATGCAAGTTTGGTGTGATGAACTCTGAGCAAGGGCATGTAAAACTCTGGACTTTCATCAAGCAAAGGGAGAAAAACAGTGTATCAACACTGCGGATGAGCACATGAAATACAGGAGTGAGTATGTGTAGGTGCCTGCACATGTGAAAGGGTTAAAAAAAAAGAGCAGCAAGAGGAAAAAAAGAACTGGGAATATTCTGGAGATAACACAGCCTGAGAGATGCTTCCAGCAAAGTAAGCTCTCCATGAACTGGAAAATTATAATACTGTGAGATGAAGTAGTCCATTTAGCTAGAAATACCTGTTTTTACTGCAGCCTGAATGATCTAACACAGGGTTGTGTAATTCAGTCTAAGAATTTATGACACTGGGCTTTTTTTTGCTTTTTCCTTTTCAGTGAAATATCAGACCTTAATTAAAACTAAAGTTCAGACTATGGTGAACGGAGCTTTTCAGATTCCCTTGCAGCACTAATGCAAAAGACCATAAATACAAGTGAACTATAGGAATAATATGGCCTAGAATTGCCTTTAACTACATGTATCTAATTTTAAATCATTCGCTATCCAGGTGCCTTTTCAAGTTCTCCCTAATCTTACCAATTACCCTTCTTTATCAAATTTTGTTCAGTACAAGGATGACCAAATTAATGATGAGTAGCTTTCCACTTTTTTTTAATTTTTTTTTTCCCTCCCTAATGTGATATTTTGCAATACAGCTAAATGAGAAATGAAGGCAGGACCTTTGTTCATGGTTTCTGAATCTGGACGTTCAGCTCACCATACACGTGCCTCAAAGCATCAGAATTTAGGCTTGCAATCAGCTTTCGTAACCCTGGTACTTTCGGGATGCATTTTACTTCCCAGATCACGGTAGAGTTCATTGGGATTTGCCTGTAAGGAAGAAGAAAAGTAACAATATCAGGATCAGTTGGCCGATGCTCTCAACCTGACCCACAACTGGAGAAACTGAAGGTAGGCAGTATAAGACACTTCAAATTTTTTATGTTTCACTCATTCTCATAAGTGTCCTATAAATTATTCCCTCCATCTTCTGTACCTCATAGAACTGACTCTGTCAAAGCCTTTCTAGCCTTTCCTCCAGGTAAATTTTAATTTCTGAAATGAATCCATTTTCTTCTGTCTGCTGTCACTTCTACCCACAATCACTTTACAAATGATCTTCTATATAGCTAGCACATATTTGTTCTACTTTATAATTCCATTTTACGTGTTTATCATAGCCTGTAGCCTGTTGGTGATTGCTTAAACGGTTAAGTAAGTTCTTGTTGCAAAATGTCTAGGGAATTCCCATGCAAACCTGATGCAGTGCTGATGAGGTGCTGAGCCCCTCCACCAGCTTCTATCCTGAACCACCCTGTCACAGTTACAACATCAGCAGATCTCCTCACTGGTCACTTCAAATGACTTCTTCATGTCCATACAAATAAGTCAAAGTGTTCTTGGGACTCCTACTGTTAGCAGTTACTCTTTTACATCATGTATGACTCTTGATAACTCATACTATAAAGCAAATATATTCTGTGCTGCTCTTGATTTTTCAATTTCTGCTACAATCAAGATTCACAGAGAGCCTCAAGTATTGGGTTTCTGTGTTTTCTTAGTGCTTTCACTATGTTCTGCGTGCAGATTTTGAAGGCTGATACTGATTGATTATGTTTGGGGGATGTCAGGATACAGCTTCTCCAAAGGAACCAAAGGAGAAGGTAGCATAGTGGAACTCTATTTATAAAACTGAATGTTCTTTTCCTCAGCATTAAGTAAGTCGATTATGAATTTAGCCAGTGTTCTCATCTTACATGGCTATGGTATTCTGCAAACAACTAAATAAACTGAGAGTAAAGTAAACCTAAACTTTAGTCACTGTTTCAAATTCTTATCTGGGAAGATTCGGCTCTCAGATGCCATGTCTTATGACAAGGTCAGGACAGAAATGGCTGCACAGACTTAGCACAAGTTGCCACAAGAAATCTTAATTAGCTCTAAATAAGCTAACCTGGGATCCTCTCACCTGAATATTTGTTTCAGTGCAGGTCTGCCCCTGCTGAAATTAGATATTCTAGCTTCTTAGAAGTTAGCTTAGACTAGCACTGCATTTTGCATACACGGTCATAGGGACCTTGGAGCACGTACCCAGTTTTAGAAAAGGAAAAGTAGAGGAAGATCATATTTTCAGAGTTAGCATGTGCAGACCACTTCCAGCAAGTGTTTTACCTCTTTTTATCTTTGTTCTTAATGAGAGACATGCTGTTCCCCTCAGCTGACCTGCCTGCTCCACCAAATGGGCACTCAAATGATAGAATGAGAAAGCAATGACTTCAATTGCTGCACAAGGTTAAACACCTTTTTAAATTTAGAGTTTATGGGAATGATCTGCAAGGGATTCTCTGTATGGAAAGTGAAGAGGATATTATACAAATCTGCTGAACAGTAAGGTTTGGTCTACTTTCTTGAGTACTTGGGGCCCAAATTCTCTAAGGATGAAGGTTTCCAGGCCACATCTTCACAGTGCCACACTGAGAGAGGGTAGCACTACCATCACTAATTTACAGGGCTATCATCTCTGCACATATATATGTAGTTATATCTATATGTGTGTGTGCAGGAAGACAAAGGATGTGCTGGAGAGCCCAACACAGTTTTTCCTGTTTCTGTACTGCCCTACTTCTAAACCAATTTGCTTCTCTTTACAAGTGCTAATACTAGCTGAACTTTGATATCTAGAAATATCTAAAGTGACTTACCTGCTAGTGTGAATACATGTTTGGTTAAAATCCTTTTAACACTATCCATCACTGCCAGGTTAATTCTCATTTGTCATGCAAAGACTATGCCCCATGTAGGAACTGCTGCTGCCAAAGGCTTTTCCATAAGTCATGCTCCTCCTGTCTGAGGCTAATAGCTAAATATCACCATATATATAGTCTTTATAAATGATCAAGACTGAGGACCTCAAGCCACTTCATTCCCAGAATAATGTTGCATCAGCTGGATCACATACAGCTCTTTTGTGGAGTCACCCAAGTGACACAGAAAAGCTACCCTAAAAATACAAGGAGGTCAAAAGTCTCATCCCCACAAAGAATTGCAAAGACACATCCCCTATATGACAGTCCATGATGGACAGGGAAGCAGTGGAAGAGTGGAGAAAGCCTAGAATGAGTTTAATTCTCTTTGCAAATGGAGTAAAGCCACCCTAATCTGATTTTCCAGGAGAGAATTCAGTGATGAATGGTTCTGTGTAATATGCTGAGCCATCACCACACCACAGCCATTTATCACTTTGAATGCACAGAGGCAAATGGGATTATTATTTAAATAAACTACAACTGCCCCCCTGGTCTGTCCTTCGTGTGTATAACCTGCAGCCTTCATTCATCTCATAGAAGTTCAATCTTAAAATGACTAAGCGGATCCATTTCCATTTGAAATTATGTCAAGGGCACTACTGAAAAGGGGAAAACATGGTGACTTGAAGGAAAATTACATCTATTCTATGAATCATTTTTCTCCCTAACTCCTGTGCCTTTGATGCACCTGGCAACTTCTGCATCCTTGAAGACTGGAGCTGGCCCACAGCAGCTTTTGGATCGGGAAGCATGCAGAACAACAGGGGAGGCTGGCACAGCTGGGCAGCAACAAGGGCTATTGCTGCAACTTGTGTAACTCGTGTGGGCCGTGCTGAGTCGTGTTCAGCAGCATCTGTGACAAATCACGTGCACAAAGCAAGCACAGTATGATGCCCTTTCACAGTCATTTTTCTATCCAGCTCCACTTTGGAGACTGGTTTTGATCTTTTTATCCCTGGCCCAGGTGCAGTCAGGCTCAGACCTCCCTTATTGGCTGCAGATAATGCTGACAATTACGCAGCTGCTGAAGTACAGGCAATTTTTCAAACTCCTTTTGCACACACCTGGGGACCATCAGTGCAGGTAATGATAGATAACATTGCTTTGGCTGCCCAGGACTAAGTAACGGCTGCAAAATTTTCCACAGATCTCAGTTATATATCATGGAACTGGCTAATACTGAGCTTATAACACTGAACTCAAATGGAAAGAGCGTTTAGGAAACAACTTGCTTAGCGTATGGGTATCACTCAGTGTGAGATGCAACTCTGAGCACAATGAAAGTGGTTGATGGACTTTCCTTTCCCGAGGCTTGGGAGCATCCTGTGTTGGAACCACCCCTCTGTGCCAGGGCAGCCCTCTGCAGCTGTGCTGCTGGGAGGACCTGTGTGCTCACAGACCTGCTGCAGCTGTCCCAGCAGGCTCTGCTGCATCTGACACGTGTTTCGTGTCTTGGCATAAGCTTGCAAAGATCATCTGAGGTACCCGAATGTCTTGTATAATCGTGATTAACACGAGTGGAGAAAAGCCCTTTTTGAAAAACAGCACAGGACTTGATTTGCACATACTAAGCAAGTGTCAGTAAACACTTCATGTGTAGGATAAATCTGTCTTTCTGTGATAGCGGCTCACAGGTGCTATTGTCAAGAGCTAAAAATAATGTAATACAGTGAAAAAGTAAACTCAGGCTGCATTAGCAACTACCCACAACCACTACCCCTTCCTCCAGCACTGGTACTGAACAGATTAAACACTGTCACAGTCTCTCTGCACAGATTCTCTGGACAGCCTGACTCCTGACTACTGAGACCTATAGGTCCCCCGTGCACTGAATTTTAAAGTAAGGAGAGAGTGTCTGAACTGAATCACTCAGCACTGCGTTAGTTTATTGTGTCCTGTGAGCTTTCTCCTGTGAGCAAGCAGGGGGCAAACTCCCAGCTAGTTGTGCTGTTGTGTTTTCTTCTTCCCTACCTGAACTCCTTTTTCATCGTTCTCAGCACGCCGGGTCCCTCAATGCGGAGTGTGACATTCTCCAGGGTTTGTTTCAGGGGATTGGTGAATTCCACAGTCACAGACATTTCTTTACCAGCTACCATCTCACCTTGGGTCTGCAAGACAAGGAAAAGACAATGCTCCACAAGCTGATAATAGTAAAATGCCCCATGCTGAAATCTGTGGAGTTAAAGACACGGTGCTTGCAAGGAAGGAGAGGAGGTGGAATGGAGCACACAGCAAAATAGCATGAGGCAGAGAAACTTAGCCAGAAAAATATTGTTGGATGGGCCCATGAGTATCACTGCAGATTTTTCTATCCATTGCAATTTTCCCTCAAGTCACATAGCAGGTCAAGAGGTAGGCCCTAATTTCCATAGGAAAAGTGGAAATCTGCATGCACAGTCCTGGAGCTGAGTGTCCAGCTGAGGGGGCCTCTCTCCCAGACTTTACCCCCCTCTCCAGGCTCCCTACCAGCACTGAAGTGGATAGCCTGCTCTGGACATAAGCTCTAGAAGAGAAAGGCAGGTCTTATTACCCTAAATTAGAAACACTAGGTCACATTGCTTGCACCCCTCAAAAGGGTTGTGCCCATCTTCGCCCAGCCTTGCAACCACCTCTTGTGCTCTGAAGGTTTTCTAACCCTGCACGTGCAAAGATCTGAGAGCCAGTTGTCCTCCAAGAACCTTACATAGCAAAAAAGCAATACATTTTGCATTGAAAAATGTTAAAGTGCAAGACTAATGAACAGGGATTGCATTGATTTCCATGTGTATTAACAGTACACAGGTGAAAGGATCTGTCTGTCCCTTCACATCAGCGCTGGCAGTACAACCACCTGGAAAACATCAAGTGAATGTGTTTTTAAACAAATTCTACATGCTTGGGTACTTTTTCTTGTCTGTTTGTTTGTTTGTTTGTTTGTTTTGTTTGGTTTTTTGTTTTTTGTTTTTTTCCTCCTAGAAACACAATCGTTCTCACAGAATATAAAAAGCTTAGGCAAGGGTTTTCAACTTACGGGTTGCAGATCCCAGCTGCTCCATGGACTACTTTAAAGGATCTTGAGGAAGGTAAGTAAGAAAAACAAGTACCTTGTCAATAAATTTAAGGTGTTCTTCTGGGGTCTGCAGCCCTACTGAAAATTTTTATGGAGTATGACAGTTGCAAAAAGCTGGAAAGACTCTGATCTCAGGGATCACTCTGCACCAAATACAGATATATTGGCCGGAGTAAAGGATGAGATACCCACAGACAAGTTCTCAACAACTTTTGGACACCTGAATTTACAAAACGACAACACCAGTGGTATTTTCAGAATTCCTAGCCCACTTAGAGGTCTTATGTCCTCCTTATTCCAATTGTTCATTTAAGATCACTGTCACATGGGAGGATTCAAAATTATCCTGAACTTCTACACGTGCAACTGAGACCATGATATGCATTATATTTGCTGAGCCTATTTTTGTAACCTAGTCTCAAGCTAAATTAGAATATGATATAATTTCGTCAACTGTTAGCTCTGACAGTCTCCTTAGACCAATAGAGTAAGATCAAAGGTGTATCCAAAGACATGAGGAGAAATAAGTTTTTTCGTTCTTTTCTCTTACTCTCACATTAAGAACTCTAGTCTGCCAGTCATATTGAGTGAAGAAATCTGACAAAAAAAAAAAAAACTAGGGAGATAAGCTTCCTCAAATTTCTTAAAAAGAAATAAAACGAAGTTTCCTATATAAATACATAGGTATATATACATACACTTAAAAAAAACAGCTATTAAAATTTCAGCATATTTTTACACATCACAAAGAAGCAGAGAAGAGCCAAACTCAGTTTTACCAGAAAACACGGCTATTAAACAAGAACTTATCCTATGCAATAAACATTCTTCCTTCATAACAGCAGGGAGGACAAAGTATTTGAACCTGGAACTGGGGATGCTGTATAAGACATTCTGCTTTAAGTATTGAATGGAAAGAACTCTCTGCTTTTAAAATTTGGTTACTGAAGACAGGTATTTGTAGTAGAGTTTGTGTGTCTTGTTTGCGTCCTCTAGAATGCTCAGTAAATCAGAAATATTTTGTTTGAAAATACCAGTAATCTGATTAGATCATCATGACATTTCTGCAGACCATTAAATTGAGTGCATTTTTTTGCAAATTTCACTGTAGTTTTGATCTATGTTTTTTAGAAACCATTTTCTGCAGAAGGCTGCAGGTACTACATAAAATATTCTATGGAATCCTGAACATTGGTGCAAATAAATATACAGGGGGGAGAAAGGTCTATAAACTTGGATTTCTTTCAAGGTCCTGAATTTTAGGAAGCTGCATTCCTGTGTACATAAAGCTTCCTGAACAGGTGTTCTGATTTTTTTTTTTTTAATATTAGGAAAAAAGCAGAACCAAATGACATCATTCAAAGCAGATGAAGGTTCAGTGCTTTTGAAAATGAGGCAATTTATTTGGATGCCCAATTATGAATTGAGAACTCTCAATCTCAGCCCTGCCTTTGCCATATGGCATAGGGTCCTTGTCCTATCACAAACATGACACTTCTGCATTTTCATAGGTACCATGCCACCATCTGCAGAGAAGCCTGAACTCACGAGGAACTCCACTGACAGAACATCGACAGAGTGGCAGCAAAGCACTGAAATCCTTCAAGTTGTCTCAAATCGGTGCTGCCCAATACAAGTTTGGAGAAACTTTCCACAACACCTGCAGAAGTTTTCCAAGAAAATTCAATAGCAGTGCCCGTCATTCTTCAGTAAGAGACCTCTGTGCTGTCTTGCTCTAAGTATAATGGACTTCTGAAGTAGTTAAGGACTTGAGTGACTTGAGTGAGCCATTACTCTCACCATTTGAGTTTCTCCAGGTTTCTCAGATCTTTTCCCCTCCTTCCTCCACTGAGATCACTTCAGCTCCCTACTACTGGAGATGCTGTCAGCCTCAGACTTCAATGTAGGGATACTCAGTAGAGTCTATAACACACCTATACACCCCCACACACTCCAGTCAGCCACGGCTTTATAAGGGCCACGTTAGACTGAAGGTCTAACGTGCACACACGCACACATACACCCCTCCAACCCAGAAGTCAATGTGACAGCCTTGTACAGAATAGCCTGCACATCATGATGGTCACTTCCCTCCACCACAGGCTTGAGCTACCTTGATCCGCAGGGTGGGAATTTCCAGGACTGTTGCCTTCTGCATAGCCAGAATCTTCCCCGTTTCATTGATCCGTGCCGTCACAAAGAAATGAAAGGAGGCTTGGTCCAGCAGGTCGCTCAGGTACTCGCTTGATTTGATCATAACATCAAAAGCACTCGCTGAGGAGAGAAACAGGAAAGAAAAAAGGCATCTGAAGCAATCTAATGGCTGATTGCTCCTCCCATCATGGCCAGTGGCAGTTACACAAGTGCCTTGGAAAACAGGTGTCCCACAACCAAAGGATGGCTTTGATTTTTTTCACCCAAACTATCTTCATCTCTTTAACTCACCATTTCCCCTCTTATCTTACTCTCTTTCTATTTAGGCTGTGAGCTTCCTGGGACACAGCCTCTGTCCAGTGCCCATCTCACATAGGCCCATTTCACTGTTGAAGGTTTCCAGGTGCTACCACAAAAAAAAAATGAGAAGGAAGACTGACAGTAAATATCTACCGGGCACGAAGGTCCAAAACAGCTTTTGAGTGTCGCCTTTGTAAATATTTGCTCTTTCACTCTATTCCTGTGCTTTCTCTGACTCTTCTCAGCAGAGGAATGGCACCAGGGATGCCACCAGAGCAGCCACTGGGGGTTGTGAGCCCATGCACACTATCTGGGATACCACCGGCTCTCAGGGACATGTCTGGATATCTGCCTTTGTTCTACACTGGTCTTGCCTGCAAAATTTATCAAGGAGATCCTCCTGTCGCAGGCATGCCCTCCGGAGACTTTTCACGTGCTCCCTGATGATAATTATCGGAAGGAACAAGTCCCCTTAGGCTAGATGGTTGAGATGCAGGGAATCATTAGTTTTAACCATATTGAGCGGCAATTCCCAGACCAACAATGGCGTCAGAATGCGATGCAGAGAAGCAGACCTGCTAACTAAGTGACCAAGCAGAATATATAGATCTGCAACTCTTGCCTCTGTAAACATTCATTATAACACTAGTAAACATATCAAGATCTCCCATCTGTTACCTACGATTATTACTGTTATCCATTATTTCTGTTGTATTTGTGTCATACACTGTACACAGTGAGATAACTGAACTCAGCTGGGTAAATGACATTCACCCTTTTTCACTCTTTTCATCTACTCACATCAAAAAGAGTTCCTTTATTTAGTTTCAAAGCTATTCCCTTGGTGACCACCTGACCCGGATTTACCAGGTCGGTCTTAAATTTACTTGATGTTCTCCTGCTCCCTTCCTCTTTCTCACTCTATATCTTCTGTAAAAGAATTTCCCATAATGCCCCAAACTGTAAATTATAAATCAGGTAAGGTATTCCTTATCTGAGCAAAGTAAATAAATAGATAAATTTTTAAAAATAAATAAATAAATTGTTGCTATCTAAGAGAAATTTCCTTTTTAGTGTAAGGAAAGATGAACTATTCTGTTTAAATTTAATCACTACAGCTTAAAAAAAAAATTGAAAAGAATAATAGGCTTTCATTTCCTTAGCACTGGCTGTGCAGTTAAGTTGCCAGTACCACTTATTGCACCGGGGAAAACCAAGGGAGATACAACACCAAGCTGTCTTACGGGCTTTCAAAAAGATAGAGAAAACTAAATATAACCAGGTAGATGCGAGAGCACCTTTGAAGGCACTGGAAGGTTTAAGCTGTTCAAATCCTCAAAGATGTTTTCAACCCACACAATTTCTTTACTCATTATTCTGAAAATCACGCATTTGCTTCCTGTTTGAAAACTTAGTTTCCTTCATTCTTTCAGCAACACAGGCTGGAAGAATGCCTTTAACACATCTTTATTATATTGTAATTTTTTGTTACCCCTCTCTCTTTCTCTCTACATATATATACATACATGTATATACACTTACTGCCATGAACAAAGCCTATAAATCCTGCCTGAGTGCCCCAAAATGTATCCACCCATCACACGTCTGACAGAGTATTCTCACGCAGTTGCAAATGATCACACTGCTTCCATTCACACTGCCTATCTGCTCAGACACCATTTCTGATTGCACATGTACTCCTTTCCAAGGCAAAGGCAAAAGAATTAAATGCTCAGGTTTGACGTATCACCTTCAGAGATGGTCTAACTTGTGAAGGTTTTGCCTCCTGTTACAGGACAAAGTGCTCCACAGAACGATAGTGGTAGCTCAGATATAAGCTAGTTTCCACCTTGAAAGTTATTAATTTCTTAAAAAATGTCTCCTTGGCCAGAAGCAATGATGGGGACATACCTTTGGTGCACATTCAAAAAAAATCCATGTTCTGTTCTCTCAGGTGCCTCTCTCTAGTCTGTGTTCACTCACTGTCAGTCAATTCAGAGTTTCCAGCTAAGTTTCAAGAAGTTTTTTACAAACCATTTACTTAACTTGTAAAAAAAAATGAATTATGAGGATCAGTGATGCTTAAACATAATCTATTTGTTTCATTTCTTGTGCAGAGGAGATAGATGAGCCTCAAAACACTGCAAAAGCTGTGTTTTAGGTAATAATACCTCACACAGACCTTTGATGCGAGAGCAGATGCAAGTCCTCGAATGAAGCACAAAACACAGCCAGAAAGTGTAGCAGGTATTTGCACATTTCCTACAAGATGACTGAACTTGCTCCCATCAAAGGAGCGGCACAGAATTTAGACTGAGCAGTTGAAATTATTATTTTTTTAATTTTTTTTTTTTTTACCTAGCCAAGTCTCCAAAATTTTTGCAGTATTTCAAATAAAATATTTACTAACTGATGCAAGCCAATGTAATACTCCACATGGTGTTTTTGATAGGTTGTGTTCTAACAACCCAATGCAACCCAGAGTCAGCCCATTTCCAGACCCCTTGCAAATGAGTCAGGGAGTTAGAAGGAAACAGCAAGCAGATGTCAGGGCTTTGTTATAGACCAGAGATAGAATTTTTATTAACCTTCACCTGTAGATGTAAGTGAACTCCTACTTTATGGAGATGAATCATCTCCAAATCAAAACATGCCATTTTAGATTATACTCAAAGGGGAGGATTTGTTTTTCATGGCATGGTGGGAAACGTGATTCCATGGAGGTTTCTCACTGAGACAAAACCCACCCTCTTTGACGAGAGAGGTCTCACAGCATCTTTTGGGTTGGTATGAGGTAGAAAAGACAGATGAGAAAGCTCAGAGGTCAGCCAGAGTGGCTGTGTTCCAGATCAAGACCAGGAGGCCCATCCTTTGGCCTCCTGAAGTCCTGCTGCTCCCACTTATGTTCAGCAGAGATTGCTTCTGATCAGTAACAGTGTCAAGAAGGCAAAATCATTGCTCCTGACTTTCTCAGTAGGAAACTCAAGCAGAGGATCCTTTGACTTAGCCTCCATAGGAGCACATTCTCATCACTTTCGCTGAGCTGGAGGCACTGACCCAAGAGCACAGGCCTGTCAGAAGAACAAGTGATTGGCAGTCACATTTTGCTGGAGAAGGCAGGGATCTACAACCAGCCTGCTCCATAGTGCTTTGGAGTACAGCACATCCTCAACACTTGCTGAATGTTTTCCAAATGGGGCTTCCACGGGTGTCAGAAAATAGATTGGTGATGTCCAAAATAAAAAAGGAGAACATTCCTTTTCCCTGCTTTGAGCATCACAACATCCTGCCCTCAGATGCATTAGCTAGGCTGCCAGGAACTGCATTTCCCATGAGAAGAGGGAGGTAGTGTCTCCCCACAGCGGTCCAGAGGCCACTGAGAAAAGCAAATGTTGCATCTGTAAAAATAAATCACCTTTGAGGTGCCTGCCCAGCTGACAAATGCCCCTGCTCTATAGTGGTACATTCTAGTCTCAGATCAACTTTTTAGATCACCGTAAATATAAAATCCTGAACCACCTAGTCCTCCAAATTCAGATATATGCTGGGACCTCTCAGAGCTTGTCAACATATTTCAAGGAAGTCAAGATATTCACCTTTTTGCCCCTGTAAATGACACCCTGGGGAACCAGAACTTTTCCTTCACTTTCTGAGATACTGCTAGGAGACTAAAAGTACAAAAAATGATACCTTGAAGCTTAATGCCTGCGCTCCCTCGCTTTCTTTTGTACTAAATAAAAAAAATTAACAGTTCCCGGACATGCAGCTTGAGGTGAGAGAGCATTATACAGGGAACAACAGCCTGAAGAAAACAGCTTCAGCTCTAAATGACTGGTAGCAGGGCCAGAGTTAGGAGCAGAGACACCTGATCTCCAACAGAGTATCCTACCCCTACCCACTAGAGATGGTGACAATTAATGACACAGAGGAAAAAAAAAAGTTAGGAGGTTTGAAAACAACTATGCAAGTCTTACATGAAGAGGGTGCCAGTTTTGCGCTGAAAGAGTGTTTCTTGAATTCATTTTTTGTGACTCCTGTGTAAAACACTATGTTGCCTGAAAGGTATGTAGTAGCAGTGTAATGGTTGCGACTTTTGTTCCTGAAAGTTATAGTGACTTTGAAGTCACTGCCAATAACTGCCTTTTGCACTTGGAAGTCCATGTCAACATCTGTCTGCGGCTGATACACGATGTCTTGGGTAGTTTGCTTTTTAACACCATACATCACAGCAGTCTCAAGAGCCAGTCTCTCCTCCTTTGAGCCTAGAAATGAATGAAAATCAAATTTAGAAGGTAAATGGCGGTACTGCATTAGCCCACCCACTGATCACAAGGGTACATCTTCCACAGTTTGTGATAGCTGAAATGAACAGATGAGGACAGTGAACCTTCCTGTGGTAAAGTTAATATTAGCAGAACATCACAAAATCCAAATGAGCTGGTGTTCAAAATGTCAGATAAATTGACCTAGCTTAATTGATATTAATAGAGCTACACTGATTTACTCTGTGCAAACATCTGGCCTGAGTAAGAAATGACTAAATAGCTCTATAGAAAGACTTGAATTGTTTTGAATACTTTCAGTTACTCCATGACTACTCTTTATTTTTGCTACAGCTTATTCAGTACAAAGCATTTCTGAGTAGCAAAGTCTGTACTCTCACCAAGGTATCTGCAGTGTTTCTGGGATGGAGTTACAAGTAAAGAGTTCCAGAGGGCACTGTGGCAGCCTTTTATGCAGCTCCCTCAGTGCCAGAGGTCTGTAAATCCACCATCCAAGATGTGACTAAGATAAATCTACATTGGTAAGGTCCCATCCCATTACAGGTTACCTTCTTGGAACTTGTAGTCCTCAGTAATCTCCATCATTCCATCACCCCCAACTTCCTTGGTCACAATCAACTGCCCAACATGGGTTGTGTCAATTTTTTCTATCACTTGTGTTCCATTTTTCTCCCTTCTTGAGTAAACAATGTCACTATTCACCTATAAAATTAAATGAAAAGGGATTGACATACATGGAAACAGAGAAAGGAAGGGAAGTGATCCTGTTTCCCCTCAAAACAATGAAACGATGATTTGAAGTTCCACTTGCATTGAAGTCTCATGCTTAAAATTAGCCATATGCTGCAATAATGACTAGAGGAATTTTACTATCCACAGCTCCAGAACAACAGGCAATGTAAACTTGGGTAGGCTACAGAGATACTGCTCGGACTTGAGGAGCATGATTCCTTGCACCAAAAAGCTTTAGACTATAGAGAGGGGAATGCTTCATAAATAAAATATCTTTATTTTCTTCTGTCCTAAGCTATATACAATTCAATTAGAGAGAGATTTGCTCTACAGCTGCTACCATTCTGGGCACACCAGTTCTGATGGTGAAAGAGGTTAAAACTTGAGATCAGGACTTCTTGCTCCTCATGGAGACATTTCCCTCTCAGTTCTGTCATTCAAATCACCCATGTGAGCTCTCCTTGACCCACTGCAGTCAAAATGGACATGGTGAGCAAAGACCTCTTTAAAATCATTGCAAACATTTTGACTGAAATAAGCAAGGGAACCTTAACATAAGCAGCTTTTCTGGCAAGTCTGAGAAGGAGGTAACAGCTAACAAGGGGTGAAGATGAGTAGCTAGAGTGATTCATTTGCCAGCATAGCTGGAATCTGGGATGGATAAATGACCACAGCCTGAAGTTTCAACTGAGTCAGAGTAGATTTTTCTACTTATTCATTGGTGAGCAGAGATTAGAGAAACCTCTGTTATTCATTATAGCCATATCACATCTGCTAGCTGGCATATCAAAACATAATTATGAGATTTTTCTTTGACGTGGAGTATACGTGGAGTAACTTCTCAGTCCATAAATTACAGCGAAGCCCTATCTTCTGCCTCAGCTATGGTCCTGATGATATCCTTCAAAGCACTGAAAGTTGTCAGGTACATACCTCGGCATAGACAAAAGGAGCATCAAATTGGAAGCAAACGTGACCATGTTTAATGGCTTGAACTGAGGCTGGGCCACACCTGTACATACCTGTGGGGAGAAAACAGATATAGTGAGAGATTAAATTAATTCAAAAACATGTCAAAACATCATATTGTCTCAAAGAAAAAGAGTTATTGAGGTTTGCTGAACTATTTTGAGAGTTTATGGGAACTCCTGGCCAAGAAGTGAAAAGCTTAATTTCTGTTGCCAGACCACTAAACAACACAGACTGAAGTCTGAAACAGCCTAATGGTTCAGTACTGTAATGGTAGAGTCCACTATAAGTCTCAAGGTATTGAAATGCAGTTGAAGCTGGTTTTGTTTAAAGCAGATAATTTTTGGAGGGCTCAGTTATACCACAGGCTGAGAAAGATCTTGCTGCAAATTTGCTAAGAACATCTTTTAAGAACAGGGAAGAAATAGCAGTGACTTTTCACTTTTTCTGTCCTGCCTACCACCTGCTCAGGAAGCTTAGTAAGGGCTGCAGAAACTGGCTGACATATAATGAAGGAGAATTACTTTGATCAGGCTCCTGTATGGGTTCTCTAAAATTTTAGAACCCATCTTTTGGCAACAGGGCTACATTCTTTCTGTACAAAGCAAGGCCCTTCTCATAGAGGATTTTGTGCACATGCATCATGAGCAGTGTTATAATAAGGACAGATTTATTGTAGAGCTCAAAACAAATCAGGAGAAGGACCTGAGTATAGTTATATGGTGCAAGAAGTTGTCATCAGCCATATGGTGGCACTGGCTCAGATCATTACCACAAAGAACCCAAGTATTGGAAAGAGAGTTAAGGAGGGCTTTAAACAATATTACCATCGCTGGTTTCTTGGGGTGTCCCATCAACAACCTGCCATCCTCCAAAACCAACAGGAAGATCAGGTCTGGTCATCCAAGCTTCATTCCAGCAATGATAGTTCCTTAGACAAGAGATGAGAGTGGAATAATAAATTATTGGAAAGAAGAATACAGACCCAAACAAACCTGTGTATTTATGTCCTGCCATTGCTTCAATAACATTTGCCAATTTAGGGGTGAAAAAAATGGCTTTTTTAAGAACAGATTTTTAGGTCTAGAAGTTTGGTATCTATCTGTCAAAACCTGAAGGCCACAATCTTTCTTTGTAGTTTCTTGACTGCAAGTTGAAGAAGCTTTTTGATTCTTCTACTGTGTTTTAAATGCAAGCGTCCCTGAGAAAACTTTCCAGTGCTTGAAGATTGTTGGGTTATATGAAGAGCTACACAAACTTAAATCCCTTCCCAGACAGACACCTCCACTTCAGTCTGCCTGCCAAAGCAAGCTTTGAATCTTCTTCATGCCACTGAAACTTGGTCTGATTTGTAACTATTCAGACAGAAGCTTTGGTGCCTCTTCCAAAGAGATTTCAGGATCAACTCCATAATATACAGTGCGTAGCTTTGTTTGCATGGCTCAAAACAAACATGATTAGTTGGATTCTATGTTGATTGAGGAAAAGACCCTGCATAGCCTTTTTAAGACTATCCTCATTGTGGATACCTTGTAAGGTCTTCCCAGTCTTGTCAGGCCAATGAGGGAGGTCAGATCTCCTACAACGTACAACTTTCCATAACACCCATCTACAACCACTGTGGGCCAAGTCTTGCCTTTAGGGCCCAGGACAGTATGTTGAAAGGTGAATTTCTGAGAGTGGTTCATTTGGGTGCTCAGGGTTGAAATGCCCTTACTTGACTGGATGCTCAGGAAGAGAAAAAAATAAACTCCTACAGCACCATCACAGTCTGCTCAGAATGTTTCAAAGGTGAGCAGAAAAGAAAGACAGATATTGTAACTTCCCGCAATGCCAACAGAGCTCAAGGGAGAGCACAAGCAAGGAAAGGAAAGGAAAATCTGGGAAGAATGTCTTGCAGTAATGCCAGGAAAGTGTCTGAATTTCATTACTGCAAAAATAAAATAAGAAAGGAGTAGAGAAAGGGGCATTTTTGCTTGCAAATTATACATATCCTACAGCAGGTATGAATAAGATTACATCTGTGTAGCTGCTGATACAGCCCCTAGTACATGCAATGTTATTAGCAACAAAAATGGGGATTGTTAAACTCTGACCATTTCATTAATAATAGGTGAAAACCAGTCATGGAGCAGAGTCGGAAGGATCTGAGGCTTGTCTAACAAGACATTTCAAAGTGGAAATGAAAGCTTGGATCAGGGTAAAACTTGTCAGTTAGGAGAGTTAATGAAGCAGCACTACAGAAAAAGGAATTATTCAAGGAAAATGACGCACACTCAGAGAATTTTTGATGCTGCTGAGAGTAGTCAATGCTGAATCATGCTCACAGAGCTTTGCTGAAGGCTACCAGAGAATGGGGACACACTTTGTGGTAGATAGGTTTTGAAAACTGTTATGCCAACATGTGAGAGAGACAATCCCTGCCCTGAAACCTTCAGTAGCTCACTTTGAATCAAACTCATGTATGTCACTGCCTTTGTGTTCTATGAAAGAAGAACCTGAAGAGCAGGCAGGAGACAAAGATGGTAAAACTGAGGGGGGTATAACAGTGCAGAAAATGATAGTTCTGCTTCAATTCTGCAATTAGATAATGTAGTTGTTTCTATATTCATCCTAGGACACAGGGCCTCTCTTACTGTTTTTTATTGGTGTGGTGTTGGGAACAAAATGTTGGCAATTCTTTTAGATGTGCTGCCACACAAATAACAAACACACTTACAGATATCGAATATGAATGGACAGAAAGACATTGCTTGTAAAGCACATGAGCATTAAGGAAAGGAGGATGAGGGGAACATTTTCCTCTCCAAAATGTAGCAGAAACTTCTCTCTGATAGAAGTGAGCACAACCAAGGATGTGGATTCCCAGCCATAATTTGTTAAAGTGCTGCTGTATTTCTTGTATTCTGCAGCAAGCATGAGACATTAAAGAAAGCAAGAATGGCTATACAGATCAATGTAGTGACCATTAAATATTTACAGGGATAATTACAAATAGGCTAAACAAAGCGATGGGGAAATTAATAAAAGATGACCAGGTGGGTCTTATGCCTGGAAGACAGTTTAAGCAGGGTGCTTCTTATTACTTATGAGACAGGCGCATGCTGGAAACAGCCACTGTCCTTTCATTAGTTAACAAGCGCAGGCAATGGGGTTGAGAGTGGCATTGATAACATTATTAAGAAACTATAGGAAAAGTGAGCTGGAAGTGAGGAGGAGAGCAGAAGTCTCAAAATGGTTTTCTCCATGGGCCTAGACATGGATAAAACCCCATGGGACTAGGTGACTTCAAGTAAGTTTCTGCTGAGGTACAGACATTGGTCTGCTTGGACCTCACAGTAGAAGCAAGTCTTGATTCTCATCCAAGAGAAACATTCTGTAAGTGTCTTTATATCATCATTAAGAAAGACAATGAGAACAAAGTAAGGGGACAGAGGCAGTACTGATAGGCCCAAATCCGGCCAGCTTTATAAAAATAACTTTTTGCAAAGTCTGTGTAATTTTGTATATGTGTTCTGTTGTTGTTGTTTCCTATCCTGAGGGAGAAGATGATCTTTAATAAAAATAAATAAATGTCAGACAACATTCAGAGGGAGCCCTACACTCCACAATTGATTGGACTAAAAATCCTGGCTCCGTGTATCCCTGAAGTCTGAGAGTATTTAAAACCTGGAGACAGATCAGCCCCAGCAGTACAAGGCAATAGAAATTACATATTAATAAAGAAAAAGAGCTTTGATTCTGGTTTTCAGGAGATTATAAATAAAAGTGAGAAATACATTTTAAACAATTGTTATAAACCCCTTGAGTTCGTCCTCTTAAAAAAAAAAAAAAAGAAAGAAAGAAAGAAAAAGAGATATTAAAAATAAAATCAAGGTTAAGATACATGCCATTTAAAGCCAGCATGTAAACTACCATGGAGTGTTACAGAATAATGGAGAGAAAGGACAGAGAGGTGAAATGAAAAGAGGTGTGTAATGTATTAAATCATGCCTAAAGGGTTATGTGTACCATGTACTAATAAATGCATCAGGAGAATAAAAGGATAAGCTAGGCAGTTCAAGAAGTAATCAAGCCAAAGAAAAGCAAACTTAGGATGGCAGGATGAAATGCTAGCATGAAGTTGCATATGGATTTCAGCGTGGCAAGGATGATTTTGGATGATCTGTCTCTGTCCCAAAAGAATGGAAAAAAACAGGACTGAATTAAGAAGTCTTGGGAAACAGCTGGTAAAAGAAGTAGGGAAGTAAATGGAGATGTCAACAGCAGGTGAGAGCTGTTTCATAGATCAGGTTAGGAGAAGGCGAGAAGAGTTGAGACAGTGAAAAGTCTGAAGTGTGGCAATGATCCACTTCTGGGTATATATTGACTGAACAGTGAGGTGGCCAGTCATAGGGTCTTGTTTTGCATCATTACAGGCAGGGAAGGTTTCAGAAGAGTGATTGTTCCTTTACTGCTCTTTGAGCCATAGTAGGCGCATGAGACGTACTGAGGTCCTGCTGTCATGTAGATCAGATACAGCTTAGTAAACTGAGAGATCCCAAGGATCCTAACAGGAGGGAACAAGGCAAACAGCAAGCCCACAACCCTGGACTTCAGGAGAGTAGGCTTTGGCCTGTTTAAAGTCCTGCTTGGAAGAACCCCATGGAAGGCAGTTCTGGAAAGAAGATGGATCCTGGAGAGCTAGTTGTTTTTCAAGGATGACCTCCTCCAAGCTTGAGGAACAGCCTGATAGCCTTCTGAATGACTGAGTGGGCAAGGGGTGACTAGTGCATGGGGGTTGGTTTCTCTTTTGACTTTAGCACCACCTTCCAGACATTGTCATAGACAAAACATCGAAGTATAGACTAGATAAGTGGACAGTAAGGGGTATTGAAAATGTGCTGAACTGCTGGGACAAGAGGGTTGTGATCACTGGTGTGAACTCCAGCTGGAGCCTAGTCACTAGCTGTGTATCCCAGGTGTTGATACTGGGTCCAATACTGTTTAACATCTTCATTAATGACCTGGATGATGACATCTACCACACCCTCAGCAAGTTTGCTGATATGGAGTACTGAAAGGAATAGCTGATACACTAGAGGCTGTACATGAGAGAGGTTGAGAGAGATGGGACTGTTCACCCTGGAGATGGGAAGGCTCAACAGAATCTTATCCACATCCATAAATGTCAGGTTAGGGAGGGGTAGAGAAGAAGAGAGAGCCAGACCCTTCTCAGTGACACTCCATGACAAGGCATGAAGCAGTTGGCACAAATTGAAACACAGGAAATTCTGTCAGAAAACATGTCAGGAAACACTTTTTTACTGTGAGAGAGGTTGAGAACTGGCACAAGTTTCCAAGAGAGGTTATAAAGTGTCTGTCCTTGAAGATATTCAAAACGCAATTGGATACAACCCTGAGCAACCTGCTCTAGCTGTCCCTGCTTTGAGCAGTGGGGTTGGATGACTTCCAGAGGTCACTTCCAGTCTCAAATATTCTGTGATGCTGTGATACAAGCTCTAGATGTAAACAAACATAATTGTTTTCCTTAGATTCCCTCTCAATAGCAGATTATACAAATCACATAAAAGAGGTTACAGCAACAGGTTCAGTCATTTCCTCAACTACAGAATTACAGTTTTCATATAAAGACTTCCAGAGATTAAGTTGTTAATGAAACAGGCTGATAAGCATATTTAAGTTCCACTTAAATACGAGAAAAAACTTCTTCACAGAGAGGGTGACAGAACACTGGAACAGGCTGTCATATTGCTGAGAGAACTGAAAACATCAACTAAGAATATCAGGTCACACAACAACTCAGTATTACTTGATCAAGGTAAGCCCTACAACTCTTGATTCATAACTTCATCAGTCTCTTCCTGCAAACCAAAACAAAAAGATACTTATTCACAGTGAGGGTGACAGAGCACTGGAACAGGCTGCCCAGGGAAGCTGTGGAGTCTCCTTCTCTGGAGATATTCAAAACCCGCCTGGACACATTCCTGTGTAGCCTCATCTGGGTGTTCCTGCTCCAGCGGGGGAATTGGACCAGACGATCTTTTGAGGTCATTTCCAACCCCTAACATTCTGTGATTCTGTGATTCTATGCTGATGAGTTGAAGATATTATTGACACAAATCAGGTATATTAACATTGAATAGAACAAGTATCTGCTGAATATAGAAATATATACAGAGGTCACATTCACTGCTTCACTCTGAGGAGGAGAGACTTGAGGCCAAATAATCCACGCATAATTTCTACTGAGCAGAGCATATAATCAATATATGCTACACATCTCCTATCAGACAGGAGACAGTAAGAGTTCAAGGAAGAAATTAGAGCACTGACTTCTCCAAAAGAATACATAGATTCCATTTCTTGTTCCTAAGGAGTTTTATTTTTATAAATTAGGCGATAGCACTCCAGTAACTTGTACGATACCTTGGCTTGTTTCTTTTTCAGATGAACTGGATTTATTTTGGAAAGTATCTATTTGCAACAGTGACTGCATGCGCACTATGTAAACCCAGCCTACAATTATGGAAACCAGGCAGATGTAGCACAAGAAGGGTGTTTTTCCATAGGTATTGAGGTATCACTTTGAGCTGACACTAGAGTGATGGAAGTACTTATCCTACCCATTTCCATTTTTAGAAATAGCCTGGCCCTAGGGAGCACAAACCCATTCCAGCTCTCCTCCAGTGTGCTTAAATATGCACTATACTGAATGGTAACACTAGTAGTGGGATCCCCTAGAGTATGTCTCCTTACATGACAAGCAGTTCATATTAGTCAGCCTACTAACAACCCTTTCATTCTGTTTTACATAAGCTAGCAGTGTTCTTTAATACACAGAGAAATAAATAAACCACCGGCATTACTGTCATGTTTTTTCTACTTACATAGTTGACACATTAAAGGCATTCACCAGGAGAACTCACCAGATGGAGTCTTTTGTAAGTTTGGTGTCCACTTTCCCTTCGTCATCCAGAAAGAAGTCCAAACGTAAATTGGCATTGTTATCATGGGCAGAAGAATAGTTGGTGATGAGTCTTGCAGGTATCCCCAAGCACCTCAGAACTGTGGCAAAGAGAGAAGTGTTATAAGAAGGATGAATATGAAGAATGTGCTCATGGATGACAGGATGAGTAGAGAGAAACTATTAATAACTAGAATAAAATTGAAAATCTCAGTCAAATCAACCCAAATAATTCCTCCTATCTGCCTTTATATAGAATATGTTAAATATTTTATTTGGTCCCAAAATGATGAAGATTCAAGATATGTAACGGTACAATGGTTATAACCTAAGCAGCTGATTACTAATAGTTTTAGAACAGTCTTGCATGGTGATCATACTGCAGCTTTTCAGGGCAAATCTGGGTGCAATGGGTCTACTGCATAAACAAATGTGGTATAAAGAAAAATAAATTTGAGCCTGCAAGAAATGCAAAATATTTTAAGTATCATAGTATCAGTAACCCAAGAGAATTATGAGACCCTGTTAAAAAGAAAATTAATAGAAAGTGTCTCTTTTTGGTTGATTTGGAGTTTTCCTGTTTAACCTCTGCCATCAGAAGAGTTCTGGAAGACACAAAGAATAAAGCAGAAAATTATTGCTAGCAAGGGGAAAATCTGCATCATTTGCAAGTGAAATGTCAGAGTTAGAGAGTCCAAACAAAATGCATTACATAATTTGTATTGATTACTAAGTAATAGTATTTTGGAGTCAACAGTACCTTCCCATAAAGGACCTTAAAATGAGGATAAAAACAAAACCAAAACCAAACAACCAAACAAAACAAAACAAAAAATGAAACAAACAAACAAACAAAACCAAAACCCACCACCCTACCCCTAAATCTCTGACCGTCATGGTGCAGCACTGATGGCTCTTCTTCCCATTTGATAAGAGGTAAATTTGGGATATTTGGAAGTGCTATGGCTATGTCTGAAGTCCAGTAGTGTGCCATTAGGCTTCTGTGTTTGTGGTGCACACTGGCTGATAAATAGGCATGGACTGTGTCCCCGAAGGAGAAGTGGGGCTCCGGGGTGACACATCATCTCAGCTTCTCCATATGAAATATTTTGTTTCCCAGCCAGAAAAAGCTTTCTGATTTAGGAGCCAAAATAGTTCTGCAGAAAACAAAGGGGTGTTTTTGGAAAGGGACAACATTTTTATCGAAAATCCTATTTAAAAATAGTTTTGATGCTGCAGTGTTGAATGGCCCTTGCTGCTACTGCTGGGTTTTATATATTCATTAGTGTCACTACTGTGACTCCCAATAAAGTGTAACACTGCACATTCATTTCAGGTTTCTGGATGACAAATTACCTGGATGCATCCAATACCATATGTACCTATTGATTAAACTTAATTCAAGTGCCCTCCCAGACTTCCAGCACACGAGCCATCAGGGCTCATTGAAAATAATTTGTCTGACAATTTCAAGATTAATGACCATTTTTCAGAATGTTTTAGCATTTTTAATGGATGACTATCCAGAGTGTACAATACATTAACCTTGGAAAGCTGGACTGGTCACTGGCAGCTGAGGAAGACTCAAAATCAGCTCTGAACAACCCTTTTAGTTACACATGGCTGTTTGGACCTTTGCTGTCCCTTCTGTGCAGAGGTCAGCAGCTGGACGCGTCAGTGACTATGTATCAGATCAGCTCCTGGACAACATTTTCATTTCATAATGTTCCACAAACTTTATACTTCAGCAATCCTTGCAACAGTACAAAGTGCCAGGTCTCTGACTTGATTAACTTAGTCAGCAAACTGAGTATAGTTTTGCCCCAGATAAATACACCTCTCCGTTTAGTACGTCAGGCCCTGGGCCTCTGCTGCATCGTCCCAGTTTCACAGTGGCCTGCAGGCAAAATACTGCGCAGTGGTGATTTGGGGCCAGTGTGGGGAGAAGGTGGGAGAACTGGTGTCTGTCATCTAGAGAAATCCAGATGAGCCAAGGGGTGGAAGCCAATGTGAGGAACTGCATCCATAGGAAACATTTGCAAGAGGCTTTTCAAATCCATTGTGTTGTGTGGAATTTGAGGAGCATCAACTACAGACTATGTGACCTCAAGTGGTGAAGGAAATAGACTTCTCTTGGGTTCTTTGCATATGGGTGATTGATGATTATCCCATTGCAACAGGAATAAAATGAATCATTTAATGTGTCGAAGGACAGAGTCCCTGCCAGTGCCTACCCACATCAAAACAGGAACCTCTCCAGACATATGAAAGAGAAGCAGAGAAACCTGAAACTGCATCCCCCACCCCAGCTGTGAGTAGTGCATGTCAGCAGAAGGCTAGGTGGCCAGAAGACAGCTTTATTTCTAAGGTCCTTACTGTTTTGAATAACTTCTGAAGTACCTGAAGTAACCAAAACAAGTTACGAAAGTCAGTTATCCAGATTGGGGGAAAATTATGTACAAAATGAAACATCCACATACAGAATAGGCAAAAAATAAAGTGAAAACAAAGAGATGTCCAGGGCTGCCCGAGGGCGAAGAACCAGTCTTGTAACTTGTCATTAATTATTCAATTGCCATGTTTGCTGCAGAAGATGGGTGATTAATATCCCTCATTTTTTTATAAAAGTATAATGCAAAGAGAAGTATAATGCTGTTCCTTGAGAGAGCAATGTGACAGTTTTGAGACAGATGAAAAAGGGAAAAGTTCCATAGGGAGTTTTTCTGTAATTTCCTTTTAATGTCTTAAATACAAGGACCAAAGCTTAGACCTTTATCTGTGACTGAAAAGTTCTTGATGCAAGGTAGGCTCCAAGCCTGCAGAAATGCCCATCGTGTCCCCCTGGTCCTAAACTGGTCTGGTCCCCATGAGTTTGATAATTAAATACATATGTTGTCCATGAGTTTGATAATTAAATACATATGTTGTAATTGTCTCTAAGAAAAAGCATCTCGGCTTAAGACACTTTTAGTTTCTGTTTAGCTTCTTTTATTGGCCAGTGCCATAAGCATAAGAACTGCTTGACTGTCTCTACATTGGAAGCAATGCTTACGTCAAGTACTAATGTCTGGTCCCTGTTATCTGTACAACATACATTTTTTAAAATCCCAAAGTCTTTCTTGACTCCTAATATGCTGCAGTGTGTTCTGGTGTATTAGTAATATTTATCTGGGATACTGCTGTTAGCAAGTACTGCACAGTAAAAAAATGGGACCAATCCAACACTGCTTTCCCTATGAGGCTTTACAGCCTGCAACACCCATTTGGTGCAACACTAGAGCTCCAATTTGAGCAAGAGTGTCTAGACTTAACCTTGTAGTGCTAGGCAATTCATAAACCAGGTCAGCATTTTCCTCATTGTTCTCGTGCTGGGACAGTGCATGTCAGTCTTGCTAGGAATAATCCTAGGCAGGTGAGATTTACCCTTTCTGGAGCAGACACCATCACATGTCCCATACTGGGTAATAGTTTCATGTTGCAGGTCTAGATAAGAAGGCCCCTGCTCATCTCAGGTTTCCTAACAGAAATGAGGACTGTGCCAAAAGACTTCACTCTCCCAAACTTATCCTCTTGATTCACCGAAAAATTTTACTGAACAAATAAATAGTTAACAGATTTGTGTGGAAGAGCAGCCTAACTGAAGGAGATGCCAAATGTTTATTTAAAGAGCATCTATTTTAGCCCTGTATTTTTAAGTATGTCTACTATTTACTCCTAAATACCACAGAGCTAGGAAGTATTTTAGCTAGTTTAACCTAAAAGCTCCCTCTCTTATGTAAGAATTGCATAGTAGGGTGGAACTTGTCTCACTGATACCTACATGTGTTGAAGACACCAGCAAAGACCCAGCACTGGCCGTATCGCACTGGTTGCTTAGAACTATAATACTCCAAGAGAATGTCCACGCTTCCCGTCCAGGCTGAAGGCGCGACTCCATAAGTGTATGTATTGTCCCAGGATCCAGCAATCACACCATTATCATCCTTGGAGTTGATCTAAAGACAAAGGAAACAAGGGTTAGGGATGTCAGAGACTAAATAAGTTTGTTAACCCAGAAGACAAAGAGGATTAGAGAGACTGGATATAGCCAAGTTTAGGCTAGAAATAAGACAGAAATGTATAACTATGAAGGTATGAGATGAATAGAACAATCTTGCTAAAGGCCATTGATTCTCCATCACTGAACAATTTTGAATGAAGGTCAGATACTTAACGGTGAAATCAAATCACCACACTGAGTATCAATTTTGCGAGTTTAGTAAGTTTTATTAACCTTAAACATGCTTACTGCTATGTACTTTTTAAAAAACATGATCAGTTATACACTGATAAACAAACCTCAGAAATATTAAGCTGGATTCTTTCCTAACATTGTCTGTTATTTCTGTCCATATGACTCCAGAGATGTTAATAAAATTGCTCCTGATTTACAGCAGTTTGAGAGGAGAACAAGTCCACTGTTATTTTTAGAGTAGAAACTAATTTCTTCAGTCCAGCATACATGAAAACAAGGAGGAATTTGCTGTTTAAGTTTTCCCCTGGTAAGATTATACAAAACAAGGAGTTTTGCTGACTAATGACTATACTGATAGGCATTAATGCGTAATACATCTACTAGCTGCAATTTGAACCAACCCAGTTGAGGCTGTGCAAAAAGCTCATTTGCTCTGTACCTTTTAATTATGCTAATGTGGAACAGCTACACACCAGGCAAATAAATCACAATTCTCATTTAAAAGCTTTTGGCTGGACTAACTACTGTTTTATAATTAGAAAATCGACTTACTATGAACCCTAGCACTGAATAAAGATAAGTACTCAGAGTCATAAGCAAAGGGTTAAGGGGCTGTGCCCATCTCACTGTGGCGGGAGACATGCCAAGAAAAGAGGCACTTCAAGGGCAGGAAGGTGTTTTGGTCTTCAGGCTTTCTTCTGGCTGTAAAGAGACGAAGTGAGCGACTCTACCTTCTCTATAATGTCAGGAAGCCTCAGAAGGATCCCAGCATGGATGCACCTCCTCAGATGACCTTACGTCTACTATATCATGTCTTGAGCAATAATGAGTGTAAGGAATATGGGCAGGACTTGAAGACCTCTTGGTCACTTCTTACTGAGGTCTAGATTTCAGAAGGCAAAAACTCCCACCCAGCTATGGCCTAATCCTGCAGATTAGACCTAAAGTCCATTGACTCCTGGATTTCCAATGGCGAATGTGTCCAATTCCCTCAAATGATTGGGTGGATAAAACCCTAAATAATATTCAAGCCCCCTTTGGTTTCATAAACTTTGTGCTATTCTGTCCATAGGGCTTCCTTTAGGAAGGACCCTTTATATCTCTAGCCCAGTGGTGAGGGAACCACATTAAATTCTTACTTATGTCTGAAGGTCTGAATCCATATTTCTAATGTCTGGCTTGAAAGAACTAACCAAAAGGTTACAAGAAAATGAGAAGCGAAAGTGTTCTCAATCCTTCTTGCTGAAGCTGTTCTATTTAACTTCATGTTATGCAAAAATCGGTATGTGAGACTGAGAGGATGGAGATCCCATTTCAGTGTTACCTAAGACAAAGAGGACATTCTTTCAGAGCCTGGGCAAATGCTGTAACGAGTGGATTAAGGGATCATTCATGTCTAGCAAACATGTTTTGCGGACAGTCTATTTTAGTAGCTGACCTTGGAGAACATCTAATGATGCTAGTTCAACAACTAGGGTATTCTTCCAGGAAGCAGAAGGCATCAGTTCAGACCTTAACCTCTGCCTTCCACATCCTGATGAGCCTTTCATCTGGATACCAGGGATGAGGCTGCTGTTGTACCCGCAGCATGAGTCCTGGTGCCTAGCAGGTGAAAAGAATGGAGATGTGGGAAGCCTTTTCCTTACACTGTTTGCTTCTGATTATTTTAGGAACCTGAATTCTAAACACAGTAAGTTTTGTGGGCCCCATGTGTAAGAGCACAGCTCCACGGTGCTTTCTTCTGGGTGACGGTATTTCGCATAAATGTCATCAGCTTGACCAGGCCATCTGAGGCTTAAAAATCAGACACAGTGACATTCACCATGGCAGTGTCTTAAGATCCATTTGAGATTAATGCTGGAGTTCAGAGGAAGTCTCTCAATTTCCCATCCCAAATTCCACCCATCATGCCACCTTACTGTCCCACGGCAGAAGCAACTTTCTCAGTTACTTCAGCTACTGGAAAGTGAACACAGTACCACAAGAAATGCTATCATTACTGGAGAGCAACTTCTAAAAGTAGCTTTACTAAGAATGAGGTACCACTCTCAGGAAAAGGTGATGAACTGACATAAATATTTCACCGTTAGTGGAGCGAAATAAAATTCCAGACCCCAAAGATCAGAATGGACAATTGATCTGGCACCTGTTGGAATGAGCACATCAGGGCCAGTTAAACCAGCCTGGCTTTGATTTATGAGTCACTTCTGACATACCTTAGGCATCTATTACATACCACTGCAGAGGCAACACGGCAGATTTTGATTGGGTTTCCACGCCCAGAGAGCTCCAGTTCTGCCTTGTCCATCAGGAACAGGCAAGCATCCAGAATGTTTTCTTCAAACTAGGTGAAAGAAAATAAAAAGTGAAACAGAGGGGAAATAATGTCACTTTTTATTCTGGAAAGCAGAGGAAAAGTTATTTTTCATTGTTGTTATCATAGCTGATTAGCTTCAAAATTAGTTGGTCAAGGCAAAGTTCTGTGTTTAAAGCCACAAGTTTTCTTCTAGAATAACCATCCATGTATAGAAAAAAAAAAAAAAAAGCAGCGAGATACTGTGAGGGAAAAGAGAGTTCATTTTCAATTCAATCTCAGACTGGTTTCCAGAAGGTTAAAATGACAACACGGCCTTTCTGACAGGACATAAAATTTTAAGTGCTAACAACTATATAATAGGAAGATATTATAATAATAACTACAAGAAGCTAGTCTGCTTGTGAAGGACTTTGTGTCCTTCACAAATACCAGACCTGCTAATTTCAGGACTTCTCTGACACAGTCAATGCAATGCTGGAGAGCTGAACAATAAATGGTTTGCCAAAGTTAATTTGAAGACACTTATATTTTAAAATTATTTTTAAAATATGTTTAAAATTGACAAGCCAAAAGCTGATTGTATAAATTAATCCTGGTCTACAAAACTTAAACATCAAAAATACCAAGTGACCTAAAGTAGTCTTTTTCAAAAATAGACTGAAAAGGTACAGTTTCTTTGATCCAGCATGAACAAGCACAAGAATGAATTGAGGGCAGAGGTGCCTAAATAGTCAAGAAACCATTTGTCACAGAACTTGCCCTGTGATGTATCTCATTTTCCTTTGGAGAAACTGCATAGCAAAGGAAAATACCTCTGTCCCCTGCAAAATAGTAGGAGAGAGGGAAATACTCATTAATAAAACAAATATCTTTTAGATGCACAATTTTACACTAACATTCAAGGCTATGACAGAAACTCCACAGTGCTTGTCCTTTGCTTTATGAGGCTTTATGTTCTACATTTGCATCCTTAAAGATATGATTCACTCTAACAGGATTTTTGCTCTCATGCTGTTACTAGAGCTGGATTTATTTTACACCTGTCTCCAACCTGGCTTAAGGTTCCCTGGCAAATGAGGGCGATCTGAGTTTTACCTCCTGAGCAAGAGCCCGTGCCAAGCTGCTGCCGCCTTGGTGGCCTGGGGAGGGGCAGAGGAGGGAGAAGAGTAAGACCAGAGAGATGGAAAGGAAGCCCTGAAGAGGCAAGACTGCTGCTGGTGCTGCAGGGAAGATGGAAAGGGTGGGGGTAACATCCCAGGGAGCCAACATACCCTTTTGGCCTCTCCCTTACAGGCAACAGCCGAGCCCTGGTATAGGCAAAGAAAGAGGAGGCAACACCATGGTTCACCATCCTCAGCCATTTCCCATCCAAGGAAAGAAAATCCTCTTCTTTGCCTCTGTCTCAAGCCTCCCTGGCTCTCATTGCTCAGGGTAACACCACAGTTTGGATCTTTTTCAGCAGACGTCCCCTAAGGCACCACACACCTCTCTCACCACCACCTCTGAATTACTTTATCTGGAGCAAACATTCACTAGTAAGTGATACCTTGTAGTGTGAGCAAAACTGAATTAATCATGTTTGGGCAAGCAGGGAAAGAAGGGTCAGTGTTTTCCAGGGACCTATTCCTAATATCCTATCACCCCTGGGAAGCTGAATAATTGCATGGTAAACTCTTCAGTCCACTCCACTGGTGTGTGATGCAAATAATCTCAGGGAAAAATGATCATGCTCTGGAGAACCTTCTTCCCAAAGAGAATCCTCACAACAGATAACGTAAACTCAGGGCCCTCACAGTCGTCCTTCCTGCTTCAAGTTCACTTTTCTTCTACTTTGGTCCTATGATTTATCACTTTCGCCAGTATCAAAATCTGCTTTCTGCACTTCAAGTCATCAGCAGTGCCTAAGACCTGAGTTAAATCAATAAGAAGTTTACCTTGCAAATTAAACCTTTTTCATCTACAGTTTATGAGACACTGTCAATCTTGCCAACATATACAAGAAGAATGAAGAGGAAATAAATTGCTTTCAGGGTTGTTGCTTTCCACCTTAGCATTTACAAAATGATATGAATACTTGTGAAATAGCTGGATTAATAGGAGAAGAGATATAGGACAAGCTGTAAAGTCTAGCTGCCTTACACTGTTGTAAGGATGTAGGATGTACTGTAGGATGCAGAGTTGCCTTAACTCTAGAGCCAGTTTTGCCCTTCTTCACAATCCAGAGCTTTAAAAGCATTTTATCAAACTAAATCAGTTTTCTGCTCTCAATCTTGTAATTAAAATGCTATCTAGAAGCATGTGGGATAGAAATACAGCACTTGTAAGGCTAAACATCCCTGAAATGTCAGAGGAACCAAAGCAGCAGTCTGCAGCCAGGACAGGCGAAAGAACTTGTGCCAGGCACAGGCACTGCCTGCTTAATACAAGCTGAAATGGAAATAAACTAAATTCAGGATGAAGGAACTTTAGCAGAGCCACCTGGGAAAGACTACAGATGGAAAACAAGGCATGGGTGAAAATACAGGCAAAAGGGTTCTGTCTATACACAGACCTGTGTTGTGTTAAAAAGCAATGCATTTAGTCGGGCTGGCCTTCAGTAAGAGTCCTCTTTCATGTCGACCTGTTTCTAATAGATGACCCTTCATCTAAATCAAAGTAAGAGGGGTTCTATCACCTTTTGCACTGGTTGAATTAGGGCTGTATTTCTCAGAGTCAGTTGCAGGTGGGTGTGATCTCACATTGCCTGTGGTTTGACCTGACCAAATGCACGTCTGTAAAATTGTGTTTGCACTGTGGGCTGCAAAGCTAATGCAGCTCAATGTGTGGACAGAAGACAACTCACGATATCAACAAGAACTCTATGCCCACTTGTTTTATTTTATTTTTTTCTCTCTCTCCATGCCCCACCCCCCCCCAAAAAAAAAAAAAAGGAAAAAAAGAGAAGTTAAACGATCAATACAGCATCCAACTTTGGCATTTCTCAGCAAGGGAAGTCCTATGTGCCCAGATTTCTTCCAAAGCCAAATTTCCCCTGAATCCCCTGTGGGCTTTTCTGAGTGACTGGCTATTTATACTTTCTTAGAAGAAAGGAATCACAGTCATTTTACAAGGAACACCTCCATCCTCATTCATTATAGCCATGTTTCAACTGGCCTGTTGTTTCTTCTTCCTTGGTCCATTTTTCTTGCCTTTCCTCCTCTCCTGTTGATGCTGCTCATTAAGGACAGCAGCTGTGAGAATCATCTCCAACTAGTAACCCAGTTTTGAATTGTGTGTTCCTTTTAATTTACAACTGGAGTTAAAGCTTCCAGCTGTCATTGTTCAAAGCAACTTTTTAGCCTAAGACTAGCCATTCTCAAGTCTATCTGTATATTTGTATATTACCATATATACCTTTCATCTCTCTGACTGTATGTGGCCTTACGCTTTTTACTTCTACTATTGTACAGAGTTATATGTACGAAATACAAGATGCATACATGCATGATATAGTATAGGCCTTGATGCTAGTGCTTTTACTCACTCATAAAGATGTTCTTATTCTTAACATCCAGGATTGCTGAAAATGAGGCAGATCCATGTTCTAATGACTGGATATTGTCAGTGTAAGAGCAGGAACATCATGTCCTCTATCTCAGCGAAAGTCAGGGAACCAGAAGACTGTTTCTCCGTTGCTTTGCAGTTTGAGGTGTCTGTTACACCCACACAAACTGATTGATCCCATTAAAACTCTTGGCTTGGGCCCCCTTAGTTTATCTACCACACTCAGTTTTCACACAGGCAAATGACAACAAAAGGTGCACTACAGCACAGCGTGGAAATCAGGTCCTCCAATTTTAGACAACACAGAAATGAAAGTGCATGATAAAGAGCTGTGTAACAGCCCTAACCTCCCAGACAGCACTACCTCCTAGCAAAACCAAATAAATAATGCAGTTTCTCTAGGGAAGCTGGTGTTTGTGTCAGGAAGGTGCCAGATTTGCAGAGTATGAGCACCTCAGGCCAAGCCACCATGGGCCATAAATTTAGCATTTTAGGACATAAATCCAGCAGCTAGTTTAAGCAGCACTGTCCACCTCCAGCCACTCATTCCCCTCTCTCCCTCCCCCTTACATCTGTCATGGAGTGAATCCCAAATCTAGGAACAGACCAAGCCCAAAAAGTAACCCAGGGGGAAAAAAAAAAAAAAAAAGTAAAAAATCAGGCAGATGCTTATTCAGCTGGATGAGCTCTCCAGGTCTGATTCACTTCACAGCTGCACAAGCACTTGCAGGGGGAAGGAAGGGCCAGGAGGGGGCATTTTTGGTCAACTTAAATGCACACCCAGCTTTGGCCTCAGAATCCAGTTCTACATCTCTTTTATCAGAGGCACCATCAGCTTACGGAATTGCTCCCCACCACCACCTTATTTCAGGGTTGTTTTTATCCCAGTCAGGTTGACAGTCAGACCCTGCAAACAACGGCACTGACAAAATGAAAGGAACGGTGCAGAGGCAGGAACTCCCTAAGGTGCTGCTGCAGGAAAAAAAGATGAAATTGTACCCTTAAATAAGGAAACAAGAGAGATGCAAGTTCAAAGAGCTCTCCAGGGCAAGTACACTGGCAGCCCATCCAGCTCAAGCTTTGAGGTTGTCTTTAGCTGAGGGAAAGAAAGCAAAGCAAGAATGTCCCTTCTGCAAGACTGCACCAGGGAGGTGCCACAAAAACTGAATGACTCCGTCAACATAGCATTAAGGAAATACTTCAATACTCTCTTGATTGTGCTGTTGTGTAAATCCAGGAAGTGAGATGAGTAGAGTCCACCATGTCCAATAACTGTCCATTGGAGCCTCTCTGAGTGACAGCTAGTGGTTAGTTTTGCTCAGTTTGATTCTGCTCGTTAACGCCTTTTCCCTATTCTCAAAAAAAAAAAAAACAAAAAACAAACCAAACCTCTTTCATCCCATAGGGATTTTCAGTCTGGTTAGTACTAACAGATTGAGGTAAACCAGACAAGCAAGCAGTAGGGATCTGATTTTACTGAAGGCACACCAGTTCCACACACCAGCCTTGCTGAGGTGTTGGCCACAGGCTGCAAGAGGCCACTGGAAACTGATGTTGTCAAGTCCAGGCAGCAAAGGGAGAGGTTCCCTCCCTTTGTCACTGTGGCAAGGAAATATAAAACTCTGGGATTAAATCCTGATTTGTCACAGGAACCCTGTGACAAGCTGACCCTTGTGCAAGCAGATGAGAATAATTTCCACCAAGTTAATAGAACTAAAAGGAGTCAAAAAGCAATACAACCTATTGCTGAAAAATGAAAAGAAAAAACAATCAAGCATCAAAAAAACCAAAATGAGACAAAAAAATAAAACCACAACCAAAAACACCCAACCAAAAAAAAACCCTAAACCAAAACCAAACAACCAAACAAAAAAACCCAACATAACCTGTGGGGGACTACGGTGAGTCCGTGGATTTCCTGAAAGGGGGCATGGGAACAGAAGTTAGCCTTGAAGATATGAAGGCCTACCCGTGAGAAAGATGGGAGTAAAGGAGTATCCGGAGATGTTAAGGATGTACCCGTGAGAGAGAAGGGAGTAGAAGAGTAACACTGATGATAGCAAAATTAGCCAATGAGATGTTACTGCTGTAACTTGTAACCAATAGTGAAGAGACACATGAATTGGTAAAACTGTATAAAAATGCACTTGTGGCAATAAATGGCATCTACTGCTTACATCCTGGAAGAACTTGGTCTATGTCGTTTGTCCGTCTCAACCACGACAATAACCTCTCTACTCTTTCATCACATCAGTTTGATCCTGAAGCAGCAATAATGTAGCAGCAAAAATATTGCTGCACTGTGGAAACCTCAGCTAATGATTAAAACTTTCAACAGGTAGCCTCTTAGTATCTGAAATATGCCCCTAAAACAATGTATTTAAATATTAGCTATTATAATATTGTTTTCCTGGATTAGGCTTATACACTCTTCATACAATTTTAAAATTATGCCCCTTGACTTTCTGAAGAAGAGATCAATAATGCAGTCCAGAGCCCACAGTCTCAACCACAGTCTGGTGTCAATTAAATTCACTTGCTGTCAGCAGCCAGAGAAGGTCTAAATAGCTCACCTGACCATAACTCCAACTTCTTAATCTGATGTCATTGATGTTTCCATGGAAAACAATACCAACATCATTCAGAACGTATTCTTCCCTTTCTTTCTCATCATCCAGATACACAGCATCTTCTGTAACAGTTTACCAAAAATAAATGTTAACACAGTCACTGAAGTTTTTATATAGGATAGATAAAAAACTCTTAGCGTATAATACAGTCACCTTTGATGAGAAGTACCCAACTGCCATCAAAGAACACATTACTTGTGTCAACAGAGTACAAGAATAAGGAGGTAGTGACCCCAGTTAGGAACATGATATGCAACTTGAAAGCATGCACGATGCAAAAATGCTGACAACTCCCGCCTGTTTTCTCAGGGACTGTAAACTATGATTAGAATGTCACATCTTATCAAGAATTTTATGATTACTCTATATCACTAATTTGAAAGTTGGAGCACCATGACGCAATTCTGCATCTGTACAAACAGATCAAAGAACAATTTCAAACTTGTTAATGTTAATGGAAAACAGCTCAAGTCAAGAGATCTAAAGAAAAATCTGTAGTGCATTAAAAAAATTGGAATACAATTTTCATAGTTTATTAACAGAAGGGTTTGATTGCTCTTTCTGTACATAAGTTATTGACTGGAGTGTCCCTCCCTTGTGTAGCTTGATTGACCAGCTAATTTGAGGAGAAATTCAAGTGTCCAAGTGAAAACTGGAAGTAATTGGAAGAGTTCTTTAACAAAACATATACAAAGGGTACAAGGTATATTAGTCTTATATCAAGAATGAAGATCATATGTGTGGACCCTCATCCTGCAAACGTGATTCATGTATGTAAATAATCCATTATTAATATTCATAAATGACAAGAAACTATTCAGACATTCACAGGTAAGTGTGAAGCAGGTCATGATTCTGTGGTGCTAGAACAGTCAAGGATTCTTTTCTGTGCCAATGCTTGTATTTTGAAATTAAGAGATACAGCTTCACAATTAATAGTAAGGGAATTAATTAATTTGAGGAAATCAGTAATGTGGTACCAGATAGCAAATTAACAGGAAGGAATAACCTCTGACAGTTTGATACAGGCATGTATAAAACTGCCACTCACTACTGCCATAGTAGATGTCTTCAGCTACAGCTTCTTCACTAGAAATTACTAGAGGATCATTTAACTTTTAAAAGCCTATTGATTTGTTACATTTTGTTGAAATGCAAATCAGATCTGTACTTCCTTGTAAACCTCATCCTCAAAAGCTCCTTCATTTGCCCATAAAACTGCAGTGTGGCTGAAAATAAGCTAAAATCTGAGCCCTCTGAAAGAAAAAAAAAAAAATCAATGAAAAAACTTCTATTAGCTTCAGCTAGGTGAAGGGTTTTGCCAGTCTACACACCTGACCCTGCTGGAAGTTTTGTTTTCTCTGAAGATATATTTATATCTCTAAGTTTATACATACAGAAGGGATTATGCACAGATGTGTAACATAATGATGTCTGCATTGGTGTGCGAGGAATGATAGGGAAGCAAGTGTTAGATGTAAGAAACCTTCACTGCATTTGAAGAGATCAGCACTTGCCATTATCCTTTTAACAGGGTTGCTGTACAGGTTTTGCAGACTATGTCCAGATCCAAACAAATGGAGAAGCAGTAGGTTTTATTGGGTTTTCCCTAGGGTGGGCAGGTCTGAGAACCCACTCTTGCATGTGATGGTTTGGTGGTATTCACCCAGTTTTTAAGGGCTGGGTCATCAAGAAGTTTCTTTCTAGGGTTGTCATCACCCACGACCTAGTCAACCTGCACCCAGGCACAAAGTGGAAGATCACAGGTTTATTATATTCAGAGGTTACCAGGTAAAAGAGAATGTTAAAACTTGACAGTGAACCAAAAAGCTGTAGGCATTTGTGCCAGCAGGGACTCTCATACATATGAAACTCTATATTACACGACTTTTTTGAGGTCCAACTCCCAGCTCTTAACAAGTTCTGCATAACTTCCCACGAAAAATGTTGTAGATGTTACAGACCATTTAGGTTCTGTTTCACTAGGCTGGATCTGCCTGATTTGCTGATTGAACAACTATATGCATTGACCTACTGAGCTCTGGGTTTCATTAAAGCATATGTGTACAAAAGGTACTGAGAATGCATTTAAAGAAGGAGAACTCACACCTTATATACAGTTACACGTTCAGTGGAGTGTGTGCATATGCCTTCTTGACAGCTGTTGTTTTCTTTCAGGGATTAAAAATAACAATATTGATCTGGTTGGTATCAATTGAGATGCTTATGTTATTTTGAGACTGCATGATCTTTGCTAAATCAGATGAAAATTGATTAACTTCTCTGTCAATTATTTTAAAATATTTGTGTCTTTTGATAAAGTAAAAAGGACTTCTGTGTTTCACAGAGAAGCCAGCTGCTTTGATTTTTGACAGCTTTCACTACCCTTGAGACTGTTTAGAAGAAAATATGAGACATTTGTGACTACTTTGATGCTAAGCATGCTCTACATAGTACAATTCCTAATGATTTTGTGCAAGTGGAGGCTCACATTTGACAAACAGAAGAATTCCATGGAAATGTGATGGGTTTGTTTGTTCTTTTTCTCTATCAGTTTAGTGATTTTTTTACTCACTTCTTTTATCCTGGGAAATTACTAAAACACTAGCAATGCTACAAAGAAGTAAATTAGCCCCTGTGCTTCTCTCTTTGAAGATGGATAAGGTGAAAATACACTTCATGTGAAGATGGTACTGCAGGCAGGGAATCCCACTGAATACAAGCTCTTCATAGAAGAGATGAAGAGTACAGAGAAGCCCTTTGAATTTGGAAAGGTGAATGAGTATGAGAGGTTCCTATCCAGTATGGGGGGACCCCATTCCCAGCACAGTGGCGAGCTAGAGTTGGAAAAGCTATTTCTTTGTGCAGAGAGTGACTGCTGAGCACAGCAGATGAGTGGAGGCAGAGGTGCAAGGCTTGCCCCGAGCACCCAGCCACCCTTCAACACGCTCTCCTGGGAATGTAGGAATGCAAGAGTTGGCTTCCCTGGAACCACAAAGCTCCCAGGCTCGTGTTGGGAAGAGGACAGCGCCGTGGCAAACATAAAATCATAGAATATTTTCAGTTGGAAGAGACCCTCAGGATCAACAAGTCCAACCATAACCTAACTCTAGCACTAAACCATGTCCCTAAGCACCTCGTCTAAACACAGCTGCAAGAGCTAAATGGAGCTGCAAGAGCTAAATACAGTCATCTACAGTCTAAATATAGTCATCTACAAAACACACTCCACCTAGGACCAAGCTGGGTATGCTGCCTTGCAACTGATAGTTCTTGCCTACATTGGTTTAGCAGAAGGTTGAAGTTCTGCATGAATTTTATCCACATGGATTCTATGATACAAGAGATCAAATTTAGGATTTAGCCAATAACACCAGAAAATGTTATTGCGCCAAATTTGAATGATAGCACATAAGAGGACTCCAAACTCAACCACATATTACTAAGCCTCAAACTCTTTTAGGATATCTGAGGCATGTAATCTGAAGAAATGTGCAATTGACTCAATGAAGTTACAATATATTTAATTGCTTAAATATAATGCACCTTACAGAAGGCTTGTGTGAATGAAACACACACCTCAGCTCATAGTCTGCAACTTACTCAGATACACTATGCATTTCCACCTGTGAGAGAGCCACACAAGTCAATGAAATGTCTTTTCCTGATAAGGACTGAATGTTCCCCAGCAGAAAGCTGCTGAGGCTCACCACCTTCTTGGAAAGAGCTCACAGTATCCAGATCAAAGGAGCCTTTCTCTGCTTTTATGTAGTCTGATACTGCTAAAAGTTAAACTCCAAGAAGTTACCCTTAACTACCTGTCATTTATATCTTCTGTTTCAGAACTGAAGAGGGCTCCGCATACCCAAAAGCACATCTGTTTTCCCCAACTACATCAACTTGCTGAAGTAAAGGATGCTGCCTCTCCTCACAGTCTTTACCTTCCTTATTAAGTAATGCAGATCTCACCCGAGTATCTGAAATCTCAAGCCACTAGCTTGCTAAATTTCCAGATGTTTGGGGGTGGTGTATATCATTTTGCAGGATCAAGCCCTACATCTGCATCTTAAAAGCATTCTTGGTGATCAGTCTTAAATATAGGTAAGGAGATTAAAACATATAAAAGCATATGATGATTTTGGAAGCAAAGTACTCTGTAGCTGGACTGGTATTCAAATTTGTTCTGAAACAGCAGAAAAGAACTTACATTCTTAGCTATGAAGATATGTAGAAAATTACCTACAGTAAGAAAAGGAGTAATAAGAAAGGGCACAAATGCCTCTGTCTTAAAGAAAAACTCATACTGACACATTGATATTTCTCCAAAATTATGAGTAGGAAAGCTGCACCAGACACTGACAGAGCCTGTACTCTGCTCCCTGCTATAACAATCCCCATTCATTCCTGGCATCAGCCTTCTCTCTTTTTAATGAGGCTTTTCACTCAGACTTTTCTGCTTAGCTATTAGCCCAGCAAACAAGTCTAGAAGATTTTCAAACTATTGTTTTCTCTGCACTTTAACTGCCTGAGCTTTTATACCCTTTTGTCATTCCACTGAACAATCTTTTCCAGCCAGGGGATAAAGAGTGGAGAAACAGTCCCTGGTTTTCTAACACAGGGAAAGCAGGAAAAGGCAGATTTAGAAGCCAACTAGCCCAAACTACCTAGGAGTAAAATCAGGGGCAAAAAATGAGAATAAATCCAAATCCAACTTAAACATGCAGAAAACAAAATTTACGATAGTCAGCAAGGACCAGGACCTGAAGTTATTGAGACACAGCTGAATGCATAAGCTGGAGACAAAAACTGTGGTTCTCCAGGGGTGACCCTGAGTTGTCTCCCCTGGGCCTAGGGGCCTGCACCATGTCCTTGCTGCCCCAAGACTCTCTTCTGCTTTCCTGAAGCAGAGCTTCTCCATTGGCTTTGCTGATGGATGCAACTACTACATGTCTCGCTCCCTGTGGGTTTGCTCCCACGCTGTGGTTTTAAGCTTGCTGGCTTTTGGCCACATTCAGCTGAGGTGTGAGGGAGGGAGGACACAGGAGAGCAAAGTGCCCATGTGCCATGAACAGATGCAAACCAGTCAGCACAGAGAGCTGGTGGGGAAGGTGGTGAGAAGGAATCAATTTTCCCCTTCAATCCCCGGACTAACAACTTGAATCAGCCTATGTGGTCCCAGTCACAACACAATGGGGCAGCCAACCCCCTGCATCACTTTTTTTTTTCTCTGTGGCTGTATGCAGCCCTAGCTGGTTGGATGCTAGTCATGAGGCAACCTGGAGTAGTCTAAGAATCTTTTTCTTTGGGGTTTACCACTTTCAAGGAGGTGCTGAGCCACTGCATAGTCACTGCGCTGGCTAACGAACCGGCTGTTATGACATTCACAACTAAAGCCAAGGGATACCCTACCTTGGGGTGGAGAATTGCACATTCCTAGCTGGAGCTGTGGCAGGCTGATGATGCCTTGACTGACCTTGAGCAGTTTTGGCTGCTCACAGTGGGTCATAACTTCAGCCATGATTCCTTTCTTTCTGTTAAACACTCTCCATCCTCTTCCAGAATAACCTCTTAGCATACTGATAAGAGGTGTCTACCTCCATGCTGCTTTCAGAAGTGTCTCGCAGTGTCGCGGGGCCTTGGGCCCTGCCCTTCCCACCTATTCCTGCTTAACTAAGTCCACTTTACTCAGCATTAACAGATATCTTCCTAAATAATGCATAAGCTAATCACTGCTTATATTCCCTTGAATCAGGGACAAGTAATGAATTCAGCACAAATCATTCAATGTACTGACAGTAGTGCAGCTGAATAATGGACTCTATTAATAATGCTAAACTTACTCATCACTCGGTAGGATGGTCTTTGCTTACTATGGGATTATTTGATTCAAATACTCTGGTAAAAACACTGAAAGATAAAGGAAGAGTGGTGGCAGAAGAATATGAAAGTCAGCTGATGACCTGAGTATATAGCAATATTTATGTCAGACTTGAAGCCTTACAAGTGTTGAAAGCTGAGACACTCTGCTGCAGCCTGTCAGAAGGCTGAGCCAAATCTCTCCAGTCCTCCTTGCCTTCTCCATAAAGCCACACATGTAGTTCATTGGGTAAAATACAATTCTGTCAATGTAAGAGCTGATTTTAGCCAGGATCCAATGAAATTTTTAAAAAAATGTTCTTAAATGTGCTGGTTTATTAGAAAAGGCTTATTTGCAAAATGTTCCGTTCCTCACAGAGGACAGGGTTACTGCTAATTAGTCATCAGTAAAGGGGAAGTTATAAGGGCAAATGCCATGTAGTGGCAGGAAGGCACCACCAGTGATGCCACATCAGGTTGACTCCATCCAGCTCCTGCAGAAGCAGCAGCTTCTGTTGAATTCCTGCAGGCTTTTGGCTGCAGATGTTTGATTCTAAATGTGGTAGTCAGCAGTGTAACTCAATAGAACATAGGACTCTGCCACATCCTGCCCAACACCAGATCCTGGAAAAAAAACATGCCCATATTGACTTGTCAGTTTAACACACACAGGCAGGCAGGAGGCCCATGCCAATGCCTTTTAATGTCAGAGTAAAGCCCTAGTGCATATTTACTACAAGAAATTACTATTGCCCAGCCTGAAAGACTTGCCTCTTGGGAGAGTTACTATAGAATTTCCAGACCCAAACTGGCATGTATCCAGCCTCCTTGGTACCAGACTTCCCTTCCTGGACCACCCATCCCAAAGCCTGATGAGACCAGCAGCAGAAAATGTGAACCTTTGACTCTGATAAGGTACTTACGCTGGCACCATGGATTGAACAGGATGTAAGTGTCTGTTGCAGAGTTTCTGTGTGTCCGGAGGATGCCAAAGGGAGTCCAGACAGCAACATACAGGCGAAACTTCCCGACAATGCAGGTGGCAGAGGACATGATGGACAGGCGAACAGAGTTGTTTTCCTTGTGGGTAATCTTGGCTCCCCACTCGCCAGGCTTCAGCACATCACCTACCAGGATCGGGATATAGGTGCCTTTGTTTTGCTGTGGGTAGCGACCTGGAGAGAGAGAGGGGGTGATAACTCCATGAAGAGGCTCACCTTGCTTTTACAATCTCTTCATTTCCTGGCAGTCCTCTATCCCTTTGTCTATTTTCAACAGAGGTGGCAAACTTTAGCAGGCAGAAACCACCTACCTCCCTCACTGCTTCACACAGTGCCTGGTCACTTGGCAGTACAGCCACACAAGTACATACAACACCTCCCAGCAGGCAGCCTGTGTAGACACCCCCACCTGTCTCACTCCAGCAAGCTTCGGTCTCATTGGCTTGGGCACTGTGAGGACTGTAGCCCTGGTAGCATGAACAGGGCTTGTCCCAGGATTTCCATGCTCACCATTGTTCGTCCTAGCACAGCAAGCTGCACCCCAGCTTGCTCCCTGCCTTGGTGTCAGCTACACTGTCGGTAAGTGTGGATAAGAGCCCCTTCCTCAGTGCAGATGTACCCACCACCCTTGTTGCTAGCATAGAAGTGCCCACTGGGACACAGACCTCAGTTTTGGGGCTCCTTAGCAGAGCAGATCTTTGTTCTTCCCACTGCACTACTGTGCCAACAAGCAGAGATCAAGTGGTCTTTGAGTGACTCCACATAGATGGAGGAAATACGAGTCTAACCACCAGCAGATACCCAAAACTCAGTTCCTCCTGAGAATCTGCTCCTCATGGATGGAGTGGGAACCAACTCTGGACACCCAGAATATAGATGAGCACACTGGAGCTTGATAGCCAAACTTTCTCTGCAAGCAATGAATCCCAAAGTATGACACACTTGCCAAAGTACTGCACATGATAGCCTACTTCATAGTAAGACCAATCACACCCCAGAGAAGCCTGTTTAACTCTGCCAGCTATAAAAAGCATCTGGATGGATAGATTACAGGTAAGCATGTACACTGCTAGGATTCAAAGTTGTATGAGGATCTACCCTTTGAGCCTGAGGTAGAGCCAGATTATATCAGAAAGTAAGCCAGCAGTGTAGACAGGAAAAAGCATTTGTGAGAAGGCTGAGTTCCTTTATCTCATTCTCAAATCTATCATTCGTTTCATATTTTAGGCTGAAATTCAGACTCTGTTGTTCAAAAACAGGGTAATGAAAAGTACCAATGGCAGACAGAGAGACAGACTTCTATATTTTTCATTCCTGCTATTTAAGAACTTCAAAATTAAGCTCACAAGGGTGTTGATTTTCCTGCTTGCTTATTTTTATACAGCTGACGCAGAGAAAATCCCAGATCTGAACACTGCCACGTTCTGGGAAAAGACAACTCCAGCTTTAAATGTGAAGCTTGCGAGCTGCCATGACTTTCATGTTTCTAAGAAATCTGGGGCTACTTTGCTTCATTCAAGAGATTATTCAGTGCACATGAATTTCTATTTTGGAGATGTTCAGTGCACATAAACGGCCCACTTTGCCTTGTTGGCCAGGCATCCTGTAACCCATGAAGCCCATTCAGATCAGTGAGGGATGCAACAGAAGGAAAAGACCTAAAGAAGAAAAAAGGGCTAGAATAAGAAAATAAAATCAATAGAAAACACTAGAAGATAAAGCATTGGACACTTCAAATACAAGCCATCAAAGGAAAGCCAGCCTAGAGAGAAGAGCCTATAGAGGTAGCAGAGATGAGTCTTGTGCCTGCTAACAATTGCGATTTGAGAGCTGAACATATTTTTGTTCTTTGTAGAGCAACTGGGTATGACCCAGCTTGCCTCTGCAGTTGATATTTTGCTTCTAGTTTTGACATAATAATTTTTTTTAAAAAGCAGTCCACACAAACGAAGCAGCAGAGCAAACCAAGTAATTGAACTGACATCCTTGAAAACTGTTAACAAGTGCTACTTCTAAAAATAACTCCCTTACCTCCTTCAGAAAGGTGGGAGCGAGGAGAGATTACTATTTTAACATGGTTAGGAACTGACATTATTATCTTCACTTGAAGCTGCATGTCGGTGTGGGAGCCTACTGGGACAGAAGGAGCTGTGCTGTGGCAGGGGCTTTGCACCACCACATACATGTGCATCACGTGCACGCAAGGAGGCTGAAGAATCACTCCGCAGCAAATCTGCCTATAGGAACCAGCTAAGACCTTAAAGAGGCCATAAGGCCTTTGCAAGACATCCTTACGGAAATCCTGTCACTGGCCCGCTGTAGCTGGTTCAGCAAAACACCAAGCCCCTGTTATTTCCACTTTTCTGAAACCTCAACACGCAAAACTCCATTTGCCCTTCCAAACAAAGGTCCTTCTTGCATGCAAAGCCACAAGACACCCTAATATATCTGCCGTTTGACAAGGGAGCACCTGTAGGCTGCTGCTGAGAAGATCCTTTCAGCCAAGAGCTCATGCTGCTCCCACACAGTAAGAGAAAGAGGCCATTGCACTGTCTTTCTCACCCACAAAGAGAAGATGCTGTGGGGTATTGCCTGCATCCTGCAGACACAGCAGGGATGCCAGGGAATGTATATCCTAGAAGTCCAAGTAATCTGCAGATGTTACAAACAGTAAATACAAGAAAGCATTGTTTGTTTCTGACAGACAAGCAGGGTTCAGTGCTTGTTAGCAATTGCATAAATCCTGAACTGAGGAAGCCTGGTAAGATGGGCAGACCCCTCAAGAGCACAGTTAGCCATTTCTAATATTTTCTTTGAAGAGAGGATAGGTTCCCTAATCTTCTGAAAAAAAACCCCAACAAAATGCAAATGGGGGAGTAAGGGATTTGTAACTTCTGACAGGAGCTTGTGGAGCTGAACTGTAATCAAACATCTAGACACCTGACAGCACCAGCCACACTAGTCTCATATACACACATCTGTTGTCTTGATACTAGAGCGCTATAAAGCTGAATAACTTTGGCATTACATGCTAAGGTTTCTGGCAAAAGCATCCTTACGTAGGTTCAGTACTGTGTTTATCAACAACGTAGAGAAGTCCTCTCGGGACAGCTTGGCCACTTGTTTTTCATCTACATCTTGAGCACACATTTCTGGCTGCACTGGAAAAGCAGGGCCAACTTCGGCTCATAGCTGGGATATCTGCAATGTCAGCCCTTTCTCAGAAGTGATTATGTGCAACGGTGGATTCATTCTCTGGGTTAGGGTCTCTAAGGAAGAAGATTCAATATTATCTGAAGACTCATCACCAAAGGCCTGCAAATGCCTGGCAGAACAGTCTCTGCAGGGTCTCTGGTGACAACACAACCCATGGAGAGGCAGAAGGGTGTTTGGGTGCATGTCAGGACCAGGAGCCTTGCAGAGAAGATAAACTGGTTTTATGCTGACAGAAGGGTACATCTGCCAGCAGCATCAGCTGGCTCAGGATCCCTCTCGCTCTCATTTACTCCAGGAGCTGGCAGCCTGAACCATGCTCCACAGCCAGTTCTTGGTGGTTGTCTCACTCCCTGATGCTCACGTGTGCTTTGGGTGTAGGAGGCCCTGGCCCTCAGTCGAGGACATTTCACAGCCAATTGCTCTGTGAAAGACAAAGGTGTTGCATGACATCATGTTGTTGGGATGTCCCTGTCCTCTCTCTAACAACATACAAAAGTGGGAAAATCCAGCCTGAAAATTCAGAAAACCTAGAGGTTGCTGCGCTTTTACCATCAGGCACAGAGTCAGTTTTTTATAGGCTCCTTTTGCAGCTAAGAAGATATCAGGCACTGAACGGGAGCTGCTGACTGTCTTGCCTTTGAGGTAGGAGAGAATAAGACAGAATTCACTGTGGCCCTCTCTCATAGTGCTCCAACTGTCCACGTTTTAATGCTAGGTACTGAGCCACATTACTGCCAGAAGGCATTTTTTTACAGAAACCTCCCTTTTACCAAAGATTTAGTGGCCCAAACATATCTGTTTTCCCTGCTGCACAGTACACAGACCTGCAACCCTTACATACTTTTCTTATCCTTTCTTAATCCACCTTGGTTTCTGTAGCTATCCAAGCTGGACTCCTAAAGATCCTGCTCCCTTCAGCTGCAGCTTGGCTCAGTTCTACTTCTCCTGGGGTTTCCAGGAGCCCAGGAAAAGAGGAGCAAAATAGCTGCTGTTGCTAATAAAGGACCTCAGGTCTCCCTCAGAGCTGCACCACAAGATTTTGAAAGTAAATAAATACAAGTGGAGGTCTACATGGTGAAATGCGCCACGACTGAAGAACATGTGAATACAGGTATGTATGAGATGCCCCTCACACAACATACACTTCACAGTGGTAAAAAATCAGAGAGCCGTGTTTGTTAGAGCTTGCCAAAGTCTATTTACACAGCAGCAAAAGAATGAGCCATATAAAACACAGAACCGTGGCCACACGCACGCATTCACAGGGAGTTATTTTTAACATATGTCTCAGCTCCTTAGCATGTCAGCTCCAGGCTTGTCAGGCATGGAGGCAAGCTGTGTTTAATTCTGGGTGAAACTGCCACACCAGAGAGAGATCTGCAGCAACAGAGGGAGGGTGAGAGGTAGGTACAGCAAGTTCAGTCAGCGAAACACGAGTGCTCCTCCTCCAACTATCCAAGTCTGGGGCTGCTCCTTCAAAGTGACTAACAGAGACGAGGTCTTGCTCAGATGATACATCTCCTCCTCCTTCTCCCCTGCCCAGTCCCTTGAAGCCCCTATCTCCATCTAGTTTAAATTTTCCCCAGGGGATATACATGTTGCTGTACGGTGTGAGTGCATTAGACAGCTCCTAAATGCCACTGCTGAGTTAGCACCACGCTGTCAGCACAGCCAGTGGAGGGACAGATGGGTGCTCTTGGAAAGGCCCTGCACAAGTGAGTAGATGTTTTTCTTTCAGCCGTGAGGAGGGGAAATTTGGCAGCACAGAGATTGGAGATACAGTGAGCTTCAGAGGACAATCCTTCTCTTATGGAAGTAGGATAACTCAGAAGACAGGGAAGTGAACAATGTTGTTTCTCAATAGTCTTTTTAGGAACCCTCCTTAGAAAACTGTTTTTTAAAGGAGTTGAGGAATCTGTCTCCTTTTGGGATGTACATTACACATAGTAAGATTGACAATTTTCCTGTTAGGTTCATTTGTTTTACCTAGATACAATCTTTCATACAAAGGGGGAGGAGAGGAGAGGAGAGGAGAGGAGAGGAGAGGAGAGGAGAGGAGAGGAGAGGAGAGGAGAGGAGAGGAGAGGAGAGGAGAGGAGAGGAGAGGAGAGGAGAGGAGAGGAGAGGAGAGGAGAGGAGAGGAGAGGAGAGGAGAGGAGAGGAGAGGAGAGGAGAGGAGAGGAGAGGAGAGGAGAGGAGAGGAGAGGAGAGGGGAGGAGAGGAGAGGAGAGGGGAGGGGAGGAGAGGAGAGGGGAGGGGAGGGGAGGGGAGGGGAGGGGAGGGGAGGGGAGGGGAGGGGAGGGGAGGGGAGGGGAGGGGGGAGGGGAGGGGAGGGGAGGGGAGGGGAGGGGAGGGGAGGGGAGAGGGGAGGGGAGGGGAGGGGAGGGGAGGGGAGGGGAGGGGAGAGGAGAGGGGAGGGGAGGGGAGGGGAGGGGAGGGGAGGGGAGGGGGAGGGGAGGGGAGGGGAGGGGAGGGGAGGGGAGGGGAGGGGAGGGGAGGGGAGGGGAGGGGAGGGGAGGGGAGGGGAGGGGGGAGGGGGGAGGGGAGGGGAGGGGGGGGAGGGGAGGGGAGGGGAGGGGGGAGGGGGGAGGGGGGAGCAGGGGGAGAGGAGGGGGGAGGAGAAGGGAGAAAAAGGGAGGAGAAGGGAGAAAAAGGGAGAAAAAGGGAGAAAAAGGGAGAAAAAGGGAGAAAAAGGGAGAAAAAGGGAGAAAAAGGGAGAAAAAGGGAGAAAAAAGGGAGAAGGGAGAGAGAAGCGGGGGGGCGGGGGGGGAAGAAAAAGAGAGAGATAGTCTAATAAAACCCAAACAATCAAAAGGAGAAACATATTTTTCTAAAAATCATTGGTGTCTTCAAACCACTACTTTAATATTACACCTGGGTTCTTCCCACCCTCAAATCCCATTGCCCTCAGAAGCACTGAATATGGACTTTGAAATGTAGGAAACCCAAGTATCTTGAAATAATTCTTGCTTTGGCTCCAGTTAGGAATAACATCTGACCACTCTGTCCCAGAAGTGAATGTTTCTAGTACTTTATAGTCATAAAACACACATCAGAGTCACGCACCTTAGGTACTAAAATCATTTAAAAATACAGATAGATTTTATGTGCCACTTGATGCTGCAGCAGCAGTGCAAAAGGAGAACATAATAAAGACAAAGATTTCATTGTATGAAATATTGCAATTTATAGAGCACATCAAGGAACTCCCTCCTCTCTGCTCCTCTAGGGCCTGGCTGGGAATTCCAGGGGGGGAGCAAAAAATATCCCAGTGCCTTCATTCAGAAAGTAGATTTTGTTGTTCTTTGCTAAGAGCTGGCATACAGACCTCTTCTCTGGAGTAAATTTCTAGAAAATGTATTCCACTGCTGATACGTTATTCTTTCTTTCCCCAAATGGGACTCCATGTTCAGACAGGTGTTTCTGTATCATTGTTCAATTTTTGTAGTTCTTTGTTAAACAGGCATATAGTGATTTAATAAACTCTTAGCACTGTGTTACATACCAGCACCAACAGACTTTTCCATCAGCACTGAAGTTAGTTGCTCTTGTATAATGCCAAGAAGGCTCCTAAAAAAATAAAGATCCAACTTTTTCCCAATGAGCAACTTTTTCCCAGAGACAGAACTCAGCTCAACATCCCATCTGAGGTGCTGGTGGACACCTCATGTTCCAGCCACTCCATTAGCTACCACCTCCCCTGCGCCAGAGCTGCTGAGGAGGACAGGTGACAGCAAGGTGACAGAAATACTTCCCACTAAGACAGATTTACTGCCTGACAAAAGGAAAAAAACTCAACCTTCCTGGAATAACCCATGTCCCAACACTGCTGTGAAATTAGATAACGACTGTGGACGCTATGAAGAGCTCCGCTGATTCTGATGTGGGTGTCCTGAATTGAACCCTTGGTTATTTAGTTGTATTTAGATGTCCCTTTGACTATAAGTGGGAATGTAGTGGCACCTAAATAAGCCATATAGCATCAGCTAAAACATCTTAATGTTCTTAGCTGCTTTCTTGTATTTATAACTATTCCTGTGGAGCAGGCCTGGAAAGACTGTAGAAAAAGGAGCAGTAAGTCTCTGCTCTCATCTCAGGCCAAAAGACAACAATTTATAGGAGCCTGAGGAGTGCATATGGGTAGGTGCATGGATGCCCATGCATGCACATGTGTGGAAAGGTGAGTGTAGCCTGGCAGACAGGGATTTATGATCATTCCAGAAATATGCCAACGAATAAAATGTTCCTCATAATATTTAGGGCTAGACCAACATATATGGATTTATGAAGCCATTTAAGGAAAATACAAATAGACAACAATTTACGAGGAAGTGGGGAAATATATCATTAGGGTAAGGATGCAACATATAAACTCATCAACCACTGTAGGATTTACAACCATGTACAGGAAACTACTACTAAAAGCAAGACTGAAGGCCATATAAGCCCATCTAATAATTCATCTCCTTTTCAGAAAAATCAGTGCTGGTGCAGCAGTGACTGTGGAAACTTTGCAGCACCCATGCTAAACTGGCTGCCCCAGGTGCAGGAGCCATGCTTGGACAGGCTGAGCTCCACACTGTGGAAAGCTAAGAGCAGCACCAAGTATCACCATCGCCATGAATGCGGTAGTCAGGAGAGATCAAGACAGGTGAAGGGGTCATTGGCTCCTCTATGCTCCCTGGGGCTCCATGTAAACTGCAATTGTTTCTGCTGTGGGATGTAAGCACAGCTTCTACAGCTCTCTTGTGGCTCTTTCATCTTAACCCCAGACCAATAAAATGAGTATTTCCCCAGGGGTGATGCTCACCTTGCCTCCTATTAAAGCCAGGAAATGGGCTACGAGGAAGGAAATATGTAGTGATGGAGCAGCTCCGAAACCACAGGTACTGAGGCAGGGCTGCAGTCCAGCATGAGACCAGAGTAACACCTCACTACTCTTCATAAGTGGATAATTTTCCACATGGATTTTTTGGCACATTCATTGTTTTCTGTACTTTGGCAGACAAGTATAGTCCTAGTTTGATGAAGCATTATGTGAAAAACTGAATTATAATAATTCACATGTTAACACTTCATCCAGTTTCACTGATGATGACTCTATGGAAAACAGTCTTTTAAAGTAAAAAGGACTTCAGTCACAAGGAACCAACAAAGAAGAATATCAGCAAAAATGACTTTCAAGAGGCTAGAGTGAATTACTTATATATTTACACATATATGTTTGTTTTTATAATTTTGCCCATGAATTCCAGACTGTGTGAATCGTCTTTAAATGGACTGTGGATTAAAAGAGACTGTTGGTAAAGATTGTTCTGTGAGTGTTTCAGACCCACTTTCACAAGACGCGAGAAGCATTTGTCCCAGGTACCCTTGATTCATTATCAATTAGAAGGATTACGCAGTCTCTTCTTGCTTTACTTGCTTCATTAATCATCTTTTTAATGATGCAAAAGAAGCAAAAATAGGAGCAAAGAAAAGAGAACTAAAACTAAATTTTAGGGAATAGAGGAAATAGAATAGTTCTGCACACACAAAGGATCAAGTCATTACCATTGCTTCATTTTTCAGGAGCAAAATTAGTCTTTAATGGACAAAAATTCTGTGATGGATTAACGTCAATGCTGGGAAATTTCCAGTGCTGGGAATTTATCATTTCTGAACAGCTTTTTATGGTGCTATTGTACAAACAGCCCTCAGTGTTGGTACAGCCCTGCAAAAAGAGATGTTCAGCTCCAGCTGAATTCTCTGGGAGCCAAGGCCAGCCGTCCCTACCAAAAGTATCTTTGTACCTTGTGAGAATAGCACCTTGAAACACCCAAGAGATTCTACAGCTTGTAGACAGCATGGTCCACATTGCTTGAAGTGACATCCCTACCTTTGGAGATACCCAAAACCTGTCCCTAGGGTGAGGCCCTGAGCAGCCAGAGCAAGTTGGACTTGCTTTGAGTAAGGGCTTGAACATGAGACCTCCAGAGGTCCCTCCAACCTAGGTTATTCTACTCTTCTGCTGTACCATTTGAAGTCTGCTTGGGCACAGAGAGAGCTCTTTGGAAAGGTAATTTTACAACCATCTGCCCATATTTCTGTGTGTCCATCAATTTAATCTTTCAAATTCAGCACCTTCCTAGGAGATATAGCCCTTGTTTCCCTGAGCTCAAGCTGCCTCTGCTGTATGGCTGTGGCCTGAGCCAGTCCCTTGGTGTAGCTCTTGCCTGACAGTACCACAGGGCAGGTCTTTGGTGATCTTAAAGTCAGATCTTGGTCTATGGGGGAGAGTCAATGGGAGAAAAAAAAATATCCAGAAGGGAGTTGACCCCATTTTAAGACAGCGGGGCTAAACTGCAACCCAAGGTAGCCTAGGCGACAGATTTTGGACTGGGTTCTGGCTTTCAAGCAGCTGGCATTATGAGAGGTGGATGACTGCTCTTCAGGCAGAAGAACAGAAAAAACCCGGATGTAAAAGGACACAGCTCCCCATTACAAAAAGTTTGAGAGTAGAGCACTGAAATCTTGAGCACTCTGTTCCCTTTCCTAAGTACAAGAAACCCCTTCTTTCTCCCGGACTTGCCAATAAAAGGAGAAGTAGCAAGAGTCAAGCAGATCATCTCTAGATAATTTCCTTCTCCTTTGTGGACTGTTTTTGTCTTGCTTTCTGTTGCTAGCCTCTGAGAAAAAAAATGTACTGTGTTTTCACCACATGTACATAAAAAGAAACATTTGTGGAGCACTGAGTATTAACCAGTTCCTAGAAGAGGAGCTTGAACATCTCTTCTCACACGTGAATCTCTGTGAGCTATAATAAATTCCTTGTAGCAAGAGGGCAGTGGTGTTCACAGAAACAGACACTTAAAAAGCAGGGAAGGGCAATAGCATTATATACTATCCTGTATATGCAGCACTTTCCTTCAGCTGATTGCCAGATACCACACATGGGACACCAGAATTACTGTTCCCATTTCACAGTAATAGCAAAGAATGGGGAGGAGAAGTCAACCACAGACTCAGGGCTGACTCCAAAGTCATCATTCAGAGCTGAGTTTGTTGCAAAGTCTCCCCTAGCATTTAACCCCATTCCTACTGTGGCTGAGGATGAAGGGATTTTTATCCCTGATTAGAGATTCACAGTACAAACCACAGACAGATGTGTTAGGAAAGAGCAACAGGAAAATAAGTGAATATGTTCTCTTAAGTGGACTGTGCAACGTCAAAAGAAGTGTTAAATTTCTTCTTCCAATATAGAATATCTGATTAAAACAAACGCAAACTGCACACAATTCAATAAAAAACAAATGTTCCATTTTCCACTTCTTCTTGCTACAGCTGTTTGTTTTAAACATATAAAGATTAAGGGAACAGTCTTGAATTTAATTAAATCCCAAAAGAACTAATGATATTTATGCATATTAAATTTTTAAAGGCACTTGTGGCTGTTCAGCCAATCATTCACTGGACTGTCATAACATGCCTCCCAACCCTAATTTAAATTAGAAAGAAGAGACCCATGAAAAAAAATGAGCAGACAGTAACCTTTTCACTGCACATATGTTTAAGAGATAAATGCCCATCTAGGTTTAAAATGCAACGAATCTAATAAATGGCCACATCATCATAATTCAACGGTGGAAAAAAATCAATGTTACAAATTTTGGAACTGCGTCTCTCAGGAAAGTAAATTAAAACGTCAATCCAAACCTACTTTAAAGAGTTTATAAGGGAAATATTGACATCTTAACACAGAAACTCCCAGATCACTCTCGGTGAAGCTGTGGCTTTCCCAGAGCTGTGATGCAGGGACCAGTATTCAGTGGGGCCATTTTGGGAGCAAAGTAGGAGGCTCCACTCTTTGCTTGGTTTCCTCCTTCTTTAGTGAGGTCATAGAATCATTTTGATTGGAAAAGATCTTTGAGTCAAACCGTTAACCTAGCATTGTGGAGCCCAGCTCTAAACCACATCCCTAAGAACCTTATCTACACGTCTTGTAAACACTTCCAGGGATGCTGTTCTCTGGTGCTGTTCCTTCAATAAACCAACAGGTACCTTAGGACCTGGGGCTCTGATGAACTCTCAGTGAGAAGAAAAATGATTTCTTGCTCTTTTTGCAGTAAATCAAGAAAGCCTGTGATGTGCCCCTGAGTAAGTCTCTGATCCAAAGCTACAATCTCTGAACCTTCTCCCTTGTTACCAAGTTGGCTGTAAATCACAGAATCATAGAATCATTCTAGTTGGAAGAGAGCCTCAAGATCATCGAGTCCAACCATAACCTAACTCTGGCACTAAAACATGTCCTTAAGATCCTCATCTATACATCTTTTAAACAACTCCAGGGATGATGACACAACCACTTCTCTGGGCAGCCTGTTCCACTGCTTCACAGCCCTTTTCATGAAGAAATTTTTCATAATATCCAAACTAAATCTCCCCTGGCGCAACTTGAGGCTATTTCCTCTCATCCTGTCACTTGCTGCTTAGGAGAAGAGACCAACACCCTCCATGCTACAACCTCCTTTCACATAGTTGTAGAGAGTGATAAGGTCTCCCCTCAGCCTCCTTTTCTCCAGGCTAAACAACACCAGTTCCCTCAGCTGCTCCTCATCAGACTGGTGCTTCAGACCCTTCACCAGCTTCATTGCTCTTCTTTGAATTCTCTCCAGCACCTCAATGTCTTTCTTGCAGTGACAGGCCCAAAACTGAACACAGGATTCAAGTTGTGGCCTCACTAGTGCCCAAGTGCAAGGGCACAATCACTTCCCTAGTCCTGCTGGCCACATTATTGCTGATACAAACCAGGATGCTATTGGCCTTTGAGGCCACCTGGGCACAGTGCTGGATCATGTTCAGCTGGCTGTCGATCGGCACCCCCAGATCCTTTTACACCAGATGCAGACTGTGAAGTTGCAAGGCCTCCTATTCTTCCATCCTGTGTAATTTTCCCACCTTGCATACTCAACATTTTGTTATCCCAGCTCATACATAGTCATCTCTCCCACCTCAAACAACAGACTCCTCCTCTCTGCATCTCCTAAACGCTAATGAAATACGTTTGCTGTTCCACCTACTTGTCAGAATTGCCATACGGCATTAACTAGAGATAAATTTGAAAGTCCTCAATAGTGCTCTTCTTCTCTCACAAGAAATTTTGCTGACTTTCTCAAGTAAGGATTCAGATCCTGTTCAGAAAAGCTCTTCCTTGCCTATGGTTAAGCCTGTTTCTATGGTTTATCAATCATAACAGGAAAAGGCCCAGATATTAAGTACTGCTGTGTTCCTGTTTATGAAAGACTCTTCAACCTCGCTTTGCTGATATGACACAGCCTTTACCAGGCACTTACCTATCAAATACTCCAGCCAGAATTGGTCCTTCTCTGGGTTATAGGGCCGGTTGAAGTCAACCTGGATTTGGAAAAGCTGTCCCCGACGCACTATCAGCTTGGGGCTGTAATACTTGTCAGTGTGGTGCTGCTGCTTGTTGATTTCATGGGGCTCCTTGAACATCTGAATATCCACAACACGTAGGTAATCTGCAGGGACACGTAAATGAACAGAGAGAAAAGGAGTCAGTATATCAGAATGTCAACACGGATATCAACATCATGAGAAGCCCTGTCCTCCCCTTCTCCAACGTTGCCTCATCAAGGAACACCATGCAATGGAGCATGCTGGATCTGTTCAGGGTTTACATCCTCATGGACTGACACTTCTCCATCTACCTGCCATTTTCACAGAGGCTGCAAGGTTTCTAATGAATTATGAAAGCAATTGCAGAAAGAGCAGGTTGCTATGGGTAGAAAGATGAATGTCCCCAGGGAGAGCTGGGCTCCATCTTTCCTTTGGCACTGGCTTTCTGCAAGTCTGGGCCTTGCTGTCACAAGTTTACCAGTGCAATCAGTGGATCTTTGACAGCTGTGGCTTCATGTCTTCCATCTTGCAGCCCTTCATTCGTAAAATGTAAATTCACAGGGGGTTTGTGATGTTTAAATATATTAATGTTTGCAAAGCACTGCTACTATTGAGCGCTGAAGAGCCTGAGATGCAGATAATGATCTTGCAATCAGCTGAGGGCTTGGATTGTCTGTATTAAATAAGGTTTTGGTGTACTGTATGTGTCTAGACTCAGCTTCTCAGTACACCTCCACTGCTATTACCATCTTCTTATGAAAACTAAATATAACATTACAGTGTATAATTACAGCATAGAGTTACAGGCAAACAGCAGTAGGTATCTATAACATGCATGGGCAAAACTTCACTCCCTTCAAATTAGGGCTGTCTAAAGAGTTATAGCCTACCACTGCTGGAACTTAGTCTGCTCAGCTAATGACCATTGTGGGGTGGCATTGGGATAGCCAAAGGCACTTGCAGTCATCACGAGCTACATGACTGCACCGTACCAGGAATCTTCACAATGGGAGTCTTCTCACAGAACAAGCAACCACATGAAAACAAACTGGACATCATTCTTTTGCCTACATACTCGGGCAGATAATCACAAAATCTCTGCCAGGAGGACCATTAGTGCCCACCACCAGGAGAGAGATTGAAGTGTAAAGCTTGATTTGCAGCTCTCAGCTTGTCTTTCCAGGTGCTGACAGTTAGAAACTAGATAATTCCTGCATTTTATACTGATGATACAGAGCCAAATTCATGCCTGGCAAAAAGAGGTGCACATTTACAGCAGCTGGTGGAGCTGTGTGTACTCCTGATGGTGGCTAATTTGGCCTGCAATTGAGTACACTGTGAGCTGGAATGATGTGCTCAGCTAATGAGTTGGATATTGAAGTCACTGAGGACTGGATGAGACCTGTTCATAGAATCTCAAGCAACAGCTTTGTATGCTGCTCTTCCTTAAAGGTAGGGAGATGTTGCACGGTGGCTGGCTCTGGACAAAGAGCAGAGCAGTTCCCTCTGGGATGCACAGACTCCAGGCTACTGTGGCATTTGCCTCAGTCCTGCCCTTCTGCAGGGATGTGTTCCAGACAGCAGCAGAGCCCGCATGCAGCAACTCCCCTGGACACCAGCATGGTCCTTCTGCCCCAGCCAAGCCACCCAAGCTGGCCTCTGGGTGGCAGGTGACAGGGAGGGGGAAATAAGGGCAGCAGGAGCAGGTCCTGCTTGTGCATTGTCACCATCAGCTGGGAAGGGAAGGGAAGGGAAGGGAAGGGAAGGGAAGGGAAGGGAAGGGAAGGGAAGGGAAGGGAAGGGAAGGGAAGGGAAGGGAAGGGAAGGGAAGGGAAGGGAAGGGAAGGGAAGGGAAGGGAAGGGAAGGGAAGGGAAGGGAAGGGACCTGTCTGAGGATCCTTTTATGGAAAAACCTTGGACAACTGAACCTAAATCCATCCACCTCCTGCTAACCCTAATCTGCAGAAAGGCTGGAATATCCTGTTGAATCCTGAGGCAGGCTTGAAGTCCCATGACAATGTTATTGTTATCCTCCATTTAATTCACTAGGCTTCTGGAGTAACTTTCGTAGATCCCTGCTGGCTTTAGTGCTGGCTGAAGTTACAGAGATGGTTTTTGTGTGAAACATTAAATGCGTTCTGCTCAGAAATCATTCTCATTGCTCCTCTGTGAAGTGGGGCATGTCTTTGCCTCCCTCCCTGCAAAACTCATCAATGCTCACTCACAATAACACTGACAAAGCTCACGATTAAATTATGTGAGGCAGGAACTTCCCAGAGGGTGGTAAAGCAGGGGCGGGGAGAGCGTCCCCAGTTTTCTCTCTCAACCCTCCCAGGCTGAAAGCAGTGCATGTAAAAGCTGCATACCTTGGGGTGAAGCTATCAGTAAGTTTGGCTCAGCTTCTCCCTCCTTCCAAGGAGGCATAAAAAGAGAGCTGAGGGCTTGTTGTGTTTTCATCTCATGTTCTGAATTAAAAAGCAACAGTGACCCTGCCGTTCCTTCGCATGTTTCCCCCTTCAAGGAACTGCAAAGCTAAGCCACCCTGGGCCACCAGTTCAGCATTTGCTTCATTTTGTCTCAGACACTTACATGGCTTCTGTCAAAACACAGCCATACACACCTGCAGAAAACACATTCCACTTTCACTCTCTGTGTTAGAATATATGTTGAGCTTGCCAGATCAAGGTTACCTGTGACCAAGCCTGTGTTAATTACAGTAATGGTAATTATGAAGGACAAAACCTGAGCAGTGTAATGGGATGTGCTAAGTCCATCACCAGGGTGTGATCAAAAGGAAGGCTCCAGGCAAAGTGCATGTCACTGCTTATCTGTTTGTGAGGGACAGGTGGCCACTGCTCATCTGTTTGTGAGGGACAGGTGGCCACCAAGGCCTCCTTTTAAGTCAGGTCCTTTTGTTAGTTTGCCTGTAGACTGGTCTGTTGTTTAGTGCAAGCAGGTTTGCTGCACGAGAGGCAGCAGTCTGATGCTTTCTTAAAGCTTTTGCAGTGTTAAGCTTGCGTGGAAATAAATGAGCACAAGCTTGAGCTGTTTTTCAAATAACAAAAATAGCCTTCAAATATCAGGTTTTCTTGAAGGATCAGAGAAAAAGGGTTCTGGATTACAAACCAAATAGTGTGAGTTTCCAAAAGAGGTGCCCATCGCTGTGCCAACAGGGGAAGCACTATTCTCTGTCGAGTCGCTGAACGTTGTAAAGGAAGGTGCGTGGGGAGCTTGCAGACCGTGGGGCTGCAAGGCTGCGTCCTCCCACCAAGCAACTGTAAGTGCCAGGCCCACGTGTAACACATTGTGGCGAGATGGGCTAGTCAGGAATAGCCAGGGGGAGGACATGGCACAGGTGTGCTCACAGAGACACAGGCTTCTTGCTGAAGAAACACTCGGGGGTTGAGCATCCTCCTCGATGAGCATCTCCTCCCACAAGGAAACCGGGCTCCAGCAACAGGCAGCTCCCTGACCGGGCTGGGGGTGCAGCAGTCCCCGTCAGCCTCTGCCACATGCTCCGGCTGTGATTCAGCAGCACAGAAGTGGGTGTCAGCAGAGAGCTAGTCAAGCACAGAGTTTACCTCATGCTACAGTAGTAGCTAAAATAGGTCAAATGAATCACACCTTAAAAATGCCTGTTTCGCTCTGCTAGCTGTCAAGGGGAATGGGGGTGACTAGCTCAGATGTAGACACCTACACTGCACAGATCAAGGGCAGGATTCAGTTAAATTTAGGTATCTAAACGATGTGAGCCTGGTATGCAACTCTTATTGTGGCCAGTTGACGGTTGGTTGCTGTAGCCAGTGGAGTGTGGTACAGATCACCCTGGAACTGACACCCACAGCCTCTCTGGACAGCCTGTGCCCTCACCTCCGCTTGCTGGCTGGCTCTGTGTTGATTATGGTCTGACGCAGGTGAAGACACTGACATTTAGATGTTTATAGCAGGTGTCCAATCCTTCCCCAAAGGCTAGAAAACACCTCAGTTGTAGCAGCAGGGATAAAAGGGATAAAAGCATTTGTTTGCTTTTTTCAGTGTGTTACAGCAATGAAATGTGGGAACCACTACAAAAAAATGTGGACAACCCAGAAGTGTAGAGGTGTGCAGGCGAAGGGGAAGGAGGTGGCACAAGCAGTCCTCTGTAAGGATGTGCTCACAGTGCTATAGCCCTGCCATGCTCTGCCGTTCCAGCTCTGCCTGCAGGTGCTCACTTTATCCCCCAAGCACAACGCTGTGAGCGCTCTGGGCAGGCTCAGCTCCTGAACTCAGCTCCCAGTCTGAGTTCCATTGAGCTATAAACCTTTAGTGTGGTCTGACAGGTGACTTAAGCATCCTACTCCCGTGTGTCCAGGGTTCACACTGACATCAGCTGTTATCACAGGCTTAGATCACAGGTGATGTGCACTGAAACAGGAAGAGGGCTGCAGTCCCTTCCCTTCCTGTGACCCCTTGCAGGTTGTTGCTACAAGCACTGCAGAGCTGAACTGCACAGCAGAGCTGATTCAGCTGTACAAAAAGAGTTTTGCTGTTATGCAGAAGTTTATTTTTCAACCATACCACTCCCATAGAGGGGTTTATCCTCCGGCCACACAAACTCTTGCTTTGGACAAAGGCTGTTTTTCTCACCAGCAGTATCACTTTAAACACGTTTGGTTCCTGCCTCAGGTCACTTGAACTGACATTCTTAAGCTTCAACTGTATTTCAGAAAAGCAAGAAGTTCCATCCACCAACACCACACTTCATTCAGAGCCTGACATGAAGCACATCAAAAAGCAATAAGAATCTTTCTCCTGGTACCTGTGGGCTTTAGCTACAGGCTCTATTTGTTCTAAGGTATCCCACACCCTTACACAACTCCAGCTTCTGTGAGCAGATTGGGTTTGGAGCAATATCTAGTTAGGACCTGTATTGCATTACATTTGACAATTTAAACACACATACTTGCCCCAGAGCTACAGAGTTGTTTGAAAATGTTCAAGCAAAGTTTCTATAGTCTTAACATGCCACTTGGTTTGCTCAGGCATTTTTTTTTTAAATATATGTATATTATAGTGGGGAACATGTGGTTAAGACACATGATTAGGATTACAGAAATAATGCTTTCCAATAAAAATTTGAGTTTGTCACTTAAGACCTCTTTGCCCATTTCCCAATGTGTAGAATGCCAGTAATTAATGCATGTCCACATTTATTAAGCCTTTTTTCAACCCTGTATGAGAAGTCCCATATGACCATAAAGTATTATTACATCTGGCTACCCTGAGTTGCCACATTCAACAAGTTCTGCTGTTCATTTCAAACCGGCCAGAAAACCAACATCATTTAATTGGTGACTCATTCAGCAGCCAATCTTGATTTTTTTTAATGAAATCTTATCTTTATTTTTTTTTTCTTAAGGTTCACTCCAAAAAGTTTGCACTGAGAATGTGGATTGATTTGCCTACCCCCTACATTATATTGTTTTGACTCCCCAACCAAATGATTGAAACACTTTTCACAGGAGAATAATTAAAATTATGGGGATGTCTTTAAGAATTGCAGTCATTTTATGAGAGAGTTGAACATCTAGCAAAAGTTTTCCCTGCCAGTCAGCATTTTGCAGTAGTTTTGCAGTCAGTTTAAGGCTAGACAAACCAGAAGGGCCATTAATAAGGGTGCCTCCTCCTGTCCCCTTCATACAGTGTTGCCACAGCCATGACTGAAGCCAGCACTTTCTAAAGTGCCCCTGTGATTGCGATCAAACTGGGAAAACCCATCCTTGCCTTTTTCTTAATCAGTCCCACAGTTCAATCTGAAAACCGGTCATTCAACTTCTTCCCTCCTTGCTTTCCTTACCCTTGAGGTAATGTTTCCAAGCACACGGGTGTTTTTAGTAAGTTATTTCCATGAACAGCAATAAAAGCTATCTGAGATCAAAATACATAAGGAGATTGAGAGGTATGTAGGACACAAATTACAATACTAAGCAAAAAGTGGTTTGGTTTTAATTCACAGACCTGGGCATGGATGAGTATGGAAGATATAAAAATAGATTCATGGCTTAATAGTACAATGTACCTTTTGGATTAAATCCTCTAGGTATCAATCCAAAAGCCTCCATCTCAGGGACCTCATTTTCTTCTTCATTAGAGTTGTTTGATGGGAGGGCTCTTCTCCCATTCAGAGGAGGTTTCCTCTCTTCATTGGTATCCATTGTTTCAGACATCCTGTGTTAAAAATGTTGTAATACCATGAAAGAAAGAAATATTGCAATTAAAACCAAACATGAGCCAGCATGGCACATGTAAGATGGGAGAAACCAAAAACAATGTGTGGTGCCAGGAAACTACACATTTTTAGACACACATAAATAAAAACTGAGAGGCAGAAAACATCAGTCTAATGGTGGAGTACAGCTCTCTAAGGAGTAGAAGGCATTTTGTGTTTGTCAAAACACATGAATAAGAGAAGAAGAGGGGCGGGAGAAGGAGAAGGAAGCCTAACACAGAAGTGTTTGTCTAGGAGAAGCAGGACACTAAAAACATTAGGGAGTTTCAGGTAAACAAACTGGAAAATCATTCACTCTTCTACCCTCCAAAACAGCATTATTGAATCCAAAATAGCAAATTATATTTCCAGAAAGTGCATCACACACTACCTCCCCCTAATAAAAATGACATTCTAAGTTATACTGCAATCATCCCAAATGCTACAGCCTACAACAGTCTGTGGGTGATTACTGGAGAATTGTGTTTTTGTCCCTATGCACACAAACACCCAATATCTAATAGGCTAACTCCTGTACCAAGACAACCCACTTTTGAGAAAGAGAGAGAAAGAAAGTGAGAGGGGAGAAAGGAAAAAAATAAATAAAGGAAAAAGCACTTATCCACTTATTTCTCTCCTGCTAACAACCTTAAGGGAAATCTCAGATGTAGGCTGATCAGAGATTTCTCTTTGAGCTAGTCAAAACTGCTTTCACATCTATTTCAGTGTAAGCATGTAGCAATGAAAGTGCCATGCCATCTTTCCAAGAAAATATTCATGGCTGAGAACAAAACTTCTTCCCAAAGCTCCTGAAAACAGCAATTCAAAATGTAGCAATTATTTAACAGCAGTAAGCTCTTAAAGGAAGTTTTTTAGTTAGCAAGGGTACCTTCTTTTCAGATAGTTTTTTTTTTTTTCTTTCTTTCTTTTTCTTCTCCCTTGCAGAATTTCTGAAGAGTTATAGAAGCCTGGAAAAAGTTGGGGGTTTTTAAGTAACCTCTGTGTACCCTCCTCCCTCCTGTTGCAATAGGACAGTGCTGATAGGGTTGCCAAGCCCTCCCCACACCACCTCGGAGGATCTGCCACTGCTGCTGGCACATCTTTGTTTACTCCCTCCCTCTCTCTGCCTGTCTTACCCCAACCCCACTCACCAGGAGCATTTCAGGGCACTTGGGCACCATAGTTTCAGTTCTTAGTGAGACAGAATAGAGCTTCTCATGGCACAAGGGCATGAGGGAGACCAAATGGGATTTTCTGAGGGACACAGCCCAAGAAGCCATGCTCACCATGTTGCTGATATTTAATGGTGTCTCTGTCTCATGGTGCCTGCAATGCAACTTCATGTGCTGGTTTTCAGAGTATCCCTAGGCAGATACAGCGACAGTTCCGCTGCCTGGTGCATCCTGGCAGTCCCTTCGGACTGTGTGGAACATGGACATGGAGAGCTTGTTGGTAGCCCAGCAGAGGCGATCTTTTCCTTAAGGCCCTCTGCAGTTCAGGACAGTCAAGGTATTTTGCACCAAACAGCTATGTTTGGGGAAAATGACCTTCAGCTCTTACCCATGATAAAACGTGTATCACCTAACAGCCAGGGTCTGGGGCAGTACGTGGTGGAAGCATTTTAGCTCCACACCAACTTCATTCGGTTCCACCAGACTCTAAGATAACTGGGGAGTGTGTGAGACACTTCCTCTGTCAGACATAACTCCATGAACCAGTGGAGTTACACAAAGAAAAAGCAGTGTACAGGCAAGAACTGAGGCCTACTGGTTGGCAGCAGAGGTACAAATTACCTACTAAGTGCACAGACAGGCATACACAGGCCAAGCAGTGGAGAGCCCTGCCATTGGCACTTATTTACCTCAGTTGCAGGGTAGATAAAGGAGCAAGGAGACACAGTGAAGAGGACCCCACTCTCTTTCAGCTAGCTATGACTTCCAGTCCTGTAACATCGATGATGCCTCAAACCCCTGCTAAATTCACATCACTGAAACCAAGCCAGGAGGCAGAGAAGACAATTGTGTCACATTCCTGTAATGGGAAGCAGCAGGTAAATAATCTGGAAGGCAGGACCCCCACCCTAGCTCCCTGGAAATTTCCCAGTAGAGACCACAGCAAGGTAGAAGCCAGGATACTCGCATGGTGCAGGGCAGAGATACCAGCTGGGAACCTGGGAGCGTTGTATCAGCACCAGCACGTCATTGCAGCTGGGCTAACCAGCCTCCTCAGGCTGACTGCTGAGGCACAGCACCAGGCTGCCGTGGTTTTGGAGGCAGCCTCACTATCTGCACAGGAGCATTGCACTATGCTGTCTCATAGCCAAAGGGCTCAGGCTCTCTCACACCTCACCCAGTAGGTTATTAGGCATGTAGCATGGCAAGCCACTTAGCCAGGGGACTCCCCTTCCCCTCTGCCCCAGGAGCACAGGCACCCCACAGGGAGAGATATGGTCCCATCACTGGCATCCTGAGCTATGATTTCTTTTGACTCACTTTTAGGCAGATGGGACCTGCGGTAACCATCTGGAGGGCAAGTGGCACCCCTGGCACCCAGGAACACAACGAGTTTTCTAGAGGAAGAGGTTGGTTGCTGATTTTCTTTTTTTTTTTTTTCTTTTTCCCCTTCTACCCTGGTTCCTATGTGGCATGGTGTGCTTTGTGCCTCCCTCTCCACTTCCAGCCAACACTTCAGTTCCCAAAAACTGCAGCTGCTGCGACGACGTTACAAAAACTGATATAAATATTGCCTCGGTGCCATGCCTGCTGGAGGCCTGCAACACAAATAAGAAACGCCGTCTCCAGAGGAAGTCATGTGCTTCCCCAAGTGGCTGCGGTGCTGTCAGAGCCAAGAGGAAAACTTCCCGTCAGAGCGAGGAGGGGAGAGAGCGGATGCAGCCAAACAGATCCTGCTCCAGCCGTTGTGCTCTAGCAGCCAGCAGTTGCAGATGTCTCCCCGCACCCATCCACATCTCTCCAGGGTTTTCGGCAAAAGCTGGTGATCACATGGAAAGCATGGAGGCCAGAATTTTTGGCGGTAGTGGCAGGAGTGGGGCTTCGCATCCAGGGAGAGTAATGTTCTGAAGGCTGTAATTTATTTATTTTGTGGGGAGTGATGTAGATTCGTGCTTATGACAGCTCCAGATGGCAGGTATTTTCTCATTACCTTGACTTCTTAACATTTGCTCTCCCTTGCCTATTAGACTGCATTGGCCTTAATTTGACTTCCATGGTTCGAAACTACTGACATCAGGGCTGATGCAATAAGGGGGCAAGGCGAACACAAAACCCTAGTTTTCCTGCAGGGTCTTATATTTAATGAATGATGCACTGGGATGACCGGTGAGAAAGCACTCTCTCTTCCTGAAGCCACTTCTGCACTGCACCCTGTGGGGAACAGCGAGCCCATACCCAATTCTCAGAGGCAGCCTTCAGACGCTCGTGGGCTTTGCCAAAGACCTTTGCAGTCATGGGCACTGTTCCCACTGACCACAATGGACTTTGGATGATGGACAGCCTGTTCTTCCCATCCCCACAAAAAAAAGTCCTTAAATGGCTGCAAAGCTCGCACCAGAAAAGGTTATCCAAAATGCAGTTCCTGTTGTCACCAGAGCCAGTATCGCTCTGTTCCAAGTCCTCCCATGCCAGACAGGAGTTTGTGGGGGAACAAAATTCTGCAAAACACAAGAGTCAGTAAAGCTCTACAGCCAGAGGAGGGGATGTGCCAAGATCTGTCAGAAGCAAACTGATCAACCAGGTGCTCACATAAATGGGTTGCTGTGCTGTGTGCCAGCGGCTTGATGGGTGGGATATTGTGCCTACCACTACTGTAGCTACATCAGGCACTCCTCAGCACCAGCTGAGCATTGTAAAGCTTTTCAACAGGGTGAATTCCTTTCTTTCTTCCTTTTTTTTTTTTTTGATATTACCCTCATGCCATTTGCAGTCTAGATGGGTCTTCAGATGCACTGGGACATTATACTACAGCATGTGCACAAGTGTACCTGTGACAACATCATTCTCACTCCCCATAAACCAGATTCTTTCAACTCTGATCTATATGTAATAATACAATATCACCCCCCTCTTGTCCTCTCAGAGCTTCATTTGGGAACTTGCACTCTCTCTTAGATGATCAGGTTTGTCTCCCCCCTGCCTCCAACATCAGTACTTGTCTCCCAGAAACTCATGTTCCTCTTCCTGCAATGACCTGCTTCACAAAGGCTGCAGGCAGAGTAGAGCAGATTCCATTAGAAAATACCAATAAAAATTGTTATTTTTAAACAGAAGCAAATTTCAGAAATGTTTATTTGGTGGTTTTGTTTTCATATTTTGCTTTGTTTTTTTCAAAAAACCCAAACCAGCTAATATACCTGTCTGTGTGTAACAGTTCTGGCTACCACACACGGAGGAGTATCTTTTGAGCTAATGGTGAAAATTCAGAAGGCCCAACTCTGAGACATGGCACATGTACCCATATCTGTATATGTGAAAGAGGGGCAGAGACAGAGAGAGATAAAATGGCATCTTTTTAGACAGTGAAACATTTGGAGAAGGGGATATAGGGCCAGTATTCAAATTATATTATTGCAAATGTTTCTGTTGCAGGGAGAAAAAAACATATACATATATATATATATTCATACACACATTCTTCTAGGAAAGTGTGGGTTAGGAAATTTATGTCCTCTCTGAAATTGTTGTTCCAAACTGCAAGTCTAAATTCAAACTGTAGACCTGTATCAGCATCTACATCTGAGCTGGCCATCTTAGGCTCCCTTTATCCTCCGCACAGATCTAGTCGAGGCAGTGATTCATCTCCTCCTACAGCAGACATGTAAATAGGTCAGATGAATCATGGCCTAAAAGTGCCTGTTCCCTGTGTTGACTGCAAAGGGAGCTTGGGGTGATGGGTCCTACCATATGTGTCTTCACTGCTGATGTCTACAGTGAGGTGAGATGAATCCTAGTCTAGGCACAGAAAAATAAAATTATTTTATTTTGGTTTTGAGGCCTGGCTTTTGAGTGCTAAATTATCATTTACTTTTATGGAAGATACTGCTGAAAATCATTATCAGTGATACGTAGTATACAGTTCAATACACTTTTTTCTCTCAGAATATGTGGCTGCCATTGCCAATTATGTAAAATAGATTTCTTGCAGTGCATCAGATTACAATAAAATAAATACAAGTTCAGGAGATCAGGCTTGCAAAAACACATGTATCTTTTTGTACTCATCTGCGAAGGCTTTTTGGTTCCTCAGACGGAAATATAACTGCACATGTAGTGACTGCAGCAACATAAGATAACAATCATATTGCCTGTTACAAACAAACAATTCAGGTTCCCTCTCCTATTCTTACTGACATCAGAATCCAAAGCACTCGGTTGATTGGGTACTAGGGTTTGCCCCTGTTTCTCACAGAAAGAGTAAGAGAGAAGCCACGCTGGGGCAAAAGGGTCTTTCATAAGAGACAATATTCACAGGCTCCAGCTAAGTGTACTGGTTTATGTTTTGATGAAAGAACATGTCTCAAAAATGGGATTAAACAACTCCTCTGTTGTGGTCAGCTGACCCAGAAGCCGATAGAGACATGAAGGCAGTGGACCTTAGATTTTTATTTCAACCTGAAAAGAAAAGGACAGGACATCAAAGCAAAGCCACAACTACCCAGAGACTTAAGCAGGAAAAGCAATTTTAGGTAAAAGATTTGCCTGAATAAATTTCACCACATGTCCCGTATGTTTGGCTAAAGAAAGAGTCTTTTCTGAAGGTAACACTTTAGTATCGTTTTGTCATCTTAGCTCCACAAACACAAAGAGAAACTCTTGGCCTAAAGAACAACCCTACCTGGGCCATCAGTCAATGAGTCTGAGAAGAGGGACTGTCACTTGAACAGCAGAGGAAACAGATGATTTGCATGATCTCTTTTCAGAGACTACTGACAGATACCTACTCCCTTTTGAACAGTCACTGTATCTAGAGACAGAGAGAGCAAACAATACAATCAGTCTGATAAGACTTAGTCTATCATTTTTGCTACAGGCTCACAGAGATGCTTGAATTTTTTTCAATGCATCAATCCCCTTCTAATGAACACTAATTCCACAACATGGAAACATTTTCAAGAAAATCACAATTGATTATGATAAAAGAGTTAACAGAAGTTACAAAAAAATGTTTAGCTTTGATTTGGTCATTTTAGCTTTTAACTTTGCATCCAGGCTGCAGTCTCCAGGTACTGGAATGTCTATGGGAGGACAGGTTTGGGAAGCTCAGGAAAGGGAACCTTAAGGTTCCTGCAAAGATCTACCTTGAGTTTCAGTAGCTGCAGCTCAGTTCTGTGTCCAGACTTGCTGCTGCAGAGCTGCAGCCCCCAGCTCCAGAGGGGCTCGCTTGTCACATACAGTATCAGATGCAGATGAGGGTCATCTCCCTGTGTTGTGCCCAAATTACTGTGGCTCCTGAACAGTGTGGAGTCATCTTGAATACCTCCAGGCCAAAATCAATCAGCCAAGGAAGACCCAAGTCACCTACAAGCACGAGCACAGGGTCTGTGTCATGCGTCTCTGAAGTGCTCACGTCAGAGACCTGGTGCAAGACTCTTGAGATGTCCCTACATAGAGCCATTTGGGTTGAACAGTGTTTAGTATGTTGAGCTCTACCTCATGCACAAGTTAATATCCTTGTTTTAGTGCTAGGTTGAACAGCATTGTTCACTGAGCGTTGCAACTCAGCCAAGAAGCTTGATCAGACCGGAGCTCATCCTGCATCCAGGGAGTGGGTAATACACAACCCAGGCAATCCCGGCATGCTTAGTTGACAGTTGGTTCTAATTAATTTAGTAACATATGTGGACATGTTATGTTTCGATCTTAATGTCACAAAGCATTTCAACATTACTGACACACAATGTTTCAAGTATGCTCAATTACAAGAATTTTGGAATTAAAGATTTCCTAAATTTCATTTCAGAGTAAAACTTCCTGTTCCAGTTCAGAACAAAAACGCATTTTAAAAATGCCCAAATGTCTTGTAGAACAGCTTTTCCTCTTAATACAAACACAGATGTAGTGTGTAGGCCCATACACAACAAAACACTTAAGCATATCTTAACTTCAGTCATGTAAGTAATTCCATCTTTAGGCATATGCCTGAATCCTGTAATGGGCTCAGTTCAACCAAACCAAGGCTGTACAATATCTGTTTGTACAGAAACACTTAAGCTGCCTGTCGATGTTGCAATTTAACAAGTCTTCAGTGCAACTGCTTCTTGACTTGTTTCAAAGGAGGTTTCCAAAGTGGGTTGTTGATCTGGATTTCAGTGCCAAGACTGACCTTATCTTTGTGCATATGAGCTGAGTAATTGCTTATTTAAGGAAGTGTGCAATGTTTTGAGAAGTAGGTTCAAATGTGGATTGTAAAACATCACAACTGGTTGGTTTGTTAATGGTGGATGTTCTGGAAGGGGAAAGGAAATTGAAAGGGTGAATCATTATCCAGATGAAGTTCAAAAGCAATTTAAAAGTCATTTCATAATCACAGATGTGTGCCAAATATACCCGTCCAGCACAAGCCGTAGACTTTGATTTTTGTGAAGTCTGCAAGTTCTTTCCTTGCCTATTCCCACTGTAACCTTTTGTAGTGTGGTTCAAAAAAGTAGAAAGTAAGAAGAAATTAATGCCTTCTAAATGCTCCACTTACCTGCCTCTTTCTATAGTGCTGTGTCCACAAAATCACTGTAAATGTGCACAGTGGAATACAAATACTTTCCCGTTTGTGCTCACAGTGAGCTTGTAGTTGGAGTAAAGATAAAAGTCATATCAGCTGAGAGACACTGCATCAGGAGGGCAACTCCAGCATGCACCTACAGCAAGGTCCATGGTTGCTCAGCTAATTTTAAAACTCTGTGTTATGAATAATAGGCATGCACAGCATTTCTCATGTCCAGAAGCTGTGTAAATCCTGTCAAAGCCATACAAAGACCAAGCTAATAACCATTGTCAACGGGTGCCCTTTCCATTTGAGGCTCATCCATCCCTTCCCGCAATTCCACTTCTGATTGAGTGCCCATAGCAGATCAACCTCGACAAAGTTTTAGGCTGTGAATCTATAAGAAGGCATGCTAAGACAAAGTTCTGCAGGCAGATATCTTCTCCTTGACTCCTTGATCTCCTTCTGGCCCATCTCTCTCTCAGCTGTAAACTTCACAAACTTTTGCAGCTATCATAGGAATAGTATGATTTTTCACTCTTTTCAAGCCGTTTTCTTCAACAACCTTACACTGCTTTTGATTTCCTTTCAAAACATCAATAGCTGATTGCTGGGGCAGCATTTAGTATTTCACTAATAAATTGAAAACTCATATGGAAAAGAGCAGTAAAATCAAAATGGGAATTGATCTGTCTTTTGTATTAAATTATCATTTCCTCAGAAAGGCCCTTGGAATTCTTAATCTTCAGACTTGTAAAAAATTATAGCTTGTTCAACTCACACAAAAAGGGGCTCACTGGCTGTGGCTCAGCTGTCTTGGCCCAAGTGCCTTGTTTGCCTGGGATTCCTCCCGAAACTCTGTAGTCCTTGTACTTTACTTCGATAACTCTCTGGAGATGTGCATGAAAATGGGGTACAAGTAGCATGTTAGGAAACAATAAGAGAAGTGGTGGTAACATTAAGTTGAAGAGTAGCAAATGTCTTTTGAAGTATGAAGATAAACTTGCTTTAAAGGCTGAAATATACAGATGGAAACTGGTTCATTCAAAGTCTTGTCCCTTAAAATGGTCCATGTCAGCATCTTTCAGTCTGATTTCCCAGCTCTTACTTGCAAGTCAGACATCTAGTCAATGAACAGAAACAATATCTTAACAGCATAAAGAGCAGCAGCTAGTTAAGGATGATGAGAAGCAAGTAACTTGAATAAATAGCTTTTGAGCAACCAATAAGTGGAATTTGTTTGCATCGTACCACAATAAATTTTAATCAAGAACATGCATTCATAAAAAGCAAAGTTGATTTGCAGACCTCTGAAGAAAAATGTTGGGGCAAGTAGGCAAACTGTAATGAACTACTTGCTTAACTTTTGCCATTTGTAGGGCCATTGCATGACTAATATTTCTGTTCTGTACCTGCTGACAGTTGGTGTTCAAATGCTGAGTCTCTAGCTGACACCACTGTTGCCAACATTTTCTATTGCATTCAATATTAAATGTAATTTTTTGTGTTTGTTACTTGAAATACCAATAACACCTCTTTAAGAAATGTGTCTCAAAATAAAATACATGATTTGTGGGCATAAAAATCAGCAAACCCTTGGAATGTCTAAAGAGGCCATGGTTGCATGTCTTATCTAATGAATACTACCATACCATTGTGTTTATTCTCACAAAAAACACAGCCTTTCATGAAGGAAACTGAAATATACACAAAGAGCTTCAAGAATAATGCAAATTATGATCTAAACTCACTGTAGCTATGATATCTTTTAGAATGAACTCCCATCAGAACTCTTCATCTTCTTCACAGCTCTGAAGGCTGAAAACATTACACCTTTTCAAGACGTTAACCATACCAAGAAAAGAAGTGCTGTCTTCCCGTAATAGTGTTGTCTTAATTATGTACAATAGTTAGCACTAGTTTTACACCAGATGAGTCACAGTAGAAGCTTATACTTTGCTGTTTGACTAAATCCCACAACCCTCAGAACTCCCTGCAGTGATTGCTTACCAGCTTGTGCTCAGCTCTTCTCTCCTCTGCCTGCTGGAACCTTCAGGGGAGGCTGGTTTAAAGGGTGCTGCAATAGGATGAGCAGACACTGTGGTTGGAAATAAGGGCTCAGAGTCAGTAAGAATGTGCTAGAGAAATGGCTTGAAAGCTGCTCAGGTGTTAATGCTTCTCCAGTCATGTCCATCTCAATTAATTGGGATCCTAGAAATCGCAGAGCTGGGTTTAATTTCCTTCTTTTTAAAAGCAGTTTATCTTCTGAGTAGAAAGGTGGTCATTTTTTTTTTTTGGTCATCCTGTGCTGTTTGTTGTAACAATTAAGACAATGCCAAACAAGCAACTGCAATACTTGTAGCCATTTAGGGAATCCCTGTTTACTTGCCTTACCCCTCCCTGCCCTGCCCCCAACCAATCTTTTACCAATAAAAATAATCACATAGAAGCAGGTACCTGTCATTTTATGACGAACTGTTACCACTGGGTTCTCCAGTGAGATAACATGAGCTGCTGGGGAACTCTTCATTTGTGCAGATTTCTTCTCCTTCTTACATTTCAGGGTTGAACTCAGTAAAATCCCAGGTAAACACTTGATCTTCCACCAGGTCCCTCCACATGCTCATCTCGGTAAAAAATGGCCATTCTCAGATTAGTTGTTACTTTGACAACTCAGCTCTCGTAATCTGAATACCACTTTCAAACATTCATAAATTGTATTGGAAACTTTAAACAAAAAACACTATTAGATCTCTTTAAAGGTATTTATGAAGTTCAAGAGCAGATGGCTTTGCAGCAGAGTATACTACAGTCTTCATTCACAGTCAGCAGGAGAGGTAGGCTCCAGCCTCATGTTCTTTGAATCTCTGTCTGGAAGACCACATAGCAAATTTAAAGTTAGACATTGTGAAAAATTGTTCCCATCTGCCTCTCCTCCTTTGCCCAATGGATTCAGAGAGAGCCTAAGTACTGTGCTGTCACAGATCATTGGGAGGCAGTTGCTGAAACCCCTGTCTGTACAAATGACAAATACTCTATTCATTAAACCTCCCCGTAATGAATGTCCTGCTATGGCACCTTCTGAGAGACTCTTGATTAATTGAAAGAAGTAAAATACTTCAGGCTGAAGTAACAGCTGGTTATACTTACCAGTATCAGCTGATGTTCTGGATACAGACACTTCACCAGGAAGAATTCACTCCTACATATTATTTAAATAGAAGCTGTTTTTTACAAACAGTACCTCGAAACTGAAGTTTATTACATTTGGCTAATAGGGTCTTTCTAGCTAACAGTCAGTGTGTTTTAAAGTACAGCACCTGTCTTATCAAAAGTCTTCCCCAGAAGAAACCACAAGGAGTGGTGTGTATGCCACACTATGGTGTGTTGCAAGGAAGATGCATCCGATTGAAAGGGCAAACAAATCATTCTGGTCACAAAGTAATTTCATTTCCATTTTAGCCAGGAATGCACTAAATAATGCATCATGCTTTGGCTACTCAAAAGGTCACCTTTTGGTCTATGAGCAGCTGCAGCATCTGTGTTCCCCGGAGACTCTGCTGCGAGCACAGAACAAAGCAAGAGAGCTAACTACAAGCTTAGGGGATGCAGGTATGGAACAGGCTTCTGGAGACCTCCCAGCAGCTCCAGCTGAGAACCACTCTCAAATTTCCTTTCTCTCATTTTTTATTTCAACCCCAAATAGTCTTCTTTTTTCCCCTCCCTTTCCTAAGTAAATTAATTATATATAAAATAAGAGAAAATAAACAGCCAACGCAGATTTTGACACCATGCAGGGACAAGTATCCATGGAGATTAAGGATCTCCTATTCATCACTGATTTCCCATCACATTTGACAGGAAGGTACAACAGAGAGAATAAAATAGCCCCCAGGAAGGCACTCCATGAGGCAGCCGTTCAGCTTAGAGGCTGCTGAGTCTCTTATTCCCAAACTATAATGCAGGTGAGCTGTTTCTGTGACAAAAATACATATGCAGTAGAAGCATCTGACCCACAGCTGGCCTAGATATATCCTTGATATTTAATACTCTCATCCAGTAGATCTGCATGAAAGAAACTGCTGGCTTCTTAGATATTATCTCATTATGAGGAACTCAGATATGAGTTTTGCAGCTAGGAATCCATTCAGCTTTGTAGACCAGGGTGCTGGTTACAATATACAGACTTTAGTTTGGAGGGAGGGAGTTTGAAGGGGTAAGAAAATGAGCCTGGGTCATCATCTATTTCAGAATCTGTCCTGCTAACAGATAGGTTGGGGCGGTATGAAGGAGATGTCCTGATCAGACCTGGCTTTGATGGGATGGTGGGTGAAGCAACATGTTGTTCTTGTAGGATGTCCTCAGTTCCATTTCCTGAACAACTAAATCTAAATTGCCTACAACCAGAATAGCTTTTGTTTCAAATTAAATCAAACAAGCAAGGAGAGAAATAACAACTACATAAGAGAAAAACAAGCACGTAACTCACTGTAAGGGCCATCTTGCACTGATGCATAGCAATCCCTTGTAGACTACAGCCTGGGGAACACTTTGTTTTTAAAGGTCCAGCACACAATAACAGAGTCATGGTAGACATTCATCTAACCATATGCACCACTCATCTTTCCTTACTCAGAAAAACAAGTAAACCTTAAAAAGAGATGGGGGAAAAAAAATACTTAGTTTGCAAGCACTGAATTAAATATAATGCAAAAAAATTCTAGTGCATATGTATTCCTTAGCCCATCCAGTTGTTCTTTCATCTCCTCCAGTCACTCACACATCAAGTTTGCAGCACACCTCCATGAAAACCCCCTGAGCTCTGGGATTCCCATCCCTTTTCCAGGGTGATGTAGGATTCATTAACTCCAGATGCTGCTGTTAGCTTTGACCTACTGCAATAGTTCAGTGTCATTGCCAGCCAGCACAAAATCCTGCCCAAAAGCACGTGCCATGTGGCAAGGTTCTGCAGTTCAGCAGGCTGCCATCCCTGGAGCCACAGTAGGCACAGCAAAGTAGTAGATAACAAACAACATAAGAGAGAGCAAGGAGTGTAGGGCCCAAAGGGCTCTTGAAATGAATAGGCAAGCTAAATTTAAAATTTGCATTTTAAAAAGGAAAAGCAGAGTATTACAGACTAACCAATTTTGCCACGAACTGCTCTTTAAAGCAAGGTGGAGGTAATGGCAGTGAAACCCATGGAGGTTCTTCAGCTGTGATTAGACTTAAACCACATACTTCCTCATGTACCCCCTCTGCCACTGTCACCTGAGGACCCTGAAGGACACGTACTGCAAGTCAGGAGAAACCCCAAACGCTTCTGACAGTACCTGTCTAAAGCATTTTCCAGGCATGTTACCATCAGGTACAGGTGATTTCTGGAATTCAGTCTGCATCAACATTACAGTATATACAGGACCCATCATTCTGTAGATACTCCACACATTGCGAGGATACAGCTGGCATCACTTATGTCATCTAGCCAAGCCCAAGCATGCACTGACCTACATGAATGAAAATAAAAGAAAGCAAGTCTGTTATCAGTAAGCTTAAATTTGTTCAGCAGCAGCATCCAACTCCTTTGCAAAACATCTGTGAGTCTGAAAAGTGTAAAAGGCTAAAGACACAGACCCCTCACACTCCACTTGTTTAAAACATGCTGTCTCAGAAAAACTGAGGGACGTTTCTAGCTAGAAACCCAGGCCAGAAAATGATGGCATCCTGCTGGCTGGCTGACCATCTGGGATTCAGTATGGGATCAACAGACAGATTAAACAAGTGCTCTTCCTAACGTCAGGAGGCATAGGAATGGAAACACACAGCCTTTGCTCTCCAAGCCTACCCTTGTCTTCCTGTGCTTGAAAGTCACATGCTTTTGGGCTTCCCTAATATGATTTTGGAGTCTTTGATGCATCCTGAATTTTCCAAAGATCTTGATGTCATTACCAATATTCTAAGTCAGGTCCCTTCCTTGGGCTACTCTCTCTGGCCAGCCTCTCTCTGCTGACCATGAAGGCAGCCTTGTCAGAGAAAGCTTCCAATGCAGACTCCTGTACAAGGTACTTAGAGTCAAGAAGTGACAATATTGTTCCTGCTCCCCACCCTTCCACCCCTGTTCTTCCCTCCCTGGCTAACAGGGCAAAGGAAACCGCACCCAACACAGAAAAACAACCATCAGACTGGAGTGAGAACGCATCTGCCCTCCCACATCAGGGTGAGCAAACCAGCCCTTTCCCAGCTTCACAAAGAAGCAAGACCAAGAGAGCACCAGTGTCCTCCACCCCATCCCCAGCCCACCAGAGGCAGGAGAGCCCAGCTCAACAGGTGGACTGGAATGCCCCAGTGCTGCAGTAAGCATCATGATCTGCGTGGCATCTGCTGGCCTATTAACATACAAACACAGTAATTTTTTATTCTTTAGCATATTTTCAGAGCAGTCCCCTTTGGCATATGTATTTAGCAGGGTGCAATCCAGTTAACATATGTGTGCACACTCGCAGGCACACACACACACAGAGCTGATTACATACAGCTTTCCTGAGAGTTCTGATAATCTGGATAATTTATTCAGGTTGGCAAAGTTTGAGTGATTTTCCATTTCCTCTGCAGAAGGGGAGCAATGTGATTGTTGCTGTGGTGATCCTTCCTTTCGTATTTTTAGCCATGATCTGCCTTAAAGTCGTGACTGGCTCTGAAAAGTGTCATTTTATTAAGGCATAATGGTAAAACATTGGTGATTAGCCTTTTATTTATCACATTGGATAGTAAATATATCTATTCATTGAAATTCACATTTACAGACGAAAATACCTAGATATTCCTTTATCATAAACAGGGCTTGTTTGGGCCTTCATTTCGTAATCCCTGTTCTCCTTCATCCCCTTGGGATGCACAATCAGAACCTCTACTCACCTGGGTTAGATTTTCAGGTGGGTACATACTCAGAAACATCAATGCTGACATTAAAAGTAGTTGCATGCATAATCCCCCAGGCATGGAGTTTAAAAAAAACCTACCTCCTTCCCTGTTAGCAAGGTTAATGACCGCTCTGCAGAAGGGGAGCGAGGCGATTTCATTTTTTCTCTTCATTCCTGAGGCTGCAGAGCCAGCATTCCTCTCTCTGCGGAGAGGACAGCAAATGTCAGCTCCCTACTTTCTTAATTTCTACCTTGATCAATGAAGCTGTTGGCAGAGAAAACTGTTATGCACAGTAAGAAAAAAAAGTACAAAACTTCTCCTGCTGATGGAAACAGCCGATGGCAAGTTATTCCCATTTGTAGCCTGGGCTGTAGACATGTGCTTGTAAGGCTCTACCAGAATAAGGGTGGTAGCACCACCACCCCAAACCTTTAGCTCTGGCATTGCAGAGCAGTAGTGCACAGCACACAAAGAGGTACTGATGGGGCCGCAGGTGCAGCCTTCAGGAATCCTGCACCTTTTTGCTTTCCCTTAATTCTGAGTAGAAAACCCAAGAGTCCTGGGAATGCTTGTGTTTTTAAAGTTGCTAAGCTGCTTTCATTAGACTGCTTTCCCACAATCTGCTTCACATTGAGGTCTCCCGTGGGATTAATCATGGGAAAGGATACCATTCAATACAGATGAAAATAAACTAAACTGGACCAATAGAAAGCTGTCCTTTCATTTAGTCGTGATTTTCTGAAAATTATTGTTTGAGATGAAATTTTGTTTCTCTGGTTTAAAATCCAGGATTAATCATTTGGGAAAGCTGTTTCTTCATTTTGTGTCTCCTATGGGTGTTTTCCAGCACTTAAAACAATTCCCAGGTTATTATTGTTTGAGGTGGGAATGAACAAGAGGCTTGTTTATTTTCCATGCAGGGAAATAAAAAGGGACACTTCAAAAGGTTTTGTAGTTTCCATCATTGCAATCAAATGTGTTTGGTGCATCTGGATAAACCAGATTCAGATATTTCTTCTTGAGGTGCACTAACAGAAGCTAAAACAAAACTTTTCTTTTACAATGAGATTGCAAATATAGGTGATATGAAACTATATAATATCTTCATTTTAACAAGAATAACTCCTAGAATCATAAGTATAGAAGCTTCTTAACAAACAGATGTATATATATTTATTTACACACAGACACATAACACATTTACTATCAACTGCGTTAAAAATGATGACAGAATACCACAGCACGAATGTGCCTGCATACTGTTTCTCTCTGCTTCTCTAGATACCTCAAGATATTTAAGATTTCATCTGCAAGTTTTCAGTAGGTGCTAGAAACCCATGCCTTCCGAAAAAGCAATGCAATCCTCCATGGTGTTAACACTATCTGGATAGATGCTGGTAGTTTCAGCAGTCTGGTAATGCAGTGAAATACGTCAGAGATAGAAAAACAAACAACCTATGCCTCACTGATGGAATCAGGATGTGTCTTCCTACCAGCCCTCCAGTCCTTTCCCACCATCAACAGCCCAGTAAGGGTACTTGGACTCTTGCCTTCCCACTGATCCCTAAAGGCAACACCTTGGACCAGGATGGCGCAACACATGTGGCTAGACTGCACCCTGTGTGATATTCTGGGGACACCTGGGATGCTACACAGTGGCTGAGCAGGGACACTGTGCCTGTGCTGATCCACACGATGCCATCAGGCCTCCCGCAGCTGCAGACGGAATGATACCACTTCATGTTAATGCTCTCGCCAGACCATGCAGGGCACAGTCCAGCCTGTGATCTTAGCCACATGCTGGCATGCGGAGGGCAGGATTTGACAGCTGGTTTGTTTTCACCTTGGTCCTTTCCATGCTCTGTCACATACTGTGATACCACCACCACCAGAGCAACCTGCAGCAGGCGTGCACTTATTTATGCGTATTGTGTACATGTGTATTCTTCCCCACACCAAACCTTAGAAATGACAGAATTCTGCAAAGAAAGAAAAGTGACAGCCTGGGAGCTGGGAAAAAGCATGTAGGGTCAGCTGAATCTCTTTTCTGGGTCATTTTAAAGGAGTTGGGTTTCACTCCTCAGACCTACTGTGATTTAAACCCAGACTTATTGTGTGAGAAATAAAACCAAAGCACAGCAGACTTTCTTGGATGGAGCACAGTCTGCCTAGAGCTACTTCAACTCCTCATTAACTGTAAATGCCAGGTCTCGCTTCCCATGCTCTGCCAAAGGTGCTCGGTTTTGGCTCACCTCTTTTTAGAACACACTGAGCCTGACCTAGCTGCAGTTTCATGGGACCTGACTGAACCTTCAAAGTCCTGCTCTGCCATGCTCAGCTCCATTTCCATGCAAACTCTCTGCATTAAGGCAACTTTCCAACACATACTCCAAGCAATTAGAGGATTTCCTACCTGCTGTAAGGTAGCTTTATTGTGAGTGTATATCATAATATAGCTTTTTACATGTTATTCCACACCCGAATTGCTGCCTTTGTTGCAGGGGGCTGAGCTTCAGCCCCTGCGGGAGCTATGAATGGTGCATTTGCAAGTAGAATGTAGGTTTCTGTGCTATTTCTGAAGCTCTGCAATTCACTTCCTGCCTCGCACGCAGACTGGGGCTCCGCTTAGATGCAAAGCTCAGACTGAGCTGTCAGTCACAATATACTTCTCTTTTTCCAATTTTAGAAAAGGGATGTAAAGGGTGCGCTCAGCTCAAAAACTTGTAGACTTAACTACATTGGCTTTGGAGCAAAATATCAGAGAGAGATGAAGGTACATGACAGAATTAAGTCTGTGTTATAAAACAAGCCTAACTTCTGTTCAAATCCCAGCCTTACTGATGTACAAACAGTAGTTTCCTTCAGCTGTACTGAACTTGGAATAAAATCTTTGCTGAGCTTAATAAGAAGTTTTCCAGGTAAAAAACAAACTGATTTTTTTTAACAGCATATGTCCTAGTGATTTCAATGATTGCTGCTGACAGTTTAGTTTAAAGGACCAAATTCTCAGACAATATCGCATGACCTAATTCTGAAGTCAAGACTACAGTTCACAAATAATTTTCCCTAAACACGCCTCATCAATTTTGGAAAGAAAGGATGCTAAAAAAAGGACATAGTAAGCACAAAGAGACAAAAACAGTAGGCCAGATTTTTAAACCAGATAAACTCAAGTTAGTAATACAGATTTTCAGCAGCAGTTTTTGCAAACCCATAGAGGGGAGCTTAGCAGCTTCTAAGTCAAGGCAGGTAAGAAGCTGAAGAGCCTTAACTAGTTACTGCCTTACCCCACACCACCTGCTTACCTCCACCCCATGTGAAATAGAGGCAGAAGGTAACTCAGAGTTAAAAAACACACAGAATGCCTTCAATTCTGACTTCATTCCTCATTCCTTCCTCACTACCAACAGGTATTAAGATGTTTACACATCTGTCACAGTTTAATCCAAGCTAGCAATACAACCATGATAGCTGCTCCCTCCCTCCCTCAACACCCCCTGAATAAGGGAGAGAATTGAAAGTGAAGGGAGAAACGGGTGGATTGAGATAAACACAGTTTAATAAAATAACAAAATACTAATACACTGCTACTAACAATAATCTATATAAAGTGGAAATAAAATATAAAAGATACTCAACGCAATTCCTCACGAATTGGTAACATTAGTTCTGTCCCTGTGTTTTATGTCCTTGTTATAAAACTAAACTCAAACAACGACCATGCTAGCTACAAAAAAGAAAGGTTTCTAACTGGATTAAGAAAATTAACTCACTTTCAGTCAAACTAGCACAACGTCTTTAGTAAAATTAGGATCATAAAAGACAGAGAGAGCTCAACTTGGGGCAGGGGTGTTAGAAATCAAGACCAGGATATTTACTGTCTCACCTTTCTCCAGAGCTTAATTTTGAATCAGCTTTGTGGCTTGGTTAATTAGCCTACACACTGATATTTTTAAATGATGATTAATTTTCCCAGCTCCCTAGAATACAGGCTTAATTCCACTGATCACAGCTGCTCATTGCTATAGCTTGTTAATGCATATTTAATCCTTGAATCCCTGACTTAAAGCCTTCCTCTCTGGATACCTTTAAGGAGAAGTCAGACACACATCTGTCAGGGATGATGTTGATACAGTTGCACTTGCCTTCAGAAGGAAACATGGTTTAATGGTCTTTTAAGGTCCTCTTCGAAGCTAACTTTACATGATAAAGTCTGATCATCACACAACCAAACTTTCAAGAGAAAGTTACCCCATTCCAGTGGCTCTCCCCTATCCTCCTGCTTCTCTTCTGTTTGTGTTTTAATAAATCCTTTCTCTTTAGTGTAGCTCAGCCATAAGAAAATCAGGAAACATATCTTTGAGAAGGTACACCTACACCAGATAGACAGCTTTCAGGTGACGGATAGGGAACCATGAGCTCTGTTTCTCTCTTCTACCATCTGTTGTGCATGGCATAGTGTTAGGATATTCAATACTGGGAGGAGAAGGATAAAACAGTTTCTTACCAGGGTTTCAGAGACACAGGCTCTGGGTCTCTACACCAGCAGAGCACGAGCAGTACAAATTTGATCTGGATTGGATCTGGGCAGTAGACTGTATTTCTATCAAGTTAGTAGTAGTACCTGAGATACAGGTAATATGTCTTCCAGCACAAAATTTGTCATTGTTATTTCCAACCTCAGGCAGTCTTTGGATATTTGAACCTTATCTGGCTACACCTGAATGATACTTATGGCACCAGCGCTCTACATTGTGTGGCCACAATGCCCACAAAAACTGGGGACCTTTCTGCTGGGTTCGCAGTATTGTCAGAGTCTGATCTAAAAAGAAATGAGTGCCTTAGCCCCCTGATATTTCTGACAGACTTTTTGAGGCAGGTCCTATAGCAATTATGAAGCAGTTCACAACCTACATGTACCTATTTTTGAAGTGTTCCAGAAATTCCTGGTGTATTCTCCACAGCTTCTACCTTCTGTGTTGCTTTTCTTCTTCTTTTTTTTCTTATTTCCATTTTCTCACCACTTAAGTAAAGATCAAAAGTCATTATATTGTTCAGTTTGATGGATCAAATCCCTCCAGACTAATCTCTGCAATGGCACACAGATCTGCAGACATGTTTTTCTGGAAAACGTTAAAAAATATTTGAGTATTGTTCACTATATTATAATATTTTGTCTGTTCATTTTTAATTGCCTCTAGAGTTAAGCTTTGTATTTTTCATTTGAACACAAAGATTTCTTTTATGCCCAAGATGTAAATTAGCAGTGGGCAAAGCAATTGGAAAAAGAGAAAAGAAGAAGGGCTGAACATTTCACCTCCCATCAGAAAACAATAAACCCACAGTGAGCTACAGAGAACAGATGTCCCATAGCTGAAGGCCTCTCCGTCTTCCCACTACTCACTCCTGTGAGTTGGTGCAGACCCAAGCCTACCCAACCCACATAAGACTACTATTTGAGTACTCTGGTCCCAGAGAGACTTTGAAGAACAGCACAGAAGCTTTAAGCCTGCCACACTCAAACCAAGCCTTTCCCTTTGCTTCTTTGCCAAAAACATCTGACAGGACATCAGATGTAGATGTTCTACAGATGCTGTTTCCTGAGCTGGGGCTGTACCATGTGGTAAGCCATAGTAGCAGGCAACTGGAGCCCCATAACTGCATGTGTTTGTTCCCAGAAATGAGTACACAGGTCAGAGGATGAGGAGAGAAGAGATGACTCCCGGCAGCTCTTGGTCTGAGTGTACTTACCAGAGTTTTTGGCTACCACAGAGCAAACTGGAAGGAGACACTTGATTTGTAGCCTGCTGGCCAGCTGTATGAGAAGGAGCAGAAGACTACAGAAGGAGTTCCACGGCTGTAGAGGAGAAAGAGAGCACTGGATTATCAAAAGCACATGGATGTCAGGGAACCATCTGGACCTCTTTCTGTGGTTTGTGGCTGACCTCCAAATATTCAGCGCTCATGGGTGCAAATGCTTGCTCTTCCTCACAGGAGAAACAGTAACACACAATTAGAAGTAAGTTTGGTAATACTGTATTGTTTACAAACATGACAGCTGGGAAAGGATGAAAGTTGATTCTGGTTTTAGGTGATTTCAGTTTATATTTTAGTTCTGTAAAACCAACCATGGTAAACCTGAACGCATTTGATGGCTAAATATAACAAAACCAAGACCTTACTGTCTGTCTCTAAAATAAAACAGACCAAAAACAATCATCTAATTTCAGTTTTTAAAATTCTCAGACTGCAATTGCTTCTGACACCATAGGTAAAAAGAAGGGTCCGATCCTCCACCATTGTCTGTAATACAATCCAAGGGACAGTACTGAAGGCTATGGCATTTCTCCAAATGTGTATGACCAGCAACACAATCTGATTGGGTGAATTCAGGAAGAGTTTTCCTAGTGGCACATCTGTGTTATAACCTGCTACAGGGAACAACAGCAACTCTCTCTTTTGGTACAGCACACCCATTACACAGCCACAGACAGATGGATATAGTAGTACTGTGCTGAAACTATGTGCTACAGATGGCATCAAAGATAGAATCATAGAATGGTTTGAAAGGAATGGTTTGGGTTGGAAGGGACCTTAAAGATCATCTAGTTCCAACCCTCCTGCCATGGGCAGGGACACCTTCCACTAGACCAGGTTGCTCAAAGTCCCATCCAGCCTGCCTTTGAACACTTCCAGGGACTGGGCATCCAGAGCTTCTCTTGGCAGCTTGTTTCATTGCCTTGCCACCCCCATGGTAAAGATTTTCTTTGTTATATCTAGTTTAAATCTACTCTCTTTCGGTTTAAATCTATTACCCGTTGTCCTATCACTACTAGCCCTTGTAAAAAGTCCCTCTCCAGCTTCCTTGTAGGTGTCCTTTAGGTACTGAGGGCTGCTATAAGGTCTCCCTGGAGCCTTCTCTTCTCCAGGCTGAACAGCCTCAACTTTCTCAGCCTGTCTTCATAGGAGAGGTGCTCCAGCCCCCTGATCATTGTCGTGAGCCTCCTCTGGACTCGCTCCAGCAGGTCCATGTTCTTCTTATTTTGGGGGCCTCAGAGGTGGATGCAGTACTCCAGGTGGGGTCTCACAAGACCTGCTGGTCACACTTCTTTTGATGCAGCCCAAGATATGGTTGGCTTTCTGGGCTGCAAGGACACATTGCTGTTTCATATTGAGCTTCTCATCAACCAACAGCACCAAGTCCTTCTCCTCAGGACTGCTCTCAACTTCTCCTCTGCCCATCCTGTATTTGTGCTAGGGATTGCCCTGACCCAGGTTCAAAACCTTGCACTTGGCCTTGTTGAATCTCAGGAGGTTCGCATGGACCCATCTCTCAAGCCTGTCAAGGTCCACCTGGATGGCATCCCTTTGCTGCAGCATGTCGACTGCACCACACATTGTGGTATTGTCAGCAAACTTGCTGAAGCTGCTTTCAATTGCATTGTCCATGTCACCAACAAATACGTTAAACAACATCGGTCTGGATACTGACCCCCTGAGAAATGACATTCACCACTGGTCTCCACTTGGAGATCAAGCCATTGACCACAACTCTGAGTGTGACCATAGCGAAGGGGCAGTGGAGAATAAAAATTTCCATTCTCTGATCCTCTGGCAGATGCACTATCAGCACTGAGCTTTCCTTACCTAAGGAGAGGACCCACAACCAATATATTGCTGGCTTCCCAGAAAGGTGTCCTTTGGAGCAGAGCATGGTGGGAGCCAGCCCATTCCAAAATCTCCTGCCATTGTCCTGCCAGCACAGTGTTTTAAATAGTAAGGTCTTACTCTTAATGTGCTCTGTGCCCAGTCTCGCCTGCAAAGGCATGATGCTTTCTACAAACATAATTTCATCAAGTATTTTTCTACCTATGCTGAGAAAACACATGGTATAGTCCCTCAAGGAGTTCATTTTGGATCTGATGAGATATATTAATGATTCTGCACTAATACGTAGTCCTCATAGTCTTTCATAAGACCCTTGATGTTGTCAGGACATTGTGTGGTTTACACTAAACCAACAATCTCTTAATTAATCTCTTAGGTACCGTATCATTTTTCTATTTTAAAATATTCTGAGATTTGTCTGGGTAGGATTTTTATGCAAGCATGTGCCTTTGTTTATTGACTTTGCTCCAGCCAGAGGAGTGACATTTTTCTGAGCATTGGTTGCACTACAAAAAGACCTCACATATCCCACCCTACAGGCTGCAATATTCCAATGCTGTTTGAAGTACTTGTGTCCGTAACCCCATCCCTCTGAGGATATGATGAAGGGTGCTGGTATATATACCATTTTCTAAACTGTACACCAGTTAGGGAAAAAAAAAAAAAAGACACCACATGGGAAGTGGTGGTGTTGTGAATTGGATTTATAGCATTGAAAAAAACAAGAGGATGTGTAATATGATATACCTACAGATTCAGATCCTAGCTTCTCATAAGTTGGAGTACTTTCATGAAGTGCTGAAAAATTAACCTGGTTATAGAAGAGGTCCTAATTTTATTCAAATCTGACCAACTATACACTTTCATCAAGCAAGAAGTTACTGGATTTGTCAAAGATGTAAAGGAAACCTGTGTTACCTTAAAACCTGCAGCAGATAAACTCATGGTGAGTTTTGGGCTAACACCTAATAAAGAATCTGGTGTACACTGTAAAGACAAGAGCAATCTAGTCAGACTACAGAAGCCATGCTATGGGCCCACATCTGAGACTGTCATTTAACAATCCACTTTTGGGAACCACAAAGTCACACTCCCCTTGGGATGCCCAAGTAGGTTGGTTCTTGAATCCCTCTAAGCATTCAAAAAAACTGGGGATCTCAATTACCACCCTTTACAACACACACACAAAAGTAAATCAAGTACTGAGATGAAATTTGTTTCAATAGGGAACAGAGTACAGTATAGTTTGGCTGCAAATAAAACCTAACTGTTCTTAACAGCATCTTGCAAAACTGCTAAGGACCTATACACGGACAGCAGGATCAATATAAGCTAAACTTGCATTTCATAGCTGGAATCGGAGCCACTTCATACTGACAAAATAATAAAACAGCAAAATAACAATGAGACACTCTGGCACACGTGTACATTTTCTAAAACCACACATAATGAAGGCTTTAGCAATGCAGAACTCAACCTCCCAGCTCAAAGTTTTATTGGCCATTATCTTACTGGATTTGGAGCAACAGCTCTGAATGCAGTAAAAGACATTCATTTTTCACAGTTTCCCCACAAAACTGACAAATTTATGATTGGTATAAAAAAGGACACAATTTTGAAATCCTCAGAGTGTCTAACTTGTAATGGTGCCAAATATCTTTCTCTTTTCATTAGCATTCAGGGATCAATGTGCCCAAATCACCCTCATCTACTTTTTCCACTCACATAGATGCAGCTGATGTTGGATCATCAGCCACCTCAGTTCTGGTCCAAAGTAATAGCTTTGAACCAGAGCAATCATATATACTGGGACGCTCTTTCCAAATTAGGATGGAAACTGCTAGGCATCCCCAACGCAGCCTCTCACTGACCTATTTCAATATGGTGTGAGCTCTGTGAAAATCTTTTGGCTACCCTACATACCTGCTTGAGAATTATAGACGCTTCTATCAGTTGGTAGAATCGTTGCAAAAGTAGATACATTCTGAAAAAAAAAAAAAAAGTCAAAGTACTCACAACTGTTAGATAAACCTCTGGAATGCATGTATTCTTCAACAGGCTTGGCGCACCTCCCACCTTCAAGGAGAGAAAGCAAATGAAATGGGAGCACAACATGTTCCAGTTGGGAACTGTCTGAAGAGGTCACAGGCAAAAGAAAAGGAAAAAAAAATAACAGGGCATCAAGGTATTCAGTTAGTCAAATTTTGCTTCTCCCAGGCAGAAGTCCTGTTCTCCCTTCATACTGCAACCCTTGTGAACAGAATGGAAACTTGAAGCCAGAGACCCTCTGCTTTCTCCCGGGGCTGCTCAGCTCTTTGAACCTCAGCCCAGTGGCCCAGATCTCAACACCACATAATTCTGAAAACAGATAACCTTGTTTCTCTCTTTCATGAAGTTTCTTTGGGGACCTGATACAAGAAATAAACATGGTTTCCCTCAGCTGGAGATACCTACACTATCCTGCTGGAAGAAGGCTTCCTCAGGAAGGCTGTGCCCTTTTACTTCCATGCCTTCACTGGACACTTCCTCAGTCTGTCATCTCTTATCCTGTTCATGGTCCTGGTCACCTCTATTGCTTTTTTGCCCGCAGCTCTCTGTTCTCTCAAAGACCCATTCTGGAGCTCACCACAGCCAGCGACATCACAGAATGAGAAGTGGTGGCCATTCGCATCATCCTCTGCTGGCCCCTTGGATAACTCTTGCACCAGTTGTATCTCTGTCTTCTTGGATAGCCAGGTTTCAGCAGGCAGTGGTATGATGGTGAGTACCACTAACCCAGTCACATCCACACATCATGTTTTACCTTACAGAGCCTGCAGGAAGGATCTGTCACCTTTATTTTCACTTAGCTGCTTCTCATCTGCCCTCGTTGTAGCCCTCACTCCATTTTTTCCTTCTTTGTCCTACTCAGACCTAGCCCAAGTGAGCAAGGGTTGGATACTTCTCTCATCACAGCCAGTTAGGAGTTTGACATAGCCTTAATCAGTTGTCTGTGCTTTCTGTGCAGTAAAGAGAGACAGTTGCAGAGGGCTGTTCATCTCACACGTACAGCAGAGAGGTGGGAATCCATCACCTTACGGAGAGCAGGAGATCACGCAGCAAGCTCTAAGATGAGAAGCTGGACATTCAGATGGGTAGTTTGGCAGTGTCACCCTTAGAGCATGAATTACAAAGATCTGAAAGACAGAGACCAACTGATTGAGAACTTCCCTCCTCTGGAAGCCAGGATGTCCTCACCTTTCCCTTATTGTTTTCAAGTTGAGGGGTGGAGGTGGTGATTTCTGGTGTCCCCAGGAGGTTGTGAAGACCATAAGGTCATATTCAGCACTGGTCTGTGTGGCTAACATCAGTTCTTTGCAACATCATGCTAAGTGTTAGGTTATCATTTAGGTCAACAGCTGCAAATGTTTCTTTCAAAGTTCTTTTCAGACTCCATATTAAAGTGAAGCCTAGTTCTCCAGGATCCACATCAGCCTTCATTTAAGACAAGGAAAACAAAGGAAATGGTTCCTTTGAAACTACTAACGATTGAAGCCTTTTAATTCTTTTCCTGTTTGCCATTAATTTCTGCCCCTGTGAGCCTCAGAGCTTGCTGCTTTAACTTCTAAGCCTTAGAAGCCTTGTTTTCCTCAAGGACACCTTGGATTTATGAACAGTCCTTTCTTTGTTCACCATGCCCTTCCAATTTTTTTTCAGAATCAGGAAGTCATTACAGCACCAGTTGATTCTCTCTCCTTGCCAAGGGAACCTTGAGTTTGGAAAGTATTTTCTGTATGCAGGGAATCCTTTCTTGATCATTTTCCAAGTAATACAGAATGCCTCTTATAAGAAAGACATCTTTGTGTATTCTTACAAAAACATAACATTAATAAAAAGAGATAAATCTAGATTGATCCTGAATTTCCATGCCCCAAACTTCAAAACAACAAAAAAATTATATATTATCATCATTCAGTGAAAAGATTGTCTTCTTCATAAATTAACAAATTCATATTTTCTCAGGCCTGTTTCTCCTTAATAGTCTCATATATACTTTCCTTTTTGCCTTGATTCTTCTCTCTCTGCTCATTATCATTAGGAATCCTATTCTTACCAAGCATGTAAATGGGAATCTTGAAGACTTTTCTGATGCCCACATCTATTATCCCAGTTTTTCCTTTATGTCCTTCCTCTTGAGTCCAATCTAAGCAACGCACAGTCAAATCAGAGACTTAACGTCTTTATTGACAGTGAGTCCTACTTATAAACGCAAAAGAATTAAATCTCCTCTCCTGATTTCACAGGTGTATCCAAAAGGGTATTCCTCAGTTTAGGTTATATCCTAATAATAGAATTAAAAGTTGTTTCAGGTCTCTGAATTCCTCTTGCCAATTTGTACAGCTTTTCAGGCAGACATTGTCCAAAATAATGTTCAACAAGCAAACCCCAGAAATCGATAAATGAGCAAATATGAAAAAAAGGTCTGTATGACAGACCACAAAAATATGTTGCCAGACTATCCATACTGGCAGGGAAAAAGTCGTGAAACAATAAACCAAAGCCAGGCTGAGTTACCATACATGGTTGTTAGCAAAATCATACTGTCACTCATAAGGTGAACAAAAGAAAGGCCACCTTCATGGACCTCACTGATGTACTGCAAAAGGCAACAGTGAAGCAAAGGGCAGAGCCTGGCCACCTACATGAGGAGGATGGGATCCCACTTGACCTGGAAGAGTAAGGTATTTCCTACTGGGGTGCTGCATATGATCCACTGGGAAGGACAGAGACGGAGGGGATTTCTCGTGAGTGATCCCTGCGTTTACTAGAAGATTTGAAAAAGAAGCATCTTTCAGTGTGCTCCTAATGTTGCCAGTGGTGGGAGGGAGAGCCTATCCACGATGAGTCTGTCAGGGGCAGAGGGGGAGAAAAAGAAATGAAACTAAGAAGTTTATAAATTTACAGTTTATCCCTGGGTTAAAAGCCCACCTTGCATATTGTTCCAGATCACAAGCCCAAACCTGTTTCCAGGGAAGCTTCAGGGTCCATTCCAGTTAAATATTTTGTATCCTTGCAAGCAATATTTGGAACATCAGCAAACATAAAAATTTCCAGTTCCTTTTATCACACAGGTACTTGTGTTCTTTTAGAGTATAAATATTTTAAAACTGTTGATTTTTGCATCTTGCTCTTACCTTTATCGTCTTCAGAAGCTAAAATATAACGATCATTACTCACACTCCATTTATTTAAAGTCTCGTCAGCTTGTCTACACAACACAGATTCTCACATGGATGAAGCCACAGACACTCTTTAGACATTCTTGGGGTGCTCCTCAGAGCTCTGAGAGCAAGGCACAAGATGAGCAAGCAGCCTAGGTCTGACAGCCTGTTCTGATCTTCCTGCTACACTGAGGTGCAGCAAGACAGTACAATCTGCATGACAGATCCTCATAATGAGAAAACCAGCAAACAGAGAGAAAAATCAGGAAGGAAGACAAAGTCATAGGATCACAGAGTAGTTTGGGCTGGAAGGGACCTTCAAAGTTCATCTAGTCCAACCCCCCTGCCATGAGCAGGGATATTTTCAATGAGACCAGGTTGCTCAGAGCCCCATCCAACCTGGCCTGGAATGTCTCGAGGGATGGGGCATCTGCCACCTCTCTGGGCAACCTGGGCCAGTGTTTCATCACCCTCATTGTAAAAAATTTCTTTTTCATATCTAACCTGAATCTCCGCTCTTTTAGTTTAAAACCATCACCCCCTGTCCAGTCGCAACAGGCCCTGCTAAAAAGTCTGTCCCCATCTTTCTTATAGGCCCCTTTTAAGGGCTGAAAGGCCCCAATAAAGTCTCCTCAGAGTCTTCTCTTCTTTAGGCTGAGTCCTTTGGCTCTTCTTCCAGCAGAGTCCGCTTGAGAAACACAGACAGAAGCCCAGTCTGAGCTTTATATAGGAAAGTCACAGGCAAATATTTGCCAGGTTGTGAAAATCTGTTCACATGCAGGTCACACTCCGAAAACTACAAAGCTGTTCTTCACAATGAAAAGAACACAAAAACTGCCAAGACCTACATTCCTGAAGCTTTCCAGTCCCTTCTCTATTTGGGATTTAGAAAGCATGTGTCCTCAGGTTTTTTTCACAGTGAGATTCTATTCAGTGGTACCTTCCTAGCAAAAAGGAACCCCACCACATCCCTTTCTCTTGTAGCACAATGCAGAGGTCATCACTGCATTACGCCAGTAGTGGGCCCTGAGACCACGAACCTCCGAAAATTTTTTTTGGCAGTCTATGACATCTGGTCCTGTTCCTCACCAGGAGTGCAACCCACTAGGAAAAGCAATCCAAACAATTGCCAGCGAAGCTTTAAGCTGCCCCCCAATTTATATGCACTTTCCAGATATATTAACTGGAAGAACTAAATAAAGCAAGTTTTTTACAGTATCACCTTGGTTTTGCTGGGATGATTTGTGCAACATGCTGCTTGTCTTACCAACTCTACAGATCTTATAAGTAGCAAGAGTGAGATAATAAAAGAAACATCACAAAAAAATTAGCTACATCAGGTTTTCATTTTAGAATCTTCTAGTGTGAAGCAAAAGCTGTACAGCATGTTGTAGTGCTGATAATCTCTGCTTTTCAGCAGCATTACACTTCTGTTTCTAGCTCTTGTTCTGGGTAGTCAGGGATTCCTGAGAAACCTAGCAGGTTTCAGACTGAGCAGAAATTAGATATTTAATGGTGCAGGATAAAAGCACATAATTACACAGCTCTGCATTTTAGTGTATCAGTATTCTTAACATCTACTGAATACAAACATTCCTGTGTCACCATGTAGAATGACTAATTTAATCTGGAATTAAAATTTATTCAATTTGAGGGCAAAACAACACTGCTGTTTGACTACTTGTAATCGTAGGTCAAGAAGTGAAGAAGAATATCACAATCAATTAATGCTTCTTACAGCCTGAAAGCTGCTGAGTGGATTTTAGTCACTTCACTGGAGGGAACACTATCATTCTTATGAAGAAGAGACTGGAAATTTCCTCATTATAAATATAGCTAACTAAAAGACAAATTTTCCATCATGCAATAAATTGCAAGATACCAATATCTAGATTTCATTCAAGACAAAAAAAAAAAAAAACAACAAACAAACCCAGACCAAACAAAATACCCCACATCTTTGAAAGCAACTTTTCGAAGTCAAAACTTTCAAATATTTCATGAAACAAAATCCTCTATAAATATTTGATCTGAGTGCTTTTTTGAAAGCTTGAAACGACTGTTTGGATAAAATCGTTATCTTTTTGACTGTTACATAAATTAATGGAATATAATATATCTGAAAATAAATTGTCAATAAAGCCAATACATTTTTCCATTAAACATTTCAATTTGTCTGCTGAACACTGCAACACGAAGTTTTCCACCAGCTGGATGTACAAGCAGGCAGCAGGGAGAAGGATTTTCTGTAACATAATTCTGACCATTATATCATGGCAAAAAGGATAACGGACTTAAAAAAAGCAGTCACACAAGCACTTTTCACTAAAAAGCAGTGAAAACCATGTCAAGTGTTCGTGGCCTTCAAAAATTCCTTACTCTCTTTCACTACTTGTGTCTCCTTGTGAGTGTTCTTTGAGGGGATGAGGATGTGCAGGAAGGTTACACTGTACCTGACAAGCCGGAGCCAAGTCAGAGTCCACACAGTTCACGAGAGCTGAGACTGCAGGCTCAAAAAGGCTGCACAGCAAATAAAGGCTGGACACCTTGTCTTGCCCTCTCCTGGAGCTCTCGTTCAGAGTCACAACATCAATACTAAGCCAAAAGTGGTGAGACGCATTCACATCAGTTTCAAAGACCTGTAGACAGAAAGGTTGTGGAGGAAATTGCCAATCCTGGAAAAAGAAGCAGCCCATATGAAATTACATTAAAAAAAAAAAAAAGCACAACGTATTGATCTGAGCTTTGCTAGAATAAAATACTAAACATAGGACCCTTTCCTCACACCATCCACAAGCATTACACTGATAAAAAATTCGCAAAGATAACAAAGTAATTTCACAAAACAAGAAAGAAAATAATCCAGGGAGATTTAGAACAGCATTTTCCCTAAACGTGTTTTCTTAAAACTTTTTGCCACAGATAAAAGGGCTTCACTTAAAGAGCTTTACTTCCTCTTCTTGGGTACATGTTTGTAAATCAGGGAGGAAAATGGTCAGCAGCAGGCCTTCACAGATTTACAAGAACTTTTGGTTGTATATTACATGACCTTTGCTACCATGTGAATGTAATGTCCATCAGGTTAGATGTGATCACAACATAATAAATCACAGAGATTTTTAATACGTGAATCACTCCTGCAGCTTCCCCATCCTCCGTCTAGTCATCCATCTCTCTGCTATTTATAAGATAACAAATCCCAATCCTACAGGTAACTCCAAAGAGCAGTGGTCTGTAAATCAACCTCCCTGGTAAAGATTCTCTCTCCTTTTTGCTCTAAATGAGCTGTGCTACCCCTCCAGCCCTAAATTCAGGACTTTTTCATAGTTTTCTCTTCTCCCATCCTTTCCAGACAAAATAAGAGGTTTTAGGGAGCAGAAAGGACTTAGTTGATGCCCTGGAAAGTTCTGAGGCTTTCATTTAGTGTCATGACGTTATTTACATTTTTTTCTGGGATTTTATTTTCACCTTTTAACTCTAAAAATTAGAACTTCTAAATAAAGCATTTGTCTTTATGAACAGACAAAAACGGTTCCAACATATTTTCCAAATCTGTCTAAAATAGTTCTTGATTACTCCTACTGAGTTATGGTCTAGGAAAATCCACATGATTTATATGTCATAGAAGTGACAAAGCCACAGCTCAAATAATACGTATAATCCTGCACCAACCACAGCACCACACAGTCCCTGAGTGACTGAGCATGTCTGCATGCACATACACCCACAGAACATAAGTACTCCAGTATCAAAACTCTTTCCATACAGACCACATCTGAATGCACAGCTTGTGACCAATCCACGGTGACCCCTTCTTGGCTTCTTTTCTTCAATAGGACTATAGTGCAGAAGAGACCTGCAAATATAACACCCAGTAAGAGAATGGAAGTGTTGCCCAACGCAGGGCATTTAGTGAGATGCACCATCAGTAATATCAGGAGCAGCGTGGTAGTAAAGGATCTTGAATGGAAGAAGTTTCAACTTGATACTCAGCTTACAAAGGAATTAAAGGAAGAATGGCAGAGTTTAAAGAGTAGACACACACACACAAACCCTCATGACTAGCAATTTGGGGAAAACAGTAATAGCACAGGGATAGGACTACTGAGAAATGCAGCTAACCAAGCCAACTCTTTTGGCTTACATTTCTAATGAGCTCTCACTTACACAAGTTCACAAAGATATTTCTGTGGGAGTTTTTTCCCAAATGAAAGCTGAGTAAGAATTTGGCCCAGCTGAATTTGTAATTAAAAGAGCCATGAAGCCACAACAGGATAAACTGCTTTTTGAAGGGTTGACAAGGAGCATCGATACTGTTGCCAAGGTAAGAAAGATCATTCAAATATACTTGATAAAAATCAAGTATAATTCCAGCTGTTGCCATTTCAATATGATGTGGTCCAGTACTCCCAGAGGAGAAAAGTCCACGTGAGTTCAATCCAGATGTGATTTACATATTCCAAGATTGGGCCTTGGAACACATATCTCTCAAGCAACACACCTCGACTATCTCCACACTAGAAACATAAATTGCATTATAATGCACAAATTGAATTCTATTTAAAAGAAGTTTAATAAAATAAATATGAATATGCCTTTAACTCTTCAACTAGAAGCATTTCTCAGATAGATGAAGCTTGTTCTACAGTGCTAAGGAAAGCCTCATGATAAGAGGACAGTTTCTTTACTGCCAAATTACTTAGGACTTCTCTCTACATTTTTTCCTGGGTCTTTTGAGACATCACGACAACCTTAGTATATCAAGGGTCATGCAGAGCTCAGATTTGTTCGTCTGGAAGGAGCTGAATCATTTTGTTCAGAGCAAATGCTTGTTTCACCAACATGGGACCAGTAGCAATAGTATTGAAAGAGTAACCTCATTTGGATTGTCCATTATTAAGGGCTTATTTTTGGCCTCTGAGCCACATGATTGCTTCTGGAGGAAAATTTTGGCAGGTGTTGTCTCTTACTAACATAAAGAAATCCATGACTACCTGATCACACAAAGTACAGCTTGTGATCAAATACAACGAAAGGAATCAGGAACTGGCTGTTTCTAAGATCAGGCTCTCCTTTATTGGGAATGTCTCTCATATGAAATTTTCTATGTGGAAATTCCATTAGAATCCTTGTGCTTTCTGTTTGTTCCTACAGCAAGGTTTATTGCTCAAGGGATCAACAAATCCAGTCAGCAGACCCACTCCAAACCTGGTTTGTCACAGTGGTAACCATTATGAAACCAGCTGAAATTTTCAGTGGAAACGTCTCTCACATTTCCAAAATCTGTGGAAGAAGCTACAGTCATGCATATGCTATGTTCAGATTTGCATTCAGATGATCCAGTTTCACCATTGTGAGTTTGCTGCTTACATCTTCAGATCTGGAGTTTCACTGAAGCCAGGTAGCCAGCCTTCAAAAACCAGAAACGAGAACAGGCTTCAACAATGACACCACTGAATCTTGACCTCAGGGCAACAAATTTTTCTGGTACAGCCAGAGATTTGTGAAATGAGCGATTACACAAGAGTTCTCAGAAGTCAGAGGAGGTCAAAGGAAAAACACAGAGGTATTTTCCAGAAATACGTGAACCCTGTACCATTTATGGGATGCCAAATAAGAATTTTGGCATTAGCTAATATCCTCTTGTGCAGCTGGGCTAAGATGTCTTAATTTCTTCATCACTCATTGAGGACTTTGCCTTTTAGGATTTGTGGGAAGGAAATTGCAGGTAGGTCTCAATGTGCTTGTGTGATGAAAGATGGAGAGGATGATCTCCAAGAAAGTGAGACTTTTTTTTTTCTTTTTTTTTCTTTTTTTTTTTTTTTTTTTTAATTCATGTAACATTTCCCCTTTAATGATTACAGTTCTCTCTGCTTGGTTTTGTCATACCAGTGGAGTAGTGAAATATCACCACTTTGGCATAGAAACATCTTGAGAATGGAGAGGTGATGGTGAATGTGTTGCCCATGATTTCAGTTCGCCCTTTTGAATACTTGCTATTCCAAGCTCCATTGTCCATTTAATTTTTAATATTTCTACTTCCTCCATCTGCTCCTAACACAATTTTATAAATGTCTGTAAAGTAAGTATCCTCAGCTGTGTTTGAGATACATCAAGAAAGCTGTGTGTAAGGCACAGGAGGCTTGCTCAAGTTTTGAGTTGTCTAAATGTTGCCTAAGAATAATAACCAAATTTGAAGTCACCTTCAAGTCTTCAAGCGGCTTAGACTCATTATTTTATCTAGTCTCTGTCATGGCACTCCATCACTGATAGGATGAAGAGTGCAACTCTATTCAGCTGCTGCATGTGCAGAAGTTGCTTCATATCTTTGAACAGCTCGGTTTCCCTCTCCGTTCTTTTCCTATCTCTCTCCAAAGACCCCTCTCTGTGAGCTCTACAAGCTGCTATGCAACTATTTCTCTCGCCAGTTCCATGGTTTTTCTGGAGTAGTTTCCCGAGTCCTACATCAATGGTGTCTAGCAAGCCCTAAGAGCTGCTGTTCAGGCAAGGATCTGTTTGAAGACTGTATCCCTTCAATTATCCTATTTCAGAGCAGGCAGAGACAGTGTTGTATCATAGATCCCCCACATGCAACATGGTAGATTGACTGACCTGAGCTACTCTTTTTCTTGGCTTCTAGTCAAACTCTGGCTCTGCTCATTTCAACAATCTTTTGAGCTGCAACTACCTCAAAGGATGTCTTGCTGGCAGCAAAGTCCTCTCCAGTTTACACATGAAGTCTGGTTCTCTGTTTCCCATCACAGCCTGAGAGGGGCCTTTGAATCGCTCCGTCTCCTCTGGAGGGTTGCAGATACGCCTGTGATTTTCCAACTGCAGGATGTTCTGAACAGAGAAATTTAAAAAGACATATAGAAATAAGGAAGTGCTGATTTGCAGGTACTCTACAGCGGGAAAAGTGGGAGGATTTCTTTAGCACACTACTGCAATGTCTCTCTTTTACTTTAGCATGAATATGTCATTTAAAATACCATATTATGATACCACATGTATGTCAAATTCCTTTCTGGTCTCCAGGGCTGTGGTTCTCTGCTTGTCATTCTACTACAAGCCACACAGTTTTCCTAGATGTCATTAGCCTGTGGAAGACCCTTTTTCTGTTTCTGATGCCTGTGGGATCAAGTCCCAAACCAGCCCATGTTGTTTCTGTAGAGTTTCGTCTCGAAAAAAGGTGCACTGGGGAGTTGGGTACACAGTTTTGATCTTAAAGAGCCTAATTTAAGATAGTTCATTACCACACATCAAATATTATCGCTATCCCACTATAATTTAAAAGTAAATGCATACAGCATTACTAAAAACACTGTTTAAAAAGTTGAAGCATTTGGTACTGTCATGTCTAAATACTTTCATACTCTTCACTTGAAAGCCAAGCAAATTTTTGTTTTTCCAAGAAATACACAATATTTGGCTTTTCTTTTGAAGTTCAAAGAGATGCATTAGAAATGATGGAATTTCCTGTGGAATTGAAATTTCAATTCCTAAAAAACCTAGGGTTTAAGTTTTAGATCCTTGTTTGCTTTGTTTTTAGTAAGATCAGATACTATTTAGATAAGATACTGGATAACAACTAACATCTGCCAAAGTGAATAGTTACTATAACAATAGTTGGGCAATTGATAATGTTTGCGAGGTCTTCTGAAGGTAACTGAATTTTATATATGAATCCCTAAGCAAGTAACTGTGAAAACCCAAAGATAACATAACTCTACTTTATCCCTTCAGCTGTTCAGTTTTGAAGAAATATTGCCAAATTAGTCCTACATAGTTCTAAGAATTTGTAAAAACAAGCTTTTGCAAAAATCTCTGGACTATAAAAATATTTCCTTTCATGTTCTCATGAGCAGGACTTGAATTAATAAAGTAAAATATTTCTTTTTACCAGTTCCTACCTTAATAGAGATCTTTTCAAACAGGCATCGTTCCTTCAAATTGAAAAAATAAGGTTCAGGCTTATTTTTCCAATTGTCATTTATATATATATATATATGCATACGTATGTAAAAAGAGGAGTGAGCAGGGAAAAAGTAAGAGAAAATGGGATTTTAAATAGTTTTTCAAATTCAATATGATTTTTTTAAGGGAGACAGGTAATTTTTTTGACTGATTCTCAGTACAAGTAACTGAAGATACAGAAAGGAAAACTTTCTAAAATAACTTCTTCTCTTTTAAAAAAAAATCTATCATCCACCACATTGCACAAAAGAATGAAGTATTTTAACTTCACCATGTAATATTCTTTTTCAAATTATTCATAAGACTCTCTATGTATGCCATCACTGGAAATGGCTCCTTAATGTAAGGTGGGCTATGCCAAATAAAAGCTCTGTCCTGTAAGAGCAAGAATATTAAAGCCTATGACACACACCCTGCTCAGCTTCTACTGGAACAAACACAGAGAGGTAGGAGGTCTTGGACATGTGGCATGTTGGAGCTGAGAGTTTGGACTGACATGAAGGAAAGCAGTGACATGCTATATTAAGAAGGGCATTTTAGGAAAAGGACCTGGAATCTGCCAAAAATGGGAGTATGAGCCAGGGAAACAGAGTCGCCAAGAAAACTAGCTGGTCAGAAGCCAGGTAGCACCTGGTGTGAGAGGTCAAGAGAAGGAATGGGAGAAAATATGGAGGCTTATTGCCTACGCTATCACCAGCAACACCTAGTCTGACACGTAACCTGGCTGAGCTCAGCCTTTTAGATAAGGGTTGTGTCTGTTCCTGCAATTACTGTGGTTTCTGAAAAAGAGCAATGCCTTTTGAATTGCATCGTGTCAGTAAGAGCTGTGGGAAGCCTGTTGTGGCTGCAGCTGTGGTGGATGTCGCATGGTCACAGCTCAAAACAAACATGTGAAGGGTGCAAAGATGCCTTTGCTCTGGAGAGGCATAATAGCACCAGTAATGTATTTATTGAGTCAATAATGGGGTGCTGCACAAGGACACTTGGAAAATGGTGCTTAAAAATTAATGTTTAAGACATAAGTGTTTCCACACAATTCCAGAAAAATTAAGCCACCTTGTTTTACCACCCGCTTATTTTATTTCAGCTTTTAGAGCCAAGCATCTTTTCTGCCTATCTGAGATATTATAAAAACAACTATGAATCAGGAGAGGTGGTAGAGGTCTGAGTTTTTTTTATTTCAACAAACCATCAGAATAATTTTTCTTCAGCTGTGGAACACTGTAATATTAAGCAATGCAGTCTTGGACATTGTGCATTTTTTCCTAATCTTTGAAGTCCAATATTTTCTTCACTAAAAGGCCAAGAGATCCAATTTCTTTAAAGACAGCTGTGTCCATTAACATAATGTCATTTGGAGAACCAGAAACCTAGCCCTACAAAACTGGCCTTAACAAGCACCATTTGCACAAATAATCAAGAGGCTCTTACCAACAGAGCATGATAATAAATTTATGCAGTGACTACTGCTCTGATGTGTATTTACAAGAGATGTAAGAAACAAAACTCCAGTTTGACCTATTACATGAAGTATTCTCCTCATATGGACTTCCAAGTGTGATTGTTATTATCATTACAGCCAGCACTGTTCAAAAGAGATGTTTGAAGAAGCTCTTCAGCGGTCAGCATTGAGACTTCAGGCTACTATGTTATTATCAGACCAGGAATTGACCTAGCCATGCTTTCTAAACTTGCTACAGCACTCTGGAAAGGCAAGAAATGCTCTTGATTATACTTCATACAAGAGGAGGAAATTGAACGGGATACGCTTAGACATTTCAGATACATTTATTGCTGTTTATCAATTTTATGTTTCTAAATTTGTCTCCTCAGAGAAAATTTCTCTACTTTGAATCTGCTCCTCTCAAAATGATTTATAACCTTCATCTTCAATGATGCCAAGATCTTTAAAAGATCTGAGACTTGAATTAGAAAGCAGCCACCACTGAATCACAGCTACTCCATGGGGCAATACTGTATGATATTGTTTGAAGATAAACTCAGACCTTCTGTGCTTCGCATCACTTAGAAAGTTTGAGAAGGACAGCAATTGTTATTTTTCTTCAGAGGTGAGCACATACTGGGATTGCAAAGGTCTGCTTTGAAATGAGTACAGGGCATTTGCCTCTAACTTCTTCTAAAAGCCCTGCTATCCATTCTCACTTCTCTCATCCCCTGGAACTATAAGTTGCCTTTCAGGTACAGTCGGGACTCTTTACACAAGAAATTCCCCCAAAAGAAGGCATTTCCTGATCCTTCATCCACTTTTTTTTTAAGATATTATCAAGGGATAGTATATATTCAGCCCTAAAAATATTGACTCAGTTAACTAGGAATCATTATATTATTACAGTACTAGTAGTGCCCTCCATTATGACAGGTATAAGACAATTTATCTCTACTGTATTTCAGTATTTTGCCATTTTTGGTAAGTAGGTTGGTTAACTTGAACAGGACTTGAGGCTTGCCATAATAGGGAGAATTAGAAGACAGCCTGTGTTTCAAAAAGGGAAATATCTCTCTTCATACTTCTATCATATCAACATACACTTCAGCAAAGGCTACAGATTCACATTAAGACCCAAACTCCCATGTTTGTTTAGAAAGAGAGACAGAATATCCTCATACAGAAATAGGGTAAAGCGCTTCTGAGAGACTGCAATAGCCTCACTGCCGAAAAGCAGGGCACAGCAGACAAAAAGGAAAGCTGTGCAGAGGCAGCAGCATTGAACCACCCAGGGAGATCTTAAGTATGCATCAGATGAGCCCGACCTTCAGTGTGTGGGTGTGCTGAGATTTTAAAGATGCGCCAGTCAAGGAGAAAGAGGAGTCTCCATTTTAAGCTACATACCGCGTTCCACGTGCGTTAAGCAAGGTAAATTCCCAGATTTTAGGGACCGTGCCCAGGAAGCAGTTAAGGTATTTAGGAAGATAAAAACCTCTCTCCATGCTGCATTTAAAACACAACTGACTGAGAGACTGATCTGCACTCTGCTCATGGCCCTTGATACCAGCAGCATGTAGCACAGCAGAGAGACTACAAGGTGAAAAATAAAGCGATATGGGAAACCATCCACTGCCCCTCACAGCATAGCTGGAAGTCATTTATTTGTCAGCATCATTAATTTATTAGCCACAGGTCTAAATCCTGGTGCTTTGAGAAGCTTGGCTTTTTTTGGCACAGACTCAGAGCCATGCCTGGATTCCTGCTCACCCTCCTCTATGGCCTCCCAGAGAGCCCCTGCATCCACCTGCAGTGCAGCACTTGGCCACGGTTCCTCTGCGTGCATGAATGAACATGCAGGCTGAGAAGAAAGGCGTACGTGGAAATCCTCAGGCCTGGCTCGCTGCCCTGTGACAACACGTTGCTCTGTCAGCTGAGACACCACACTGCAACAAGGCTGGGAAAAATCCCCCTGCGTGCATCCTCCAAACTACAGGGAAACCCAGCCCTGTCCTACCAGGGGAACAAGTGACAGAGCACAGGTCTCAGGCCTCTCTTTTTTACACTCTAAGCTGGGATGGCTTTATAGCATTATGTCCCAATAAATAAAAATAAGAACTGTTGACCTCAGATCTGAGCACCACAAAGATGCTTGATAGAAATCTTTCCCTTGTCTCAGGATCTTGTAAAAGGTAAGAAAGGTAAGTACTCACAAGCCCTCACTGGCATGCAAGTAGGGACGTAACAAGTGAATCCATCTATCAAAACTACCAATTTTGTTCTTTGTAAAGCCAAACCAAGTACCTTCTGAGGGAAAAATAAAGGCTACCTAAATTCAGTAACGCTAGCCAAAGGAGACTGAGGATTCAGGGTGGCACAGAGCTGTGTTTGTATAACTTCAAAATAAAGCTGTTGATCTAAGGCAGCAGACACTCTGCCTCTTTTCCTCCAAGCACACATATGATCTTCTAAATTATGTTTTCTGTTTCTCAATTCATTATTAACCAATGTACCTGCATCCTGTGTATCAACTAGAATATATTTGCGGCCAAAGCAATTATACTTGTCACATGAACATTCTACTTGAGAGGCATCACAGGTCTGATCAAAGTCAGACTTTTTACAATAACTTTGAAGTCATTTAATCACACAGACTGTGATTACCATCAGCCCTTCTCTTACCCATGCAAGTGCCCACACAATTCTGGGTTTCTCCTCACCTTAAATTCAAAGGTTTCAGGAAGCAGCTGATTTATTGTCAGAAAGATTTAGTTTTCACAGGCACCATTCAGGTGGAAATCAAACTAGTAACAATGCTGAACAACTTAATCATTCAGACCTCCCTGTCCCCATGGGGATGGTGTGTTGCGGAGGTCTTGGAAATACAAAAGAAGTAGTGGAGAAGGTCCCACCCCTGTAGCTATTCCTCAAGAAAATACAGAGTGTTCCACCAACTCACCCATTTCTTTGAGAGGTCTTTTTTTCCCCAAACAAGCACTCTGTTGCTTCTATTTCCATGCGCATTAAGGTCCCTCCCCACCTACCTCAGAGATGAAGACTGTGGTAGCAAAAGACTAGGTACTGTTTTCTGGGACCACACACCAGGCAGCACCAGAGAACATCATCTTCTTCACTCACTGCTCTAGCCTGTGCTATGATAACCAGGTGACTGACATCGGATAACACTACTCTGTCACAGTTTCTGCAAGAATGTGCAGAAAATCTGTCCATAGAGGAAAAACTTCAACTTAAAAAAGCACATGAAAAAATTGTACTTTTACCTGCCAATAACAATACACCAAACTCCACTAAACAATACTCTAAACCTGAGGCACCTCAATGAACCGTAAATTGTTCTATTTTAAAAAAGAAAAGCTATGAAAACCTTGGTCTAATTACTTGTTAAGACAAGTAAAATACAGGAAAAAAATTCAAATCAACAAATAAAAATTAAATTTGTTGCCTTGCAGCTTCATTTAAAACTTATTTGGAAACTTCCAAAAGTTTAAACTGTGATATGAATTTAGGCACCGCTTAATGACTTGGCTCAAGCTGAATATATCCTCATTATGCAAATGTGTTTTAATTAGTCCTGATTAAGTAACTGTCATTCACTACTATTAGGTGAAACAACTCCTAGAAGGGTTCCGACTAAAACAGAGATCCCAGTTGAACATATCATTTTCCCCTTAGTTTGAACTCAGGATGTTCAGACAAGGCCCTTATTTAATGTCCACAAAGTGTTGGATCTGATACTATGATTATTTAGAAAAAATCATGTACTGCCAATGATAAGATCTCACTCCCAAAACAACAGCCCCAGGTAAAGCAAAATAAACTTCTCGAAACCTTTGACGTGTTCATGAGTAAAGGCAATAGAGTAGACCTTTCCAAGGCTGAGAAAGGGTTAATCCCTATAACTCTTGTTAAAAACAGTAGGTAAATCCCTAGGAAGACACTGAAAACTTCAGCCCAGACCTTACGTCTCATTGCTCTCAGAGCAAATAAACCACAGACCACAAGGGACAGTTCACCTGCATGGACAGGTGCTCCTGCCAGCCGTCTGGCCAGGAGGAGATGAGCTACAGCTTCCACAACACTGTCATTTGGTGCAAAATCCAAGTTAAATATGGGTGGCGCACTGGGGTATGAGGACCATGCATTAAACTGTCCAAGGAAGGAAACACCTCCTGCTGTGCTTCCAGAGTACCGTGTAATTTACAGTCACTGCTGTGGATTCTCTAGGAGAATATTAATGTCTCTACTTCCCAGACAGAAATATTAAAAAGTCATTATTATAATCTGAAACTGTAGGTAACAGAGCTAAAAAGAAAGGGGGTTTTCTGCATAGACATTCTTTCCCGGCTAGGAGCTGAGTGTAATACACTTTTTCTTAAGCTTTTATTGAAATGGGCTTCCACACCATATTCAAACTCAGCCAAGTGCCCTATTCACATCTCTTCATCAAAAATACACGCTTTCCCTTATTTCTATTTCAAAGGGAACAAAGCTCATTTAAGAAAAAATATGTTGTGTTTGTTTGTTTGTTAAATTTGTTCTTATTAAAAAAATTGAATTTCAAAATATAATTTTCCAAACAATTTTTTTTTTCTGGTAAAAATGTGAGATCTTTATCCAGAATCTGCTTTTCTAGCACACGCTAAAGTAGAAACAGAAACATTTGCTTAGGTAAAACACAGCTGAGCATGAGTCAAGCCCTACGCTTTTTCTTCTCTTTAGTAAGGTAACACTTTCAGATTCCCATTTACTTCTGGGCACCTTGGGCAACTTCATCAGTTAATACAATGGCTTTTGTGTTTCTGTTCAGTTTGACATTTCTCTCAGTATGCAGGATATTACCTACGCAATTCAGACCATCTTTGCACGACTAGCTAGTGTGATAATGGCAACAAATGTGGGAATGTTTTCAGCAATAATGTTCTGTGTCTCTAGAGAGTCCCTGGCCCAAAAGGTGACAACGAGCAGATGTGCCTTCTGTGTGCCACACAACACCTCCCTGCAACTGATTAACTCTGCCACATGCTCCGCTAAGTGAAGAAGGAAATTTTTCCTTAAGCTTTTAAATTTCAGTTATGACCATGCAGTCATAAAATGGGAGAGCTAATCAGCCAAGCACAGACTTCTGCTCTGGAGAAGCTTTGCTATCTTGGTAACTCAGCCACCAACTATACCACCAGAATTAGACCATCCCAACTGTTTTATAATGAAAGTGTGTAAATGATGTCTTTGTATCTTATGATGGATGCTGACATACCCACACATTAAGCTGGGAACCCAGTGGGGAAAGGGAATTTTTAAGGTGATCCAAACCAAAACACTAGAAATAAACAAAGCAAATTACAACTAAAACAAGTTAGGGTTGTGAAATTTTTCAACTGATACTTCTACAGAAATAGAAACTGACAATATTAACTTGAAATGTGGGGACCATCCCAGTTTCTGCACGGAGCTGTTTCATGTTAGTGTGTTAAGTTTGATATTCCATCAGCAATGGACCAAACTGAGCCAAAGAAAATGCTGATCTCTCACATGGCAAGATACTAAAGACGAATTAGAGAACTCTCATCACAGAATAATCTGACATAAAAATGGGTATTTTTAGAAATAGCTGGAAAAACAGAAGCAAGCCTGAAGTCTTGCTTGACCAAAGTGACAACCTAATGAGGGGTTCTGAAGAAGAAAGTGGTGGGAGTAGATGTCTGAGAAAAGTTCAGTGAACAGCCAAAGGCTTACATGACCAAAACCAGTTTGTACAGTATGGTTCAACATCTTACACAAACCTTGATGGTCAATAGTCTTGCATGAAGATACTGGAATTTTCCAGAATTGCAAAAAACAATAGTTAACAACAAAAGACATATTCTGGGCATCTAAAATCTTTATGGGAAGAGTGGGCCACTTTGAGTGGCTGACAGCAGCTTTGCAAGAGAGCAACAGAGGCCACAATGTGAACTAGGAGATGCAGAAAGTCACATGTACACAGACTGTTGCGGACTCAAAATTTTCACTGCCCATGCTCCACGTGGAATTCACACAGCACCCAGTGAGGGCAGAGAAGGAGAGGCTGTCAGTCCTAATTTATGTAGATGTACCTTCAGATACCATGCTTCATTCAACATTTTACTCTTTGAATGCAAAAAAAATATTCATTGGAGAAACAGCCAATGCTGTGGTCATTTCTCTTTTAACTAAAAGTATATTCATAAATCATTCAGCACTCTGAGATGCTTGTGCTCCCAATTCTTACGTATGTCAAAACCCATTGTAGCATTCTTGCTAGGGCAAAGGACCTTATCTGTTGGTGCTGATACATCAAGTGGCTAGAAAAGGGTCTGTATACAAAAATAAGAATTGAGTCTACAGGTCTTTACAGTCAGTCTTGGTTCAGGACCAGCAGTGAATTAATAATTTTTACTGTAGCAGTTGTATTATGATAAAACAGATTTATACTAGGTGATTGTGACTGTTCACAGCCATGTACTCAGAAGCCTGGGCATAGGGTAAAGCTCCACCAGGCAGAAATATATGTATGCACACAACATGTGACATCTTTTTTGCGTCCAGTACTTCCAGAATGTACAGAGACGCACTCAGGCAGAACTGCGAGCTGGTGTTATGCAATGGAGTTGCACATCTGCAGAGGACACACTGGGTTTCCACATGGCCTGTGGTATTGTTGAACTATTATAGCTCTTTTTTCTGCTGCAAGTACTTTTGCTCCAGCAAGGTTACAAAAACACTAAGAATCCTTGAAAAAGTCCAAAGTCCACAAATTCTGGGCAGAAAAAAAAGACACAGCTGAAGAACCTGAACATAGAGTTACATTAGCAAAGGGGTACATCCAAGCATTAGTCTAAGTAGCTCACCGGTCAGGCTTGTGGGGGGAATGAGTTGGGAGGGTTTTTCTCTCTGAACTAGATTATAAAATAGAAACCCCCAGTGACCTGCAGAAAGCCTATCTACTTGAATAGTTAAATCAAGATGCCAGCCACTTGCAGTAGCTGAGGACAGAAGCAGCACATACCAAACCAGAAACGGGAAAGTGTTAGAGATTTTTTTACCTCAGGTTGGTCATATTTGGTGCTGCTGCTTTGAGGAGTCCTCTCTTGTTCCCACATAGCATAAAGGTCTGATAATAAAATATGTTTAAAAGAACTAAAATTCAGAAGAGCTCTACAACTAAGGTTTTTCACCCTTAATGTTCCTCTTTAAAGTGTCCCTGAAGTATACAAGGTCACTCTGTAAACACACAATTTTTGTGAGACATGCTTTTCCTCTGCATTTTTATGTCAGCTTTCCTGCATTTTAAAGCGCTACAATTTTAGGTAACCCCCAACATGGTCATACCAGCATGACTTACAAAACCCAACCTAGAAATATATATTTTTTTCCTTCTCAGAAGTATTCTTACCCTCTTTAGAAACCATTCTGACAGCAGAAGAGGATTCCTAATTCAATATCTAACAATTCAACTTATTTATTCACAGAAGAGCAAGGATGAGCCATGAACAGCCAACCAAGCAGAGCAAAAGGGCCAAAGAAACATATATTGAATAAACGCTTCAGGAAAAAGAAGCCTCCCCTGGTAATCACGTTAACCTGAACAGCCAAAGGGCCATTAGGCCTAAGTCTCATGCTGTGGAATTTTGTTGAGTTTATACTTACCACTTTCACCACCTCTTTTCATGGTTATTTGTTTGAAATCAGTTACTTAACTCCACATTTGGGCTCACAAATAACTGGGATGAATGACAGAAGCACCCAGCCCTGCCACATTTTCAAAAGAGCAGAGTTAAGTACAATAAATGCTGTAATGGTAGTGTCTCAGATGAAACATTCAAAAGTGAATTGAGGTACTTAAGTATCATCTTAATTTTCTGTAAATGCAGAGCCCTCGCCTTAAGTAAAGCAGGCTCTTCTGAGAGCATAAGTTGAGCAATTGATATCACAGATGGTTTTGAACATGTTGGTCCATAGCCTGAAAAATGCAGCTTATATTTTTAAAACATCGACATATCTAATGAACTTGTTTGAATATTAGGCATCGCAGCTAACATGAGGTGGAAGTCGCAAAAGAGAACGTGATAGGATACAGGCACAGAAGACCACAGTGGGAATGTACTGCAAGCCAACTCACATATTTTGGGCCAAAATTAAGTATTGCCTAAAACCAGAGTTTTCTTCTAAGACACTAGAAAGATCTACAAAACTACAAACTTCACAACTAGATATGAACCTGTGAGCAGGGCTGAACTCACATCAAATTTAGGGAGTGGCAGAATCAAGTTCTGAGTCCAGATCTCTCACAGATACGTGTACAGTAAATAGAAATGCACCATTACATATTCACTTTTCACAACTTTCGCTGTACCTTAAAGTAGGAGGGTGCTTTAAAAACGCATTAAGCTTGACAGCTGGAAAAAAAAAAATGAGGCTGATCTAACATTTCAGAGTACAGAAGATTTTATCTCAACTTTAGAGAGATATCGAACTTCTGCCATGGGAGATCAAGACTGTCATTGCCAAGGGATGGAAAAAGCCGGTAGACAAAAACAAAGTGGTTATGAAATGTTACTAGATTATTAAAACATTAACTATAGTTCATCCACATGCAAGGCTTGAAACTATACATACAAATGGTGTTGGAAGAACTGTGTATTTTATTTAAAACAGGGCTGAACATTACCTCTTTCTGTGGGCTAGTAAGTTAGCTGCACTGTTCCAGTATGAAACCATTTTTGACCAAAAAAAAAAAAAAACCTTCCTGCAAAACTGAGGGTTTTTTGTCTGTTGTCACTCTTGAAATCAGAATCTTACTCTCCGACGGACTGTGAGCCATGCCAGCCATGTTACTCTTCATGCTTCCATGGAGTTTTACCCTCGAGGTCACAGTATTTTGTCACTCTACCATGGTACAATGCAGCAAGGCTTTGCTGCAGCAAGGTTAAGACATGCCTCCAGAACACAGAAATGTACTGTAGCAACACATCACAAAAAAATTACTCATTCCCTGGAGCAAGTACCAAAAGGTCTTAATCTCAGGAGTTAGGTCTACTAGGATCAAACACTGTCAAGCAGGTTATTGCTTTATTTCTCTGCACAGCAGAGAATGCGTTTAGTGGATTTGTCCTATCCCTTAAGTGCTTATCACAAGGGCTGAGCACAAGCTGGTACTGCTCAAATCTTCCGATGTTCAGACTGTAGATAAGAGGATTGGAAGTATGGCAGACCAAATTCATATAGCCTGACAGAGCCTGAAAATGCACAAACACAGCCTTTACCTTAGATGCACTCATTCCAGAGCAAAATTTTCAATTGCACAGACACTAAACTCAAAACATGTTTTGAAAAAATTCTAAATAGCAACATTACATCACTGCAGCTATTCCTGGGCTGAGAGATGCAAGAAAAAAAAAGAGACAGAAATATCACTATCAAACCTATTCATTAAAATGCCCTTTTCTTACCTCACCACGCTGTCCCACTTGGGATTAGCAAAAACAGTGTGAGGTTGACAGGATTAGGACACTCCCTTGGAACATGATTATCCTGTTTGAGCAAACACCAAGTGGTTTTCACTCCCTTCACCTAACACACAATTTCTTGGCACGTGCCTTGGATACCTGTCTGCTATTCTTTACTTTGGTGTAGAACAGGAGTAAACTCACTGAAATGCAGGTATCCCATTTTCAGATCTCTAACCAGTATAAGACTCCCAAGACACAGACTTCATGTCTCTACTGTGGCCTGCTGATTTCATAGAATAATAGAATCATTTTTTTGAAAAAGACCCTCAAGATCAAGCCCAATGTTAGCCTAACGTTTTCACTAAACCGTGTCCCTGAGAACCTCATCTACGCATCTTTTAAACACCTCCAGGGATGGTGACTCAACCACTTCCCTGTTCCAATGCCTGACAGCCCTTTCAATGAAGAAATTTTTCCTAATATCCAATCTAAACCTGCCCAGGCACAATTTTCATATGCTACTGTGTGTGAATGTAGCCCACAGATGCTCTGATGCCTTCAGCTCACGTAAAAGGAGGCAAGTGAGTTGCTTCTCAGCACAGTAACTGGCTGTTCACATTTGGACTGTTTCAATACCAGAGCAAATCATGGAGATACACCAAAGCTATCCCACTTTACTCCTCTGCAGGGTATCCAAAACAAAACAAGTGACGAAGGCTGCTAATGGGCTTTCAGGATTTTTCATCAGACTTGGGGTAGGTGGCATGGCTAGTTCCTGCAGCTCCATGGAGGACAGTAACTTGCCCCTGTGTGAAAACTCAATTATTTTTGATCATGTCACGAGACCTTACAGAGCCAGAAGAAGGGGTGCTGACTGCTGGGAACAGCCAAAGCCCAAAGAGACTTTCCCTGTGTTCCCACAGGTGATGGCTCTGAGTGTGATTTGGAAGTAGCATAGAGGGATGGAGTCAGTATTCCCTAAGCTACTGATCCACCCCTCACTGCCAGACTGGATATAATTTGAATGGGTGAGGGAGCCACACAATTCACCACAGAACTGGGCTCAATTGGAAAATTAAGTTTTATCTGTTTGTAACTAGAAAGGCAGACTTTTTTGCCAGAAACCACCTTCTGGTGGTGAGCAGACACCTTAATGCAGTCATCTGCATGAGCTGATTTAAAACTGTACATGAGTCCCTTCCAGCATCGCTATGATTTTAGATCCCAGAGTTTGCTATTTAACAGGTCTTCAGAACACGACTTTTCTACATATCTGTAACACATACACTCTAGCTCCACATTTCTGTTTTATTTCAGTTGCCATCAAACAGCCCTTTCTCCACACCTCCAAAAAATAAAAATAACAAAACCAACCCTGCTTATTTTAAATGGCAACTTCATGCAAGGTTTCAACCCAAGGTTATTTTTTTCTACCAGTTGTTTCTTTCAGAACAGATGGTATTTGCAATGGTTCAGGATATATCCTATTTTTAAGTGTCATATGTTTTCACTCTTCTGCAGTGGACTTAGCAATCAGAGGAAAATACCATGAGAGCTGGGCTTTTTACATGATGAACAAACCACATTATCTCATGCTACTAGGGAAATTATGTCCCACTGCAAGTAGCCAGCAGCCACCCTGCTCTGTGTCCACCCTTCTGGTGCAACATTTCCTGTCAAAACTCGATAAGGAACAACCTGCATCCGGTTGTGCCAACTCAGCAGAGCATTCAAATATTGACACAACAAAACCAGCAGTGAGAAAGTTCAAATTTAAGTTATAAACCGCAGCGTGACCTCTAGTACGTGGCACTGCACGGAACAGTCCCATCTTCCACCACAAAAGTCAATATGATGAGAACATCCCATATGTTGCTTGATTTTCTTTTTGGTATTTTCTCCTGTACATATCGTATTTTGACAAGGTAGCAGCTCTACCAGAACAGGAGAAGCAATGAAACATGGAGTCAGGAACTGGCATGCTGTTTAGGCTTGCTGTTCCTTATATGGCAAAATTCATAGAATAAAGTCAGCCCTACTTTGCATGTAACCACAGGCTCAGTCTGCCTCTATTTTCATCCATCTGGACAAGAACCCACTCTTATAATGGAAAGCCAGCTACCAAAATCTCAGCTTGAGCTTTTAAACCCTGACAGAGAGATCAGGCCAGGCTTTGGACCATGCTACACATGACTAAATGGCTGCTGGGTCAAAGCTGTCTTCTATCCAGCAAAGCAGAGAGAGTTCACATAGATTCGCAAAAGCCCACATGGATGTATCTCAAGTTAGGATTTGGAAGGAGTCACATGAACAAGGGAAAAAATGTTGTCGTGAAAAGGGAAGACACACAACCACAGTGACACGTTCACCAAGGAAACACAAAAGCTGACATCTATAATCCTCTGCCAAAGGTCTATGTGTTGCCTCTTCCACCGGTACTCAGAGCACCTCCACTTTGATTCATACTCCTGATTAATCTCCATTTTGTTTCTTTGTCAGGCTGAGCTCTTAAGTGGCGACAGCTCACAGGCCACATTGTGTAAGGCTGCTCTGGCTGAGTCCCTCATGGTCACCCCGTTGGGGCTCAGACAGCCCTGCAAGGAACAGCACTGCAATGGCTTGTGCCAGCAGCCTGAGGATGCAACAGTCAATTACACTGGCATGGAACCCCCTCAAAAAGAAAAGGAAGGAAAACGCAGTCTATCTGGGATCAGGCTTCATATCCGAATCCTGAAAATGAAGAAAGGGAACTTTTCTCACATGTGAATCACACCAAGTCAGTGGCTGGGAAGAAGGAAGTCTCTGGCTTTTTTCTACTGGTTCCAATGATGAAGGCATTCATCTGGGACAATGAAGACAACGGTTCCCCTTTCTAATGAAACTGGAGGAAGGTTTGATCTTCTTGTGAGAATTTCTCATCTACTAGACCACTCTGCAGTTCTGGCTTTTGAATCTCACCTGGTTCCTCTTCACCTAACATAAACCCAGTGTCTCCATTTCCCAATAGGAGCCCTAGCTGGTACAATATAAAATTATTCTCATTCTCTATGGTCCCATGAATATGTATTGTTTGCCAAAACCCCAAACTGATCTTCAGTTCTGTTTTTAACCCGTCTCTCAGAATAACGTGAGACTTTTTAGATGCTTACATTTGGAAAAACAGAATGGAAGCATTTCTGAGAAATTTATTGTTTACTTATTTCTGCATATATTCTTTAAATCAACACTTACAACAGAGAAGTCTCAGAAGGAAAAGAAATAAGATGTATCCCCTAGAAAACTGAAGCTGCTTTACCATAATTATCATAGGCAAAAAAAATAAAACCTCTTGGGTATCCTTCCAACCAACTTACATAGTCCATTCCTTTAATGCCGAAGTTTAATGTTTCTGCCATTATGTTGAGTCCCCAGGGTATGTCACAGTAAGCTTGAGTAAGCACATATGAGAATTGCTAGTAGGATAAATGGCCTTCTGATCTTGCATATGCTTATTTTCTTGCTATTTTACCACAATACTTAAATCAGCTGGTCTTGCCGGATACTGATCTCCATACTATTGCTATTTTGCAGTGCATTGCTTTGAACTTGTGAGGCTACTTGTCAAAGGAAGGTACTCAAGTTCAGGAATAAAGTCACTGTTAAGAAACCACAAAACTGCAAATGACAAAATCCAAACCAAAGATCCATTTTCAGGCAGAGTACAGAGGCTACTTCCTTCCCTTTCAGAAAGACCAGGCACACAGTCCATATTCCTTGGTTCAAAGAAATACAGTGTTGCAAATTCTGGCCCCCAAAAGTCAAGGGAGATGCCTGTGCAAGCCCTAATTCATTCCCATGGATTGTGTGCTCCAGGATGCAATGTTTGGTTATGCAGTATTTTTCTACAGTTTTCAGCATCATTCAGTGTACAGGATGATTTCTACCTTGGGCACAAAGGGAGCATATTAAAGTGGACTCTGGTCTGATAGCACTAACAATTGAAGAAGCTGGGAGATGTGTGGTGCTTCCCTTTGATGATAAACCTGGAGATAAGGCAGTTTTACAAGTGAAAGGTATCCAGGATTTTCCCTTCCTGCATACCCACACAGGAGCTGGAGACTTCAGCTACAGACCACACAATGAGGATGAAGAGGCAGATGAAATATTCTGCAGGCAGCTGGGAGAAATGTCCCAATCCTTATCCCTTGTTCTTATGAGGGAATTCAACCTACCAGATGTCTGCTGGAAGTACAAGATAGCAGAGAGCAAGCAGTCTAAGGGGCTCTTAGAGTGTATGGAAGACAACTGCCTAACACAGCTGGTTAGTGAGCCTACTAAGGAAGGCACGCCACTGGATCTGTTGTTTGTGAACTCATGGGTAACATGTCGGTTCGAGGTCACCTTGGGCGTAGTGACCATGAAATGATGGAATTTTCTATCCTTGGGAAAGTTAGAAGGGTGGTCAGCAGAACTGCTACCTTGGACTTCTGAAGGGCAGACTTTGACCTGTTCAGGAGACTGGTGGTCAAAGTCTCTTGGGAGGCAGTTCTGAAGGACAAAAGAGTCCAGGAAGGCTAGTCTTTCTTCAGGAAGGTAATCTTAGATGCACAGTAGCAGGCTGTCCCCATGTGTCAGAAGGCGAGCTGGCAGGAAAGGAAACCGGCCTGGCTGAATAGAGAGCTGTGGCTGGAACATAGGAATAAAAGAAAATTTATAACCTTTGGAAAGAGGGGCAGGCTACTTAAGAGCAATACAAGAATTCTATGAAGTTATGCAGGGAGAAAATTAGAAGGGCCAAAGACAAACTAGAGCTGAGCCTGGTGACCACTGTTAAAGGCAACAAGAAATGTTTCTATAAATATATCATCATCAAAAGGACAGAAAAGGAGAATCTCCATCCCCTGATGGATGCAGAGGCAAGTGTAGTGACAGAAGATGAGGGGAAGGCTGAGGTACTAAATGCGTTCTTTCCCTCGGTCTTTAATAGAACAGTTGTATTCCAGGTACCTAGCCCCTTGAGCCAGAAGACAGGGATGGGGAGCAGAATGAAGCCCCAGTAATCCAAGGGGAAATGGTTAGTGACCTGCTACACCACTTGGACACCCACAAGTCTATGTGGTCAGATGGGGTCCACCCAAGGGTGCTGAAGAGACTGGCAAAGGTGATCACCAAGCCACTTTCCATTATCTGTCAGCAATCCTGGCTAACTGGGGAAGTCCCAGTTGACTGGAAGTTGGAAAACATGACACCCATATACAAGAAGGGCTGGAAAGAGGATCCGGGGAACTACAGACCTGTCAGTCTAACTTCAGTGCAGGGGAAGGTCATGGAGCAGATCATCCTGAGTGACATCACACAGCACATACAAGAAAAACATGCAATCAGGTCCAGTCAAGATGGGTTTATGAAAGGCAGGTCTTGCTTGACCAACCTGATATCCTTCTATGACAAGGTGACCCACCTAGTAGATGAGAGAAAGGCTGTGGATTTTGTGCACTTAGATGTCAGTAAAGCCTTTGACACTGTAACCCAGAGCATTCTCCTGGAGAACCTGGCAGTTCATTGCCTGGATGGGTATACTCTGCAATGGCTAAAGAACTGGCTGGATGGCTGGGCCCAAAGAGTTGTGGGGAACGGAGCCAAATGCAGTTGGTGGCCAGTCACGAGTGGTGTTCCCCAGGGCTCAGTATTGGGGCAAGTTCTGTTTAATCTCTTTATCAATGACCTGGATGAGGGGACTGAGTGCACCTTCAGTGAGTTTGCAGATGACACCAAGCTGGGTGGGAGTGTTGGGAGGAAATGGTCTCAAGTTGTGTCAAAAGAGGTTTAGATTGGATATTAGGAAAAAATTCCCCACAGAAAGGGTTGTCAGGCATTGGAACAGTCTACCCAGGGAAGTGGTGGATTCACCACCCTTGGAGGAGTTTAAAAGGCATTTGGACAAGGTTCTTACAGACATGGTTTAGTGCTAGAGTTAGGTTATGGTTGGATTTGATGATCCTGAGGGTGTCTTCCAACTGAAATGATTCTACGATTCTATAGTGTAGAACAAGAGTCTTGCCCTAAGTCCCCTTCTGAAAGGTCATGAGGAGAGTTTGGCAGAGGAGGAAGGAAAACCTTCCTGTGTGCCAAGTCCTATAGATGGGAACCGCTAGGGCTGACTGTGAAAGGACGAAAGTTGTCCACAGGGAAGACACGGAAATGCTTTAGGTTTTTCAGAGGACCTTCTTTTGTTCAGGCCCGGGGGTCCTCACCCTCAAATTGAGCAGTAGAGAGAAGGGCTGACAACAAAAAGTACCGATTGGTCAACACCTGACTGGGTGAAGAGCTGTAATTCCCACAGCAGGTTTAACCGAGATTGAGCTATCTGCCAAGCTGACTTGAAAGGGTGGGTTTGTAGTACTGGCAATTCTGTGCCACCGTGGAAAACAAGATTTTCACCCTCCTCTGGGCACAGCTTTCCTACACCATGGAGTTCCTCTAGACCCTTCCTAAGCCAGCATCCTAAATGTATTCATGCTTTTTTTTCCAGTTGTCTGGTTTGGGACGATTGGTACATGGATAAAGCATAGGAATTCCCACCTCTCACTGCAGGTTAATGGGAGCTGTGTTTTAAATGCAAATACAAGAAGAGAACAAAATGCTAAACACTCTAGTCCCCCATATCCCACATACAGAATCAAAAATCACACAGTAATAGCTTTAACATCTGCATCTCAGAGGCTCACATACATGATGGGGCTAACAGCACTCCACTTCATGGAGCGGTAGCTGCAGACAGAAATCCACTTGTGTTCATGAACAGCTTAGAAACTATGATCAGAGAATTCGTAGTCCCTGAGGAAGGTTTATACTCAGTGTGGGGCTCAGAATCCATAGGACATCATGTAAAGGAGAATAAAAGGAAATGAAAAATTGCCATCCATCTTGACTGAGATGAGAAGTCCAAAGTCAGAAAATGCAGTGTGACCACCTGCTTGAAGACTGTTAATGCAAACACACAGCAGACGAAAAGGATGGGGGGACAAATCAGGGTTTGGATAGCTGAATTTAAATCAAGCACATCTAGACATTTAGCTTTCAGTGCACAGGCAAACACAAGTATGCCTATGTTGAAAATTGATACAGACACTCCTACTGCCATCAGATAAAAATACATACACATTTCCTACAGTCTCAATGGAAGTTTACTGCTTTTGTGCTGAACTTGGGGCTAACCATGTGGCTGGAGAGCCTAGACATACTTCTACCAAGTTTTAGTTATTCTACAGAGATTTTTTTCAAAGGTGCCTTTTTTTTTTTTTTCCCCCCTCTCCAGTGTGCCTTGCTCAGTCATACACAAAAGTAAGGAGTTGAGTTTTGTGAACCAAGGTTTTGCTTCAGATGTTTAAATACAAGTAACTTGAAGCAGTTACATAAGAAATCTTACCACAATCAACAACGAAGCTCCAGTGACCTGGATTTTTGTCTTTAAATCTAAAGTATCACATGAGGGTTATTACACTGAAGACAGTCAGGGAGCAATTTACATTTATTGCGTTTTCCTTAGTAGCTGGGATAGGTTACAAGAAGTTATGTGTTCAGCAGCTATAGCTCAGCTGACTGATGAGAGCTCACTTGGTCAGCCACAATAAACTATATATTATATGGACTATACAATTTACAATTGTACAAAAATATCTCTAAAAATAGATGCCTAAGATGGTTAAAGACAATGCTGTCTTTAATGCAAAAGAGAAACTTTTACCTTTTCTAGCTACGAGAAGAAATTCACTTTTAACCCTTTACTTGCCAGCCTCTTGTACTCTGCTACCACTTTCTGCCAGTGAAACTACGATGGCAGTGTCAGATGACTGTTGTGACATTAATTAGTGTGATCTGGGTTAGAAATGGTCAATATATCCCCCCATTCAAATACTTCTATAATTATTGGGCAAAAAGGGAGGGAGCACTTAGAAAGGTGCACCTGAGCAAGCCTTGCCTGGGATGTTTGTTCCAAGCCAGTTGCTGCTGCTTTCAGAAGTAATGACATCCATCCTACAGCCAACTGAAAAATGATTTCTGGTTTTCAGACTCTCAAATAAATACTTCCCATTCTGTTTCTGAAACCAATCAATGTTGCAGTATCCACAACTGTTTCTAATACAACTGCCTGAAGAGTGTGTGTAGACACTGGGCAAGGATTACCAGAAAATGACACCTTTCCAGCTGGAACATAACATTTTCTGCCCTGTTCTGTTTAGCTCTCTGCTTCGGTCTCTGGGTATGTTGCTGCTGGGACTGTACTTCTGTTTCACTAAGAGTCTTTGATGAAGAGCAAAGTCATAAAATGAGATGGTAAAAGTTGGACACCTCCTTTAGAAAGCCACTCTGAACTGATGCTTATGCTATGCAGAGGGTTCTGCCTCCAGAAACCATGAGGGGGTTTCCCTTAACTCTAGTTTGCTGCGCAGTCTCAAAGCTGTGGAAGATCATGGAAAACACAACCATTTTGTGAAGGGGAATCAAATAGTTGACTTAGTTAATTATCAAGTTTTATCAGCGTAGACAGAGAGGGTCAGAGGAATAAGGAGCCCATCAGCCACAAGTGACACTGACTCCAGAATCTCAGACTGAGGTCTTCGGGGGCCTGAATCTTATTACAATAAAATTTTCTTCACATGACATAAATTCTATGTACTGTAGTAACGTTTACTTTACTTTTACAGTGAAATTCACTATTAAAGGTTCCAACGACATCTATACCTCCACGTACTGGAAAATATAACCACCCTACATGTGCTGCAGAGCTCTCAAATCTCCAAATTATATCACCACATCCCATCCATGGGAATATCAGGCACTCATTAAAAACAAAACAAAAACAGCTAAGGACAGAGGATAATAAGGAAGGTTATGGGCTCCAGCCAGGTTGCACCCCACACATCTCATCTCAGGCAGCTCCTGCTGTCTGAAGGTAAATGGTCAGCCAGAAGTCATGAACCACCAAAAGCAGATGTCCCCAATCTCCCACATCCTGGTCCTTGCACTGGCAGTGGCAACAAACCTGATTTCCCTAGGCGCTGGCAGAGGCAGAGCAAGCAATGAAAACTTGGCCATTTTGCTGTGCCCTTAGCAGGCAGCTGCTGCCCAAGGCAACAGCCTACATCACCTATGCTCCCAGCTGGCCCTGTTTTGCAGTCAGTTCTCTGTTATGTCTTCAAATTACTCTATTAGCACCTCCAAATAAGTCATTTGGGCCCCACCTAAGGTTCAGAGAGATTTTAACGTTTGCCTTGACTCATGGATCTGTAGAATAGTTGCAAGCACCATCCAGGAACATTAAAGCCCACACACAATTGTGACAACTTTGCTATTATTGCTTAGAACAATGCCCACTTGAGTCATGGTTTAATTCAGTCATTAGTATTTTCATAGATAAAAATTGTATTTTCCCCCAACCCCATATCAGAGTGGGAAGCACACAGAAAGGATTTATCCCACATAAAAACAAATTGCTATTTGCATGTCACAAAATGGCTGCAAAAAAAACCCAGAAAAATAACAATTATTCAGAGCCACGGATAAACAAAAGGAGATTTTTTCCAATTTTTAAAAAGAAATAGGTTATCTGCAAGCAATAGCTTCATTCTGCTCCCCCACCCCCTAAAGCAATTGCTATATCCTCTGTATGGAGTGTACATATCAAGTCTGACACACTGGTTTGATTACTGTGAGAATGAGCAAAACAATGAGCTTTTACAGCCAAAGAGTCTTGAATTCGAAGAGATGCCAATTCTAACTGTACAGAGATAGTCCATTTTGCCTTTGAAAACTTGCCCAAAAATATTTAAAAATGAGAAAAAAAAATAGAAAAATAGCCTTTCATACTTTTTTCAAGAGGAAAAGAGAGGTTTTCCTCTTAGTCAGTGACCTGAAGATGTCAGCTCCACTCTTACACATTAACATGCCATTAGAACACAAGTTCAAGGCAATTATCTTGGTGAATGTGATTAAATACAATCTAAGACACCACAGTGAGAAAGAAACCCATAAATCTCCCTGCTAAATTATTTACATCTCTGTTACAGGCAGATGTGCCCATTGGGCAGGGATGAGATTGCTGCCTTGTTGCCTGCACGTTGAGGTTGTGAACACGGGTCAACGTTTCTGCCTCTCTGCCTTCTCCATCACTTTTTCCCATACGAACCAGGACAAATAGCCCAAACTGCACCGCAGAAGTTTACTGGTGTGACAGGGCAGTTATTCCACCTCCTACGCTGAATAGTGTCCAGTCTTGACTCTGCCAACATCAGGAGGAGCAGCAGTATCCCTATTCCCAAGACAGAGTGAGCTTACTGTGAATTTAGCTCATTTTTTCTTATTCTGACAGGTTTTAATGAGACTGGGAAAAATAGTGAGCACAGATAATGAAAACAGTGTCTTGTGTAGAGAGTTAGTTGTGTATTAGCTTGACTGAGAGATAAAATAGCAGACTGTTGATAGTGGGCTTTTCTGCTTCATCATCTATTTTTCTTAAAATGGCACACGGCTAGAAAAGTGCTCATTAATGGATAGTGACAAGTAGTTTCCTGTGGTCTTAAAACAAACTATCAATTACAGAGAGCATTTTCAGTTCTAGAGACTAAGAAACATCCAACACCATTCAGCTGGTTGCATGTTTTTCTGGTGATGAAAACGTGAAAAAAATATCAAAAAGAAAAAAAGAGGTAAACTATTGTGCTTTCTCCAGACCAGCATGTTTCAAAATAGCTTTCAGCAGAGGCCTAGTTACTCAGTGTCCCTGCAAAACAAATGGCTCTTTGAAGAGCTACAGCCTGATCTTCATTTGACCTGATCATCTCTGTTCAACAGGTCAGTAAAGGCTCAGGTCCCGTAAAGCAAAGCATGGAGTGACAAGAGGGCCAGGCTGTAGCTTGAACAGATGCTGTCAAAAAGATTTGTTCTCACCACTTTTTCTTTCTATTTTAACCCTTGTGCACTGACAGGTCAAAAAAGAGGAGACTTCAAATGAGTTACCAAAAAATCACTTATGAAAGGCAGGAACTTTTTTTGCCTCTAGAGTGGCAGAGGACACCGCACCCTTCAAAACCAGCCTGTTTTTCCTTCACTTGAAATGACCCCAGTGAGAAAACAGAAACTGTGTTGGCAAATGTTACAAGACCAGTTGCTCACTGTAATACACAGAAAGGGGAACCAGTTGCACCACTGGCAACATGTGAAATAACAGCAACCTAAAGCTATATCACAAAACAGAGTATTGGACATTATGTGACTACTTATACCATCTAAAGTAAGCCAAGAAATCTTCCCAGATGAATTTACATGGTTGCAAGAAAAACACAGCTACTGTATTTAAAGTGGTGACAAAAACATGCTTCTGAGCAATAGACAGGAGGTTTGGAAAACGTGGCTCAAAAAGCATAAGGTCATATCCAAGCAAACTCTGGTACTACAGGCTCTAGAGAGCATTTCCAACACCATAACTAGATCTGAGTTCCCTTTCATAAGCAGATTGCAGCACATTATAGAGCCAGTCTGAAAGGCCTTTGCATTAGGCATTACCTAGTGTCATACACTTCAGAAACAAATTTTGACAGCACAACTGGTTTTTGTGCATCTGCCTTGTAGTCCAGCATTTGAGCTGCACATCAGCCATGACCCAAAGCCCTAGAGCTCGATATGGGACTAAGACTTTTTTCAAGGTTTCATGGGACTTGGGTCCAGAGGTCCAGTTTAGGACCACCGTCTAGTCACCCATCTCCTCCTTCACCAACAGACACGTGCACCACCTTTAGAATGGGCGAAGAGTACAACTGTATTCTAGATTAATATGAAGTGAGTTCAACAAAAAAAGCTGTTTAGCAAGAAAGCTTTTTCTGGACAAGTGTAATGTCAAGCTATTTCGGATTCTATCATCCTTATTATTCACCCCAGAGGATATCGTGTCAGTTAGATAGACCAGCGGTTTCACAGGAATGGCATGGGTTATCTTGCTATAGTATAACCACAGTGCCAACCACAAAGAAAGTATTTCCGCCCATATTAATATTTAATACAAGCATTATCTTTGTGTAGAAGCAAGGATAGCAGGGACCCCTTTGAGACTACGCTGAAGCATGCTAACTACAACAATACCAACTCACTTCAGTAGAGGTTGTCCACACCTGCTGGCTCTCAGAGCCAAGACTTATCAATGTAAGTTTTATAACCTTATTCAGGGTGAGTTTACTGAAGTCAGGAAAGATATACAAGGAGTCCTATTAGAATGACCTACCCAGATCTTGGGTCAGGTCGCAGGAAAAATAAAAACCAAACCTTCATTCCCTTTTCAGCCATAAATTATGTGCTTAATTATCCAAATGTCAAGCTGCGCTTGCAAATAACTAGGAAGGTCAGATCAGAGTGAGTTAGACCTTTAAAAGCCAGTTTCAGGTACCAGTCCTTTCCACATTACAGTTAGAACTCACCATCACTTTTTGCAGGTTGCTCCAACAAGGGCCACGAACAAGGAGTGAGCTCTTCTTCCCACTTGGAGCAGTCAAGGAGCCTGTAATGCCAGGGTCTGTGCTATGCACTTGCAGGAAGACTACATGTAAATTCCAGGACTTGCCTATGTGAACATCTAAACATATGGAGCAGGAGGTAACCAACTCTCTTTCATTATGGAGAACTGTTCAGACTCCTCATGACCAACTACCAGTTAGACTCAGGACAATCTCAATGTAGAAAAAACCCAACAGTGTGGAACAGAGGATGGATTAAGATCCAGGGTGTTTTCTTTGAACCGTTAGTTACAGTAGGAAACTACTAAGTGAATATTAGATTGCAAAGGCCTTCAGGCAGAAACCATAGGCCAAGTGTCACGGCTGTAAGCAGAGGCACACTGAATAAAATTTGAAATGGGAATAAGCAGAATAGAACCATAGAAACATAGAATCTTTTCAGTTGGAAGACACTCTCAGGACCATCGAGTCCAACCATAAGCTAACTCCAGCACTAAACCATGTCTGTAAGCACCTCATCTAAACACCTTTTAGACTCCTCCAAGGATGGTGACTCCACCACTTCCCTGGGTAGTCTGTTCCAATGCCTGACAACCCTTTCCGTGGGGATTTTTTTCCTAATAACCAATCTAAACATACTTTGGCGTAACTTGAGGCCATTTTTCTCTCATCCTATCACTTGCTACTTGGGAGAAGAGGCCAAAACCCTCCATGCTACAACCTCCTTTCAGGTAGTTGTAGACAGAGATCAGGTCTCTCCTCAGCCTCCTTTTCTCCAGCCTAAACAGCCCCAGTTCCCTCAGCTGTTCCTCATCTGACTTGTGCTTCAGGCTCTTCACCAGCTTCATCACCCTTCTCTGCACTCTCTCTAGTACTTTAATGTCCTTATAATAAGGGGCTCAAAACTGAACACAGGATTCAAGGTGGAGCCTCACCAATTGCTGAGTACAGGGGGACGATCACTTCTCTGGTCCTGCAGGCCACAGAATTGCTGATACAAGCCAGGATGCTGTTGGCCTTTTTGGCCACCTGGCACACTGCTGGCTCATAGTCAGCCAATTGTCAATCAACACCCCCAGATCCCTCTCTGCCAGGCAGCTTTCCAGCCACTCTTCCCCAAGTCTGTAGCACTACCTGGAGTTGTTGTGACCCAAGTGCAGGACCCGGCACTTGGCCTTGTTGAACCTCATACAATTGGCCTCCGTTCCATGATCCAGCCCGTCAAGATCCCTCTGTAGAGCCTTCCCATCTTCCAGAAGACCAACACTCCCACTTAACTTGGTGTTGTCTGCAAACTTACTAAGAGTGCACTCAATTCCCTCATCCAGATCATTGATAAAGAGATTAAACAGAACTGGCCTCAATACTGAGCCCTGGGGAACACCACTCGTGACTGGCCGCCAACTAGATTTGGCTCCATTCCCCACAACTTTTTGGGCCTGGCCCTCCAGACAATTCTTCACCCAGCAAAGAGTACACCCATCCAGGCCACGAGCTGTCAGCTTCTCCAGGATAATGCTGTGGGATATGGTGTCAAGTATTAGAGTGCAAGAGAGACAAACCCTGAATTTGGCATTTTGGTTTTTCATAGTATGGGGCTACAAACATGCTGGGTCTAGCTCCTCAGACTCGAAAGAATCCTATTGACTTCAGGGTGATCTGGATGGAGTCCAAGGTGTTTGCAAGAGACACTAACTGTAAACAGGAAAACACAATTTCCTGACTTCCTCTCTTGTTGGCACGATGGGCTTGGAAACAACCTGGAGGGAAACCACTGGCCTGATGCATTGGCACTGGCATCAAGTAGCCAGTCTTGGTCACTGCCCTGATATGAGCCTGAGGAATCGGGACTGCTCTGTGCACACATGCACCCAGCATTGCCAAACCAAGGAGCAACTGGGCAACCACTGGGGCAGAGATCAGATGCACTGTACGACAAGGCTGCCAAAAAGCCACAGATCTTCCACACGCAGGTTTTATGTTTGTTTTGCCAGATATGCCAGGCCTAAGCAAACAGGGCTGTAACATGACGCTTCCCAACCCTGACACCACCAGAAGATACAAGCTTCCTTGCCTGGATAAAATCAAGTCAACCAGTCCCACAGCAAACTGCCTCACATCTCCAGAAAACACAGGTGTCATTGCCTGTCTGCCCAATGCTGTTCTTACTCTCTTTTCTGCTCACAGGGAAGCAGTGCTCCTGATTCTTCCATCACCACAAGTTTCTTCTGCTCTCCCCCAGAACAGGTCACTGCATGATGTTCTCCACATCTCTAGTAGTCCACTAATTTTCTGTGTAACTCTTATTCTCCCCAGGCTGTTTCATGCTCCCACTGAACTGAAACAACACCTTTTTTGACAGCAAGGGTAGCAGCAGGCACCAGATGCCCCAGGCCAAGCATTAGCTCTGCCCAGCCCCTATGTATTCCTGAAGAAGTAACCATCGAGCTCTGCATACCATCATATAGAGGTGCGTAGGTTACCCGGGTAGAGAATAACTGGTTTTGGCACCCCGAACCTCTCCTCCAGCATCGTCTCTCCTCCCCCAAGCCAGAAAGAGCACATCAGATCTCAGTGAATCCAAATGAAACATCCTGTTTCCCAAGTGTTTTAAGGGGGCCTGTAACTGACTGAAGGGATTTTGTGGTGACTGAAAGTAAGAATAACATCCCCTCACCAAGGAAAACATACTACCTTCTACCATTTCATGTGTAACTCGTTCCATCCTCTGCTTGCACCAAATCTCAAAGCTCATTACAGCTCTAAATGCTAACCCATGAGAAAAGCCCAGAACACTGAAACATAGCATGGAGACACTACAGCTTTAATCCTTCATAGGATTAAACTTGATGAGATGGAAGGGAAAATATAGGATACACATGAAAAGACACCCGGTTACATCACCTCAGCAGTTCCACGGGTGTTTTCTTGTACTTTTTTCTTCCCTTTCTTTTCTAAACATTTCTATGGATCTCAAGGGAGTCAAAGTGTCCTTTACTCTCTCACGCACAAGAAAAGCTGCAAAATATGTCACAGAAGTTACATCTTTGAAGAGCAGACACAAAAAACTGATTCTGCTGCAGCATTAAACAGAAATTACACAGCACAAACCCTGAGCTTTCCCCCAGAGCTGGCACTTTGTTATTCTTGTCTCCAAACAAGCAAGCAATGCTTAGATGTGTTTTGTGTACCACTGTCATCCATTGTTCAGAAAAAAATAAAAACAAAACAACCACCAAACAAACAAAAACAAAAACAAAACAAAACAACAACAAAAAACCTCAGGGGAGAAAGCATTCATTTAACAAATGAATAACAGAGAGAAGGAACCTGGTGAGAAATGTTAACATCAGATGTGGGAAAATTAAAAGCCAAAAGGGAAGTATTGTATAAAGTGTTTTGAGTGTCGAACGGCAGTTAAGGAAGGTTGTGCAAGACCAAAAAGCAGGAAGAAATATGTAATCTCTATGCATGCATGTATGGCAAGAGGAAACAGATGATCACAAAAGACACAGAGGCAAACTTTTGTTAAGAAGAAAGAGACTTGAAGTCCTTTATTTTACTAAAAAAAAAACCAAACCAAACCAAACAAACAAAAAAAAAGGAAAAAAAAAACCACACCAAAAAACACCTACAAGCCTTTTTCATTTCCCCTTCCCACCACCACGAGTTTCTGTGTGTGTTAGATTGAATCATTCAGACCAAAACTACACACCTCAGTACTCACACTTCGCATCGATGTACGTGACCCTTTTTTCTCACATGTAGCGGACATAAAACTTTCCTTAACAATAGGTAGAGATGCAGGTGTTTTCTATCTGTAAAACTATTGCTTTCCCAATTAGACTGAATGCAGGTGCTCATCCCTGAAAATTTAACCTAAGGAGCTTCATCCCGCCCCCCCAGATAAAATCGACACAGTGAAGAGGTGCTTCAGGGCAGAGTGCAACAATGAGGAAAAAAATAGTTGGATTTATCACATCCCTCTTCACTTTTTAATTAGGGAAAAAATGGAGGAAAGACACTGAAAGCAAAATCAGTTAGCTGCTTTTGATTTGGTTTTTTATTTAGTGACAATTTGACTCCTAAAACCAAATTATCTCTGGGGAAATAATTTCACTTACTTCAAGGCAACTTCTCTAACTGATTATTTGCTTGCCTTTCTTTCTCATGTCTGTGTGCTCCCCCCCTTTTTTTCTCTGAACCTTAAAATATTATATATTTAATTACAGTGCATTTCTCCATCAGCCCTTTGCATGTGATCTTCAAAGTGAGGAGCATTTTCTCTATACAACTAAGCTTCTCTCCATACCTATAACAAATTTTAAAGCAAATTAGAAATTACTTTAGCTGCAAAACACCAGGGAAAAAACATTTTGGAATATGCAGCATTCTGATCAGAAGAAAGAGCAAGTGAAACACTGACTGATTTGAAGTCTATGTGACAGAGAAAACAGAATGACCTTTTATCAAACCCATAATTCATTAATATAGTTCCTCACCTTCCATCTAGAAGCCAGTCATATCGCTGCATATATCATACATCAACACAAACATTTAAGCACTCTTAACACAAATCGTGATAGAAAAATTGTTGTTTACATCTGCTATTTTTTGTTTACTTTTCAAGGGCTTTAACTTCATTTGGAACTTACATCAAAATAAATTCTGATGATCCTGATTGTGGGTTTAGTTGAACCTAAGCTCTTTGGAATTTGTGTTCTACTTCTTGTTTTCAGCCATGGTATTTCTTTATAAGATATCCAGCTGGAAAGTAACCAGAAAACCATTTCCTTTTTTTTTTTTTTTTTTGAGGAACTTAAAAGTCACATAAGAAAGATGAAATGACCATCAATATTTCCCAGGGGGAAGACTGGAAATAGAGGAGATTCATGAGCTGTTGTTAATGCAGCAGCTTCTCCCACACATTAAAAACCCACACGAAAATCAGAACCCACACAGTACAGCCCTTATGATCTTGTGCACCACTTAAAAATTTAAACAGTTTTCTAATAGAAAAAGATAACCATTATAGGCAACAGTGCCCATCTAACAGCATAATGCTCATGCTGCTCAGACTACTGGGGCTCTCTGTTTTGCTATTAAAGCAATCCTTCCCTGCTTTTTTCTTTTGTATAGCACCAACTGAGATGTAACCCAGATGTCACTGCTAGGCAATGAGGGTGAAATGCTGACTGCATGGCAAAATTAACAGGAGCTGATCCACTGGCATTGTCTTCCTTATCTCTGCAGTCCTTTGCAATTTGTACTCATTAATCCAATTTTCTGCTTCTGTCATGGGCAGCTCTCTTCTTTATTTTGCTCCTCTGACTAGCATCACGACAAGGCTAACCACAGACCAATCCCTACCAAAAAAACCTCTGGAAGGATGAAATCCACACCTCTCTTTACCCTGAGAAATCCCCAAAAGGAATATCCCCACCCACACCGAGGAAATACAATTCTACCCACAGGCCCTTTCCTAGTGACATGTGGCTTGAGAGTCAGCAGGAACACCCATCTCGCCTGAATGTTCAGGACAGTATTTCTATGTGAAGACATCGACCTTCCATCCCTGAGGCAGGGTGAGAGTTCACATATGGTGAGTTACTACGGCTTGAGTGATGAGTGACTACATCTCTGTGGAGAAGCTGCACAGGATGGCTGAGCCCATCTAACGTTTTGCTGCCAGTGTTTATAGGGGGAAGTCCTACACTCCCTACACTTAGACATGCTCTCTTGCATACCTTGAACCACCTCCCATGCATGCTGGAAGCCTCTGGGAATTGATACAAGCCAGTAATCCAGCAGCAAATTATCTCAGAAAAAAAAAAAGCAAGCAATTAAGTTTTCTGCCAGGAAGGAGGCAAAATTGGTTCAGTAAAAAGTTTTACAATTTGCAGACTCAGCATGAGACTACACAGCTGAGAGCAAGGATAGGGAGGACAAGGAGGAAGAGGGTCTCTCCCCCGTAGCAGATGTAAATTCTTCAGCCGTAACATGTAACTTCATCTTTGGGATCATGCGTATGCTGCCTCCCATCACTACAAAAGCATCCGAATGAAAAAAGTATGTGAATAGAGTTGTCCAAACATACATTTTTGTGAAAGAAAATTACAGGATGAGTATTTTAGTAGAGAGGATATTTTAATCTTTTTTTTTAGTCTGCTTAACATTAATCACAAACATTTGGCGTAAAGGATAGCCTTGTTAATGATTCAGTGCCTTTGTTCTCCCAATGAGAGGAAGCACTGAAATCCAGCATTTACAGACTGGATAACAAGCTGTTAAACAGTAACTGGGAAAGCTCCTAACCTTTCTCTGGAGGAATTAAAAAGGAAAAGGGAAGGGGAGAAGGAAAGGGAGGAGAAAGGAAAATATCATCATAGACCACAAAAATAGATCATAAATTTAATTTGTTTTAGTTCTTTGCAGTTTCCTTTTCAGGTAAAAGACTTGACTTTTAAAATGCCTGTAACAGCACTGCTTCGCACCTTTTAATTAGACATTAACTTCCATGTGGCCCACAGCCATTTTGTATGGGGGAGACATGAAATCTCTGTTCTGGCAGTGAGAGCTGCCCTCACAGCCAAACATCTCCCCCTGTAACCAGGCATACCTGGTACTTCCCCAGGAACAAAGCCAACAACGCTCTTCTTCTTAATGCAACTGGTGAGGCATCGGTCACCAATAGCTGCTACCATCACATCAGTGATGTCCTCAGAAGTCATTCTCAACCTGGGAAGCAGGCCTATCAGTGTAGAAGTTGCATCATCCAGCAGTATACACTTACCCGTATGGGGGAAAAAATCAGCACAGTAATAGCTCAGAAACAGAGAGGGACAGCCAAAAGTTTCTCTCTGAATGCCTGCTTCATGCATTTATATCATTGTATGATCTGCTCCTCTCATGGATCAAAGATGAGCTCTGCAACATCGCACAAAGTGCCTGCAGTGGCTTGCAGGTATTTATTATTTACTGCCATCTCTGGAGGTCCACGCTAAAAGCAGCCTGGGAAAGCAGGCTATGTTTTATCCACCATTTGACCCAGTTTGCAGCAGCTTTGTCAAGTACTTCTGTCACCAGCGACAGGACTGAATAATGTTCAGTGAAGTAGGTGATGAGTTACGTGAAACTGGCTTCCAGAGGAAATTAATTTCCACAGAGAGGCTCTGGCTACTTGAACTTTGTTTTAAAAAGCTGTGTTTTATTGCAGTCTAAGTTAATGAAGAAAGGTAGCTGACAGGCTGCTGTGCTGTCTGTGTTATTTCTCAGCCACCTTTCTTGCAGAAGCAGAAGCAGCAGTGGAATAGGAACACCCACCAAAATGAGCTTCCACGTGCACTCATTTTACTGTTTCACTTACTACTGCCACATCTACTGCTCTACTATTGCTGTAAAAAATAATTAAACCTATTTTTAATACAATGCTGAGTATATGACACCTCTGCCAAGAACATTCTCAAGCAGAAGAACGGATTGCAAAAAGTACTGCATGTTCAGCCGTCTCCCTGGGAACCTAGGTAAGGGATAAAATCTATATAACCTCCACCACTCCTTACAAGTACCTCACCTCTAAAAATCTTCTTTTTCTGCTTTTATTCTGCCAGACTTACCACAGCAGAGCTCCCTTTAGGGTTCCATCCCTCTGCCCTGTGCTTGACCTAGTCTTTGCATAACTGGAAGATTTTGAGGGACCTCAACTAAGAACTTAGTCCAGATAGTGGTATAAAGGTAGTATTAAGTCCATCAATCCAAGTAAATTATTTTCTGTATTACACACTGGTACAAAATTTACCCTAAAGTTTAGGGTAAAATACTGTGTGGAACCTGTGTATGGTAAATATCACATTCATACCCACATAGGCTGCTGCTTCTAGCAGCACTTACCTCAAACATCTCAGTTACAACATCTGTTGGCTCTCAACGTGTTTGAAAGTATGAGTTTCTACGTTTCAAAGACAAGTGGGAAAACGTGGAAAAAATGCAAAAGAGTATTTTACTGTGGAGTGGCTGCTGTTCCACACTGTTAATCTTAGCACAGAAAATCAGGCACACTTATCTCTGCTTGGGATCCTTTGCATGAATATTGCTGGAAAACACAACTTTGATGTGATCAGACGCTTCACAGTAGTTCTTCACCAAACATATCAGGAAACAGCAAATAGGTTGCAGCAAAGACTTCACAAGATGGGATTTCCTCGTGGTATTTTTTATTGTTATTTTGAAGAAAAAAAATGATGAAAAACTTGAAGGAGCTTTAGTTTACATGCCACTGAGGCCCCACGTGCTTGCAAAGAATCAGGTAAAAGCATGTGCAAACTGTAAAAAGAATTTTCAAGAGCAATACTCAAAAAAACAGAAACTGAGAGCTGTTTAGGCATGTGCCTTAGCCTAGACACAGTCACAGGCAAGAATGAAAGAGAATCTCTCACCTACCTTTTAGCTGCCCAGAAAACAAGACTAACAACTTCTTCATCTTTACCTATATTTACCTTACAGTTTTGTACAGTATTTTACATATTTGACTAGATGTCATGAAAATGTCCATTCACTTTATTAGCTGAAAAGCTTCTCAGTAGTATAATGGCAATTTCCTATAGTAAAACTCAAATGTGCAGCAGTTTTCCTTAGTGTTTCCAGATCTTCCGATCAGCATTAAACTCAGCCATGTCTGGTTCATTGGAGTGCATACTCAGCCTTCTCACCAGTACTTAGCAGCCATTAGCATTCAAAATTAATGCCTCAGTTTCTCATCAGACTGCTTTAGAAATAGAACAGTTTTTAAACAATGATGAATTCTGAGGACTTTTATTTGTCCTCAGATTTCTGACATTTATGAGTTTTGGTTCTCGAACTCTTCTTTGTAGCCACCAACATCAGAATCTTACTTTTTAAAAATAGACACACAAAAGTCATATGAAATAACATGGCTCCAGAAGCTCATGCTAGATAGTCAAAATAAGCTCATGCTATATAGTCAAAATAAGCTCATGAAGCTTGATGACTTTGTTTATTTGTAACTTCACAAGCTTTCTAGACAATCTAGAACAAAATGTCAGGAATAGACATGAGCAATCCCTGCTTTTTTGAGGGACAAGAAGCAGCAGTGGAGTAAGAGGTCCCTGCCCTCGAGGGTAGGAAAAGCAGCAGGTAAGAGTAGAGCCTTGACTCTTTACACAACTATCCCAGAAAGGTGCAGGGGACAAGCTGCACCTTTTGCTGTGCAAACTTGGCCCCTGAATTTGAATTCCAATGAAGCCAGAAGCCTCTCTCTAAGTCAAGGATAAAATTTTGATTGTCATTTTTGAGTCTAGGAAGCAGAAATGTGTACACAGGCCTAAGTCTTGATGTCCCACAAAATGCAACAGATCCACAGGTAGTAAAACTCTACCACATAAAAGCCAATTTCAGATCTTGAAAAACCTCAAAGTACTATCCTTCCAAGAATGTAGTCACATCATTTTAGCTGTTAAAAAGCCAGAGGGTAGAGGACATTAAAACTTGTTTTATACAACAAAAAAAGGTTTTTCTTTTCCATTCCCCTTCAATCTAAAAACATCTGACCAGTGTTGATCAAATTAGACTATATTTACTTCCAAGAAAAACATCAAGTTAGATTTTCACTGGAAGAATAAACAGTCTCAGAAAAACGTGTGTGTGACAAAAATAAAGTGAAAACGTAAAAAGACAGAGAGCTAGAATCAAAATGTTTATGTCACTTTGGCCTTCAAAGTTTTTCCTTTCTTTCTGCAGGTACATCTCAACTCTAAGCCTTTCACCACAATTGCCATTAAGCTGGGAGAATGGTATCACAGCAAAGACAGTTCCTAAGGCTTTTATATCTGATGTGAGAAGAGGTGCTGTTCTCCAGGTCTAACAGGGACCAGGCTGTATTCCTGCTGCCTGCCTTACTTGTTCATCTACAGAACAGTGGTGGCAAGACAGCTCACAAGAGAATGCAATTCCAGCTGGGCACTGTAACCAGGTGGGGTGCTAAGACAAAACAACAATAACAACAACAACAACCAACAAAAAAAATAAAATAGCAGCCCAAAGTAAAGCAGTGAATGAAAACCCTGCAGCCACCCTGGATAGATGAGGAGGCCTTCTCTGTTACAGGGAGGTGAAAGTTCACAGCATCCAGGCACGTGCAGAGCCATCAGAAAGAAACATATGTCCTGAAAAGAAATATCCTCTCATAATTAAACTCTGCAAGAGTTGTCATGCATGTCTGTGTGCTTATTTGCATAATATTACCTGCATTTCTGTGCTGCATGTTGACTCTGCTCTGCACAGCAGGGGCAGGTCACACTGATAAAATCCCTGACATGTTACAGCTCCTTTCAAATTCTGCATCCACGCAGGGACCGTGACAGCTGCCGGACTGATGACCTCAAAGCAGCACCTTGCCGCAGCTCAGAGCAGCTGTGGCACAGTGGCCAGTGCTGTGTGTCCCCCCTGCGCCAGCCCAATGCAAAAGGAACCACAGCGAGAGGAGCCAGATTCTGAGCCGGTGCCTTTTTAGCTTCTCCACTGAAAGGTGCCAAGTTTGCAGTCGTTGATTAATTTTATGCAGGGTCTCCCCCCCGGGCAGGGGCAGGAGCCGCCACCTCATGTCACCAGCTGGTGAGCAGGCACCACGAATTTGTATCAACAGTCAAGAAGCGCAAAGACAAGATTCAGCTCCCTGCTGCATGGGTAGAAGAGAGCTCTGCTCTGACCTGGATGCTCTCCAGCAGGCAGCCTCAGCCTGTACCCTCCGATTCAAGCCGTTCGGAGCCTTTTCCAAGGAGAAATACATTTTATTTGCATTTCCCTTTCCCACCTTGAGTAATGGGAATGTGTCACTGACAGCAGTTACTGACAGCAGTCACATCAGACAGTACTTCTGAGATCTGCTTTTGGGTGTTTTGCCATAAAAATACTATGAAAATCCATAGTGATACAGGTCATCCTCCTCCAAAGCTGCAGTGTTCCCTAAGTGAAGAGAAACATGCAAGATTTAATGGTATATCACCCAATTTGAGTGCATGCTAGGAACTTCCTCAGCACAGTAATGGGTAACACTTGAGGTTTTTACAAAGTGTTAAAAGTGCAGTTTAAGTGAAACACATCTGCTAGCAAAGATACAATCAGTTTTTTAATATAGTGTATGTATTACTGAGCCAGAATACACTGCCATTGTACCACTGCCCTTCTTTGAAAGGTGTGTAAAAGAAACATCAGTCTTTCTGATCTATCAATCTAGCCAGATAGGAGAAATCTTCATTTACCAGGTACCAGCCTCCTACTGCTCACTCTGCCTCCCTCAGCCAGGACCTCATCCTCAAACACCTCTTTGTCTGAGAGTCTGGATCCATCCCCAAACCTCTTTGCATCTGGAGGATCCCAGTTCTGCCACAGTTCTTACCAAGGCACTGCCAGTCCCTCCAAAACCAGGCAGAGGAGCCACGCTTTGCTCTCTCATGCAGAAGAAAACTCCTGTGCCACACAGAAGAGCTGCACTTCAATGATTTGCAATCCCCAGGGTGCCCAAAAGCAGCTTCTTGCCTACCTCTGGGTTGGATGTCATTAAAAATAGGCATGGGCCATGTTCCATCTTTTCCTTGCAAACGCACAGGTTTAATTCTTGCTATCTTTTTATTTGTCTCCATCTCGGAAATCATCCCATTGCTTTGAAAGCTAATGGAGAAACTGAGAAACTACAAATGTCATGCATCCCCTAATTACACCTGTGAGCAGCTAGCTGGAAAGGAATCAAAGCAAATGAGATCTCTTGGGCCTGGGTACTTGTGTCAGGAGAGCAAACCAAGCAAGCTGCTTCCCAAAGTGCCCCTTGCATGCAAGTTTGAAAAGATGGGGATGAAAATCAGCATAGGAAAAATATTCTTTTTCTCAGAATAGTCCTTTAGTTGTGAAGTACTAAAGATACACTTTCAGAAGAACTATTGTGGCTTAATCTTCCTAAATACCATTTTGCAGGAGGCCAAGCACCCTGCATTTTTTAAGAAGATTATATTAAGATAAACAGTCCATGAAATCTCCCACAAATATCTATGGGGAGAGTTCTGTTTAATGCAGCCTGTGATCTGTATAAACATCACCATAGTATTAGGCTAACCAAGCTCTGAATGGAACTGGAAGTCGTGTGGGAACTTTATTTGGGATATTAAAGTAGCACAGTTCAATACATGATTTTATTTGCGGCAGACTGCTGGGAATTAGAGATTAGTCATGTGGGGATTTTAACAGTTGTGTAGTTACGAGAGGCTGACTCAATGGTTTGTGTCTTGTAAAATGTCACCCAACTGTCTTGTTACTTCAAATTACAAGATTAAGAAATTAAATACTTAAATCTCCAAAGAAAGGCTTGAATTTGGGGGTGGTAGAGCAGGTGAAAAGTACTGAAGGAGAAAAGCAGAAAGTTATCTGCAAACACAGTTCCACACTCTTCTCACAAGTCACTGGAAAAATGACACTAGTGATTCCAAATTTAATTTTCTCTCCATGACCCTGTGTCAGATTCATTCAGTTTACAAGTCAATTTCATATTAATTGTCAGCCTTGAAAACTCCACTTGGGATCCACAAATCAAGTTGTGTCTCTTTATGCCTCCTAAATCATCAGTAATGAAGATTCTGCCCTTTGTAATTTACCTGTTGGTGCTTTGGAGATCCAGACCCAAATTCATCTTAATCACCCCTGCAGTGCCTGTGTGTGCTGGCTCTGGATCTTTTCTGAAGAAGTGCTGTTGTTTCAATGTGGAGGAGACTAAGACAGACATTTCCTTTACTCTTTGCCAACAGCCTCTCTATGTTGTATGCATATTGCTGGGATGCACAGAGGATCTGTAAAAGATGGGTTTTAAGATACTCAGAAATATGTACCAAGTGAAGAATTGGATGGAATTACTTGCTGCTCTGCCCTGATCTAGGTTTTGACTATCTTAACAGCAGAACAGGCAGAGGATGGGAATAGAAAAGGATGGGGACAACCTGACCACTATAGCTGAGGTTCAATATACCCTTCATTCACTAGGTTTTATTTCACAGGCACACAAGAATCCCAGGTTTCTGTGACACCCAAATTCTTGGCCTTTTGCCACCAGTACCAATAACTACTATTTGTTATTAGCAGAGCACTTGTCCTATTAGCAGTCCATCCTTCTCCACATTCCAGGCTAGGTATTGATTTCATTTACACAATCATACAGTCTATTTAATCCCGTACTTTTAGGAAAGTGGTAGTGACTTACATTAGGAAGTGTCACTTGCTAAGATTCACATATGGCAATTGCATGGTGAGTTGAAAAAGAAGCAATCAAGGGCTGTGTGTAGGAGTTCCTGATTTGTGCCTCAGAGTTACTGCCTCTCTGCCAGGTATAAAGGCAGAGAGAGAACAAACTCTTCTAGCAAGAATAACACTATTTTTGAACTGCTCGCACATAACTAAGATCAGGGTTCAGATTTCTTATGTCAGTCATGCTATCTTATTAGCCAGCTTCAGACTCTGTGCATTGAAACCTGTGTTTTACTGCTTACAGTCCAGTTTCTGGTAGTTGTGCTGCCCTATAATGAGCATTCAGATGGGCAGAAATTATCTGATCCCAGAGCCTTCATATTTACTGCCTCAAACATTAAACCAACTCCAAAATCTGTGTATCAATCATGAACTTAAAACTTTATCTTGTACCACTTCAAAGGATGCAAAAATGCCAATGGCCCATGATTTTCATTCCATTCATTCACAAAATTCTTGGGATGGTGGAGCCAGGAAGCCACGTAGCCATTAAACAAATGCCACAGAAAACTAGAACCTGTTAGGAAAGGTTAGCAATAGAAGACTTCAATAAATATTATGTAGTCTATTCTCTACTGAGCTAAGACTCTCTTTGCAAAAGCACATTCTCCTTCACAAGTTGCTTGAAAGAGAACCTCGTACAGAATGTTTAAACAGTTGCAGAAACAAAAGCCTCACATAGGTTCCTGTGATCTTGGCTATATCTCATTTTCCCTCTGCCCTTATTTCCAATTTAGAGGGGTCTAAAATAGCCACTGTAATAGATTAAGCAGAGCAATCCTGACGTAACGTTAATCTCTAGAATCCCCTAAGCACCTGACTGTGGGATGTAGGGAAGGAATGTCAGGGTAGGCATCAATCTCTGACACACCATGACAGTTTTCATTTTCTTATAGCCTTTTCAAACAGGTACAGTTATGATGCTACTCTTCCTCTGGGAGGCTGAGTGAGCAAATACACCTCAACTTGTACTGTTTTGTGTCTTTTCCCCTTGCTTCCCAAAACTTTAGCTTAAGAACATACACTGTGCAAAATGGTGGTTTAGCTGTCACACTTTGAGATAGCTTAGTACCTAGAATAACCTAGTGGGATGCCCAGCAAAGCCAGCAACCACTCCTAGAAGGACAAAGCATAACTTCTTATTCTCCCTTTGGGAGGAACAACCCATCCTCACCTTCCATATTTCTACCTACTAAACCCCTTAATCATTGCTGACCTACCACCAAGGTAATTACCTTCATCCATATCATCATTTTAACTCCTTTTAGACCTTTGGTCTTGCCCACACACTGTGGCAATGAGTTCTACTGCTTATCAATCACTGTGAGGAGAGTTCTTCCTTGAAGATCTTTAAGCCTCTTCCCCCAGTGAATTTCATCAGTTATTCTTGCCTTGTGGCAGCACATAGCAGTTCCTTATTCACTTTCTCCATGCTGTTCACAGCAGACCTCCATGGCACACCTCAACTGTCTCTCCACAGTCACTTTTTTTCCTAGACTGGAAAATGTGACTTACACACTATAAAGGCTACAGTATCTATCCTATTTCTTGCCCTTTTCTGAGTGTTTTCTAGTCCTAGTGCATCCTATTTGAGGTGGTGTGATCAGAGTTGCATAGATTTATATATGGACATAATTATGTTAGATCTGTTTCTTTTCCGATCATGTCTAGCCTTCCATCAAGGGGTCATGAGGGAACTGAAACTACAGTTTTTATAATGCAGAGGCAGTATCTTCTGTGCCCCAGCTGAAACAGCCTTGGTTAGAGGGGATCCAGGCTCAGATGAATGAGAAGATGCCACTAATAAAACAAAAAAAATTAAAATGAAATAAAATGAGGCAGTCAGGTTAGAATTTATTTTAAAAGAGAGGATAGTGAGATAATAAAAAAGAAAAATGTATGCAAGCTTTCCTAGTACAGTGTTTTGGAAGGCGGAAAAAAATCATATTTTATTTTCAAGCTGGGGTTTGAAAGAGTGTCACTGAGGAAACCACAGCAGAAATTTAGGGTATGTCTATGCTGCACAATGCTAATTTTCCCAGTTGAGCTCTGTGCTAATGCAGCTATATTGCTTACAGTACTTACAGCTAACTAGTTTAGAGCTCTCTCTGAAATTTCTTCACCAAATTGCACTGTGCAATGGAGAAATACATTTTTTTAGTCTTTAGCACTGCAGGGCACCTTGAAAAGTCAGGTAACACACTGCTATCTCCATTATACCAGTGGAATAGTGCCTGTGCTACCCTTGCAGATGCAGTGCATTGAATATAACTCACAGAAAAATCTTAGCCAGATCAACCTATGCAGCTTAACCATGCATAGATGAATATGCCTACAAATTTAAACAGAAGTGCTCTCAGGCACAAAGTTAAATCCAGACATATGGGTCTTATGCAGCAGTAGGGCCTAAAATTGGTAACCCCCTACACACAATAAAAACTAGCGCTTCAACAGAGCCTTGTGCAAGATATCATGCTACTGGGGTGACAATGCCAAACACAAGTGGGTGTTGTATCTTGGATGCAGCACTTACCACTCACTTGAATGCACCTTACTCTACCCAGGCTCCAAACATAACAGCTGGACTGAGTCTTGCACAGTCAGCTGCAACAGGGGCAAGTTCACAGAATAACAGAATGTCCTGAGCTGGAAGGGACCCACAAGGATCATGGAGTCCAACTCCTGTCCCTGCACAGGACAACCCCACAGTTCACACCACGTGTCTGAGGGCGTTGTCCAGTCTTTTCTTGAACGCTGTCGGGCTTGGGGCCGTGACACCTCCCTGGGGAGCCTGTTCCAGTGCTCCACCACCCTCTGGGGGAAGAACCTTTTCCTCATGTCCAACATAAACCTCCCCTGGCACATCTTCCTGACATTCCCTCGGGTTCTGTCATTGGTCACCAGAGAGAAGAGATCAGCGCCTGCCCCTCCTCCTCCCCTGGTGAGGAAGCTGTAGCCCCATGAGGTCTCCTTTCAGTCTCCTCTTCTCCAGGCTGACCAACCAACTGACTTTAGTCACTCCTCATACGGCTTCCCCTCCAAACCCTTCACCACCTTTGTAGCCCTCTTCTGGACGCTCTCCAGTAACTTAATATGTCTTTTTTATCCTGTGGCACCAGAATGGCACCCAGTGCTCCAGGTGAAGCTGCAACAGTGCAGAGCAGAGCGGGACAATCACCTCCCTCGCCTGGCTGGCAATGCTGTGCTTGATGCACCCAGGACACAGGTGGCCTCTTGGCTGCCAGGGCACACTGTTGGCTCGTGTTCAACTTGCTGTCAACCAGAACTCCCAGATCCCTCTCTGTGGAGCTGCTCTTCAGCATCTCATTCCCCAGTTTGTATGGACAGCCAGGATTGCTGTGTCCCAGGTGCAAAATCCAGCACTTGCCCTTGTTAAACTTCATACAGCTGGTTATTGTGTTAGCTCTGATCTAGAGATAAAGATTATTTCTGACCATACCAACAGACCAACACCAGCTCAGACAGAGAGTTGGTACTTGATGAGAACCTGGGTCCTCCTGCAAAGGGGATTCCCACACTGTTAGAGCCTGTTTGCTGCTCCTACCTAAAGCCCTTTAGCCACAAGCAAGCTGGTAGGGGCAGCCCCACCTGCTTTCTACAGAGCCATAAGCTGTGCCCCTGAAGCCACAAAGAATGGAAAACCTCTGAGCCCCCTCCCAGAGCATGCAATGACACTCAGTGCTGAGTGGTGCTTGGAGGGAACGGACATGAACATTTCTGAGGAGCTCTTCACTGAAACAGGCACAGAATAATCACATCTCCTGGACATCAGAGTAGCTATCCCCACAGGCTGGTCTGGGAGAAACTTAGTATTAAATTAACAGCTACCCATGACACACACAACTGACATGATGGATGGTGTATTTTTTGTCTGATTCCTGTCTGTCAGCTCCCTTTAGAGAATTTTCTCCTTAGCTAATTTTAACCAAATTTGAAATAAGAGCTGGAGTCTTACAGACAATTATATTTATATAAGTTTCAGGGATCTGGCAGCTGGAGAGAGAAGAAAGACCAAAATTAGTGCTTTCCATTAAGGGAAAGCAGGCAAAACTCAGCCACTATATATTCCAGTGAGCCTGAGACAGCCAACAAACCCATATGCATTCAGCAACAGACGAGCATTGCTGGTGTTTTCACTTGCACAATAGAGTTAAGGTGGACACAAAGAGAAGCTGGTAGTTTTGCACTGATGTGTGGTTTAGGACACAAACAAATAGGTATCCAATTTTAATTAGTTCTACTACTCTCAAAACAGTTTATATTATTTTGTTGAGGTACTGATAATAGCAGAGCATCTATTGAAATTAGGATGATTCGTGAAGGAGTGGTCAAAAAATCTGTTTTAGTGTAGTAAAAATGTAATTATGATGTCTCAGCAATAACTTTTATTCTTGAGCAGTCTGTTATTCAACTTTTAATCCTACAGTTATTAGAAAGATTGGACAGTGTATTTTGTTATTATTAAAAGAAAGAAATTCAAAGTATCTCAGGCCAATCTTCTTTTGTGTGTCAAATTAAGGGAAATTGTGTTTTGCTTTGAAATTAAAACAAAAAATAAAAAGAATTCTTGAGAAATAAAAATGTCATTGTTCAAGGAGGAGTAATAAAACATGAATGCTTCTCCTTCAGTTGACTGTCTTTGTAAATGAGCAAGAGCAGTGAAGTCAATAAATTACCATTACTCAAGCTTCATAAATCCGCAGTGGTTGGATTTTACCACATAGTTTAAGTTACAAGACCTCCAAAGAGGCTAACACTCATTTGGGCAAAGACAAGGTCTCCCAACTTTTTCAATCGTTACTTGCAGTGTCAACAGGGAAAAAGTTGCTTATCATGGAAACCGGTGGTTCTGAAACACAGCTCTCTGTATGTGGAAACATAAAAAAAGGCCTATGGTTATTCAGCAGAATGAGAGGTTTTATTAGCTCCTCATCAATTGCAACTCTGCTAGCAAATTATTTAGCAGAGGTAATAAAAAAAATACAAAATTAAGTTAAAAGTAGAGCCACTATAGATACTAGTAGCAAATATCCCTGAAACTTGGAGTGCAATCTAGAAAGTAAAAAGTGGGACAGTTGATCAAAACAGGAGGTAAAATATGGCCACATATGCACTGAGCTGCATGAATCTTACAGGGACCTGTCAGTGACTGCAGATGGGTTCTGCCCATAAGGATTCGGCACCTAAATGGAACAACAGCCAGAACCATAAACAATATATAACAGCACAGTTTAAAAGGGGAAATTCAGAGTAAAAAAAACAGAATGTCTAGTCTACACCACAAAATTAAACCACTGCTGAAAAGGGGTTTGTTCCTTGTAGAAAACAAGTGAAACTTGTCTGCATCCTGAAAAAAATCTGAGAATGTCATTATCAGTGAAATCTGGGCTTCTAGATACTCCAACCTCCTTAACTTTGGAGCCTGTATCATTTAAATACTTCTGAAGATTTTTACCTTTGAGAAGTAAACTAGCAGGGAGAGATCTCTATGGCAATGGAAAATGGAGAAAAACCCACCATGACTGAGCTCAGAGCCAGACCGGAGGGGCACAGGGACTGTAGGAAAGCTGCTAATTAATCATTGCTTCTACTATTAATAGGCTGATGGAGGGCATCATTATCAAAAGGAAACACGTGCTTCAGTTCAAACAAGTTCTGTCTTGTAGTTGCTCAGTTGACAAGAAAGCCATCTGAGTATGTCAGATTACGATTACTATTATATACTGTCATGGGGAGTCCTTGAAAGCAAAATATACACTTAACGACACACAGTATATGATAGCATTTGGAGCACAGCTTTTACTGTTCCCATGTCTTTGAACAGCACTTGGTGACCTTGAATATTCTGAGCAGGGACACAGGAAGCTTGTATTAAGAAGGAATTATTAAATATTGATTTTTTTTTTCTTCATCTGGCATTGGGCATCAAGATAAATGCCAGAAATTCATCTACCCTGTTAAAGCTGACCCGGAAAAGGTGCTTCATCAAGTTCAAGTGCATAGTAAAGGAGACACAGACAAAGAAGAAAGAAACTTTTTCAGCTTATTAAAAAACTAGCTAGTCTTTGCCAGCATTTGGAGCAGATGCTGCTTCAAAAAAACTTCTGCAACTGGTGTTAGCTCTGACACAGTTAGCCACACAGTTCTACATGCCCATCACAGGTCCATTCACTCATTAAAGCAGTCCTAACATTAAGACCAAAAAAAGTTTGGCGGAGACGACTTTGAGGACCGTCTCAGGAGTTTGCAAACAGGAGTTTGCAAGTGCTTGGAAACGTTACTGATCCAAAACCTGGCAGCTGTCTGGCTTCCCCTAGAGCCCAGGCCACAATCTTTCGACCAGGAATTCCCAGGTCAAACTCAGTAACTTGTGGCATTTTTCTGCTAAGTTGGCATACGCTGCAATGTTACCAGTTCATAGCAGCTTCTGCAAAGAAATTTCACAATTAACATATCTTTGCATGAGATCTCAAACGGAAATCCTGAACTTTCCTACTTTACTGACTGCTAACAAGAGAGTGCCCTTCAGCAACTGTTTATCTCACTCCCAATTAACAACAACAACAACAACAAAAACACAAACAAACAAACCCACCACATGCAAAACACTACCAGACCACCATATTATCTCCAGTGTTCAGCTCTGGATTTTAAAGTCAGTGTGATTTTGTCCAGAACTGGATGAGTTCCAGGGCTAAAGGCAAGGAGGATGCCAGCAGTTGTGATCACACTGGAGTTCAGCTGCAACTCAAACTAAAATACAGTCTTTCTGGCACCTTCAGTGCTACTGGATCCACTTTAAAAAGGGAAAGTTAGAGGACATTTAAATGACTTATTCAAGCTGTAGTCAGGTTGCTTACAGTTCTCTGCTGACAATGCGACATACTGCTTCGAACTAGCGCTTCAGCTTACCAATGTTTTTTCCAGAAAACTTGGAACAACTGACCTCTTTGGAAGAGTCGTAGCCCAAAGAGGTTGTGCATTTTTTGTCCTTGGAGGTTTTAAGGACCCATCTGAGTAAATTCGTGAGTAACCTGGTCTATCCTCACTGCCTACCCTATTTTGAGAAAGAGATGGGACTACAGACTTCCCAAGATCAAATCCAACCTGAATTATCCTATGATCTGTGAAAACATGAAAGTCTTGTGGATAAACAGCTTTCTGTCATTTTTTTCTCCCAGGGAATAAGAGATAAAATCTTTTGCAAAACTTGAAGAAAAATTCCTGCTTGCCCTGTGTCCTGTTCAGATATGCTGGTATGGACTAAACAACACATGGCTGAGCCTCATTTCAACATCTTGAGACCCAAACCAAAATTTCCATTTCGTTTTAAGTGTCAACATAGTGGTTATTCGCAGTCTGTTTAAGCCTGGTGGCTGGAAACTTTAGGGGAAAAAAAGAAAAAAAAGGAGAGAGTTCATCAAAAACATCTGTTGGTGAAAAGAGAGAAGAATCCTCCTTCCCTCACAAATCCCTAAGTAAGATTTGCCAGAGGATGAAGCTTTCCATGAGAATCTGCTGAGAAGCATGGGGAATACCTAGAAAGCACTGGGCTGAAGTAGGCCTAATTTTCATGTGTGTTTTCTGCTATTTCAGGCTCTTCATTAAAGCAGACGTTAAAGCAGCTGGAAATCCCAGAATCACAGAATGTTAGGGATTGCAAGGGATCACCCCGAATAAAAATTTAGACACTCTGCCTTAAATAGCAATTTCCATTGCAATTGTTCTCCCTTCACCAAGTTTCTCTAGAATGGTAATAATTCTCCTTTCTTCTCCTAGAGCATAATACAAGTTTATTCGTTTGCTCTCCACTTTGGAAGCTAACTAAGTTTTATAATAAAGGACCATTTTTTTGCTTTTTCATGTATAGTTTCCCTTACTTGCGTTTGTAGTAAGTCATATTTTGTCCTCTGACTAGTCCTGTTTATTTCTGGGATGACAGAAGTGGTAAATTTTGGCCCGTAATATCTGTGTGCATCAAAAAGAGAGTGGAAAAGATACAGCAAGAAATTTTTAGAGTACCATATATTCTCAGTAACCACCCACATACACCTGCACCCCCACAGAAAAGAAGTCTCACTCTACAATAAGTTATTCCTTGTATTTTAAAGATTTACAGGTTAATCCAGCTGTTTTGGAAGAACTGTCTACAGAAGCAGTTTCATTCTGTCGTTACAATTGGTCAAATTAAAAATGCAAACTAACTAACAACCTACTAAGAAGCCAAATAAAGACTATGACAGAGTCTAGGACACCCTCACATTTTTTCCCAAACTACCTCCTCTTATTCCAGTTCATTAATATTGTCACCAAGTTCCCATACACCTAACTTCCAGACAAGACCCTCCTTTTACAAACTGACTCATCCTTCCCCATTTTTCAGTGAGCACTTTGTTTCATGAGGTACCAGTCCCAAAAAATGTGAAGACATCCATCAAATTTAAAGAAAACAAAGAACAAATAAAAACCATCTAAAATCTACTCTCAAAAAACAGAGATAAAACACAAAGGGGTTAAAAGGAATCAAACCAGTCAGTTTCTCCAGACACATATATGAACCTTCCAGCAGGATGGAGATTAAAGTTTCCAGTCACAAGAAGTCCATCCCAGCCTAACCCTGCTTCTACAGCAAATGTTCCCACTGTCCTTACTGGGTTTGGGTCCTGTCTGGGGGCAGCCACCCCCAGGAACTGAAGGACATCTTTGACATCACACCTAGGATAACCAAGACCTCTTCTGGGGGTGCTTCCAGAAACTACATCAAAACATGCAATAGGATAAAACACACTATATATATATATGTATACACACACACACAGAGGCAGATTTGAATAGCACAGTGGTGGATTGTCTGTACTATAGAGATTTCACAGAATCTTAAAAACTAAACAAAAAATAGCCCAAAGATCATTCAGATTAAAGCTCCTTCCAGGCAGTTTGGTGCTGAAGGCCAGTTCACGTACCATGAGTTCACATCAGACCCCTTTGAACAGCAGTGACTAGACAGTGCCACCAGCATGGAACTCCTGCTTAGCCCCCAAAACAAACAGGAGATTGGGGACTGCAATGCTAAGTCCACATCTGCCCAGTTTCCAGATCCAGTCTTGGCTCTGTACAGCATGTGGCAAGAGCTTCACACAAAGCAGAGCACCTAACTGGGTTTGCAGGACCTCACCCACAGTGCAGCATGGAATGGCCTGTCACATACAGTCGTGCTGTGCCAGACAAACCGCAACACTGAGAGCTGCATGAACTGTGTAACCTAGACCAAGCTCAGATGGAAAAGTGAGAAGAGGAGCTTGTCTCATTTTCCACCCTCAGAAGAGTTGTGGAGCCTAGTTCCCAACTACCAGCCTTTCTACTCTGCCTCTGACAAGATGACCTGCTACTTCCCACACAGCTACCAAATTTGATATATTCACAGCCTCTCCCTTGCTCTGTCTCTGAAGCCCCAGATGACCACTCAGCAGTAAATGAAAAGCAGGCACACTCTGCAGCCCATCTCTGTGGTATGAGCAAAGGAGAAAGGCTTCTGAGCATGCAGGGAAACAAACAACTTCCAGGTACACATGACCTCCTTTTCCTCTCTTGTGTCTGACAGAGTTAAAAAAAAATCCCTTTGTTACTGGCAGACCCTCAGAGCTCGATTTCAGAACCACCAAAAGAGAGGGCTGAAGAAGCTTGGGTGGTTACAGGACCTCTTTGGTTGGATTATTTTCTATCTAGTGAAGCACAGTGCGCCTTAATGCTCTCCGTAGTACTAATCATCAGTGTGACATTGTACATCACGAGATCTGTGCTGTCTAAAAAATCCAGAAGTGCAACACAAACTGTTTTACAGTGGCATACAACATTGTAATGTGAAAACACCTTCCCACTGGTTTTTCACCCGTCAGCAGGTGAGGCGGGAGACGCTGCCACCGGCACATGCAGCTGGGACTTTCTGCTGCCACTCCACTGCCCTGGTACAGCAACATCCTCTCTCTCAGCTGGCAGCTGCTGGGTAAACTACCTTTATAGACCGCTGCTGTCAATCCTGGTACTCTATCCCAGCCTCTGTTTTCTTCAGTTGGCTCAGCAATAAAATACCTAATGAAGTTGGTGCCTGAATCACCACTGGAGTCTGAGACAAATGGCTTGGGTCTCCCTCTGCAGAGCTATTGCTCCAGGCTCTTTGCAGTCCCAAGCACGCATTAACACCAGCGTGCGTCCCCTGCACACCGTGCCCTCCTTCCACTAGGATGTTTCGCAGCAAGATAAATTGGTCTCACCACCTACTCCGCTGCAAGTACTCGCTCTTCTTGGCACTTCAGAGGGAGTCTCTGAGCCCAGCAGAGCCTCCCTCCTGGAGGTGTGGCACTGCGGGAGGGAACGCCAGCCTGAGAATGGCTCTTACAGCGAACAGGAAGAGATGGCTGCTCTTCCTATTTCATCAAAAGAGCCCTTTCCCCAAGCAGCGCTGATTCCAGGAATATTTAAGTAGAGTCAAGGCGAGATGACAAGTATTAATATTATTACATTAATACGTATACGTATTCCTCCCCCTCCCACCAACTTTCCCTACTCAACGTCAGCAATTAGCACGTCTGATGAGAGATGCAGCAAGGAAACAATTTCAGGTTGAGTGAATCACATACTGACTCACTGTCATGAAGCTCTACAGTTCAACAGAATTCCTGGTGAACGACAATGAAATATTCATCAGCTCATATTTGTAAATGGCCCAGGAACACACTGAGTAAATGACCTCCGACGAAGCTGCTCGCATTAAAATGGATCGGCAGCCAGCTGAAGTGAGGGAGCTACAAACTACGCATGTTTTGTCAGCACAGATAAGCAGCAAACACAAACAGAAAGAAATCTAGTTGGACTCATCATCCTGACAGTGACAAACAAATGAGGAGCCAGCCTCCTCCCTTCATAGGGACTCACTGGCAGTGCTGCCTGTGGCAGGAGTGAGTGGGGCAGCCTGGGCTAAATTTTATCCCCTGCCTTCTGTCACAATCAGAAAATGAACCAGGCGAGGCAGGAGGGTGAGCTGTTTTGTTCTCCTCACGTGGTGGCCCTGGTTGCTCACAACAGTCACCTACACTGCAAAGTACCACACCGCAAGTCCTTAAATGAGGGGCTGAGTCCCCAGGATAGCAAACATAAGCCTACATCCTACCGAGCAAATGGGGAGGCTGGCCCCCCAGCAGGCACCTGGTGCTGGATAGGAGTACCCCCACGGTTTGCATTTCTAGTCTTGCCTACACGGTTTGATACAAGCCCCTGCAGAGAAGGAGACGGGTTTGCAAGGGGGGCAGGCTGTGAGATAGGAGGGTGTCAACAAACACTGCTCTTTGTCTGGGGTGATGTTACCCAGTGCTGATTTAGGGGAGCAGAAGGGTGGATTTTCTGTCCTGCTTTCAGCTCTCATCATTATTCAGGATGCATGATTTCCAAGGAGGTTGCCAGCACTGCACTGCACCGCTTCTGACGGTTAATCCTCGTACGGGAAAGCTCCACAATGGAAATTGTGAGGAGAATACAAAATAAATTAGGAAAACCTAGCAAGCCATCGTCAGCCTCCGCAAGACACAGAAGCACCCAGGCCTGGCCTCCCCCAGTCCTTTTTCCAAGGTACTTTCTTGAAATAGAGCTTAATGAAAAAAACATCAGTTGTTGCCCTGGGGCGTGGCAGAAAGGTGAGCTCCCACCAACAGAGCCAGGTGGGCGATGCAGACCTTTTTTAATCATTTATTTATTAATTAAACGTCTTGTGATAAAGCAGATCTACGTGCAGGTCCACAGCTCTGCAGGCAAAGAGCATCCACTGCAGCCAGGAACTTGAACAAACAGCACCATCAGCTGGCTTGCCTGGAAATAGATGTGCAGAGCCACCCAGGACACCTCCAGCTGGACCCGGCCATCCCTCTGCTCTTCCATCCTTCGGCTCATCTCTTCCATCCCTCCAAGCAAGCAGGAGGGCCCACAGCCCCTCCTGGGGACATCTGAGTCCAAAATTATAAGAGAAAGCTTCAATGGCAGCAAGGCACACCCAGGCAAAGCCTTAAGGGAAAATTTCCAATGTGCTTCTTCCCTTGCTCTGCTACGCAAGTCCGATGTCATGTCGTTTTCACTGCTGACAGCTATATGTATCTCAGCTTTAACTATATAGTTTAACTGAATCTTTAACAGGCTGCATGTTCTGGCATCCAGCGTGCTGGTCTGAGCAGGATAGAAGGCTTGATCCTTCACTTCAGCCTCTTCAAATTCTAGGGGCACTAGCAAATCAATGCTTTCACTTTGAAAACTACCCTGAGAACAAACTCCCCTTGAGCCATTGCTGGCACCCACCTCTCCCAGTCTGCGTGGGGAAGGAGGAGGATACCCCACTCAGCCTCAAGCAGGTGCTCTTTCCCCAAAGACTGCCTTTGAAATAACTTGGCTCCTGCAGCATCTTTGCTGCCTTTTCTTGCTGATTACACACTTGCTTCATGCAAACTGGGACCAGAAGCATTTCCCGCTGATGAGCCAGTGCCCCTTCCATCTCCTGAGCATCACAGAGCAGATACAGACCCAACACATAATGTGTTCAGAAGCTGGATGAGCAGAAAGATAACGGATGGGAATTCAGCTCCCAGACTCCAGACCCTGGGCACATCACAACCCCTGGCTGTCATCCTTACTATCCTCACAAAGACAGGAGAGCACTGGATGAGACAGTCTGAAGAAAAACAAAATACTGTTTCATCCACAGTGCTTGCAGTGATTACAGCCCTACCCACACTACTTGTATGACTACCAAGGGAGGGACCCTATGCCCTCAGTCTCAGTTGCTTTTCTTATACCTGGATTTTAAAAGATTTGTCTTCAGGGTATTCTCCACTCCAGTAAATAATTAGATATTTCTAACTGTCTCCTAGCAGAACTTAGGTCATCTATATATAAATGCATATAATTAAGTATTTATGTTTAGTTGCTTGTATATTTATTTGTTTGTACATAAATATATTTACTCATAGAAGATAAATATTGTATGTCTTACATTTAAATAAGAGGTAGAAACAAATACATAAATAAACACATATACAGTCATGTCCACAAATTTAAAGGAAGACTATTCAAACACGTGGTTACTCCGTTCCTCTAGGAAACACCACAGCTCAGAGTTTCAGCCTTGAGTGCCCACAGTTAGATCTTATAGCAGCAACCCTGAAAATCAGGACCTTCCATAGTTATGTTTGTGCTTATGCATACAGAAGGGTAGATTTACATATCTAATTTCAGACCTCTAATTTTCCAAAATCTGTGGCCTGAACAGGAAGTCCTGTGTTTCCAAGAAAAGTGCCCCAAGGGGCACTTCTGTATGAAACTTATCATCCAGTCACCTTGAAGGGACATTAAAGCATTGCAAATTGTTGACAACCCATCTCAAAAATCTCTGCGTTCTGTAATAAAGAGACCTCCCAATTCCCAGATAAGCTCAATGTAATAACATTTCTAAACATCCCACATAAAGATGGTAACGGAGCACCTAACACAAAAGAAAAAAAAAAAAAAAAAAAAAGGAAATGAGATTATATTTCCCATCATTGCATCTGCATTAAGTTCAATAGCTGCTTATTTCTACTATAATTGTGCCAGAGTGATTTTGAATTTAATTTTCTTTATGCACCTTGCTCTGAAGCTGAGATATTTTGGGAAAAACAATGCACAAAATGGCACTTAAATGCACATGGCAGCATCACACCAGTTGCTACTAGTGATGTCAGAGGAGGTCAGGTGGGCACGAAAGTATGAATTGTCCCTAGATTTGTACATTTTTTGAGTGTTTAAACAGCACCCAGGAGAACTGAAGTCTTCTTAGAACAGTAGGAACACAGAAAACTAAGAAGAAGGAATGTCCTTTTTCTGCCACCTTAATTCTCTTTGCTTTCAAGCCCTTCCTCAGCCCTTGCCTCTTATTTTTCTGTAAAAGGAGAATGCAATGCTATAGAAAGTCAGCTTGCAGCAGCGTTGGTTCATGGAAAGCCTACAGAAGCCACCTCCAGGCACTTCTGTGAGTACATTTTTTCTACGCTGGGCTGTCAGTTGTGCTGCTCTATTCTAAGCATAGAGCCATGGAGCAAGATGCCTGGGGTGGATTTGTTGGCAGATCAGTAGGGACTCATAATATTCCTGCCAAATTCATTTTCTCATGTGACCTGAGCTTGACTTGGAACATGGATTTCCTACAGAGACAAGTTTGAGCAGTGCCAGGAATTTGAAGGCCAGGTGGTCTGCAAAGCTTCTCCCCAGGCTCTGCAATCTTATTTCCTCACGTCATTCTTTCCAGCCAGCATGAAGCTCAGGCTGGGGTGCTCATAGAAAACTGAGTCCTCAAAACCAATGCAATTGCTCCTTCCCAGCACCACCAATCCTCTGGAAGAGATTGCGACAGAAGTGGGAGGAAAGATGAGCACGTTTCTGCTAGAAAACAGATTCAGACAGGCTTTGACCAAGACTGCTAGTGAAACTTTTCTCTGCCAGAGGAAAGTCTAAAAAAATCCCACTTTTTCTTCTCAGCAACATCCAAATTGGGCTTAGCTAGTCCAAACTATCATGTCCTTGCTAACTCAGAAAGTCTGTATTAGCCTACCTAGAAGAGAAAGTTGTTGCACAAAGACAGATAGATAGGCTTTTCTGAAGAAAGCAATCCACAGCCACACTGGTCTCTTGGGACAAGAAGGTCCATACATTTCTGGTAATCTGCATACTAGAAATACCTTGTGGCTCTGATCCATACTGACTTCTATTAAGGAAACAGAAGCTAGAATGAGCTGGAAGCTCTCCCAGATGATGCTCTCTGAATATCCATTGAGAAAAAGCAGACTACCCTAATATATTACTTGCCCCATTCCTAAGAAACCCTTGTTAAAAAAAGCAAGTTTGCTTTCCTGAAGAAGCAGAATAGCATTGTCAGCATTGCACTGTGAAATCAGGTCAGGACCCGCACCAAAGGTGGTGCTTTTCTCACTCTTTTTCCTCAGCAGCAGCCAGGGGTAATGCACAGATTACAGCTGTTTCTGGACTTCCTCTACCACTAAGGAAGGATCACTGGTGTCCCAGCCCTGACACAGAGCAGGGAGTAGTAGTCTCATTCTAAAATGGCTCCTGCCATTCTCTCTAGAAATGTTAGACAAGTGGCTACAGCCCCTCACACATGTGATCCTACGTCTATAGTTGCTGCCTTGTTGGCAAATTCCCATCACAGATTGCACTCAGCTCTATCCCACCCTCACATCAGATGCAATCCGCACCAACCTGTGCCTGCTGGAGCGCTTGGCTGAGGTAGTGGGGTGCAGAACAGCTCGCTCACTGCACTGGCACCCTCAGGAGACTGAGCGGAGAACTCGGATTTCAGCAAGTTTGAATCCCCCATCTCGACTGAAGACATCCCTGTATCAGTTCTGTCCCCTGAGGGCCTGAGGAAGGGATGGATATAGCATATCCTTTCCCCCACCTCAGAAGAAGCAGCCTGTACCAGGCTATGCTCTCTCCTGTCAGACTTAGATTTGGTTGCAGCAGCCAAGCTCTCCCTACACAATTAACAATAATGTTCAACAAAGAGGGAGTGATGTCTTCCATCGAATCAGCATTTGAAAGAAGAGCACAAGCCACTGAGAAAGGAACAACCTCCCTGCATCCTCATAATCGGCATCATGGATGACAAGCGGACACTCGGAAACCCTGTGTTTCTACAGGCTGAGAACAGCGGCATAAACTCAGGAATAGCTTCACCAGAAGTAACTGCAAACTCCCTGAGCAGACACACTTCTGCTGGAAGAACGTAGCTGGGAGAACGTCAGCAGCAGCTATGAAATTCATTTGCATCAGACTCACAACTTTTTGGAAGTAGGCTGACCAGTCTGAAATTCACTCCTAAAAATCCATCAGAAACCAGTTTAAACTTAGTCTTCCTTCATCTCTACTTCCTTCGCCTCCTTTTTTCCATGCATCCAAACAAGTCCAACCTCACTACCTGTCAGTCAAAAAGGAGATAAAAAAATATAGATTAGGGAACGCTCAGGTACCAAAAGGGAGCAAATGGCAAAGTAGATAGACAAAATCAAAAATTCTTGCCTAATTTAAAACCTGCTTTCTTGCTTAGCAGAGCCAAGCTACTTGTTTACAATGTCTGTTGTTGGTAAGAGACCTCCACTTCCAATTGCTCTCCCTTTTACAGTGTTCTCAGTGAACAGACACTTCTTCACCTACCTGCCAGCATGTGACCACAAGTACATTTTTAAAGATTTCATGTCAGGCCTGTGTGGAAGTCAACTGGATCATTTTAGGGGAGAAAGACTGGCAGTGCTAGGTGATCCAGAAGGACAAGGCCAGCTATGTTGGACATTCATCCTGCTTTGGGGTGTTTATACAATCCAAAACCCTGCTGAGTTGCCAAGTTCCCCAACACAATACTTGTGCGACTACAAAATTCCACACCATTCTGCTGTGTGCATTTGGCTATAGATACTTGATATCTATAGATATTGGTTCCTGCCCTGTTGAGTCACCTGTAAACAAAATTTGTCTGTAGGGCCAGAAACTCTGTTCCTTACATTAAACATTAACCAGTCCTTCGCTGAGTCTGCTCTGTTCACAAGGTCCCAGGGTGTATTATGAAAGGAGTTCCTGGACACTGCTGAGCATTTCCCAGGCAGCAAACTGAGTTTATTCTACAGAGACAGTCGTTCCCCCATGAACACGGAGGAAAGTCCATTAACGAGGATGGAGAAACACCCATTTCCACGAGACTTACAAAAGCTGACACCACTTCTCAGTTCAACTGTCCTGGTGTGCCGTTCCTTACTGCCTAACTAGCACTGATCTGCTTTGGTACAAAGTTGAACACCAGCTCCACAATGCTGGTAAACAAATTCAGTCCATCCAGGAGAGGCATGGGGTTTTAAAAGAGGCCATTGATCCACTGTGATCCTGATTCAACACCAAATTAAGCTGCTTACAAGTGCAGGAGAGATTGACTCCTGGTACAATGAGACCTGCCAAGTTCAGCCTAATCCAGAGGTCATTTCCCTAGTTAATTGAAGGTTACCCACCAAAGCAGTTCCTCACCATATTGCTGCAGCTGCCAGGCACTGACAGTTCACCAAAGGGACAGCACAGCAGCCTGAAACACCCTTCCTCACTCCTTTCAAACCATCTCCCATTCTGAGCTTCATCTGAACAAAAGGAGGCCACCCTCACGGCAGTTCAGAGTCTGTTAGCCCAGGAGAATCCCCCACACAATTCCCTGTTTCAAATTCCAGCCTTGCAAGAAGTAAAAAAGTTCCTCAACCTATACGGGCTATTCTGGAAGGGAAGCTTTCTGCTAACTGCAGTGCTTGCTCCTGGTGCTGAGAAGACTCCCCTGTTGGGATGCACATTCCCACCACATATTATCAGCACTTCCATAAGAAGCTTTGAACTCAATGAAGTGGTATTTTCTGGGAAGAACAGTATTCACTAGAAAATTTCCACCCACCTCAAAACTCGGCTGCCACAGTAATAACTCTTCACAGCTATTGAGATCAGTTGTTGGAACCGAGGAGGGAAGATGCAGAAGCAGATTAATGCTTTTCTCCTTGCACCAAAGCTGGTTTTATCACTTCCACCCCACTGCATTTTTTGAGACCACATGACTCCAAGGACAGAATTTCTTTTCAGCCTTAGGCTCATGTACATTTGCATCATAAACATGCAATGCAAGCCACAAATAAACGTATGTGCATAACATTGCCTCTGCTCTGAGCTATGCTACGTCTGCTTTCTTCCTTCCCGTTCCCTTATTCAAAAGTGCATGCTGTGGATGAATTGACAAACACAGCAACACTCTTCCCAGAATAACATCCCAAACTCTCAGTCACTCACTCTGTACATGGACACATTACCCCTTGTCCTATCACTACAGGGCCTATTAAAAAGTCTGTCCCAATCTTTCTTATAGGCCCCCTTCTAGTATTGAAAGTCTGCAATAAGGTCTCCCCAGAGCCTTGTTTTGTCCAAGTTGAACAACCCCAACTCTCAGCCTTTCTTCATAGGAGAGCTGTTCCAGCCCTCTGATCAATTTTGTGACCTCCTCTGGACCCCAGGAGCATGCTTGCTTCATGACAGCAGCTTAATTTTGCCCTTTTTCCATGACTGTCCCCCAGTTTCCTCCTGGAAAAGGTTAGTTTATAAGCAGAAGGAAGCTGCAGAAGGCTTCACTTTTGCACGTATCTATTACAGCTGCATGGTCTAAGGTGTATATGTTGGTGTAAATGTAAATGAACCAGGAAACTTTAGTCTGTCCTACAGGTGGTAGACTCCAGGTGGAGTCCTGAAAAGCTGTAACAACAAAACTCACATAGTTACCTGAACATTTAATATAATTAGTGAAAAAGTTCTTTCCTTTTTTCCATACCACTGACTACTCTCTTCTGAAAGCTTTGATTTTTAAAAAGAGCAAATAAAATTAGCAAGGTAGCTAATGTAGTAGTCTGCTACTATTTGAAGTGTCAATGTAATCAAAACCTGACCTGTATAAAACTAGTAGGCTCATGATAATTATAAACAGCACCATTGTTTCATGAGCAGCAGGTACTCCTGAGCAGCACTCCAACCCCAGACAGCCACAAGGGCTTGTGCTGAGAGCATGCCAGGGCTCAGCAAAACTCAGCTTTGTGGTGCCCAGAGAAAGCATGAAACAGCAGCCTCATCTGCAAGTCCTGATTGCGTCAAATTTTGTCACTTTGCAGCAGTCTCTGCCCCAGCTCTCATTTTGGTTCTGGAGCACTTGCAGGGGCAAGGGATGATTGCAGGAACTGGGTGCCCACCAAGCAGGTGCTATGTTGGCAACTAAGAAGGCTGGTGGGTCCCAGAAACTTTCCCACCCCGTGGAAGGGAAAAGCCTTGGGGGCTTGAGGATGTGCTGACCTTTGTTCCTGCAGGGTTTACGCTGTGCACAAGCCCCACCTGGCACATTGCTGACAGTGAAACACTTGAAACACCCCCAGCACTGCAGAAGTCTCAGAAAACAAAAATCACCTTCTCCCAGGTGCAGCCGGCAAGGGGTGGTGGTGGTGGCACATCATTAACTTGTCTTGCATTTCTAGGCCTTGTTGTTTTTTTAACTAAAATATTAAATACGCTATTGCAAGCACAGTAGGAAAAGCTGACTTTTATGAAAGTGAGATTATCTCATCTGAAAAGTCTCGTCAATTTGCAGAGAAATTTTCACTCACTGTCTTTCACTAGGCAGGAGACTCACACTGAGAAATATGAAGCAGAAAGCTTTTGTTCAGAGAGAACTGCAACAAAAAGGAAGCTATATCAATGAAGATTTTAATGTGAAACTTTCCCTGTGGAAATGTTTCATTGTACAATACAGGCATACACAAAGATGCCAAAGGCAAGAAAAAAAGATTTTGGCTTGAAAGAAATAACTTAAAATTTGGTTAGGACTCATATCGGACTTGCACAATAAAGGAAAAAAAAAATCTTTAAATAAAAGAAACTCTTAAGAGGAAACACCATTGCTGAGAGCAGGTGAAGCCCTATCCAGGTCTACATTTGAAAAAGTTTTGCAAACACAACTCCTTGGCTAGGAGCATAGGAAAAACAACATACGCATAACTATTTTGGCAAAAGTCACAGTGTAGGTGCAGCTGTATGAACGCAAGCAAGAGGCCCTGCTGGAGCACTGGGCCCCATGACTGGCTAAACCTCTGCAGGGAACTCAGAGAGTAATTAAAACAATTCAAGGGCAATGATGCTGTGTGAGCACAAAATAGAGCATGAAAAACATGTAGCTTTGTTGCTCTGGCATGCAGACTGCAGCTCAGATAATAAACTACTTGCATTAATTAGAGGTAGGTATAGGAATCAAGGCTAAAGTAGAATAATTTGCCCTAGTGAGTGTATGAAATTCAAAAAAAAGCAAAAAGAAAGTGCACACATTGCCAGTATGAAACAGATAATTGTAGGGGAGTAGGGGAGTTTTGGGATGTTGTCTTAGGAGGCTGCCCGTATCAGTAATACCCCATAAGGCCAACGCTGCCTAAGTAAAGATGTTGGAAACATCAAATTTGAGTATAGATGTAGCAAAACTTAGACCAATGTTGAGATTAAAAGGAAGGGATTAAAAAAAAGAAAAAAAAGCTAAATGTTTGTTTGCAAAGAGTTTGGGTAAAGAAAGGAAGGTGGTAAAGGTAAAGAAAGAAAAAATGTAAGTCGGTGAATAAGACATAGAATCAGGTGAAGACAAAAAGAGAGTGGGATCTTCTAACAACAGGAGTGCAGGCACCTACAGACAGCACTGAAGCCACCTGTGCACCCTGGCCCACTGGGACACTGAAGGGAGCCCCTGCGGACAACCCACAGGACTCTGAAGCAGGTCCATCCTCAAAAGTTTCAGTGGGGGTGACTAAAGAACGACAGACTTGTAATATGGCTCCAAGTAGTGTGGGCAGGAAGGATGGCAGAATTACAATCAAATAGATGGATGTGATTTATAATGTTTGAGAGTTAGTTTTGTGTTTGGTAGTAACTGTGCAAAATGATACAATTGTAAACTAATGGTACCAGTGTATCTATTAATAGTATATCTATAATTAAGCTACTTAATAGTATGTTGTTTAATCAATAGATGTTGCTCTCTGTTAAATCAGTTATGACTCAGTATTGACTGCAAACTAAAAAGGGGGGAATTGGACACTGAACTAACAAGGGGGAAAAAAAATCACACACAAAAAGCCCCAAATACAATAACAACAACACCCAACCCTCTGTATTGCTCTATTTCCTCCAAGAAGCTGGTACTGGTTACTGGCTATATGCATGAGAGGCTAGTGGTGCAAGCTACTGGGGGGTCTGGTAGGCTGGGTGTGTGATTTGCTGATACAGTTATATCAGCAGACCTGTATCAACACAAGATTTTACAGACATTGATGTAAGATTTATACAAAAACAGCAGACTAGTAAGCAGATATTTTACTCTTCCCAATTATATTACAGATATAACAATCTCCTTGATAAGGAGCAAGAGGTTTTTCAACTCTTTAATACTGCAGAAGCATCCAAACAAGGTGAAGACTGCTCTAAGTCACTGCCCCTCTTTAAGTAAATAGCTTTCTTTGCAGGCATTTTTGAGCTGCTTATCTCCATGGTCAAAGCCTTCAATCAGGCAGATAAAGAAATACATTTGTTGACCAGCTAAGCAACCTGCCAAAACAGAATTCCCACTGCCAGCACCGATACCACTTCGTTTAGATGTAGTTTCTCATCCCACAGGCTTTGGCTGTTTGAAGGGAAAGCAGTTCTCAGAACAGATGGAGTTGGTAATAAAGCTCCTTTCAGGAGATACAAGGATTACACAGGGAATGAAATGGTGAAACAGTGTCTGGAGTACATGTTGTAAACTTGAAGCACTCAAAGTAAAACTCCCTTCCCACTGAGAACAACATGGTGGGGCAAAGTGGAAGTGACAGCACAGCTTTCCAAAACATTAGCTATCCTGGCTGTTTCCCCTCAGAACACTGACTACCCAAAAACTACCTAACACACATGTTCCAACCTTGCACCCACAAAAAATCTTGCGAATTGTCATTTTGAGTCAGTGTCAGGACCATTGCCAAACAGAAAGAAGTAACTGTCTCAAAAGAGCAAGAGAGAGAGAGAGAGTCTATGCACCAGACAAGGAAATGGTATAGGAATTTGCCTGTGCATAACAGGGCTCCTGAGCTAATTTAAAACATTCATATTTGGTTTCTTCTAGGAGATCTACCCCAGCCATTGTGCTTTCAGTGAAGCAGAAAGACTTGTATCCCAAAAGCCCAGTGCTCTTCCATTTTTGCAGGCTGCCTGCTTGTGTATGGACTGAACTCTCTGCAAGGCAAGGCCCAGGCTCCTGGATATCTGGAGAGCAGCTACCACAAGGCTTCTGCACAGACAAAACACCGCTTCGAGTCAGCACTTCAAAAGCCACAAGCACTGGCAACACTGTTCCAACAGGATGGGGTGGGCAGAGGGAAAGGGCGATAAAGAACAAGCCCAGCGTCCAGGTAAACCATTATAGTTCAGAACAGGCTCCATTTAACCCTGTATTCTGTTCCCAGCAGCAGGGACAAGTAGGCATGCAAAGAAGAGCAAGAGCAAGGAACGCACATATGGTATTTCTCCTGCATATTTTTCCAGCTTCCAATGATTTTCATCTCAGGAGATGTCCTGAGCCTGATTTGATTTATTAGTGATTCCCAGTGGGAACTGAAGAATTTGCCCTATCATTTGCTTTGCTTTGCTCATCGTTATTGAGCATTAAGCTGACATGAAGGACCATGACAATGTCATTCCTGAAAAAATCTGGAGGTTGTGTTCTCACAGTCCTGATCTGAAGTACTTTGCATTTTGTAATAGATTTCTATATCAAATTTTCACCATCTTTGTAGACCTTAGTGGGAAGAGACTTACTTCGTGTGATTCTAATGTAAGTGTATTACAATAATCCTAGACATTGTATCTCCTTACTATTCCCTTTGCAATTGCACTTGCTTTAGTCAATCAGCAGCTGGGTACCACCAAGTCCAGTCAAACCAGACAGATCTGCAACCCGAATCTCTTTACGTGACTTGTACACGTTCTGTACCCTGAGAATGGCTGCCTGGATTCTCACTCTGACCCTGGACATAAAATTTACCATTATGATAGTATCCAAAACCACAAGGCAGGCCTGAGCCTCATTATTCAAAGCAAAGTCTCTTGGATTGCATTGAATTGGCTTTTAAATTTACTACATCATAGCTGAAATCTTTGCCCCCTCTTCAATCTATGGGATTACTTTTTTTATCTTTCTCCAGGCCAGGATTTTGCCTGAGGAACAGCTCTACTGTTTAGCATTATTTCATAATTAGCTTGTTAGGTGCTCTGCTGTTTGCTGAAGTACATAGACTTTCCACTTTTCAACTTTTCTCAGTGACAGAGTAAATGATATTCGCAGCCTTCAGAACAAGAAAGGTTGAGATGGCCAAAGTAATCTTTTATCCAACTCTGTCATGCTACAGAGCAATTTCTCCTCTCCAGCACAAAGACTATTGCAGGCGTGTACTTTACAGTCAAATTTAGTTTGTAGCTTTTTTTCCAGTTGGTGCTCTGTCCAGGAAAGACCTTTTTGGCAACTTCAGTTTGAATTCTATTCCAACCCTGGATCTTAAACCAAATCAGGGAAGTTTACTGAAGATGAAGCAATCCTCCCTCCTTTCCTTACTGATCATTCCCTGCCATCTGCAACAGCCACTAATTTCTGCATAAAGTATAGCTTTAAAAAAAAGCTAGTGTGAATAACAAATACACTAGTGGGTAGTTTAATAACCAGGAAAAAAAATAAGTTTAGGTTTACCTGATTGTGTATATTAGTAGTAGTACATTCCTAAGAACCATTGAACAAAACAAACATAAACGCAGTATTTAGCATAGTCAAGAAGAAGGGATTAATTCCTAAAAGTTTCAAGACTTGCTTATTTGGTGTCGTTTTTCTCAGACACACCTTCCTTCCCTCTAGCAGACAGATTTGTTACTAAGAAGAACATAGAAACCATATTGTCCATCTTGCAACATTTGGTTTGACTTTGTGTGATAAAGATGTGGTGATCGTGATGTGTTGTGGCCAGAAGAGCTAAATGAAGCCTTGACCCAACTGTTTTGACTTCAGAAGAAGAAACTGGCAGCGAGAGAAAAATCACAGTTTGCTGCACTGTTCCAGCAGGCACCGAGGCAGGGCTATGCCGTACAGTGAGTAGGTGCGATTAACTCATTTGTCATCAGTTTAAACTAACATGAAGCAGAAAGCAGAAGTCTAAGCACACGGAAATAGCACCCTCCAATTCTGATTAGCCTCTTGTTTATACCACGCTGTGGTAAGCTAAGGCTGCATTGGCTCACTTAACCCTTCTGCAGGCACGAATGTAGTAACTCTACTCTCCCTTGGAGAAAGGAAGGAAGACCTCCCTCCACAGAGCCTAACAAGAGACACACAGAAGTAATCCTGCAAACTACTGCCACCACCATGAAGACATCAAACGTTCTCATTCTGATCTCAGTCCTGCTTTTCATCAACGTCAGCACAGAATGGCCTACGCACACAGTCTGCAAAGAGGACAACTTGGAAATATATTACAAAAGCTGTGGTGAGATTTTTTAAATTTACGTTATATTTTCAGCTGGGCAATAAATTTGTTCTTGTGCTGTGAGAGACGCTTGTAAGCCAGGCAATCCCAAGCCAGCACCGGGTTTTGAAGCTAGAATATTTTTAGCCTTTCAAATATAGCTGGTATGGTTCATACACACACAAATCTAACTGTATTTATATTGAAGATAATAAAGAGAAAATAATGTAACCTAATTTAGAATAATAAACAGCTGTAAAAAATAAACAAAAACAACAATAACAACAACAACCCAAAACAAAACAAAACAATAGTTCAGCATCTTTAAGTTGGGTTAAAAAAAAAAAAAAAAGGAAGACTCTCCTTTGATCTTTATCTTTTTTACCCTCTGGGACAACACAGACTCTTCAATGCACTGATTTGCTGTTTTTCTAATGTGCAGCAAGGCTGCGGTGATGTGCTTTCTGTCCTCCCACTTGGAGTGACAAGTGACCCAGCGTGACAGTGGGAAGGATTTGTGTTCCCTGCCATTGCCACCATGCTTAGCAAGACTTCAGCAGCAGTGCTTAACAGAGGCATTTCCCAGGGACCATAGGGTTTATTTGTTCTTTAAATCTGTAGAGAAGAAAAGGAGCAAGTAGTACTGCAATGACTAAAAATGAATTCACTGAAAGGTGCCTGCTTTCCACCTCTTGCTTTGCTGGCCTTGTGCCTCTCCTATTGTGCTGATCTGCTTTACAACTGGGACAAAGGGAATTAGATTCACAGATGCCTCATTCATTTTCCGCACGTGATGTGAAAAGTGATTCATGGCAAATAAGCACCCTAGAGTTTGTTTTTCCAATTCATCCCAATACAAAGGGTTTCCTGGGGGGCTTTTCCTCCCCTGTAGCTTTTCATGGTGTTTTGCACACCCATTAAAATAAAGCCAGCAAGGGACAAGAGAGGTAAATAAATATTTGTAATGCTATTCTTTAGTGGCCTACTCCCATGAGACTGAAGTCAGGCTTCACATATTTTAAATAGGTATACTGCGTTAGGAAAATGTTTAATTAGATATTGAATACAAGCTTTGGTATTAACTTTATTTTAGTAAGAAAACATTGTATAAATTAATCCTGTTTCTTCAACAGGTCTCAGCATGAGATGCCTTGACACAGAGGTGCAGGCTATAGTTTGGGTCAATTCAAATGATGATGAAAATTTGTCTGCTAGGCACGTGTCAGTCAGCCATTGCTTCTTACTGTGCACACCACTGGCCTAGCAAACAAAATGCATTTGTTTAGAGCTTATGTGTCAATTATTCTGGTTTTCCGTGCACAGGAAGGTAAGAGATACATTCATTCAGGAGCAATTCACAGCTCGAGAAGCACAAGCCAGAGATCACACAGGTCAGGTCCCAACACTGAGAGTGGTTTTCTGTTCTCCTGTACACAGCTACAGGAGATGAAAAGATTACACAGATGTGAAAACAATGCAAGAATTAAATCAGATGCCTTGTTTGAAGGCTGAGTCCTCACTCCCTTACAGCTCTGGCAGATTCGGTTGTGGCAACACTCACAGCTGCTATCACAATGTTCTGCCCTGCCTTTTTCTGGAGGCTACCACACCTATAAGCATCAGACCAGGATTCTCCATCTGCATCTCTGCTGACTCAACTCATAGTCTGGTAGCTTGCATAAAGCAGAAAAATATAAGGTGTTTTGGGGCTGAGCCCAAAAATCTACAGGCGAGGAGGATTGTGAACTATGGAGTTGTCATATGCAGGGAGAGGAGTTGGACTCGATGATCCTTGTGGGTCCCTTCCAACTCAGGACATTCTGTGATGCTACTATTCTATGATAAATCCAAATGCACCAGACTACATTCTGCTCAGAGAAGGCGTTGCTCTTACTGAGCTCACTGGCAACAGCACCAGAGGTGCCGGTCACCCTTTCAGGAGAGGGGAGACTTCGTCCCCACTACATTTCACTGTAAACCACAATGAGATGAGCAGAACATAGCTTCTTTCTTTAGCTGTGTCCTGCCAATTGTTCTCACCCAGGTTTGATGAGACCCTTTCCCAAACCACTTTCTCATACAGCTTTATAATGTCAGCAAGCACAAAGCCAGTGCGAGGCTGTTTCAGGAGAAGACTGTTTCACACATCCCTGCAGTCAGAGAAATCCCCATGGTATTTCCTGCTCCACTGAAGATACCAGAGGAAGATACGTGCTTCTGGGATACGGTGGCCACAGCGAGGTATCTAGTGTGAGGTCTTGGGTAAAGGATTCCTCATTGGCTTCAAGAGGTTCAGGATATCAGCGCTACAAACTCTAGGATGTTATCAGTGAAGCAGAGTTGAATCAAGTAAAATTTAAGGAAGTTGAGAGAGTTTTAGCCAGATACTTCACAACCTTATTTTTGGAGCTGAATGCTCTCTGTCAACAGATGAATAGAGTTCAGTCTGAGCATTTAAAAAGGAGCTAAGTATTTTTACTTTGCAGTTTATCAGATCCTCTCCTGTAACACAATAAAAGCCTGACTAAAGCCAAAAGTTTGAGCTAACATAACTGTGATAAATGTAGCAGAGAAACTTAGGTGGATAGCTGAAGACAGACAGAGAAAGCATAGTGATCTCTTGTACCCAGGAGGAAGTCCCAGTTCCTTGAAGCAAGCACTTGTTCTAGCTGCATCCTGACCTTACAATGCTAGGATACAGGCATGCATCAGGCCCCTAGCATGCCCTGGATCCTTTAAAAGGATCCCCATTCTTACCCAGCCATATCAGAGTAAATATTCAGTAACCAGGACCTTCAGGGATGCATCAAAAGAAAGGGCTGGACAAAAACCCGTTGATCAATATGATGCACTTGTAAAAAAGTCATTTAAATAAATTGGACAAAAATTTTCAGCAGCAAGTCCATAGCAAGAGATTCAGGCTGAGAGACAAGTGGTCTAAAAGTAAAGTAAATAGACAGTATGCTGCCTCCTCTATATAACCACAGGAGACATAACACTGAGACAGTCTATAAATAGGCAAGACATTTCCCATCAGTGCCACTCTTCCTCCCAGGAACAAGTGACAAAAACGAAGGAAGATGTCAAATGACCACAAATCACTTTAGAAACCTGGGCAGGGATCCTGAGATAAAAGCAGCATAGGTTAACATCTCTGACTGAGAAAAGAGAACTGTAATTGGCAAGTCTATGCGGAGACATGAAAAGAACCTGCTACACAAATGGCTGATTCCTATCCCTTTTAATTTCACAGTGATTTTTTTACAGTAACAAGGCTTTTGATCTTTTCAGCTGTATTTTAAAAGGCAATTGTCGGAGAAGGGAAAGGCGGGGAGGCAACAGTAGCAAAGTGCCCCGGGCAGATTCCAGTGCTATTTGAGTGTCACTCACACACCTCAAAGTGCAAAGTGCAATGACAAATTTTAACTTTTCAACACATCCACCAGCACCTGCTTCCAGACTATTCATGTAAACCTTATTGTCTTAAATGGCCATGAAAACATCCTTACAATGTAATGTTCAAATGCCACCCTCTTCATAGGGTAAAGCAGGTGATTGCTGCTGCAGATGCATGAAAAACATTTTCCAACCATTTTTACAGCTGTTTCTTAAATGTTAGTGGGGCCTATATCAGCAAATCAGTATTTCAGAATGCCTGGTTTTGTTTCGACTGGCAAACGCAGACTAGTATGGGTCAGTGATGAATAAAGCTCTGCCTTCAGATTAGGACCTGGGAGATTTCGGAGCTCCCTGATGCCTGAAACTGTGGACTTCTTGTCAGTGCAGAAAAGGTTACTGGTAAGGAAGAAGGTTCTTAGAAAGGGTCTGGAGAGTATCAACCATTAAGGAATTTGTTTTCTGTGCACAGGACTGAATAACAGGGAATCTCAGGGGGATCTTCAGGAGTGTCAAAGTAATGCTATTTGCAGATGGCATCTTGAGACATATTCCCTAGGCTTTATAAAACACTCTTCAGATTACATGGGATTTTTTTTACTATCACAGACAAACACATTTCCCGACTCACATTTAACTTTCTTTATCTTTTCTTCTCTTTCCATTTGAAGCGAGGTTAATAGCCATTGCCTGAAGTTTCAGGAGAAGGAACAAACAATCAGTATTCATTTCAGGCTCCAGAACTTAAATACGTAAAGAAGGGTGCAACCAGTTTCAAGTTTTATATCTGCAGATATAAATCTACAGATTTAAAAATAACAAAACATATTTCGGGATATGGGCAACCATTTGCTTTAATTAATGTCTTCTACTAGACAAAGAAGCAGTGCCCTATGGTCATCTAGAGAATTATTTTCACATGCCACTGCCTATTCTTAAACAGAGCAAAGTCAGACTGAACTTACATCCACTGAGCTCCATGTCATACTTCAAGTAGGGTCACTTGTATAAAACTTTTTCCTGCCCTACATTGATACAGTAGAAGAGAGCAGCACTGTCCACTTCAGTGTGAGTTTGCACTGGGTTGCATTTACAGATGGAGAAACTCTCATTTATATGGCTTTTCTTTGCACTTGTGAGCTCAGCTTTGGATCTCCATTAAAATGTCCTCTGGAAGTCAACAAGGTTATTCTGGTGTAGAACCTGCTCTGGTCAGATAGCACAGTGTAGACACCCCCCTGTTAAACTCTCCTTTAAGGAAATTTAAGAAGTGGAGACAGAGACTGGTTAGATTACAATTTTCTGATTGTTTTTCCATGCTGAATACTTTCAGTTTTACTAGGGTTACCCTCACACACTCAGACCATCGTACCTTTTCTCCTACATACTGAGAGATTAAGCATACAATTTCTCTTGAAATTCTTTTTCATTTTCAGAAACAGACCTGCAACACCCAGCCCTGCTCAATCAGTAATACCAACCTGTAAGCAATCCTGCTAAATTGTTATCATTGCAGCACTAATTTTGCAGCACACTGCTCTGTTCCTCCTGTTAACCAATGTTACTAGTCCATTTTCCTCCCTGGCCACACACTTATATCCCTTAGTTAAAAGATCTAAGTATTCCAATAGCTTCAGCTAGCAAAGAAGAGTCTGCAAAAAATTCTCACCTCATGCATCTTCAGGGCAAATGTTCGTCTACACACTTGGTAAAATAAGGTTCTTTTTCCATTATTCTTTGGTTTTTTGGCAGACAGATTGAGCCAGATGCTTCTCTTGGACTTATTTATTTATTTCCCTCAAGCAGACTCCAGCAATTGCTTCTGCTTCTAAATTATTTAAAGCCACACGACACCATCTCCCCTCTGATCTTTTGTTGCATAGATCATTAATGGGCAAACAATCAAAGAACTTAAGAACTTCACTTAAAAATAATTTTTGTTTGTTTGTTTGCTCTGTCCAAGCCATCTTAGTGTCACAGCCTTGCTGCTATACTCATCTGGCATAGCTTACTTATTCCAGGGGGAAAGCCAGATGTTGACATGCATGTTTCTGGCACCAGATCCTAACAGAGTGAAACTACCATCAGAATCAAGGTAATACAGATAATAGTGCACATGCAAATCCTCTTTAAAATTTTGTTTCCTCCATGAATTAAAACTACCTCATCTATTTCATTCTCCGCTTCATTAGAGAAGATTAAAACTTTATTTTCCTATGTGACCTCTTAAGGTGGTTCTGATTTCATTTAACCTTTTCTTTTAGAGAGGGAAGAGTATTTATTAAGTTTTAAAATGTAAATGGTAAGGAGGAGCAGGAGACAATTTCATACCTCCAAGGTACTCTCTCAAAAACAATAGGTTCAGCGTCCAGACTCTGAACGACTTAGTAAAATCAATATTAATGTTTTCACTGAGACTAGTAGTGGAAAGAGTTATCCTCAGCTGAACTTTTCCCACCACACTTTAAATTTTACCATCTAATTTAGTTCTCAGAGGTTTCCTCACAGTGCCCATTTCTTCACCAAATCAATGAAGGTCCTGCATCAGGGACTGCAGAAAAGCATTGTTTATGTGTGACAGCCTCTCCTGCTTATCTCCAGCTGCTAAATCTAAACTAGGAGACACATTCTACATCTATTGCCTTTTGTCATGTCTTTGGTTGTTGTAGCCACGGAGTCACTAAGGTATCACAAGCAGGAGGGGTAACAGCACACAAGGAAAGCCATAGGAAAATGTGTGCTCCCTTTTGGAAACAAAAAGGAGAGACATACCTAGAAAATCACATATTGCATTACAGCCAAGAAGTACTGAGGGCAATGCAGAAATGTCATTTGCTGCTGCATGCTGAATTTAAGTCTTTATGGATGAAGCAGTCTAATATACTAAACAGGTGAGTCACAGCTGTACTAACAGTTTGATAAAAATTTGAGGTTAGCTCTTGTATTACATAAAGTAGAAGTTATCCCAAGGCACATTCACTGCATCAAGTCAGAAGCAAGAACAAACCACGGTTGCTCATAAGTGCTCCAGTGTAAAGCTTTCTGTGTAAACATATGAAGCACTGATAGGCTTTCTTGACATTGCCACATCACCTCATCTAGAGCTGTCACCAAGGCCTCAAAATAGCTCTGGACCCTACAGTGCTTACAGTTTACCAAGGAAAATCATAGAATCATTTTGGTCAGAAGACACCCTCAAGATTGAGTGCAACCATTAACCTAACACTGGCGTTACGCCATGTCTCTAAGAACTCTGGTTTTAATGCCTGACAACCCTTTGTGTGAAATGATTTTCCCTAATAACCAACCTAAATCTCCCCTGGCACAACTTGAGGCTATTTCCTCTCATTCTGTCACTTGTTGCTTGGGAGAAGAGACCAACACCCTCCGTGCTACAACCTCCTTTCAGGTAGTTGTAGACAGCAATCGGGTCTCCCATCAGCCTCCTTTTCTCCAGGCTAAACAGCCCCAGTTCCCTCAGCTGCTCTTTATAAAACTTGTGCTCCAGACCCCTTACCAGCTTTGTTGCCCTCCTCTGAACTCTGAGGCAGGAGGTCAGGTTCTCTTAGCAATTTAATATCCATCAATAAAAATATCCAGAATAATCCAAGAAAAATTAACACATCTCAGGAAAATGCAAAAAGGACTTTAGCATTACTGTCTGTAGGTGTCACTACATCAGCTTCAAGGAGGCTTATGGCAACCTAAACCTAGGGAGGAATGGTGTCTATCGGGGACATGTCCAAATACACTATACAGAACCACCACGTACCAAATCCAAAACCTCTGATCTGTCCCAGGTGCTGTTCTTAGACTCAGGAGAGCTTCAAGTTGTCAAAAGCAAAGATCTTGAAAGCTTCCGTGAGTTAATTCAATGCACCAGCTTCCTCTTCACCTGAAGATGGATGGTTCCTGTCAAATGATCCAGTGGTGATCACGCAGGCAGAGACCCAGCTAGTTTTCTCAGTAGAGGAAGTATGCCATTCCAATTATAGCTTACTGCCACGTTCCTGCAGTGGATTTCAACCCATCCTGGGAAAACAGGAACATTTAGCCCATTTATATGCTGCTGATTACTGTTTTGTACAACCAGCAGTAAAGCCTGCTATCCCAGAGCACGGCATGTGTCTAACAGCAGGGCAGCTTCTAGTAAAGTTTAGTTCTATTTCTAACATGATTCTGCTGTGAATCCCCAGTCACACTGGCAAGCACTGATGTCCAGAGATCTCTACCTCAAGTAGAGCAGTATAAAGAATGAGAAAAAAAAAACTCATGCAGAGAGACAGCTCTGATTAGGAATACAAGCAGTTACTGTATGCATCTTACACAGTGCATGATGTTTTCTTACCAACAAAACAGAAGAATAAAGACTTTCCCTCTCTAATACATTCCCTGCCAGGCCTAAATTAATGCAGTATTTTCTTTTTGCGCTGTTGTAGCTGAAGCCTATCCTGTCTCCCTTTCTCTCTCAAGCTAACTAGGACAGATCAGGATTATCAAATACAGATCTGTATGTGCTATCTCTTAAAGACAGCATCTTTCAGTTTTGTCTTCTCAAGGAGGCTTAGACAAAGCTTTTTCATACCCATAAAGCACAGAAAAAACCCAAACCCTTTCCAAATACTAACAAAAATCAAGGAAATTCTCCATGAACTTTCAGATACTGGGCCTCCCCTTGAGCCTTTGGCAAACAGCTCTAACAAGTCTGCTATTAAGAAAGGTGGGCAGGGAGACTCAGGTCAAGTCTTTGACAAGGCAGCTTTATGCATGCTGGCAACACCCCCATCCACAAACACAGTCCCTTCAGCTGCAGAGAGCCCCCCACACCTGCTGTCTTTAGAGGCACTTCCCTCCAGCTTATCATACCACACAGCTCCTCACCCAGGCCACCAGCAGCTCCATGGCCACAGGTGGCAGCTGGGTGACCTCAGCTTGGTACTGGGCTCTTCCACTCTTGTGATCTGCCACAGTTCAAGCTCTTTGCTCACAGGCTAAGCCCCTCCATCCTGCATCTGTTTCTCATGCCCCAAATTCCGCTACTATTGTAGTCAGTGCCTCAGCAACACTTTTGAAAAAGCTACCAGCCTTATGAGTTGCTGTTTCTGAATATTTGCAAATTTGGACCTCAGTTACACTCAATGAGTGTTATTTGAAATAGCAAGAGACAATGTCTTCCTCCTTTATTTAAACTCATTTTGTGAGACACTGGAATCACTTTGCTCCAAAACTAGGACTGTAAACACTGGCCAGTAATGCCTGTGCCTTACTCTAACCAAGCAGCATACAGTTGCTCATTGTATTACCAGTGTTCAGTACTCTTGAGAAGAGATTGGGAATTATTTAAATATTGCATAAAATACTTCTAGGGTTCTGGGGGTTTTAACTTGTAGATTATACTGAGACCAAATCCTGAGGCTTCCATCTACAAATACATAAGTTGCGTCAGAAAGGAAGCAGAGTTATTCATTCCATTAGACATCTACAAGAGCTTCAGGTTTAAGCAGATCTCAGAGACCACAAGTGGATAGCTGTGTTTGCTAAGGGGAATTCCCACAGTCTGTATCCCCAGGACATTAAGGATACATAAAATGTAATCTTCCCTATTCCTTCACCTCCATGTTGCCTAAGCAAGCCAGAAAGTTACAGGAGACAAAACATAGCATTACTTGTGCAAAGGGGGCCAGAGTGAGTCTGAACAGGGCAAAAGTCTGAAGCTGGTCATGTCTGAGGTGAGCATCTTGGGATGAAGCATCCTCCTAATAACATAGACACACGCAACATGAGTCTCACCATTTATTCTGCTCCCCTCTGAACAGAGGGTCATTCTGCCACTCCCAGTCATGTCTGGACATGGCAGTGGCTGCAGTGAAGGCAGGCCCAAAGGGAAATTCAATGAATTGAAGGTGCTCAGGGAAAGCTATATGCACAACTGGAGAGCTGCTCATCCACCTGATACTTCTTCCTCAGTGCCTTTTAGGTAGATTCCAGTGTCAAATATAACCTTGAGCATTCAGCTTAATTTATTTAAATGAAGATTAAAGGAAAAATGTTGAGTGAACACATAAAGTCTGAGATCCCAAACAGTTCCTCATTCTTTTCCTCTCCTTTCATCACCTTGAGTGTTGTAAGGACTAATGATTTAATTTTATTAAGAGCTTTGAAGGTGAGGAGTGTTGGGTAATTACTAAATATGTTTCTTCCTTGTGCTAATTTCCAGCTCCTCTAGCACCAGTTTGTCCTTGTATGACCCTAACCAAGTGCAGCTATGTCATTCCATTCAATTCTGTGGCTTATCTGCTCTAAAAGTGTTATTTTAAACACACAAAGCTTACCAATTTGAAGTCTTCTCACCACTGCAAGACTTACAGATGTGGACTCTCACAGGCAAAACTTGCATGCTTTCTGCTCCTACTCACTCATGCCACTGATTTTCATGCTCATATGGAAACAATGTGATTTTAGAGCACATTCAGATGACAGTAAAGCCAGTAGAGGATAGTTAATAAGATGGGGGAAGGGAGAGAGAAGAATAAGAGACAGAGACTGTTGTACACCAGCCCAGCAAAATTCCTATAACAGGTGCTTCCCATCTGGCCATGCAGTTACTGTAATGCCCAGTTAGTCATCTAGCAGCTCAGGCTCTGAGAGCCATAACCATGGTGGGTCAGCACATTATCATTCCCAGCTGTCTTGCTTCATCTTCCTGCTGGAGATCACCTCCCAGGGCACAGGAGGCTGTGGGGTGTAAGGGCAGCCCCAGCTCACTGTCCTGTGGCTTGCTACACACCCACATTCAGCAGGAACATGAGCTGGTAGCCCCACAACTGCAGTAACTGAGGCATGAAAGTGTGTTCCTATCTGTTGTCCCTGTTACTAGGGTAATAATCTTGATCAAAGGTACAAGGCTTGCAGCCAGAAGGGTCACATAGATATACCGCTGTAAATATTGTCTGATCTAGTTTAGCTATGAACCTTCTGTCAAGAGTAAGAGCGGGAAAAGAAACTCCAGGAAGAAAAGGTGAGGAGCTCACCTGAGCTTCTGAGACTGTACTACACACGTCTGCTCAGTTTTCTAGAAAAACCCAGCAAAATTCATCGCTGTGAGCACCTCACAATACTAAGCCAGGCTGAAATCTTGCACTATGGTGCCACTACAGGTGGTGTGCAAGGAAAGCCACATACCAAGCCAACATAGTAAAAATCTCCATCAGGGTACTTGGGTAAAGGTAAAATGGGAGGTGAGAGGCCATGGGGTCAGCTGGCACTATGCCATGTAGGGGGTGATCAGTGGTAAGATGCCAGGTACGTCCCAAATTTGCCTCTCAGAAGGCAGGATTGTTCTTCAGAAGCCAGTCTCCTGTGAGAGCTGTACATTTGGTGGTAGATACAGTTAAGAGCTCAGTATTAGCCACAACATCAAGTTCAAATAACAAGTCTGAGATCTTACCATGCATTGATCATTTACAAAAGCCAAACATTTGCCTCTTTCTCAGAGCAGTTGCCCAAAAGATTTAGAACTGTCTCTAGAGAATCTTCAGTCAAAATTGTATTTCTGGGCATCTTCATGCTAGCTACAAATACGTTGCAGCCCAAACCCTCCTCATACAGAGACACCAAAAAAATGCCTGTTCCCCTCACCCCCTAATATGCAGATTTTCACTAATACACCTCAATTAGTTTGCAAAATTTCCAGCAACATTTTAAGTGTTGGTAATATATCAAAACTGAACTGGAAAAGAAAAATTCTGCAACCAGTTGAAGAGTTTCTAGCTTTAATTATGGAAGAGGGAGCAGATTGAAGGGAGTGGGTGGAGGGAAGTCTGGGAACATACAGTACTGTGCACTATGAAATGTTGCAGGCAAGTGGAAGGCTGAAGGGCAGCCCCATGTATTTTAGAGATTTAATGGCAAATGTTATTGCTCTGCACATGTGAAAGACATAACATGTATTTTTTTTTCAGTCTAACCAGCTCACTTCAGAATGAAGCAAACAAAGATGAATAAGTATTAAACCTCCATAATAGACACACAGTGACTCAGAGTTGTGCATCCAAGATGAAACACAAAAATGACAATTGCCTTGAGATGCCTTTGCCACATGAGGGACTCCTCAGCACTTAAAGAAAGAGGGGTATGGCATACTACCTTTGTTCATAGCACACAGCTGAATTTACAGACATCTTATTAGATGGTTAAACCCCATTATTTTCTTTCATTTCCTTTTAGCAGCAACCTTTCTGCCTGTATGTTTTGGAATCCAGACTCCCTGGCACCATAGCTTTAGCAACACAGCCATCCTTTCAATTCATTTCAGCAGGAGGCCCTCCACATACATCACAGTATCTAAGATGTTGGACTGCGAAGTCATAGCCTGAATTCCCACAGGGAGTTGGTCAGAGAATTAATAGGCATTTCTTTCGCCAATGGAAAACTTTGAATCTCTCAGCAACAGAGTAACAAAAAATCCAAGTGCCCTAATTCACAAATTTTGCTGGAGTTTCTCATGTGAGCACTTGTGCACTCTCTTACTTTCTGCAGACCAGACAACACTTCTCTGCATACACCAGAGTCTCATGCTGCATCACCAGCTACAATGTACCATGAAATATGTAATCTGGCAAAAGAGCTCAAACCCTAGGGGGAAAAAAAAGGGCATAAGACATCCAAGCTAAAACAATTCTCAGTCAGGTTCATTGTAAGACCATGCTTTCCAGAGAAGCTTGTTTTCATTAATATCAGCTTCTAGCCTCAATACCATGACATAATTTGTTGACTAAAGCACAGTCTAGTCTCTTTGAAAAGAGAACAGTATCGTATATGTTGCAGTGCCATTTTTGAACTCAGCTCCCTCTGGAAATTACAGAACCAACAATTTTAGTCATTTGACAACCAGGACTGTTTGCAGGCATCAATGCCCAAATTGCTCTGAATCTGAGCAGCTGCTTCCTGAGCCTTATCATCACACCACACAGAAAACAGAAATGGAGGGGCTCTTGCAGAAGTCCAGAGAAAAGCGGAAACCAAGCCCTGAGAGGTGGCAGAGACCAGAGGGGAAGCAGGCACAACGGTCCTGGAGAAAAGAGAAGTTTGACATGCTTTCTGGCTGTAGCAGGAAACTGCTCTCCTACCCGATTGCAACAGCTTCTGAAGCTGCAATAACAAAGGAAGAACTGACAGGAGCATGGAAAGGGAGGAAAGACAGCACTCTGACTCTTGTCACACTTTAGTAGGCAATAAACAACTGCAGGAAATCAACTTTTTGTCCCAAGCAGATCATACAGCTGCAGAGGCAGCTTTAGTGGTGTGGAGGACAAACTCCAGCACAGGGACACAGAGCTGTAGGAAATACCAGTGACTTTTCTCTCTCACTCTTCTAAAGGGTTATTTTATCAGAGCTTAAGACTTGAAGGATCCTTTTGGACCACACTCACAATTCATGTGTTGCATGCAGAGCCTGGCTTTGTCAGAGCCCCCCAGCTCCTCCTATCACTTTCATTCATTTCATGGTCAGACCTTCGTCACCCAGGCTTGCTCCCTGCCAGCTGCTACGACCACACGGAACTGCTGCAAAAATAGGGTCAGCCAATGGAGATATCACCTCAGCCTCACAGAGGACACTTGTGACTCAAGCTTCACAACAGCATCAAAGGAACATTCACCCAACCTGCTATTTTCAATTCAGTGATAAGATTAGCTCAAGCAACAATAACTTTTAAACAGAATTCAATTCCCAAGCCTATGTTCTGTCACCACCAGCTCTGAGTAAACTGGGGAGCCTATGGCTGTTTCTGCACATGCCACAGTAATTTCTGTGGTTTCCACAGAGAAGAAAGTTGGACGCACAGCCTGGCTGGAAAACCCACCATGGGGGACACACCTATGCCTAGAGCAAGCCTTGAGGCTCTAGATGATATGCTGCCAAACTGGCCAGATCTTTCACCTCCGGTCATGGCTCTAGGAAACATTTGCACATGCTGTTGGTTGTGGCAGCTGAGCTGTCAGTTGTTGCTGCCAGTTGTCACCAGAGAGTGACATGTTGGCAAGCCTTCAGGCATACCACAGTGTCTCATGGAGGCTAGCACAGAAGAAGGTGGAAGTGAGGGGAAAGCAATTAAGTTTGCACAAGTGTTTTGGAGTTAGATACAGAGGGAGGAGTACTGCAGGAACTGGTAAGAGCGCCACTCATGTCAGCCATCAGCTATTGGGCTCCCTTTGATCCCAGCTCTGCTGAAGTCTCCCAGAAAGGGAGGAACATAGAATATTTCCTAGGCTAGAAATATCACACAATGGTGGACCCAGAATGAAATATTCCAGGATCTTAGTTATGCAATTTTGTTTTCATTTTTTGGACTTTTCATCCCACTTCAGGATTCAGTTTCTGAGACAGCCTCACCAAGCTGTCTTGTGAAACAAATGGATTTTTAAAAGTCATCATAACGAATTGCTCATCAGTACTGAAGAGGGAACAGCAATATGCAGAGCCTGGGATGAATAGCTGTGCTCAGACTTCACTGTTGAACGAGTATTGACTACTCACCACTGTGGGCAACGTGCTTTCCATGGATCTGGCTCATTTTCCCACACAGTATATTTTAGGCCACATATAGGCTATCACCTGAGTGTGCTTCCGATTGAAGTGGCAAGAAAGACAGAAGTAGCTATTAAACACAGGGTATGGGAACTTTGAGCACATCTCAGAGAATTTCTAAGGAATATGTAATCTGTGTTTTATAACACTTCTAGATTTTGTTGTTTTCTTCTATACAGTCAGTATCTCACTAAAAATACAACTTGTTCCCCACTGTTTTCTGTCTCCAAACAGATCCTCAGCAAGACTTTGCTTTCAGCATTGACCGTTGTTCTGATGTTGCAACCCACACCTTTAACATCAGAGCTGCATTGGTCCTAAGTAAGTGAATTGCTGTTTTCTCATGCCATAAACAGGTAATTCATGTGTAAGTGCTAGTATTAAGTAGTAAGTAAGGGTGAAAACCTCCTATAAAATATGAAAGGGCTTCATTTCTGAGAAATTTCAAAACCTGTGTGGTGCTACAGAAATGTCAGTTCTGTTACCAGCTCTGCCTCAGACTACACTGTCACCCTTAGCAGGTCCTATGAGGCCTCAGCCCCTCTTCTTCTCCTACCCTTCATCTGTACAACTTGTAGTCTGTAGAACTTGTCTTTTCAGGACAGTCTTGTTGAATGAGACAGCTACAGTGCTCAGACTCTTGTGCCAGCACCAGCAGTGCTTACCAAATCACCAAGGCTGACCCTTGTAGATGGGAGACTGAGCTAAGGCCTCCCACAGAGTAAGGTGGGGAGCGCCTCCCTGCTCATCCTGGGCATGCAAAACAGCACCCTAGGGAGTGCTGAGGATCCAGAGCACTGCAGGAGTGCTAACCTGAGGCAACAGTCATGCCATCAGCTCACCACCTGTGCTAGCTGAAATTATACGCTCCAGCACTTAACTAATCAGCAATAAAAGCTCAAAACCAGAACTGCATTTGAGCTAATGTGTTGAGTGTTAATATTATCCGTGGCTTGCCTTGTGATCCTTGCACAGTGAAGTCACCTTCTTCCAACCCTGTTGACCCCAAGTTCATCTAGAACATCTACTACCAGACCATAAATATGAGAACACTGCTGCATGCTCCTGGTGCTGATAATAAGTTTGTGTGCTAAGTGTCTTTGGGAATGCTTCCTTGCATGCAGATGTTCTCCCTCATGTAAGACATGCTGCCTCTCTGCCTGAGGAGCACCAGTTTTCAGGTGGCTGCAGAGTTAAACATACCTGCAAAATCGCATTACAGGAATTTGCAAATGTTTTTCCAACAACTCAGCGTCCAGGACCTGCTTCAAAATCTAGTAGCTTCACTAGCTGTATCTGTTAGCAAGCCAGGCAGAAGGCGGCAACCTCCCAGCACTGCCATGCTGCTATGCTGATCCCTGGCTCAGGCCAGCTACCCTTTTCCCATGCAGCAGGTACAGGTCACAAGCTGCTTCTGGGAGCTCATTGGATATGGTCCTTCTGCTAGACACAGTTGGGAAAAAAAGAGTTTAGCTGTATGGACACAAGTGTTACTATGCCAGTTGGCCTCAAGGTCAGAGAGTGGTCGTGGACATAGTTTATATAACAATAAAGAGATATGCTGTTATGTCTCAGTCATGCACCTTAATAGACTCAGAGACCTGTTCCTGAAGCATGGATTTCTGTATATCAGGAGTTTGCAGTGAAGAAAAAAACTTTCTATGGTTTAAACATCAGAAGAAACAAAAATTGAATCTGTTTAAAATTAAAATAAACCTGTTTATCCTTGCACTTTCTCTGAGCTCTTCTTCTGCTTTGTGTGTAGGACACAGCATCAAGGAACTGTACGTCAAGACTGACCTGATCATAAATGGGAAGACCGTGTTAACCTACTCGGAGACGCTTTGCGAGCCAGGCCATTCTAAGCTTATTTTCTGTGGAAAGCAGAAAGGAGGTAAATTAGGCAGCAGGTTTGATGGCTACTGAATACTCCAAGTAGGATGCACCTGCTGTGCTCCTGAACGCACCAATACATCATAATGTTCTGTTTACTTCAACAGTGTGTTAATGGATGACAGAAACACAGTAGGACAGAGATGTTTTAATTTCAAAGCCTGCTTCTTCCCCTAACCTGTTTGCTTGCTTTCGTTTTAATCACAGAATATTGCACACACATGGGATTTCAAGTCCATAAAAGGTAACTGTAGTAATATGACCCCATTCAGCAGCAAAGACGTTCATAAGCCCTATTTATAGCCACATGGTTGTCATGTGAGCAAGAAGTATTACAAAACTGGCCTTTATTTTTGTCAAATAAATGGCTGAGCAAACAAACAAGCCATTCTGAATACATTCTTCATTATTAAGCAACTAACACTTCCTGTCTTTAAAGGAAGCTCTTAACTTGCTCTGAGATGAATTATGCTTGAACAAGTATATTTGGACCAAGGTGCTATTTGATACCCTCTATGGTTTGCATCTTGTTTCTGCTCAACACTTGCTTTTGTGGCAGTCAGATGATTTCAGCTCATGCCAGTCAAGCTGCCAGCTGGTGCAGACTTGCAGTGGTTGGTTTACAGTGACATTAGCTGCTCCCAAAAAGTGGGCATCTTTGCTCCCACGTGAGTCTGCACACCACAAGGTCCCTTCTGCCATGACCAGGTCAGACATTGCAAAGCTGTCCATGGTGTGTCCAGAAGAGCTATGGTCATGCCTCTAGACTGTCATATCGGTGTATCTTAAGTGGTTATATTGAAATCCCTCTTACATTATGATCATCTCTTTAGCCTGATTTTAAAATAAACAGGTAGAGCTGCAGAGAAGTTTCAGAGTTGTTAGAGCAGCAGTTAGTTTCAGCAGCTCTGCTTTCATTCCATTGACTTGCATCTCCATCTTGGTAACACTGCAATAATTCATATGCAAGGGCTATGAGTCTAAAGACTGTGCACAGCACTACTGCTAAAACAGCCCCTGGAAAATTACTAAGACATTTCACACGGCATAGAAAAATCACAAAGAATAACAGAGAAATTCTGCATGAGCAACCGATTATGTAAATCCTGTAAGGCAGATAGACAAAAAAAAATTAAATTCAGAGGTTTCTTCAATTGTGTATTGAATTACGAGGTGGGGGGGAAAGCACCCATAAACCTACTGAAAAACTACCTCATTCTGATGAAGCACTAAATAACATCCTTTAGAAAGTACATTAAGGAGAAATGGAGTCAGTCCTGAGCTGAGCACAAACTGCTATTCACACATTAAGCTACAAAGCCAAAACCTCCTGGGCTTTCCAAGTCCCTTAATCTTAAACTGGCAGTTGATTGTTTCTACTAATTGAAGTACATTATGATATAAAACCATAGTTGGTTATTTAAACAATACTATATATCTTCATTTAAAAGTATCCCTAAGTTAGTGCAAGGACCTCTGCTGCACACTTTTTAATACACAGCCTCTTGATCAGTGGCTGTTTTTTATTTAGTAATTAAAGTCACAGTGGGAAAGAAGTGAACTTTCTCAGACTAAGGTTCAAACTGAAAAAGCGGTATTTCTTAATTAGTTGACATTTGCTTCTAGCCCATGTTTTAGGACACAAAAGGCTGAGCTGAGGACTAGTTTGAGGCAATTCACCACAGCCATAGTTTACCGTATTAGCACAGCTGTAAATCTGACCTAACACCTCTGCAGAACGGACAACATTGTGAATGGTCAAGTATGCAGCCTAGTGAAGGAACAGAGGAGGAGACAGCCCCTTCAGCTGAAGCTTTTCATGCAGAGCCCCTTTTCCCCTGTTATACATGCTATATTTCCAATATACCTGACTAGAGTTTATGCATAGTTTCAAACAGAATTTGCCTGCCTTTCACAAGGAGGCAAAAAACTGCCTGTTCCTCTGTCTCCCAAAATGAGACGGAACTCAGTTCTGTCACAGGCTTTGTTGTCCACATAGAAGTTACAAGGAAAAAGAGTTATAAGAGTTGGATGTGGGAAAGTCTTGGATGTTTGCTCTTGGTGTTTTGCTTCGTTCTGTTTGCTTGGTTTTTGTTTGGTTTGGTTTTTCGGTTGATTTTTTTTTCTTTGCTCTCCTATAATGCTACAGTTTTGCCATGGCTGGAAATACTTTAGGAGACTTAATATAGCTAGAGGTTTAATATTCATTGTAATCATATAGTATTTATTATTTATGTTAAGCAAAGGTCACATCTGGCACCGCTCACTGCTAAACAGGATTCCAAGATCTCTTTCTTTGAGCTATATGCTGATTGTGAAGTTATTAGCTCAAAGATTGAAAGGAAATGGGCCATTGTCCGTCTATGAACAACAGCATCAACAACAAAAACTGCTAAATTATTTGTGACATAACATGAGCTCACCTCTTCCTCTTTTTTTAGTAGAAAGTGCTGGTTATTACCCATTTCCTCCAAAGAAAACAGTTACATAAGATTTAACAGATTTCCCAATGTAATCACTAAAATCAGAGAAAGAGACCTACCAGGGTAATATTTAGCAATGTCCCAACCACAATTTGCAGGCTTAAACAAAACTTCCTGGCAAAAGATAGTTGCAACATTTGCAAGTCTGCAAGTTTTCTTTCAGTCCCAACTGATATAGGCACTGCCAGAGAACTTGCACGATTCCTTGCACACACTCCCAAACCACAGAGGAAGCCCTTGCTTGCTCCAGACCACCATTCTTTACATTATTCCCTCTTTTGGTAGGTGTCACAGTAAGCAAGTTTCTAAAACAGTATTTTGAAGAAAAGTAGAGAACATAATATGACTTACAGAACTGGGTATCACATTGAGAGTTTAGGTACGAACTTGTGAGAAAGAAGCTACACCTCAAAGCTAGGTCTTTGGGCTGATACACAACACTTTCTTGCTTAGCCCCTTCATCTCTCTTTTTCCTCCCCAGTAGAGAGTGGATGTTTCTTACCCGGCTGTATATTTATATACATTTTTCTCACTCAACTATACATCTATAACTGGCAGTTATTCAGATCATTCCTGCATCCCTAAACCTCACAGAAGCTGCGTGTCAGTTGCATAGGTACAAGATCGTGTCCTAGAAGAACTCCAACATGGAGCATTTAAGTTCTAAAAAGATTAAAAACATAGAAAAAGAAAGAGGTGGGTGCAGATGTACAGGGCCTTTATATAGTACAAGAGTGTGAGAACATTTCAAAGATTTTCAGTGCAAGGAAGATTTGAGAAAGAGGAGTGAGAATTTCATGATAGATGTTTTGTCAGGAATCAGAGGCATCGTCACGATAAACGATAACTAGTAACTTAAAGTAATCCTCAGGAAGTTCTTACACATTTGAAAACTCAGCTTCAGATTGGAAGCTACTGGAGGCCTGCTTTCACTGACAGGAAAAAGCACTAAGTTATTTTGTTAGAAGAAAACAGCAAAAACTGCTGCAACAAATTTATAATATCACCTTGATTCAATTGTACATTAGAAATGTTTTCCACAATACTCTACAGAAATCACCTTCAGTTAAGTCTTTAAGAAAAAGGAAGGTGGACTGAAAGCACGTCACTGATGACAGCATGCTTGACAGATCCCATAACTTACCAGGAGACCAATAAAGACAATGCAGAATTTTTAACTGGAAAAATGCACTCATGATTTTTGCTGTTTCAACTGTTCATACATTTTTTGCAAATACATCTGGGCTTGCTCTGAAAAGACTACAGGATTCTTTCAATGAGCCAGGCTCAGTGTTTGTGACAGTTACACTTACTGCAGCAGATGTTTTCATCCTCTTTCAATGAAGGAATGCAAAAATGTATGAATAAATGGAGAAAAATGTATGAAGATATGAAGGACGCTGTGATAAACTATAGTCCTTAATGCTGTGGAGGATATTTACACTTCTGGAATCATAGCAGAAATCCTCATGTGAGAGGAACATTGAATAGGCTTTGAAAAGCCTGATCCAGCCAACATAGGCACTTAGAAGGTTGCCATGGTCTGAAATGGATATGTATGATAAAATTCAGCAAATCTATGTATCCGTATTATTTCCTGGTGGTTCTCAACTAGCTGAAAATGAGAGCTCCCTTGGTTTCCTATCAGGACATACTTGCAAAGCAGCATAGTCCTTTTTCCCCTCACATTATTGAAGCAAGAAAGGCCATGAGAGTTTTATAGAGGCCTGGTTACAAAATCACAGAATGACTGAGGTTGGTAAGGACCTCTGAAGGTCATTTAGTTCAACTTCCATGTACTCAAGCAGGGCCATCTACAGCCAATTGCCCAGGACCATGTCCGTGCAGGGTTTTTTGATATATCCAAGGATGAAGACTTCACAACCTTTTTGGGAAACCTCTGCCAGTGTTCAGTCACCCTCACATTAAAAAAGTCTTTCCTGATCTTCAGGAGAAACCTCCTGTGTTTCCGTTTGTGCCCGCTACCTCTTGTCTTGTCGCTGGGCACCACTGAGAAGAGCCTGGTTCTGTCTTCTTTACACCCTTCCCTTCAGATATTTGCACATACTGATGTGCTCTCTTAATCTTCCTGATCTCTAGGCTGAACAGTCCCAGCTCCCTCAGCCTCTCCTCATTGGAAAAAAGCTTCAGTCCCTTAATCTGATCAGTGGCCTTTCACTAGACTGTCTCTAGTAGCTCCATATGATTAATAACTGTGAACCACTGCAAGACCCCTGGTTAGAAAGTGCTAAATAAGGGCAGGGCTGAAGTACATAGTAGTAAATACGGACCCCAAACTGGACACACAGCACCCAGCTTCACAGTTGCAGGCTCCCTAGAAGATACTACAGCCCGTGAAAGTGACTCCATTGATTTCCGAGCAAAGGTATAGCCATCACGTCAGGGCAATAATGAAAAACTTCTCAGAGAGAACTGAGGCAGAGCCCTAAGACTGCATTCATCTAGCTCTGATGTAATCATTACTTTGTCACAGCAAAGTGTGGGGGGGAAAGTAGCTTCTGCCTACACTGAAGGAGAGATTAGCATTGCCATAATTTCAGAAGCAAATTTATGGCCTGATGACTCCTACTTCATTTTAAAATACAGCCTTTGCAGAGCTTAAATGCTGCATCTGCCCATTTAGATTCTGGATGGCTTTCTGACAGCCTAGGTGAGACCCTAATGAGCCACATGATCCAAGAGAAGTTTCCATGTGCTTTTGGAGAAGGACTTTGGGGAAGGGTGATTGCTGACAGCCCAGTTTCCTCTCCACTCTGCTGCCATCCAAGATTTGCTAGGCTCAAAGATGACTGAAGGAGAGACAGTTCAACAAGGCTTTCTGCTGAACGAGAGGACACACAAACTATGAGCCAAGCAATTGCATGGTCCACACCACCCTGAAGAAGCAATGCACAATACAGCTTATCACACATCAACACATACAGCTCAAGTTCCAGTGGCGTTACTCATCATCCCAGTCATACAGTCTGCAGCGCCTTCAACTCCCATTTAGACTCAAGTAAAGTTGTGAACTGAGAAGTGGGCTGTACTGTATTTTTAAAATCCTTGAGTCACCACTCTCCGCAGCAGAGATGTGTCAGACTCCAGGGCTCTTGCTTCATGCACAAAAGCAAGCAGCAATGGTAATTGCTCTTTGAAAAGGAAAAGACTTCTTGTTGTCCAGGTAAAGTAGCCAGGGATGCAGAAAGGAATGAGTACAGTATGAGTGCTGCAGCACAGCTGATCAGTTTGAGAGTGAAAAGCCAAAACATACTTATTTTATTCTGTTTTGGTATTAGGTTTTTCAGGGCAACACTGAGAAGCTCTGCATGTTTTCCACCTCCCAGGATCATCAGGGCGTTACGTTTAACAAACTCCTCATTAATGCAAAGTTGCGGAACATTGGTGACATCTCGGGTTTTTCCTACTCTCTTTCTAGTTTATCTTATAGTCGTGATTCTTTCCTATAAGTTTGTTACATGGCATTGACTAACATTTCATAGCATGCGTGGGGAAGACCTTCTGTGAACTGTTTTCCAAGTCAGATACCTACTGCATGGTGGGATGAACCATATGACAAACATGTGACAAACCTTTTGTCTAAGCTTTCACAAGAAACAATTTAAACCAGCAGAGTGAAACTGGACTAAAACAACTCTCTAGAAGTGACAAGCATCAAGATGCTAGCACATACTCAGATAAATATGATGAAATACTCCTCTGTCACTGTCAAAGTAAAGAATATTTCATGACACTTACAAAAGAGAGTCCTTAAACAGTTCTTAGACTTTTCCATTACTTGTGGAGGGCAAGTTGTGCAAGAAATTCTGAAATACTGAAACATCTACAAATTATATTTTCAGTCAAGTCTGCACAGTTTGGCCCAGTAAGCTATGAAAAAGTAGGAGGAACTGCAGAACAGCTTGCTAATTCTGTCCATTAATACCAAAGTTGCCCTTTCTTCAACAGCAAAATCAAGCATGCCTCATGATTAGGGAGATGAAGATTGGGAGGTGGAACTCCTGGGCTCTATTCCAGTCACCAACACAACTTGTGATTGCTTTAGCACATCATGTAACTTCTTGGTGAACACTCCGTTAGCAGTGAGATAGACAAGTTCTTATTACTTTAAGGTCATGTGCAGCAAGCAGTTAGAAGTCCACACCTACAGAAACACCCAGCTCAGATTGGTTTTTCTTTAAGGTACCAAAAGAGTATAGTTCAACTGTTGCAGCTGTGGGTGTTTAACAGATCACACTAAAGGACTCGCGTCTGGCAATCCCCCTCCCCTTTCATTTCCCTATTTGTGGGATGCGTGCTGACATAGGAACACCAGCCTGGAGGTGCAAAGCCATGACCCCCTCCTCCGCTCAGGCAGGGACTGCTGGTCCCTCCTTGAGCCTCCTTTCCCATAAGGCAGTACACATCCTGACGTTTTTCTCAGGAGAGCTGTTGCAAGACCCTATATAGAGCACTTTGCAGTTCCAAAACACTTGTTACTTGAGCACTTTGAGGCACTGTTACAAAAAAGCACCTACAATCACCTGCTTGTTTCCTTCATGTACTGCATGTCTAATCACCCACCACCATTCTTGCTTTTCAGAACACCTCTACTACGAGGGACCAGTCACACTGGGAATCCAAGAAATCCCACAGGTAAGGTGATCACAGCTGTGCTCCCATGCAGAAAGGCTTTCTGGACAGGGTATGCTCAGAGGACTACCAGCAACTACATCAGCATATTTCAAGCTCCCCCATCTGGCACACTGGATCTTACAGTGTTTATATGACTAATCCTTTACAATATGAAATTAAGCGGCTTTGCTTAAAACATTAGAGAGCTACCATTACCCAGAGAGAGACAAGTTTTCTTGGGGTAGGAGATATCCTCTACCAGCACTAAGTCATGCAGTTCCTTAGTAGAGTCCCACTCTGCTACTCTTAAAATAGTAATAAAAGAAGCAGTTCCAAGAGACTCCTGAGAGACCAAGGCTGCAATTCAGCACATGCCTTAGTGGGCTGAAGAATTTGGAGAAACTCATTTACCCTCACTGGCTATAAAGGCACTTTAGATAACTATTGCAATTTTATGTGTTCCATTGTACATATATGGTGTTAGATACAGAGGTCTTCTAGGTTGTGACTGAAAGTACAAGTTATTGGGCCAAGAACACTTTCTGCGGACTTCTAGAGCCTTAAAATAAAAAACAATTTCTTAGAAAGGTAAGAAAACAGGCAGTACTCTAGGCACTTCTCTGAATTTTCTGTTCACGCATTACAAGCAGCATCCTCTACGCTCAGCTTAGTGTCCTTCTTAAAGGTCAACCAAATCACATTGCAAAGCAAAATAGGTATCAAGTGCTGAACACACCACAGTGTCTCTTAACTGAGCACAACAAAGATGTATTTGACTAGTAAATAACACAGGATTTTTTAGCCACATACACAAAGAGACTGGATAGAAGCGAAGACAAGATCTGGATCATCAAGGCGTCTGTTTGAGAATGTGGTGAAGAAAGGATCATGGTTACCACTGCAAAAGCACACAGTTCAGGTGGTCAGTGGTCAACTCCTTAGACTTATAGAGAAGGAACAGCATAAGCTCTCAGTTCTTCAGCAGCAGAAATATAACCTATGTCAGCCTCAGAGAGGAGGTCTGGGGCCTGCTCAGCACTGAATTGCTCCAGGTGCAGGAAAGGAGAAGACAGGATCAGAAAAGGGATACAGAACACAAGGACGTGACTCCCAGAGAGCCAGGCTTGCCAAGACCTGCAGAGGTGATGGCAAGGACAGCTGTTTTCAAGGGAGGATCAAGCCTCCCATAACAGCTACCATCTCATAGGTCTCAGCCTTCTCTTGGTGATAGGACCAGCCACAACCTTCACTTCCTAAGGCTTTCACACAGAGAGCTGGGCCCCCTAATGCAGGCTGTTAGCACACCCTTGCCAGCCTGCTTCCCTAAAGTCTACTCCTAGTGATGCTGTGTTGAACAATGCCTTTTGATCCCACACACTGGAGCACCCAAGCTCATATCAGTCAGCATCCTGTTCCAGGAGCAGCTTTACAAACATACTGAAGACACTTCTGTAGTAAAGGCTCCAGACAAACAGAGGAATAGGTCTTTAGACCAAGAGGAAGCCCTAGAATCATACAATAGTTCAGGTTGGAAGGGACCTTCAAAGGTCATCTAGTCCATCCCCTCCCTGCAATGAGCAGGGACATCTTCAACTAGATCAGGTTGCTCAGAGCCCCATCCAGCCTGGCCTGGAATGTCTCCAGGGATATTCAGGGCATCTACCATATCTCTGGGCAACCTCTTCCAGTATTTTGGCCCACAGAAACCGCCACACAGACCAGTAAAACTCCAGTTCTGGGCAAATTAGCTGAATTTGGAGCCAGAAACACCAAGAGTATTCAGAGTCCTCTTTTAATAAAATTTTTACCCATGAGCAAAAAATTATTCTGGAGGAGGTAAAAAAAAAACTGATCACTGACAAGCAATGGAAATGTGTCATTATAAACTCTCTTCCATGAATGAACTATAAGCTTTTGGAGAATTAACATGCTTGTGAGAAAGGAAATAGGAAGCCTTTTTTGTTAATTAATCAATCAGGCAAATAATGCCATCCTTCCACACCAGCAATAAAGTGTTATTCCATACAGCAATCATCCTCTGCTCATTATGAAGAACAGCCTCATCTGAGCAGTCCAACAGACATTTTCACAGCCTGCACAGCAATTACAACAAGGCTGTATTCTCATGAGCATGTTGCCATTGGGCCTCTCTCTAAATTTGGATGTTACATTTAGCTTGAACCTCTCTGTTAGGACACAGGCCAGTTACTGCTTTAGAAACCCCATGGTAGAAGGCAAATGCCAAAAAGCCTGACTCATTCTAGCTCCTTCTACTACACAACCAGAAGAGTCCTGAGTAGGGCAAAAGCTTTCTGTGGTTCAAAGCCAGGAGGCCACTGCTGCCAAGCTCTCCTACCACAGGTTTTAATCCCCTCCACACTTCAGAGAGAGAAGGGGGAAAAAAAGAACAGGGGAAGGACCAAACACACGCAACAAAAAAAACTACCACAGTGCCAGCAATCTAGAGTGAATGAAATCTAGTTCACCTCTTCTTCCAAATCTGTTAAATGAACCTTGTCTCCTCCCTTGCCCAGCACTTTTCCCACTCCAAGTGTCCAAGAGTAGTTTTGACCAATAAAAAAAGGCATGGCTTCTTCAAGGTTGAGATTTTTTGCACTGAAATGATACAAGTTCTCCCTGAAGCCTGAACTACTAGTAGTTTTAATAACACAACTTGAAATTAAACTACCTCTTGTTTTATTATATATGAATTCATCACAGATTGAGTCATCTACACACATACATTCCCCACAGTGCTCTCTGTTATAAAAAATCATATTGATAACAGAGTACATATTGAACAACAAGATCCAAGGAAAAGAAGTGCCAGACAACTAAGCACCTTTTCCCCTTCCAGTTATTTAACAGCACAGGCCATATTGTGCTTAGTTATAAGAAACATGAGAAGTTACAGATTTAAAAAGAATTTTTATGCATCAAAACATTTTGTTCCTCTTGTGCTGTTTTAATTTTAAACTTGTGCTGTCAGCACTGATATCCCTGATGAATGTGTTTTGGCAGAAAATATGGGCAAGTCCTTTACTAGTTCTGAAACATTTGAACAGGAGGGGTTTTGGAGGAACTTGATGGGAAAAGTGTTATTCTGTTTCTAGGAAGAGGACTCCCTCATAGAAACAGAAGCAGTTATATACTAGTGATGCGCTAATTCTTTTGCTTTGTGTTTGTCTCACACAGGGAGACTACACTGTTTCAGCAAAGCTGACTAATGAGGATGGCGTCACTGTTGCTTGTGCTGATTTTACTGTGAAAAATTATTTGGAGTATTATTAGTAGCAAACCAATTTCATGAAAGCTACAGACTACCAAAACTATTCAGTCCAAGAGAGCTGCTTGCATGCTACAATGATTCTGAAGGAAATAAGCCCCACAAGGTGGTTCGGAAGGTATTCCTCTTCATAATTCACTATTTTCAAGAAGTCACTAGACCCTCTAGTGGTAATTTCATCTCTAGATGCACACTGTAGCTCACTTTTTGCTTCTAATATATACAGCTGCAAGTAGAAAGTATTTGACACCAACATTTTAGGATGAAAATAGCATGAAACAGAACAGGCAAGAGCCTAAACGTATTTTTTTGTTGTTTTTGCAGTAAGTTATGGAGGGTTTCTAACACAAGCTAAAGAAGACTTTCATATGTATCACATATTATGCAGTTACAGCACTCAACACTGTCAGCCTCCCCTGGGGCGTGTCTGGAGCCTCCACTAGTATAGCTTCTATTACAACCACAGAACAAAGACCAAATAGGATGAACATGCTTTTTTTTTTCCAGCGATACATGTCCTGTCACTGGATTCATATCACTAGAATCTGCTGGAGTCTACCTGGAATTTTTTGTCCTTTAATATCTTTTAAGTGATATGTGAAACGTTCTGTATCTAAGCTATGTGCTCTTCTTGCTTCTCAATAAATTCATAATTAAATAATCGTTTTTTCTCCTTTTTCCTCATGATTCTTGATCTTTCCAAAACTTGAAGTGGGGAAAAAAAAAATGAGGGGAAAAAGATTGAAGGAAACAAATTAAACAAACTTTATTTTAATATGAAATATCAGTCATGTTGACACATATTTTATGTTAACAGAGGACAAACTGTTCCTTGCTTGAGCATGAAGTCCCAGGAAAAGTAAACACAAATCCCAGGTGCAGCACATCCCCACACCCTCTCATTCCAGGAGCTTTTGCAGCTGGCATAGCTGATGGGTAAGTAGATAACCAAGCATAGGGCAGCAGGTGAGATTAGGATCTTCGATTAGAGAGTGTAGATATGTACTTGGGGAACTGGAAGTACAGGGAAAGGATCAGGAGTAGGGTCGAGTTCTGACTGGGAAAGGTACAGCCAGGAATCAGAGCCACAGGAAAGTCCTGAAGCTGAGTGCAGGCTTATGAATGGTGGCAGCGAGCCTTGGGCTGCATGCCTCATCTTTGAGAGGATCAGCCTTTATGACTAGGGCAGCTGTGGCTCACAGCTGGCCACACAGGAGCTCTGACACATGGCCTCCATCCTACACACCCACACGCTGCAGCTCAAACACATTCCTGAGCAGCCAGAGCATCCCTGCTGCACAGATGACCAACACCACAAGCAGCCAATAGCTAGCAGCAAGGGATAGTCCCTTGCTTACCTCCCATGCAGCAAAATTCTCATCTGCCATCCCAAGCAAAGGCAAACTAGTCCTTGAGGCCTGACTCACATTAAAGAGGCTTAGTATTGCTGAACATAAATCAGCAAGCACCACAAAATGGGAGAGAGCCCGTTTTGGCCAGCCCTCACAAGATCGGGGTTCAACTCCGAAGTGCTGATGCTGTTTTGGAAGCAGTTCATCCAAGTCACCACTGTTGCTGTGCTTCAGATCTTCTCAGTTAATAACAGAGTATCATAACACAGACATAAGCTCCGTTCTTTCTCCTTATGCCAGTAGCTCTTTAGATTCACCTCTCTCCCAACAATTCCCATAAAATGTAAGAGGAACCAGACCTTGAGGAGAAGCTAACAAAAGCGCTTTCAGCAGCAGCACTTGCACAAGAGTCCACTTGCTCAGCTCTGTTCCACTACAACCACACAACAAAAGCATGACTAAAACCCAAATTCCTGCCACCAAGCTTCTTGGTCTGTTATCTGACGAAAGACTCACCAGAAGAAAAACAAAGCCAGCGCTAGTTTACGCACTTCTACTTGAAATCAACCCCATAATAGCCAAGATCCTCTTAGCCAAATTCACAAGGCTCCTTACAGCTTGAGACATGCCTGGACAGGCACCCAGGCCCACCACAGCAAACAAGCCAGCCTTTGCCTCCACATTGTATGGGGGCTGCTCTAGAGCATCTGTAGCAAAAGCTTCTGCGAGAGGTTTCACCTGCCCCAAAAGTGGGAATTTAACCTCTAAAGCATCAGACTTCCAGTCCTCAAGATGTCCCATCATTGACCCTCACTGCCCAGCTCACATGGAGACATCACAGAGCTTTGCTCCCAGCATCAGCTGTACAACATCTGGCTTCTATCACAAAAAAATGCTTGCCCTTTTTTTTTGGAATTAAGCTGAAGAATCAAGGCTAGATCTTAAACCCACACTCCAAGGTTTAGATCGGAGGTTCCTCTGTAGCAGGAGAAAGGTATGTTTGCCATACTACATAGCCATGGAGCTTCCTCATCTAAATATCATTCAGAACTTAGCAGTTCAAGGCTTCAGTTTCCATGTAAATTAAAAAGGGCTCTGCCCCTTCAGCCTAAGAAATGCCTCTGTTTCTTCCTTGAATTCCTGTTGCTAATCAGACACCATTGTGCATGGTCAAGCAACAAAAACAGGGCTCATCTTCCTTGATCCCAGTACCGCTAATGAATCCCTTGCTGTCCCAGAAGCATCTCTAGTTTGGGGAAAGGGAGAGAATCCTGAACAAAGAGATCAGACAGAGAAGAGGCTCCCAAAGGGCCCAGCCTGAGGCTCAGAGGGATTTCTGCCAGCAGGGTACTTTGTTGATAAGAGTTGCAGAGCTACCCAGTCTGCCAGGCATGAGCCTGCAAGATGGTAAAGCATTCCCTGTTGGCCCTGTGATAATGCCTGTAGTATCTAGTTATACAAAAGCCTTAGGTTGTTTTCCTAAACCAGGCAGTGGCTGGCAAAGCTAAAATAAGCTACTGTTGTCTCACACTGCAGTAAAGCAGCCTCACACATATTTTCCTACTCCTTACAGATACTTTCCTTTTTCCACTCAGCTGCACAGAGGATACCAATGCCATCAATGCAACAGCAGGGCACTCCCAGACCAAGCAGGGAACAACTTAAAAGAGGTTCAAACTCCAACTGCTTTGATCAGGAGAGTGGCTCCACCAGAGCCAAAATAAATGTTTGCCAATAATCCCGTGCCCCCTGTTTGCTTGTGTGGTTCTCATTTTATTAGCTTTCCTATGGTAAGTTTTACAGCTGAAGTTAGCAGAGTGATAAAATGCACAGATTATTCTTCTCTGTTTCTGATTTGCTTCTCCCCAGTTTAATGCAGATTTAGCTTGAGAAGCTAAATACTTTGATCCAGGATGCTCTCTTGCCCCTTTCAAAACTTCAACTCCTACTAACAACAAACAGTGGTTGGGAAAACAACAGGCTGCTCCAGGGCAGAAGGAGAGAGAGTCATAATCAGATTTCCCCACTGAATGCTTGAGATGCTCTTTACTAGAGCATCTAAATCAAAGATCCTCCTCGACATTTGCACCACTGTGCTGACAGCGATTTATACCTTCCTCCCTGCCTTTCTCCCAGCAGTTCTCTGCTTGGGCTCCCACAGGACCCCTCAGGTGCTGAAGGACAAATACAGGATCAGGACCACAGAAAATTATTGGTATGATTTCATTTCTCACCCCATCCTCACTGAAGCAAAAACTTCAGTGTCTGCACAACAGGTTTCAATCCAGCCCAGATCAAAGTGCCATAATTTAACCTCTTCTTTCTACTTGATTTATTCAAGTTATGCCCCAGCTATTTTCCATGCTGAAAGCCAAGAGAGAAGCCAGTAGAAGGAAGGGGCTTTGTTTTGCCTTTTTTATTTTTAAGTTCAGACTGCTCAGATTGGAAACTACACTAATCCACATCACTTAGTTGGAGACATGTTTGTGGTATCCAGATAAAAATCAAAGCTGAACTGATTTATTAATGGTGGCACTGCAAAAACTGAAGAAGCTGTCAGTAGCTTTCTAGTCCCAATGTGGAGCTCCAATTGCTTTGCAGCAGGCTGAGAAATTACTACTCTGTCTTTGCTGCTGAATTTTATGAATGGAAAACAGTTTTGCCCCAGAGCTTGTATTTATTATTCATAGCTTGGTTTATTCCCTAAGAAACAGGAAAGTAGCATCAAATTCAAGGTCTCCATGGATGTTAGAGAACTGCAGATCCAGATCAGGAACACACAATACTTCTCCATTCCTAATTCTTTCACCAACATCTCCAAAGGTAAACACACAACAAGAGACATGAGAGTTCAAAGATACATTAGTACCTTGCAGATGATGAGTACAAATAAACAAACAGGCCTAGAGGCACTGCTATGATGAGCTTTGGTACTGCAATTGCAGAGGGTGGCAGGCAAACAACACTGTGGGATTTTCTTTTTCCACCTCCAAATCGTTGTTGCTTGCTCCCACAGATCTCTCATATAGTAGTGTCTACAACAGCAAATCTCTCCCACCGGCCAGCAAAAAAGAGCAATGTGGACACAAACCCTGAAGTGCAGTGAAGGTAAGAAACTTAGATTCAAACAGATGTTTAGGTATCTTCAAGTTCAACCACACCAGAGTACTCTGTTGGGGAAGGAAAAAAAATATCCTAGTCCACCTGTGACAATGATTCAGTGAATTTTTTCTATGTTGGCTTGACTGAAATCACAATTTCTCTGTGCAGACCCTCAAACAACAGATATGGTCATCAAGATTGAGAGGTCCTGGTCTTTACTTTGCACTTGGGATCAAGCCTCAAACACAGGTGAAACAAAGCTCACAGACAAATATTAAAGCCTGAAAATATTCTGCCTGACATCATGTGATGTAGCCAGACCAAGCAAAGCAGTTTGTCTGGAAAGGGTGGAAGTCAAATGATGGATTAAATAAAGGAGCCTTCCAGACACAGACTGGACGGGTCACACAGCAGAGAGGACTGGTAGGCAGAAGACTCACCATGAGCTACTTGGAAGAAAGTCCTCATAACACAAGCCCTTCAGCTGGGTCGAGGTCCCAGGATGCAGCATTCCTCACACCAGAAGTGTTGCTGAGGCTTCTGCCTAGCCTCACCACAGACTCAAGTACTGGTCTGGAGGCACCACCACGCTACCAGGTTTTTCCATCACAAGCATTTCAAGACGTTCCTGCTGCTCCTGCTTCCTCAGTAGTAACTACACCCACAGGAAACACTGTAGGATGAGATCAAAGTGAGGTAGATGTGGAACACCATGAAATACAGAAATAAATCCAAAGAACTTGCCAAAGTGGTACAACAGAGGGAGGATTAGAAAGCTGGTCTGCTGCACTGAGTATATTTTGTACCATCTAGAGAGAAAAAAAAGAGAGGAAAAAAACAACAACAACAAACAACACACTCATGCTGTTACATGAACCTCTGCAAAGATAAATTGTTTCCTTAAAGAGGGAAAATGCTGCCTATAAGGTCTGGAGCATCTCCAATTGGTCCCTGCTGCTGAAGGCTGCCTTGGCTGCCTGTGGCCATCACAGACACAGCACCCAGGGCAGAGCCAAGCACAGAGGCCACTGGAGCTGTGCTGTTGCCCATGCCACCTCAGCTGCATGCTCTCAGCCCATTCCTTGCACCCACACCGGGTTCACCCTGCTCTGCTGCACACCTGTTTGCAAAACTGAACCAGCAAAAGCCCCTCACCTCTGCCTTGTGCTTTCTGCTTGTTTAATTTCTTGAACTGGCTCTGCAGGGATCATAGGAGTGCAGTAGCCACGAGAAGTGAAACAAAGCAGGAGGTCAAGAGCTGCCTAAACTGCTGTGGGACTGCCAGCCCCATGCAAGGCACTCCTGAATCCTGCTCAGCTTCATGGAAACTGAAGTGCAGCAGGAAAAATGAGGCCGTGAACCCAGTCCATTGCGGAAACCAAAGTTTCCTCCAAAGCTAAGACCCTGTTCTGATGGTCTCCCTAGGGGACAGTCTTTACAGGACTCCAAGCTCCAGCCCCTCAGCCCCAGGTAAGTCCTTCCTCCCCAGTGACACCCCATCTCCAGGAGCTGCCCAACTATGCCACCCTCACATCATCCTGGCTCAGGAGCTGCTCACAGCTGCACCCAGCACAGCCCCAGCAGGGCTGCCTGGTGACCTCCATGCTGCCTTGTGCAGCAGCACTTGTCCTGTGCTAACTGGTGTTAATGGGGAGATCGGGGGCTGGAGGATGGGGCGATGGATACCTCCTCACACCACGAAATCCCAGCCTGTTCCTGAGAAGTAAGCTTTACACCAGTGCTATAGGAAGGGGGGTTTCATGTCAAAATACCTTTCTAACTGTTTCCTTTAATTAACATTTAATTAAATTTAAATATCAGCATTTGGACAATAGATCTGGCCTTATGGAAAAGGATCTGTCCTGCCCTCATATGAAACAAATAGTTTTATTTTCTGAACCTACCACCTCAGGAGAGGAGGCAAGATCAGGACTTCTTTTCATCCCATGAAGAAGAAAAATATTCAAGACTTGTGGTTTTTGCATGAAGTGGAAAAATCCTGCCTGGGCCAGCCTTTGCACACTAAAGCCTGTTCCTGGTTGTGATGCTGACTAGGTACAAGCTGCAGCTGATTTTTCCTTTGCAGCCCCACGCTGTCCAGTGCTTGGTGAGAAGTCTGTGTGTGGGACTTCACAGCTGCTGCTGGTAACTAATAATTGTGGGACACGTCACTGCAAAGCTGGGACATCCCCGTGTCTGACAGCCATCCAGGAGATGGCACTGTTAAACTGCTGAGCCCTGCCACCAGTCTTTTTTTTTCCTACCTTCCCCCAGTATTCATTTGTCCTGCCTTGAGGATGGTGATACACCATTGCAAAAACTTAGCTCTAAAAATGATAATAATAATAAAAGCTTCTTAAACAGAGGATGGTTTTATGATCGCATGAGTATATCTCTCTCACATCATTGATAAAGGGCTGGCTAGCTAAGATGGAGATGTTTACTCAGTGTAAGGTGGTGTTACACCACTTTCTACCTCCAGTGACTGCCCTGCCGGAACTGTTCTGTTTTAACCCTCTGACACCTGGACCCAGCCCATTCAAAGTCCCTTTTATAATTTCTTTTAAACAACCTACACCCTTAACACACAGCAATGCAGAACACCTACCTAGCTCTGACTGCGCAGGCAACAAAAAGCAGGCAACAACAAAAGTGCCTTATCATGCGGGACACGTTATCGCCTCGACTCCTGCTCCCTGAGCAAACAGCAACAGTGGTCGGGGACAGCAGTGGTCCTCTGCCCAGCGCTTGAGCTCCCAAACAGTGGAATGGCACACAGACCTTCAGCTGCTTGCACCGAGATTTGCTGAGCCGAAGGGACACAATCTTCACTGCTGGAACTCAGGAGGTCCCTGATCTCCAGGGAGGAGGTGGCAATACTGCGAGGTTTACCAGAACTCAGCTGCTGGTGCTTTTGTGTCCCAGTAGGGCCCCATGGGAGCAGGGCTTGTTCACTCAAGGAAGGTGACTGAACAAGCTGCTGCAGTTCACAGCAGTGCTTTGACTCTCTCTGTGAATTTGGAATAAAGTTCAAAGTGGGATAAACATTCCCAAAACACCCTGAAATTATCTCCATTCACACTTTGATAATACAGACACCGGCTTTTCTCATAGACATCCCCCATTTGCAACATTTACCGCGGTGCAATGCCCCATCATCCCAGAATTACTGATATTCAGCAGGAGAAAGATGACAATGAGAAAGTATTTGCTGGATTTTTTACTTCTCAAGCTTGTTTATCAACAGTAGAAACAGCAGGTGGGAAGAAACTAGCCAGCCATGACCTGCTAGCTTTCCCTAAGCTACATCTGGCAGTGGCTGGAGGGAAATCAGTGGTCAAAGGCTCAACATGGGAACCACTCACCCACACCAATTCTGCTTTCAGGGCTTCAGCAAGTTCATTAAACAAGTGCTGCTCCTTTGAGCAAGAAGGTCCACAACTGCTCAGACTGCTTTTTCCATATGAGTCATAGCAAAGATGTGTCTGTGTCATTTTTTTTAGTGATTTTAAAGTTCTCATGGCCACTTTATTCCTCTCTGAAACTTGGCCCTTCTTTATCACAATTGCATACACTACCAGCAAATGAGGCTCTGCAAGCTACGTGCTGTGGGACAGTGGTAGCCAAATTTCTAACAAGATACAGGCCACCAGTTCTTCTCATCATATGAGCACTACACACCTGATCTTCCCTGAACATCACATGTCACAGACAGGTTAAGAGCTGACCAATTTTATTGAAACCAGTCCAGTTACCAGCTTTCCCAAGGACCTGCTAGCCCCTCCTCTCCCACAAAAAGAATTAACACCTGGCCTGCTGATACAGGAGAGGTCACCATTAAACATAGATAGGGCTGAGGTGCCCAAGCTGCTACATCTGCCACCACCAGCAGGGTAAGAGTAGCCTACTGCCTGCTTTGAAGTGCCTTCCAAAAAAGGCAACAAGGACCAGGTCATAAGCTTTATGAATTGTCCTACTGTGCCCTTGTTTCTTGGAGAATGTCTGGTGTCATACACCAACACAGTGCAAGTGCCATGAAAATAGGAAGTTTCCAGTTAAGCAATACTCTTGATTGATTTTTATCTAAACCACTTTCCTAGGACTTTGCTATGTGAGGAGATATTTATCACTCAAGTGTTAATGACTTAAACATAATTTGTGTCCATAGTAAGAGATTATTTCAGCCTCTGTTAATGAGGCAGAGCTCCCTCCTCACAACTAGAGCAAACACCCCAGCACAGTGCTACTGTTATCCCTTCTGACCTCAGCAGCCAGCCAAAAATGTGGGGAGTGGCAAGTTTGTGTTGCAAGTGGATTTGGTAGCTAAATAAGGTGTTCTCTCCATCCCTTACAAAGAATGCACAATTTCCTTTTTTCTCTCTGCAACTCCCCACCCGCCATGAACACAGCAGAGAACAAACAACACAAAGCAATGTATTTGCTAAAATTCTCATCTCCCCTTTTGAAGTCCATACTCTGTTTAAAAGCCTCCTCAAACCTTGACAGCAGCTCTGGCTATGCCTGCTGCAGAACTCAAGGGCACTGCCAGTTATTGACCACCAACCCCTTCTCTGCCAGATGTTACTGCCCTGCAGAGGAGACAGCTGAGCACAGCAAGTACCTGCTCCCAAGCCACCTCCAGTAACAGGCTGGTGCGCTATCAAACTTGTCAATACCAAGCATTAATACAGCTGCCCATCCTCTGCAAGCAAATCCACAGCCAGTTCATTAACAGCTTCAGCTGCCAACACAAGATTCAGCAGATGTTTTTCCAGAGAATCACCCTCAGGTCACTGCCTCTTGCCTCCTCACAACCCCTATCTGCAGCTGTGCTTCTCCCTCAGGCCAGCCCAACCATCCCTGCCATCCCACAGCAAGCTGATCCTACTGAAAAAAAGAGATAAAAATCAGTGTTGGGAGGGTGAAGGGTTCTGAGTTTATTTGTGCCTCCCCAAGTAGCTCACTTCAGAATCAGGGAGGAGGAACAGAGGGGAGAGCTGGATGGTGCATTCAGCAGCAGTTAGGCATTAGGACAGGCCTCATCCATCATTAAAAAGGCACCATCATTTTTCCCTGCTCTTCTCAATTCTTTTCATATCTGGAAAGCCAATAGCCAGCTGAAGACCCTGCCATGTGTCGTGATTGTGCATTTGGGGCAGGGGCTCCAGCATTTTCACCTCTCAAGTTTCATTCAGGACCTTATATCTTTCCTATTCCTACCATAAAGGCCGGGGACAGGGGGCGTAGGTTCTTCCTCTACCACCAGCAACACTTAGTCTATTTGCAACTTCACCTCAGTCTATTAACATCTGCACTAGCCCTCACTGAAATCAATAGGAAAGAGCCTCTTTTACTGATTAAGGCAGGAATTAAATTCCTTCTCTTTCCAAGCAGCCCTGAAGTACTGCTTTCTGCTCTTCAACACTGCAGCATCCTGCAAGTAGGGGCTGAAGTAACCCCTTCTGCTTGCTTTCACGGAAGTGAAAATGGGGGAGGAAAAGTATGATCTGGAAACTACTCCAATCTGTGTTGCCCCAAATACAGTCAACCTTGTCACAGTTTAATGTTTACAAGAGGTTTAATTCTGTCTCCTTTCATTGAGATTTTAAGGCTGCTTGCAAAAGCATCATAATTAAATTGGGTTTCTGCTCTTTTTCAGGGGAATTTCTTGGGACTTCAGAAGTACTTGATCTTCTCCTGGGAGGGTAGGCAGGGGGAAATTACATGCTTTCACATCTGGGGTGGGATTCCTTCCCCCCAACCTCAGCTTTAGGAATACCAAGAGAGCTAAACATGGCCTTGTCCGCTTTTGCAGAGATCAAGAGATTTTTAGGGCTGAGTACTGAGCGTTCTTGCAACTTTTGTGAAAAAGGAGAGAACTGAACAGTTATTACAAAAGCATCTTTCCTAAACACTTGGGCATCAAAAGCACTTACTGCATTAGTTTCCTCATTACCAGAAGGCCTTTAAGGTGCCTCAAAACCTCTGTGTCAAGATTTAATAATAAGGACATATTTAGTGCATCCTAACAAAAAAAGGGAACACCTTTTTTTCCTGCAACTATGATACAAAAGCTTAAAATAAAATCTTGATCATGCTTATTCTCACAGCGCAATAACAGCTGATGCAAAAGACTGAACTATTTTGTCAATTGTCTTGAGCTCAGTAAAAGAGTAAGGAAGCAAGCTACACTATGAACAGCCCAGATCTCCAGATTATTTCCATTTTAATGAGTGCCAGTGTTGCTAATAAAAACACAAACAAGTCATAGTCCCATAAATACTCCCTTAAGTAATGTTCAATATTCCAGAGCTTGAACTTCATGACAGTTATTAGCCCTGCTTTGTTCCTAGGGGAAGCTGAGGGCAGCAGCACAGCTGGGAATCTCCTACGCTTCCACATTCCCAGCCCAGCATCCCCACTGCAAAATAGCTGTCCCTTTCCTGTTTCTAACATACCTCTTGATCCCCAAAGCAAGTAGTTGCCCCAAGAGCAAGTGAGGAGCCAACCTGTGACTTCAGCTGCCCCTAGTTTCATCCATCTCCCTCTTCCAGCTGGGAAGGAGAGGGGCTGTGCCAGCTGCCCACCCACACAGGCTGGGGCAATGCAAGACCTTGAAGTCGTGCAAGCTCACAGGCCTATTTGTGGCTGAAGAAGCCCAGGTGAGTCACGGGCATGCTGTCAGGGGGCTACGCCAGCAAACACCAATGTCTTTCTCAATCGCTGCTGGGGCAGCCAGCACCAGGTGTGCTGCATAACCAGCCCAGGTGCAGCTCTTATCCATCACAGTCAGTCCCCAAGATACTTTGCCTCAAGTCAGGCTCTGGCAGGGCTCCCAGGGAGGCAGCCTGTGGTTCACATCTTCCATCGCAGGCCAGCCCTGGCACTAGGGAGAGGATGGGCATGCAGTGGTACACCTCTGCTCTGGGACAGCATTACACCTCTTTTTTGCTAATGTACAGTTTCATAGGAGGAAAATAACAGAGTCTAGAAGGAGCTGAATCAAAACAGTTTGAACTGTGTAGTTATACACGCACAAACCCATATGAATACACTTAGGTGAGCCGACAACTGCTTTTTATCTGGTTGGTGTTCATCAATTAATTACAGACCAGCATGTCCACACCACCGTTTCTCTGTTATTTAACCAAGTGAATTTTCCAAAACAATTTTAACTAACCCAGTCACAACTGAATATGTAGAAACCTATTTCATGATCTGGGACAGCAGAGTGAAGTCAGAACTCTCAGGCACACAGTGCACAGAAGTGCAGCCCTTCCAAATACATTACGGAAACTTGCTGGGACTCCTTACAACATCTGTCCCCATCCCTCTTGCAGGGACTGCTGCGCTGCCCAGTGACGTTGGGGGAAAGGGGTACGTGTCTGAGTCTTATTTGCTTCAGGTTAGAAGGAAGTACTTTAAGCTTAAGCTGCCAAGGGAAGTTTTTGCTCAGACCCCAGCCTGCAAAGGGAGGGTAACAAACAGCTGAGGAGCAGTAGCATCTTAAACAGCTGCAGCTGTTTCCCCAGTGAACGTGATTCAGAGTCTCAGTGTTCAAGAGCTGAAGCTCTGAACATAGCAACGATTCTTGCAAAATATTTTGCTTCTTTTTTTTTTTCTCCTCCTTCTTCCCCACACAACTTTTTAACCTCTTGGTGCCTATACTGAGTTCCTCCCTAAAATAGTTTTCAGGGTGGAACATACTTGCCACTTGATCCATGGCTTGCTAAATTTAGCCAAACACAGACTGCCTGTACAAGACAGTTCTCTTGAAATGTCAGTAGCCACACGAAGTTGCCAATCTCATCCGGGAAGTGGGACACCACAGCAGTTATATTTTTTACTTAAAATAATAATAAAAAGAAACTTTCATACTCTGTGGAGAAGCAACCATAAATTTTATTCAAAAAAAACAGAGAGAAAGAAAGGACAGACTTCAGCAAAGCAGCACTTGAGCCAGAAGAGAGCCTTTGTATTTAACATATGTAGAAAATATTAACTCTTTGAACCTGACTGGAGTCCCTGAAAGCTGAAAAAGAGAACAACCTGTTTCAAGTAGCTTTTGGAAGTACAGAGTTAAAGCAGAAGACAGACTAGTAATCTAGAGTAAGGAAAGATGTGGAGGAAAAAGAAAAATACACCAGCATTACATACAATTGCACCTTCTTAAGTTACCAAGTGTTTGATGTCAGCATCTCACTTTATAAATACATGACTTCTGAAGAAATACCAAATATCCAACTGTTTCTCCATCTGACAAGGCACTGTGATCCATAGAAACAGTTTTCCCAGGATCTTTGCAGGGGTGACACCAGCGGCTGCCAAGGAGCCTTTTTTCTGTGCTCTGTAAACAGCTGTTGCTCCTTGTGCTCCCTGCAGTATCACAGAGAGCCAAGTTCTGATACTGAGCAGCAGCCTAGGAGGTCTAAGTATTCCCAGAGTAGTGTGGTTTTTTTAAAAAAAAAACCCACAAAACAATAAAAAAGACAATTGTCTATGAACTTATGGCCATATTTAGAGCATTTAAAATAATTTAGAGAATTTAAAATAAACAACACACATCTTTAAAAACTGTCTGGCTACAGTACCTTCAGAGTCAGAGAAGCTCCTGTAGATAGGAGGGAATAGCAGGTCAGTTTGTCTCTCCGTAAGAGAAACAGAAGGAGCCTGCACTAGGAACTATGTTTCCAGCTACCTCATCTGCCATTATTCCTAAAGAGAAAAAAAGAGCTTCTAATAAACCAAAGTTCAAACTCTCCTGATTGCTGGAGGGTCAAATATAAAGGCGATGAACATGGTGGGCTGCACCAGCTGCTGCTTCATCACTTGACTAAAAGCAGGTGAGCAACTTGAGACAGCCCTAAAGGCAAAGGAGCACTGAATTAAAGCCATTAGGTCCATTTTGCAAATCCCCCACGTCTCCACAGACAAACCTCCTGCTTGGGCTCATTTGGGCCTTATAGCTTGGAAATTATCCCAGCTAAAAATAAGCTCATCTCTGTCAGCATGTAAGACTGGTCACCTGCTATACATTCAGGCACACGATGAACCACATGCTGTGAGCTCAGCTAAGCAAAGGGGAGGAGGCAGGTGCAATTAGGGGCTCATTAGCATGCACAATCATTGTGGTTTCCATCCAAAGCCTATAGCAAAGGAAAGCACAGCTATGTAGAAGCAGAGTTAGGTTGGCCTAAAGCCACTAAAGTTCTTATTCCAAGATGTACACAAAAATGAGTGGTCTGAAAGCTGGGAGAGGTTAAGAAGTGTTTCTGGCTGTGGGGCTGTGAGAGAAAGCTGGGGTATAAGTACACCTGGGCTGAAAAACGGGCTTGCTGCGGGGGCAGTGTCTTGTGTCTGACTGATACGGCATCAGTAAAATGTGATATTGCACCCTGCTGGTAAACACAGCCCCCGGCTTTAATGATGCCTCTGTGGAATAACCTGTTGTATCTCAAACTTAGCTAACTCTCTGGGCAACGCAGAGCTGTTTACAAGGCTAAGATGCTCGAACTTTTCTTCTCGGAGACTAAGGCAGAGGAATGAGAGATTAACTGTGAAAGATGTATGCATGTGGAGAAACAGAACTGTTATTCAACATCACGCAACGTCTTCCCATTTGAAGAGCTGCCTGACTCTTCAGATAGATAAGCTTTTGGCTGTGATGGGATGGCTGTGGGAAGGGATAATGCACAGTTTAGACAGCAGTGGGACAAGAAAGTGTTCACTGTGCAACCAACAGTACAGATCCTGCAGTGTTCTGTCATCAGTATTTTGCAGAACTCCCCATAAGCTAAACTGTTGACCTACTTGCCTGCAGCCATGGGTAATTATCTTCATATCCAACATTAATTAGCAAGATGTGGGTGTCACTGATACTAGGACAGTGTAACTTGCATCATTTCTGGCATTCAGTGATCTGTAAAATAATTCTAACTACGTGCAGAGAGTGATTATGACAAGAAAAAGGGAAAGATGCATAATTAAAACAGGTGGGTGGAGCCACTGGGATAAAAATTCTGCTGATTCATCTTCCCCATATTTTACATTTTAAATTTAGGCTCTTTTCCTCCGCCTGCTTGATATCCCTAGGGTCAACTGAAGATCCAGCAGGTGTATAGTTTCATAGTCCTCAAGGCAGCAACATAAAAACATTCACCTTTTTTTTCAGCTTACTTAGAACTTCTGGAGTCCTGATGACTGTGACACAAGTCAGAAAACTCAACTGAGTCCCATGTAGATGTTCACCGGAGTAGAAGTTGCAAGCCAAATGGGAAGCAAGGCTTTTATTCTTAATTAATTCTTATTTAACTCAAATATCTAGCAATCAGTTGGATGAAAATCTCTCTTTGTTTAACATTAAACAGCTGCTGTTCCATTAATGCCTGCATAAGCTACTAATCTGGGCTCCCCAAGGAAGACCTCCAGCAAGAAAAATCCGAAAGAAATATCAGATCTTAAAAACTATGTTTCTTTTTTCTTTAAGAGGTGGGAGAGATGAAGTAGAGGGTTCAGAAACACTTTCCAAAGCTCTCAGAGGCTTTGCACAGACACACACCTCCTTTAAATTCAGAGTTCCTAGTTGGGGCTTCCACTTTTCACAGGCAGCTGCAGCAGCAGGCTGGACAGATTCATAAACACCCCGACCAGTGTGAAGAGGGTAAGCCCAGCAGGTAAACGTAGCCTGTAGTCTCAGTAGATGCTGTTAGATTTGTACACTTGTGAACTTTCAATTACGAGAAACAGACTTGAAGCATCATCCTGGACCAGAGCTCTCCTGCAGTGCTAATGGTTTTGAAACCTGAGGCAGAGCCTTTGACTTCATGGCTCCTCCTGTTTGTGGCATAAATCTCACTGTCAAGGAGAAAGAGAACTACCCAAGTCATGGCAGCATTAGTCAGGTTACGCTACTCTGGCTTGGCTGACAGTGGGGTAAAACAACCGCTATTTAGTCCAGTGCAAATGTTATCCTCATTAAGGCTGTGCCAAGCGATTTGCTAGTTCAGCTCATCTGAATTGGCCGTGGGTATCCAAATGCAAAATAAGCACTTTCCCCTCTTTAATTATAGTCTTTATGTTTCAAGATTTAGGTTGCTCCTGTCATTGTTTGCAAGAGAGGATGGGGTTGCATAACAGCATGTAACACAATACAGCTGCAGACAGGGCTGCTCAACCAGTGCGAGCCCAAATAGAAAACAGCTTCTTCTGTTAACCAACAGCTGAACAACAGCAGGGAAATCTCACTCATCCCTTTTCCATTGGTAAGGGGCAAGGGAAGGCCTCTGGGCTGTCCCTTTGCCCTGTTTATGTCCAGCTTATTACAGCCACTAGCATCTCGGCAAGATTTGACAGAATTCTCTCTGGTGGGTCCTACCTGGGAGAGGAGCCAAACTGGTTCTGTTTGGCGCGTTGCTTTTGATGGGAGTGTTGGTGTGTTTATTTGAAGAAAATAGGAAAGTCACTCCAACAATTTCACTTTTCATTCACCAAGTGTCAAACCTGGTAGGTCACCCTCAGGCAAAAATGCAACCTGTGTCAGCAGTACTGTTGGGTTTGTCTTGTTTGTTTTGTTTTTGTACGAGGCCTGTAGGATCTGGTCCAGCAACTCTTCAGCCATCATGTTTGGGTCCAGGATTAGTCTGTACTTGACTGGATCCTCATTCTTCCGAAGCAAATTCTGTGGAAAGAAGGGACAGTGTTGCATCAAAAAAAAGCACCAGTGCTTGCTTTACACACTTCTGGGGCCTACACAAGGTTCTGAGATCAGAGCCTGAGACCAAATTTTCTTCAGTGTAGTTCCTCTGAAGTCACTGTTACCAGATAAGCTACGGAGCATAGCACAACCTTATGTGGACACTTGGACGGAGTGATTTATTTTTAGCTCAAAGCCCTACCTTAAGAGTTGCCTGTTCTAACAATCCAGCACAGCCCTTGGTGGTACCCATGAAAGTTTCCCTACACAAGGTGTTATGCTTGGTGGTACAATATTGAACTAAATGACTTTAAAATCATACAGCCACTTTACAATGTTACAGAAGTGCGTGGATGTTCAGGTAGTTTGTCTGGTACCTTGCATGCCAGTGTTTCAGTGGAAGAAACTGCACAGATGTAACCATTTTTAAAACCAGTGCAGCTTCTGGAGTGAAAACTGCACTGCAACTTACTGGTTTCACTGTTTTACCCAAAAGAGAGATTTTAACTATGTTGGCTGTTATTCTGGAATATGAGGTGTAGGGTTTGTCAAATGAAATGAACAGCTGCACATGCTTTTTGCTGCACAGACATAGACCAGGGAATTTAGAAACTGATGAGTACTACTAGATATAGTAAGACCACCTGAAAACGCCACGGGTGCAAATTCACAGCCACAGAGACGTGACCTAGAAATCCTTTTCACATGTGGCTCCATGTTCAGTGTGTTGCACTGACCTATAATGGCAGCTTAGAAAAAGCAACCCATCTAAGAGAGCAGTTTTTTAACTTAGTGCATGCCCAAACCTGATCCAAGCACATCACATAGCACCTTGGCTACTGAATGCAGGTTGCTATTAAACCAACTGCTGCCTACATTAGCCGGGAACATTGCTTACTAAGTATGTTCAGACTTCTGGTTGTCTTGCACCCGCCTATTATCTGATCTTAAAAAGCTACCCAGCATTCCCCTGCCAGTAAAGGCATTGCAGATGGCTGCGAGTCAGAATTGCAGCTCTCTGCAGATCAGGTGGGGCTGTACCACATCATTCTTGGTTCAGGCAGCAAGAGAGAATACGGAGAAGACACACACACACACACAAAAGGGCATCTAAAACAGCCAGCTAAACACATGACTTCTATGCCAGTTCAGTTTCCTTGGGACTTTCCCAGCATTTTTACCCCAACTGTTTGCAGCAGTGTCGGGATTCAAGATTTCTTTTTCTGGCCCAAGCATCCTAATAGTTCTTCAGCGTGGCTGCAAAACTACATAAACAAGGATGAAACTCTGGTCCATGCAAATTGTAGCAAAATTCCTACTGATTCAAATAAAGCCAGGCTTTCACCCCACACCTTCCAAAATGTACAAACCCAGATTGAAAATACATTTCATAAATAGAGCACTAAATCTGTTCTTTCCAGGCCAGATAAAAGAAGGAACATCAAAGATTGCAGCCTTGCTGTTTTCATTAAACTTTCACTGAGGCTGGCTAACTGTGTCATGATCCTGGGTTCTCATTGAGATTGTTATCAAAATTAGCAAAAGTAGTTAAGTTAAAAGAGGGAGAAAGCTGTGAATGAAGTTAGGCTCCAGCCCCTGGTATTTTTGTCTAAGAGCTCTCAGAGCACTTGTTTGTCTGCTTAACTGCAATTCATCTTTCATTTTCCCCTGTTGCTTATGGCCTCCAGTCCTCAGTAGGATGCTAGATTCCTTGGCAAAGAGATGCAGGCTATGTCGGTACCATTCTTCATACTCCACTGATCATTAACTCATCTGCAAAATTCCTTGCAGATATCTTACTGCCTCCCTTGTGCTCCTCCAATACAGCAGTGTACCTCCAGACAGTGTTAAAGGTCTTGGTTTCAGAGAGAAAATCATAAGAACTTCACGACACACAGCGAGCTTTGCAGGGAGCCCGTGCTGGTTCAGGAAATGCTCTTGAGGCAGCAACACTCTGTACCTTGCCCGCAGATAAGCAGCAGCAAGTCATTCAGGAGGGAACTGCATGGTCCCTGCTTGGTAAGAAATGCAATCCCTCTAAGTCAACAAGGCAGGCAGGGCATTGATAGCTTTCTCAGAACAGAGCAGACATTATTACAGGTCTGGTAGTGAGCTAGCAAAAGCTGACACTCTGTGTCTCTGTTACCACAGTACAGTGTTTCACAAATATAGCTGCCTGAACTCCCTCCAGGTGTTTGGCAAGTCCAGAGCAGTGTCTCTCTGACCATGTTCTGCAGGTCTCCTGTGGTCTGCTGAAAGCTGATGGAGTTCAAAGGCTGTCCTGTTGTCTTTCTTCTTTGTCCACCCTCTAAACTGCATCTAAAGCCATTAAGAAAGGCAAGTATTAATACTTCCCTAACAGGAATCAAAGCTGGAGGGCATGTGGCAGAAGCAAGGAGCAAAAGAAGTCTGGGGAAGAGGCACGTTATACCATGAAGAGATCTTCCCACGCTCTCTCTCTAGAAATTTGTCCCATGGTACAAAAACACTGCAAAAAGCTCCGAGCTAAGCAGATTTTTTCACTGAATGCACAAAACCTGTCCTGTCCCAAGGCTCACAGGGACAGCCATTAGAGGGCAGCAGGTATCTAACACATGCATTGATGGGTCCCTGTCTGATACAAGATGTCCCAACCAGCAGAACTCACTGGGTAAAGCAACAACAACAAAAAAAAAGATAGGTATTTAATTTAAAAAAAAAAAAAAGTCTCTCCTGAAAGAAGCACTGTTAGCCAAGTACCTACCCACAGGCAGTACAGCCACATGCCATCCTATGCCAGGAATAAAAATGTTGTAATGTCTCATCTTCAATGAGGTATCCACCATCCTGCCCAGCTATTATCCTGGCGACAGAAGAAAGAATTGCATTTCTGGCAAACATCCTGAATAACAGCTGAATGGAAGTCCAGAGTGAAATATTCATCCCATGGGCTGCCCTCAGCCTCCAGCAATTAACATAAAAAAAAAACAGAGGGGAAGCCCTGGAACCCATGATCTAAGATACTTGTGACCACGATGTTATTTGTTTTGCAAGGAGCAATAAAAGCTGACCCTGCCAACTGCGTATGGTCTCCATTGCTTTCTATCAACTGGTCCTCAGGTGGGTGGCCAGGCTGATGAAGGTGGGGTGTGCTTGGAGCACTGTACCAGAAGAGCATCCCGAGAGCAGGCAGCAGCATCTTCCAAGGGAGAAGAAAGCCAGAGCTCCTGCCCTGGTCGAAAGCACTTCATCAGGAGGCACAGCTTCACTGGCAGCTCCTCTTCATCTCGCTGATCCAAAAGTGAAGTCTCTCAGCAAGCATATGGCATGGAGTGGAAATGAAACTGAGTTGGCAAGCCAGGAGCCACTCAGGTCCCATCGCTGAGACCAGCTCACTTGTCTGCTCACGTTGCCAACATTTTTAGGCAGTAAGATCTGAAGCCCAAGTCACAGATTTGAAGCACAACGTGATGCAAGTGATTTCAAGTGACAGACATGCCCAAAGAGAGCTTCTCAGCCATGCACTAACTCCAGCAGCCAACTACACTCTGTGCTGGGAACAAAATGTCGATGTCCTCCTGGGGACACCCCATGCTGCTGCAGCACCAGCCCTGGGGAGATGGCTGCACTCCCAGGCCCCAGCCCTGTGGCCAGCAGCAGGCCAGGGCAGCCACCTCCTTCCATACCCCAAAATCTCTCATCTAAGCCATCACAGGGAAACCTCTCCTCGCTCCCACAAAACAAAGCAAGTGCCAGCACACGCTGGCTCATGGCGCTTCTTCCCTCCCCAGTCAGTCAAACCGAGACCACTATGGCTGTTGTAATGATGGGCTGGTGAAAGCCCTACATGGAGACCAGCACAGCCCCATGCTGCTCACCCCTGGCAGTGTGGCTAAGGTGGCTGGTGGGGGTCTTTCCCACAGCCCCTGCAGACCCAGGGAGGGCAGCACCAGCCCTGGGCACCGAGCATCTCCCTGGGGATGGGGACCAGCCTGTGGGTGGGCTCATGGCAGGGCAGGGCTGTGGGGAACTGGAGACTGGCCCTGCTGTGGCATTGCTGGGGCAGGGGCTAATGGCCTCGGGGGCTGACGTGGGGTCCTGGGCCATGGAGGAGTCCCGGGAGACTGGGCAGGGACATGGGGGCTGCCAGTGCCCTCAGGGTCCAGGGAGCTGCAGATCTGCTGTGCCACCTCTCCGTCACTCCACAGAACAGGCTCAGGCAGATGCCTCCTGCTGGCATCCTGTGAGCGCATGGCTGCTGTGCCCAGCCTGTGTGAACAGGTAGCCACAGCAATGCAGCCCCCCTGCAAGCTGGCCAAGGCCCCCGCGCTCACCCTGCCTTCAACCTGCCAGTAGTCACCTGCTTTGCAATGCCTGACATCTGCCTAACTTCCCACCTCAGTTTCCGCATGCCAGCTTTATGATTCCCATTTGCTTTCCATAGAATCACAGATTGGTTTGGGTTGGAAGGGACCTTAAAGATTATGTACTTCCAATCCCCCTGCCATGGGCAGGGACACCTTCCACTAGACCAGGTTGCTCAAAGCCCCATCCTACCTGGCCTTGAACACTTCCAGGGATGGGGCACCCACAGCTTCTCTGGACAACCTGTTCTGGTGCCTCACCACCTTCACGTGACACCCTTTTGTGTCAGCATTGTCCTTTAACTGAAATAGCCCCTATTCCTCCTTAGCATTAGCCTCCAGGATGTATTTATAGAGAGCGATCATATCCCTCTCTCAGCCTTCATGGTGTTGGACTAAATAAGCCAAGCTCTTTTAGTCTACTTTTATAACCTCAGCTCTCCAATGCCCTAATCCTCCCGCTGCCTTTCTTTGCACCTGTTCCAGCGTGAATCAATCTTTTTTGAACAGAATGACCATAACTGCCCCGCATTGTGCAGATGGCATGTCACATTGCTTTCTACAACAGAATTAGTATTTCCCTCTCTCAAGCACCAGCACTTTGCAACAGGCAGCTGGGGACCCTGCCTGTCTCTTTCCTCACAAATTCAGAATCAGAACTAGGTCCTGAGAGGACTGTGACATGCTGGGGCAAAATATCACTTGGTAACAGAGATATGAAGAAGCACATGCTATAAACCCAGAGGCATCATATTTTAACAACTAAAAAAACTATTTGGGAGCAATGCTGTGGACATGGTACTTTTAAATGTGCAAGAGCCAGAAAAAAAAATCAAAATTGTTTTTCTGTGACAATCTTACACTTTAAAACCTGTCAAGTTTAATATGGAGAAACATTGTGAAAGACCTGTGTGGAAAAGGAGTGTCATGAAAAATGTTCACAGAAGGTAAAATTATTCTTGCAACAGAAGAGCTAACCAAGTAAGATGTGTGCTACAAAGAGCAAATGATGGCTACTGTCCCACATGCCTTTTGCAGTGTCTCTGAGTAACTGCATTGCTGTTCCCATGTGGTTGCTGTGCTTCTTTATCTTGCTGCATCCCTTTTGCCATGCACCACAATCAATCCCAGTATTTCCACCTTCGATCCTTCTACACTCGGACTGGTGAAATAAGCTAGTTTTCTCTCTGTATGTGTAGGATCATAAACATCCATTACTTAGAGCAACTCCAGGCCTCCTCTGCACTCCAGTTTCTGCAGCGACCAGCTTGGGATCCCAGCCACAGCCCAGGATCCCACACCACACAGGAGCTCATATCACATCTGACCAGACAGCTCCCTTCCTTTCTGAGCCCCCCGAAACACCAGATGCCTGCACTGATAAATGAGGATGACCGTTCCACGTCTTTTCAGCTACCATCATTATCCTGTACATTAGGATGTTTCAAAGAACTGGAAAAGTCATGCAGTGCATGGTTTGTTTTCCAGCAGAGCTGGGGAGGAGATGGAGCAAGGGAACTTCTGCCCAGCCTCCTTGAGACCTCACTGCCCTAGGAAATGACCTTAGCACCACCAAAAAACTTTAAGGTAATAGTGTAAAGCCACAAATCTTCAGGCCCCTCAATTGCATCAGCAACCCAAGCGCTTTTCTTCTCCTATTTGTTTTCTGTACCAGACGGGTGACCCTGGTGGGAATGGACACTGACCTCCCAAGGGGACACCAGTGCCCTCCATCCTGCCATGCGGGTGTCCATGACCATCCTGCTCTGCTGCTGGTCACTAGGGGCCACTCTCAGAACTGCTACAAGCAGCCAGCAGCTGTGTCCTGTCACTGTCCTCCCCTCCCACCCCTGCCTGCTGCCCTGCTCGCTGGAGCTTAGCTGGGAACCAGAGGGGAGAGCGAGGAGGGAGGCAAAGACAACTGGCAGGCATGGGGAGCAGGGCTGGTACTGGCTGGGAGCGGTGGGAGGGGAGAAAGGAGAGGAGCTGAGACTGGGAGAAAAAGAAGAAAAACATGCTGCTGCAAGTCCTTCCCCCGTGTATTGCAAAGAGAAGAAAGCTAATTGCTGACAAGGAAGATTAGGAGACGCTCCCTCGCCTGTGCCAGCCCATCCTTGCAGAAAACTGCTGCTTGGGTCCTGCCTGGGGACCTGTGGCAGAACAGAGAGCTGGACCAGGGCGTGGGAACGGAGGGGCCTCCAGCTTGCTTGAACACAGATGCGGTGCAGATTTCATACTCCCAGGTTTCCTCTTTCCCCCAAATTCCAGCTGGAGGTAGCACCCCTTGGACCGTGCATCACCCCACAGCTTCATCAATGAGGGAGGATCTATAAGGGAGAAAATGGACAGAAGAGGAGGAGGCACTGGGAAAAGCAGAGAGCAAGTGAGGCCAAGACGGGCCCTTGTCCCTGGAGAATCCCAGCAGACAATTCTGAGATGCTCTCCTTAATATAGCACCATCTGCCCAGCTATTTTCTCCCCTGGCTTGCACACAGTGATCTCCACATTACAATCAGCGTGGCTGGCATACTTGAGCTAGCTGCAGCCAAGCGAGGTCAGGCAGGGAGCAATCGCAGCAGAGGCAGAGCAGCGAGGATTTCAGCCTCAGCTCACAAAGGCAGCCAGTTCTCCAGGTCCCTGAACTGTTTTTTTGCTGAAGGCCATGCTGCTCCTTCTTCCCTGCTTTGACCTGTACAGACTAGATCAGCCAGCGTGTGCTGCCTTGCACCCACATTTCAGAGCAGTCTGGTCCCTGGGGAGCCTGGCTTTGTGCAGCATAGGCTGGTGTGTTGGATAGCAAAGGAGAACAGGTACATGTGGGCACTGGCTTGAAACAGTTTGGCAGGTCTCATGATTTTGTCATCAGTCATGTTATTCAGTACTTTTTCATCACACATCAGAGACAAAAGCTTCATTCCAGTACACAATTATCACCTTGCAAAAGCAGCCAGTAAGAAAATAGCAAGTTTGTGGTTTACTGTTTCTTTCTTTCTCCTAGGCTTGCAATTTTGAAGGTAAATTAATTCTGATTCAGGATGGTAGTAGAAGGAATATTAAAAGACAACACATGTCTGTTCTTGGAGGGTATGCTTGCCTACATCTTTTTATCTTTGGGGGTTTTCTTATCTATGTGGATTTTGTGCTCTCTGATGCAGAACCAGGACTTCACCTGTTTCTGTGTTCACCCTGCATCTCACAAAGTTTGAGCTGCCATGCAGATAATAATTACAACCATTTATATGGCTAAGCAAAAACCTTATTTTTCTTTACCCTAAAAAGGGTGTGACACAGGAACAGACTGGGCAGAGTTTGCAAATCATTGCTGATCACTCCATCTTTTAGACCAAGTTAGGGGTCCCAAGAAGAGAGAGAATTCACCAGGGAAGTTCCAGTGAGGACCAGTGACTCGCCTGGCATGGCAGAGACCTCTGCTTTCCCTGCAAAGATAGCGTGATGTCCATCTACACATGCTGAAACCAAACCCAATGATAAATTTCCCCTTGTATGAAGTAATCCTACAGCACAAATCAAGATTAATTGACATCCTGGTGTCTACCACAGCTGCACAAATGGTCAGTACAGCACAAGTGGGGCCTGTTCACTAATCATGAAGTAGCTAAGAGCAGACCTTGGATTACTGCAGCCTATAGTAATATATCACCTTCCATAAAAAGAAAAGAACATTGTGCTCTCTTTCCCAACACTGTTTCACCCCAGCTCATCAGTTGCCCAGCAATCATTCCCCTCTCCCAACACTTGCATGGCAGAAGGAGTGGGTTTTGACCCCAGAGAAGTTCTATTGCACTGAACTAAAGCAAAAGGAGCAGGGACAAGCAGCTGCGTGTGAGGGGAAGAGTTCTTTGACAATATAAAAAAAAAAAATGCAGTGCTAGGGGAGTTTCCAGGCCAATACAAGTCTAAAGGCCATTCTGTCCTTTCTGTTGGCTTCAAAATGCTCAGTTGCAACAGGGACATGGAGAATATCTGACCAAAACAGTGGACTCCTCTCTCCTCAGGCAAATTTCATCACACTGAACACTCAAAGATGCTGCTGAGTTACTGTTCCATTTCAGTTATAGAAGCCTTTTGAAGCACATACGTCATTCAGCTTTGGGGACCCCAGCATAAGAAGAACATGGACCTGTTGGGACGAGTCCAGAGCAGGGCTATGAAGACGATGAGAGGGCTGGAGCACCTCTCCCACAAGGACAGGCTGAGAGAGTTGCGTTTTTTCAGCCTGGAGATGAGAAAGCTCCAGGGAGACGACATAGCAGCCTTTCAATACCCAAAAGGAACCTACAAGAAAGCTGGAGAGGGACTTTTTACAAGGGCATGTCATGATAATACAAGGGGTAATGGCTTTAAACTGAAAGAGGGTAGATTTAGGTTAGATGTAAAGGAAGAAATTCTTTACCATGAGAGTAGCGAGGCACTGGAACTGGCTGCGCAGAGAAGTTGTGGATGTCCCATCCCTGGAAGTGTTCAAGGCCAGGTTGGATGGTGTCCCTGCCCATGGCAGGGGGGTTGGTACTAGATGATCTTTAAGGTCCCTTCCATCCCAAACCATTCTATGATTTTATGTTATGTTCTTGTATTGTGAAAACAGTCATTTCGCAAACAGGCTGAAGTTTTCAGTCATTTTGCAAAATGACAGATAATAGGTATGCACATGAAATCCTCACCCTCTGGCTATTACTAACTCCCTAACTCAAAGAGAGATGCAAAACTATTCTTATGTTCATTTCTACAACCAGGCAATCTTTCGTAATTACTTCTGAAACCAGTCAGCAACACCCATCCCTTGACAGAGCTAACTAGTATTTTCACAACTGAGCATTGTAACATCAGCCATCACATTTCACTCTTGCCCATAACCTCTGCCTCTGTCTCCTGATGCTCTGGCCCACCACAACTCCATTACCCAAGCCAGCCTCTCCCAAATGAACATTTATCAACTGAGTCAATCATAAAAGTTTCTCTCCATTAACCACAGGAAAACTGAAGAAATGGTCACAGAGAGAGTGGCCCAAGCATGAGGAGAAATATACATCCGGAAAAATATGTTGGTTCCCAGATCCAGGATGGAGATGCCACCATGTCAGAGCACATTCTGTAGGGGTCATATGCCAAATGCCAGTAAAGAGTGCAACACCGTTAGGAAAAAGAAAAACAACATGCTGGATGTATTAACAGGAGAAAAGCCCCTGGGACAAGTGAAGTAATCCTTCCACCCAGAACCGGACAGGCCAGAGCTGAACTGCTGTCCAGTTTTGGACATAACACTTCAACACCAACCAAGTGGAAAGAGTCCAGAAGAGAGGAGTGAGATAGACTAGAAGACTAGAAAACATGATCGTTGATGAAGAACCAGAAGAAACACTTCTCTCTCAGAACAACACAGTCAATACAGAGTTGCTGGAAGCTCAGTTGCTTACAGAAAATCCCATTTTTTATGGCCACAGTGCACCAGGATGTCCAGAGTGCCAGCGATCACACAGTAGTAGAACAAGAATGCCAGGCAGCTTGCAAATGGCTCCAACTTTCCATCACTTGATGTGGCAGTGGTGAAGAGAAACCAAGCAGTGAGGCGAAACACTTGCAATTCCTGTCACAAAGCATCCAAACTTATAGTCACTTCATGAGTAAAATGTGTTGCAAAATCAAAGAAAACTGCTGTCATTGCATGAAGTTATTTTGCAGAATGACTGACCCACATATGAAAATACTTTTTAAAATTATTCTAACCAACTGGGCCACACTGCCATAATACCTGAACAGTGTACGATTGCAGGGCCCAGCAGAGGCTACAGAGGGCAACTGACTTGTTTTGCAAAAGGACAGAGAGCTCCAAAAGCTGGTTTACATGATTTGACCACAGAAACCACAGGATTCTTTGGCTGAATCGAGATCCAAACCAAAATCTTCTGAGTTCAAGCCTACTGCCCTCTCAATCAGAGCCTACACACGCTCCCCACCTTTCATGCTGCTGTTGTTCCCATTCACTCATTAGGACGAGTAGCACTGTAACTACACATTGCACAGCATGGCAACCTACCTGCATCTTACTGGAAGTAACATATCTTATCCCCCCAAAAATAGGGCTAAACCTAGTTACCTTTGCCCTTGCAGGGAAACTGGGATTCAGAATCCGAGCTGGCAGCTGAAGTCACCTCCCACCCCAGCCTCTGCAGGGCTGATGCACATCCATACTGTCTGTGCCAGATTAGGGAAAGCCATTTCTCACTGCTGACATGTACACAGAAACTGAGTGTGGAAATACCAAGAAATATGAAGAAAAATACCCAGTTATCACAGTCCTTGCTGTACAGGGCAGTAAAGGCCTAGCTGCTTTCTGTTTAAATCCTTGTTTTGCTTGAGGCATGTGTGTACACAGCTTTCATTTCCTCTCTTCCAGTCCCATGCTCGCACAAGCATGCATTTCCCTGGAAGTGGGCTGCCTGGCACTGCTCACCGTTGTCTTCTGACTACAACAAGCAGCCTCTCTAATAAAAAAAAAAAAAAACCAACATATATATATATATATATATAAAATAAAAGAGTTGACTGGAGTTTGACTTTTCCTGGTGGCTTTTCTCTGTTGCCAGCCAGACCCTCTGTCCAGAGCTTCTTCATCTATGCTACTGCCATCGCAGTGGCACTCAGGCTGGGTGCCCGCAGCACAGCCTGGTGTGCAAAAGCCCACTGGGAGATTTGGGTGAATGCTTTGGCAGTAAGTCCTTGCCCCGTCACTGCCCTGGCTGTGCTGACAGGCGAGCCCAGGCTGGGGAGGATAAAGTTAACTCCGCTCCGTCGGCAGAGCCTGCTGGCTAGATTGATTGCCGTGCAGACACATCCCAAATTTCTAAGCCTGCCGGTCAGCCTCAGGACTTGGCAATGACGCCTCCCCAGAGAAATCTGAAAAAATAACTGATTCCATAAAAGTAGCCTATCAGTGTTAACTTCCAAAAGGCTTTTTCCTCTGGTTTATGCTGACAAACGCAAAGGATCTCCCCGCCCAGCTATCGCAACAGTCTCGCCCTGTCAGGACCCACGGCTGCCGAGGAGGAGATGCAGATTTACTGCTCTGGCTTTTGCAGAGTATAACGCTGAGCCTCACAGATCAAGGGTTATGACATTTTTATGGCCTCTCTTCTCCCCCCACCCCCCCCACCCCCAATATGAATATGAAGCAACCGTAAGGAAAAACATCTGGTTTCACTTTTCTTTTCTCCACCACTGTTCCCATCTGACAAAAACCTTAAAAACTTGCCAGTGCTGTAGCAAGTCGTATGTGCCAGCAGCCTGCAAGGAGCCAAGGCTTTTTCAGTGTCATCTCAAGCGAGAGTACACTGCCCTGAAAGGACCGGCTCCATCATTGCTGGAAGGCAGGACTACCTGGACCTCATCCCCTTGACCGGTGCACTGGAAGCCCTCCTCCATGGCTAGAGCAGGCCGAAGGGTTGCTGAAAGGCTGCCCCTCCATCTTGATCTCATTACAGGCTGTATCTCTAGAGGGAAACACAGGCCACTGCAGGGAACACCGCGAGAGGAGGCAACCCCAGCTGCAGGCAGGGAAAGCAAGCTGTGAGGAGAAGTCCTGCCTCACCTCAGAGTCTTCAGAGGGGTTCTTGTGGGGTGGCAAAACAGGCTCACTTTGTTTCTGAGCAGCGGTGTGCTGAGGGAGGCTTGTTTCCCACCTCTGTGCTCACAGTTAGCCTGCACCAGAAAAGATAAAGGAGCCCAAAAATCCAGGTGGAGGCCCCTAACTTGAAGGTGCTACCTGCACAGCTCCACACCGCCAGTCAGGAGAAGAGGTGTAGAAGACTACAGGCTTTGAAGTCAGTCTGGCAAAGGTGGCCGAGTGCCTATTTCCACAGCTAGACACCAAGGAACACAGCCTAATTGCTTTCCTCAGGTTACCCATTTTGTCCAAGGAAAGAAAAAATTAAAATATTTCCAGGAATCTGAAAGCATTTATCCCTCATCTCTAGGAGAGGAAGGCATCTATGCAACAGGTAGTGTAGCAGCTCTGGAAAACCTCAAGAAAGCATCTCCCTCTTAGTCTCCCATCTCAGCATCTGCCATCTTCAAATCCCCAGAGAAAGCCAGGTGGACTATTTGGACACACCTCACAGAAGAGGGACCACAGCTGAGTGCTGGCCCCAGGGACATGCTGCTGAGTATCAGTGGCTGCCATGGAGGCCATGAGATGTGAGAGTGCTTCGCAGGGATGAGGTCCCGGGACTGTGTGGCCATGAGGATCGTATGTTAGGAATTAGAAATAAATCTTAACAGCAGGGCACCCAAATAATGAGACTGGCCTCCAAGGAAGGTCTCTGAGGGATAGGAACCAAAAATCCTCATGGAGAAGGATATTGAACATCAAGGCGTGCAAATAAGATGTCTGTTCTGTGCTGTGGGCTGCAAGAGAAGACCCAGGGTATTGTTTTCCAGTTTCTTTCTCTCTTTTTGACTGCCCTTCTTGATTACGCCAATAAAAAAACACCACTCCCTCCTCTTATTCTTTTCCTTTGTTTACTTAACTTTTTTTCCTCATAGCAACTCTATAAAGCCAAAGCCATCTGATATTTCCAAGTAACCAAGACCATTATTCACTGAAGGCACTGGCCTGGATCCTAATTGCTGCTGGTCTCATACTCAACACAAGCGTTGTGAACAGCTGTAAAGATCTCTGTACAGCACTCCACTCATGTCAAGCTGACCCTAATTCTTACAATTCCCCTGGGATACAAATAAAAGTTCATCAGCACACTGCCAGAAAAAATAGGTGTGCTAGGTGTGCTTTGGAAAGACAAACAGCAGCGAGAGAGGGGACAAGGTAGAAACACAGTTATACACCCTTTTCTGAAGTATGCAAAGTGGAAGCAGGTGAAAGGAGTCAGTGGTCACTGGGATCTGCAGGCCACATGATGGAATGAAGAGACCTTCCATCTGAGTGACATTAGGACAAACGGAACTTTCTGGATCATGTCCCAGTGCCCAGAGAATATTTGAGGAGGAGGCAGGAGCATTCCCCTTCCCACATTACTCTTCCAAGCCTTTGTTCCAGGCATGCTGCTGTTCTGGAGTTACCTGATTTCTTCATCCTATTTTCCTCTATCCACACAAAGGGCCTGTGTTTCATACGAACCTCTGTTTAAGGCTAAAGAGCATCACAACTGCCAGATAACAACTTTGCATAATACTAGTGAAGTCTGCGCTTTGCACCTCTCCTTGCCAGAGTCATATAAAGGAGAAAAGGACAGGGTAGCAAAGCATGTGACAAAGTGCTTTTGATTTTAATCTGCTTCACTTCTACAACTAGGCGAATGCAAAGAAAAAAATTCATAGTGCAAGAACCTCAGTATTTCACAACAAAAAAGATAGTCACTAAAATATCTTTTGGGTTTTTTTTTCAAAATACAGTCCAAGCCAGAGATGGGGGGTGGGGGGAAGTCAAATTTCTTACCAGCTTCCTAGAGAGTTAGGCACTTATAACACTCCCTCATCTTTTATTGCCCTTATTCTTCAAATCCTGGCCATTCCCTGTGTGATTTTACGTTGCCCTCTGCTCTCCTTCCCATCTATCACCCAGTATCTCCCTTTCCCACTCGCTTCCTCCTCTCCTCTGATCCGCTCATGCATTCCAGCTTCCCTTGCTCATCCCAAAGTTTGTTGGAACATCAGCATTCCTCTGATGCCTTCAGCCCCTCATCCCACGTGGCTTGTGTGCCCTGCCAAGGGGCTCCCATCCTGACAGCAGAGCTGCAAGGAGCCTAAACCAGCCACTTCTCTTGGCCGAGACGATTCAGCCATGCAGAAGTGCAGAAACTTCGGCAAGAGATTTCAGCCTAGCTGGGGGAGGCAAAGAAGGCACAGTGTAAAAGTCCACTGCTACATACCAGGAGCTGGAAATCAGTACAGCTGGTACTGTGTGTTCAGCTCTCAGCCAAAGTCCTTTCTCTCAAGGTTGTGCTGACAGACTACAAAAACAACGGCTGAAAGCACAGCATGAAAGCAAGCGATGGGGAACTCGCCCCAGAAGAAATAATCCATAAAGAGGAAGGTTTAACGTGTTTTGTTTAGATGTCAAGACCTTGGCAGGGATTTGTCAGGAGGGAGAATGAAAGGTGTTAATCCAACATACACCTAATGCTTCTAGATGCACATGTGTATTTCTCCCAGCCTTTCCACATAAGTGCTCTTAATGACTGACATTTCAGAAGGACATCCCAGACCCACTCATCTGATCCAAGACAGGAGATATGCTGCAAATGAAGACATGTGTCAAGTAAATTTTTACCAGGAACAAATATTTGCTATTGTTCTGGATGGCTGCTATGCCACACTACATTCTTCCTGGCATGCTACAGTGGATAAATATTCTCGGAAAAGTAAGTAGATTTCTGCCATCACAAATGGCTGATAAACACTTCAGGCCGCTGAACCCTGGGTCTTCGTTTCTTCTTGCCAAGTTGGAGGCTGTACCCTGGGTAGGACTAGGCATACAGCTGGCCTCTCATGTATGCTGGCAGGACAAAAGGGCTAGGGAGGCAGATAAATAACAGTTTTTAGAAAGCTATGGACACCCAGCATGGTGAAACCTGTGTTAAGGGGTATAGACACATGCCCTGTGCTAAGTACCCACCTCTTCAGATCTCTCAAGATTTCCACTGCCATTTCATTTAATCTCTTGTGCAAGTGCCACGTCTACCGGGCAAACAAATTCCCTCTGTTCCCCTATGCCAAGTTTCGCTCCAGTATGTCAAAACCACTGCCCTACACTGCAGCATTCCTTTCCAAGTGAACTATTCCCCCCCTCCCTCCTGCAGGTCCCTCTGATGGCAGCTCAGGGTTGTATAAGTGCATGCTCTCTCCTTCATAATAGCAAGAACCAGGATTTCCTGGTATGCCAGAAATGATTTTGTCATTTCTGCCTGTGTGAAAGGGGTGGGACGGGAGGCGAAGCAGCCATGGGGTTTTACAGGTCTGAGTCGTGTCTGCGCACCTTGACATCTTGCCAGGCTATAATAAGAGAGACCTGCAGGGAGCAACATATGTCAAAGTTGGTAATTTTCCTTCCTGCTTTTGCTCCTCGAAACCGTCTCAACTGGATCAACGCCCGCCCGGTTCCTTCTTTGGACAGCCAACGAAGCATGCACACCGCAGGAGCTGCTGCCAGCTCCGATGGAAAATGTACAGACCGAAAGATCACCTGTGAGTGCGCAGCCTTGGCATGAGCTGTTCTGCACGTCTGCAGCTCAACAACGCTGCTGCTGTGGCTTTGGGAGGCAGCAGCAGCCACTCGCAGCAATGACCGGTCATTCGCAATCCACAGCCAGAGGTGCCTCAAAAAACATTCTCTCTGCAGCAGGGAGACTTTGCAGAAGCCTCCTAAACCTACTCTCATTTTTAAGCTGAACTCTGCTAATAATGCCTCCTCCTTCCTTCCCTCCCCCACCAACTTCTAGCTTCTCTGGACAGCCATGGTGTCAGTCCACATCTGGAAAGGGCATCCCTGGACTATTTGCAGCTGGATGGGAGCCAGATGCAGGAAAGGCTTGAAAGCTCCCTTGCACTGTCTTCCTTCAGGCTTCCTTAGCACATTCCCTGCTCACACCAAGACCGCAGGTGGCTTCAGGTGACGCCTACTCGTGTGCCCCCACCGTGCCAGGCATTTGGCTGAGACACAGAGCTGGGTTTGGAGAACTAGCTGGTGCCATTCCCTGTGGGGCCCCCAGATCTGGACTCCCAAACAGAATTATAAAACATTGCATAAAAGAACCCCAGTCTCTCAAGGTTTGCAGAGATTTTAATAACTTGTGAAGCATCCAGGTTGTTAGTTGCTTCTATAAACATAATTCAGATCCCACATTGTTTGAAGCTGTCCAATTCCTTCATCAGGGCCAAGCTAGCTTAAGATTTCTTGTGAAGTAAACCAATAAACTCACCTGACCGGAGATCTTAGAGCTCCCAGAGTTGCCAAAGCAGATCTGCTTTGCCTGTTCTCCTGCCTCCTGCCTCCCTTCTGGCCAGCTACTCATGGGTACATGTGGCCCACTTCACACTTCCTAAGTCCCTATGGAACGGACCTGCAGGCTGTTTATTTCTGTGACATTAATCCCAGGGAAAAAGGCAGCATCAGTGTCATTATCATGTTACTGGTTTCACCACATTTTCTGAATTGAGTGCAGGCACTGCTCGATGCTGGGATGCTCTGAGAGACAACAGTGGAGAGTCCAGCATCTCCTTTGACAGGAGCAGGACAGACCACACACTCACGCCAACTAATTCAGCTGATCTATTTTTAAATGCCTTATGGAAGCAGGCACAGAGTGAAGGGAGAAGCGCAAACCCACTGAGACCTAGAAGGCACTCTGAACTGCATGTCGCTATATGCCTTTGCCTGCCTCTCAGTTGTTTCTGTGAGTGATTCAGAAAACTTTGTTTAATCAGACTCAGCTCCTGCCATCTGTTGAGACACTATAGGGACTGAGTATTGTAAAGTATTGCATAACAGAATTGCCTTTGATTTAGTGTACTTTGTACAATATGTCCCATTGCCATCATTCACAGCGATCAGAGTGAGGTTTTAAGGCTCTTTTTCTCTTTGGGGTGTAATGACTCACTGGGGTGGATGAGTGGGCCACATCGGCCCTCTGCCTCCCCCCAGTGCTGAGTCACAGGGACATGTTTAGGATTACAGACAAGCGCTCTTCCAGGAACCTCCTTCTGTCCTGCCTCTGCCAATATCTTTACTAATGAGGTTGCGTACACCCTCGGATGTGGCAGAAAGGACGGAAATTCAGGGAACCCCCAGACAGCCTGCCACTGTCTGTTCAAAGGTACCTATTGATCAGCTTGGTCAGTGACACCCAGGCACATAAAGACAGCATGACATAAGTCCATCCATCCTTGTGCCAGGAAGTTTCTTAATAGTAAATCAAAAGTGTGTATTGGCAGCTGGCTGAGGTGGGGGTGTTCTGCAGGATGCATGACACTTCTGAATGGGCCCTCCTGACAGCACGGAGCAGGGGCATCATTGCACGAACCTTTGAAATGTGTCTGTTGTGGTAGGACAGCAACCTTATTTCTGGAAGGCATCACTTGCACTGTGAACCCAGCAAGATGCACCTCAGCATGGTGGCTTGGGGCCAGGGCCCTTCTGCCTGCCTGCACCAGAGCCAGCTGCAGGTGCAGGGAGATAGAGCAAGCTCCAGGGCAGCAAGCAGCACAGGGTGCTGGTGGGGGGAGAGCGGAGAAGGAGGGGCCGCATTAATGAGAGGGGGTTGATGACCCTGTTAGTCTGAAGGTCTGGTGGTGCTGGAAATCCCCAGCTAAGCAACACCTCTGTTCTGGAAGAACATCTGCAGTGGCCCTAGGGGATACGTACCCTGATCTGCTTGGGAAACACCTCCCTGGGTGCTTCAGTGTGTTGCCCAGGCTGCTGCTGCTGAATTACCTGACCCAGTTTTGTGGGCATGGACGCAGTCACACACAAGTGTGGAAGTGTTTGGAAAGTGACTCAGAGAGTCAGCTACAGACTTTAATGAAATGCATTTAAAAAAAAAAAAAAAAGAAGAAGAAAATGAAAGACAAAGAGCTGACAAGAAAGTGAGCAACAGAGGACCCAGAAACTGGTGGATTTCACACTCAGTTGATTGTTTGAATTAATTACACAGAAGAAGCTGTGAGTGTGTGTACCAAACTGCTTCCCTAAACTGCTCCCCTCGCACAGCTGGAAGCCCAGCAGCTAGTGAGGCCATAGGAATCAGATGTTGCAGAGTATCCAGTTGCACCATGTATTTCCCCACCTTGCTCAAGCTTCCCAGGTGAGTGTCTGGGTTTGGTTTCTGCGGTACCACTCTATGTGCCTGAATTCGTCAGGGATAGGCATGTTGGTGCCTGCTACCAGCCTTCTGCATTTGCCTCCCTGCAGGGGAAGCAGGGAGGAAGCACAGAAATTGTTGGGTTTGCATTTCACAACTGCCTGCATAATGCAGGTTGCTGGGCGCATCCCGTGTGATGGAGAGCAGGAGGGAGTGTTTACACAGCTCCAAGCTGCTCTGCAGTCACTATAGCAACCCCCGGGGGTCAGTTTATAGCAGGAGAGGAAGTTCACTTTTGGGGAGTTCAGCTTTCCAATGCCAGCATCAAGCATGGCTGAAAAACAAAAGGCCAGGCAGTGGGAGGAAACATATTTTAAAGGAACTTCCTACGTGCAAAACCACCCAAGCTGTCTCAGTCACCAGGAGATGCTGCGTTCCTTTCCCCTCAGTTAATGGCACGCTGACATCTGGCTGATGCCTGCACCCCTCTCCCTACAATGTCTGTGTGTTCAAAAGCAGCGCAGCCTGCAGACCAGTGCAATGTGGAGCCACACTATAAGAAACACCACCCTGCTGGCACCCCCAATCTGAGGGCCACAGCTCTGGTTGTTTGCAGACCTTCACAATGTCATCTGTGGCAGGAAGAAATATCAGACACTGCTCTTTCTGGTCTGGAGGCGGACCAGCAGATGTCCACGCATTCAAACTTGGGTGTCTTATGTGGAGAAACATGGTTTTTTTGAACTTATCATGCTGAGACTTAGTCTGCATCGCTGCTGCTAGTGGTGCCCTGATTAAATCTGGAATAAATGACAGACATCTCTCAGGTGGTGCCGAGGGAAACATCCTCTTTTGAAACACTTCTGTCTTCCTCAGGCATCTTTCCTTGACCTGTATGGCTTCTTGCTCTGTTGTACCTCACTACCAAAATGCCTGAATACCGCCCAAGAGCTGAAAGAGCATCTGTCAGATGTTGTTATAACAGCGGGACAGTGTCAGAGTGCGGTCACCCTGGGGAATTGTGTTTTCTCAGGGAAAGAGATAATAAACACAGCATCTCCTCAGCCACAAGGGAAAACAGCCTGTGGCCTGAAGTTGTTCTCTCCCCAGCAATTCCCATCACTGGGTCTGAAGCAGCAGAAGAGAAGAGGCTCACTGTGGCACTTGGGACCAGGGGTAACTTTAAAACAAGGTCCATCCCCAGCTGAACAAGTCCAACACTAGATGGGAGAACAGGCCTCAAACTCGCTGAGTTTCCCAGCTGAACTCACTGCTGTACATTGCACTCCAGGGTTTCAGAGAAGGGTTTCAGTTTACCTACCCTGCATACCAGCCCTGTGTAACAGAGATAAGGTTATAAAGGGATCCCTGCACTCAGCAGCTGCTGAAGAAAGGGCCCTGAGGAGTCCTGTGCTTGGTCGAGGGCACAGGGGATGTGCATTGGGCTCTCCCGCACCGGGCCTTGGCTGTGGTGGGGAACACAGAGAGAAAAAAACCCAGTGAATCCCAAGGAGGTGCACTGACTGCAGACTGTCAGGAACGCACATCCCAAGGCCCGTTTTACCCTGTAAAATGACAAGTTACATCAGCTAAGGATCTTTCCAGTAAAGTTGCTGCTTCTGCCCATGAAGACCTGCCTTGGCTACCGGCTGGCTGGGAGCTAAGCTGGGTGACAGCGTGCTGTGCTGGAGCCTGCTGGGCAGGCAGAACTTGGGGGAACTAGTACGGATGTTTCCCAAAGAACCAAACAGGCAGCAAGCCATTGCTCAGGGTAAGAGAGAGGGAAGAAGAGAGGACATAGGGAGGAGAGTTTGTGAGGATCTGTGTGTAGGGAGCCTGGGAACCGTGATACAATATTCCAGAGAAAAACAGGCAGAAAGACAAAGCATTATGGAGAAGCACAGACTACAAAAAGGAGAGAAGGGAGAGTGACACCATTGAGGCACTGTGCAGGAGAAAGAAGGACCACATGGATGGGAAGGAGCAAGCCGTAGCTGAGGCCTCTGAAAACAAAGTGATAAAAAGAGTGGAAAGATGGTGAAAATGACTGTGGGCAGGCAATGAAGGTTGCAGGGATGAGAAAGGTGGCTTAGTGAAGTTAAGGAATTCATTTGGCCATACAAAAGTGTCAGATTCACTTGAGAAACAGATGTATTGAAGGTGCAACTGATCCCATCCCAAAGCAGATGTCAGACATATCACACATCTACTTCTCTCTGAAAAGGAGACCTACTGCAATGATGCCAGAAAAAGACATATGGACCTTGCAGGTAAAATTTCAGTGAATGAATGCCTAATAACCCTGTGCTCTTGGGTGGTAAGCAGAAATGCAGAGCTTTGGGATGAGGGCTGCGTGTGTGTGTTTGAGGGTGATCTCCTGGGAGATTTTCCTCAAGGCCTGGGTGTTGCCCAAGGAAACATGAGTAGGTTTCAGTGCTGCTTCACTCCTGAACTCATCAGCAGGGAAGACTCTCCCAAGGAAACTCCACAGGTGGGTTTCACTCTTCCTGGCAACACCCATCTCGTACGTTTAACCCCACAGGCTTTGAGCAGGTGATGTATATAGGGCCAGCAAGTGAATGCTACGTCCAGGAACGATGGGCATGCCTGCAGGACAAACCACAAGAGCTAACGGCACAGCCTGTGGGCTGGCACGGATGCCCACCCTGCCAATGGCTATGGCACAGCAAGGATGCCCACGGGATTAGGCACTGCCCCTGTGTGCCCATGGCAAGCTGGCTTCAGTGTCCCTCAAACAGGCTGCGGTTCAGGCCCTTGCTTGGCAAGTCTCTCTGCAAGTCCTTCTCCTTCCTGCTCTGCCTGTGGATGAGTCCAAGCAGCTCCTGGTGTCCTCAGTGTCAGCCGGTCCCACGCAGCCTGCTGCTAGCCCTGGTTACAGGACAAACCTGCCTGATCTCCTTACAGTGACTAACAACAGCCCTTCAGACGGTTCAATGTCACGAGGAGCCTTTCTACAGGCTCCACTCACGCCCTGGAGCGGCAAGATGTGATTTCCACTCCTGTTCCCATGTCAGGGAGAAAACGGAGCTCAGCTTTCTGCCCTGGGCTCCATCCTGCAGCACCCCCAGCTCCCTGCATCTACCTCACTGTACAGCCCACATGCAATGCATCAGATGCTGCAATATCAGCTGAGCCGGGTCACCAAGCATGGAAAAAGCAGGAGGACACCCAGGTGACTGAGCCACCAGCAGCTCACATGGCAATGGTTCAAAGCCTTGGCATGGCTCTTTGGAAATATTACCTGGGGGTGGGGGGGACAGGGAGGTGGAGGAAGTGTTGTCAACATTCCTTTATTAATACTGTATGAAGAAAAATACCCCGAAATAATGCAGTCAGGATTGGCAGCAGTTGTGAGGTACTTGCAACAGAGGCAGCGGTCTGTGTGAATCCCCAAGCCAAGGCAGAAATTCAATCCTGCTCCCCAGATGTTTCATAAAGGTGTAAAAATGTGAGGTTTGGTACTGGCTCACCATCTGCTTCAAGGTACATGTAACAACACAGTAAATACCGTTTGCATGTATTTGCAGATTTAATGGTCAGATAAGTGGTAAGGATGGTATGAAAAAGGTCTGCTCAGAAACAAGTAACATTAAAAGCAGGTCTCTTCATCTTTGTTGCTACAGCTACTTTGGATGGAAAGAATTCTTACATTAGTTAGACCATAAGTGGTCATCACAAAGGGTAAAAATAATTAGGAAAGAAATAATAGGAAGGACGTTATTTCACATTATAAATGTGCTCGGGTGTTGCCACTGCACCCACCTCAAAGGATTTTATTGAAAGAGAAAGAAGAGATTACAGAGAGAGATGAAAAAAATAGTATTGAAAGAGATGGAAAGGCATGTGGAAAAATCTTCTACCTCATAAGCTCTTCTGGCTTGTTAGAAAATGTTTATCCCCCTCAAGCCTAGAGGAAGCCAAAACATCCAGTTGCACAGAAAAGACTAGAGAAACATTTCTGTTCACTCACTCCCATCACTTCTGCCCCAGGGACAACCTCACCATCTTAAACTGATTTTCTCACCCTTCAGGGTTAACCCCACCACAAGGCACAACCTCGTGCCACCAGCTTAGGGTTCAGCACAGAGCCTCCCATGCAGGCAAGCCATAGCTTTGCCCGCTAGCTTTGAGAAGGATATGAGCCCTCAAGTTTCATAACACAATGCTAGTCACTGAATGATGGTTGTGGTTAAGAAGGGCGCTCTCCAGGCAGCTTAACCCTTAATTGTCTCATGTGAAGTGTTTTGCTTTGGCCCGAAAGCCCTGGGTACTCAGCACTGCTGCCTCGATCCCGCATGGCACTTCTGCCCTCCCAAAAACATCATTTGGGAACAAAAAAGCCACTTCACTTTACCCACATCACTGTGCCCTTTCACTGTCTGCTGAAGATTAAAGCCTGGGGGTTTTATTTCTGTTTTCTGTGAGATACTGCTGTCTGGAGGGAAGCAGAATCCAACTTCTCACAAACATCTGAGGGCACTCAGTCTGATCCAGTTTTCAGAAAGGGGGTGAAGTGTCAGCAGCACACCTGAACAGGCGGTCAGACCTTCTGAAATGCTGGGAGGCCAGCCACCAGCACCCTAGTGGAAAGAGACATTGGATGAATCCTTGTCAAAGTACAGCATCCTCAAATTGTTCAGCTTAGTGTAAAAGGCAGAGCCTCAAAATGAGTCATGTTGGATACTCCAAGTGGGACATGGGGAGTCTTAACCTCTTTGATGCAAGAGACCAGACCATCCTTGTGATGATGAGGACCAGTATTTTGTCTTCAGCTTAACACACTGTCAAGAGAAATGGAGTCATGGACCATGACATTCATCTGTATTGCAGCATTGCCTGTGCTAATAACTGTAATAATTCCTGACCACTTGACTCTTCTTTTGAAAAAATGCCCCGCATACAGAAAGACTTTCTTATGCTATATGTATGATAGATCCTACATTTTCAAAATGCACTTCTATGCATTTAGCAAAATCCTCAAGGAGAGGATTGTTTTTCACCCTTTATACCACTCCAGGGGCTTTAACTGGTGACTTGAAATAGCTATGTTTCCACCAATGCAGATGGCAATCAGGGCCATCCCATACACATTCCTTACTGCTGGAGTGTTCCTGAGCAGAAGGGATGCTTTAACTTTTGCTTCTTTTTGCAGCGTACTTATGATTGCTTCCCTTTACGCTTGGCTTAGCCTGACTCCCAAATACCCAGTCTCACTTCCCTTTCTGTTTGGGGACAGTTCCACTTTCTCACTCTTGTCCGCTGGCATGCTGTGGGGCTATTTAGGTTTCTAGCTCTCTACAGTAAGAAGGTTTAAAGATTATAAGATGTCCCTGTGTAAAGTGAATCACTTTTCAAAAACGAGAGGACATCAGTATTCACACAAGGTAGAGAAGCCCTTAGTAAAAAAGAATCTACTACATTTTTGTTCCTTCTTCATGAAGGTATCCCTTTAACAGCACTGAACAGCTGTTAAACGGGATAATCGCCTGTTATCCTCATGTTACTAATTCAAATGCTAATGGCTCTCAGTGCATGAGAGGTTATTCAGCCATCCAGCACCCCAGGTACACTTTGCATGAGGATGATGCTGAAGCGATTAAGCTCCCTTCTGGGATTCTAGAAACATTGGAATGAAATGCTTCTAAATGAACTCAGAGAGGAGGTGGTGTCCAAAAGAGAAAGGAAGGATTTGTGTGTTTCGATGCCTCAGAAGGGCTCCATCCCCACGCTGAGAAACGCTGCACCCAGCCCAGCCTCTGTGCCCACCAGTTCTGCCAGGGTTCACTTTGATCCCAAATAACTATGACTTAACACAGCAGCAGTGCTCAGCAAGCTGGAACAAGGGTCATCATTTCACTGTCCTAGCTAAGCCACTCTCCCAGCAGTGCAGTATTTGCTATCTACACGGAAACAGAGGCACCTCTTCCTAAGGGCTGGGTCACTGCCACAAGGTCACCAGCAGCAGAGGAGCAACTCTGCTCCTGGCCAGGTGACACCAGGCTCAGTGACCCTTCAGCCATACAATGCAAAGTGCCAAGCTGTCAGTACCCTGCAGGGCAAACCCTGTGGTGCTCCTTGCCTCTGTGACAGGAAAGACGCTGCAGAAAGCATAAGCAAAATTCTTAAAATCAACACCAATTTTATGGAGCAGAGCTTGCAACTAGATCCACGTATGTGTGTGTGTGTGCACCTATGTGTACAAAATGCAGTTCAGTGCATTCATTTATATTTCACACTCAACTTCCCAAAAAGTCTCCCAGTCTCTACAAAAGCATGTAGTGTCTTTTACATGTGTAGTGGTTTAACCCAAGCTAGCAATACAACTGCGATAGCCATGCACTCTCACCCTTTCCCTTTCTCCCCACCAACAGGGGAGAGGATTGAAAGGGAAGGGAGAAACTTGGATTGAGACAAACACAGTTTAATAAAATAACACAATACTAATGCACTACTAGTAAATATATATCTATAAATTAGAAATAGAATATAAAATAAAAGATACTCAATGCAATTCCTCTTGAACTCTGTCCACACCGAGCAGCCAGTCCCAAGCAGCAGCACCCTGATTCCAACAGCCAATCCTAGAGAGAGAAAAGAGGAAAAGGGCAGAAAAGCCCAGAGACCTCACAAAATGGCAGAATGGCAAAAAGGCCAAACTAAACACCAGAACAAAACTCCGCCAAACAGGTCTCCAAGAGCAAAGAGAAGTGCCAGAGAGAGAGAGACTGGAAGATCCTGACTATCATTAAATATAAAGCATGATGCTAACGGGATGGAATACTCTTATTGATCAGTCTGGCTGTCAGTCAAGCTCTGGCCCATCCATGCTCCCCTTCCTCACTACCTCACACCTGTGGGCAGAGCGCTCAGAATGTCCTTGGCTCCGAGACCAGAGCAATTGAAAACATTAACTATGTGCTGGGGTGTTATCTCTTGTTATCAAACTAAGTCCAAATAATGATGGTGCTAGCTATGAAAAAGAAAACTTTCTAACTGCATGGAGAAAATTAACCCATTTTCAGTCAAACCAGCACAACATGGTAATAATCACAGATTGTACAGTCACACTGTTAAACAGGTCACACTATTACCCATCAGTGATATAAACACAAAAGTAGAGCTGGAGTTATACCTACAACTCTTTTGTTATGACACTGCTGATAAAACACAACTCAGAAGAAAGTAGGCCATTGGTGTCTGTCCTTGCCTGGCACAGAGACCAGATGACAGCATTATGGGTGATGCCGAAGGAAAGGAACAGCAGTGACTTCAGTTTCCTCTGCAAGCACTGCTGCATGTGCCTCACCAGTCCCTCTTGTTCTCCAAGGAGGGTATCCAGATCCCAAACACTGGTGTCATCTGTCTAGAAAGTGGCAAGTAGGAAGAGAAAAGAGGAATTAATCTTCCCCTGGAGGGGAAGATGTAGAAGGTGAGGAGGCTAAATGGCTGGAAAAAAAGGATAGCTCTTCAACAGCCATGATCACCTGAAATGCTTATGATCTCAGCCATGGTCACCTAAAACGCTTGGGACCACGTTCTCCAAAGTGGTCAATAATAAATGAACACCCAGTTTTGTCTTTTGTAAAACACTATTTTGAGGTCAAAACAATGATGCATTTCTAAAACTGGTCTTAAGCCCATGGAGGCTATGGGCGTCCATCCTTCGCTTTCTTTTTAACTTTGAAATGATCCTGTATTCAACTCTGCTAGTCTGGTATCTCCAGTCCCCTCAATATTTCATTCCTAATTTTACTTTCTTGATATCTTCTCCATTTTAGCCACATCAAGTTTAAAATGGTAACCAAGTTAATAACTCTTTTGTTTCCTCCTGCGAAATAAAGAACCAATGTGGTCAGCTCAGCAACAAGTGCTGGGACGTGTTTGCTCCTGTGGGTTCACAGGTGACCACGAGACAGCTATGGCTGGTTCCCTCCACAGGTTGTAGGGCTGGCCCAGTCTCTCCTCAAAGCTCTCATGGCAACCTCCACCATCGTGTTTGTCACTTTGCATGGCAAAACCTTCAATTTCTGGCTACTGCAAAGCACAAACACAAAACCAGTGTTGGTGCGAGCAGGAGGGCAGCTCAGCCTTTCACTCCATTTCCTGCTCCCAAACAAAACCCATGTCCATGCAGCAGCAAAGGAGTTGGATACAGGAAGGAAAGCAAGCTGTCACTTACTGTTTTCTATTCTGGTGATGCTTGATTCCTCAGAAGGAAACATGTTCAGCCTGGCTTGAAAAATAAACGAGGCAAGTACAATCATACCATGTGTGCGTAGTGTGGGGCAGAGCCTGCCTCTCTCCCCTCCCAGTCCCTCCTGAACTCGAAGCCATTGCCCATGCAGACCAGACTCGGCAGAGAATTAGTACCATTAGATCCCTGAAATCCACAGGAATAAAGACAAACAGGGGAAAGCAATCGTGCCTCCCCACAGGGGAAGGCAACAGCGGGAGGTCAGCCCAAATTTGACACTGGGAAGTCTGCACGAGAGCTGCACCAACTGAGGAGCACCTGCTTGCCTGCTCCCAGGAGCTCTGTCTCAAAGGTGGTCGTGCATTTACTCATGCCAGAGATGGCTGCCTGCAGCGACAAAGAAATGTCAGCACTTTACACTAAAAACCTTGTCAGCCCAAACGGGAGAGAAAAATGTTCCACGCCGTGGGGCAGACACCCAAAAATCACTCCTGCCTTGCAGGGAGGAAAGAAAAGGAAAGAAAAAAAAAAAAAAGAAAGGCTTGGAGGTTTGATTTTTAAAGGGAAATGAGCTGTGAGATAATGTGCCCCAACTGGTTAAGCTGAGATGGGTGCAATAAAAGCACCAGCAGAGCCCAGGCAGTGGAGAAGGAAAAGCATCAGCCTGCTCGGAGGGAGCAATAAGCACAGAAAAGTGCATGCTAAGCAGGAGTGCCAGGACAACATCTGAGAAGGGGGAAAATTTAGGCCGAGCGACAAGAAAAGCTTCCTGACAGCGAGATGCATGCACTGGAGCCGTCTTGTGGGAGAAGCCCTTGGAAGCCTCATCACTTGGCGTGCAAGGACTGAGCTGGAGGAAAGCTGCAAGTCCTGGAAAGGCCTTATCCAAAGCTCGCTGAAAGTCAGCAGCGAGGCTTGCATTAATTTCAAGAGGCTTGGCTCAGAGACTAAATCCACAGCCAGGAACGAGCCTGCAGGGAAGAGGGGAATGCCACTAGGTGACTGGGTGGCAGTGGTTCCCCAACACAAGCATTCCCCTCCCTGCAGGAGCTGGGGAACAGATGGGTGAGTGTGATGGGGAAATAGCTGGGAAAATAAAAAAAATCCCTTCTCCTTTAAAGCAAGGTTATCTGTCAGCAAGGAGCTGCTCTGCTCTGGCCAAAGCACGAGCAGGCTCAGGGCTCCGGCTTCTGTTAGTCTGGGCCCCTGGGAAGGCCAGCTGCCAAAAAAAGGCAAATTTTGCTTTAGTCATGGGGCAGGGCAGGGATGCACGGGAAGGGAAATGAGGGAGAGAGAGGGATCACGCATAGGAGAGTGAGGCAGAGAGAGGAGAAGTCTCGGGATGTGCAGTGAGAAGCCCAGCAGGACAGGGCTCAGGACTGGGGGGAGGAGGCGATGGCTGCAGGCAGAAGCCAAATCAGAGGCAGAGGAGCTCCAGGGACAATGGCGTTTCCAGCCTATCAAGAAGGAGCCTTTTTCAAAGAAACTCTTGTTAAAAACAGTCAGGGCACTGACTCCATCCCCAGAGCTCACTGAGCCATCAGCCCTCCCCGTCACGAGGGGCAGGAGGTGATTTCCCCTGCAGGGAGGCAAATAATGGAGTAATTTCCCTTGCGGGGGACCATGTCTGTGCCTCAGTCGCTGGGCATGCTGCTTGGCCAACTCTGCCCAGCCAGCCCAGGTGAGAATCTCCATTGTGGCACACAGAGAGCTAAAGCATGAAGCCGTGGAGCTGCAGCCCAAGCTGGCAGGTACCGTGCTGTGAGCTGAGTGTCATCCCACCGATTCCAGTGGCTTTACTGGGAGCTGGCATCACGACCTTGCCTCCACAGCGTGAAACCAAATTTCAGCCTCTGATCTCATGTGGGTTCCTTCTACCTCAACTAAAGCATCTGTGCACGAAGGGTATCCACACATTCACACATGGGATAGCCAGGCATGGACGGTTAAAGCAACAGCCAGGCTGTGCACACAGCAGCCCTGGAACTGCTCATTGTGTGTGTCACTCCTCTCCCATCTCTGCTTTTCCTGCTGTATTCCTTTATTTGGCTACACTGCCTTCTCCATTTAAACAGCAAACCCTGCAGGGCAGGAAATGACAGCCCATGGTATTGCCAAGCCAATAGAAATCAAGCTAAATTTGAAAGCCCAACTTAAGAGTGAAGTACAATATAAAGAGGTTGCACTTATTTCCAGATCAGGCATTACAAACCCAGGGAATTCAGTTGTAAAGTTATGCTTAAAATAAATTCAAACTTGTTGAAGTGTGGCAATGTGCAATCAAGGCATACAAATAGCCTTAATTCTGCCCTGCAATAACACATAACCTTATGACTGTAATTAAAATGTATTATTACTTGTGCTCCTAGACTAGATTACCCTGATAAATACAGTATTTTTTTTCATATTCCCTTGCTTTCCTTCCCCCCCCCACCAAGAACCCTGTGCCCCAGATTTGTGCTGTGCCACCAGCACAAATTTCACCGCTTACCAGGAAAAAAGATACCTATCACAGGTCCTTCACATCTGTAACGGGAGACACAGGCTAAGCGTTCCCTTGGAAATACCCTCCCTCCTACCCTCGGATCCACAGCCACCCATGCCCAAGGCTCTGGAGAGAACAACTTCAGTGTGCACCTAGCAAGCACTTACTCCTGCTGAGGAGAAGGGAAGGACTTCCCTCACACCTTTTAAACCACTGTAATCTACACTTATGTATTTATTTTACAAGCCCACTAAAACCTTGGCAGAGAAAATAAAAGAGAGACAAAGAAAAATCATCTGGATAAATAATTATGGCTTTTTGTCAAGGACTCGGGAGCTAATCAAGTCCAGATCTGTTCCACGTTCACATTTATATGCAAAATTGTACTTAGTAAGATAGAAAAAGTCAGATTAGCATCAAGAGTCAGCTCTGCCCTCAGCTACATAGCGCAAACTACATGGAGTGAAGGGGGGGCCTCCCAGGCTGTAACAGAGGGCAAACTTTGGCCTCAAATACTTGAAGATCATTTGGCCCTGATGCACATGAAAGTGGCTGCTCTGCACTTCGGTCCAGTCTGAAATGAATCTCCAGAAGTTGTATTTACTCAAGAGTGTGGGTGGCCTGAATTGTCACGATGTGTTTAAATATTTGGCACTAAATCAGAGCTGTCCACTTATTTGCACTTTTGCTGCCGGGAAGCAGGAACACCCCTGGAATTAGTCAGTATCAGACACATTAATGAGCTAACAGATATATTATAGTTTACAGTTTAGACTTCTTTTGTTCACATAAATACACACCACATCTCCGCTTCTTTTCCAGAGCAGCATATCTTTTCAAGCATGTTGACTTTCTCAGCTTTATTTTATTTGGCCTTTATTAACGAGCTTGCAAAGTTTTCTGTTACACGGAAAAGCACATTGGCCCTAGCAGGCTTTCGGTGCATTACGCACAATCCTGAAGAGACTCATTGTGCGAGAGGAAACGGTCCAGCCTCACAGAAGTTCCTCCTCACAAGCCAAAATCCATCCTCTGCATGCGAAGATCCCAAGTAAATATGGAACCAATAACAACTGTGGGTGAAGACCTTTGCATATGGAAAATATTTACAAAGTCTGTGTTACAAATCACATCAGCTGGAGGAAAATGCACCTTTGCTGTGCAGAAAGCAGACAATCTGTTGCACAAACGAAAGAAAATCTTGTTCTCTGGGTTTACACTCCCATGTCTCTTTCATCCCACTTCTCCACAGCCAGTAACCTTTTATAAATCCCAGGCATAACATAGGTCATGATTTAATAACTTGCTGATAAACTGTATCCAGTATGGGAGGACCACAATGTCGGTGACAATCCTTGGTAACTTATATGCCTAATGGATGCTAATTGCACATCATAATTATTTTATATTAAACAAAACACTAGAGATTTTACCAGGGTAATGCTCTAGCATGGAATCAATGGGAGTCAGGTTTTTGTGTGCATGATTAAAACAGTTTTTCACCAAAAACAATGCTTATTTGCTGACAATGAAGTTTCTTGTGGGAATACATCGCTTCTGTAATTAAATTTTCATCTGGAAGATTTTTCGGGTCAAAAATGGAATTTCTGTTTAGAAACATAGTGGGGAGGAACACACAGGAAGCCGGGCTCTGAACTGAGCACAGCCGAGCCTCTCGCATCCCCAGCACTTGGCTTAATTACGGAGCCAACAGCTCCTCTGACATATGGCCACTCCTCGCCTGGTCTTGCTCATTTTTTGCCATACTTCTCCAGCGCCCTTTCCCTGTTCTCCCTCCAGCCCCTCCCAGAAGCAGAAAGTGCAAATCCACAGGCTGAAAGCATCTGCCCACTTCACAACTGTATTTAAGCATCCCTGAGCAGGTGTTTGCCTCCAGCTGGAGGAGCACAGAGGGGCAACTCCGCCACCAGCAGCCGCTCTCACCCATGCAAAAGGATCTGGTGAGGCCTCACCTGGAGTCCTGAATCCACCTCTGGAGTGCTTAGTGCAGGAAAGACATGGACCTGTTGGAGAGGCTCCAGGGGAGGCCACCAAGACGACCAGAGGGGTGCAACACCTCTCCTATGAGGACATTACCCCTTGTCCTATCATAACAGGCCCCCATCTGTCCCCATCTTTCTTATAGTCCCCTTCTAAGTACTGAAAGACCGCAATAAGGTCTCGCTGAAGCCTTCTCTTCTCCAGGCTGAACAACCCGAACTCTCTCAGCCTGTCCTCATAGGAGCAGCCCAAGATACAATTTGCCTTCTGGGCTACAAGTGCACATTGCTGGCTCATGTCCAATCTCTCATCCACCAGTACCCCCACGTCCTCCTCAGCAGGGCTGCTCTCAATCCCTTCATCCCCCACCCTGTATTGATACTGAGGGTTGCCCTGATCCAGGAACAGGACCATGCACCTGGCCTTGTCGAACCTCATGAGGTTTGCATGGGCTCACTTCTCAAGCTTGTCCAGAAGCGATTCAGCTCAGCCACCACAATCAAATGAGTCTGCAACACTGTTAGGAGGGATCAAAATCACATGTGCATGTGTGTGCGGTTTCACAATACCTCCCTCTCCCCACCGCTAGTGACACCAGTTTCCTCAAAGAAAAGCAGACACAGTAGAGCACAGACCCAAAGCTACGCCGTGATATATTAAAGCCTTGTTTTTCCCACTGCTTAAAGAACTGACCCAGCCCCCTCAAATGTTCCCAGCATATTTGAATTGTGAGTCAGAGACCACAATGGAGATACTTGCCTAGCTTGACAAAGTTTAAGTATCTCCTGCCAAATAGTAATCGCTGATTTTTTGCTCTGTCACTCATGAGTCCTCTTTCCACCACAAAAACACACTGCCTCATTGAGGAAGGGAGGATTAATTCTCGGATGCTTACCTATAGCATCTCCAATTTCTCACAGTCTCTTTCATGCAGAGTGCTGCTAACAAACAGGATGGAAACTTCCAGGTATTGAAAGCTCACATCTCTGTACCCACAGTGGAAGCAATGAAGATAGAGGATGGAAAGAATAGCAGCCATACTGAAAAGTGCATCCAGGAAAAACTTCATTTTTGCAGGCAAGGTCTAACATTTGAAAGAAATAATAATTCAAGACCAAGATTTCCACAGACTGGACTAGCACCTCACTTACCAAAGCATCCTAAGACTTAGAAGTTAACCTGTGATGGAGCACCATACCCTTCCTTGGGCCATCACCACCACTGCAGTAAACTTTGTCAAAAGGCAGCAGCCAGGCATAGGAAGTGCCGACCACCATAACTAGAGCCACTGCCTGTTACGGGTTGGCATCCACAGTGGTGAAATAAGTTATCACTGCTCTTCGTCCAGCAGTGGCAACAAGGCTACAGTGCTGAGCGTGGCTCTGTTTTCCTTCCCGCATCATCCAAATAATTCATACAACCCCACTAGGGGCAAAAAGATAGAATATACTTGTATTATTTTACTATAAGTCACACTCATTTCCCATTTTTAAATTTCCCTACACAATCATGAGCACTAGAAACCTTTTCTTTCTTAATTAGCTTTTTTTACCCCTCCTCTTTTCCTTCCATCAGAAGCCAAGATTCTCATGCCATCTCAGCACTCTGGCAGAGAGGCACGAGGGTTTCAAGGAAATCCCTGAGTATCACAGTGCAAGGCTTGATCTGCAGTGAGGAGACCTGGCGGTGTCATGGTGCATGTCAGCTCTCCAGCTGTTGCTCCAGCAGTGGAGCTGTGTCGGGAACAGATCAGGGAACAGCAGCTGAGAAAAAACTCAGACACAACCAAACCCTTCAAAGTTACGTGAGTCTGAGGTTGAACGTGTGCATGCTTGCTTAATTTTTCTTTTTTCCCACCATAACTAGATAATATTTTTTCAGAGGCTTCATTCTCATACTCGTAACAAGAAATCCTTCCCATTATCACCTCCATCACTCGGGCTGCAGCGTGGCAAGAAGCCTGCTGCTATCTGTCCCTGCTGCCTGGGATCTGGGACAGCTGGGCTACAAGGCTGGTGAGATGGGGGAGTTCTGGGCTCTGAGGTGCACAAGAAGAGAGATCATTTTGTGTGCTGCTAAACTTGCTCTGCAGGAGTGCTTTTGCCTTTTTAGCGCAGGCCATGGAGAGTCTGAGGGTGGGACACTGGTGCAGCAAGAAAAAAACAACTTCAAGCAAGATTTGCTCTCTTCCTTATTAATGCTTGCCCTCTCCCCTTCAAAAAAAAAAGCAAAGGCAGAAAGGCAAGGGGGTGAATAGGTCTGAGTGGACTTCACATAACAAATGGAAATACCACACTTCAACATCTCTCTGCTTTTAAGAAGGGGGAGTCTTGAACTGAAGCTGTGTCCAAAGGCCTAAACAGCAACTCAGGAGCTCTATGATGTTCTTCCCAGCTCTGCCTCAGGCTTAAAATTTCAGGACTGTGGTGTCTTGCTGACAAACCTAAGCCATGCTAAACTGCAGATAAAATACCAGTGATCCTGTCAAACTTCCCATCCCCCCCCTAGCACGCATTGCTCTGGGCTGTGTGCACATGTACTGACCTCTCCCAGCTCCGTCCTGGCGACAGGGTGATACACAGCCCAGACCTGCACTCCCTGAACACCCCCGGGGTTTTGTCTAGCACAGAGCCAGGCACTGGAGGTGCATAAGAGGGAGCAAGAGAGAAAAAGAAACTGTTGCAATGTGCAACAAATACAGATCATAATATGGATCTTAGGATTCTAAACCAGTATGGATCCTGAGCACATTCAAATCAACCACTGAGGGCTTCCAATGCCTTTGCTAGGCTTCAGCTGAAAACAAACCAGTAGTATCATGGTAGCCAGAATAGATTTCACAGCCCCAGCTGATGGGACAAACCCTCAAGTGAACACTGAGTTCATCCACAAAGGTGACTGATTGCTCCAGGACTGTCGCACTGGCAAAGCTGTGGGAACTGGGAGAAGGGTCCTTGTTCTCCCACCCTCACCAGTTGGTAGGTGACCAGGTTACTTCACACCCCTGAGCTTGTTAATCTGACATCATCTATGATCAATAAAATCTGTCCATTAAAAACCAGCTACACCAGCTAGAGCTATAGATGGGAGACAGATCAAAACAGCAGGCAAACAGGGCTACCATGAAGTTGGAGCCAGAAGCCTCAAAGCTCCTTGCCTCACAGAGTTCAGATGATGCCAAGCTAATCAAGCTTGGAAGGAGAGCTGCTCTTGCAAGGGAGCCTTCTGCAAGCAGCTGCATGAGACCACTGTCCTCTAAGCTGAAAGAAAACCCCTGTAGTACGTCCACAGTAGGAGGCTGGACCGGCTAGTGCAATGTGATGCAATGCGTTTTTAGAGCATGCCATTCCAGACAACAAACTTCGGAAAGTGCTTCTGGAGGCTGAGCCAACTTCACAGTGCTGGCCCCAAAAATATGTAATATGTGCCCTTCTTAAAAAAAAAATAAAAAATAAATAAATTAAAGAAGTCTGAATTGCAGTCCAAATGCAAGCAGCTTCTTTCATCTCTCCATCCTCAGAGGCAATGCAAGCAGATCAAGCGATTCATGGGGCACAAACGGGCCCTGGTAGAGCTGGGCTTGATCCTTAAGCCAAAAAGAAAGAAGGCAGCTGCAAAACCATTGCATATTCACCTGGAAAGTTTCTAACACTGTTTGCCAGAGCAGTGGATGCCACCAGGAGCACACCAGAGTCCTCTCCCAGGTAGTGAGCCGCCACTGAGCCATCAGCCAGGCCATGAGATTGTCAGCTGTTACTCAGCAGCCCAGGCTCCTCACATGACAAAATCTGGAAGAGAGATAGAAGCTGAAACCAGAGAAGCTGCAAACAAGGGCTAGCAGCCTCCCGCAGCAGAGCAGGACAGGCTGCTCACTGGGAGTACCTCCAGCACTTGGGAGGGGACAAATTTTTCAGTGCTAGGCACTCAGAAAAGCCTACACAAGCACATGCACTTGCATGATGTGTACTGACATGCACCAGCCCCTCGCATCTGGCATTCGAACAAGAGGACTTTAGAGGCCTAAAACAGGAGATGCACCTCTCTCCTGCCTCTGCTAGCTCACAGCACTTGTAAGGGAGAGAACAGTAAATTTCCCCCCTCCAATCCACTGCTGGCACCTCCATCCCCAGCAATCTGCCAGGCTGCTACGCCCTTACAAACAGGCTTGGCAGAGCAGCCTCCCCAGCAAAAGTAGGGTTTGTATCAGGGGCTAAAGATCAGACTGTGTCTATCTCTGAACACACCTTTGTTAGTTTTGGCTGCACCCTTTCAGGTATCACCTGCCTCCCCAGGCAAACACGTTCCCATCCTGAGCTTCACAAGCCTGGAAGGAGCTGGAAGCAGATCCATGGTCAGGCTGCTGTTTGGCTTTGCTGGAAACGAGTGGAAAGCTGGCACCGATATCCAGCCGCCCCAGCAAACATTGCATTCATATGCAGAGCTACGGAGCAAATGATCCGTCAGTTGTTCATCTGGAGAACAGGTTTCACCAGCCTGGATTAAACGACAGCGTTGCCACAGCATGTGCTTCTTGCTCCTTTTGGAGATGAAGGAAGTAAGTCAAAAGTACCACAGAGAGAGGCCAAACCCTGCAACCCACCTCCAAGCACCTTTACGCTTGGAGGTTCAGACTGGCATGGAGCACAGGGGACATTGCACGAGCACATTTAAAAGGCAGCATTTTGGTGCTGATGTGCTGAAATAGCTAATGCAAGAAAACACCCTATTCGAGGCCAGGAGGTGCACACTTCGCCTCACGTTACTGTCTCCAGATGTGCACCAGACTGGCTGTATTTCTGGGCCTTCTGCTCCTCGTTCCCACCAAGCTGAAGGCAGGGCGAGTGCACTTGGAGGTCTAACAGCACATGTGCAGCAGCAGCAGGCTCCATCCACCAAAGCCTGCGTCCTGCCTTCACAAAACCCCTTAGGATGTAATTGCAGTCGACTTCATTCCAGGCCGTGAGCATATATCTGGCTACGGACTTCACTGTGAGCACACAAGGAAAAAAGAAAAAAAAAAAAGAAACATAAAGGAGAAAGTGCAAAACAACACTCTTGTAGTCCACGCCCAGATAGGATAACAGGTGTTTTTCTCTATAGGAAAAGGTTACTTTGCTACCTTGGGCAGTCTAGACAGCTTCCCTGCATTAATCTTTTGCAAGGCAGAAAAGAAAGGCTGACACCAGCTTAGCAGACTCAAAAACACAACGTTGCACTAAACCCACGGCCCCCGGCAACACCCCCTGAAACCCTCTGGAGCCCACGCAGGCAAAAAAGCAGATGCCCAAAGAGCCAACACAGCAACTTTAGGATTCTCTCAGATGTCAGGGGACCCCAAGCCCTTGCACCAAGGAGCCCATGGCATCTCTCTCCACTCTGTGGCCTTTGGTGGGACATCAGAGCTCACCCCATGGCCCCATCTCTCAACGGAGGATGCATCTGGGGTAGGGGCAGTAAAGGGTGCAGGGATGCAGCCACAGCACAACGTGGGCAGCAGCAGCCAGAGCCACTGCTCTCTGTTCACTTCGTGTTTCGCAAGATGAACAGTAGCAGCAGCGCTATCGCTTTTGTATTTGCCCTTTTTTTGGTTTTCCAGAATGAGCAAATCCACACATTGGTCCATAGCCAGCCTTTGGGAAGGGCACAAACACTGCTCTAGGGGAAGTTTCCTACAAAGAGCCCGAAGCAACCAGCCCAAGGAGTTGCAGACTGGCAAATCTCTAAGCCATCCAAAGTAAGGTCTTATCAATGGGAAGCATCAGGCAGACCTATGAAACACTGAGCTGCCCTACCAACATCAAGCGGCTGTGAAAACACGTCAGATTCGTCCAGCTGGGATGGCTCCCAGTCAGGCATTTACATTTGTGACTTGTGGACAAGTCTTTAAAAATACATCCCAGTGCACGTAGGGATGTACTCCAAGATACATTTACATCCACAAGCACATGACCTAGGAGGTGGGTTCAAGCTAAAGTGACTCAGCCTCCTGGTTACAGGAACAAAATTAGCAACCACTCATAAACGTCTTATGTCTCAGATGGGGCTAGATGGCACTGTAAGTTAGTTAATGTGCAAGCGCTTTGCCTCAGGAGATTTCACTTTGGCATTATGATCAGTGGAAAACCAGGAAAGTTGGTGCTCCCTAGGGTATATTTTCCAGAGCTGGGCTAGTAATTCACATTGACAGCCTGATTCAACACATTTTCTAGGTACCTAGTTAGGAACTGTGTCCAATAATTTAGTCATTCTCTGGAATTTTCTTATTTTATTTTTGTGAGCAAATAATCCTTGGCTTGCAAGCGCTTAAACATGTAATATTTATTATAAAACATATGTTTTCCCCCAATACTTAGCCTACATTTTCCCTGCTTTAATTTATCCCATTTCTCCTCATTAACCCCTGCCCCCCACCCCTGTTGTTCCCATGCTGGATGCCTCTACCTCTCCCAGGAGAAAAGTGATGAAATGACATTCACCTCCCAGACCTCCTGGCACATCACCCCTTCTCTTCAGGATCAGCTCAGCGAGGCAGAGAGCCCTCTGGCCCCGAGCCCCTGAATCACTTAAGGATGCACAGCTGAAACAGAGCAAAGAAAAGTGGTGGAGGGAGGCAAGGATCAAGCTTGCGGCACAGGCACCTTGCTGTATTCAGGTCAGAGTATTCAGGTCTTGCAGCCTGGCACCTCTGCGTGAGCTGGTTAGGAGATGAACCAAGTAAGGATCTGCCTTAATCTCACACCTAGACCTTCCAGAGCCTCTGCGCTCCCTCCTCAAGCGAGCACGCTGTGGCTACTGGAACCGTGCCACTGCAAGGGAACCACATCCACATGTTGGGGGGTGGGAGTAAAGGGAGAGGATGTTCTGTCCTGCTGCAGCACATCTGCCTCCAGGGCTGGGAAGAAGATGGCCACCTCTTTAACAGAGACTGTATGCATCCCATCCATTACTCAGATGAGCATCTCTCCCATCATTTAACCAGGGGAGCACCCTCCTGAAAAAAAAAAAAAAAAAAAGATAAAAATAAAAAAGAAAAAACAAAACAACTCTTTCCAGCAGAGAATCCCATCAGCTTCCTGGCAGCCTGGGTCATTCGTGCCTGTGAATCTGCCTCCCCGTTCCTCAAGTAACAGATTAGTCACGTACATTTGCAAGGGCAGCGATTCTGCCAAACAGCTGAGGAGCAGGGCAGGAGGAGGAAAACAGCAGCATAAGAACAGGCGGAGGAGGAGAGAGGAGAAACTAAACGTTTCTTCCTCTTCTTCCATGCCCCTTTGGTTTTCAACAGCCTTTGCATGCACAAGCTGCCAAACAGCTGCATCATGTGCTGGAGGTGTTATCCAGCAAGAGACTTGGACATCCCTGTCCCTCCTCTTTCACTCCCAGGCTGGCAGGGGCATGACCCAGCAGCAGGAACACCAACAGCTCCTCTGAGGCTGGGACCAAAAGCCTCCCTAAATATGGACTGTGTTTGGCAACTGGGGAAAAGCTCTCACTTAAGCTCGCATCTTCCAAGTGACTGACAAACGCCAGACCCCAGCAGGGCTGACAAAGGCTCCGGGCTGCAAAGCAAGTCACTAGGAGAGGAAAACAAAGAGGCAAAAGGCCCCCAAAAATCCAGCTCCTGACTAAAACGTGGCTTACTGCAGTTACTTCCTTCTACCAATAACATGCATGAAAAATCACTGTTGTCGTTAGGGCAGCAGAGCATGGAGCCTTTAGGCAGGCCAGACTGCTCCTCTGTGCTGTACACACTTGTGTCAAATTGTCCCTGTCCCAACATGCTTCCAGCTACAAATGCCCCGGTAGGTAACAAAGAGGGGGATTCAAAGTAAGAGCAGCTGAGTGAGTGAGTGAGCAGTAGCGGGGGCGGGGGGGGGTGAACAACGCAACAACAACAGAAATAAAACAGAAAAAAAAAAAAGCCACAAACAAAAAACCACAACAGCAGGCTGTTTCAGGTCATCTGAGGTGGCACACATTCCCAGACACTCAGTCTGTCCCCTGTAGCTCAGGGAAATGCTAAATGGGATGCATGGCCTGGAGAAACTGTGAAGAGGGGGAAAGCAGACAAGCGCCTGGGGAAAAGCAGATGAGCAGGTTTTCCAGGCAAGCCTTGCTATTGCAATAAGAGATAGGGACACGTGTAGGCGGTGCCTGTCCTGGTAATAAATAACAGCTACAAACCTCTAATTAACCTCTGTAAAACATGTTGATTCTGCCAGTATATCCATCACAGAGTTATATATGTCACATGCTAGCACTGCGGTACTCACTTCAGTGGTCCCCAAGAAAACGCAGCAGGCCAGTCACAGCATCCTGTGTATGCCAGCTGACGAGAGTCACAATCTCAAAGGATACATCCTTGTCATCATAATAATTATGCCCACTTCCTGTATCCTCCACCTTAGGTGGCAGTGCTGGAAACAGAAAATAAAATACAAGGATCACTCCTGAGACAAGAGACTCACCATAATGCAAAATGCCAAGGAAAACCTCAGAAAAGCTCTAGCTTTCCTTCCTGGTAATGAGCAGTCACAGGGCCATGTGTGAGCATCTGGGCTGGTTTATTCACCCGCCATCTAGTGCAAGCCTGCCCCTGTTCACTGAAGGGGATGGGAAGTGCCAGCTTCCTTCTCCTCTTCCCATCCCACTTCCCAGAGGGGAATTCAGGGCATGAGTGGCCTGATGCTGGCAAGAAGAGTCCCGTCCCATGTGCTGCCAGGCTTCCCCACAACTCCATCTAAACACTGTCCTGTTTCAGAAACAACACGGGCAGGAAGGGGAAGTGCATAAAATGGTGTTCTCATGTCTGGCACTATACCAGCACACAGATTAGACTAGTCAATCATTTTAATCACCATCTGACAATAATAATCTATTTATGCAATGTATACTAAAATGTGCACACCACTGTGGTCTGTTTTTAACTCTAATTTCGGTGGTCCTGACCCAAACAAGTGCCCTGCAAAGCCACGTATTTTGGGGGATTTTTTTCATTGGCTGTTTCCAGAACTACTCTCGACTACTGTTTTGCTAGGTTTTTACTTCAACATATATCTTTTTGTCTGTTGACTTTTCAACATCACATACTTGGCAGACAGGAAAAAAAAAATGCAGAACAGTAACTGACACTCCACATATCTATCATGCAACACTGCTTTATTCTTCCAGAGCACCCGTGTCTTGTTCCTGTTCTGGGTATTAATCTTTTGTATTCCTGTGAAGACTCACATGCTCAGGGAAGATGCTGGTTTTCACAATTACCGGACCTAAGAAACTGAAGGTACATAAACGAGCAGCATGCTGAGGCCCAGGGGGAGCCGATGGCTTTACTCAGTCATCAGCAAAGCCACACAGCCAGGAGTGCAGGGTGTCAGGGGAGGAGATAAGCTGGCTCCAGGACAGACCCCAGCGTGCCTCTGCAGAGGTTTCCTACTCCACAAAAGCACTCTGCTCTCCCTTAAGGAAGAGGGGACATCAGAGGGAGTTGTTCTTCCTCTGTCCATGATGTTTAAGTCTCCAATGTTGCAGGGAAGGATGTGCTGGGTGCGCAGAAGCTATTGCCTACTATGTACTGAGCAAAACTACAGGGAAAAAGATGGTGCAGCCACTGTTCTGCCTGTGTCCATCCCCACATGCGAAAAAAACACAATAAAAACAGAGCACTGAAAAATAAAACTCACTGCTTCAAAGAGCCATCAGGAGAGTATCTTCAATGGTATCTTTTTCTGTCTATGTGCTTCTTTCCGATTTTTTTTTTTTCTTTTAGTGTTGAAGTTGACATCTTTTCCTCTTGCTGAACCAGCATTTCCTGACAGCAAACCATTGTCAGAAATTCCCCATCCAGCCCTTGAGTGGATTTCAACACTCACTGCTTGTATTTATAAGCAGAGGTTAATGTCAGTCTCAAAAAAATTATCTACAGGATGTGCAAAAGGGTACCACCACCGAGGAGCAGCATCTTTGTTTGGAGAAGTTCGGACAAGAGCCAGTTTCTTTGCCTTGAAACTGGGGCCAGGTCCTCTCCGTTTGATTACAGCAGTGATGGTGATTCTCCTTCACATTTACTGCCCAGCTGACCTGCAACTTGGCAAAAAACCTTCCACAGGGAACACTGCCTTTCATGACGCAGCACGTCTCCTTTCAAATTCGCTGGGGACATCTTGATGGTTTTAAAACTAAACATCTCTGAGAAGAGCATTGCTCTCCCAATAAACAGCAGTACAGACAGGCCTCAGAAGCTGAACAAGCAAAGCAGGCACTTGTGGGAGGAGACGGTAATAAAAGCAATAGCCAGCTCCATAATCACTGCCCCCACTGCCTGATCACCATTACCTTGTCACAGCTGCCCTGTGCATAGTGGCGACAGGAGGGGTCTCCACGTTCAGAGGACTTTACCCAGGAGAATCTCTCTCCAAAGACAAACACGCACTGAAGCATAACTACACTCAGTAACTTTTTTAAAAGCTGGAAAAGAAAAATCCCCTGCTCCATCACAGAGCCATCAGGCACAATGCAGCCAGGGAACAGCAGCCCCCAGTCCACAGCAGTTGTAGTCTGGGAAGTGGGGGGCAGCAACCCCAAAAGCTGAGATGTTTTTGGGGACCAGCCTGTTCTCATTCAGAATTTCAGCCCACAGAGCACTCAAGCTAAAGCTGCCTTAATATGCTTTTAAAGGCAGACAAACCACAAGCAGGAGGTCTTTCCCTTCAAAGCCCAGCACTCCTCCTCCGAGACATCTATAGCTGCTATCACCAGCTTAAGGGGCAATAACTTCACTAGCAGGTGAAGCTGGTTTATGAGGGGGAGGGGGAAGAGTTAACCCAAATTCATCAGCCCACCCACTGTCATCAGCCAGCAGCTCTGAGCACACGAGGGGGGAGACACAACACCCCAGCAGCACGTCAAAGAGAGGATGCCTTTTCGGAAGGACGCAGCTGATTCATCGTCCCGCTTAAGTATCACGGGCAGTTTCAGCTGCAGAGGCTTGACCTGTTTGGCAGCAGCCAGCCGGCATCAGCTGCCTCCTGGAAAAGAGAAAGAAAAAAAAAAAGCTTTGAAATGACAGAATGAGCAGAGGAATGGAAAAGTAGGGGGGGGTGAAAGAGGTGGGCTTGCAGTCTCTGGTTGGGTAACAGGCTAATTCTCCCCCTGCTCCCTGCCTGCAACTCCATCTAATTACCCTGTTTCCTCTGAGCTGATCGGAAAGTGGCCTTGTGTCTGGAAAAGGCCGTAAGCATCTTACATGCATCTGTTCCACCTAATCCCTAATAACTAGCGCCTGTGTGTTCAGGGAGAGGAGGAGGAGGAGGAGGAGGAGGAGGGGGAGGATGAGTGGGGAAGGGCAAGGAATGGTCGGGGAAGGTTTCCCATGTGCACTGCCATGTGGTGGTGGGCAGGGCTGCCTCTGTGCTGGGGGCTGTCAGGGAACTAATGCTGTTCCTCTTCTGCCCGTTTCACAATCTGGAGGCCCTCTTTCCTCCTTCCCCTTGCAAGAAAGAAAAGCTTTATTAGGAAAAAAAATGAAAAGAGAGAGAGGGCCAGTGGTGGGAAGAAGGACACGTTTTGCTGAGCCTTGCTGCAGTTCAGATCTTTGTAAGCCACTAATTTTCCCCTTGCCCTAATCCTGCATTATCCTTTGGGAATGACGTTCAATTCCTGAAGGGGGGTGGGAAGTGCTCTCCAGGGCCCTGCATGGTTTGCCCAGGAATTTGGATTGCACTTTTTATGTGCAGCTCCGGGAAGGGGCAGAGGGACAATTATGCAGCCGTTTAGTAGCAAGGCAGGCACATTTTCAGCAAGCTCTTCCTAGCAGGAGCTAATTCAACACGGGGAGAGCGTGGGGATAAACAGCTCCGTTTGCCAGTAAAAGGGATGTCACATCTGGAATTTACACAAGTTATGAGGAGCCAGGAGCCACTATTTTGTTTCACTCGCATCGCATCGTAAAACATGTTAGCACTTTGGAAGCATTGCGAGGCAGACACACGCAGGACGACGTCTTGCACAGCCCCGCCATGCCCTCACCCTCCCCTGCCATCGGCGGGGGACACCAGCCTGGGCCCCGCAGCTTGCTCAACCCCCTCAACTTTGCTCCAGCCCTTGGGAAGGGAAACTTTTGGCCTCCAGCACAACCAGCTGGCACTACCGTGTTGCATCTCCATGTGACAGCCCCAGGGGGCTCCCATTCCGGAGAGGGTCCCGCTGTGCCCCCTGCACACCTCGCAGGGGACACCAGCCCCCACGTTGGCTCACCCCATGTGGAGGAGGACTCAGCTGCTTTAAACTGATTTCAAAAAGGTTGGCTGCGCCTCTGTGGGGTGTTTATTTCCAAATGCTTTCCACATTTATCCAGCCAGATTTCCACTGTTTTGCTTTGGGATTTTTGCAGTTGCAAGCCATGAGCACTCCTCTTGCAAGAGCCTCCTCACTCATCCCTTGGCACGCTAACGATGCCAGAGGTGGTAATGAGTCCTGTGGGCTGAGCTGCACCTGGTTTTCATAGGAAGCCCTCATCCTCATCCCAACAAAGACACTGGGAAGCATCCTGCTAAAGAGTAGTGGAATACGGGTGTCCACAGGATGAACTCATTCTATCCAGTAATGGTGGAAATAAAAAAGTAAGGGGATGAAAGCTGAAGCCAATGGCATTAGCTGAGATTTTCACCTTTGGTGCTTCACACCTACACATAGCTCTCAAGAATGAGCAAGGCAAAACCCAGCAGCAGCCCATCTTTTCCAAATAATTTTTTTTTCTTCATTTTTTGTCACTAACCAACAGTTACACAAGAAATCTGCTGCCCCCTGACTTTTGTGAAGAATCAGGCAAGCCTAAGTGTGAAAAAAGAGTGAGCACAGAAGTCATCTATTTGTCTACCATGCCGGTTGTGAAACCTTGTTCAGAGGTAAAGGCCCACAGGTTACCACATGGAAACCCAGCTGTGATGTACACCTCCTCCTTATCCTCCTGCCAAGGGATGAAGGGTTGCCTTGGGGAGGCTCATATCACCCTGCAGAAGACTGGCAGCATTGCTGCTCGCTTTGCTGCCTGCCAGCAGGGCAGAAATTTGGCTTTTGTGAGTCATCCTCCTCACCCATCCAGTGGCAGGTCCACCCTCCAGAGTCCCACCAGCGCTCACACGTGCCTGTCAGGGAGCAGAACTTACACCAGGGATGGTTCCCCACAGAGGGATGCTCGGCACCAGCATCCTGCGAGGGCGATGTGAGATGGGCAGAGTTGGCAGCTGCCCGCTGTTCCAGCTCTCATAACGGGCTGGAAAAGTGAAGTGAAAGAGCACGGTGGGAAGCTGCAAGTTCACACTTCACTTGTAATACTGTCCTCTCAGTTCCCAGGCTTTCCTCTTTTTTTATTTTTTTTTTTAATTTTCTCATAAAATGCTATTTTTTATTTTCTCATCAAGATAACACTGTCTTATCTTTATGAGAAAGATGCACCAGTTGAACTTTCAGCTTTGCTTGCATGATGCAGAAGGCATCCCACATGGCTCTAACTAAAATTTAAAGCCCTTTGAGGTCACTTGGTGCAACTTTCCCGTGAGCGCAGGCTCCTGCAACTTTAAGATTAGCAGCTGAAAGAAAAAAAAAATTAAAACTGCCTTCAAAAACTCCATCTTTAGGTAGCAGATAAGTGGCATAAACACTTGGAGTACCCAGAATCGTTGGCAGTTTTCTGTTAATTTAGCCTGAAGGGCTGTGAAAACAGAGGCCACCTTGCTCCCAAGAGGCAAAGATGGCTTTAGTGAGGAGTGCTCAAGGCTGCTCAAAGTCAGGCCCAGAGCCCTACATAACCCCCTCAGGGCCTGCTTAGACAATTTATTTTCTCCCATTCTTATAAGAGAGAAAATAAATCCTGAAGCCTGAGCCTCTAAGCTGGAAAAGCATACCTTAAACAGGCTGGCCACCAGAAAAACGTTGTTTTTTCTCCACCTCTGCCTGATTTGGTTTCTCAGTGCTTGGGAGTCAATTTGTGCACACCTGGTTCCCAACACTGACCACATTCTGGCTGTGACCACCAGTGGCCCAGTAGCACGGACTTGCCTGAATGTGCAAGGGTTGGCATGGAATATAAACAGTAGCAAGCAGATGGTGGTTTAGGACAAGAAAACACCCCATTGATCAAATTTATGGCCAAAGGTTGTGCCTACAATAAAACTGCACCCTCACTTCCTCCTCCTCAATATCCCACCAGCTCCAGGTAGGAAGAGACCAGCCATGCCACCACACACAAGCTGTTCCTCAAAAGACACATTAACAGAAATTCTGCCCCCAGCTACACCTCCAAATGACAGGAGCTGCAAAGGGGTGAGTAGGAAGAAAGTTTGGCTTGAAGAGATCTCCTCCACTACAGAGTTAGCACGAGAGGTCATTTACTTGGACCGAAGTACTGAAGACAAGCTACGTATCCAAACACTCCTGAAGACCTGGGTTTCGTCAGCTGGTCAAAAGTCCCCCAGCATTTATTTGCAGAGCTGGGAGAAGACCTTGGAGGTAGGGCCATCTACACTTCCTATGGTTAGTGCCTGTAACAAGGGCAAGTGACCACAGCCCAGGAGCTGTGCCTCCTGGTCCCATGCTCTACATAAAGATCTGCAATCAATCCCTCAATATCTTGCATTCTTTGGGATCCCTTTCAAATGAAAAAAAAAAGAAACCAAAAAAATGAAGTCTGTGCACAACAAATTCCACACACTGTATGCACAGACGTGATGGTTTTATAAACTGCTAAAGCAGTAAATTCACTGTATCCCAATTCATGCTCTGCCTAGCCCCAGCCTAGATGTATGAAGTGACCACTCCTGAAAATCTGAGCTGGAAGAGCTTGCCCAGGGTGAGGCAGTGAGTGAACCGGGAGAATCACAAATGCTGCCTCTGTTCAACCCCACTCCCAGGTCTATTCTTTAGCCAGAGGCTCTGCAGTAAAAATGTAACTGCTAGAACTTTCTATAGCAATCATGTTGTCATTAGATGTCAGAAAGCATCTGCAAAATCCAGTTAATTTACCACGCACACACACACACACACAAAAGTACTTCAGCTGAGAATATAAAACAAAGGCATTATTTTTAAGGGTGAAAGCCTTTACAGTTTATATTTAAATATAACCCCCTAATTTAGCTATTAACTTTACTGAAAATCCTTGAGAACTTTGTCTAATATTCTGTAATGGGAAAATCTAAATGAGAAATTTCCAAAGCAGATAACAAATTGCTTTTACAAATGGCAGAAGGTATTTTGCCCATACCTCAAACCTTATAGGCTATCCAACTGAGGGGCTGAGCAGACACAAACCATACACATTTCCACTTACTTATGAACTGGTGTAAATCAGGAGGAATTCAACTGGTCATTAAGCATAACACAGACCTAGGTTTTCACTCTGACTGCAGTTTATTTAACTATGGATTTTATATTTTAATGTTTTTATGGTATCTTTCACACTGGGGCTTGGGGGCTCCTAGGCAGTCACTGATGTAATTAGATAAATGACCAGTTTAAGGGCTTTTTGACTTTTCATCCTTATTTCTTACTGCCTTGCTTTTGTGGGTTTAAAGCATAATCTTTTTACTAATTAAATACACATGAATATTCTGTTGCCTGTGAATTGAATATATAATTAGACTCAGGAGAAAATTATGTGCTCTCTAGCTGATACTAACACTTCAGCATAAAGATACCCCAGACACCAGTAAATGTAACCGATGAGCTTCTGGTAATAACACGCTGCCTCCGATCTCCAGAGGATTATCTTACTCTGGAGCTCTTATAGGAGCCGTATATTGAAAAGGGCCTGAAACAGATACCCTGTAATTTATGTCCCTGCTTAATGCCTTGGTGAGGAAAAGCGGCCTTTGCTCCAAATTGTAAGGGTTTCTTTCCTAACTCTGAAGTTAATGCATGTGATCTTCAGGGAGCAGGAGGCTGTAGGAACCTCCAGGTGATTTCAGGGAAGAAAACGTATTTTGTTGCCCAAGCTCCATCATTATTATTTTTTTTCATACTCGGGACCACCTTTACCCCTTAGAAACACTGAGGAACCTCTTATATAAATCATATTAGGCAGGGTCCTTTCTCTCCACTCCAAAATTAAAGAAGTATGTCTGCTGCTTTATCGTCACCAAGCACATACTTTGTAAGCAGTGCTACCTTCCAGTGCTCTTATTTGCTGTACCTCGTAAATATCAGAGTCCTTTTCCTTTCCTTTCCTTGGCACTTTTCCCATCACTTTTAGGTTGCTGTGGTTTGTTTTTGTTGTTGTTTTTTAGTAGAGGTTACCCTCCCAGCCATCACATGATAATGCTTTTTTTTTACACCCCCCCCTGTGGTTAGACCAGTTCAGACAACTAGATAAATATTGTGGGGAACTGACCCTTACATATCAAGTTTGCCTGGTCTTTTTCATGGAGGTCTTCATTTCTTTAAAATGTAGGTGGTCTTCTTAAGACAGCATGGAGACGAGCCTGTTGTAGTGAAATGGGGAAAAAAAGAAGCAGTAGAAAAACCCCCTCAGGACGTTTCCTGTGGTAAAACAGAGTAAGGAATATTTCAGGAATGCTGAGGAATATTTCAGGGCTGCTCCAGACAAATTCTAACCCAAATCTTCTGTGAGGTTCAGTGAACTCTGCAAATAGCACGTTTCCTCCAAAACCCCAAACCAGGCAATTTGAAGCTGATTTTGGAGCAAGTACATGGGGACACTGGCATTTCTGTACCCCTTGGCAGCTGTGAAGAAGGTTGGGTGGGTTTTTTTAAGAGCAAAGTTTGCTTAAAAAAAATCAGTGGGCTGGCTACTGAAAATCAGCTTCTATCAACTAATGTCAACCAAAGATTTAGACAAGGAGGGTAAAAGGGTCCATTATTAGAAGTATGATCTCAGCATAAGCAGTCTGAAAATTTCCTCTCATCTGAAAAAGAAAACGAAACCTGGGCAGGCCAAGAGATAGCAGCACACATGCAGCCTCAATTTTGGCAATACTTGTGGCTCTGCTAGCACGGCCCTCAAGTTAACACAGCAAATCATGGGGTAACATTGCAGTTCAGTCACTTCTCCTAAGGCTCTAACTCCTTAAATAACTTCCTTCAGCAGGAGATCATCTTGCTTATTTTTTGTTGTTGACATTGTCAATAAAACATGTCCTCTGCTGGCATTGAGGAGAAGTGTACCAGCATATGGTACACTATGTCAGCATATTTGATCTTTAGATTTCATTACACATAACATGCTTCACTGCAATTGCCTTGCTTTAGCCCTCACTCAACACAAAGAAGTACTCGTATTTCAGAGTTTTATATCCATTCCTAAACTTCAAGGTTGACATATCTAAACATGAAGAATGAAGTGTGGGTTTGCTTTACAGCCCCAAAAGCAGGGAAGTTGGAAAGTTTGGAGATGAAGCAGGCACTTGGCTAGAGAGCACTCTGCGTTGGTCCCAGTTTACATCGACCAACTCAAAGTAAAGCTGTTCCAGTCCCAGGGCCACAGGTAAGTCAGGTCAGCACTAGTGCCACCCCAGCTCACTCCCAGCTGTGCTGGAGCAGCTCTGTGCCACTCACTGCACTCTGTTTGCAAGGCTTCGATGGTTGCATGTACTTGACATACGCAAGCATCTGCTGGGACCCTTCATTCACTGTTCCTGGAGCCTTTTCCTTTGGGAAGGTTACCAGTAGGCAATGGCTTAAAAGGAAACCCCAAAGTATCTGCCTGCTCACAGGGAAACATACCACGTATCTCAATCAGAGCTGCTGAGGCAACCTGCTAAACTTAATTACCAGTTCCAAGGGCTCAGACTGAATGACAGGTCAATTCATGCAGTGAGCTAGCAAAGATTCCTGATAAATGCTTTCTAATTGAAAGGATGATAAAACACCTATTACTCACTGAGAAGCTTGAACAATGAGTTAGTCCTGGGTTTTTTTTTACACTACGAAGATCAAGGAGTGCTAATCTTGTCAGCACTCTGCTGTCATTTCCTACCAGCCTAGTCATTCAAAAGGTTCAGAAAGGATCCTGACATTGCAGGGGGGTGACCAGTCACTGCTCCCTCACTCCTATTAAGGAGATGAATAGAAATACCCATTAGCGGCGTGGATCAAGTCTATTGTAGTCTGGAGAACATCGAACATTTTTGTGAGTTAGGAAAACAACAAAGAATAAAAATAACCTCTCGCACACAGCTCCCTTAGAAAATTAGTTGTGTTACCAACATGACATCTTTTGCACAGCACCTCTTAGCCTGAAACGTATGGTAGAGGCTAGTGGACGCTACTTAAGGCCCACCTCCAGCAGTACCACTGATCTGCTGCATACAAGCAGTTTGAAACTTGAAGGCTGGATTTTGTCCTAGAAAGACCGCTACATAGGCACATGTACCTTTATTCACTGATTCAGGCTTTAGGACAGTCACTCTGGCAGTAGGACAGGGCAGTCATGCAGGGTGAGAAATGCTCTTAAATTGTCACAGCGGGAAAAGTCACCCGAGCTGCCCTGCAAAAGCCCTGTGTGTTGATCTGACCCAAAAGTTACCTTCTGCAGCATGAGGTGACACAACACTCACTGCTGGGAAGGCACAAAACCAGGCACCACCCATTAGCAGGAACCTCTGCTGCTGTGTTGTCATACTGAGCGACCCTGGATGCATTTTTTCAGCTCTCCATTTCTCTTTCCCTTCCTGCTCTTTTGCTGCTGGTTTTAGACCGTGGGATGTTCAGTGTGAGACAGCCTCTCACAGCGTATTTACTCTGTGCCTAATGCAATGGATTACAGTCCTTGCTGAAGCCTCCAGGTACTGCTATTGTGTAAATAATAATTCACAACACTTAGATGCACCACATTGCTGAAATGCAGCCACACTAAAGTTAAGGTTAGGACATGGATGTGACACAAGCCACAGAGCACATATAAAGTGAAGTTTTGCCAAAGGTAGAAGGTCAAGCCATTTCTAAGTCCTTAAGCAGCAGACATCACCTTACCTGTTAAGATGTGCCTTACTTTCCCCTTTCTTGCCCACCAAAATACCCACAGAGTTCTCTCTAGATAGTATTTAATATCTACATCATGAAACAAAAGGAGGCTGCAGCACCCCTGAAACTGTGCTTAAAATGTTTTACTTTTGACAGATTTAGTGTCTCTACATTGAAAATTGTGTAAATTCTTTACACAAAGAAAAGCGTTTCACATAGAAATGAGTGTGCCCAGCTGGAATATCTGACCAGAAACCAGCATGAGGGGAGAGAGGAAATGGTTATATGAGCAAAAGTGTAAAAGTAATGGAATGATGGCATGATTAGTGGTGCTTATATTTATGGATTCAAATAGCATAGAAGCTTATAAAACTATTATACATTTTTCTTTTAATTTCAGACCCCCAAACTCGTGAAAGTCCAGGTCAGTCTTGGTCAATTCGTTCTTGTTGCACCTGACACAGTTTACCTCCAGCCAAAAGCTTCAGGCTATGGACAGATGTTCTTCTTCATAATCAGATGTACAGGAAAACGTTTTGACTGACGTGCACGATGCAAATCAGATCAGTGGTTCTGCCAGTAAATCTTAGAGATGTAACTTGCAGAGACAGTGTAACTTGCAGAATGGACAGTGATAAGCAACTGTGGGCAAAAACTTGTTCCAGTAGCTGGGCCCAGAAGATCTGTTAACTAGTAGTGCAGTGCTTACAATATTACACTAACATTTAAAACTAGGGGTCTCATTTAGTGCCTGGCCACAAACTAAGGTCATCTCATGCCACTCACTTTGCAGCACACGTCTCAGACCTACTCTCCATATACTCTCCGAACATCATAATTATGTACCAAATATAGGTAGATGCTACTATTTTTATTTATGTGGTCTTTAAGAGTACTGTCCCTGCTGTACAGGTCCCTATGCTGGTACAAAACTGCTTTTTACTGACAGAGTATATTATTATTATTCTAACTTGGGGATAAGCTGTGCCACTCTACATCCTTATAAACCACTATGCTCCCATTCTCACTGCAAGATTTTCTACAAGGTATTTGGAAAAGCACACCCGCTAAAGCAGGCCAATCTGCAGTTGTGGTGGCTACAGAAAACTTCAATATACATCCCAATAAGGGCTCCCTAGCCATTTTCACATATACTCTGGAATAAAGAACACATACCTCAGTGAAGCAGAAGCTTTTCTCCCTTCCTCCACTTTCTCATCATCAGTGAACATCCTTCAGACCAAAGATTGTTGTCTGATCCCAGGAAAAGGCTAACAGTGACTGCAGTGCTTAGGCAGTTGCTCCAACAACTATTCACAGGTCTGAACTGCAAATCAGATCAGGCAACTGATTTTTTTTTTTTTTTTTTTTAATAACAATATCTTTAATCTTTCAGGTTTGTGGTTATTTTTTCCATAAAACACTCTCAAGCCACCTGCAGCTGCAACCCTCATCTCATCAAGCCATAGCCTGAATTAGCATCCATTCAAATGAATGAGACAGATATCCCAAGTTTTATGTTTCATGCTTACTGCAAAGCTGAGCAGATGTGAAGCATGTTTACAAATGCAGAGACAGTTTGGGAGTTGCCCTGTTTGATGTCTGAACATGTTTTGTACATGATCCTTATATTGCTGCAAGTTCTTGTAGGAGGATCCTTCCATGGTGACTTTACTAAATGAAATAAAACGAAGCCTCCTTCTGTTTAAGCCAAAGGGAACTTGGCTTAAAGCTTTCCTCTTTTTTTTTGCAGTTGCAAGATAGCTCTTTAGCTTATATCTTACTGTGTCATCAGTAATTAGGCATGTACAGGAAATCAATCTCAACAGGGATGTAAGGTTCAAAACCTGCCAGTAAGCATTAGATAACAATTCTTTTTAAACACAAACTCTTCAAAATTATGTTTATTAGTAAAATACAGTGTCTGAGTCAAACTCCTAGATAACCTAACGACAATTAATTTTGTTCAAAAGAATAAGCCTGAACTGTTTTGGTCACCAGAGGAATACAGACCACTAAGATAAAGCCTGGCCAGAGTTCCTTTAGGCTGAGAACTATGAATAGGCAGCATGACAATTGCTAGGAGGGACGCCAAAGTGAAAAAAAAAATCTCCTGACAGAAATTTAGGCCTGGAAAATGCATCTCAGCCTGTAAGGAACTCTGTTCCTGTTAGCCTGGAGATTCAGGATGTCCTGACCAGCTGGAAACCACAAGGACCACTTTCAAGGCATTTGTTTCCTCTGATGGTTGTTTGTGTCAGAAAGTTTTCTCCAATAGCTACTGAAGCTAAAATTTCCCATCTAAGCAGACAGGAAAACGTGGTAAAGCATGGATATTTTGTGTTCGTATATGTACTTCCATACCTCTAGACTCACAAACGCATACAAAGACACAAACACTGAGAAGGTCAAATGTCGAGCTGAAGGGAGACAGTGTCACTCCTCTGATTACATGTCTGCACTCGTAACATCAGGTTCAAACACTGAGATGATGAATATTGGAAATGCTACGTTTAAGTCAGTAGAGTTAGGCCACTTGACACTGATCCAAAATACCTGCTTTAACTATGTAGGCAGGGCATGCCCTCTTAAATCTGAGCAGACCCACGAAGTCAGAGGGAGTTTGCAAAGAACCAAATCTACCCTTTTTTCCTTCCACCTGTAGCCTATCAATCCATAACATTTGGGAAACAATTAAAACTCACTGCAGTTTATTATTACATTTTGAAAAGTCCTGCAGACCTCTGGGGTCACTTGCAGGAGTCATATTAGTGAAGTCGCTCCAGCAACACAGTTCCTGAGGTGCAGGCAGCAAACCAAGACTAAAAAAAACAAAGCACCCACAAATCAAGCCCACAAGGACGCACAGCTTGTTTCGTTGCTTCTGACAGCAAGGTAGTTTAAGTCCCACTTTTGTTTGGGTGTGTGTCCTTAGTGATCTTGCAACTGGAAAGGACCTATTAGATATGTTGAATTGGGGTACTGCCAGTAGCTATTGCTTTCAAGACCTTTACACACTGAGATGGGAAGAATGTGTCCATGAAATAGATACTGGAGTGTGTGTGTTTGTGCATGTGTGTGTCAGCTTCAGAAGCAAAAAAGGCCTGAATGAATTAGATCTGTAAACCTAGCTCCCTTTGGGAAAACTCCTCCTCCAGAAACCTTCTACTTTTTCAAAAAATACACATCCTTATTATTGCAGCTCTCCTCTTCTTTTATACTTTGTAATTCCAACATGCAGTGAGATCAGTGTTTACACTGGCATAAGGGATTCCTGCAATTATGGCATGAATTAGGAATAAAATATGAAGGCTGCCCCACAGACACACAAAATGGTCTATAGGAAAGCTTAACATGCTGCTTTATGTTAATGAATAGCAGTGCAAGGGTACCCGCTTACATCTTCATCTGTGCTCATAATAGTTTTCACTTAATTACTTCATTTAGTCAAAATTCTTCCATAACCTAGAAGGAGGCATTGGGGGACATACTGAAGTTGAACAGACATCATAAGGCTCTGCCTGTTTCCATCTTGCATCCATATTCTGTGGTTTCACTTCCACTTCCAAGTTGGAAAGAGACAGGACTGAAGCAGAAGATAAACCAGCAGCCCCTTCACAGAGTCACTCTGATGGGGAGAGAAAGATGTGGGTGGGATGGAGAGCAGCTCAGAGGACACATAGCTGACCATCGTCCTGTTCATCAGCCCTAACTCCCAGCAGCTCTCTGTCTTTATGACTTCAGAGCTACCTGCTTCCTCTACAGCTAATAAAGGAAGCAGCCAGGTGGCTGGAGCAACAGGCAAGTCCCTGTTGCCCTCCCGTGGGATGAGACTTGTCCTCCCATCCCCTTGCAGAGGTCTCTGGACCAGCAGTGTGAGAAGGGACGAGGTCCTGCCCCACGTCCAGCCATGGCAGCTGAGCTCAGCTGGGAGGCACCTACTGCCAGCTCCCAGGTTCAACCCCTCCATGTCCAGCAACCGGGATTTCTCAGACGAATGCTCCCACCCTGGAGCTCACTCCCCTTGGCAGCTGCTCAGACCTTGAGTCTAGTGACCTTCAGGGCGCCATACAAGCTTCATTCATTTTGCTTAACATTTGATTAACTGTTTCTGGGTTTCTCCTGTAATTTAGTCTGAGACTGAGGTGTCCACAACACATGGGAATGAGAAATAAATTCAGCTCTTCAGTCTTTCTGCAAAATATGGCACAGCAGCAAAATAAACACAGTTACTCCATGCAATCTGAAGAAAAAAAAATACTGAAATATAGACAACAAAACAACCCTAAAATTGATAACCCTAAAAATACTGCCAGGGGTCAGCAAAGAGTTGACTGCTTCTGCTTGTCGCCTGGCGAAGAAAGCACTTCAGACACAAAGCAGAGATACGGCAAAGGGCCAAATCAAAATGCACAATTAACTTTTTTTCCAAAAACACCTGTTATGCTAAGATGCAAGAGAAGTTTTTCTTTTTCTTTTCTCTGTGAGCAATTGTTAGAGCTGCTGCAGAAATATTTTGCAATCGCGAATACAAAAGGAGGTGGTTTATCTGGCAGTCAAGCTGTGGTTCCCATGATAAATGTCTGAGGACTCTGGCACTGGCGTGCACATACCAGCTACTCCCTCATGTGATCCTCTGTGCTGCAACTCACCCAGTCTCCCTTAGTCCCTGTGTCAGGACTTTGTCCTAAAGTTTCTGAATGCCTTGCCTGTGGCTTCAGATCCTCTTGAGTGACAAATGAAGGGACTGTATCAGGGAATGACAGCCTAGCTAAAGGCTCGTGTCCTAGTTCCTTGGACAAAGTAGGGGAGAGATTTAAGGAATTGAAAAGTGTTCCCTGTAATTTAACAGTTATTAATCCAGCTCTCTAAGTGCCTCCAGCTCCTTCATAACTCTGCATGTACCTGCAGAACTCCAAGGGTTTCTGTGGAGCTGCATAAGGTAAAAAGAGAAGAAAAAACACTGAATGGTTCAAAACGGAGCACTTCAAAATGAATTGTGTATCTTATGCTGTTGAGGTTTGCTGAGCTTTTCCAGTAATCCTGACGATTTACGTTGATCAAAACAGGGCAGAGCTGGCTTTCAGATTCAGCAGCGTTGGAGCACATTGCATTTCCTTAAATATAAGAGAGAGAATCATTTCACACTTTGCCCAGATTTGCGGTAACACTGGAGGTGTGTGAATCATGATGGTAAGTGTTGCAATGCACAGTGGACTCTTAATTCAAAGTCTTCTCTTTATGAAGTTTTCCGGTCTCTAAGAGAACCTACCTCTTGGGTAGGTTCTGGATGGTGGAAACCCACTTCAGCACAAACCCCACTGAGACCTTTGTGGATGAGACAAGCCTTCTCTTCCAGGCAGACAGTGCAAACACAGCTCACACGTGCTCATCCTCTGTGGGTCAGGCCTGGTGAGACCTGGAAAGAGGAAGACACAAGTACTACACTTTTTGTACCTCAGCCACAGAAAAGCACAAAGTGTTGCATGGATAACTCCCATTAACCCAGTCATTAATGGTGCATCCATTGGGCTTTCAGCTCTGCACATTTTCAGTTTGATCCCTGGTAAGGCAACATAGCATAGCACCTTCAAAATCTAGATCTGCATTCATATTGTGTAGTTCTTGCCCAGCCCTGCTTTTCAATAATAATTTGGGAAAATACCATTACAAGAAGAAGAGCAAATCAAAAGTTTCCTATGCTGCATGATGAAGGTCCCACTTAGGAAATCACCTACCCCACTGTCCCTGCAAACAAGATGCCAAGCACAAACATTTCACCCTGCTGAAAGGAGCTTCACATCCCTCTGCTAAATCTACAGGTCCAGACAAATATTAAAAGGCTTAAATGAAGCAGAGAGGCCAACAATGAACCTCAGCATCATGAGCAGGCACACAGTTGAGAAGAAAGTAGCAGAGGTGGGAACCATTTAGCAAGAGTATGTGGTGGGAATTTGAGTGACTCACAGGAGTAGCAGCTTTCGCTATTTCCAACCATCAAAAAACACCCTTGGTCCCCACACCATGGTGTGGCTGCACGTACCAGAGGTGTCTCAGGTTCCAAGTGGCAGAGGTGACCATAGGGCACCTGGGCACCACTGGGACTTCTCCCTGCCCCTTCGACTCTCAGGCACAGCGGCAGGAGCTGCACGTGGGGTCCCTGCCCTGCTCCAAAGGACTGCCTGTGTTCCCACTGCTTGGGGATGGTCAACATGGCTGGGGGAGGCAGATGCGCCATATAGGGCAGCTCAGGGCTGCACTTCCATAGGGGTACATGGGCAAGGCATCAGGGACTGTGTGCTGCTGTGAAGATGACTTTGATCTTCTCCCTTCTTCTGGCAAAAGTAAGGTGGTGGGAAGGACAGAGGAGATCACAGAGCATGTAAGCACTCAGAGGTATCACCCACCACCTGGGAATCCCCCAAGCGTAGGAAAGGGCTTCCTTTGCCAGAAAGCTCAGCCAGCTGTTTTCCCAAAGGGCTCTTTTGGGTTACAAGTATCCACACATAACAAGGAGCATCTTTTAGCCTGCTCTGCTTTTTATTAAGGACTTAGTAAGCACTTTCTTAATTCATTTAATGACATCTTTCCTTCCTTTCCCACACCCAGTCATGCACTGAAATCAGACTGACCCTAGTAAACACCAAAAAAAAAAAAAAGTATAATTCTTTTCATTGAAAAGTTTGGCATTATTTCCAGTAACAATGGCAGAATCCTTATGGAAGAAGCCAATTAAGCAATAAAGCACAATAAAGTACAGCCTATTACGCTAACATAATAATTCACACCTACAGTATTGCTACTAGATTCACACCTGCAGTGTTACATAAAGCCAAAAGCCAGGAACCATTACGACAAGCTAGCCAGTTTATTATTACAATATAATTTGTGCCTGGGGATACACAGCAGAAATTATTAAAATATTGATATATATTTTTATTTGAGTGTGAACAAAAATCTGAATTTTAAAAGGCAAATGATTGAGTGGTTTAAGAGTAAAATCAGGTGGAGCTTGATTAATTTAAAACTATACAAGCAGAATGCTGAAAAGTAGCCAGTGGTCCAGGGGTCTGCAGCAGGAGGAAGGAGTGGGTGAGATGACACCACAGCACCTCGCATCTGCTCTGTGGGCCTCTCTCATGGGGCAGGTACACAGCTGACCTTAGCTGGAGGACCTCATTGAAGCCAGAGCTATTACATACGTAGAGCTAGCTGCTAGGCTGGAAACAATTTGATGGAAAAAAAATTAAATGCTTAGTTAGAGTAACTAGCATGCATTCCTTTCGAAACAAACTCCTGGGATAACTATCATAATTATGCTTCCTTGCTGGGGTTGGTTACAGAGGAATTAGGCTGCCATCACCCATTCTTGCTCTGTGAAGATTTTCAGCTGAGTTGAAGGCAGAGAACATGGCACTGCTCAACTGTGTCAGCAGCAGGTCACCCCATACTAAACACTCCCAAGCAAGGAAGAACTATAAGCGACAGTTCCAGAGACAGTAAAGACTGCATCTCTTATTACACTCCCCAGATCATTCAGAAAACAAAAAAATATGCCATTTTCATATGTTTATGGCATGAATGGGGCTGGATTTTCCCATTTCACTTGGTCATGACCCTAATTGAACCAGTTGCAGGATATAAAAGAGGGAGTTGAGTGGTGCTCTGGTACTTGGGTTACACATTTTCCATTTCAAATTTGGGCAAGCCGGAGAGCAGATGTAGCCTGCTCCTGCTCTAACAGCTGGTGGGTACTGGGGGGCACGGGGGAGTTGCTTGCTGGTGTTCATTGTTAGTGCACCTGTAACACAGTGCCTGAAGCCATCCCTGGAATAAAATTACAGGCAAAATACAGGCATTGCCCATTCCCACGCAATGTCTAAGAAACCGCACACATTACCATCAGCTCCATTGGCAGGTTGGGATCTTGACTAACAAACCCCACAGTTTCTGTGTCTCCTCACGGACCTGGTGGCCCAAGGCTGGTCACCTCAGCTCAGCTGTCGCATCCTCCTCCTGCCTGACTTCCCCTGCTTCCTCTTTCCCATCTATCTGAAGAGCTGCCACAAAAATAACCTTCCCCTCCCGCTCTGACCTTGTCCCTGGGTGTCCCAGGGTGTTGCTCTGCTGTGCGAAGGCTGCAGACACCTTTGCTGGTAACACTTTAACTCCGAGCAGCCATGCGGGCAGACGACAGGTCAAGGAGGTCCCTGCATCACCTCTGCTGACCGAGTCCATTTCTCCAGCATGGCCCACCAAGGCCTCTCATACAGTCAGCATCCTCACACTGTTGAAAAGCAGCACTAACTCCACCAGCATCCGTCCTGCCCGTCCTATCCTGGATCGCCCCTGAGGACCCTCAGGACAATGGCAAGTGATGGGGCTGGCCTGCCAGGAAAGGCAGGGGGACTGCAGGGGCACTCGATCTCAAGCCCCAGGTGGGGTCCTCTAAGATCTCCAGACCTTGCCAGACAGTCTCCAGAAGTTCACGTGCTAAAATGCTCAGGGACCCACCCTCTCTATGTGGAGCTGAACACAGAACTGGGTGGAAACCCCATAAATTACAGCCCACAGAGTTGCTCAGATTTACCATTAATTAGTTAAACAAATCTTACCCGCTGTGATTTCTATGGAGACTCAGTGGCACCAGCCTGCACTGCTTTTGCAAAGGTGCTGAGAAATTATCAGGAGCACTTAGCTCAAATCTCTGTTGTCTTGCAACATTTTTCCGAAGTGCTGTTTACTTTGGCCTGTGGATTCTGTAAGCAAAACAAAAAACCCCAAAACCCAAAACAAATCAAAACACAACACAACAAACAAGTAGATAATTTCTAGGAACAAATTAATGGCTTTAGGGATCAAGTTGGGAGGCTGAGAAACAAGCAGCAGGAGCCGAAGGGCTTAAGAAATGCCTGGAGCATGCCCAGGGCTTGTGCTAAAATGAAAGGATGTGAAAATGGGTCAGATCTTTTTCTTTTAAATTTGTATTCTACCTGTTTAAGGGGCCTCTTTGAAAACTTGTAACAGCCAAAAGTGTGTTTCACAGCTCAGAACACTGAAGGGAAATTAAAGTAATCTCATCTTTCTCTGCCTCTTTTGTGAAATGACATCCTTTTGCAAAGGTACAGTGTTGTGCTCTTTTTGGTACCCAAGCTGTACTATTAAACTACCACACATACATACAATTAATTTTAAAACCTAGAAATATAGGGTAAAGCAGGGGCACTCAATTTTTTTAAATAAGCTATTTCTAAAGACGTAGCAAGGGAAAAAAAAAAAAAAAAAGGCAGAAAGACAAATTTTCTATTAGGACCAGATGTGGAAACCGGGAAAAAATTAGGTTTGTGCCAACCAGTATTGAGGAGAAATTTTTGCTTCAGCTTTGGAATTGAATCTGCAGCACGCCACGCCACATGCTGATATTCGTCAGTCTAATGACTACGGTGTATTAGCAGCACAACACTCCTGCCAGCAGAGAGAAGGACGTTGGTAAACTAAAAGCAACCCCTTCTCTCCATCTATTACAGTATAACCTTTTGGATAGTTAGTGAAAATCAGTTCAAACTCTGCTGTCGTCCAAATTTCAAACCCATTGAAAAGCTTGCTTTGGCCCCAGGCCAAAGTCCAGTGTTTTATTACCAGTCTCATGTCTTTCTGTCCCTCGCCTTCCATTATCCACTTATTTTCTTAGCTTTTTAGAAAAAAAGAAACATAATGGTAAAGCATCCTTATAGTCCAACAACTATCTTAACAAATTCTGGTACATGTCGTGGACCTCATTAATTGATTCCACATCCAGAACACAAGACTTTGGGCTATTTTTGTTGTTCAAAGCTGTACATTGGCCAACATCCTCTGCATATAATTAACCCCCTATTTCCATGGAATCTCTGCATTAACTTCTTGCAGACTTGGCTCATAATGAACTCCTGGGAGAAGTCCACATACAAACACTGGCCATTGGCTTCACTGCCCACGTGGATTAAACAAAAATTAATCTCATCTATTTGGTTATTCATTTGGTGTCTTTAAATTGGAGGCATTTTTCTGCTTCATTTGATACACACAAAGAAAGAAGGATCTGGCTACTGAACTTTATCCAGAAACAACCATGTGTGGAGCAGATTAATGGGAACTTTTCATACCCATAATAACTTTACAGCAGTGAAGTAGAACACACAGTTCTCCCTGGGTGACTGTAATGCTCTGAGAGACAGGGAAAACAAATGTGGCTAGAAGATAGTAATGTTTTGCTCATCAAGCACTGCGTAGTTTAGACATCATTAAAGTGACATGTTTAGAACCAAGCCTGGGAGGAAACTCAGCTACCAGGGGTGGGTTTTTTAATGTACTGGGGTTTTGCGGGTTTTGTTTTTGTTTTGTGTTGGTGTTGCGGGTGGTTTTTTGTTGTTGTTTTGTGTGTGTGTGTGTGTAGCACTGAAGCTTTTGGACATCAAAATAAAGAGAAGGATGTGACAGATAGAGATGTCCCAAAGCAGCTGCTGGTATCAAGTGACCATATGTAAAATGGTAAAAGGGAACTGACAGGCAGGCAAGTAAGGAAAAGCAGCAGCCACAGCAGGGACGACCAATTACTCCTCTACCTGTTTCCCCCTGGAAGTGGGAATTTCTAGATAAAGAGCAGAATGGCTATATTTATACCACTTATCCCTTATCTTGTACTGAGCACCTGGCTAGAACCTAAGAGAGCAAGGTCCTTCTCCAAGCCTTGCATCAGCAATGAATCAGTTACCTTACTGCAGCGTGACTCAGTTTCCCCATAAATAAAGCCAGGGTAACAACAACAGCACCCCCTGGAAAATGTTCTGAGAGCTACTAGGGGAGAAGACTGTAAGAAGACAACTCCAAATGGGCTCACTTCTCCCCTGCCTCCTCCCTACCTCATCAAAATCCTCCTCAAAAAGAGGGTGGCTCTGGGGTTTACAGTCTCATGCGATTTTGGTCCTATTGAGGAAAACCTCATTACTTAGAAAGGTATTTATACACATTTTCAGCTGGGGTTCGGGGCTCATGTGCTGTTAAAGTCCCCAGCTTGTGCAATATTCCTGCTGTTGTAGGACCTTCTGCAAGAGAAGCAGACCTGGCCACGTGCTTCAAGGTCCTTGGGATTTCCCCTGGCCCAGACAAGTGGTCCTCTTCCTGCAAGCCAGGGATGGAGCCCCTCACAGATCAGGACCCTGAGTCAAACTCAGGGTTGGCCTGTGCAGCCTGAAGAACCATCCACAGTGCAATTTGTCCCTCACAAGGGAGCTGCCAGCCAGGATCGGTGCCAGACAAAACCTCTGCCCTTCGCTGCAATGCTGCCATTTTCAGCCTGAGCTTTTCAGGCACATGTGGTACTCACTCATGTGGTTGAAGGTTGGGGCGGCAATTCCCTGCCCAAGTCAGCTGGATTAAACCTCACTGGTGTCTGCCTATGTGTGCCAAAGCCTCGGGTGGTCATGAAGATGTCACCTTTGACAAGCAGGGGCAAATGGACTCAGAGAAAGGTGAGAGCAGTGGCCCAGCTCCTTCTTGGAGGCATTTCTCCCCTCCTGGTGCCTGTCTTTCTGGCCAGCATCTCCCCCGTGCAGTGGGGCTGGGGCAGCAGCCAGCTGTTCCCCTTGTCCCCAGCAGCTGCCCTCTCCCTGCCACCTCAGCATCCCACTGATGTGGCAATACACATCAGCAGGAAAGCAGATGGGATTCACTGGTGTACAGTGAGAAGCAAAACTGGTCATCATGCCACCTCTGCAACAGACCTGGCCCTCCATGATGCAAGGAGTACACGTGGGTGAAGCCCCTCAGGCAGGAGGGGACTACTTGCCCCTCACCCCCAGCCTTGCTGGAAGGGAGTTGCAGGAGCCACGTACCCCTATAATACCTATTTCAGATGTATCTGAACAAAAAGTGTCAAAAAACGCTGAAAGGCCTAGGAAAAAAGGGCTATAGAGAGAATGCTTATATCCACACCCATGGCCTTACGTGCTCTGCATTTGAAAGCCACCAGCCAACCCCCAGGTCACACCGTCATGAGTCTAACCATGATGTCTCCAGGGTGCCACCGTCATGTGCCTTCTGCAGATTGAAGGATGAGTGACAGGACCATGACAGGGTGTCCCATGCATTTTGTGAGGTTTTTCAGGCTGGGCAGAGCATGGGCAGGCTTTGTTCATCCAATGGAGGTCCCTGTCCACTTCTGACAGCCTGCCACAACCCACTGGCCAGCATCTCCTGCCAAACAAGCAGAAGAGCAGGAAGCAAAGGGTGTCCAGAAAAACAGAAATTAGGCTTGAGGGCACAACACAAAAGCCAGTGAGGACGTGGCCAGGACCCACCCACTTCTTCAAAGTAGCTTTGCAAGTTCCTTTGCCACCAATATTTAACCAGTCAACCAGTTCAGCTTTCCAGCTACGTCAGCAGATGTCTCCACTCCAACCACGTCACTCTGGTCCTCCATGCAGTTGATGCAGGGACATCAGCACTGGTCAGGCACACCCCAGACAGCCAGAAACACAGTGGCTCAGGTACAAAGGCCAGGCAAATGGGCAGCAAGGCACAGGGATGGACTAACTGCTGGAGGCCCAACTCAAGTCTAACCAAAACTGGCTCCCTCACCTTTTTCCAGGTGCAGGGCATCTCTGGCCCGGCAACAGAAAGTGGAGCACAGACACAACCCGGCTAGGGCACAGCGAGAAGACAAAGCAAAAGCAGAAGTGGCACGTCTGTGTACTGCAGCAAAGCCAATGTTTGAAGGACACCACTGTCGTTGACTGTAAATAGTGCAAAATGGTTTCTGCAGGCAAACAAAATGGTTGGACATGTCCAGGCCTGTGTTCGTTACCAGCTTGGAGGCAAAACTTGTAGGATTCTCAGAGTACTGAATTACTTGGCTCATTAGAAGTACACATTCTCACATGAGTTTTGCACTGAAGTGCTAAAAACAGTGTGTAAGAAAGAGTTGTGACAGTAAGCTCAGGATTGCGTCCAATCTAGCCGTTTTACCTTCTTTCACAGTTCCCCTGAAAACAACAGCATGATTGCCCTTTATTCAGTATTTACTAATGCTTCTAAAATACTGGGAAGAATTTCGCTAATCATCCATTTCCTTATGCTTTGCAAAGGAGCTGAAATAACCCCTTAAAAATTACAAGATGTGCAACAACTAGCAGAAGTCTGCAAGCAGCACCAGTTAAATAACCAGCCAGCAGATTACAGCACAAAAACCTTTTCAAAGGGAACTCAGTAGCAGAGTTTTGCTGAGGATGCAATGAATGAGGATTGCCGAATTATCTCTGAGGAAGGATTTCACTGCCACTGAAGCCAATGAGACCCGCAGGGAGAGATTTAAGGAATTCATTTCTCATTCAGACTGAAGACTTCTCAAAGCACCCACACCAATATCCAAAGCCTTCAGATCAAGCCCCCAAAATTCAGACCACCCAAAGCTCTTGTACCTGGACAGGCCCCCTCCCAGCAGAGCCAAGGGGAGCCCAGTGGATCCTGAGTTTCACATTTCTCTGCTTCTCATATTTGCTGACCCCATGGAAACTACACTCAGCACAGGCGGGAGCTGCCTGGATGAGCAGGGAGCTTGGGCTGGAGAGGAAGACAAGAGGAGAAGGCAACTGCTCTTCAGCTGATCTGGCCACCCTGCTAGCCCACATAGCTTTGCAAGACCCTGCAAGGAAAAGGATGAACCTTGAGGAACCTGCAGTGCAGGTGATCACCCGGTGACGGTGGTGACAAGCTGCCAGAGATGTGGCAGAGGTCCCCCACATGGATGAGTCTTGCCCTTGGCAGGTTCCTCAGAAGAGATATCACATGTTGGAGCGGGGCTGAGCTGCGGGCCACTCCATGGTGGGGTGCAGTACACCTTCCTTGCCTCCATCTTCCTGGCAATCCAGTAGAGAGTGAGCCAATGGAAACGGCAACTGGGCAGCAGGCTGGAAGCCCTGGGATTTCAATCACTTCCCCACCTTTCAAAACTTGATGACAGCCATCATACACCTCCAAATCAGCCACCCTATGATCCTCATCCTTTTAGATCTGTATTCCCCCTATGGTGCTCTGGGTGAAAAATACCAATTCATCTGTCATCACACACACACACACACACAAAAAAAAGCACTATAAAAAGTCCCAGAAAGGTGCTAGGACTCAGTAATTGCTTTAAATCACATTTACTGTTTAAATTCAGAGAAGCAAAGAAGAAAAATCAATCTACAGTAAAAGCAGATGATACTATATCAGGCAAGACTAGTACTTCCCCATTTATCAGAACGGTGTCAGCTGGGGTTTTAAAACCCAGTCTCTATGCATAAAAAATGTAAAACTTACGGCACAGCCTGGTTTCCAAAGGCTTGTCAGCTCAATTGCAAGCCTTATGCATACATAAGGAAGTTCTACCAGCACAACAAATAATATGGTTCTTGAAGTGAATTATCTAGGCCAGCTCTGTGAATGTGTATTTCATTTCCAGTTTATTTTGGTTTAGCTTAAAATGTACTTCAAGATCAATTATTCTGGTTTCAAACAAAGTAGTCCACCCAGGGCTTTGTAATAATTTTAAACTTTGCTTTTGGTCATGGAAAGCAACTTTCCCACAGAGCAAAGGACAGGAGAAGTTTTAATTCACACCTTTAGTTTTTTTGAGAATTCCTGTGTGAAGTTATTCTTAGTTTAGAATAAAAGCACTCATTCAGGGACTCAAGTAACAAGAGAGTTAGAGCTCATATAATCATTTCCAAACATTTTGTATATACGCCAGCTTTATATCAAAACACCTACTCTGTATTGCCAGTACGGATGTAATGACACAACTCGCTGTAATAGATTATTTGGGGATTAAAAGCAAAACAAACAGGTATTATAAGGAAAAAAAAATTGCCACATGAGGGCATGCTTCGTCTCTTTCAAAAGCTTGCCTTTTCGTCTCAGATGTTTAAAGCAAGTTAGATTTTAAGACCTAGTTTTAGGAAAAGGAAAACTCAGTTTTTAATTATGATTTGCTAGGTTTCTTGCTTACCAATTAAGTGCAAAAGCATCACAAACTTTGAAAGGCAATAGTCTTTGCTCCCCTACGTGGATGTATTATTTTCCTGTGCTGACAGCAGCACACACTTTGGTCTTAGGGCAGAAGAGATGAACCATCTGGAGTCTCAATGCATAATACTTGGGACTTATACCGTTTGCTGCAAAATAGCCACAGGACACAAATATCAAACATGAAGGTATGAAAGACAGAAATCTCACCTTTTGCCCAATGGGAACAGTTTTCTGGTAGACCAGCCACAATAAGGCGAAGGGTGTCATCTCTTACAGTCCCCCTTGCAAAAGAAGGGAAGGTTTGCAGGGATTCCCAGGTTTCCCCAGCTCTAGGTCACTGTTTTGTCCGTCTCTTCCCAGGAATGACCGCCTGCATGTCCACGCACCCCTCCACATCCTCAGATCACAAGGTTGCTGCCAAACCTGCAGTTTACCTTTGTGGGGATTCCTCAAATCACGCGATAACCCCAGCAAAGTCCAAATGTCTGCTGCAAAGTCCCCATTTTAGGCAAAACTACCTACCGCATCATTTGTGATAACAGCCTAGAAATAAATTAGCTCTCCAGACAGTACTGATGGGCAACTAGAGATTAATCTCTCCACCCACAGAGCTGGACCAGAGCAGGATGGATCCTCAGGGCCACAAACTTTCTCTGATCCTCAAAGGAGGATTTTGGACCCATGATGGAGCACAGTGATTAACTAGGAAACAACAGCATCCAAGTCTTTGAGTCACCAGAGGTAATTCCTCTAGTGAGTCAGAGTATCTGCTCATCCTTGCTGCCTGGAAACTTCAGTACTTAAACACGCAATATCACACTTGACTATCACATCTGCATCACAGAAATTATTCTCCAAAATGTTAGGTTTCTCCCAGCTCTAGCCAATAAGCGTGGATGGACCTGGCCTTGAGGTGCTTTGTTAAAATGAAACAGGAGGGTCATTTCCCTAATTTCAGAGGAGCAGGGTCACAGACCAAGTTTCAGATGTCTGCCACTGTCCCTGCTAGAGGAACACCAGCTCCTGGAGCCTTCATCCTGGGCTGATCCAGGGAACCAAGAAGCTGCAGGGTCTGTAGCCCTGACAGCACCCAACTGCACAATTTAGGCAGTCTGGACTTGTGGTGACTAAGACATTCATACTGATGATAAGAGCCAGTTCACAGGGGAATCTTTCTTCGGCTTCTCCCTTTATCCCAGAGATGTAAATCCATTACTTGCATCTTTCACCACCACACCCCTGCTCCAAGATTATTTCATCTGCCCAGGAAAAAGATGGATGAAATGCAAATGCTCTGATGCTTCTGGAAATAGGTGCAGTAAAAGCTATAGGTGGAGAGGTAAATAAGTTGAGAGACAGGCTTTTAATCCGATGACCCAGACAATATTGAATTGTCATGTATTTTTGTTGCTGTAAACATGTTTTGATTAGGAAACTGAAAGATGCCACGCTTTATGCTTTCACCGTAAAATATCACAGGAAAATGCACTGTGGAATTGCATGGGAGCATCACTGGTATTCCGTGGTAACAGTGACTGAAATTTTGCTCTTTCTTGTGTGATTTTACCAAAGGTAGTTTTGAATTTATGCCTCAGCACATAAGTAACTGGATATTCATAAGCATCCATGGGGCTAGATAAATTGCACAACCCTAGACAAGCAGACCCAAAGAAATAAGAACCCCAAATACCCACTTGAAAGTTAGGGAGGGATGACGTTTCTCCCTAACTCCCTTGTCAGGTCATAAATGGCTTTTTTGCACATGGCCTGGCTTCCCCTCTGGATTTTGCACTGCAGCCTGAGCCCAGGCCACCACGACCTCGCCGAGCCCTGCAGCTCCCACCACTGCTTGCTTGCTCCTGCCTGCTGCCCCTTCCCGAGGGCCTTGCCCAGCCACCCTGCTGCCAGGACCTGGGAGGGTCCTGCTGGGGTTTGCTAATAGGGTGGAAAGTGCAGCTGGATCCCTCTGTGCCTGTCAGAAATAAAAGCAGGGGCAGGGAGATGACCAGGTAGTCATCTGCTGGGCACTGTGGGAGAGGAGAGGTTCCCACTTGCCTGCCTGGCCCCCGGCACACACAAAGGCAATGTTATCTGCACCTCCAAGGATCCAAGGCTCGCCTGGCGCCGGGAGATAAAGGAATCACATTGGATCTTTAAAGAGGGACAGGGATGTGGGAGAGGTGGCCTGCAGCCTCTCGGATCTGGCAGGAAAAGCTCAGTAAGTATGCAGGAACAAGTGGCCACAGGAGCATGGGATGGCCAGGTCACACACAGCAAAGACCAGCCTGGCATGGGTGCAGTGGGACGACCACCCCATGGCTCCTCAGCCAAATGATGGACTACGTGCAGGGATGAGCTCCAGCACCTGAGAGACAACATTCCTGTCGAGCAGACAGAGAGGAAGGTGCAGAGGGTGTGAGAGGGATCATCAGCCTGGAGAGTGCTCAGGGAGGGAATGAATTAGATAGAGCTTGGCAAAGTAAAATAAAAGAAATTTTAAAAGAACAAAGTAAAAATAAATAGAGCAAAGTAAAAAAAAAAAAGGGTAAAAAAGAAAAATAATAGGATGAAGTAAAATAAAATAAATAAATACGTTTGAAAAGTAAAGTAAAATGTGGTGGGAGGGGGAAGGAGAAGTAGACACTTCCTCCTCGCTGGCTCGTGTACCAGCAGCACAGTCCTGTCACAGCCCATAGAAGGACAAGGGTGGGTTTCACAGGGCTTTATCCCTGGAGGAACACTACCGGGTGGATGGCGGGAGCCTCCTCCCAATGGCAGGGAGCTGGCTGCCGCCCGCAGCAGCACAGGAGGCTGCCCGCGCCCAGGCCGGCGGCAAAGGGGCCTCCCCTCTCCCTGGGTGCCAGCTCACCCTGATTCACGCTGACGTTTCAAAGGTGGCTCTGTCTGGGAGTCAACAGGGGCCTGATGCCCCGGTCAAAGGCTGGAGCAGCTCACAGACCAAAGCAGGCTTCTCAGCAGAGATGGTGCTCTGGGTGCTCCCAGGAAAACACAGGAGAGGATTTCAACAGCAGAGGAAGGGCAAGGGCTTCCATTTTCAGTTCACACTACCCCAGATCAGGCAGGATGAGGACACCTGGCATCACCTGCCTGGCCAGGCTCCCTGTGCAAGTCCCTGCAGGGAACACAACAGGGTGCAGGAGATGTCCTCTTTCCTGGGATTGTGCTTCCCTCTCTCCACACTGACTTCCCTGAAAAGGATTGGTAGGGTGCATGCAGCAGGGGCAGGTTGCAGAATCTATAAGACCTTGATTTTGTCTGGGCTTAGGTGTTATTTCTAACCAGCTGCTGCTTCAGCAGGTGGCTCTCCAGCTTGTGGGCTGCACTTGGAAATCTCTCTGCTGAAACTTGCTGTTATTTCACATCACTGCAAGTGTGGCCTGTCTGGGAGGATTCCCTAATGACTGGGGAGGAAGGGAAACAACAACCTCACAAAAGCTTAATAGGCAAAAACCCTAGCAGAAGTTGGGCGCTGACTCCTTCTGTACTGAAGAAAATACCAGCCAAATTCCTCAGGCCCAGCACAGGCAGGTTATACAAGCTCACCTGCCCATATGCAGGCACCACTGTCCCTAGGTCTTTTGCCCCATGTGCAACACTAACTCTGTTAATGAAGCATCAGCTTCCTGTTCCAGCTTCACCAGCTGTGCTCGCAGCATCAACAAGGGAGCACTTGCTAAGCAAGCCCCTGTCACTGCAAGGCTGCCTGTCACCACTCACCCCCTCTCCTGCCAGGAACCGACAAGACAAGAAGCCTGCCTGTCCCAAAGCGGCTCCTCTGGCCGCTTCACTGACCATCCACAGCCTTGGTGGCATCAACCACCCTTGCAAAGCCATCAGGCTCCACATGGCTGCAGCTGAGGTGCCAGCACGCATTTTGCATGCCTGATGGCTGGTAACCTCTGGCAGAGAGGCAGTGAACAGCTGGATTGAGAAAGATGCCACTCCTCGCCAAGTGTACATGGTCACCAAAAAAAAAAAAAAGCTGGGCTTTCCATGGTTCCATGGAGTGAGAGCTAAGCGTGAGCTCCCGCCTTAGCCCAAAGACAACTGCGCCTGCTTCTCTCTCTGCAGAGAATTCCTCTTTGACTGGGGAAGAAAACAGGGAACAGGCATAAGGAAAACAGCACATGGCAGCAATCATGGGAGAGTGGCAAACAGCCATCCTAACTGGTGGTCACAAAGCTGTCCAGCAGCTGCAGAGAGAGAGGAGGGGGGTGGAAAATGAACCAGAGGGAGATGGAGCTGAGGAGGAGGGGAAGAAGCTTTAAAGACAAGCAGATTTAGGGCAGCCTCTCAAATGAGTCAAAGCTCACTAAGACGTGGTCACCACTCCCTATTTAGCAGGAGGCATCTGCGAATGAATAAAAAGGAATAAAACCTGGACAACTAGGAAGTCAGAGTCAATTGGATTCATACATATTTAACAGGGACACTCATCCAAATAGAGGCCTGCCTGTAGCGTGCTGGAAACAAGTCACGCTGCCTGGGAGGCTCACACAGAAAGCCTCGCTCCTGGCCAGCACAGGATGGAAAGGCGAAAGATTTCTCACTGTCCTCAGGGAAAAAGCAGCCCAAATTTGAACAGAGGAGAAAAGGAAGGAGCACGTGCAATGCCAGGGAAAGGGCATCTCCCACGTGGGTAAGATGCCAGGGCAAGGGTAGGAGAGACCTTGCTCCATTTTGCAGCTGAAACTCCTCTCCTGGCACACACTGCAGGGGACAAGCAGGGCTGCTGCCTATGGAGCCAGAACAGCTGAGCTATGGCCCTGGAGACAGCATGGCTGCCCAGGATGGGATAGCCCCAGGCAAAAGCATTAGCTCTCATTTTCTGGTCCAGAGCTCCTGTTCTCAGTGCAGCTTTGACAAGAAGCCACAGAAAGCTGGAGGAACATGTGCCAGGATTCACAACCGACATCATGAGAAGAAGGGGTGGAGGGATCACATCTCATTTAGTCTCTCTACAAATGGCCTGGATCTAGGTATGGACCTGGGTTATAAACCTATTGCCACACATCCCAGTGGGCCCTTTCAGACCTGAATTAGCAGGAATTCAAGCCTAAAAGAACCACACCACACCAAACCACATTGCTTCTGCTCCACCTCTGCTTGGATGCTGGCTGAACTGATGGCCTCATATAAGGCTCTGCAATGGCATGTCCTGTATCACAGCTGCTCCACAGGCAGCCCTCAGCAACCCCTTGCCATTTTATGTGACCACTGTTAGTACAGAAATGAGAAATCCACCTTGGGTATTTCTGGCTTGGGAAGCATCACCACAGGATGCCCCCTGTCTATTGTCCCCCATTGGTGTCCCTATGAAACATAAAACCAATTCCCACAAAGACAAGTTTCTTCTCTGTCCGGCACAGCCTGTTGTAGGAGTTCTGTGACCCAGGCTATGTCCTCACTGACACCTGGTCAAACTCAGAGCCCTCCAGGGGGTTGCATAAGCACAACTGGCTGAGCTTTCTGACAAGGCAGAGGAACACAGGCACTCTCATTCCACAGGAATCCCTACGGCCCTGCTGACACAGAGGCTGCTAGATGGTGTTTCCAGAGCAGATTTCCCTCTCTCTGAGATGCAGAGGCTCTTCCTTGGGGCAGAAGCAATGGCTTCAGTCCACCCTGTCACCTGTGGCAAATGAGTATCAGACAGACAAGGAGAGGCTCTTATCTGGCAAATAGAAAGCAGGACATAGCTGAAGAAAAAAGGGGAGCGCACCTACAGCACATGACACTAGTACATGATATGTTCCAGAGATACGTAAAAATGATGGTTATGAAAGAGACAGGAGTGGATAGAAAAGAAAAAAAAAAAGTGTGTTTTGGCTTATGTCCAAAGGGAAATCCCAAACATACTGTGATACTGTGATTTCTGTCATCAGACTTAATGGTTCAGCCTAAGGAGAAATCCAAATGGCATCGGGTTCTCCCTCCATGAGAGGGGGAGAACAGGGTCAAAGGCAGCAGCACCTTTCCTCTCCCCGAGAACATCATCAGCCTCAGCCTGACCCGGGACATGAACAGCCATTGTAACCGGGTTTGAGTGGAACAGCAGCAGTCTGGTGATCACTGCATCATGGAGGGAATCAGAAGTACTTTTTGCCTCAGGCACCACAGTAAGCTCAGCAGGAAACGAGTTTTCACGCATCAGATATAGTACACGGATGCCACGCATCCCATTTGGCAACTCCCTCAAGTATTGCAAGCTTCTGGACAAAGGGACTCCAGACTCTCTGGATCTGGCACAGCACTCGCTGGGCTTGAATTTATACTTACATTCTTGGCTGGCAGCCCCAAGCACCGAGAAGGAAGCATCTTTATCCCCTCCTTTCGTCCCTCCTTCCCCCTCCTGCTCCTGGACAGGAGGCGTATTGGATCGCTCCTCTCTGCGGGTGACGGAGTGCTCTTCTGGAATAACACCCTCCGCACGGGGAGGTCCGCTGGTCCTGCTCTTCTCCATCCACCAGGAAAAATAAAAAATCTCTGCTGGAATCAAAACACATCACAAAATCCAGCTGATTTCGCCAGGACTTCCCTCAAGAAGAAAACCAGGAAAACAAAGAGTTCCAGCGGTGTTGAAACATTTATTTTCAGCATGTTCGAAATGCAACATTGCTGTTGTTTCGGTTTTGTTTTTTTTTTCCATTTCAAAACTACTTTAATTTTAGTCTTTTTGTCTGTTTATACTTCGCTGGCTAAAAAAATCAGATACTTTAAAATTTGCCAAATCAAATTGTGAAAAGCAAAAAACCCCAACAAAACTGAACCTAAATCTCAATTTTCATCCTATGCTAATGCTAAATATTATTTTAATACAATTGTCAGTCTGTAAAATCTCCTGGTGTAGCCTTTTATTAGTAGGCAGGATGGGAAAGTGCTGTATTGTGCAAAAAAGTTGTTATAAAAGTTTTATAATTGCAATAAGGGTTTCTACCAGTTTAGTATACAGCCAGGGAGAAGCTATCTGTACATCAAAATTTACAGATCTGGAATTATATAATCCTAAATTACATTTCCCATCATCAGTCCTCTAGACTACATGACTCTTCAGAACTGGGAAATGACTCCAGCGTCCTATCCATTATGTTCTCGTGTACATGTATGCAGCTCCATTGGTCTTACAGGTGTAAATTAGGGAAGAATTTGGTCCATGACTGCCATAGCCCAGAAGAACAATTGTAAATCCTTAAAGGGGGTCAGGGAGAGGAGAAGAAACATGAAAAAACTGTAGCCCTGAAACAGTTAGTGAGATTAAAGACAAAATCTAATAATGTTGACAAAAGAAATTCTATTTGTTAACTTGACCCTAAAAAACCCTTTAGATAACAGCTAGTAAGTATTCTGTAGGAATCACTAAACAGAACACTAAAGTAAAGCCACTTTGGAGGGGGCAGCAGCTTTAAACCTACAGAAAGCAGCTTTACATACCAACCACAGGCAGCAAGTAAAGAACACTGTGTTTAAGCAGAAATAGCAGGAAGCGTGTGGGTGGCAATAACTATCCTCCACGCTAGAGTTTAGTGTAGGACACTGTGACCATTCCTCTGGCTGGTCCAGGGAAACCTCCATGCTGCAGCGAGATACATCGTCAAGGCACACCCTGCTTTCCAAAGTGCACCCTGATTTCTAAGGGGCTCGGCAGCCAGGCTTGGGATGAGCCTCCTGGAATCACCAGGGAGTGAAATGGGATTAGAAGAGCCAGAAATAAAAGGCGAGATCCTGAACCTAATACAATGGATCTCCGATGCTGTACAAAAGTCACAGAGATCAGATGTCACAAGTGATTAGGGGAAGGTGGGATAATATCAAAGAGAAGATAAGCCAGCTATGTTAAGAGGAAAAAAAGTCCCTCAATTACAGCCCAGACCTATGAGTCAGAAGATCTATTTTATACCTTTGACAAGCCTGAAAACTTCCTGTGACATCTTAAGCAAACCACTTTGCTCCTCAATACAACAAGATAATGATTTACACAATCCAGAGCTTTAAATTAGTTGAAGTTCATACACTGCTTGGAGCTCCCGAGGTGAAAAGTGCTCTCACCTTAAAACACAGCCATGAAACCCTCCTGCCATCCATCTGCTGAGCACAGTGGAAATGCTCCCAGTAGGGTATCATGCACAGCCAGCTCCTGCTGATGTAAAACACAATTTAGCGCTTGCTACTTAGTACCACTGACAGTGAGGTCCCAGCATCCTGCTTCCTTCTTTCCTTCCTGTCCCTTATAACCAGCTATATCCCACCACATTCTTCATGAATGGAAACTAGTCATATTGTTATATTAGGTATAGCCAAGTAAACAGGAAAAATAAATACAAATAAATAAATTATTAATTAAAGGAAAAAACAAAACCAAAAAACACAACAACCAAAAATCCACTACAGAAGGTGTACTAGTAAGTGCTAGGGGAAGGGAGGAGGTGATGGCAATCAGTAGCTTTGGCAGCTATGTAAATGGTACCAGGTGTGGTAATTTCATTAACCATCTCCCTGTGAAAAAAGCCAGAACTGTGGGGATTCATAATGAGAGAAGGCTTTCCAATATGCTGTTGGCGCTTTTCTTGACCTGGCATTGTAGATACTATTCATCACAGGCCACAACAGAAATTATGTCGTCATCAGCAGCAACCAGAGTAGCAGAATATTCTGCATGGAAAAACAAAACAAAAACACTGGTGTTTACTGTCAATAATAACAGTTGTTCTACAGTTCCCACCTTCCAGTTGGAGTTACTTGGCTCTGAGCTTTCAGAATATCGGCTGGAAGGAGGACAGCATCCAGATGTAATTGACAGGAGTAAAAAACCTATGTAAGCCCTATGTTTCTTGTCTAAAAGTCACCACCCCAAAATAGCTTGTGATCTAGTTATTTTTATTTAGAGAAGAGGCTGTGCCTTGAGTTTGGATCTGAGTCCAAATTCCACTAGACTTTCAGACTGTTGTTAAGGTAGGATGCTCCTTTCTGGCCCAGTTCAGAAACAGGATGGGTAGTAAATTACCAATCTCATTTAGAGTCAGACATTAGGGTGGCCCAATTTTACAGGTTTGTGTCTTACAACAAATCAGCAGCTTTACATGAAAGGGTGGGTTTGTTTCTTGATGAAGAGAGAGTTTTAGAGCTGTGTGCTCATTTCCATGTTTCAGAAAGGCTGCAGGCTGTTTCTGGGATACTGAGAAGACCCCTGAGTCTCATCAGTCCTCAGAGGGAACCATTCATTAATGGAGAGCATATTTCACTACCTGAAAATCACAGTAGTGGGTACTAGCCGCTCTCAGGGTTAAAGCACTACCAGCACACAGACACATTTACCAGTAGGCCACACACAGCGTTATAGCTTACTCCATTTTGTCTGTGTGGTGCATCGAGGACTCTTTGACAGTTCTGTATTTTTGGATCTAGAAACCCTGCAGGAACTCCAGGATCTCTTAAAAACCACCTGCACATTTTCTTTCCACTTCCTCCCATTTCTGAATGATCCCTTGAGCATAGGAGCTTTCTTCTTTGCCCCAACTGGATATTCTTACATACTTTTTTATAACTTGCTGGTTCAGCTTTAACCACAGTGATACTGGCATAATAATTAATACCAATGTCCTGTAAATGCTCTCTTAGTAAATTTAGATGATAATGATCTCTTAGTTACCAGGGCTTCTACCACACTGTGTACCCACCCTAAATCTGTTGTTTACCAAGGAGACTGACACAGCTTCAAATACACCATTTTAGTTTCTCATGTAACAAAGAAGTACTTCACACAGACTTTACACACACATTTGGCACAAAATACCCAAGTACATATTCACACAAAACAGGAGTAACATAGTCTATTCCAGTAGATGCATCCAGTCCCACACATGTGCCTTACCCATCTCCAGACCTGCAGGAGGCAATGCAGGAACCGTCTGGAGCTGCAGATGTGTTCTGTGGGAAAGGCTGCTGCATTCCTCTTTCCTTTTCCTCCTCTCTAAAACTTAGGCTGTGGTAGTAAACAGCTCTCTCTTAAAGGTAAAGCAATGTCAGTGGGGTTAACTAACACCACCTTTGTCAGCACTTAAAACTATCTGAGAGGCTTCACCCAACAGATTAGGAAGACCTTAGACCACCTTTTTTAATAGCAGAGCAAAGGGTACAGGCGCCATCAGCAGAGGATTGGTAGCAAGCATCTGGAGTGGTTGTAATATCTCCAGCCAGCTCAGCTGTTTGAAAATAAATGTCTGTCTGCAGCCTTACAGCACTGAGCTGGTACATCTTCGGACATCCCTTACATAAATCTCTGGTACACTCAAGAGATTTATGATAAACACTTGCTCTTTCCTTAACCTCCAAAACCTTTTCCACCTGCTGAATAACACAAGATTCTTTCCTCTCACCCAGCCTGTTCAATAACTATATAAAGCCTCTAGAGTGGCACCATGGACTGACTTGTCAGCAGTACACACATGACACCCATCTCTACATCATCTTCACCTCCCATGCAAATAATACCATTACCCAGCTCTTCAAGGGCTTGACTGAGATCAGCAAATGAATGAAGACAAGTTGGCAGAAGCTGAATAGTTGCAAGAGCCTGGGCTTGGTGATGGTATAGGAAAGTATTTTACATTTGCATGATGTCATCCATTCTCCATCACTGGCATTAAGACTAATTGAAGATTTAATGTTCATCTGAACTCATTCATCCTGGAAACCCCAAAAACTGTTGCGGCAAAAACCTCAGTCTTTCAGCACTGTTTCTGATCAGATGACTTGCTAGACTGAACTTGGCCCTTGAGCTTGATTTCTACAACTTAGTGGGCTTAGAAATGACACCCTATACAAGAATGCTTCAGTCATTTACTCAACAGTACAAGACCACCAAACAAGCTTGAGCTCTGTTCATCGCTCCACTGACCACTCAGTCCCAGCTCAAATTGAAGGCTCTGCCCTTATTTTCAAAGCATTCATAAACTCGGCAAAAATTGGTTTAAGGACATCCACACTTCTAATATTATATTGAAATCTGATGGTTATGTTGCTCTTTAACAAAATAAATACCCAACCTGAAGGTGTGTGGATCATAGGTTCCCTAGTGCCTATGACATGATTATGGACTCTGATCACCTGCAGGAGACAACCATCAATCTCAAAAGTGCAGAACAAAAGGGAAACTCCAGTTTTTCAACCCAGCCCTCCTGTCTCTATTCTGACCATACCAAAACCACCAGTACAAACAAATAATCCATGACTGACAGACAGAATGAAGTCTGATTTCCAAGGGCACATTCCAGTGGGAGTTCTCTGGTGTCAGAGAAAAGGTGAGCTGAGCTGACAGTACCATGGTGCTTCTAGCAAAAACAGGCTCTCTCATGTACCCATTTGCATCTCTCTTTTAACCTTACAGGAACTTCACTTTCAGATCTGTATTCTTTTGCCAAATTGACTGACAAATGGTTCCACATTTTTGGAGAGGTGCGGAGGTATAGCCCATGGAATCACATACACAGACATATACATACAGCATGAATTCAGACACATTATTTTACTAGGAAAGTTACTGGCAAAAGTGTCCTATGTGAAAAACAGGAGAGGAAAAGAGGGAGAAAAAAGCTGAAAATGCCTTTTGTTCATTTTCAGGAGTTTGTAAAGTCATTGGAGGCAGATACATAAAGGTATCCACGAACATCTGAGGAGTCACTGCCTTCCAACACACTAGTGACACTCAGGGACTCAGAATAATCAGATAATCAGACCAGTGACATCATATCAAGTGACAAATGAGTCAGTAATGATAATCAGATCTGAAATAAATTTATTTCCTCCTAAAACAAACACGAAAGCTGGTTTTCAATTACATAATATGCCAAACAAGTCCGAAACTCTAGAAGATACCATTTGAATACACCTGAATCGATGTCTGTAACTCACTGATACAGAGTAAGGGGATTAAAGCTGCGTTTCCATGTTACGTTTTAGCTTCCTGACCACTGCTCAGTTGCAATATATCTAACTATGTTTAAATTGCCTGCCAAGGAAAGTAAAGCAGAGGTACCTCAATAAGGAAACAACCAGCCACATATCTATACAATGTTCAGAACAAATACTCTGATGATGTAGAAACCTCATGATGTATCTAGCATCACATAAACTCCCCAGATGGTTTTGCCTGGAAGGATAAACCTGTATGTATGAGCAAGGATACTGTTCAGAAACACAAAAACAGGTTTATAATATTCCATCCTGTTTTCTTCAGCACAAAAATAAGGCCTGAAGAACACATGCCAGATATTTATTTCTGACAACTGGCAATAACTTTGTGCATTTCAAATGCCAGCAGAACTTTTCAAATGATTGAAAGGTGCATGAAGGTCAAAAAGCTCAGAAGTCTTGCCAAGGATGATAAAACTTTGCTGAATTTGTTAAACTTATGCTCCCATTAAATTCTCACCACAACAACCATTCCACTTGACATCTGCCTAAATTTGTCCAGATTTTGGGGCAAGAAATAAGTGACCAAGCAAACCATCAGAAGATAAACTTGGAATCACCGAAGAGGCCCACTCAAAGCCTTGTCATGGCGAGGTTGTATCTCATCAGGCTCTTCCAGTGGTCAATTCCAGCAGCAACATTTGAGTTGGCACACGGTGCCAGTGAGTCAGCATTCTTAAGTTACAACTGAGAAAACAAGAAAAAAAAAAAATTGAGCCCAAATTTTAGCGCAAATCAACCTCCTTTCCATTCCCTCCCACAACTCTGCCCTCTTCTCTTAAACTGGCAGTTCAGAAAACAGGTAGGGTGCTGCTGCTTTCTGCTTAGTATCCTTTGCCCTGCTTGCACATGTGCTTATTCAGCAACAGGCATCAACAGTGAAATGGAATTACATTCCACTGCTATAGAGCATGAGCACAGCCCTGGGTGGGGCTGTTGGAGGATCGGATCTTAATAAGGTGTCCAATTTATAATCTAGCAGGGTGAGGAGCAACTGGGTCTCAGAATGAATAGCTCTTCTGTGTTACCATCTCCTGAGGCGGGCTGCCTGGCCAGCCTGCCTCATCCTTTCTCTCTCTCTCTCTCTCACAGATGTTACTCTTTTCACTAACTTTTTTGCTGTTTCCCAGACTGGAAATATAAAGAGGAAGGAAGATAAGAAGTATCCACCCGTATGTGGCTGGACACTGCAAACTGCAGCAAAATGAGCCAAGTCTCTGTTAGTTTAATGGGAAATAAACCTCTGGTATTTACTTAGTCCAAGACAGCTTCATTTCAACTTAGGATCCTTCTCCCAGGGACCCTCTTTGTGCCAAGAGATGTCTTTATAAGGAACGTTCTGTGGGACACCAGGCACTACACACAGTGTGCAGCCCATGGGGCAAGGAGGAATGGTCAGATGCTGGGGAGGACAGGAGATAAGCAAAGGGATGCAGTTCCCAGTCTGATGCTCTCTCTGGTTTTGTTCTTAAACCCCTGCTGTTAACGTGATGCCTGGTGCCCTGCCGAGGAAGCTCGAAGTTAATGAACTGATCCTTTCGAACAGCCAAACCAGCTCCCCCGGACGTTGCTTCCGACACGCACACCCCCGAGGTGCCACCACCGCCTTAACCGCCGCGTCGGCACTTTTCCCCTCTCAGAGCAGCGCAGCCGCAAGCTCTCTCCACACGGGCAGCCCAACCGCACCCCGCAGACCCGGCCAGGCTGCGATGAGGACTGCGGCGGGGGGCGAAAGGACCCTGCGGACCCGCGGCGGGGAGGGGCGGGGCGGGGTGGTGGCGGCCCCGCCCCCGCACGGTACGGCGCACGGCGCAGCGCCCCCTGGCGGCGCGGCCGAAGTCGGCGGCGTCCCGCCACCGCGACCTGGCGGAGCCCCCGGGCCGGATCCTGCCTGACGGGAACACCTGCCCGGGCGGGCAGAATGGCACCCTGAAATGGGAGTAAAGTCACGTCTGTAATTACCCTAATTAATTTTCAAGAAGCGTCGTGATTTACCGCGCAGGTGGGAAACAATCAGAGCCACCGCTTGAAGGAGCAGCCGTCCTTGCCTGCAGCAAGACCTGCAGGAAGACTCAGCACTGTGGTTCTGCAAAGGCTGGCGGTGCAGTTGAGCATCCCTCGTTCCCTTCTCCCATCTCCAAGGCAGTTCTCTGCCCAAAGACTCACCCTGCACCAGCAGACTTGTCATAGAGCCCCCCCGTACCTCCAGAAGATATATTTAAATAGATTTCCTTTCTACAGTGATGATCTAATCTGGCCTCTCAGTAAGCGCAAATCTATAGCATGCTGCAATGACGAATGACTGTTCCTCAGTACTATCTCTGTGCTGGCACTACATTGTGCAGAATGACTCCCATCTGTAGGGAAAGAAAAAAAAAAAAAGTTTAAATACAAGTCCACCTGAAAACTCTCCATCATTCTGTGTTTTCCCTCTTGCCAGAGAGAAATGAAAGGTGATATGACCAGCCACTTGATCAGTCCTTGTCAGGGTCGAGGGCGTCTGGTTCCTGTAGGATTTCTTTTTTTTTTTTTTTAATAGTAGGAGCCTGTTTCTAGGACCACTGGCTCTTTTGGAGCAGGATGCTGTTTTCAGGATCTGACTTAAAATGAACTCCAGAAGACCAGAGAGAAAGAAGAAGCAGGGACTGTGCACTCGACTTCCTGGAAAAGACACCCGAGCTGTTCTGATGGCCTCCTGCAACCGCAGTCCATCCGGCTCATCCCAGCAATCGCCAGCACTGTGGCCTCAGAGAGCACGGTCGGTGGCCTGCAGCTGGCCCGGGGAGTCTGCCTGGTTTGGGCAGTGAAATGCACAGTGTTTTCAATTAATAGCCTGCTTAGCAGCCACATCATGATCTGTGAGAAATGCTGAGTGTCATTAGCAGCCTCCTGGTCCAGAATCTTTGGAAGGGCCGCTGTTCTGTCCCCATCCTGACGGGGTCTTTGCATCTGGAAGGAATGCCTGAGATGGAGAGCACAAAAGGATAAGCTGGACCAGAGTAACCATTATGCTATGGAAAAAAAAAAAAAAAAAAAAGAAAAGAAAAGAAAATCAGATGTCAATAACTTCTATGGGCCTAATTGTTTCTTCTCAAACAGATTGTTAGCTTATGTGAATCAGGGTAGCTCTACTGAGTAAACCAAAGAATGGAAAGGGGGAAGGGGACAGCCTTGGGATCAGAAAGGCACAATATCCCCATTGATTGCTGGCTACTAAGTAACATTAACTTATTGCCACCATCCCCCCGACACCAAGAGATAGTGGCACTAAGAGAGATGGAGAGACACAGGGTGGCAAATAGTGAGACTGCGTTACTGCAAACACCACCATGCAAGGCCACCTGAAGGACTGGGCCTTGACTCCCTCTCTCTGCAGCTCCTGCTCTTGTCTTGCTGCTCAGCTCTATCTTGAAACTGAATTGCATAAAACTAAGCTGAATAAGAAACAGAAACAGATATTTTCTGAGCCAGATTGCTTCCTTGGTCTTGTCCACCTTTCAGCCACATGCACTCTGGACCAGGTATAAAGAAAATACAGCTGCTTCTTTCAGCATCAGTGCCAGCTTGAGGAGTTCATCAGACTGCAGCCTGGTGAAACACCGGGAAATCCCACAGAGAGCAAAAGATGAGGAAGCTGTACTTTAATTTCAGCAAAATACTGAACACAGACAAAGACCAGGCAGTGAGTGAGTAATGCAAATGCACCTAGTCACATTTCTCCACTGGACCTTCAAGAGAAAAAGAGGTAAAACATCAAGCACAAAGGGCGGCCTGAGTTCTCCAAACACAAAGTCAGGACAAGCCAAATCCTGTCCAATTGCACAACATTAAAGAGTGATTCTGTGCTCTCTTACCTTGTGCTAAGAGAACAGCAATGTTCTGACCTGCAGTGATTTATGTGTAGCAAATTCATGCTCATAAACAAGTGAGAGGAACCAAAATCTCATGCCCTGATCCTTCCAAGTAAAAACCTTTATAGGCATGCAACATTTAGCTGAGCTAGCTGTTGAAGGAGGTAATGTTTATCCTTATTTGAATAAAAGAAAAACACGAAAACAAGAGAAACAGTGCTCAAAGAGCTCTTCTCCTTTACGTTTGCAAATACTGCTCAAAACAAAAAAAAATTGCTTCACATGCTTTACAAACATTAGTTAATTTAGCCTGATGTCTCCCCAGCTGGACAGGTGTTATGATCTCCATTCAACATATGAGCAAGCTGAGCAAGAGCTGGCCCTATTTTTTTGAAGTAGCATCTAATTTTCAGTGCACTTTCGCATACAGGCAGCTTCTGATAATTTTGGCTAGAGTTGTAAGTGATTAATACATGTGCAAGACAGATTTGGGGTATCTCAAGATACAGGGCTAAAATTAAAGCCTGTGCTTGAAAACGTGAACCTAAAGGACTGGCCCACGGCTGGGCAAGGCAGGAAATCTGTTGCAGGATCAGGAAAATAAGCCAAGTCTTCAGATTCCTTGGGGCTTGTCTCCACAAGAAACATGGGGAAGCAACGTAAGATTGCAGCATGCCAGAAACATTCTCCCCAGATGGACCCTTCAGTGTTCGCTGCTTTCAAAGAGCAAATTTTAACACCTCTATAAATTCATCCCTTCCCCACAAACACAGAGAGACTCACTTCTCACTGCTGAATACCATGGCTTATTGCCACTTTCTAAACTGAAAGATGATGGTGACAAAAGAAGGATGTCGTGACTCAGGAGGTAGCAATAAGAAAGCCAAGGGTAAAGTTTCACTTTAGTTTCAGCAGCAAACTTCCCCACGAAGATGCTCTTGGTTTGCAATCAGCAATGAAGTAGCTCACCCACATTTCGAAGACCAGTGAGCTACCTCCCACTTAGCATACACAAAGATTATGTTTAACCATTTTAAGCAGATGCAGATGATCTGAGTAGCTGCCCCCATTAACTGGAGCACGATGCCAGCCCAAAGGAGGAGTTGTGTGGTTTCATGCTAGAAATTAGCAGCAGGTCTCCCTGCAATAAAGTCTCTAGAGATTATCTAACAATGGACATACAGTGAGCTGGGCTACAGATGCATCCTCCCAAGAGAAGGTGGTGGTGGAAAAGGCTATCCTCCCTGCCTGGTGTTACCATCCCTTCAGGTTTCCTTTGCTGAATTGTGCATGGATACTTCTCACGTTTTGTCAGTCTGAATGAGGTAGGTTAGCAGAGGCCTAGTATTTCAATGTTGTAAGCTACTACCCAACACAAGAGAGGAATTGGTCACCCCACAGCCTGCTCTCTGAATCTGAAGCAGCAGGAACCTCCACCATCAGGGAAGAGCTGGAGATGGCAACTTCTGCTACAGCTTACATGAACATCTATGGCCTAAGTGCAAGGTGATAGTGACCAAGATCATACTCTGGCTCTTCATATGCTAGCTTGCATATGGAGATGAGCCTGGTGTTAATGCATTAGGCTTGGTTAACATTTTAAATGGTGCGGAGATAGCTTTGCCATTATTTAAATTCTCAGATTTGTGTGATACACCTTAACTGGCAAAAATCAGCATTGCCTGTGTCTGCCGGAACTGGTGGTTCCAAAGGAAGAAGATATTGTGCTGCAGTGGGTACCCTGCAGTGAGGGTGGCAGCTGACCACAGACTGACCGCCCAGTAGGTGCATACACTGTGGGGGCAGGCGTGAGGTCGCTTTATGGGTCTTGGTGACTTGAAAAGAGCAGGAACACCAGAAGAGATGTGACAGGTTACAAGCACACATCTGTTCAGACCAAAGCAGAGCCCCATGGTGTAGCTCCTCCTCATCCTTCACATACCCATGGACACACTTAACACTTGGCTGTCCCATGACACTGAAACAAGTGTTTGCGTAGCTGGGCTCTAAAGATTTTTTTAAGGCTCTTTGGTTTAAAAAAAAAAAAAAAAAAACACCACACGATACATCCTCCCTAAGAAGCACCTCTTTTAAGTGAATCATTTCACAGAAGTGGCTTAAAGGGCAGCTAGGCAAACAGCTGAATCAGCACAGCCAATGGAGCAGTAACCTGGGGCAGCAGAGAAGGAGCTCCTGCAAGCTGGAGCAGGATGCCTGACTGCGGCCCAGCTCTACCAACACCCTCCGAAGTGTGTGTTCTGGTTGTGTGGTTTGGTTTTGTTCTGGTTTTTCCTTGGTTTTCCAGAGGAAATTAGGCTTATGCAGTTGCTCTGTCCTTTGGTCTTCCTGTAAGCCCTTTCAAATCTGTTGTCCAATCTTAGTCAAATCTGAAAGAGTCTTGAACAGTGTCTGGGTAGAAGCCCAAACTCATGTTCCCTGCTAGGAGAAGGGCAGGCAAATCTCAGCTGCCAGCCAGTGTTGCCAATTAGCCCACACCACTCTGGCCTATGGTTTCAAAGGGAAGGAGCTGCGGTGGTGAACCTGATGCTCACCATATGATGCCAGGCTTTATCACTGTGATTGCTCATGCACAGCCTGCTTTAATCCAGACTCTGAAACTTATGGCATGTAGACTTCAGTGTGTACTTGCGGTTTAAAATACATTATCCTGTCAGAAGTTCCTTCTGTAAGTCATTAAGATGTAGTTAATACTTTTAACTTCATTCAATGATTTCTGTATCAGGCTTTTGGAAGATTAATTGTCTTAACAACACAAGTATTACAGATGTCCTTAGTGTAAAAAGGGTTGTATTATGCTTACTTCTATGCAGGGGCTCACTTGTGCAATACGATGCCTGATAATGTATTTTTATTGCTAAAATGCATTTTCAGGGGGGGAGGTCAACACACAGATGAATTCCACCTAACATGAGAAGAAAGAAATAACTTGTTAGCGGATAGGTTATTCACCGATCTATAAATCAGAGAGAATAACAATGCATACTGTATCCCCGCCTGTTCCCACACACTCCTTCTTGTCATCACAAGAGGTCTTTAGTACCCTGAAATATAGCTTGACAATAAAAATTAATTGAAAGTGCGCTAGAATCATTAACTTTTGGAGCTTCACAGTTTGCCCATCCTTAAATAACAGTGGTTGTAAAATCCTGTTTGTGCGACAATTCCTTGGCTCTCCGCCATGTAGCATGTACAGAAATCAGCAATATGTGCAGCAGGGACTTAACTGGCTATAATATGAGTGCACATAATGGACTTTCTTCTTTAACTCAGCAGCAAAACACTGACTCAGATCTAGAGACCAGTTATAGTCCCAGCGGCGTTTACTCCATGTAATTAGCAGTATCAAGTGTGTTGTCTTTTGGGTAGCCTGATTGTTTCCATATGCACGAGTACCTTCTGTGAACGTAGACAGGGCAAGAGGCAGACAGCATTCAAAGCGTGCGCGCAGCGCTACGGGAAGCACATATGTTTTAAATACATTATCTCTACAATTAAGAGTTTATAAATCAGTCATATAAATCTTCAAGGTCAGCAGAGAGAAGAAAAAGACCTTCTTTCCAAGGACGAACTTCGCCTGGGTGACTTCTTGCCCCCAGGTCCCCGAGATGGGGCAGACATCTCCCTGATTGCTGACGGCAGAGCGGCATGAAGCAGTAGCTCGAGCGGAGCGAGGAGCCTTGCTCCGGAGCCGCCGTATGTTGCTCCAGGCGGGAAAAGGCTGTTGATGCCACGTTGTGGCCCGGAGGAAGATCAGGCCGGCGTTTGAGGTGGGGCGTGCCTGGGAACGCCACGCAACATTCATCTTAGGGGCAGGTACTTGCTGAAATTCCAATTACAAGAGAGAAGGCAGCTGAGGCAGAGTGAGGAGGCCCTGCCTTCACCCTGCAAAGAGGTGCAGGGCTTTTTAATTTTACCTCAGGGTAATGTTTCTGACCGATCCCCAGGTAAAAAGCAGTGCAGCCGAGCAGCTGCAACCTCACCGCAAGGCAAACCAGGCGAGGTCAACCCCAAACGGGGCAGTGCTGCTGGCCTCGCCTACTTTACCACATCAGCAGCAGTTACAGAAAAAAAAAAAAGCCCTTGAGAGCAGGACAGGCAGCCACTAATGTCTGTTTTGGAGTAAAGGATATAAAAAGGGGTTTGCTTAGGGTTATTCGTCTCTTGTTCTCCCTCTGCCTTGCACACACCCCCAACATTGCCATGTCTGAAGGGCTGTCTCACCCCCAACCCTCAGGTCTTTGCCCTATGGCCGAGGGCCACTGGGGAGCCAGAGGGAGCCAGCCATCGCCGCTGCCACCCAGCTCCTCCTGCTCCTCGCCGTCCTCGCCATCCTCCACACGCTTCCCGCTCCAGCACAGGGCCCCTCCGTGCCTCATGCCTCATGGCTGTGCACCTTAAGGTGCACCTTGCAGTTTGGGAAGGGCTCTCCCAGGATACCCCCTCGCACGTCTGTTTTTATGGCGGCAGCAGGGGCCTGAATAAAGGCCACCTGAAGTCCCTGGTGCTTGTCAGCTCCTGCCCTTGGCGCACTCTCTTGGGCTGGCCCAGGACAGCCCAGGACAGGCTCCCCACCATGCTCCTCCAAGCCTTTCGAAACCTCCTGTTTGCGCCTCTGCTTTATCGCTTCGCTAATGATGTTTCAGTATCTGTTCTGTAGCAAACCGCTCTGTATCCATAAGGTGAACTTGCCAAAGGAGAGCGCTTGACCAGGGTGTTACAACCATCATCTTTACTACAGCAGATATGGTAAAGATTTAACCTTAAAACTCACCTTGCAATACAGAAAGTACATTCCTGCAAAGCGCCTTTAAACTTGAGCAACTGCAGCTAGGCTCAGTGTCTGTATCAACTTGCACCATACAAGTTCACCTCCTTTGCTCCACTACCTCTAGGAACTATCACAAAAAGTTCCCCCCAACAAGCCGTTTAATTAATAAATCTTCACTACAAAGTACTGCAAAGCAATATTTTATGCAATAAATCTAGACAATACATGCTTCTGTACAGCTCTTCTTGGAAATACCTTGCAGTTGCTGATTTGAATAGGATTTTTGCAAGCCTCAGGAGAAGTAAAACTCCCTTCTGGAAAAAGGCATACACTGCCTATTGACAATCAGTCCTTAAACAGCCTAGCAGTTTGTTTCAATCTTGTCTTCTGACGCTAGGGATGGGGATGCTACTATTTTAATGATAAGCTATCAAACAACATTGCAAATAGCCACTGTTCTTTAAGTTATTGAAAAGCTCCGAAGAGGTAAAAAATGCATTTGCAGCACTGCTATTGTTGCCTATTCAGAAATGTGAGTTCAGAAGTTTCTACATTTATCACTGTTGTCCTTATGCATTTATAATTTTCTCGGTGGCTCCTCATGGTTCTTTTCTCATTTTTCTTTGCCCATTTCCACTTAAACGTCTGTCATTGACAAGCACACTTCACAGCACGCAGTTGCTGTCATGGTCACAACAGATGCAAGGAAGCCCAGTGTATTCACTCGGCCTAAGAAACCTATTACTAGGGAGTGAAATTATCTGTGTGCAATCACGTGTCCTTACAAACACCCCTGCAGGTGTGTAACTCTTCCCTAGTGCATGGCTAGCTACAGGTGTCAACTCACTTCTGTGTAAAAATGCCTGGGGAAGGCTTAAAGATACCCAAGATACTGCTACCAGCTTAGTACTAGCAGCACACAGGACACTGCATACTAATTTAAAGCTTACATAAACAATGAATATGGTTTAGGGCCTTTTTATGTGTAAAGCATTAGGTTAAATGAGAGTTATGAACATTTAGTTCAGATTTAATAATTAAACATATAAAAAATATAAATAACTAAAAATACAAAATACTACATACTCAGTACCTAGAACTCTGCTATGTGCACATTTATATATAGAGGGAGAGTATCTGGAAAACCGCCTTTTCCGTGGTGATGGAAATAATATACTGCTTATGCGTCATGTTATTTTGAGTCATTATTAATCTATTACTCAACTAGTTTTGTAAATGTGGTACAGCATTAAAGATTTAGGGTGACATTGAAGACTCAGGCCCCCAACTCTGCAGACATAAGCATGTGTGTAACATGTGCTGAAGTGCTTACAGGAACGGAGGAGAAATATGTATCAAGCCCAAACTTGAAAACAGGTGTTTTTAAGTTATACAAGCACAAAGAACAGTGAACAATTCTTTAAGTGGCCGCTTTTTGCATCCAGAAATTAAACGGCTATTTTTATTCCTATTTCCACCACCCAAAAAAAAAAACCTGCAGCGGGCTGAGAAAGCAACACATGAAACTGAAGTTGTAATTTTAAAACTGAGGCTCCATGTCACCATGGGAGAAGGGGGAAGACTTTTTTTTTTCCTTTTTTTTTTTTTTTTTTCCTCAGGGACTGCCAGGCCAGCAGCAGCCTGTGTCCTGGGCCTGTGGGCATCTAACACAGTGTGCTGGGGGCACTTCCTTGGTGCAAACCAGGGCACCCTCACAGGGCACGTTCCGCGGCACGGCTGAGGAGCAGCCTGCTCATCATCATAGCTAGGATTTTGCAATAACAGAACTTTAAAAAAAAAAAAATACTAAAGAAAGGCTTCCATTAACATCTCTGGCAGCCGCTGTGGTGGAGGTGTTCCCTCACACCTGCCTCCTTGGGGAGCTGCTCCCCTCCAGGTTGGGGTGAGGAGGGAGCTCTGAAACCCAGGACCTGCTCAGGGATCAGGGGGTGCTGGGCCTGCCTTCCCCTCTCCTTGCCTCAGGGGTGACCCCACACCCTGAGAGGAGACAGGGAAGGGCCACAGCCCAAAGCCTGGCCTTGTTAGCCCCCCTCCTCAGCCTCGGGAGGCCCAGCCACTCTCCCAGTGTCGTACCCTTGGGGTGGCACATGCACCCCCAGTGGCAAGGGGAAGTGAGGTGGGGCAGGGGGGTGAGTGTCTGTCCCCAACATGGGGTGAAATCCCTCTCAGCTGCCCGCAGGGGATGGGAGTGTCCCTCACAGGGCAACAGGCGGGTGCTGTGAGCAGCCGCCGGGATGCAAAACCAGTCAGGAACTCCCTCCTATTACTCAGCTACCTGCTCACCCTGGCGGGAGGAGGTTTTGCAATATCTGGGGAAAGGGACGTGCCCCGGGAGCACGAGAGTGGGAGCGGAATGGCGGGGTTACACCAAATAGGTGGGCGAGGAGGGGAACAGGATAGTCAGACATGCACACCCAGGCTAATCTGGAGGCAAGGAGATGGTGGAAGGGGTGTTGGAAGAGGAAATGAAGCGCTTGCCGCAGCATGGCTGGCCAGCTGGGGAGTGAAGGGAAGCGAGACAGCCTTACGCAGCATTCGGTGTGGGGTGCACGCTTTGATGTGGGTGCATGAAAGGGCTGGACAAAAGAAAAGAAGCACCACGGCTTCATGTACAGGGCGGCAAGAGGGAAGACCTCCTTTCCAGGAGCTTTCCGGTTCCCCCTCCAGTCCTCTGCGGGCTGCCGGGGAAACCTGCACTTGTGGTGCTTGCCAGGAGGCAGCACACGGCTTGGTGGCTGCGGGTGTGCGAGGCTCGCTAAATGGAGGCTCCTGCTGCCCTGCTGGTTGCTGCTGTGCTCCGGGAGGGAGGAGGAGATGGAGGAGGAGGAGGAGGGAGGGATGTGAAAGTGGGTCAGGAATGTGAGTAGACTCTGCCCCCCTTGTTGCAGGCACAGGCGGCGCTGCCTTAGCGATGGAAAGCAGGCATTTCAGTGTTGATGTTCCCCAGTCATACCCGCTGACGGTTACTAGGGGATCCTGAAGGATGTGTTTCCCTGTGACCCTTTGAGAAGAAAAACTTAGTTGCCGCAGTAACCAAGTTTGGCTTGGATGCAATGATGCAGTAAATATCATAGGTGAGCCTTGCTAATGGAGGAGGAGGAAGCTGAAACTGTACAGGCTGGATAACTCTCGCAGTCAGGTCAGGAAATATTTTAAAAACGTCCCATTAGTTAAATACACTACTTTTACATTTCCTAACGCAATAAAACTCTCAGAATTTATCCCCCATGTATTGTTAACTACTAAGAAAACAGAGATAGAAATAAACTGCCTTACTGATGTAGCACAAACTGCAGACCTCACCCACAACTCTGCACTAGCCATGTGCAGCCCTTTTGCATGCAACTTATTTTGGTTTGATGGCCTGAATTTTTGAAAGGTAAGGGATGTGAAAGAAAGAGAATGCTGACTCAAAACCTTAAATTTGCATCTATCTTATTTTCAGCATTGTTACCTTAGATTAACAATTTTCAGTATTATTACTTAGATGAAAAGAGAGGACTCATCAACCATGTTCCTGTAGGTAAATCCCCAAACTAAATACTTTCAAAGTGGAGAACTAAAAGAACAAGCAAAAAATATTCAACTTGAGGCCCAGTCCTGCATCATTTCTCCCTATTCCCTCCAGCTCTTATCATCTGATTTCCATCTTTCTCTTATAAAGAAATAGACCTTTATTCTCAGGGATGGAGAATCGCTTTTCAGAGTGAGAATGAGGACCTGAAAAAACTTCACAGAAGACGGATGCCGTGATGTATATGTTTCTTTTTTAGTTTTCTTCCAGAGTTGTGGTTATCTCTAAAGCACTGGTATTCTGAAGAAAGAAAAATGGATGGCTGTACATGGCACTGATTCCGCTCCCAGCCTGAGGATCGACAGAGAACGGAGTTGTCAGGCTCCCAGATGCATCAAGAGTGAGGGGATGCACCGAGTGTGCCACTGCAGGCCACGCAGCAGATAGGTCTGCATCCAGTCGATGGATGAGGGTATGCCTGTACATTTCATTAAGGGAACAAAAGTCACTGGAGCAAAGTGTGCAGCTACTCCTTTGTTACCCCTTTGAATTATTTGTCAAGGAGGTATTGCTATAAATAAACACCCCTTTAGCTTCTTTCATCTTGGAAAACTATTCAGTGTTTAAAAGCATCCATGCCCTTTAATTCAAGGACATTCAAGGATATGCAATGAATCTTACTGTTCCTCATTTTATGTGAGGTAATTTGTCAAGTTGATTTCCCAAATAATTTTCTACTAAAAGCTAAATTTAATAATAAAAGTTACATGGATGTAAGCAGATTGTGGTGAAATATAACTTATCTATTGTATCATTACTCCTGTTTTAAGAAAAACGTAGAAACCAATAATGGTTTAAGTGCTGTGGGCCACAAAGATTTTCTTAAAAATAACTCAATGAAGGGCCTGGGTAATACCTCATAGATGAATGTAGCCCATTGCCTCTAGTCATGGAAAATATTTTGACAGTCTTTATTCACAGTTTTAAGATCAATAATTGCTTAGCTATGTCATGCTTATTTTTTCTGGAACAACATTACTTGGTTTTGTTGACTCTCCTGGCAATGCAGAACAGTCAGTGGACATAGGCTTTCACGCCATCTCTTTACACGGGCCCATGCCGCTGTGTAGTCTTGCAGATCTTGGCAGGGGGATCCAACGAGTCTCTCTCTCATTATCAGGTGAAAAAGCCAGGTTAGAAAGCTTCCTCTTCCAGGACTGCAACACAAAATATTGATGGTCCCACCTATTATCAGCATATTCTGGCTGACATGCCAGAAGGCTGTGCTACCATTCAGCGAGACCTAGACAGGTTGGAGAGTTGGGCAGGGAAAAATTTAATAAAATATAACAAGGGAAAGTGTAGAGTCTTATATCTCAACAGGAATAACCCCAGGTTCCAGTATAAGTTGGGGAATGACCTATTAGAGAGCAGTATAGGGAAAAGGGACCTGGGGGTCCTGGTGGACAGCAGGATGACCATGAGCCAGCACTTTGCCCTTGTGGCCAAGAAGGCCAATGGCATCCTGGGGTGTGTAAGAAGGGGGGTGGTTAGTAGGTCGAAAGAGGTTCTCCTTGCCCTCTACTCTGATGAGACCACATCTGGAATATTGTGTCCAGTTCTGGGCCCCTCAGTTCAAGAAGGACAAGGAACTGCTGGAGAGAGTCCCATGCAGAGCCACCAAGATGAATAAGGGAGTGGAGCATCTCCCTTATGAGGAAAGGCTGAGGGAGCTGGGTCTCTTTAGTTTGGAGAAGAGAAGACTGAGGGGTGACCTCATAAATGTTTATAAATATGTAAAGGGTGAGTGTCACGAGGATGGAGCCAGGCTCTTCTCGGTGACAACCAATGACAAGACAAGGAGCAATGGGTACAAACTGGAATACAGGAGGTTCCATTTAAATTTGAGAAGAAACTTCTTCACAGTGAGGGTGACAGAGCCCTGGAACAGGCTACCCAGGGAGGTTGTGGAGTCTCCTTCTCTGGAGACATTCAAAACCCGCCTGGACACCTTCCTGTGTAGCCTCATCTGGGTGTTCCTGCTCCGGCAGGGGGATTGGACTGGATGATCTTTTGAGGTCCCTTCCAATCCCTAACATTCTGTGATTCTGTGATTTCCACGTGTGTTGCAGCAATCCAGTGAGCCGGGGAAACTAAACATTATGGAGAAGAAGCACTTGTGTTAACAACTATTCCTTCACTTACTGGCAGGGAGGGTCTGATTTCTTTGTTAGGCTGGGTCTTTTTTATGCCTTTCTGGACAAGCAAACGGCAAGTTAAGCCGTAGGGCAACAGTCATGAGAAAATCCTCCTATGCTCGGTGCATAGGCATAGTCTTTTCTATCTATTCCCCCCATCCCTTTCTGTAGGGATGCCTGGTATAATGTGAGGAAGGAGGTGTGACCAGAAATTTGCTGCTTTCTAGTTTTTCTTGGCTCTGGCAAAGGCCTTCCAATTCAAGGGTAAATGGCAGGGACCTTGATGTTGCTCTAAATCTGTGTCAATGTCTTAGAGGTCCCCAGAAGGGCCAGATAATACAACAAGGCACAAAGCACAGCTTAGGTATAACAGACAATTAGACCTACAACCTGTGGCTGCTTTGAACAGAAGCTGATTATGGCATCCCAGACCAGCTTTGGGTCTGGTCTGCAGTGAGAGGCTAGTTAATGCAAAAGTATGGGAAAGGAAACAGAGAGAAGTTACAGGACTGACACGTAAGTCCATCTGAAAAAGTATTTCTTCTTTTTTTTTTTTGCTTTAACTTGTACACTGGAAAATTAGGAGGGAAAACAAACATGCAATTATATATGGCTTTTTCTAGCTGTGTTCAGTCCATTTGCCTAATCATTAGAAGGAAAAAAGATGTATAGTTTCACCAAATCATGTTAGCTGGCTAGCGTGCATGGTTTAGTAAAATACTTAGTTTCTGAGTAATTTTAGCATGTTTTAGCTTTTAAAACCATAATTTCCAACATAGATAATAATAATTTTTAAAACGTTTTTAGCTCATCTTGTTTCCACCTTGCAGGGGAACTATTTTGCATCCTACTAAAGTGGTTGGCTGGCTTCAGGGAGAAGATAGATTGGGCCCTGTTAAGATAGATTTAAAGACTTAACCACATGCTATCTTGGAGATATATTTACTTGGTTTATATCTTTTTCTTACCAGGCTGCATTGCACAAACTTCTGTGTAAACAGGATGAAACAATAGCAACAAAGGTATGATGCCATAACATGCTGAATAGGGACCTCAAAGCCCATTACCATTTTAATGATGGCATTGTTAAGCAAAGTAGTCTCAAGATTAAATCGTTCACTTCATTAAGAAAAACATGCTATTTATTGAGTGTTTTACCTTCAACAACCAAAATACAGTAGTGTCTGGCTTTCTTTTGAAACTAACTCACGTAGTTTCAAAGCTGTTTGCAGCTGGAGACTGTTAGCCACTCACTGCACTTACCAAACAGGTTTAAAAGCAGCCACGGTTAACAGGATGTGACATAGACTCTCCTCAGCACAGTGTGTGACACATCCCTTTACTTTTCTAATAACTTTGAAAGAGGCTGCTTAAGCTTAGAACGCAACACGTCTCCTTAAAGTTTGAATTCGGCAAGAAAGCCTTCAGAAAGGTATATGCCACATGTATCTTATTGAGAATTATTTCAGTGAACTTTTGCTTATCAGTACTGAAAAGATGTGTTAAAACCAGTCTGACAACTTTTTTTCGTAACACCATGTGCTGGAGGGCCTTGAGAAAACAGTTTTGAAACAATATCAGAGCCGAACTACTGAAATGCTTTGAACAAGAAGAATGTTCATTAAACACTTTTCCCTGATTTTTGTAGTATCCCGAACAACAAAAGTCTGGTATTTCGTGATTTATAGCCCCTTTTTTCCAGTGAGATGCTTCAGAAGCAGCTTGAAAGATTTGCATCTTACAAGTAAGAACATGGTGGACTTAAAATGCTCAACCTACCCTATTTTTTCAAAATTTTGGCCGTGAATTTACTGGATCCTGTTTCAAAATATGCATATAAAAGTCTTAATTACCCACCCAGCTCCTCTTATCTTAATTCACTGTAATTCAGCCAACACCCACGGGAGAGGCTACGTGGTGACTGAACCATGGGAGATGCAGGGGTTTGGTAGTTCATCCTGCTTTCTCCGAGTTCCCATTAACTAGAACTCCTCGGAGTGAAATGAGGTTTCATTGCCCGAGGCTGTACTCTTTTCTCTCCTGCAAAAGGGCTGCGCTGCAGGTCGCAGGGCTGTTGGTGCGTCCTCCCACCCAAGCCCAGGGCACGGTCGGAGTGCCTGAGACATCAACTCCTCTGCAGCCACCTGGCTGGGCTTGCTCTGTGCTGGAGGTCTGAGGAGGGAAGACATGGATAAGGACTTTGCAAAGCACACTTGTTTCCTGTTTGTTCCCCCTTTCCACATGCAGATTTCTCAGCACTTCTCAGCACTCCTGTTTTTGATGTGCAGCAAAGCGTTTCAGGTCAGAATGGGTTACTCAGGACCTCTGAAAAAAATTATCTGTTTGTGTATGGCTTGCTCTGAGAAATCAGAGCTGAGTGGGCACAAAACCATAAAATAGTATTTAGAAGAAATCATAAATGTCGTTTTTCAGAATAGATGCTTCCTAACACAAAAGACGATGCAAAAAATAGTAGCATCATGTTAGAGCAAGGGGAACTGGCTTTGAAGTATGCCAGCTCAGAACAAAAAATACATTTTGCTAAAGGGGAAGGGCCTTCCGGTAGAGCTGGTCAGCAGTATAAGAATTTAAGAAAAATCAAGATAGTGAGAGAAATGCACATGTTGTGTTATAAAAATGTAGGACCCAACTCTAGAAATGTACACGACTCACTGAGGATGCTACCCAGCAGGGAGTGGTGAAGGAAGAATCTTTTTTACATCTCAGGCTGTTTCGAAGAGCTGCTGTTGATGGTCCTTCCTCCCAGGCATTCCCAGGAGATGTGTCTGTGTCTGCTTCGGTAAGTGGAGAATAGATGGTGGATCCTGGTATTGGCAGGACCATTTACACATCCGTCTTGGTATTTTCTTTGAAGTCTTGGGTAATAGCAAACAAGAGTCTCTGCAGAGATGACTTTTGCAACACAGGAAACACCTGTACACCCTCCTCAAATTATTTCTGTGCGTGACAAAGGCACACCAGCTCTGCTGTGTCACAGGGCCTTTTCACCCTAAAAGTTAGGGTCAGGAGTGACCGCACAAAAAAAGCACTGGACAAGGCAAAATCCTTCCCCTAAACCTTCCATCCTCTCGCCTCCTACTCTCTGTTCTGACTCTCTTGCTTTTTTTCCTCTGTATTCTTCAACCCACAGCTTGCTCTCATAAAAGCATCAATCCATCATTCCCTGTATTTATTTCTGTGTCTGTTCCCAAGTGGCCAAGGACCAGCAGATTCTTTTTTATTACCAGTGTGTGCAGAGCAGAGGTCCAGCTGCAGACTGGTTTGCATTCAAAAGCTGTAAAAGTAGAACCGTATCAGTCAGTGTTGTGATTTCTGCAATTTCTAAAACTTTTTCTTTAAACATGGGTATACAGATGACACCTCTTTTCCTCGTTTAATGGGAGCCTATTCTATTTCATGCCCTGAAGTGCACGCTGTTGATATAAGCAGGCCCAGAGCTGAGAGAGGGGCCTCCTCTCCTTTCTACATCTTGCTGATTAGTTCCCCTCTCACTGCCTCAGTTCCTTCAGCTGTGCAATGGGGCTCACAAAACCATCCTTTTTATTATAAAGTGATTTAACATTCTCAGTGAAGAACATGACATAAAATTAGACAGCAATAGCTGTTGCAGAAGTATTATGTACTCCTGTCACTGCATGGGGAGTTCTCAACATCGTATCAGTGTACACAAAGCAGCAAAACTTCTTTCAAGGTTAGCATCTTCTACTTTTCAGCCTGGCTAGGGTAGAATAGCATCTTAGGCAAGAAAATGTTTGTGCAGTGAGATATCATTACTGTGGTCTTCTTAAGATCTTGCCAGGATCCTGGCAGAAGTTATTTGCAATAAGGAAAGAAAAAAAATCAATTAAAAAAAAAAATTAAAAAAGGCAGTGTCTCTTTTAACCAGTTATTAACCTTGATGCAGTCTATACTAACAAGGAGGTAGTAAATGTCATAGGCACAGTATGTCTTCATTTGTTCTCCGAAATCAGAATGGTTTCTAATCTTTTTAGCATTTTCTATTTCATTACTAAGTGCTACTGTATGCCTCATTATACAGAAAACTCCTAGAAGATGAATTACACAGTTCTGGAATACCTTATAGTTGGGTATATCAGCATTTCTGTAATTTCCTTTTTTGTCAGAGTAGGCCTCAGAAACTAGTCTTGGAGTATGTAGCAAACATTAGATAATTCAGGAAGTTTTATAAGCATTTAGACCTGTCAGTTACGCTGACTGATTTTCTTGCTGATGTATTTTCTTGCTGGGGAATATGCCCAGTGTGACATTAAGTTTGTTTTAGGAGAAATTCAAAGTATCTTGGAATTAAAATCCTTTCAATTAAAAAATAATCATTGCACTGCATCATGTACGCAACTTTGATACCAAAGGCAATGTTCCTTACTCTGGTATCTCAATTTGCTAGTGCAGAGTTTAAGTTTTGTTTTTAAAGTAACTGAAATGCACATGCAGATTTAGGGTTAGGTTGGTTCTGGAGGGGGGAGAAAAGTAATTGCTTTGCATCTTCGCGCCCCTCTGACTCATTCCCTAAAATAAAAAAGTCTCCACCAAAGCAACAGGCTACATAAGCTGTGCAATAGTTGTATATGCTGTACATTTTATTAATCTGAAGCTAAGCCTTTTCATCCTTACATCATTTTGTCTCCAGGTCCTGCAACAGCCTTGCACTGGGTCAGACACCCATTTTCCAAAGAATGCCCCAGAAAGCACTGTGTGGGTGATATTATCATTCTGTATATTCCTACAGTGGAGCAGTATGTCTGTGCAATGGGATCAGGAATTTTGCTTTGGAGAGTTAATGTGAATGCCAAATGATAAATAAAATGCTGAAATGAAAAATAGGGCCCGAAGAATGGAAAACATTGTAATAAGGCAACATTTATCTTTCGAACTGTGGGCCCTCTGGAGCCCGCAGAAAGGGTTTATGGATGAGACGTGACCAGCAGAGAGCATGCAGGATCATCACTATAAGAGCAGATCACCAGAGTTCTGTAAAGTCACAAAACACACACCTATTTAATATTTAAGTCAATAATTCATAAAGCCTTGTGATATTCAGAAGCATTTGGCCATTATCTAATATTACTGGATTCTTTAAAGATGTTTGCAGGTCACATTTACAAGTGAATGTCTGTTATCTGGCATTTTTAGTGTGCAATATTTTTAGCAGCTTTTTGCTGTTGTCTGCACACTAACTCCTTCCCACTGTACCAGGAAACTGTATTCCATTCATGAGTAGCTGACTCCACCCCTTCATTTTTCATGCATAAAGACTATAGCAGAATATATCTTTAGGAGACAGTTTTGTTATCCTGTTTACAAATCCTTATTATGGATGCCTGATAATCAAAGAAAACATTACTAATCATATACATTTTCAAATTAGCTGTACAAACAACTCTTAACTCTTTTAAAGTTCAACCTATTTCTTCATTTTATTATTTCTGTTCATGAAAGCCTTTTCTTTTGTTTTCATAGCTACCTTCCTATCTCCCTTTAATCACAGTGGCCTCTACTACTTTTCCCAACTGTTGAGAATTCACTGGGAAGAGTTTAAGTTTTTTTTGTTGGTAATAGATTTTCAAGTGTTTCAACATGCCGCAGCATATTTCAAAAATTGTAGAGGATTCTAAATTAATATTTCTTACAGAGTTTCACTTTTAAACTAACTTCCTGGTATTATACAAGAGAACAGATTATTGGTAAGTAGATTTGCTCTGGAATTTTTCCACAGATTTCTGGAATGCAATTTTACTTTTACATCCCAAATTTTTCACTTAAATGTTTGAGGGCTGATTAAGCCCTTCTTGGGAGGGTTTACTGAGTCAAAGGTGACTCATTCAATATCCCAATACTTTGGGCAGTTACCTGAGACGGAGAAAAGTGTTTCCATTCATTTTCATCCCAGTTTCATCAGAGATCACACAAGTATTTATATGCATTATGCTATTTATTTTTAAAATGCAATGACTGTAGTTTGGCATCTAATTCATACTCATGTGCTTAAGTTTCAGAGTTGCTCAGCAGCCGTAGGAACAATGAATGCAATAAACGTCTCTGAAAATCAGGATATGTAGGTGCCTAGAAAATACAGAATCAAATATCTAACTACCTGCATCCTAACTGGCAAAAAATAACCTGCCTTTAGAAAAAAAAAAAAAAAAAAAAAAGTGTGGATGAAGTATTGGTTCCTAGCAGAAGCAGAGGATATGACTTAATGGATCTCTTGCTCATTCAGATGTGGTAAATCTGATACATACACTTATTATGTCCAGCAAATGTAATGGTTTTTTCTATTTAAAAGCTAAACTGTAGTTACTAATTCTATAGTCTGATTTTCAGCGTATTTGTTTCATTTCCTAAATTATAAAAAAGGTAATGTTATGTTCTGTAAAATTTGTGGAGAAACAGCTGGCAGCATGAATTGTGACATGATGGATTTTACTGATCTTGAAAGCTTGGTTTAGGCCCTCCTAATTAGATGAAGTTCCCTCTTCTCACATATCCTTGGGATAATTGGATGGTATGGCAGTCCAAAGCCTTTGGGATGCTACAATAATCATGCATTAACCCTATAAACATACTTATGCTTTGATGTTATCGCCACTTGCTGCTGGCTGAATAATTACAGTTCCCTTGTGATCAACTTTCATGTGATAAGAGTGATAGCAATGATAAAGAGGACAAAAAAAAGTTGCAAGACACTTGACATATGTTTTTAATTCATACGAAGAAAAGACATCAATTTATAGAAATTGATGTGGAGCACGCCATGTAATTAAAGCTTTTGGTCCCCATTTCGTTACTGCAGGCAAAACTGAGGTTTGCACCCAGTGGTGGGGAGCAGCCACAGGAACTGGTTGTGGCTCTCTGGCTGAGATAAGTTTATGCTGTTCCCTTTGGCAAATCATTGTCTTTTAAATTCCTCAACGCTTTGTTCAAAGTACAGCTGTGTTTCAATAATAACTTATTTCTGTATAATTCCAGTTCAGTGGTTTTTATTACATATGCTGCTAACATTTTCACACGAGTACTCCAGCTGTACAGCAGTTCTCTGCAGTCAGCACTAGCCCAAAATCATGCCAGGAACTGTCTCAATTAGTTTCTGTGTTACCAAACTTTTGTATACTGAACTATTATACACCACTCTCATCATACTTTCTTTTCATTCAATTGTTGTCCCAGCTCTCCAAAACTCTCTATTTTCATGGTTATCCCCAATTTGCTGCCACAAGAATTTGCTGTAGTCCCTATTTACACCCAGTATTATCCAAGTACCAAGTTTTACAAGAGCTGTCAGTTTCCAGACATGAAATCTGAGCCTCCTTGTTATTTTCCAGTGTATTTGAGTAACATGGTGTTCATCACAGAACAGGACTACTGATTCCAGCTCCACTGGATCACCGCATGCAGGTAGGCACAGTGAATGTTTCCTCTCTTTTGCTGTGTCAGTAACCTGGAGTCTAGACCAGAAACATCATCTGTGGATCTAAGTTTATTTCAAGAAAAGTGTGCAGACTGTGATAAAGTGTGTCCATTGGCTGGTGGATCAGCGTTTTAACCACTAACACACAAATATCAGGCAGGATTTTTACTAATTAACTCTGTCCCCAGAGAATGATGGACTAGATCTTCTGAGGCCAGTCATCCCCACTTACAGCAGAAACCACAGTTCAGAATTTCACATTACTTAGGAGACTATTCACGAGTCAGTACTTTATTGCACATAAATATAACAATAGCAAAGCTCCTATAAGTACCGGGTTAAAATGAACAGGAAACAAAAGCAAGCTTACTTTTCAGTCAGAGAGACCTTTCATGCAACTTTTGAACCTTATTGAGCATGTGTGTGTGTTTGTAGGGGGGTAAGTAACTGCAGAGGACATTGGTGTCCTTCAACAGATAGTATTTTTACATGTGGACCACTGTTCAGAAGGCTCTACAGTGAGTTAATCATATTCATTTTTAGGTGTATTTACATCAGGCTTTGCATGCAAGTCTCTAGAGTTAGAAAGCCAGTGCTCCGACCCACTGTGCTACTGGGCACCTTAGCAGTGTTCTCCTCAGCCCCTCTCTTGTATTGCCTTCTGTGTAATTCTTATTTTGGTGGCATTAGGCTCCACCCTCAGGCCTTTCCTTGTCTGTTGGTTTCTTTGCATTTGACTGTTTTTTAAATAATTCTACTGAACTCCTCAGGCTGCCCATTTGCACTCTAAAAATTACCTTCAGCCACTTCTGAGAGGGAAAGGACATAGAGTAAAACAGCTCAGTGAAACAAACTCAGAAGGTCTATGTGAAGTGGGAAAGATTTTTCAGAGAATTATTAGATAAAATGTTATTTGCAGTTGCCATTTAAACAAAATTAATAGCTGAGAAGATTATTCTACTGGTGAGTTTAGGGAGGCACAGCAACCTATTATCAGTTCACAAGAGGCTGCAGGAAAAATACTGCATGGGTGTTAGGATTTCGGGATGTTTTCACAGACCCTAATCCCGAACAATTTAAATCTTTGCTTTAAGCACATAGACCACCAATTGTAAGCTGAAATTTAGAGTATAAATATTTTCTGCCCTGTCTAGTTACTCAGAGATCTTTTGAGGAAGAAGCTGATGTCAGTGCCCTGTTCTTAGAAAACATTTGTTTCAAGAGTTGAGATTTCCATTCAGTGAATCATTTCAGGTAACAGCTCTCTTATGCTCATTTTAATAATAGTGGTTTGGGTTTTTTTTCCTTTTCAAGTTTCATTTTAGATAGAGTACAGCCTCATCTGACCACCAAAGTAATTGAAAAGAAAAGTTCAGTAACACATCTACCTTGTACCAAATCTTTCCTCTCTAGATACTCATTAAGAGAGTTTTCACCTTCTTTGTATTGCACAGGAGGAAACAAGACTATGGAACATGTTATCTATTATACAAGTTGAAGGCAGGAATGCAGCAAAATGTCTTGAGAATACTTTCTTCTCAAGAATCCTTAATTTAACAATGAAGATAAATGACTGTTGAATGATAAATGAACATAAAAGTGTCCATATTTGGACTTAAATGCTCTTATCCCCATTTTCCTAACATTCAGACACTTGGCAAATATTGAGTTTTCTTTTTGTAGAAGCAAGTATTTTCTCATGTGAGAGCTCCATAAATGATCTAAAACACGTCCTATCTTATGCCCCTCTGGTCCACAAAGCTATATTTTTCTGCCAGGAGAATCCTTCTGCTGACAGTTTTTACTGTTGTTGTGGGAAGTCATCTTATTATGTCAGTAGAATAATTCCTTTTATCTGTCTTAATCATGTCTCTGTTAAGGACAATCTGCTAATACAGCATAGAACTCTACTGATGTGGTTACACCTCTGTACGCTGCAGAGGAGGTGTATCTACCTCCGATACAATTTCCACCAGCAAAACCCTGCTTTTGCCAGCCTGGCTTATCTTACAATTGCCTGAATGACACAAGCCACACTGGTGGAAGTAGAGTTCTGACTGCATAACTGCGAACATTCGCTACTTTTGGTAGCGTGGCTTGGTTTTAGCCTCAGTTGCAAGTTCCATCCCGTTGTACATCTGACAACTGTAAGTAAGCCTGCACAACCTTATGGCATAGACCTATCCCGAGGCAATTTTGCCTCTGGTTTAAGGAGGCACAAAGCACAATCGAAGTAGGTACAAAAGCACAAGTGGCTCTTTTCATGCTCATTTACCTGAGCCCTACCATTTTCTTCTGCTTTCCTCCTGATTCTTTGTCTACCGCATCCACTGGCCATTTTTTTCCTGGTAGCTCAGTTCTTCCCGTCTCTTCCCCAAATCCTGGCACTGCAGCATCTCCTAAGTCATATTAATCTCTGCCCTTGAAAGTTGTCCTGTTTTTTCCTTCCCTACAGGGTAACTGCTCCCTTGCATACTTTCTTCATGACTGCTGCCTCACTTCCTATTTCTTCACTTCTCTGCTGCTTGCTGGCCCTCTCTGCCTATTTTCTGCTGCTTTGTGGGTGCATCTCAAAGCACTGTCCACTGTATTTTCCCTGGACTGGTTGGGATTTCCTTCTTCCTCGCCCACTTTTCTCCTTGCACTCTTTCAGCTATAATTAGCCGTGGCATGAAGTTAAGAAAATAAAAATGTAGGCTGGAAAAATCAAGGGAAGCATCCTAACAGCAAAATCTGCAAGAGTACAGACCGAGCTCCCAACAGAAGCTGTTGAATCCTCCGTAACTGAGGATCTTTAAAGCTAAACCAAGACAGTACTGAAAAGAACATTTCAGAGAGCAATACTGTGGCCACCTTGGGGAATGAATAGCAGGTATTTTCCATCTCTAGCCTATAATATCAAAAGATAGTAAGTAATATTTCAGATGGATATTGCTGCCTTCCTTTAGCTGCTGCTGTCTCCAGCGGTGCTACAGCTGCCCTTTGAATGACTGAATGTGAAGAAGTCATTGTTAGCGTGAGCATTACATTTCAGAATCAGCTCTCCCTAGCGAACGGGACGTGGGGAAACACACAGCTGGCTTACTACTTGCCTTCAGGAGGGAAAATAATCACATTTAAACTAACAATCAATTAGGTGTGAGAGGCTGGGTGGTCAATAAGAATGAAACATGTCAGGTTCAGTACCAAATCACAAGCTGGGCATTAAACACAAACTTCTTCTTGCACACCTGTGTTTTTTGCATTACCTGGCAACAAAGGCTTCTGGGCAACAATGTAGAGCTTTAAAAGAAGTGAAAGTATTGCAGTGGGTGGTTTTGCTTACCGTTGTTCTTTTTCCCACTCCGTCTCTACACAGACATGCTTGTAAATGGGCTATACAACCTGCTTCTGAGGCTGTACATTAGCGATCACAGAACTGTTTGAGAATGTACATGTCAAACATCTGCTTACTGTTTTTTTCACGCTACGTTTTTATACAGTCTGAGGAATAAGTAGGCTTTGCTGTTCCAAGATTTGCTAGGGAATTAAGTATGCAAGGGAATCTTACTTAGTTTTACCCATTTAAAACATACTACTTTTTAAAATTCTCCTCTTTTAAGAACTTCGGTTACTAAAATGGATATAACACTCTTTTGTACCCCTGTTTGTTTTAGTTACAAGGCTGAAAGACTGTCAGTTGCTTATGTATCGCTTTAGCCATTCTCTACAGAGGTATACATCCTATATACCTGAAAGACTAGGTTTCAGTTGTTGATCTTCCCCAGAAAGGTTTTAGAAACTTTGGTCATTACTCAAATAGGGGAATAGTTTATGCTGCTTTTTACACCCAGAAAATCAGGGCTACGGAAGGGACTAGTTCATCAAGCTGGTCCAGTCCCAGCAGGAGAGCTGCTCTGCATTGCATCTGTCTGCTGGAGACTCCCACAGTGAAAGGAGAGGAGATGGGGCCAGCAATTATTGCAGCCAGAGACTTCAAGCAGTCCTGCAATATGCCCTACAGGCTGTGATCCGTGGGGGAAAAAAGTGGTGTGGGTTTCAGAAATACCGTCTTCGTATTTCCAGATGAGTCCTTAGACAAGAGGTAGTCTTAAAGGTGAGTCAGCTCAAGGTCTGTTTGGCACTGTTGAAACAGATCAGACCAAACAGGGAACAAACACCTAGTACTTTTATTTTTGCTGTGTGATACCACTAAAATACTGTCTGCTGAGAACAGGTCATAAAGCACAGTGGATGGCTTGATACCTGAAGAACTGCACTGGGTTTTTGGGTTAAAGCTGGGATTTATTTCCAGCTTTGCCACTGCTAGACTGTTGAGATGTGAGGGAAATTGCTCAAGCACACTGTGTTACCTCAGCTTTCCTTTCACTTGCTACAGGCTAGTGTTAAGATAAGTTGGGACTGCAGCTTCGACCTTGACTTTCTGATCATCTAAAGCTGCCCTTGGAGATAATGGGTGGGGTTGCTGCAGGAGCAAGTTCCACCGCTCTGCCCCCTCGTTCCCCAGCTGCCCAATTTCCAGAGGTCGATGTAGCTGAGTGTGCTGGTGCATCACATCTACCCACACAGGGAAAACGGGAATGCTGTACAGTACTGTGATGTCTCTCAGACAAATTCTCTGTGAGAGTTTGTGACTGGTCTTACATGCTGTGCTTTTCTGTATGGTTTTCCATGGCACAAATTCATCAAGTTTGCTTTTCCAAGTCTTTTTTAGGAAATATATTTAATTTAACTTTCTCCCTTTTATTCTGTATAATTACCCTGCCTGTATGCTGGTCACACGTGTCAGTTCTGCATTCGTTCTTAAGGACTTTTTGATCCAAGAAACCTGTGTCTCAGCTGAAGAAAAAAGCCCCCTCAGAAGCAAAACAAAACCCCAAACCATGAGAAGACCCACCAGTGGCATGTTTGTTCATTTCAAGAAATCCGTGGTTGAAATGTGAAGGAAATTCAAGCATTTCTTTCGGTCTCAGGTTTTATAAAGACTCGTTTCTCAAAGCCCTCGGTGCTCTGCTCTCTGATCCCCCAAGCAGGCTTTTCCCTGCGTTAGTATGTCAGCTGAGTTCTGCTTCTTGGCACCAGCGCGGACATCAGGAAAAGGGTGGTGGGAAGAGGGCTCCGGATGCTGCACAGTGAGAAGCTCAGGCGGTGGATGGGGCCCCCAGTGCCTCTGACATCCCCTGAGGCTGGACGGACAAACGCACATCAGGGCCAGGGAGCTAAGGAGCTCGCTCCGGGCAGCCGCCCTCACCCAGCAGTCACGAGGTGGTAGGAAGTCAGGGCTCAAGGGTGCCTCTCACAGTGCGTAAAATACTCCTGGTTAGTCAGAGAACTGCCTTACTCCAAATTGCTTTGGCTGAAAAGGATGTGTGAGCATTGCAATAACTTGAAGTAACTTCTAAATACCATGATTTAAAGCAGAGAACATTGGTAATGTCTAATGTCAGAGGGGGAAATAAGATTTTCTAGCTAACTTTTCCCTCCTCTTTTAATGCTAATATTAGATTTAGTCTCTGTACTTTAGGTCATCATTGTATCCTCAAGTTGCAACCTTCATATAAGCTACACATCCTGTTTTTCTTCTCTCCTTGAACATCTTTAATCAGCATCTGTGATATTTGAATTGTAGGTGGGGGCAGAGTTGTCCTTTTCTTGCGACAGGTGGCTTTTATGTCACCAACATGGCTATGTCACCCAGTGGTTTTAATGGAATTGATAACACACAAGATACCTTCACAAAAACATTGGTTTTATTTGTACTACTGTTGATTGCATTTAACACCACTGTGTAGGATCAGAGAGGCGTGTGAGGTTATACAGAACTTAGAGAAAGTCGTCTTGCCCCTTGGCATGTTTATCATTGCTGTTGAGTATTGAAGTCATGATATCCAGAAAGTATACAAACCACGTGTGGTCTTAGGAAAAAAAAGACTTAATACTTCAACAGTCACATACAGAGTGATCAGAGGAGATGCGATAAAGCACAGCAATACAGATGGTAGAAAATGCAGAGTAAAAAGGATAGCTGTATCATGTAAGCAATCTAGTAACATTTTGGGAGAGTCATTTTATTCATAAAAGTGTTTTTTATTAGACAAAAAATATCTCTGCTTCCTCTATCACTGAAACTAAAAAAAAAAAAAAAAAAAAAAAGAAACCGTTTGCTCCAAATTTCACGTTCAGTCTTAGACCACAGTGGGTTTTGACCTCCCTGATGTGTTATAAAAGTTCAAATGATTGAAAGTTTGAAAACTGATTACTTTTAATTTCTCTTGCCTTGCGATAGCCCAGAATTAGAATTAATTCCTAAACTGTTAAAGAGATGACACTTATTACTATTTCATAAATACTGGTAGTTATCTTTTTTTAGTCATTACATAACTTTTTTGCATTTTTTAAAATTTACAGCATTAACATAACATAGTAAGTGCTAGTTCACCCTTTATTGCATCTTTCTAAAATAATAGGAATGTTTAAAACATAAAAACATAAATGCAATTTAAAAAAATCTACATTATTTTCTCCAAGCACTAACACCCTGATATTCCTGCAGCACGAGCTTTACTATACTTACATTTTTTGCATTTCCATGTTTCTAGAGCAGATTTCAGATGCTGAATTGAATGGTGCTAGTTTTCCTATTCTGTCTATTCACTTGCTGAAGTTGCTGTGTGGAAGTTAGAAAACACAGCGAAGGTGGATGGGAACCTTCATGCAGAGGTGGTCCAAAACATGTCCAAGACTATTCTAGAGATATTAGCCACAGGTCAATGACACATGCATTGATGGCCTCCAAAGATGATTATCCATACAGGAATTTGCACCAGTTTCAATTACAGCAATTTATGCAAATGTCTGTGCAAACAAGGCCTTAGGTTGTAACCTTGTAGGCCTAATCTCCCTGCAGTTTTTATGTGCCATGCGGGCTTAAATCACAGCAGTCTTCCAATGTGAAGAGCATTGTTTTAAGGGCTGAGCTTAAGATGGACAACTGCTCAGGTTTTTGTTTAATCGGATGCCTGTCTGCAAGAGATATTGAAGGAAAGACATAGGCTGGCTATAAAGCTATTGAATTTACCAACTGTTCTGCCACTGCAGGTTGGCAGGTATAATGGGGACAGAGATGAAAAGGTTAAAGACACTTTACTATGAATTTATTTTTAATGACTTCCCTTGATTGTTTTTTGATAAAATAAGAGCCTTGTAGCAGAACAATCAGAATGCACTTTCTAATGTTTGCTGCTATAGCGCAGTGTAAACTATTACATAGGTGTCCTGTCAGTCAGCATCTGCACTTTAACAGAGCTTAATGGTATTGAAATTCATGCACAAAGCTCACGTGTAACACTCCACAAAATTTGGCTGACAAAAAGCCAGCCTGCAGAAACCACCACAACAAATGCACATTAAGTTAAAGCTGCAGTTTTGTGTTCTGAATATGTGTGCCTTTTGGTTTTACAATTTTGGCATTTCCAGGTTTCAGATCATCAGACCTACAGGTGTTTTACTTGGAGTCCAGGAGGGAAGAAGGTTATTCCCAACAGGAAGCACATCTGACGTCTTTGGGACAGGTCCTGTGTATTCCTGACTCGTATACCTTTATCCGATATTTGAAAAGAACAGTGCGAAGGAAGTAATCATGACACGCTACGGGTCGAAGACTGTGAAAAGAGCTGGTTGAGGGCTTACTGCCACGCACCTGGAATTTAGCCTTCCTTTCCACATGAATCCCTTTTCAATCAAGAGATAGGATACCAGGTAACTGGTACAAGCTTTTTGCCTACAGGCCAAGACTTTGTTTCTTTAAAAAACAGCCTGTGACTTCAGGTTCCATCTCACCAGTAACAGCTTTAAAGGGCCTAGTTTTAGTTGCTTTAGAAATAGCGTAAATAACAATTTCCTTAAAGTGTAAACTGGTTCTTCCTATGCTCATTATGGCCCTCCTTTCAAGAAGTTTTGCCTTTTTTTTTTAATGGAGCTTTCAGAATGGAATATTCCCAGATATTCTATTTTTCTGTAGTTATTTGTCACACAACTCTAAACCAGTACTGAAGTGAAATGACTCTGAACACCTCTCCATCACTTGTTTAGTCTTCTACATCCTTGAACTTCCACTGTAGTGGAAGTGATGGGAAGGACCATACGTGCAGCGCCATACGCAATGCCTGTGCACTTTGTAACCACATGTATTTGCAAACGTCCAGACCCTGCCTTTGGTTAGACACAGTATTTGGACTTCTTGTTCCTCTGCTGATGTTCCAGGTCCTGTAAAACTTCATGTCCTTCAGGTTTCGCCAGCCGGATGGATGACTGATCCCAGCCAGAATTCAAAACGCATAAAGAGGAAAGTTTTCTGAGGGGAAAAAAAAAAAAACCAAACACACACACACAAAAAAACCAACCCAGAAACAAAAACAACAACAAAAAAACCCCAAACAAAACCAGAAGCTGACTTCTGCACACGGAGCAGCGGACTCCTGCCTGCAGCTGCTGTACCTGGTGAGGCGCCGGGGTGGGAGGAGGAGCAGGAGGAAGATGCACAGACATTTCCACGGCCAGCGGAGAGCCCCGATGATTCCCTAAAGCCGGTAGCGCGGCACCGCCGGCTCCGGATGCGCTCCAGCCCCGTGCGCGCTGCGCGGCCGGGCACAGCCGCCGGCTGCCGGGGGAGGACACCCGGACACCCGGTTCGGAGCGCGGCCGCCGAGGCCCGCCCGGCGGAGCGGCGGGACGGCGCGGGGCGCCGCGTGGCACCTGGTGGCTCCCCCCCTACTCCCCCCTCCCGGATCGGGACATCCCGCTGCTGCGCTGCCGGTGCGCGGCGGGGCGGGCGAAGGAGGGAGGTGGGGGGTAAAGTTGTGCCGAGTTCTCTCCTTAGAGCCGCCCCTCCCTCCCCGCGACGAGGGCGAGATAGAGATGCTGTTTGCAACAGGCTGCTGCTGCTGCTGCCGCGGCGGTAGCGCGTCCCCGGGAGAGGAGCCCGAGCGACACGTGATGTGTCTCCTTATCAGGGTGCGCGGGGCAGCGCGGGGGCGGGCAGGGGGCGGGGGCGCCCGCGGAGCGCGGCGCGGCGGGGTCCCTAACCGTGCCCATCTCTCCCCTCCAGGGAGGCGCGGAGGACGGGAAGTTAGCGCGGAGTTGATGAACTTTGCACATCCACAGAAACGCCATTTTGATTCCTTTTTCCGGAACAAGTTTGCAGCTCCCTCCCGTGCGCGCTCCCCCCACGGCGCGCCCCCGCGCCCCCCCGGCGGCCCATCCTCCCGGCATGTCGCGGCGCAAGCAGCCCAGCCCCAGCAAAGTCCGGCGTAAGTACCGCGGCGCTGCTCGGCGGCCGCGCTCCCTCACAAAGGGCAGGAGCGTGCCTTAACTCCGGAGGGATTTTTTTTTAATTAAGCGGGGAGGGGGGGGGGGAAGAAAGAGGAGGAAAAATAAACTTCTGGGAGGGGGCAGGCGCTGGGGTCAGGACGTTGCAGCGTGTCCGCTGGTCTTGCGACTTCTTTAAAAAATGAAATGCTTGTCGTGGGGGGGGAGGAAAAAGTTTCCTTAAAAAAAAAAAAAAGAGGAAAAAAAGTTTGGCTGGCAGCGGTGGAGATGATGATGAGTTCGTGCAGCCTCCCTCTTCCCTTCCCCCGCTCCTCCCTCTCCTCTCCTCCCTCCGCGGCTCCTGTTTTTTTTTTTTTTTTTTTTTTTTCCCCTTCCCTGTTGCAGACTTTCTACCAACCAGCAGCACCAGCCGCGGCGTTTTGCCTTCAGGACCTGATGCTCATCCATATTAAACCGTCTGAGCTCAGGAATCCGGCCAGATCATCCCCCCCCTCCTGCTGCAAAGTTTATTTTTAACCAGCCACCGCCACAATTTGGATGGGGCTGCGAGGAAGCAACATCTTCTAGCCCGGCTCGCCCCCGTCTCCCGAGCCCGCAGCCGCTTGCCTTTTAACTTTTCCTTCGGGCTTATTTTCCTGCCGGCGGTGGTAGCGGGTCCCGCGGCGGCCCCTGCCCGCTTTTCCCGGCAGGGAGGGCCGAGCCGGAGCTGGGAAGTTGGGATGAAGGCGCCCCTTCTTCGCAGGTAGAGCAGGCTTGCGCCGCGCATCTCTACGCTGACTTTCCGCCCCCCCCCCCCCCTTCGGCGGGGCCGACCGGCCGCGCCTCCCCTTGGCACCCCGGTACCTTTCCCCTCTCCTCTCTCCTCTTCTTCTGTATTCTATTTTTTCCCCTTTCCTCCTCTTTCTCCACCTACCCCCGCCCCGGGGTAGGGACGTGCGTGTCCTTTCCCGTGCCGGCCCGTGCGGCGGTGGCGGGGGAGCCAGGCCGGGGGGGAGGGGGGCTGCGCTGCCCCCCACGGGTCCCCCCAGTCCCGCTGCCTTTGTGCGGTGCCAGGGACACATCCCTGCGCGGCGGGGCCAGCGGCGGGCACGGACTCCCGGGCGGCGTCACCACTACAGGAAGGAGCTGGGCAGCATCCGAGGTGGGGGGGTGGGGAAGAGGGGGGGTCCGTGGCCGCCTTCGCCCCTTTCACCCTCCGTCTTGGCGGGGGGAGCGGTGGAGACCCCCCTGCAGCGGCGGTGGTTGGGATGAAAACAAAGTTTCGGGCCGCCAGCGCCGCGGTGCCCGGTGCGGATGGGAGCCAGCCGCGACCCGTCTCTCAGGCGACTGCGCTCCCCATCGCCGTTGCTACGGGCCGGGACCCCCCCCGCCCCGGCGGCTCCGCGGGGCCTCGGTGAGGATGCGAGGCAGATCCTCCCGCCCAGTCATCATGCACGGGGCTGGCCTCTTCTTCCCCCCCCTTCCCCATCCTCCGGCGGTGCGGGGGGCGCGGGCCGGGCCGGGCGCGGTTCTTGTTGGGCAGAGCCGGGTCGGGCCGCGCTGGGCCGGGGAGCGCGGCGCGCCGAGATGCTGCAACTTTTTTTTTTCAGCAGAGGAGAGAGGGCGGTGGATTGAACTTTGTCATGTCGCAGATAAGTTTCCTCTGGCTTCTTCTCCCTGCACTTCTCCCCCGCCTCCCCTCCGCACGCACGCTGGCCTTTTTTTTTCCCAGCTATTTTTATTTTTTTAAACTTTTTTCCCCGGTCTCCAATTATCTTTGCCTGCTCGGCATCCTCGCCAGGTTGCGCAGGAGGAGGAGGAGGAGAGGGCTTCTCCTGGCTCAGCACATTTCCCAACTCGGCTGCGTGCCCCGCGGAGGCCCCGACACCTCCGCGCCTCGCCGCCCTCCCACGGCCGCGCCGGGGTGTCCGGCCCGGGGCTGATGCTCTGGTCCTGCCCGCCGAGGAGCCAGCATCCTGCTTAGGAACCACTGGAATGATTTCTGGAGGGAAAGCCGGGGGGGGGTGGAACACAACCGTCCAGTTTTAATCCCGACTCCCTGTTTCGCCCGTCTTCTGTTGTAGATAAGATTAAGTGTGGTTACCTATTTGAGAAAGTAGTTAAACGTCTAGTTCAGTGTGATTTGGGGGCAGTGGTGTAGGAGAGACAGCAGATGCAGTTGAGGTTTCTTACTGTTCCAACACAGACTCCAGCCTTGTGCCTTGAAAAAAAAATTGCTTATTAACAACAGGAGCAGTTGCTAAATAACGCCGTCTTGTCACCCTTGCAGCACACAGTAGACAGCTGTTATGATGGCTGAAATTTTTTTCGTTGAGGTCTGTCGTTTTGACACAAGCACCGAGTTTTGTTACCGCAGTTCCTGTTTTCCACAGGGTCAGCGTGCGTGAAAGGGATGCAGTGACTCAGGGTCAGGCCAGCCATATTTGTTTTAGGTTTTAATTTTCTCTTTGAAGACTTAAGGGTATATAGTCTTTTCTTGGTGTGCCTGCATAATGCCCATTAGCCTTAACGGGAGTTGGGTACATCCAGGGAAGAATAGGCCTTTTGTTTGTTAGAAACCCAGAAACAGCATGAATCCATCATCCAATCAATCAGAGGACAAGGGCTCTCCCTCACCTGCCGGCAAAGACACATCCAGCCTCCTCTATTGCTACAGGGCAGCTGTGCTTGGCTCACTGCGGCCTCTTCTGCTCCTTCACCTTCCTCCTCCTCCTGGCAGCTGTATTTGGAACTGACTTCGTATTGTGTAGTTGGAAAAACACCATCCTTAAAGTACAATCGAGTAAACTTTTCTTCTGCTCTAATTTCCCATGCAGCTTCTAGTTGTCAAACTGTTGTTTGTCCACCAGTAATGCCAAGTTATGTAGCCATCCTTACACATTTCTTTTAATAACTAATGACCCTGAAGAATATATATATTTGGCTTGATATTAAGATAGAGTATAACAAGATGTTTGCTGATTGTTTTCGGGTTTTTTGTTTGTTTGTTGGTACTGTGGTTTTGTTTGTTTGTTGTTGTTGTTCTTTTTTTTTTCACTTGGACCTAGATGTTTCAAGCTTTATTTGCTTGCGTATTTCAGTGTAGTGAAACATCTTATTCTGACTCAGTTCACCCGGGTTGTATGCCCATTCTTAACTCTTGACAATATTCAGTGACCCTCTGACCAAGTAGCTTTTCTTTTTGGTTCTGAGCATTAGGAGATTCTTGAAGTTCCAAAACTGCGAAAGCTGAATGTCATCTGTTAGTAATATCAATAATCTCCTTTGGTACCAAAGGCAAGTGCAGTGTTTCCCAAGGCATACAAACATTGACTTTGGTAGTGGCTTTCTCAGTCCTTAAGGATTTTATCACTTTGCCTGCATTGAAGTCACACTGCAATCATACGAGTAGCTTGACTTCAGCCTGTGAAAGTTCCTTCTTAAGCAGAAATAGTTTGTATTGCTCTCAGTGGGATTTCTAATTTAAATAAAAACTGTTCATGTACTTACATTGCATAGATTAAAAACATATAGATAAATCCTTTTGGTTATGTTCATTATCCCTTGTAAAAGTAGGTGGTGCTTAGAAGGTCATAGGATAAGTGTTGCTAAGCAGCTAAACAGAAGGATGCTAAAATTAACCTGAGTGTTTTTGTAAGGGATTCACTTTTTAAGAGGCAATAATTTTTATTGACTTAAAATACTATTTTTGATAGTAAAACATATGGGGGGAAAAAAAAAAAGCCACACAACAGAAACCTTAAATGCATGAATAAAGCTTTCCAGGGGACTGTGTCGAGTGTTCAAGTTAACCACATACAGGAGTAATTCCGTCCTTCCCCAGTATGCCTAAATTTTGCCAGCATTGGCAAAATCTTGATTTGTGCCCTTTGCAAATGTCCTTCCAGAGTTATCTGTTGCTCCAAGAGCGTCTGATGTATGTTGGATAGCAGCCTGTAGGGACGGTCTTGGAAAAAAGAAACTGCAAAGGTTCCCCAGGAACAGGCAGAAAACAAGTAAATCCTGTTAGTCTGTAATCTATGCATGTGCAAAAAAAGCCCCTTTTAACTTTTTGATGAATGATGTCTGAGTTTGGAAATCTGTGTTTTAGGTGTACACTCTTAAAACATGTGAAATCATGTCGTCTTCTTTCAGTGCAATAAAGGCTGTTTTAAAATGAGTGTATTATTGGGCCATGTTACTGGACCAGTTTGAGACGGCTGCCTTGAGGATGTGGTAGCTTCTTTCTTGGGAGATAATTGTCTGTAGAGGAGGATGGTAGTGCTGCTTTTGGTTCCCATGGAGGTAGTGAGAATGCCTGTTGCTCTGTATCTTTCTTTTACCTCCTTTCTGAGTTCAAGCAAGATGGTCAGTCATGGGATTACAGCTTTAAAATACGCTTTTTCAAGAGTATTCTGCAGCTTGGAAAGGGGCCAGGAACTGCATCGTGTTTTTTTGAGTACAGCTTCATCGTGGATGGAGTGCTCAGGTACCCTGCAGCTTTGCTGGGAAGTGTCTTGAGGAGCAGGTGTAAACTTTGAGGGTGAGAAGAAATCGCTTTCTGAGACCATGCAACAGTTTGCTTCTTATTGTGGGGTGGGAGATCTGAGTTGCCAAGTGGTTGTCCAGCCGTTAAAGCAGATTTTCTTTGGAGAGGTGTATGAAGAATCCTTTCTCTGTGCGTGTTGTTTGTGGTTTGTTTTTTTGTTTTGTTTGTATTTGTTTGTTTGTTTTAGTATCCTACATAAACCGGCACCTACGGGAGCTGCAGCACCCCGCACCCCCATTTAGGAGCATCTTTATAGGCGGTGATTTCAAATGCAAGACTTAAGGTATCTTTGGAAATGCTGTGCCTGTGATACACTGAAAAGTTAGCTGTTTGTGTGGAGCCAGCAAGGGCTTGAAACTTGCAGAACTTTGCCAGGCCAGGTTTGGTTATCAGCGTTTGATTACAAATGAAACTAGGTGAGGTTGGCTGAGGTGGGAAGTGCTGGCTCTGTTCTGGGGTACTTCTGAACAGGAATTTCAGGAGCATTGGCTCTTTGTTCTTCCTCAGTGCAAGAAATCTGATGATGGCTTATCTTTGATGTCTGCCAGTCATGATGTTTTTCCCACCTGAAGGTGTTCCCTCTACCCCACCCTGCCCCTCTGTTTTGAATTGCAACATTTGAGGGCCAGTGACTTAGAAGAGCACCAGTACCAGAGCATCTTGTCCCCCTTCCCTCAGAGCAGGGTGACAAAAGCTATTTAGAGCCTTATTATGAAATATTAAATGTACAAATAATTGCCAGCTGTGGCATATGCTGTGGTCTCCTGTTGGGTGGTGTGTTTGTGTTGTGCTAGAAAAGGGTCAGAACAAGGAAAATGGCCTGGACTAAAGGAAAAAGAGCCACTTGAAGAAGGGACGCTTGGCTCGTGGCTGTGCTGGTGTTAAACCTGTTAGAGCAGCCTCTTGCAGTCAGAAGGGAATTGTCCTGATGTAACTGAGCACTGCCTGGACCTGTGCTTCCTTTAGAAACAACACAGGCGTTCTGGTGTATCCTGCTTTTTTTTTTTTTTTTTAATAGTGGTGTTTCAGCTTTCAGGTTGGCCAGCCTGGCAATCAATAAAGGTGGTTGCCTTTGAATAGGTGCTTTACACAAAAGAAGTAGTTGGTGGGTGGAGACTGTTTATTCAGAGTGATTCAACTAAGTAAGGCCAAGAGAATCTGAATACCTCTTTAAAGATGCAGAGAAAGGCAGCTGTTTTAACAACAGGATTCACCTGCAGAGTCCCAGCCATCCACAGAGGTGCTACAGCAAGGGAGAAGAAAAGCTGTCAAAATCCCCCAGGGGCGTTGTTAGGCTCCTGAACTAAAATAGGGATTCCAAGGACCATTAGAGAGGGAGACCTTTTGGGCCTTGATTACCTCCTTCATCTCCTTTACCGATCTTCCCATAAGAAACATGTGGAATGCAACTTTCAAATTCCACTGTTTTCCTGCACCTAGCTTTCCTGAGCAAAAACGTTTTGTGTTTAATCTTATTTAATTATTTACTTATTTGATCTCAGGATTTTGAGATTTCTTTTTCCCTTTGAAGAAGACGTTCCCTCATCCTGGTGTCTGAAGTTTCTTTGAAGATCCATTTCCACGAAGGACGTTATTTGTGTAGAGCTCTCAAAAAGTGTGGGAGAACTTCTTGCACACAGTGGCCAGGTGACTTCCCAGTGTAATTTCTGTCAGCTTTGGAAAATGGCTTTTTGACTTTTAAGTCGCTCTGGGTAAAATGTACATTAAGCATCTTAGACATTTTCTATGCTGGTGTGCCTGAGTGACTTGCCAATTCAGTTGTAAAACATGAATGTATTTCGTGATTAATAGTGGAAGTGCCAGCCTCTGATACATAGAAGACTTTTCCACATGTCATCTCCTGGTGGATGTTTAGCAGGTGTTAGCATGTGTTTTCTTGAAACAGTACAAATGTACTCATAGCTGTTTCAGGCATGTGTAGCCAGCATCATCCATCCTTTGAAAATGGAGGATGATCAGCCGTTGACAAACCTTTTTTTAGTTGGTTTAGTCATGTGCTTCCTTTCTGAACATGAGAGAAGCAAAATGTTCACGTTGAAGTGTAGCTGGCCTTTGCTTTTATCGTGTGTGATTAGCTGGCTTTAACTTGAGCCCTTGTTAGTCCCGTTTCGTACAGCAGGTGATGTCAGTGTTCAGGTGTATCTCCCTGGGAGTGCTTTGCTCAGAGCGCTTGCATCACAGCAATAAATTCCATTCCCGTGTTCAGGCCACGCTCCTTCACACTGCTAACGCTACGGCTCAGACAAGAGAGAGCTGCTTTGGATTTTGCACCAATAAACAGCAGTACTTCCTTGTATTTCCTTTAGGGAGCAACATCACTTTTAATTTGGACCACTCACAGCTTTGGGTGGGGGAAAGAGCCTAGTTTAAGTTCCTCTTTTTGTTACAGAAAATGCACTTTCTTCATTTAATTGAGTTCATGATGTCTCATTGCTCTTAGTGTTTGCAGAACATGAGAAACAGCCAGGACGTGAATACCTGCGTGCTGTTCTTCATTCGTGGGTGCATTCTTTTCTGATGTTGATTCAGTCACCTCTGTATTGAGGACAACAGGTGGCTGTGGTGTCTTATGCCTGTGCTTGCCTGCTTGTCCCCTCCTTCTCTGCAAAAGCCTTAAGGTACCCTGAATTGGTGTTCACTCGGATAACTTGCAGAACAACTCACATATTTTGCTGTCTATATGTCCTGATGCTTTTGGATGGAAGGCCCAGGAAGTGGGGTAGAAGCCGGTTGTGGAAGAGATGTGGCTGGGTTACTAAGGGCTTCCGTTGGTGAGGTTTGACTGTCATTTTCCAGGGGAAGAACTGTGAGTGCAATGACAAGTCCTTTTCTAGAGAGATGTACTTAGGCCTTGTGCTTAGTTGGTTTGAAGGGTAGGCGTCTTTTGGTCTGTTTTTCTGACAGCTGCAGGTACCACTTGTTCTTCGTCCTTATCAGATGGCCCAGCCAGGTGTCACTTAGCACATCTTACTACGTTTCCAAGTAAAGTTCAAAACTATGGTCCTTGGCAGCTTCTGGAACAAGTCTTGGAGCAACTTCCAGCCTTTACAGCAGATAGGTGGCTTTTCTGCTTGGTAAGATCTCCTGGAAATCTTTGAACTGTAAGGAACCTGACTCCCCATGTTGCAAACGGGTAAAGAGGGCTGTATCACAGTGCCTCTATTTCCCTGGCGTAAACTCAGTTTATTGTTGGAAACTGTGCTTTTCTTTAAATAGTGAAGAATTTATTTTCATATCAGTGCTTCCTACAGTTCTCTGTGGGAGAAATCCTCTCCATCCTCTGTTTCCATTCCTCTCTGGTAAATGGCAGCATCCTTTTGCTGAGTGTGAACTGGTCACCATGTTCAACCTAAACAGAGGGTGAATTTCTAGGGGTGGGTGAAGCGATCTGTACCTTGGAGTGGATGCCAGTTACCTTGGGAGGAAGCCATGCAGATTATAGGCTCTGCTGTAAGGAACCAGTAGATTCTGTAAACTCTGTATTCCCACTACCTGTAGTTGAAGCAGTTCCCAGTCTGTATTTGCAAAGCTTTTTGGAACTTGTAAGCTCTTTAATTCTAGTGACTGGATATTTTTCCATGGTTCCTTTTTCCCTTGAAAAAAAAAAAAAAGAAATAAATGGTAAAGTTATTCATTTTAAATGCACAAAAGTTAAGGTGTTCACAGAGCAGTTAAGTGGGCCAAGCTGAACACAGATCATGCCCCGGTATGGTTGCTATTATGTGTTTAATAAATCAATAGATGTGTAACTAGTATGTAGAAGTGGAAAACGTGGCTTCATTTGAATCAACAGCAAAATTCTTTCAGGCTTCACTGGACTAAGATTTTATGTGGGGTACATACAGCTGAAAGCTCTTGAGCATTTGTAGCATGAAAGACGCCAGGAAACTTTAAAAAACTGAAGCACTAATAGTGTCTTTGTATTTTTCTGGTGCTTGAAATTCCAACAGATGTAATTACAAAGTCAGTGCATCTGTTTCAGGAGCTTGCTTGATAAATAGCAAACTGAATTTGAGATGTAATAGGCTATTTTGACTAAATTGTCTTCTGTCCTGATTTTGAGCATCGCTGAAACATTGAGGCCATTGCTGCATCCTTTTTCTAAATCCTAGAGGCTGTACTTTAACTTTCTAGTGTGTATTTACCCTGGTGAATGGGAGGAGGACTTGTCCTTCCCAGGCCTGCCCTTCCCTGCAGGAAATGGGGAATGTAGAGAATTCTCCCCGAGGATGGATCTGGGGCAGAGATGGCCCCTGTATGTTTGGGGCCAGAGTTTTTATTTACACCATTGCGTAACTCGTAATCTCCATAGGAAAGATGTGGGTGAGTAGATTTGCAGTGCCACTGACTTGCATGTGGCTGTGGTCTGCCTGATAGCTGACGTGTGCTAGTATTGCATAGGAGATGTACTGATGCCTGCCTGGGGTTGTCCTGGAGTATGGGGTGACCCTGTGCAGAAGGATCTGCTGTTGCCTGACTTTCGGCCTCGTGCATTGGCAGCCTCTCTCGTGCCTGCACTGTCTGACTTGTCTGACTTTTCAGTAAATGTTTCCCTTTGTGTGCTCACTGTCTTTTTCAAAATGATTGCTAAAAAGTATTTGGGCCAAAAATGATTTACAGTGGACAAGAAGATGCCAGCAGCATGTGCAAATTGCACGCTATAGTTCCTGTCCCAGCTCGTGATTCAAACAGAGCTGGACAACCCAGTAGCACAGATGCAGATTATGAAAGTCCAGACGGCTGATTTAAAAATTTCCACTATTTCTGTTAATGGATGTTTATATGAGCTGCCTAGTCTGAAGACCCGAGAAATGAGCTGGTGGTGGTCGTCTTTGTTTAATTCCCAGTATGCAGATGCCAAGTGTTATGCTTTGATTTCCTACACTGTAAACTCTTTGGGGCAGGGATCAGCATTCAATTACCAAGTTTTGAAAAGCCACCTAACACGTTGTGGAACTGACCTGCTCGGCACTACCTCAGTATAAATGTTTAATTATAACTATCTTCTTACCCCGTAGCGGAGCCTTTCCAGATATCAAGGTTGAGGCATGCTGGGAACCTGTGCTACTGCTGCTGAGGTGTCTGCATATAAACAGCTTTGGTTGCAAGGCAGAATTTGGGCAGCTGTCATAAACGCCTAACTTGCACACAAGGGACGGATTCTTTTCTTTTTTTTTTCTAATTTTTTTTTTTTCCCTAGGCAGTATAGGTGCGAGTATATACACGTGTTCAGATATCCACATTGATTAGTTTAGAAGCAAATACACTCCTAGCTTTAGTACATGTTTTAAAGCATAACAGTCAGACCATGTCCTTCTCTCTCCCTTTTGCTTTCGGTCTGTATGTAAATATGACAGATACCAAGGTTCTGAAACTTAGACATTAGAAGAAGAAACTGGGAATAGAAAGATGTCACCCCCACTCAATACGTCACCTTTCCAGGGCTGAAATGAAGTGCAGTTGCTGGCTCCTGCCTTTCACAGAGTCATCTACTTCTCTTGCCTTGAGTGACTTGTGTTGTAGCTTTAAACTGAATTCCTAAATCATCCAAACAGCGATCTATGTATCATTCGTTATGTTTATACAACATGAAAGCATATGGAGCAATGGAAACATCTAGAAATTAGACCTCCAGAGAAGACTCCCATTTTAATTGGGTTACTTACTTGGATTAAACCAACCCAAATTTAAAACACGTGGGCTCACGTACTAAACCAGTTGCATTTTCAGCACTCCAGGAGCCCATCTGGGAGTTTATCGGTGTGTTGTCAGTAGCATGTTCCAGCCAGCTTTGTAAGAGCAGTTTGGTGTTACTAAGGTTGGAATAAGCTGATGTCAGATTTTTGTCCACAGTGCATAGCAAGCAGAGGTCAAACACTTGTACAGCCGGTGATACTATGACTTGTTAAGAATGTACGCAGCAGGTCGCTTTTCAAAACATCTTTTGAAAAGCAGCCCGTGAGAGCAGGGCCATGTAGAAGAGACGTGCATCTTCCTCTGGCATCAGCAAATGGATGCATCCTATCGCATTGGACTGCTGAGCATGTTTAGTCATGTTACTGTAATAAGCTCTGGGAACAGAAATGGGTTCTGCCCTGCCGCGCTTTGGGAAGATTTGAATGAATTTGACTGGTTTGTTACAGGGAAACTCCTGTTTGTATCTGCTGCTTTTGTGCTGGGTACAGCAAAGGAAGGAGTCGAGTTTGTGTCTTGGCTAAATGGGGGTTTCTTTGCAGTTTAGGATTGCTAACATTACTTAAATTCTTATCCCTTAGAAGAGGTGAAATTAAAAAAAAAATTGTGAGTGACTCGCAGAATTGCCAGTGTGTCTGGTGCTGACAGTGTACAGATCTGCTTGGCTTCGAGACTTCTCTTTGTCCAGACAAACTATTAGGGACCATTCTCTTGCTTCCAGCCATAGCCTTCAGGCATCCCTATTTCTCCTGCCCTGGTGAATCATCCTACAACATATGCAGATGTACATTTTAAATGTGCTGTGGTAGGGGTTACTGTCTTTATACTTTTCTTTTTCTCTTAACACAGCTTAGCCTGATGGCTCTCAGGGTGTTTTGTAAATTTGCTGGGGGGGGTGTGTGTGTATGTCAGAGGGAAGTCTAGATCACGCCAAGCACTGATCCTGCAGACACTTTAAACAGAGATATAATTCTACTTAAGTAGGTTGTCCCATTTAAGTCAAAATACTGGCATGGGCGAAGTTAAGGGAAGTGTTTCAAGACTGGGGCCTGCGTTTAACTTTCAGAAAAAGTATTCCTGACACAAGCCAGAATCTTTAACCCATGTGAGCTGCAGCTTCAAACTCATCTCGCTGACTTCAGTTCCTGACCTACTTGAGCAGCTATTGCTCGGCCCCAGCACATGTCGCAGGTCTTGTGGCCCGAGAAGAGCTGGCTTTGAAGAGAGATGGCAAGAAATGTGGCCGTGGACCCAGATCCTTTGACGTGCAGTGTCTGCAAGAGTTAAATGAAAGCACTCCAGCAGCTCATGTGCTCTCTCCAGTGTGTGCATACTTTCCTAATCTTGACATGGGGTCTGAGCTGCAGGCTCCGAGGGTGTACGTGAAGTTGGCTTGGCTGTCACCTCTTCGCTCCCCGCATCTGGCTGTGGCTCAGCACGGGGACGCTCCCTGCCACCGGGGCTACCGGCTGCAGACAGCCAGCTGCCTAAAACCCGTGCCTGTGGGATTGGCTTGGCCAAAAGGTGCCCCGGTGCACCTCACCTGCCCCGGCCATGTTTCCTGCCCTTGCCGGGAGCACCAGAGGGAAGAAGTGCTGCGGTGGCCCCCTGCCTGCATCTGGAAGATGTCTCGCACCCTCTTTGTGCTCTCAAGTTGTTCTGGGTGAGCTTTCTGCTGCTCTGCTATCATCATTTGGCTGGAGAACAGCTGCCTCTGAGGATGGGTCTGCTTTAAAATAGGGGAACAGCTGTACGGAGCGGGGCCTGCGGGCCAGTCTCGGATGCTGGCAGGCCATCCCCACACATGGGGAGAGGGAGGACAGAGCACGTGCTTTTTTTTCCTCCTCTAGGTGACAAAGTCCTAAGGGCAACTTGGGCCTCGGCTGTTCAGGAAGAAAAACTGCAGTTCCTTCACCCCACAGCACGCTGTCAAAAAAGTTGCTAAGCGTTTCTGACCAGAGGCTGGAAATAAAAGCCACCCTTTTCTTTTTTTTTTTTTTTTTTTTTGCTTAGGTTTCCTTGTAAAAGCTGCCAGTGGCCACCTCGCCCCACCCTGCAGACGTGTGGGCGGGAGAGGGGGTAGCCGACAGGAGGGAACATCACCAAAAAGGCAGAGCGACTTGGCTCTCAGCCACACACAGGAGCAGGAACAGCTGCCTGGATGGCCCCTGGAGCCTCACTGATGTCAGCCTAACCAGTGCTCCTTAAAATGCTGCACCGCGTGTGGGGGACAAGGGGGAGCAGGGCTGGGAGCAGGTTTGAAGAAGTAAACAGTACACAAAAGGACCCCTGTCATTCGTTTTTCTCTCCCCTCTTCAAAACAGACCTCTGATTTTATAGGAATGGGAAGGTTTTGGATGAGTGAGTGAGAGTTAGGAGAAATTCATAAAAGTAGAACAAGTTACTGAAAGCAAGGAGCAGAAAGGATAGGTGTTGTAAAATTTGTGTGTGTCTGCAGTGTGTCTGTTTGCTTGTTCTTTTTCCTTTTAAGAGGAGTGTGGCTAGGAACAGTTTGGTGCTGTTGGATAAATCTGTCAGTGCCATTCCCTTCTCTCCCCCTATGTTGTCTCTGAGAACCTGTCACACTGTGACAGATCATACTGTCAAACATCATACTGTGTTTGGAAAGCGTCTGGCTTGCCTTGGGATGCCGTATAAAATACGGCAGGATGTGGTATCCTGCGGGGAGCACGTCATGTGTGCTCGCTTGGCCTCCTGCGCTTGCTTGAGCAGAGGAGGGGAATGCACATCAGAAGAACACAGTTGTTCGCAGCTCCTTTCCACTCCCCTGTGTTGTTCCAGAGAGAATGGTGCTTCGCATTACCCAGGGCTTTTACTGAAGCCGTCTTTTCCTCCTATGTTGATACCGAGGTTCCCTGATGGCAGGAGCCTCTGTGTGGTTAAGGGTGGTGGGGCTGTCTGACCTCCGTGACGTGGGATGCACAGTGAATTACCAAACTGAATGAATGTGAGTTCCTCTTGGGCCTGAGATCGCTTCTTCCGATGTAGTAGTTAATACAGTAGTTTCCGAAAGGCGCGAGAAAATCTGACGTGTAGCTGGAAGTGCTGAGGGAAGAGGATACCAGCTTTTCCAGAACTGTGCTGCTCAATCACAGAACGAGGTTGAACTGGCCATGAAACTGGATTCCAGGGTGACGTGGTGATTGCAGTCTCCACTGGCTTTGCTTCTTCCCACAGCTGGGGAGTTGATTTTCCCAGTAGGCCTGTGCCAGCAGAGTCCTGCTTCTAGTCTTGTGGTGTTACCCCAACACAGAAGTCATGCTTGAATTGCATGGAAGCGGTATGCGGTGCACAAACCTAGGCGACAGGGGTAAGCTAGCCTCTCAGGGCTTGTTGCAAAGCTGAATTTGCAAAATGCTGTCACCATCAACGCCAGTGTAATAATAAGCTGCCGAGATTCCGTCTTGAAAACCAGCGTGATACAGGCGTTTGAGGAGGAGGGTGTTCTGCTCTTGTATAAGGCTCTTGCATTTTGTTAACTCAGGTTAACTTCACAAGTCCGGTTAACATTTCCTACATCGTTCCAGAATTCTTGTAGTAATTAGCAAAAATGACACAGGGTCACAGCAGTTGTATGGGATCGAGTAAGTATCTATTCATGTTCTTTTCAATTGGGACAGTGGCATGAAGAATTTATTTACTGAAGGTCATAGAAGGAGACAGTAACAGAGGCAGCAAAAGAACCCAAATGCCCTAAATCCAGTCCTCTGTCTTCACTGTTAGATCATGCTTCCTGTCTAGGCAGATGAACCCACATAAAAACCTTGGTTCACAAACAGATGACATTCAAGTACTACCAGCATTGTAAAATATGGCTGGGGCTAATATATTTGCTGACTTTCATCTTGAGTGCTTGGTGGAACACCTGTAAGTATTTACATTTTAACATGAGCTTTTGTGCTTGTGAAAGCCGACAGTTTGACAGCAATGACCTCTCGCACAAAAGCCTGAATAAGTGATGAACTTCTAACAAATCCATGACCTGAACTCTGCTGGATGCGTATTGAAGGCGACAAGTTAATATGGCCTGTGGCAGTCCCAGCAAGAGGTCTGGCTCTGTGCTGGACTCTTCTGCTGGAGGTGGTCCATAGACGTGCCTCTCACCACCATCCCTGCCCAAAGGCCTGGAAGTAAGTGCGCCTGTACTCACTGCCTAGGTGAGGGCCCCAGAAAAGTGTTTGCTGCAGAAAGGACTTCAGTTTTTCCAGAGGTTTCTCATCCTGCTGCTCTGCTCTGAGCCTGGGCAAAGGGCTTGGTGTGTGTTGCAGAGAAGGCAGAAGCATGGATGTGTCCCTCCTCTCCCAAGCGGTGCACTTCAGAGTTCACTGTGCTTAAATTGAATCGAGTGGTAGTTAAAACGTCAATTATGGGCGGCTGTGGAGTCAGACACATCTCTGCTGCAAGCGTGGTAACCTCTGGCCGTCAGACAGGGAAGACAGCTGTGGTATGGTCATCTCTAAAATCACTGTGACCTGAATCATGCTGGAGCTGTGGCACTGGGGTTGTTTCCTCAGGACTGCCCTGTCCTGGAATGAGCAGTTCCTGGTACGTGCTTGTCCAGTGAAACGTGGATTCAGAGCAGGGAATGCCTCTTCAAGCTGACAGAAATGCCTCTGGATCTGTGGCGAAAGGTTTTTTTAGCCCTGTGGAGTAAGTCATACTGCATTTTTCTCCTGCAAAACTGAAAACTAGAGGGAGTCCTACTTATGTCTTAAGTCAGACCAAAAGCCTGTCTAGCCCAGGATACTGGTCTATGTGGACTTAACCAAAACAGAATATGGCAAAAGGCCACCTGTTACTGATGCTTTCCTAGTACAACTTACCAGCAATCTGCAGCTTCTGCAATCTCTTGAGCCAAAGGGCTTTCATATGGGATCAGTATTTAGGATGAACAAATCTTTTTCCTGAGCTTGTCCAGTGACTTTTTGAACCTGTACAGACACTTGATGTGATGGTGAGTTTTGCAGTTGGAGGGGAGGTGAAAACAACAACCTTCGAAACTTGCCATTTGATGCTTCCCCTTGATACCATTCAGGACTTGTACTGTGGGAAATAGTGAGTAATGATTCACCACTGACCTTCTCTATGCCTTGTGAATCTCTGCTGTATCACCTCTGTAGCCTTCCCCCCAGGTTGGAGTCCCGATCTAAGTATTGGTTACTATGCAGAAGCTGTTCCATGCGTTTGATTACATTGTTCACTGAATACTTGTTAAAGCTACAGTTTTCCTTGTTAGCATCTATCACAGGCACATGCCAAAAGTACTTCATTTGCCTACATATTTATTGCTGTAAGACATATACTTGGATAGGCTTAAAGATTTCCAGGTGCTGCCAGGATTCTCCTCTTCAGCAGCTTTTTTGGGAAACTTTCTCAGTGTTGGCAGGTTATAGGCAGAAGATGCTGATTGGTAAGGGTGTTTGCAGGTCTGGCTCAGTTACTTGTATCCCAGTTGCTTCAGAACTGCTTGTTTAAAGCGTGCTTCGCTCTCTGCCTTCTTTCCCAAAACGACTACCAGTTTCTAAGAGCAGTATCTCTGTATCCTTCCACTTCATATTTTTTTATGCCTTCAGGGCAGCCTGAAGTGTGCCCATCATAGCGAAAACCTTAGTGAATGCAGCTCTGGGGGTATTTTTTTGAGCTCCACCCCAATAAAGTGATACTACCCACAAAAAGGTTTGCCCACTTCTCCTCATCCAAATACTAGACTGCTTATATGATTCACTCATCTGTTTGCTCTCTGCAGGTATCAGAAGAATTGGTTTGAGGTCCTTAAATAAAATGTTTATTGATGTAAGTCTATTCTGTTCCCATCCCCTTTTTTTGGTAGTCTGCCAACCCACTTGTCCACCTGTAGGACTGCTCCATGTTGTTGTACTTGGAGATTTTAATTTTTGCAGCCAAAAGAATTTTGCTTCAGTACTAACCATACCGCTAGTATTTACTTATGTTAGATTGCTCCCAGGGTGCTTTACAAATCAGTGCCTACAATGCTACTGAAATGCAGCTGCTTCTGAAGTGGAAAGTGAGAAAGGAAAGGTTTAGATCAGGTCATGCTAACCCCTTTCTTTCTCTGTGTAAAATGCTGTACATTCTTCGGTACTGACATAGCCTAAAAAGGAACCTTGACTTTTAACACCCTCCCTTAACCTGCCTACCAAATGATGCATGCTACCTGATTTGTATTTAGCTGGCAAAAAACTATATTCCAGCTTGCTAGAATGGGGGACTTAGTTGCAAGGGTGATGGTAGCCATTTCAAACCTTTTAGTAAAGAAAGCCCTTCACTGTGAGAACTCAGCTTTATCTAGGTTACTTATTCCCTTTATTAAGCCCCTCAGAATGGATGAAATATAGTGGCCTTTGGAGAAACAAGCCCTGTTCATTGTGCTGTACTGATTTATAATCATAATCTTTCAGTGTTGCTGTGTATAAAACCATTCTAATAAGCTGTTCAGCACTTATTGCTGCAGTCTGTGGGCTCTGTGAATTATATAAAGTTTGGAAGTAGCCAGCCTGTCTGTTTGGAGAAATGAGGCAGAGGGCTCTCCTTTTAAACTGTGAAGTAGTGGTTGTAGTTCTGACTGTTGAATTCGAGTCTCATCTTGTATTGCTCTGCTGCTGCCCTACATATTTAGTGTCCTAAATTTAAATTTAGTATCTTAAAGGCCACGTGAGGACCAGGGAATGGAGCCCTAGCATGGCATATGCTTTGCAAGTGTCTCTGCTCCTGGGTATTAGATCAGGAAAACCTAAAAATTAACATAAAGTCATTGTGTATGTGTAAGCACGAGGACACATTTATGTTGCTTTAATTAGAAGTAATTTCTTAGCTGCTTTTTTCTTTCTTAGGGTACATATCCTAAATATTGAAGTTCTTAGGTATCTTAAAGGTACGTCCTGCAGTGCTAGGCCAAGAAGCTGGTAAGGACCTTTTGTATTTGTCTCCCTGCCTTTCGAATGTTCAATTTTGGCTGGATCAGTTCTCTAATGGGACTTGCAGTGTGGCTGATTTAGTTGTGCTGGTGCAAGGAGGCAATGATGAAGACACAGCAGAGGAGGACAGGACCTCTGATGCAGTGCAGATAGGACATATTTTAAAAGCCCATGCAACCATCATTAAAAAGACTCACGCTAAAACCATCACGTGTTTGTAGTGAAGCAGGGGTGTGCCGCTGACCCAGCACAAGGGGCCAGGAGGAAAAGTGGAAGAAGCAAGTGGTGGGCCGTTTTGCCAGTTTATCTTTGCAGGTGCCTCAAATCAACCTCGGATTAAACAGGAGGCATTGCTTCCTAGCATGGATCCTGGAATACATGCTGCAGTGTTGCTGGGCTGATTAATTCCTGCACAGGGAGCCTAATCCAAGCTCTGCTCCATCGGTGGGGGGTCATTAGCAGTGTCTGTTGTATCTGGCCTCATATATAGGAACTGCATCTGCTCTGTTGTTGGGCTTAGGATCTTTGCCGGCTTGGGGTTGCGCTGTTGAAAAAACAGCACAGCCTTTTCTTTTGTTTGTTTGTTTTAAAGATGCTTCATTTTTAACTTGTATATTTTTATCTGCATTCTGGCTTCCAGCTTTATTGAAGGCAAGAGTGAGCATCCACTCCATGGCTGCTATCAATTCATGGGTATCTTTGTACCATGATGCCAGTAACTGTACTGAAAGAGTGGCAGGCTCATAGAGTCACTTTCCGCCACCACCCCTTTTGCTTTTCCCACTTGCCCCCATCTTTCAGGTACATTGTGGTGCTTGCCTTTTAAGGTTGTGTTTTAACACCACTTGTATTTAACACTTTCCCCCCCCACACACCGCTTCAAGGCAAGTATTCTTCCAGGTATGTGACTACAAACAATGCAAAGGAAAAAATCTCAGTGGAGATCTGTATGTGATGTTTGTTCTCTCTTTGAAGCTACCTTTTTCTTAAGAGACTTCTGATATTTAGGTATCTCCACTCAGCTTTCCCCTTTCTGGTGTGTCTTTGCCCAGATAACTAAACAAATTCATAATGATGTTGATATAGTGACTTCAGAATGGTTTCCTTGGCAACCTAAACATGCATTTGACATCACAGAATGAAGAAGCAGTTTATAGCAAAACCAGCTTAAGGAGGGTGTTTTGTTTTTGTTTTTAATAATTTGTTTACCCCCTCACCTTCAGCAGTTCATTTCTGTTGTTGTACTGTAACTTACCTCATCTTCAGAGATGCACATACAAGGGTTTGTGGAGTTTCTCTGTGAGTCGTATCTCTAAAATGATCTAGGTAGCCAGTGCTCTTTCATTTTTCCTGTCTTTCAGCAGTCACACCTCACCAACTTCTGTTTTGGTCACTAAAGGAGAAACAAACTGTAGGATTTCCCTGGCATGGAAATGAGCAGCTGGAGGATGGGGAACAGCTTCTGGAGAGGTGCTGACCCTCAGTGCAAGCAGCACAAAACTATACTTTTTTCTTTTTTTTTTTTTTTATCAAGAAGCTTGATAGTTTCAGCTGTGATGATAGTCTCGTCTTCCCACCTTACCACATGTTCTCTGTCCCCTCTCTTGACGCGAATCTCTTTGCTGCATTAGCCATGCAAAAATTCTGATGCTTCTGTAAATCAGGTCTCCTTTAGTTGTTCTTTCTGCTCTCAAATTAATTTCCATGTTACGAGAGTATCTTTCTTAATTACGTTTGAGATTGTGTAAGGAGATCATGTTTCATCATGCAAGACTGTGGTCCAGGTTTTGTTCTGGTTGAACTGGTACAAATCTGGTGCAACTTCGTCAGTGTTGGTGCAGCATCATTTGTGGAAGGAGCTGGTTTGTGTGGTCAGGAGCAGCGTATCAATCACTGCATAGGGATACCAGCTTAAAGAAAATAATAGTGAAGAATGATGTAGCTTTTACTGGAATGCTCAGACTTCTGTTATAAGATATGGAACTAAACATATCCTAAGGGCCAAGTATGTACAATAACTGCAACAGCACGTTTCTGAGAAAATTGTCTGTTGCAAATGAACACGGACTGCGGATGGCCTTTATGGCATCCACACACTTGATACAGGCTCTGTCAGTGGTTATCATCAGTTATAATAGTCTGTTTGCTTTTAAATTTCTGAAGTTATTTTTTATAACTGTTTGGGGGAGTAGCATGTAAAACAGGGCAGCATGTAGAAATCTAAAACTCCAGCCAAAAGACACCTCCTTTTTGTGTCTACGTGTTGCAGCTGTCTATCTCTTGGCAGCAGGCAGCCTGTGTAGAATGTGAGGTTTTAGCGCAGAACCGTGGAAGAGTGAATTAAGGAGTCCTGAACTTAAAACATTCTTCTTTCCTAGGGAATTTCAGTCCTCACCATTGCTTAGTTATTTGGAGACTATTTCTAGGTTTGTGGTTGGTTTTGTTGTTGTTTGCTTGGGTTTGTTGTTGTTGTTTGTTTTTCCTTTCAGTAACTCCTTATATTCACAATATGATAAACTGAGACAGGTTGTTAACTCCTCAGTTATTCTACAATGTAGTAATCAGATGAATTGGAGTCAGTTGAACGGATACCCAGCTGGGAGGAAATACAAAAAAAAGCATGTGTGTATATTTTTATGGGGAGGAGAGGAGGAAAGGGGAGATTTCAGTTTTTCACTGTCAAATGGACTTTTGTATAAGCCAAATAAATAACATTTTGGTTTAGGGCTGTCAGCACAGAACATGTTGTTTCTGCACAAACTATGGATAGCATCATGACACCTAGGGCATAGTTACACCTTTTTAATCTCCCTGCATAACACCCGGAAAGGCAGAGGATTTTGTGAAATGAGCCAGTGTAGATGCTTCCCTCCAACAGTTCCACACTATGAGTATTTGCATTTTGGAGTAAAGTAGACGTATACTTGTGAACCATGCAGGCAAACTGACAAGGGAAAGGTGTAATAACACATTGTGAGACTTTCCATTAAATCTTATTTTTTAAAAAATATGTTGTGCATTCAGTTACACAGGTGGTGTCAGATTAGAGGGTGGAAACCGTGTCCTCAGCGCTCTGAGAAGCGGGATTTGGGTGATGACCTCTATCTCCCTCACAGACTAAATCCTTGCGTTTTGCCTGGGCTTTTCATTATTCCGGCCTGGTCTGGGGTACAGTTTTCTTTTCAGCTGAGCCATTTTGTGCTGTTGTAGTTGCATCCGCTCTAGGCATGTGGAGAAAGCCAGCGCGGGCAGTTTCGTATGCCAGTACTTCTGCTGCCTCGCTGGTACAGGGCTGGGCATCTCTGACTTAAAAAGGTATGGTTAAGTCGTTCAGATTTTGTGTGCGTGGATGAAGCCTGACTTTTTGCTCCGTAAAAAGCCTAAACCTTTCCAAAACATCTGTAAGTTTTAGCATAGAAAGGCTGCGTGGTGCGATGAAGAGGGCAATGAAGCTGGTGAGGGGTCTGGAGCACAAGTCTGATGAGAAGCGGCTGATGGAACTGGGGCTGTTTAGGCTGGAGAAAAGCAGGCTGAGGGCAGACCTGATCGCTGTCTACAACTACCTGCCTGACAGAAGGCTGTAGTATAGAGGGTGTTGGTCTCTTCTCCGAAGTAGCAAGTGATAGGATGAGAGGAAATGGCCTCAAGTTGTGCCAGGGGAGGTTTAGATTGGATATTAGGAAAAATTTCTTCCCGGAAAGGGTTGTTAGGCATTGGAACAGGCTACCCAGGGAAGTGGTGGAGTCACCATCCCTGGAGGTGTTTAAAAGGCTTTTAGACAAAGTTCTTAGGCACATGGTTTAGTGCTAGAGTTAGGTTATGGTTGGACTCAATGATCCTGAGGGTCTCTTCCAGCTGAAATGATTCTGTGATTCAGCAGGTTTCGATTTTGTTGTTGTTGTTCCTGACTTTTTGCACGGCTTTTAGGGCCTTGCTCTTCGGGAGGCTGGTGTTAAAAGGAGTGGAAATCATCCCGGGGAGAGGAAAAAGGACAAGCTAACCTTGGCACCTGGGGCCTGGCTATTATGTTGCGCTTCCTCTGCGGGGCGGCGCGGGGCCGCCCGGAGCCCGGTTCTCACAGCAAATGGAGGAAGTTGCTCTCGCAGGGGAGCGGCGCTTCGGGATCTCCTCTCGCCCTTGGGGGTGGGGATGGGGCAGGGTGGTGAAAGGGAGTTACACAAAGCACCCGAGGCGGGGGGAAGAAAAAAATAATACATTAAAAAGCACAGACAAAACAACAGCCTCGATCCCTCAGCTACGTGCAAAGTTCGACAAACTTTTCGGCAAAGTGGATGCTTCGGGGAGGGGCTGGGGGCGCAGAGATTGTTTTGAACCCGGGGAAGGTACCACGGGAAGGAGCCGGGGAAAGGATGGAGCGGGGCGGCCGGTCGGCTCTCTCCGGTTGCTGACTAAACAGTTATGTCAGCTGGCAGTCGGCACGGCCTGGGGATTTGCGATAGAGCTCCTGGAGGGTGGGGGTGGCTGTGCCGGGGGGGAAGGGCGGGGAAGGGCTGGCCCGGCCGCGGCAACTGCTGCTCCTGCCGCTCGGGGCGGGGGGGCCCGGCCGCGGGGCTGCGGCCTGACCCCGGGAAGCTGCCGCGGGGATGCCCGAGCCGAGGGGCCGCGTGTGCATCCGCCGGCCCTGTTCGTTTAAACGTCGGTGCGGTGCCTCCAATGGCCACCCTGACCGGCTGGAAGGAGAGTGTTCCTGTCTGACTGGTACCCGTGCCTTCCTCGCCTGCTGAGTCAGGGCCCTCCTCTGCCGAAGTAGCCCAGGACCTATTGCTGGGGTGCGAGGGGCACACTTACTCCCGTCCCAAGTTGGTGCCGCTTGCAGATGCTGAGGGAGAAAGAGGGCGGCTCCGAGGGTTTGTCCCTGTGCCCGGCTCTGGCTGGAGCTCACGGTGAGGGGGCAAAATGCAGGGGCACCCGCAGCCCCTAACATTCTGCCTGCAGCCCCTGACACTCTCCGTGCTGCTCGTCTGCCACAGGTACAGACTTCCCCGTGCAAGCACAGCCCGGCGCTGTTAGAAAGTAGACGGTGGGATTCTGGCTGCTGTTCAAGTTCAATGTTTCCTTTCTTGGCCTTGAAGGCAGATGGAGCCCAGGGTAGCCCTTGCACAGAGCAGGAGGCATGTGTAATGATTCTTTCAGGTCCGTAATGTTCAAATCCTATTTTTCTGTTCTTCTTGTTTTGTTTTCCATAAATTGTACGCTGTAAAGTTGGAACAGCCTTGGAACAGCTGCGGCTTTTCACCTGTGTGCTTCCCTCCCCTCCACCCCCCATTAGCAGTAAGTGAAGGATGGGTTGCATGTGAATCACCTCTGTACCTATTTCGTTTCTCCTGTCCCAGCAGTGAAAGACAGAGAAGGACCCTGTCCTGACAGGCAAAAAGGGTGTGTGTCTCAATTGCTTGAGGTCAACTGAGTTAGCTGAACACAATTAAAGAAAAAAAAAAAAACAGCAGCACTCAGTCTCTTGATGCTCCTTAAGGTACAGCCTGCCGTGTCCAAAGCCTAGTTTGTGGCTGTGTGAGACCAGTTAATGTGTTAACCTGCATCTGAATGAGCATTAAGATAGATTTTTAGTAATGTTAATCTGACTCAACTGAGCTACCATGGTTGTAGTCGTGAGTGAACCTGTCTAGCCTACATGGACAAGCTTGCTGGAGGCTTTAGTTAGCAGGGCAGCACCAATCAGTGTTTTTAATGGCCTAATTAAGATGATTTTTTTTTTTTTTCCAAAGGTGAGAGTGCTATGAAAGATGAGCAGAGGCTGTAGAAAAATGTTTATATTGTGGTGTGGAAATCTACAGATCTTGCCCAGGAGTTGCTTTGGTGTACCTTTGTGCAGCTCTCATCACCCAGTGCAGTTCTCAGCTGGGTGTGTTGTGCCTGGCGCTCCTGCGCAGCACACCTGGCTGCTGCGTTATGCACAAGTCAGATGGTAGCGTGATTTCACAGGGCCTCACCATCCTTTGCTGAGCGGCCTTACGGTTGAGCTGGACAGCTGGGCTTCTCTCAGTTTGTTCTTGGTGATGTAGGTGTTTGCTAGCTGGTGTAGGAAGGTTATAGAGCACTAAAGGGTCTGAGTGATGCCTCAGTGTCTGTTCTGCTGTAAACACTCCACTTGCAACTGGCCACAAGAGCAAGTGCCTTGTGAGGGGGTGTTAAAATCAATAAAACCTTTTGAACCCCTCATCATAAGGACATTGAAATACTAGGTAGAGTTCAGAGGAGGGTGACAAAGCTGGTGAGGGGTCTGGAGCACAAGTCTGATGAGGAGCAGCTGAGGGAACTGGGGCTGTTTAGCCTGGAGAAAAGGAGGCTGAGGGGAGACCTTATCGCTGGAGAAAGTGATAGGACGAGAGGAACTGGCCACAAGTTGCGTGAGGGGAGGTTTAGATTGGGCATTAGGAAAATGCTCTTAATGGGGAGGGTTGTCAGGCATTGAAACAGGCTGCCCAGGGAAGTGGTGGAGTCACCATCCCTGAAGGTGTTTAAAAGGCTTTTAGACGACATTCTTAGGGACGTGGTTTAGTATCAGAGTTAGGTTAGGTTATGGTTGGACGTGATGATCCTCAGGGAAGCTCGAGGGATGATTTTATGATTGTGTGATCTGGCTTTTTTCCCTGCTTGTTGTAGGTAAAAAGGATTTATTGATGGTAGGGTTTTTTTTTTGAGCAGAGGAAAACATCTCCAGGAGATAGGAAGCCACTCAGAAGACGTACATCTCATGGTTTTTAAAACAGTTAGGTTGTCCATGGCTCTACAAAAATTGAATTAGTTTAAAAGAACAGGGGTATGTAACTGCTTGAGTGCTTAGACATAGAACCTGAAAAGCTGAATAACCACAGTTCTCGCTAACTTCACAAGGAATGCTTTTGGAAGCCGCTCTTGATGCGCTGGGTACAAAGCACTGCAAGTGGGGGTGAACAGTTCTTTAAAATATTTTGGCACACAGAAAACTTCAGTGAGTGCTACTTGGAAGCTGAACACTTGACTTTTCGTGGATAAGATCAGTTTAAATAGGTGTGTTTTTCTTCCTTCTGTGTGTATGAGAGAGGGGAACAGAAGGGTAAGTAAAAAAATCAGAGGAAAAGACTTCGTTGCTGACTTGGGAGTCTTGTTTGACCTTCTGAGCCCTGTGCACTTGTCTGTGGTTTCCAGCCAAAGGCTCTCGCTCTGAGAGCGCCTTGCCTCTCGTGCTGAACTATTTTTTGACGCACTGAATGAATGCAATATGTTAACACTCCTGTAAGTCCCAGAATTGCTTGGCTGCCCCTTGCCCTGCCTGCCTTGCGCTGGCTGAAAAGGTACCATTGTTTGTTCTGCAAACAGTGGGCGATGGTTGTTTCCAAGGTGACTATGGTGCTGTTGCTGCCCTCTAGTACAAAAAAAAAACAACAAAAAAAATCAGCTTTAAACACCTGAGAGCATCCCTCTGTCACCAGAGATGGTAGGAGGGAGGAACGAGCTGCTCGTTAGAGCTCTCTGGGCTGGTTATTGTAATAGCGCAAAGATGGAGAAAATGCCAATAACCTAAGAAGAGGTGGTGCATATGTTTGGTTTACACTACAAAACATTCTTCCTAGGTAGTACATAGGTACAGCTATTGAAACATGAGTATTTCTAAGGATGTGTCTCTGATGAGAAGAAATGAAGGTGGATTTAAGGTCTCTCAAACAACACACTGATCAACCATTACTTGTGGTTTGAGTTCACAGTTGTAATAGTCTGCTTTTTCTTTTACTTAAGAGGATGTTTTGAAGACTGCTCAAGCAAGGTTGCATGGACTTCTATAAGGAAAGCAAGAAAGGAACACTCAGCAGTTCTGCTAGCCTTATAGGTTTTCAGATTGTTTTGGAAAACAATTATTTGGGGATAAAGTATGCATCCTTTAAGAATAGTACCCCAGTTTCTTCATTGCTTTTCTGTATTCTTAGAAGGCCTGTGGTACTCAGAATAGTGATTTATTTTGAAGTGTCTAGGTGAATGGGTTAGAAGCGTTTTTTCATTCTTCCGTGTGTGCTGCCTGCTCATCTACTGATGCAGCTGTTTCATATGGGGAGTGGAGAGCTGAGTTGAAAAAGAAAAACCAAAACTTCTTTTAATTGGTCATGGATGCTGCTAGCAGAACTTTGCCTCCCCCCCATCACGTTTAGTACAGTTCATACACAGGTTTCAGTAAACATTAACCACTTTTATCAGGGCTCGAAGTATGCTGAATGGTTAGCAAAGAGCATGTACTGAGAGAGAGAGAGAAAATGAACAAGTCCAAGGTCAAAAGGATGGTAGATTTTTCTTTATTAAAATAAGGGGTGGAGAAGATTGACAACACTTCGTGAAAAAAGTAGGCCTGTGTGGAAAAATGTGATTCTTGTCCTTAAGCTTTCATCCAGGTGAGAGAATGTGGGGGTACCGCGAGGAGGACATGCATCTTTAATTCTTCTTCTGCTCTAGTGAGGCGACCAGAACACATCAGTCCTTCTCGCACTGCTGCTGACTGACAGCACAAACTCCTCGTGACTCGGATCAATCCAGAGCGGAGTATGATCTTCAATATCGCGTGTTGCATCTTTATGAGGGTCTGCTCCTACCCAGCATCTGCAGAGCTCCCACTGACTCCAGCAGTGCACAGCCAAGCGCAGGCAGCAAGAGATCGCAGTTTCCTCCCCTGCCTGCATGAAGCAATGGTGCAGAGCCACGCTGGTTAGGAAGAGTTGGTTAAAGAACTGTGGTTTAGCAGTCTGCCTCACCTTTCTTTCTCTTTGATGACTTGGATGTTTCTCTATTCCTTTTGAGGGATGCAGCGCTGTTAATTTTTGCTGCAAAATGAATTGTTGTAGTGGTTAGAAAATAGTTGATCAGCTTATCAATGAAGGTAGCTTAACTGCAGGAAAATTAATGAAATTATTTTTAAGCTGAGGTGTGGAAAAAAAAGGCACTTTGAAAAGAGCATGTAACCTGCCCTAATGAAATTTGTTAAAGCATCTGATGACAGAGTTCAAATTGTAAGTTATTTTTGGTTGTGCAAATCGGCATATCCTGTCCATCCTAGCTCCATTCAAATAATACTTTGCAAAAGAAAGAAGCAGCAGTGTTCACCTGCATGTTTCCTAGAAAACAGCATCATTGAAAGGTTGTACCTCATTGGAAAAACACAGATTTACTTAAACGATACATCAAAGACAGAAGAAATCCAAACCGTCTGTGGCTGATCTGACAGTAGTTTGAGAAACACCCTGCACTGCGTGCCCCTCAAATAAGAAACGTGTGCGCACAGTTAAAAATCTCATCTTTGTGGTGACACAGATGATTCAGTGCAGGAAACGAGAGGAATCTCATTCAGCAGTTAAGCATTTGCGGAGCGGGGTGTGAGGAGGTCATGGTGTTCAACACACCCCATTAGAAGAAACCTTTGGGCTCCTTTCCCTACTGCATTTTATACTGATTTAAATCAGGGTTGATACTTGAAACACCTGTGCGAGAGGCAAATCCCATCCTGTTTGTTCCACCTGGATCAGCTGGGAAATGAAAGAGAGACAAGAAGAGACTTTGTTGGTTTTAAATTTTAGCTTACAGACAGACATGAGCCATCCAGCTCAAAGCCATCCCTTGTCAGGGGAGGCGCAAGGGCTCAGCTCTTGCATCCCGTGGGGTGGCCAGGGCGGTGCAGGGAGCGGGGCCACCACCCCGGCTGCAGTGGTGGCCCATGTTCCTCCTCCTGCTGTGGCTGTGTGGTCCTGGGGGTGGCAGAGGGAGAGGAGCTTTAGGTGCAGGCTTGCAATTACGGCCTCTTGGAAGACGCTGCAGTTCATCTAAATATAAAATACAGACTGCGGTTTTGGTCTTAAATATTTGTGGGATTTTAGCAAACCACTACAAACAAACAAAGTAAACAGCAGAGAAAAGTGACACATTTCAGGCAGGATTTATTTTTTATTTTTATTCTCCAAGGTGATGTGGAGGCTTGTATTCTGTGACTTGGGGTTCAAAGGAAAGACATCTCTCAAACTGAGAACTTCTTTGTACATGTCTTGTTCACAAACTTCCCAAAGAGCTTTATTTTAAAGCGTTTCAGGAGGCTGGGATGTAATTTTCTTTTTAACTCTGTTGATGTTCTCCCACAGCTTTCCAGGTGTTTTTGCCTCCTTCTCCAAATTCAAAACAAACAAACAAAACTTCCTTTCTTAATAAGTCGATTGTGTGTTGCATTAAAAGCCTTTGTAAAGTCAATGGAGGGAAACAAAATCATGTGTGCTACTTGAATTCTAAAATACATTCATTTAGTACTAAGGGCAAGTTTAATGGGAGCATGTACAAAACATTACGTGTGTGTGTGTAAACTTTTGCTTTGCCTGGAAACTGACCAAGGAATAAAGTAAGAAGGAAGTTTTTAGATTGCTTTGATGCCTCTGCAAAAGCATTTGCAGCTTTGTATTTGCTGTAGGTCTCCAGCTGATAACCGGCACTAATGAGGTGGCTTTTCATACAGTTTTATTGAAATTATTTATGCAAATACAGCGCAAACTTTATTGCAATAGCAATCATTTACAGCACATAGCTGGTAAACAAAAACATTACTGGTCATTCTCCAGCGCCTCGATAGCTTCTGCTCAGTTCTCGCTTCTGTACCCAGCTGTGTGTCCTCCCGGCGTTTATTCCTCGACTCCAGCAGACCCACAGGCTTTGCCTGCTCATAGCACTGAAGAGCAGGAAGGGCTCCCTCTTGAAGAACCACTCATCCTGTTTTGCGTGTTTTTTTGTTTTGGTTTGGTTTATTTTTTTAAACCTTTGTGGAAAAATACTTGTACTGTCAGTCTGCAAGACCACAGTCCTGTTCTCCTCTGAAATTGTTTCATAAAAGGTTCTCAGAGGACCATTAACTGCACTGCGGGAAGGAAGAATTCCATGCATCCCCATTTTAGATACCCTTGCAAAGGCTTCAGTGCAAGAGTATTCTCTTAAATATCTAACATATAAAATATAGCAATAGATAATATAGTGAAGGGATTCATGCTGTCAGCCATTGCACTAAATTTCTGTCCTCTCTCCTTCAGCTGGGCTGGGGAAGACAGTCTCTTTACTCCCAAGCTATGATGGTCAAGTTTGACTTGGTAGGAAGTTTTTGTTGGGTGAGATGTGACAGATCTCTGTTCTGTGTGAGCACCAGAAGAAAATGTGGGGGATGCCCCACTGCAGCCTTGGGGCAGCCAGGAGTTGGTTGGGGAGACTTGGTCTTTTATTTCCTATGAGCATGCAGGTGGACCTGAATTTATTTTACGGAAACTTTCACTGGCTCTCCCACTGAACTTCAGTTACAGTGTGTGATTTGGGGTTTTTTTGTTTGATTACTGAGCTCAGTAGAACGGAGCAGGCGATGGGTATTCATTAACGAGCCACGCTGCTTGGCTGCCATTTTGCCTCGATTTGCTTGGGTGTCTCGCCTATGAGGGGCAAGCAGGATTTGGCTTCAGCGCTGCAGATGCTGAGTGTGCTTGGGGCAGGCGGCGGTGCTCGGCGTTTTGGGTTCAGCAGACAGAGCTCACTAGGCTAAGGGCCAGTTGTAAGATATGCTCCCGTCCTGCAGCTCAGCCTGGATACCCATAGCCCCGCCTGGGCTCCCTGGCACAGGATGCTGACCAGATAAACCATCCAGAGCCGAGCATCCCCGGTGCGAGGTAGCAGGGGCCCAGGAGAGGTGACCAAAGTCGCTACTCTGCCAGGCTTAAAAGCCTGGATTGTTTCAGTCTTGCAGCTTTCGTGTAGGGTCTTGCATTCAAAGCACTAATGACTTCCTCGTTGGGACCCAGACTCCTTAAAATTTTATTAAAGGGATTGTCTGTGCTGACATTTAGCTAACACCAGATGTTGGCTTTCAGTTACCAGTGTGGAGGTGGCATAGCTAATAAAGGCAAGGGTAAGAAACTTGTGAGAAACTGCCTGTCAGATGCGGCTTTGTGTACTGCAGCCTGTGCCAGGCCTGTCACTTCTTCATGGACCAGTGTTCTACAAGAAAGCTTTTTTTCTTTCCTCCTTCTTCTTTTTCTTCTATACTCTTGACTGGCCAAGTGTTTTCCAAGCACGTGTCTTTTTCAGGTGGCCTTGCTCTTTTGTTAGATGCTCGCTAATGCAGGGAGAGTGCAGAGGTAACTCAGTGGCAGATTTCAGGGGTTTTTGCTTATATTTTGGTATTTCTTCTGTACATAACTTTCCTGTAGATCATAATTCTCCCCCTCAACCTCTCTTTGCCATACCCTCCCTCAGAAAATGTCAGCAAGCGATTGTTTCCTTTGCAGAGCTGCGAGCCCCTAGACAGAGGCTTTTCCAGTTTTATGAATGCACCATTTGTTGCTGAGGGCACAACTGTTCGATATAACTGGCTGCATCCCACTCTGCTTGGGACCAGCATGCACTACAGCCAGGCTATGCATAAACCAGATTTTTGTATTAAATGGCACCATTTTGTCCCCAGCAGCAGTCTGTCTGCCTTTTGTGTGTGCGCGTGTGAGACTTGCAGTTTTCAGATGCAAAATATATAAAGAACAGCAGTTCTGCAGAAAGACATGTTACTAAGTGAGTGTACCGTGCTATTTTAAGGTTTATTTTTCGTAGGGAGTTCCTGATGAGTGATTATTTCTTCATTATTTTGTGTGGGCGGGCCAAGGCACATTTTAAAATATTTTATAAAATGGATGCATGGTATAACATTACAAATGTAGTTGTTTTATTGGGGACATACTCAGTTATAACTTAACTGAAAATACACATAGCACTTTAAAAGTGTATGTGCTCATTTATGTTTTATTGTATGTCATCAACCCGTTGTATCCCCCCTTTTTCTTCTTCAGTGCGGCAGGGCTGGAGACTGTAGATCGAGGAGTAGTTACATTCATACAGTCTTAAAATTACATTTGGCCCTTTTAAGGCAACCACAAGGCTGATGTGGCCCTCCAGTGAAAATGAGTTTGACACCCCTGGTGTAGATGCATCCATTTAAAGATGCACTGTGCTTTATGTTTTAACTATGTCTAGGCATTGTCATCTGATGCCAAACCTGGCGCTCTTTCTCAGCACCTGCCCCTTTCACCCCCCGTTCTAAGGTCAGCACAATTCACTGTTTTCGGACAAAACAGTGCACATGGCTCTGGGCTGCTGCGTTGGGTCAGGATGTGTTGGGGGCTCCCGTTCGAGTTGAGATGCGGCCTTCAATCCCAGCACAGGTTTCTACAGCGCACACACATCTGTAACGCTCGGTTTGCACTTCAAAGAATGCAACACTGTCCTGCTGGTGGGCTGGGAGGTGCGTGGGAAGGGGGCGGAGGTGCAGTTTGAGGTTAGTGGGTACCACGCTTTTTGCATGCCCTTTCTCTGTCCTTGTACTGTGCTTCTGTGTGCCGTTTCTCTGTCGTTTCCCCCTTGGCCCTGAAAAACAGCTTTTAGAAAGCACCATCCCCATTCTCGGTTACTTGAGCGCAGGCTGTAAAAGAGGGAGGTTGCATGAGGCTCTGGTCCCAGCAGATGAATCACAGCTTAAGCTTTTAGTCCACGCTGCCTGTCTGATTTGTCTCAGTGCCAGGAGTTTCTCCTTGGCAGCACAGCGGGCTCTTTCTCCCATCTTCTCTCATACCTGTTGAGTCCCAACCCCCTAGCAAATAAGAACACCTCCAAAGCAACCTCACCAGCTTAGAATTCACCCATTCGTACTTCAGTAAAAAATACTTTCCATGCTCCATCATCAATGTGTTTAAGAAATGGGGAAAACTGGAAACTCCTCTAATTTTCCCTCTTTAAAGAAGATGATACTGAGTGGAGAAGAGGTTTCCCCACCTCACCATCCTTTGGGTACCCACATGAGTTTGAGCATCAGGCAGGCTTGCCTGAAACGTAATAATCCATCTACCAAAAAAAATAACGACAGCAACAAAAAAGTACAGATTTGCAGCCTTTCTGTGGAGGTTTCCACCCCCCCTTCGCCTCACCATGTTCCTTCGTATATTCACTGCCCACATAATGTTACCCGTGGGATGAGAGTGGGAGGGGGAAGCTTTTTTCTCTTTCATGTGACTGCAGCACAGTTAATAATTGTACCAGACTTCAGGCGCTCGCGTGACCAAAGGGATTGATCAGATTCGTAACCAGACAGAAGTTTTTCAGGCACATCTTCGTGCCTCAGCATCCCAGCAGATTCAGAGAAGGAGCCAGATCTGCTTTCTCTGTGATTGCTCATTTGTTATGAGCTGGCTTGAGCTGGCTACATATAGCACATGGAGACAAAGGCTGCCCTGGCCTGAAAAGCCCCTAAAGAAAAGCAGTATACTAAATACATCTGTAAAACGGTGTTCAAGTTACAGACTGCATGTGTCTCAGACACTCTCGCTTGCTTGCTCCATCTTCCCTCCCCCTCCTCCCTTGTGCCTTAAAAAAAGGGACGGCAAAATGTTTGATAAAATGCATGAAGTGCTAAACTGTTGATATGATTAAAAAAAAAAAAAAAGAGTCCTCGCTCAAGCCTCTGTTTCCAACACTTTAATCTTTTATGGACTGCATACTTGCAGTGGGAGTGGAAGGGGATGTTGCAGGCTCACTTTCAGTGTACTTAGAAATCTTTCCCACAGCATGAAAACTCCCCAGAAAACATGTGAAACAAGGGCCTGGAAACCAGGAAGTTTCTGATGCCTAGCACTCATTGCTCTGAGGGATTTGCTGTGCTCTGGAGGTCATGTAATGATCTTTCTTCTTTGTTGGCTTCTCTAACACTATTTTACACACGACTGAGGGGTGCGTGTGTGTTGCTGAGCTTTAGGAGTCCTTGTTTCTGTACCACATTTTTGCCCCTGGGTCTTTTCTTACTGCACTCCCGTGATTAATATGTCTGCTGCTTAAAATGGCTACTGAGCCACCACCAAGTTCTTGCTGCTGGTTACCAACTGCTTAACCCCTGTCATAAACCACCCAGCACAGCTCTGAGTTGGTGTTTTTTTTTTTTTGCTGAGCAGGTATATTTCTGATCTTGGGGCTGTCCATTAGCCCTATGAATACTGTACACAATGAAGACATATATCTGCTGTGGTGATGAAGATACATCCTGATGCTGTGGTCACTGCTGCTGCCCCTGTACCACTCTCTGGTTAGATCTGTGTGGTGTGTAGTCTTCTGGGTGTATGGTTTTGGTGTTTGGTTTTGGTTTTTTGTTGTGCTTTGTTTTTGGGTTTTTTTTCTTTGTTTTACTCCCCCTTACTGCTTTGCATGGTTTGGAGGGTTTTTCTGAGGAGCTACAGAAGTTGCTAACACAGAAAAGTGGCGACAAAGGTGGGAAGTTTGGCACTTGAGGGCTGACGATGCTGGCTAGCTGATAAGGAAGATCCAGTTCCTTGCAGTAAAGAAATTGTGCGTCCAGTTTCAGTCTGTGGTGGACTCAGCTTTTTGTTTTCTGGCATCTTCATGTGCCTGTGTTTGTGCTGGAGTGCGATGGAGCATGAAAGGAGTCGGAGGAGAGAAGGGGCTGCGGGTTGTGTCTGGTTGCCAAAAGAAAAAAAAACAAAACAACAAAAAAACACGAAAAAAACCCAACACCAAAACAAACAAAAACCCAAAAACTTGACCAAAAAGAGGGTTAACCGGAACATACCACGAAACAGGTTAGTCAGGGCACCGAAGCCACATACAAACCTTCTTCAGTGCTTTAAGGCATCTTCAGCTCACCCTCCTCCCTCTACCCTTCCTGGTTTTCCCCCTCTCCTCCCTGTTATGAAGTAGTCCTGCGCCGCTGGGGTCTGGACGGGGGGCAGGCGGATGGTTGCAGCACCGGCTCGCCTGCTGCCAGCTGTGTCTTAAGAAATGGAGGGTGCACTTGTCCGTGCCCGTCATCCCATCGCAGAGGCAGCGCTCTGGTATGCGCTGCCCGGGTGCTTTCCTGCCCTCCTGACAGGCTGCGTTGCAAACAGTCCCAACCGAAAATTCGCGGGGGAGGAAGAGGAGCAAGGAGATGGGGAATGCTGGAGGGTGGAGCTTGGAGGGCTGATCCTCCGCATAGTTAATCATTACTTGCAGCATAACCTGTTCCTGTTTTCTAGAGTTTTCACTGACACCCGTGGCCAGGAGCAGATGAGGAATATGTGACAAACTGCTTTCCAAGTGAAGCCCTTTGCCTTGCAGCACCGAGCCTAGTGTTTAGTACAAGACATCATTTCTTCTGTAACACGTTTATGCCTAATCGTTCAGTAAACATACCATATATAGTCGGGTTCGTGCTCGCTATAACACCCTGCTGCACGGCGACTATGCTAGTACCACACAGATTCCTTAGCTCCTGGTAACCAGCTGACAAATAGGATGTTACCGTATGTAACGTAAGTATTCCACACAACTGTGGTTTTTACACTCCTGCTCACAGTGCATAAAGCATGTGTTTCTAATCATGACAGTCTTAAGTATGGCACTTTGAAAAATGAAGAGGATTACACTAAACAAAGTACCTTAATCAAAGGATGGACCAGGTTCCACACGTGCATTTTTGTTGTGGAATAAAGATTCTACTCTTTCTGTAAACATCAGACAAAGCTTGTATTTATGAATCAATGTTGCAGGGACTTTTTTAAAATTCTTTTTTCACTATCACTTCCTAGGTGATGCGTCCCAAGGTAGAGCTATGATTCACTGAGAGCTTTCTCTTTTCATTCTAGCATCTTTTGTAGAATTTCTCCCCTTCCTCTTTCTCTGTGCCATCTTTTGTTTACTCTGTGCTAGCAGGGTGCTGAGTGTGGCGGAGGACATGAAGAGCAGCACTGTGGCTGGATTGGATTCACAGCTTTCTTAATCAGCTGTTACATATGATTTGCCTTCAGATTTTTTTTTTTTTTTTTTTTAACATTGTGAAATGACTTCAGTAACATTCTGACTCTTTCTGTGCTAGCAGAAGTGGTACAGGAAAAGGAGATGAAACCTGCCTACCTAGACCAGAGTGGGGTATTTTTGCGTTTTTGTGCCTTCTTTCCCTGTTCCGTGGTGTGTGAGAAGGCAGCATGCTGGTGTGGACCCCAGATAACCTTGCACAGGGCTTTCTGGCTGTCTGCTCGATGATGGCTGCTAGCACCTCAGTCCAGCAGTTTAGCGACTGACAACATCTCCTGTACCACTGAGATGGTTGCTTAATCACAGAGGGTGCTGCTTAGATGCAGATCCATATAGGTGGATATTCCTCCACTGACTTGCTCCTTCTTTAGGCAACACTTCCAGAAGGGGAGACTTTGCAGGGGGGAGTGTTTGGGTGTTACATAAATGGACAGGACATGCGTTTCTCTGACTTGTCTCTCATTGGCCTCGTCAGAGTGAATTATGTCTGACTGCTTGGCAGTTAATTGGACCATCCTTCCCATTTCCTAAGCTGATAAGCCCCTCACTGTCTGCCTCAATCAGGCTTCTTTGTTTGAGAAGTTAGTAATGCTGCAGAGGAACAGAATAACTACTTGCCTATGTACTGTAACCAAGCAAGGTGCTGTGATTGATAAGTCTATGAAGATTCACCATATTTCTTCAGCAAAATCATTTCGCGAGACTCACTTGTACCATAACACCAGTCGCAGTTGACAGGCACTGAAAAGTAGGTATAGCTGGTGTATTTAATACATCCCTTGTCCCTTATTGAAAGGATTGCATCCGTGTTTAAGTTATCCTGTGAGCAGGATTTATTCTGGCAGGTCCTGGTAGCCATGCGGAGTACCATGGGTGTCTGTAGTTGTCTGTCCATCAGGATCAGGTCTCAAAAATGGCTCTCTTTTACCACAAAGCTTACAGACTGGGACTGCCTTTCTTGATGTCTGGACGGTGACTGGCTTAAGGTGGGTGTTGCCAGAAGGTGAGTAATAGATGATCATTAATCGTCTCTGCACTAGGGATGAGTTTGTATGAAAAAGCACTTGGCTTAAAGGCTGCGCTTCAACAAGCTCGTCAAAATTAACCATGCAGGAGACAGTAGCATAGCATCCCAAAGGCCTGATTCTTCCATCTCTTGGTTGGTTTTGTTTTGACATCTGCGGATTTACTACATGTGATTGCTGGAGAAGCATAGGTCGTTTCGTCTCCAATGATAAATGGTATCACTATTACAGATTGCAAATGGGCTGAGTGATACAGAATTGTATGCACTAAAAGTAAACGCCCTTTTATTAGATTGCTCAATAATCGTTTTAAATGCAAAGGTGCAGTTAGGAACTTAGCAGGTGTGCATCCTTGTGTTTGTACCATTGAGTCTGTGATATGAATGCATATAGGAAAGGTACAAAAATACCAATTCCTGTGTTAATTGTATCTTGGGAAGTAATTTTATTCTATAGGAGGCTGCTTGTCCTTTGTTGTCAAAACTGTAAATAAATAGAAATAGAAAACCTAATGCCATAGTGATTTTTAAAATAGATCCCATTCTGAGTTTGCATATTGATTTGAGCAATTCATTGCATCTGTTTAACCTTACAGTTATTTCTAAAACCTTTTGAAAAATAGGATTCATCACAGAAATCTTCCTTCTCCCTCCATCCTTTGACTGTTTCTGGCAGCTTTCAGGGCCCTAAGTACACAAATCAAGTATTGGAGGATTTGCTCCTTACACAAAAATTGGAAGGACTGGGATTTTTTTTGTCCTTAAAAAGCTTCCAGAATGGGGTTTCCCTTGAGCTAGGCATAGAGAATGTAAAGTATGCAAAGAAAATACGTGCACATCGCGTTGTGAGCCTACATTTGTAGGTACACTCTGACCCCAGGAAGCAACCATTGGTTTATTTTTCGTTGTGGCTCTGACTTGGTGGTGTTGAGCCCCGAAGTGTCTGTGGCATTGCAGGAGAACGAGGAGGGGACATGGAGGCTGTTGAGCTCAGGTGGCCGTTGGAGGTGCTCAGCCGTTACTTGTTCGTTACGTCCAAGGGATGCTGGGACTCGGGTGAGCTGAACGTGGGGCTGGTCAGTAGGGTGAGATCTGGTGGAGAAGCTCAGTGGGGGCAACCACCAGCGATGGCCTGGTTGCTGACCCTTCCTCACAAGGAGCTGTTGGCAGTCATCAGGTCCCAGCCAGCCGGTGGCCTCTTGTACCATGACTTCTTTTGTTACCTGGCGTTCAAGGTGATGGGTGGAGAATTTGGGTTTTGAAGTTTCTGGGAGAGTGTTGTTGCTTTGGATCTTGTCTGAACTTTCCACCAGCTGGTTTGAGACCAGGCCTCTGATTCAAGGGCCTCGCCATCTGCCTCGGGGATCAGCGAGCTTCAGTCTTTCTGAGTGAAGGTGATGAGGAAAGTGGGGGAGGAGGTGTCCGTGTCTTAAAAACTGGAAAACGAGTGACTGCTCACTCTGAAGTACTCAGAAGGATGCTGTGTGTGTAGTAGTTAATGGGAATCTCACTCTGCATGCGTGGTAGCATGCTGATGTGGCTTATGGGAGAGCAACTCTGTGGGCTGCAGCCGTGGATGGAGAGAAAGCAGGAGGCAGCCTGGCTTCCCTGAAAGAGCCAGGGGAACACCAGGGGTGGTGAAGCTTAGGAAGTGCTTAGTCTCAAAATTAGGGCAGCTTGAAAATGAATTAACTGCTGGGCCCGCAGTGATCTGTGTGTTCATGTATGTATAGGACCTTAAGCACAGAAAGGTTTGGGGTGAGTTTGGAAAGGGTCCATGTTAAAGGAATGTAGTTTTTCTGGCTTCCGAGATAGCTTTTTGTGTAGACAGCATGGAAAACGATTACAAAAACAAGTATTGCAAGACACTTAATGAGATGGGAAACTGGCAGTGCTGAGGCTGTGCCTCTTGGACTTGAGTGATTGTGAGAGAATAGCAGGTTTTTTCTGCTTTCTTTTTCCAAGCAAACATTTTCTGACTCGTGAACAACCACGAGTGGAGTTTATCCTGCAGGCTTAAAGTCAGAAACCCCAAAAATATATCAAAAATCTTTCTCAACTTTCAGATTCAGAGGCTCTGACATGCAAATGGACTCGAGGAAAAAAAGATACTTTTAATGTTTGCTGGCAATTTCCACCAGTGTAGTCTGAGACTGTATCTGCTGAGATGTCAAACCGTCCGCTTTCACCGTTTTGAAGTGGGGAGTGACTGGGACTGACCAGACCAGTTTTTAGGGAGCTTAGTCAGCTTTCCTAACTTCCAGGTAACACTAAAAGAGTCATCAGGGACAGGAATGGAGAAAGAATGTCAGTAAGTTCCTCTGCATGAAAGAAGCTGGGCTGCCAAGAGGATTTTCAATTGGAGATCACCAGGCAGCTTTGTTACAGGCCCTCTTCTTCTCTTGCATGCGGCTCTACCAAGCTTTAACCATTTCTGCTGAAACCCCACGTGTCAGGTGTTTAGCTTCAGGCTGCATTGGTTTTGATTGAAAGAAAAATAAGTAATTAAAAAAAATCTTCAGCCATTTTTAAGAATGCAGCTAAGGGGAAAGTAACTTCAGGTTTTGAATTCCTTTTCACATCCTCTCTTTTCTTATTGGAAAAAAGAGAAAAAACACAACAAACCTAGAATCCCTGAAAAAGGGGGAGAAGGTCTGACCTGTTCTTCCAGTCCTCAAAGCTGTAATGCAGGGGCATTGAGATTTGGGATGGGCGAGGTGGGTGGGAGATTGCAGTTACAGCTATTGATTGAATAAGCTAGCTATTGGTCATCATAGTTTAATCACCAGCAATGATGATCTCTCCAGTGCCTCCTGTTCTTAATGTCTGTTGCAATACATATGGTGAAAAGGACTGTGCACAACCCAGTGAAAGCCAAACGTCCTTGTGTCCCTCCTACTCCAGAATAAGTCACTTCAGCTCTGTGAATACTGAAATCAGCAACCGGGTCCCACACCTTGAGTTAACAATTTATCGATCTTGTGTACCTCTATTTATTTGTCTGCTCTTCCACTTGCAAAAACACATGCGGAATGCGTGGCCATTTCTGTTGCTCTGTGATGTACGGGTATAGGTGTAGAATCTCTGCTTGAGGGGGGTTGTCGCTTTAAGATGGAAATGTTGTTCTCGTGAGTGTGCTTTACTTTGTAGACACTTCTGTTCCATATGGAGTAGTAAGTGTAGTTTGAAAGTTGTCTGACAAGATTTGCCCTCCTTCCCGAGCACCACTAGTCTCCTAAATAAAAACAAAGGCCCAGGAGTTCGAAAATACCTGTGTATGTGATCTAAACAAACTTTCTGATGCAGGGGCCATGTAGCCCTCCCTTGCAGACCACAGCTTGCACTGGGACCTTTGTAGCTTCTGTTGGAGCTAATGGGTCTGTTCCATAGAATGGGACTATTAGTATCAATTTATTAGCAAGACTGAGGCCCTTAAGTGTAATTTGCAATAGCCTGCTTACTGTATCTTGCTAAGCTGCTGTGGGCCCAAGAGGAAAGCAGATTGAGGCTGGAGTAATATTTACCTTCGCTTCCAGTCAGGAGGAGTATGTAGAGCAAAAAGGAATGTGCCACACCTAGGATCTGCGGAGTTGGCTTTTCTGGGAACTTCAGGCACAGAGAACGAAATACCCCGATGCTGTGTACACAGGGCGAAGGCAGCTGCTATCTTTAAAAATGTGCATATGAAAACGGAACTGGAAGTTACTGCAAAGCTGCATTTGCAGGTATCATGGCAAGGAAATTTTTAGAAACCTGACCTAAAAGGTTTTACAACAGCGGGTACCTCAGGATTCTCCCTGACGTTTCTCATTTGCTCTGCTGAAGTGTTAAAAGAACCCCTGGTTTCTGTAGTTATGGATAGCAGTTAAGAAATTACTTGAGGGTTTTGTTTTGGTTATATACGGGGCATGTGCATAATATGTGTTTTAATGTGCATTTTCAAACCCCTTTTTTGCGTGATTGTGGAAAGGCAGACCTTGGAAAGAGTTATTTTAAGTTCTTTGACAAGGCACTTGATTTAAGTCATTTATTCATGTTAAGCAACCCAGAGCAATATTGAATAGCTCTATTTCAAGAAACTCTTCAAAATGGAATTAAAAAAATCCTTTTTTGTTTGTTTTCCAAGAGAGAAAATAGTCAATTTCAAAATGGTTTAAACAGTTTAGTGATTTGTATTCCATTTCTTGCAAACTTCCCCTTCCCCCCTGAGCCCAGCCACTCTTCCCCTCTGCTCTTGCCCACAGAATTACCATGGAACTAATTTTAGAGTTGGGTTTACACATTTGTTTTAAAAATGCTGCAGTCTTCATCTCTGGTAATCCACCAGGTGGAAGCAGATGTGTAGAATATCTGTACATGTATTTGTAAATCTGAGTTTGAGCAGAGGGGATTCCTGAGAGGGCAGTGTACGTGCAAAAGCAAGGGAACACTGGCCAGTGTAATATTGTCAGGAAAGCAAAAATTTGCAGTTAACCACTAGCTGGATTCGTTGGTGGTTTTTGTTCATGCAGTGGCCCGGGTGACATTGTATTAGCCAATTCTTCTGATGGATGGTTAGAGATCAGTTGCCTAGCTGTTCTGAATTACCATAGGGAGGAGACTATCGGGGAGGGGATGGGGAGAATGAGATAGGAAGTGGTTTCTTAGAGATGGGTAGTCTTGTGCTAACAGAAGTTTGGGTCCATTAGCCACGGGTGTGCTTTTCTAGCCCACGAGAGCTCGTTTGTAGCTTACTGGTGTCTTTTTCCCTTCTGCCTGTCTTCCCAGTAACCACCTGGCACCCCTGTACCTCTCTGCTCTTGCAAAATACGGCATCTTTGAAGTTTGCAGGGTGTCCCTTTGTATTGAGTCCTCACAAAGATTTTTATTTGACCACATCGTCGTCTGGAAATATGTTAAAAGTTCTAGTTTGTTTCATTGTATTTGGTTGGGGGATAGGTGGGAGGGCAGGGGGAGTCCACTTGGTGTCAGAGAGGAAGCTTGAGGTAGCCCTAAGTGACCTCCTGAAAGTATCTCTCAGGCCTGTGGATGCTCATGGTCTGCTAAAGGCAGTTATTTGGAAAGGGACTGCGTTATCCAGATTTGTGCTGCCTGCTACTTTTCATGCAACAGAGGCACTTTGGCTGTTCTGCTGCAGGTTTTTGTTCTGTCCTTCTGCAATCTTCGTTGTTGTTTCTCCTTCGACTTGTTGCACTAAAATTCAAGTCACTGCCGGACAAGCTGTGCTCTTAATGTAAGCTTTACTTATAGAGCAAAGCCTGGACAGTAAGACATGCTGAATATATATTGGCTTTAATAATTTCCTTACTGACTTGTACTCTTTGAGCTTTGCTTAATTCTGAGCATGTTACAGAAACAATCAAATTCCCTAAAAGTAAACATTCCTTTTCAGCTATACCAGTGAAGATATTAGCATTTTTTAAGTCCAGAGTTGCAAAACTTAGTCCTCTACTTGTACTCAGTGCATGTTAGGACGAAAATAAAATGGAGGAAGAGCTGAAAGAAAACGTTTGCATCACTTGAGGCCCAGTGGGAGCTGAGGGTCAGGATCACTCTGAGAATTAACTAGAATTAACTAGAGAATGTGATAATACAAGGAAACTATGGTATTGCAGTAAGGTTTTCTTTTTTTTTATTTTTTCATTAGTAGCAGAAACTTTAAAAATAAAAAGCAAGTGAGAGGAGGCCTGGGAACAGAAGTGGCTGGAAGGGGAAATCACCAAGGCCAGCCTAGAAATGCAGAGAATTGGGGGTTCAGGAGTGCCGCTTTGCTGCATCTTTGTGTGAAACTCCTCTCTGTCTTGTGGAAGGGGGAGAGAGAGATCACAGACCAGGGAAATCTGTCTTCTCAATGCTGTTTTTAGTAAAGTGAAATAGTTCTAGGCTTTTTACGTTTCTTGCGGATTGAGGATTTTAGACAGGGAATGCCAGGCCTGTGGAAAACCGACTGTAATCACAAATCTGAAGGTGGCATGAGGCCTTTCTTGTTGTTTTTAACAAGCCAAAACGTCACAGAAATCTGCCCAGGCAAACTTTTGGTCCTGCTGTGCCCCAGTGCAATAATTATAAGGCAGAAACAGCTGATGGGTCATGTCTCCAGCCCTGCGCAGCGTTATGACTTGCTACCTACATTCCATGTTTAGCTTTGAGCGATCAGATGGTGCAAGCAACGTGAGCTAGCAGCGCCTGAGGACATGCAGCCAGGCAACACGTCCTTTCCCTCTGCAGCTTTGGTTTCTTTTCTCCGTTTCTGTCCCATCCCATCCCCTTAAGGTGATGCATTTTACAATAAATCCTGCTCTCTGGAGGGGGGGTAGATGCTGATGCGAGAGCATGTGTGCCATTCCCACTGTGCTGTGGGTTAAGTCCAAGGGCCCAAGGTTTGTTAATATTGTTTGTGAAGTACCTGAGGGCTCCCAGGTGAGCTGTTTGCTCTGCTCACCAGGGGCTCCGGAGCTGTGCTTGGTACATGTGGTGGCACATGGTGGCAGACTCTTTCAACGTTGTTACTGATGTGACTTACTGAAGCATGAGATGTATTGGAGGGGGTAAATTTTGTCTTTGTGCCTGGGGAAAGGGTCATTTGTGAATGTTTACAAACAAACAAAAAGTTGAAGATTATGCTTAATTCAGCCGTCAGTCTGAGGGAGGCAGGGAAAAGGGGGATATTTTGGACTTGTGTTTGTTTTGTGCTTAGCACTGTGCAAAAGGTACACCCAGTCCTTGATCTAGGAAAAATCAGATAGGTAAGCAGAAAATTACCAACTCATTGCCTGAGACTGCCCTTGCCCTCTTGCTCCCCTCTTCCAGGGATGCCATGGGAGAGATGTGGTGCAGACATTTTTAAAGTGGTAGTTTATTTTGTTGTGAACTTAGTTTCACTGGGTTTAACTGGAGAACCGAGCTTCAGGTCGACTTTTAAATGACAGGAATGTTCTTTATGGCAGAGGGTTTGCAAGTGAGCTCTGTCCTGGAGAGAAGGGAGTTGGGGGGAGCAGGAGGAGGGAGTCTGGAGATGGAGCTGGCTGTGGGTTTGTTCCACTGCATCTTTTCATCTTTCCCCGGTATTGCAGCACCGTGGGAGTAGAGTTACCGACAACATTCTTGCTCAGGTCTCTCATCCCTCACTCAAATAGAGGGTGTAATTTGACGATGTCTCCACTCCCCTGTGCGAAGGCTGTTGATGAAACTATACGTGTGTATGTTTTTAAGTGAAAAACAAAAAAACCCCTGAACAATGCAAATCCCAAACCAGATCAGTTCCGTGATCCCGGATCACCATGTAGTTGTTCAAACGCTAGTGCTGGCATGAGGCTGGAGGGAGAACGTGTGGCTGGACCTGTGGGGTGAAGTGAGGACTGGCAGTCTGTCCTTCTGAATGACAGCCATGGCTTACATCAGGTTAAATCAGTCTGTACGCTGCAGGCTGAGGCAAAGCAGAATGGATTAAAAACAGGTTTTCACTGCTAGCCCTGTGTTTCCTCCTTACTGCACTTCTTCGTCAGCTTGGGGTGGGTACATGTATTTTTGCAACTCGGCTGCCACGGAATGTGAGAGACATCTTCTTACAGGACAGTTCTTGCAAACTTTAGTATTCACTGAAGTTTTCTGTATTTCAGCTGCTGTGACCACAGCTCTCACAAACAGGTTTTGAATCTGGAATTTATCTCCTCCTTCTCCATCTGTATCGGCTGTTCCTGGCTGCAAACAGGTTAACAGTGGGGCCTGCTGGGCTGCTCGCTGGGTGGCCGCCTGGCGCTGCCTTTGGGCTGATGCAGATCATTTCTATTGGCCAAGGTTATCTCCCTGCTGACCTTGTAGCCAGAACTCAGCCTCTCGGTGGCACGGTAATTATGGAAAGGAGGGATTCTGAAAGAATTTGTGAAGGCTGGAGTATCCTCTGTGTTTTTGTACAAGCTGTGTTTTATTTTCATCGCAGCTCTGAATGAGGAAAGAAAGTGCCTTGATGTTAAGTTTGCAAATTTGGAGAAGGTCGTGCTTGAAGATTCTTTTCTTCTAAAATCCACTGTGGAGACTCACCAGATTTAGCCTCGCAAGAGGCTGCTGTAGCACAGCTCAGCTTAAAAGCCTGCTTTTGCTACTGTACTTTCTCAGTTGTTTGCTCACTGAGCATTGATAGCTGGCTGCATGTGAGAAACAGCATTTGATTTCTTCCTAGCAGTAGCCTTTCATACCAGAACATCTTTTCCCTTGGTTGTAATTGGTTCGCTTTACTGGGCTAAATATGTTTGCATGGATTTGGGATGAAGAGGGACTTCTGTTAGATGTGTAAGGGAATGAGGCATGGGGATTAATGGGAGGCATGGGGAGAGAGGGAGGAGGTGGATGGGTTTTCTTTTTTTTTTTCTAGAGGCATCAGGCTCCTCCCGTAGCGAGGGAGAGCATAGTACATCGAACCTAAAGACCTTTAAAGTACATGCTGAAATGGATGCTGGGAAGATACAGTACAGTGCTTGGGCACAACTCCAGGGCTCCCAAGGCAAGTAATATTTAAACAAACTGAACAGCCCCTTTAGGCAAGCAGCAGGAAATCCAGCACTGAGCTTTGTGTTGTTGCATGGTCAGCAGAAGATAAAAGCTCAGGCTATGCAGCTGGGGTTCCCTCCTATCACTGGATGGCAAACTGTTAAGAAAAGATAAAAGGACAGAAAAGAACAGGGGGTCGTCTTACTGAAAAGCATTCCTTCATATTTTAAGCCATCGAAGTACTTTGAAATACATTGGGCCTGATGTAAGTCAGAAACAGCGTCATCGGCAGCTCTGGCGTGTGTTGGAGCTTTTACATCAGTTGGCAGGCGAAAGGTGAATTCGTCCCTCTGCTTCACCAGGGATAAATGTTTAACATGGGTAGGACTGTGGTACACAGAGGTGCCTCACTGTGAGGCTCACAGCAGGCAGGAGCTTCCCGGAACATTTTTAGGAGCGGGGCACGTAATGATGGGGCTGTGGCTGACTGGGGGTTTCATTCTGAAGTTCAAGCAGCCTTCATCCATATATAGCCTCTCCAGGTCCTGCTTTCTACAGCTGATCCTTGGTTGGGGACTATTTTAACAATGAGGAAGAGAATTTAAATGAATGAGGTTGCTATTTCAAGTCATCTAATCATTATTTACTGTATTCCTCCCCTCCATCCCTCCTCCTTTTTTTCCTGCATCACAGCACTAGTGTCTTGGGAAAGAAAATGCTTCAGAGCATTTGTTACTAATTTAGCAGCAAGTACGTGCTCAAATTTGGGATTTCTGAGATCTCTGTGTGCCATATGTAGGCAAAAAGTAATATTTGCTAGTTGCAGTAGAAAGGAACAAACACAAATTTGCTGTCCTCCAGATAGTGTTTCTTTAATCTACTGAGACTTATATTTGTGCAGCCTTTTTGTTTTGGTAAGACAGTTAACTGTCCTCCCCAGGGTGCCTAATTGCTTATCATGAACTAATCAGTCCCCTGGGTATATGAAGGGATGAAACACTGCCAAGATAGAGCCTGTGACTTCCCCCAGAGGTGTGATAACCCTTCCAATTATCCCACCCTTCAGGAGCTTGCCTACTGCTATTTTAAAGATCTCATTACTTCAGAAATCATCCATATTTAGAGATTTTAGGAAGCTTTAAAGGAGTATATTTGCTGAGGACCCTTTGAACTTGTCAACTTTCATATTTTTTATGTCAAATCTGTATTGAATAACTTTTCAAGCTCAGTGCGAAATATGCTGAACATGTTGCTGCTGCCACTTCTGTTGATGAAAGTGCTACCTCCATAGCCTCCATGGCATGCTAGACTCTAACAGATGAAGAAAGGGCCAGTTTCTGTCTTCAGCTGTCAGTAAGCAGGGATGGAGAAATCTTGTAGGTTCAGAAACCCCATTTGAAGTTTAGGTGAAGGAGCAAGTGGAAAAAATCTGGTGGTGACTCTGCTCTGATTTTTGGTAGAATTATAGTTGCACATTACAATGTGTGAAATGAGTGGGTAGACTAAGGAAAGTTTTTCACCTTACAGTGAAAAATAATTTACTTAGCAAGAGTTTTGCATGCTTCTTCTCCATTTAATTTCTTGTTTTAACTCAAATACATGCATGTCTGCTCTACAGGTGAGATGGCTACCGATTTCTTGAATTACTCTCTTCTATCTCTTCATACTGAATGGTTGAGCTCCATAAGGCATATAAAACTTACTAGAACACAATAATGTCTGAACTGGAAGTGGAAAATAGCTCCTGCTATTTAGTATCCGAGTGAAAATATGAGTTTTGGCGTTGAGGTCTTCTTTGTCCCTTACTTTTGCTCTGAATTAACACAATTTTTATATGAAGTTTAGAGGATGGGATCTGACAATTGGGTAGAAATATGGTTCGTTCCTTTAAAGAGTTGTAACCTAATAAAAGAACAATATCAGTATGTTTTTTTTCGTTTTCTTTTGTATCTCTTTCAAAGCACTAGGTCTTGTTCACCTCTGGTTATAGAGTAGGTTCTAGTTGACCTCAGCAAGATTAATGTAAACATATATATTACCACAGTATGTGCTGGCCTAAAACTCTAAAGCAAGGTGATTTCATTTCTAGAATTAAAAGAAAGTGACTGTGTGGGTGTATATATATATATATGACTGAGAAAATGTTCATGTGGGAACATCACTCCTGAAGAGAAGTACACATCTCAGTGTCATAGGTCTGATTATGATACTTCAGTGTGGCTTCACTGTATGTGCACATATGAACATGATTAGTCAAGGTTCCACTGGCAAACTCTTGCTGTCCTACTGCAGAAATTTGGGTGGGTGTGAGTGGGTTCACGGTCCCATTTGTTTGTCTTTTTTGTTGTTGTTCTTTTTTTCTCTGTGATGAACACGTGCAACTACTACTTCACTCAGAACTGGGTTGAACCTATCTGTAATTCATACTAGTTTTGGTATATTATATGTCAATGAGAGTCAGCAGAAGGAAATTAGTTTCCTTCTTCATACATGAATTGTGGGAGGAATTGTCTGTATCATCTGTTTGATGGCAATGTGTGAAGCACTAGCAGTAGAATTGGTTTTTTGGAAGAGGAGGGTGGTTTTGGACTAGCAGCAAACGTTTTTGGCTGGAGGAGTAGCAACTTGAAACTTGACTTACTGAAGAAACCTGTTCACAATTTTATCTTTTTTTTTTTTTTTTTTCCCCCAGCGTTCCTGAAATAAACTTCCTGCAATTCTTTGCAGTGTGCAGGTGTCCCGACTCCCCTTTACTCATGGTCGCCTGTGCAGCCCGTCAGGCGACTGAAGGCTGCACCTAAAATTCTGCCAGCAGTGCAAGCGCACCGCAGGGGTCTCGATATCGGTGCAGTGGACACCTCGTACAGCTGCGGGCTGTAGCATCCCCTCCTCCTAGTCCGAACAGCTGAGTGTTGCGTTCCAGGAGTCTACACGTTTGGAGGACTGCCTGGAATAGAAAAAAGAAAGCTGCAGAGATTGTGAGCTGCTGCTTGATCCGTGTGGCTGTTGTGCCGAGGAGCATCAAAACTTTGCCGGATGGATCCGACAGCTCGTTGCAGAGTAGAGGGTCAGTCTCACTGGTTATTTGCAGTTATTAACCTTAGTGGATTTTATGGTTTGTTTTGTTTTTCTGTTTGCTTTGTTTTTATATTTTTCTGTGCGTGCATAAGCGGATTGTGGCCTTGTAACCAGAATGCTCATGTTCAGGAAACTTAAGGCTGTTCCTACTGAAGGGCTTTGAAGATCAGCAGGCATTTCCTCCAGGGTTTACAGCATTGTTGGAGGAGCCATTCGCTGCAGAAGTCTTCAGGCCTATCCACCCGACTTTGGTCATTCCTTACATCACCAGCACGTGGATTATGCTGTTTGCAGACTGTCTAAGCTCCACGATGACCTCTGTGGATTCCTCATGAGCTTTTACAAGGCCAGGCCTGTGTACTTTGTAAAATCCTTTGGAAATGCCTGCTAGGCTTTTAAAAGTCCCAGAGCAAAAGCTAGACTACAAGGAACTTGGAAGGTCAGCAGCTGGATGTGGTTGTGGATGAAGTGGGATTTGTGTGTGTGTGTGTGTGTATACAGTTCTTGTTTTGGAAATATATCTTTTTCAAGTCAGATAGTGCTGTGTCCTTTCTGAGGAGTCGTCTTGTACTCATGAAGCTGAGGGACTTTGGAATTAATCAGAAATTGTTGAATTGGATCTCTGTGCCCCTTTTTTTTCCCATGCGTTGCAGTCTATGAAAATTAACAGATGCTGTTTCGTTTTGTCAGTGTGCAGGAAGCACCTCCCACAGGTTAGTTTCACTGTACCTGCTTGAAAATAGAAAGAAAACTCATACTGGAGAATACCATTGACAAGTAGCACTACTGTTTCAAATTTTCCTAGTTGCTTTCCTGTGAGGATCTCAACTTGGAGAGGCTTGCCAACACCATCTACTGCTGTAGTTGATTTACCTAACTAAAACATGAAAGAAATGTTCTATTTCAGAATTCAGAGCTTTGCAAACAACCCTGATGGCTACCTGCCCAGCTGGTATAAGCCAGTGGGTGTGCTCACAAGATTGTGGCAACTTGTTCATCAGTGATGGGAGGAGAGATGTTTTTCTCAAGGCTGGGTTGTCCCTTCACCTGGAGGAAGTGATAAGCCTTAGTTTGAGTAATTTGTGGCACTCTGGCATCTATTGCAAATAAATATCTAGAATAACCCCAGGTAAAATTAAACAGCTGGCTTGTATCTCTTATCTCTGGTTTAGAACAACAGGAGGATGGCAAGTGATGGTCATCTGTGCTTAACATCACATGGAGATGGTATAGATGGTGTATATCTGTTCCTGATCCTTAGGAGATTGTATGAGATGGTTGACTTGAGACCTGCTTGTGCGTCATACAGTACAGGGCAGGGAGGTGGCTTTGGCTACTGGATTTGCTCAGGATCTGCCTGCTTTGGAAAGATGAACCAGGAAGAAGTGCTGCAGGTTATCTTGCTCATGAAAAAGTTGTGTAGCCACTTTGGATATCGCAGTTGGAGACGTACATTACAAATGTCTCCTAGGGTGGATGGCAGAATGGGGGCTGTACAGCGCACTTCTGAATCCCTTTGCTCCATCACATCTCTCCTCCCTTTGGCATGTGGTTCCTCTCTTGAAATGTCAAGCTGGCACTCTCTATTAAAAAAAAAAAAAAATTCTATTTTGGGGGATATGTGTGTTTCTGAATGTCTTAAATTGTCTTGATTATAGATTTTTTGTTGTTGTTGTTGTAGTTTGGAGAGTGTGATAGGGGGAATAGTTTCTGTGCTGACCAGAAACAGAAGACAGGAAGAGAATGATGTTAACAAGGTGGGGGAGAAAAGGAGGTGTTTGTTTAGAGAAAGCCCAGTCACCAAAGCCTGTGGAGCAGAGGAACCCTGCTGATAACACAGATGAAATAGTCTGCCTCTTTCCTAACGTTAGAGGAGTGGAGCTTTGTAATAAATGGCTGCCATGTGGCAGCTGTCTCCCAGCTTCGTGAGCCTGGCAGTAGTTAATCCCGTCAGCAAGTCATGCTCCCTGGAAAAGAGCAGCAAGAAGAGCTGCAAACTCTTGAATCATTCTCTCTGCAAAATATTGGCATGTTGAATTTCTTTCTGCTTAAAACGAGTTCAGTAATTCGGTGGAGGTTCCCATCTTTAAGTAGCATTAGAGTGCAGCTGTGTTGGCTTTTAAATGAAGCGCTAGAAACACACTGAGATTGTGATTCTTTGCCTGCTTTAGAAAAGAAAAAAGCCATTTTAGTTTTGGAAGGTATATGTTCCAGGACAAAATGTGCTGTGTAATGAAGGGATGCTCTGTGTTACTATCCCTGTTATGAAATTACAGGTTGAGCATCTGAGGTCATGATTATCCTTAAAGGCTTGAGACTTTTAAAATTAATCTGTTAACTTTAATTTGCTTTTTATATTTTGCTGAGTGTGTAATTTTCTCTTTTCTCCACAACCCAGAGATCTTGAACTTTAACTGGAAAAAAAAAAAAAGTGCAGTAATGTAACATAATCAGATTTTTACAGGGCTCATGATAAAATTGTAATGGTTGACAACAATGCTACCACTAGGAAATGAGTTTTAATGCCCGTAATTTCTACTCTTTATTTTCTCGTGTCGTGCATCATTTTGCTGCATTATCTTGTGAGACATAAAATGCTTTGGTGTGCTACCTGGTACAGCGCTCCAAGCAGAGGGTGCACTGGCATCTCCTGCAAAGACAGCAAGGTCAGGCTGCAAAGGATGCATTGGGGTTTCTGTGGTAAGCGAATCGATGCTGTCCCCCTTGGGTTTGCCTGTGCGAGGAACTTTGCTAGCATGTGGATGCAGTTAGACTGGTGAAATGCCACGTGGGACATAGCTGCTCCGAAAGGAAAGAGTCTTTTCCTGGTTTAGCTTGCCCTGTTTCCAGAACGATTTTTGTAACATTGCCCATGCATTCAGGCTCTGTGTGAAGCTCTCTTTAACTCTGTTCTGGAGAAGAGCGTCAGAACCAGGGCACTACACAAGAAGCAGGGCACTAGCACAGGAGATTTTCTGCATCTTCTTCAGCGTGATTCATCCTGCCCCTCTCTAATCCCTGCCAAACCCGTCCCGCTGCGCACGCACAGCTCTGGCTGTGTGTGAAGAGCAAGCATGCGGGGATGAAACGTTTGCTTGTTTCTCCCTCTAGAGATTTGCTTTAAAACTTTGCCTCGAGTCCCGGGTCCAAAGCTGCCTTTGGCTGAGCTGCTAGTTGTCAGAGTGAGGGACAGGGACAGGAATGGGGATGGGGACAGGCCCTCCCTCCTCCCTCCCTCCCTGACAGCTGTCGGCACCAATTGCCAGTGAGCAGCCCGGCCGCATGGTTTCGTGGCTTTTCTTCGTCTCGTCGTTACTGTTCCTTCTTGTTTCTGTGATACCATACAGAGGAACAACTGGACTGATTGTCTCCTCTTGGGGTGGGTGCCTGGGCATCTGCATGGCCAGTTGGCATGGCACAGGAGCCCCTGCTTTTTCACCAACACCAGGGGCTATTGATGGCAGGCTGGGGCTGTGCTGCTGCTGCACAGATGCTTGCTCTTGGCCCACCTTAAAAGGACAAGATATCCCGTGGTTTAGACTGGCCATATATTGTCAGGGATGTCAGCATCTCCGTCACAGCTACCCAGCCAAGCCCAGCGTCCCGCTTTGCCCATCCCGCGTCCCTGAAGCCTCTCCTTGGTCGGAGCCGAGGGGCGTTGCAATTCGGGCTGTTGGGAGGGGAGGTCGCTTTTCTTCTCTGTTACTCAGAAATGTTTTCCATCTGGCTCTCCCAAGTGCAATCTGTCTAGCTCACCCCTCAGGCTCTTGGAGAAGTATCCTATTCCCTCTGCACAGTGCTTGCTTAACCATGTAGGTGATGGGACTTCAGCCTGTAGCTTTACTCTACTCTGGGCTTTGAGTTAATTGGATTTGGCAGGGCAAAACAAAAATACAAACAAACAAACAAACAAAAAAAAACCACCCCAAAAAACAGCCACAGACCTATGTTTTAGATTTTTTGTTCATTTTGCATCCTTTGTTCCCTCTCGCTTGTCTGAGGTGGCAGCAGCAGCAGATGGGGTTTTGTGTCCCGAGATGCTGTGTCCCCAGGGTGGCAGGGGCTCCCCTCAGGCAGGTGCGCCCCCCATTCTTCAGCCTGTTTGACAGGAGTCACGTATGATGGGAGTGCCCACTGGTCCTCACTTGGGCGTCCCCCTGCCGCTCTACTCTCTTGTCCTGTCCTTGGCTCCTTCGGAGGCTGTGTGGGAGGCCACTGTAGTGGCAGACAGCATGACACTGCTCTCCTGATGCGTTCTCTCCTTTGTGAGACACCTCCATCCCACCTGCTGAGAGAAGAGCCTTCAGGATCCATTCCCTCCGGTCACTGGCCCTGCTCTGGGCTCCAACCCGCCCCCATGCTGCATCCCAAGACTGTCCCCTTGCCCGGTGGGACAATGAGCCAGCCCTGGCCCCAAGGAGAGCTGCTGCAGCCGGACCAGGGAAGGCTGATCAGTGTTGGGAGAGACCCTGGGCTGCGTCCCAAGGAGCATCGCCCTGCTGTGGCCGGTGCCAGCCTGGGAGGGACGCAAAGGGACTTTCTCGGGTCGCCACTTCATCTAAGGCAAATAAACTGGAGTCAAAGCCAAGAAACACATCGACTTCCTGGAACTCTGCGAGCCGTCCGCACAGCTGTCCCCACTCCCCGAACACATGCAAAGCAGAACTTGTAAGGACAGACAGTATTGCTTTTGTGTCCCTCCTCAGCCCGCGGGGAGAGCACAGGGGAGGGGATGTGCCGGGTAAGACCCAAGGCTTGTCTTGTGTTCCCCGTGTGTCACTGCAGCCATGGTTCCCAGTGACTGGGGGGATCCGGACCCCTCTCCATGCATCTCCTAATGGCTGTGTGGGCAGGCAGGGATGAGGGTGGAGGGATGTTTGCTGTTGTCTACACGTGAAGGAGGAGAGGGATGTCTTCTTACAGCCACTTGTCTTACTCTGCTATTGCCCTAACTTTATTCTTTCATGGGTCTGAAAGTGCTGCTTGTGGCCTCATGTTTGTTAAACTGTCTTCAGATCTAAGTATCCTTTTTGCGTGAAAAAGCTCTCAAAAATTGCAATTTGGTGACAAAGGCTTTCTGGAGGACCAGGTGCTCACCCACAAGCTGATACAAACAGTGAGGATGAGGAACAGCTTGTAGATACTTATTTGGTCGGGGATGGAGGAGACGGCTAAGACATTAGAAAATCTCAAAATACATCAGCAGCTGTTGAGCCTCAATGCAGCTGCAGGTTGTTGCACTTTTGGCAGTGCCGTGCGTTTTGTGTGACGCTACCATCTCCACAAGCAGCAGTACTGCTCGGGAGCTCGGTGCCGGCTCAGCGCAGATCCTCTGAGGTGCCTGCCCAGTGTACTGGCAGAGACCTGGATTCTTCTGTCAGGAGTCTGGGGCCCATCGGGTTTTGCTTTCGCTCTCGGTGCTGCAGCAGCATGTGCCCAGGTTCTCCTTTCTAGCCTAGCAAAACCACAGTCTCCTGCGTGAGGGCTGTTCCCACGGCACTTGCAAAAGGAACAAACTGAGTACCCTGTTCGAGTTAGCAGAATGAGCAGAGGGCCAAGAAGATGGGCAAAAATGCATTTTGTGTTAAGGCCTCCTGGTGTCTACGTGCCTTGCTGTAAACCAGTTGGACGATACAGATGAATTTCATCCGGGAAACCCTCGCTTTGCCAGTACAGCGATGTAACTCACTGCTATATTAGTATAGCTTCCTCGTTTTCAGTGTATTACATCAATGCAATCCCAGAGTATCATGGTGATTCAGAGTTATTTGCTTGAAGCATTAAGTAAGTTCAAATTCTGGTATGCTTTATGGAGAGATGCTTATTGTTATGTGAGCCAAAGTCCTGAGGACCATTAGTGGCCCATAAGTCATCAGAAGGAGATTTTCAAAACATATGTGAAAACTAAATGCACATGCATGTCCCATCATGCACGTGAGGAATTAAAGCAGGAGGAGTTTGCATATTTAAAATTTAGCCTAACTGTTAGGTGTTGTAGCAGCAGTATACAAAATAATCTGGAAATACAAGGGTCGTCTTATTCTTGTTTGGTGCTTCTTCCTTTGATCCGCCCCCAAAACAGAAGGTGGTCACGAGCTCAGTTTTAAGGCATGGCCATGAGCATGTGCTTCACATGTTTGTTCTGTGTCTGGGTGTATCTGTCTGTGTACATGTTAGGTAAGAAAAGGCGTATGGATGTGTGGCTTTGTAGAGTTACTTTAGGAAGCAAAATATTATATGTGCGCTAACAGAGGTAAACCGATTGTATCGCTAATAGCTCAGAGAATTCATAGGAAGAGGAGCAGTCTGTGTTTTGGTGCTCAGCGAGTACCTTTAAAGAGATGGACTTGATGATCTTAAGGGTCTCTTCCAACCAAAATTATTCTACGTTGCTCCTTTTGGTTGTTGTCTTTTAGGGCTTATTTTGTTTGGTTCTGTTTTCCTGTAGAGTAAACCATTAGTTACAGGTACAAGTTCAAAACCTTTGCGGTAATATTCTTAGTTTTTACCAAATGCTAAGGGAAAGAACGACCACCAGATTCTCCCGTGACACTGTCTTTCTTTTTATGCTTCTCTTCCTTTCCCCATAGGCTGCTCTTTACTGGTGCTCCAGCAGCGGTGACAGTGGGGTGACGCTGCCAGTATAATTCTCTACCGCTGGGGTGCCGAGTCAGCACCAACCCTTCAGTAGCAAGGGCAGAGTTGGTATTAAAAAGGTCAGTCGGGAAAACGTTTTTCGTTTGGTTTTCCTTTGCCTTGAGGCAGTGCTTTGAACAGCGTTAACCCTTTTTTCTTCCCACATGACGCCTTTTCACCTTCTTTCCTTCCTTCCTTCCAGCTTTGATGTAGAATCACGTTCAAAATGTAGTGCGGGTGACTGTGTGCATCTCTTGGGGTGGGAGTGACCATTTGTGCTTGGGAGTGTCGCCGTGTGCTCTGGCAGTAAAATCTGCTCCTCTGTGTAGAAGCTGAGTAGGAGACCAGTGCATCAGAAACCATTGGAGCATGGCGTAGTGATTCTTAGGTATTATAATCTCATGGGTAAACGGTAAACTTTTGTTTGTGTGATATCGCTCTTTGAAGTTCTGTTCTTGTCTAAATTTGTATACTAGAAGGTCTGGCCTTCATTTAAATGATCCTTGGGGCTTTTTCTACCACTTAAAAAAAAAAAAAAAAAACAACAGTGGGAAAGCCTTGAACAAGCTTATAGTGTTGCTAAGATGATGAAGAAGGCTCAGGATTCCTGTTTGGGCCTCACGGGAAAAAGTAGTTTGAAATGCATGTGTGTGTGGGTGCACATTCCTAAAGCTGTCATTTCTTTTCCCTCTTTCTCCTCCCCTCTGTGTTCTGTACTATGCACTATGGCATGTTTAATGAAACCAATAAAAGTATTTGGCTGAGAGTGTTAATCTTTCCCTGGCCCAATTAGTGCATGACTTCTACTTTAACATTAATGTGGATTTTTTTCGGAAGGCCGAACAATGAGCAGCTTTGTGCTACGCAGCAGGTTTTCCCCCTCCTTGCCTGTTTTCTGTGTTTCTTCCTATCTGTCCCAAAGGGAGAGCTCATGTGCGGAGACAGTGGAGCAATCTGGAGCGGAGACTTGTACCAGCTCCCAGGGGCCAGGACGTGCTGCTCTGTGCTTGTGTAGCCACCTCTCAATGGCGAGTCAAGTGACCGTGACACTGAAGACTCATCATTTCTTCTTCTTTCTTCTTCCTTCCCCCGTGGCCCGTGTTCTCCTTTTTGCTTCGTCCGTGATGCTCTTCACCAGAAGGAGAAGCAGCTGTAACTGTTGAGAGTGGTCTTAAAAGAAGAAAATTAAATACAAATAAATACACATAAGCGAAGGGGGGAAGTAACTGTTGATGGGCTCAGCTTTAATGTACAGTGGAGTCACACTTTATCCCAAAGGAGGAAATAGGTCTAGCAAGTGTCTTCCTGTACAGACTGAAGGGGAAGCATCATGGCTATTTTCTGGTTTTTTTAGCTCTCTGCTTTCTCAGTGACTCTCCCATTAACCGATTATGTGGGGCATCAGGGGTGGGCCTCCGTCAGAAGCAGGAGCTAAAGGCCCCTCGGGTTTCTCTCTGGGATCAAAGTTGCCTCAGTTTCATGGTTTCAGCAACATCATCAAGTGGAGGGGACGTGTTCCCGCAGAAGAGCCAGGTCTGTTGGTGTGGCTGTGCAGAGAGGGCTGTTGCATTGTTTTGTTTGGTTCCCCCCGACACATACATGTTGGCACTCCTGCTCTGTTGCTTGCTCTTGTTTTTCCTCCTTTTCACAGGGGATGACTTTGACACTGTGGGGGTTTCTTCGAAGTAGAAGATTACTTGAATGCTTGTGACCACTTCCCTGTTTCCTAGAGGCTTTGGTCTGATGTTGAATGCAACCTGAGGCTGCACCATTTGCCAGCTTATTTCCTGTTTGTCCTCTTTCCTGGAGGTCTTTGTTTTCTTTTGGGGAGAGGGAGGATGAAGGCTTCATCAGCACAACCTCCAAGCAGGGGTATTTGGTGTGAGCTGAGAAGGCATGCAGTCCTGAAGGCAGTACAGCATAGGGCATCTATACTGGTTGCTGCCTTTCTGGTTCCCTGTGTTTCATAGGTGCTGTGATAAAAAAACCTCACACTTCCCCATCCTCAGTGAAGATTTTATGTAAAGAAAAAAAAAAAAGCTGCCAGAGAAATCTCTCAGTATGTTCCTGCCTAAAGGCGCTCTGCCACGGGTTTTCCCACAGGAAGGAGTGATTTGGCCCAGTATTCTTATTGTTTCTATATCCTATTGCAAATAGAGTTATGCTTCTAAAATCGGTGTGTGCTGCTCAGGCAGTTGTCTTTGTTTCAGTGGTGCATTTTTGCCTCATGCAAGAGAGTGGAAAATACATATGTAAACAAAAGCATGCAACAGTAATGCAGATTTTTGCAGAAATTAAGTTGTGATATTTTGACTGCTCCCAAAACAGGAAAATTTTCGTGTACAACAAACAGTTTTAAAAACAAGATCTGTGGTTATCCATCTTTGTTTGTTTTAGCAGGAAGATATTTAGATTCAGAAATAGAATAACTGTTGGTTCATAGAAATTATGAAAGGCTCTAGTAGCATAATACATAGTTTTCCTCCTGAAAGAACAGAGAGAAAGCTGACAGGTGTTTCTGAAACAGAAGGTAGGTAGGTTAAGGTATGCGTGTATGCCTGCATCTTGTCTTTGTGATGAATGTTTCCCGTTTTCACTGTTGCTAAAAGCACCACTAGGAATTCTGACTCTAGTTCTCTGGGAAACTGCTCAGCTATCTTAAAGTTACCTTGGCCAACACAGGAGTCTTCACAGTTACACAATAGATTAACTTTTTCCAGGATAAATCAATGGTGACATTAATGTCCTAGGTGTTGACTGAAAGAGGAATGAATAGGTCTACTTTGGAAGGAAGAGTTATTTTGTTTGGTTGGGTTTTTATAAGGACTAAAGCACTTACTTGCATTGTTCTAACAGATATCCCTCCAAATAATTTAAACTGGTCCTTATTTTTGATGGTGCTAAGCAGATGAAGCAAGCAACTTAGAAAATTTAGACCAGTCTTGAAAACAACTCTTGTGCTTATTCTATTCAAAATTAAGTCAGCTACCACATAAGTGGTTTAAAAAAAAAGACATGGAGGGGAAAGAGGCAAAAAAAAAAAGAAATTGCTGTGTTTTTCTTGAATATGATGGACCTTTTTTGAAAATAAACAAAATAACAGCAAAGTTATGACAGTTAAGGACAAGCAAAATAAAGACAAACAAATAAACAGCTCCCCTGATTACTGGAGAAAACAGAGAAGGACGGGTGCTTGGCCTCACCTTGGGTCAAGAAATCTCGGTGTCGCAGGGACCACTAGTGTTTTCTTAGCAGAAAAATGCAAAAATAACTAGGGAAGAGTTACCTTGAGTTGTTCGGGATGGCATAAAACTGGTCTTTTTGTCTGTTTTTGAAGATGCGAATTGAAAACAGTGTTTGTTAAGAAGTTGATGTTACCCAGAGCCTCAGTCCTGGGCTTAGTCTGGTCCTAGGTTTTGTCTCTAGACAGCGCTGGCTCGCTGTGTCACGTCATCCGTGTGCTGCTCCCAGGGGGGTCAGCGGTTGGTTCAAGGTGGGAAGCTGGAGTCTGCTGCTTTACCTGGCATAGTGTGAAATGAGGAACTGCTGCACATGAGCCAGGCCCCTTCTCTATGTCTGCCTTTTCTTGTGTACTCTAAAATGTCAGTAGCTAGGAGAACATAGTCATTTATTGTTTGTAAATGCTGTTCAAACAGCATTTGTGTTATGTGAGTGATTTGCATGTCATCCTTGAGAATATGTTTTTTTAAAAAGAAAGAAACCCTGTTGAGTTAACCACAGTTTGAGGTTGCTTTCTGAAAAAAAAAAAAAAGAAAACCTGTTTTAAGTTTGCTGGATGTGGTTTGTAAATCTGAGATTATGAAATATCCACAGTGTGTTTGTTTCCACAATGAAATAATTTTTTTGCTTGTTGAGGTTATAAAGGTGTATTTATCCATTAAAAATGTATCAGTAGTTTTCCATATTACAAATAACCCTTTCTAGAGGCTATTGCCGTGGGTGCCGCGGGCAGAGAACTTCTCTTCCTCATGCGTCGATCGTTCCCCGTGACCTCTAAAAATGATGTTTAACTGCCCTGTCATTCTCCAGCCAGAACAGGCATCCTTCCTGAAACCCCAATGATAACATGATAAGTTTGTGGTTTCAGAAAGGGGTGTGGAGAAATTGTGTCGGCACGTACGATCGTTGCTTATGTCTTCAACTCATCTGGAAACCTTGGGCAGTGGGTGTGAGGAATGTGGTCCCAGAAACCCCAGTAGTCATTTCACCACTGCTATAAGGAAGAAAAAGGTCACCATGAATTCATGTATTGGAGTGTATGTTAATCCTCCGAGAAGAGAGGGGAGAGGAGTGTGTGTATGAAACTGAATTAATTAAATTCTCCAGCTGCAGAATATTCTTCCAACTTCTTAAACAAATGTTGCGGCCATCAGTGATATGCTAGCTTGCTCTCTCCTTCTCTCCCTCCTCCTTTTTATGCTGGCTGAATCCTGGGGACCCGGCTGGTGAGGGTTTCCTCTCTTTGTTTGCATGGGTTTCACTGCTGGCAGAGGCAGCACCAGCTCCCAGCCCAGTGTCCAGCCACCCCTGGGACTGGGCTGCACTGGCACTGTTGATGTGCTTCTCTCCTCAGACCTACATACCGCTCAGGAGAGCCCTCAAACTAAAGGATTGTAGTCTTATTTTGCTAAAATGGCTTCCAGAAAAACTTACTCGCTTTCTGTTTTTCCCTTCTCTCTCACGTAGTGCTCGAGGGTGCTGCTGAAGAAGAGTCTGAAGAGCCAGACGCTACTGTACAGACTACACTAAGTGAGGAGACCAGCAACCAAGAAGAGAGCCACAGTCAATCAGGGGATAAAAATGAAGGTAACTGGTTTGACTAGCTCTATGTGACTCTGTAAATTAGGGCATTGATTAAGGCTTGTTGAAACATTTCTTTCCTATCCATACCCCTTATCTCTGTGAAGAGTATAAGATACATTGAGCAGAAAGCACTGGTGCATAGATTTCTTTCCTCATCACTAACCTTTATCTGTCTGCAAAGTACAAAATAGGTTGAGCAGAAGCATGGGCGCATAAATACTCACCTACCACTGCAGGCTTCCAAACTAAGATTTTCTTGGCTCCCAGTTACTTGGCACAACATTACTTAGCCTCAAAAAAACACCTGTTTATAATGCTCAAACTTATCTTCCAAAGACAGTATTATGCAGAGATCAGATGTTCGCAGACAAACATGTTCCTCCTTGTTCAGCCTCACATCCACTTGCGTTACAGTGACTTTCTCACAACACACATTAAGACTCTGTGCTCTCCATCAGAGGTGACAGAGCAATAGACTTGAAGGGTGTGTGTTTGGGAGATTTTTTGGGGGGGCGAAAGGAGTGGTTAATTTCCTTTTCAAACTCGAGGAAAGTGGAAGGCCTTAACTTTGTGTTTGATGTGTCTGTATGTTCAGAAACCAGAGATGAGATGTTAGGTGTGTTTTGAATTCGGTATCTGAGACAGGAGCATCCCTGCTACACACAGAATGTAGCAGCTTTAGCTGTGGCATTAGCCGTGGGTGTAACACATATCCTCAATGGACTGATGTGGCTTGGCAGACCAAAAAGAAGAAAGAATCTACATAGATGCCAGCAGTGGAATTTTGCTAATTTAGCTTATTTCATATATAGAGTTCGCTTAAGCTATGCTAGAAAGAGAACCCAGTACCCTACACTGTGTTACTAATGCCTTAATTGTGCAGTTCTGCTCAAAACACATTTCCTTGAATGATTGTGCTTGCCAGAGTAAGCATTCATCAGTACTGCTCTACTAGTTCATGGTGGTCACAAGGTACCATGAATAACGCCATTTTACAGTGAGAGAGTTTAAGGTAAATGACTCTATAAGCCCCATACTGAATTAAGGTTGAAAATTAAGATAATGTGCATGTCTTGTGAGATGAAATGTACACCTTGTCCTGTGCGTTCCAATATAAGAAACTTTTCCTGTTACAAGAACTCCAATTATTATGGCCTGCTTGTGCTCCATGATGATCCAGCAGAATGTGATGAAAGTTAGAGGCAGCTGAAAATACTGTGGTGCTTTATTTTTTTCTTTTTCAGATGGCTTAGAAACTCTTATGCGTGCTTTTGTTTTTAATTCCAGAGAAGCAGCTGGAAAGCTTAAACAGCTACAAGGTATCACCAAGCTCACCAAACAGTTTGGACGGAGCTGACTTGTCCTCCATTGACGCCATGATGTCAGCAGTGATGAATGTGGGCAAGATTGCTGAAAATGGTGGGAACTCTCAAAATGTCAAATCCCCCTCAAAGTCTCCTGCACCAAATCGGATTGGCAGGAGGAACCAGGTATGTAAACCCAAATGCAGGGAGGGAAAAGGGAATACAAGTAGCTGCATGGGAAGTGATAAGACATAATTATGTTTCTTTGATTGTTTTGCCTTTTTTTCCCTTAATGGGTATTTCTTGCCTCTGCCATTGCTCTTCTGTGTATGTTTTCTGGTGGCTCTCCAGAACATAGCTTTAGAAAACTGTGAATTGACAGGATCTGCTTGCTTGGATTCACATGTAAAACGTTTGAGCAGAAGCTCCAATATCGTGCTATGGTGAGCTGGTCTAGCAGATGCCAATAGCAGAGGCAAAGCCACTTAAGAGTTCTTCCCCACCACATCCTTTCTCCAGGCTCTTGCATTTGCATGAGCTGTTGGGGCACCAGTTCATTTAATGAGCCGAAGAGAAAATAAATAACGTCAGAGAGGAGCAGAGCGGAGTGGCAGGGTACTTGGCTCAGCCGTTCTGTGGGACCCCTCATGAGGTGTGCAGCTCTCCCTAGGGAGGATCCAAGAAGGTTAAAGGTGGTGCTAGAACAAACATCCATCAGGATACTCAGTTCATAAGTGTGTAGTGTAAGGTGTTTTTACTTCATTGTTAATAAAACTATGACGCTTTTATCAGGTTTTATCCATTTATCAGTCGATGGCACCAGTTCATAGCAATATTGATCTAAACAAGTGGAAGGAGAGAGTCATATCAGTTAAAGCTGTAATTATTTATATCCATGTTTTTCTCCTGCTGGGCCAAGCCCTAATAATGAAGATGCTCCGAAACAGCAAGAAATACCCCAAATCCCTGTGTCCATTTGACTTTAGAGCTTGTAGGGAAGCACAGAGAATTTGTAAATGAATCAAGATGTTACAGAGACCAGAAAGGTTGAGAAGCATGACTCATGTGATGTTCCTATAGTAGTTTATTAATAGCTTGCCAAGTAGCTGCCCAGTTGACAGACTTATGACTTGTCTTGGGTTTTTTTGCTTGAAAGGGGTTAAAAATGATTAACTGTAAATGAACATTGTTTAATGAAGAGCCTGGGCAGTACGTGGGCAAATGTGTTTGTAGGATTGTATTGTCTAGCAGCTGGCTTTGAGGTTTATTTGCAGTGTTTCCACTTAGGGGTTGCCCTGGTTCCTTGATTTCATCATGTGAAGTGGGGCATCAGAGTTCAGACTAGTCTCAGTGGCAGTGCTATTACACAGCTGTCCGCCGGTACACCATGTGGTTTGGCTTCAGGGAAGTTTATTAGCGTTAGTGACCTTTATTCCACCTGATATTTCGATGGGCATCGAATCAAAGGAAGCTCAAGAGTAAATGTGACAGGATTAAGAGGGATTCGTACAGCATAAAAATAAACAAATACATTGAAAACATAGTAAATAGCCTGTTTGTTTTTAGGCTGGAAGATTGTTATCACCAGAGGGGCAAATGGCTACATTACTGAGAAAGTAGAAGTGAGATGTGAAATATTAAGTGGATATCAGTCTGGTTAGCAGCCTCTAATACATGGAATTTCCACTTTCAGTGTAGCAGAATGAAAGCACTGAATTGTTACAGTGCATAACAGAGCGTGGATCTCAGATTCTGGTCAGAATGTGCCCCTTATTATAATTTCAAGGATAAGAACAGTCACCTAGTTTTCTGGCTCTGACTGCTGTTTCCCATGAGTTGGCAGTGAAACGTTTTGCCCTGAACCTTTGTCCCAAAGTCTATGGTTCTCTTTATAATGCTGACTTTATCTTGGCTCTAGTCTACCCATAATCTAATAAATGTGTTCTCACATCAGTCTACATCCATTTTAACTTCTCATTTACTTTGCTCTTGAAGAAAATAAAAAGTATGACAAACGTGTTTCTTTGAGCTGGAGAAAAACAAATAAACCTAATGCACAATTCCAAAAGCATTTGCCATCAGTTGAATGCAGAGCAGTTGTGCCAGGTTGACTTAATAAAGGGAGAATAGCTAACAAATTAGGTGCTAATTTTATCTTTCAGTTCAGGAAGCATGTTTTCACCAGCCTGGCTCCAGCGGGTTAGCTCAGTGCTGTGTTTCAAATTTGTGAGTACTTGAGGGTGCTTTTACAGTAGGGATGCTGAAGTTTTTTGGTCTCGATTGAGTCAGTCAACAGCATTCCTGTTGTAGCTACCCTGGATTTGCTTGAGCTATGTTAGGGTATGCGGCATGTACCCTGTGTGACCACTGGAGAAAGTTTGGGTTTTAGTTAATAATAAACCCCAGATTCAATACTAATCAGCCCTGGCTGAGCTATAGTGTGTTTCTGATCTTTGCTTCAAGGTGAACCAGTAATTACTCTATCTTCTGTTAATTTGCTGATTGGAAGAGCAGGCAATCTAAAAAGCAGGCTTTGAAACAATCAAGCGCATCATGTAGAACTGCAACACTCGTTTAAAAGGGGAGGCAAAAGTGGTAGGTTGATAATTTCGCAGAAATACCCTGGGGATTAAACACCATCTAAACTGTCAGCACAGCTGCAGGGATTTTCCTCACGGCACAGCGTGTTTGTTCTCTGTCCTGAGCCAACTTTAACAGGGTTGCAGTATAATTGGAGCTGAACATTACTCCACAGACAGGTTGCATATAGTAAAATCAAAGTTCTATAAGTAGGATGGAATGCACATGTGTGAATTATATGTTTGTATATAAAAAGTGGGGGGCACTGGGATAATGCATTTTAATTTTTTGGGGGTGTTCATAATGGCAGCCTTGCTTGCTTTCTGATGTTTTGTGAGCAATAGTATGTTAGGCTTTGGCCCGTGTGCATGAGCTACACTGATTAGTTTTAGGATGGAGAGCTTTTAGGATGGAGAGCCCTGAAAAACGGTTAGAAAAAGATGTACAAGAGAAACCATAGGGAGGAGTGGGAGACCCTAATCATTGCAGTCCTGGTCCATTTAGAAGTGAAGTCACAAGTTTTGATTACTTGGGGCAAAATGGGAAAGTAGCTCTTCATCCAAATCCACAGGTCACTGAAATAAATAGAAAATTTTTATGGCCCTAGTTTTGAAAACACAGGGTTAGATTTTTGATATGGGAATCTCCAGAATGGTTCCCCGAATCACGTAGGAAGGGATATTCCTTTACTGAGACTTAAAATAGCCTGCGTCAGCACCTTTCTTCCTAACATGCCAGAGAACTTGTCACAGAGGCTCAGGTTAGTCGTTCTCAGTGTTCTCGACAAATGCTTATATCTGACAATCTGGGAAGGGTTGTTGCTTCTGAATTGATGAGGGCAAAAGAGCTGTGTGGAGAGAGGAAAAAACATAATCCAGATGCACTCATAGCCATCAGCTCCCTCCTGACCAAAGAGCTACTGAGGGTGGTGCATTTTTTTGTTTGGTTGTTGTTGATGTGTTGTGGGGGGTGTTTGTTTGTTTTTCCTTGTTTTCATGTTTTTACTTGCGATACTTAAAATAGCCAGTGAAGAGGTTCAGTAGATTGTGTGCTTTTGGCATAAATGTTATACTTCCCATCGGTCATACAGAGATGGTTTTTGTACTCTTGTCACCAGAAAACGTAGGTAATGGGCATTGGATATCTAACTGGTGAAGATTTACATCATTCTACAGCAAACTGAGGTTTAGTTTTTGGTACCAAACTGTCTTCCTTTTAGTATAAAGGTGTTGGTGCTGAAGCCGTGCCTGGGCTTCTTAGTGAGGTGCTGAAAATACCCTGTATGTCATGCAGTAGCCATCCTCGCAGATAATTCAGGCAAACACCTTTGGTTCCTGCAGGAGTGCCATTTTGTCCTTGGCTGGAAGAGTGGCAGCTTGCTCAGTGTCTCAAGGGCATACTTAAATCCAGCCGAGCTCTCCACTCAGCTTCATTGTTTGCACTCACGGTTTGACCACAGTTACTCCTGATTCTCACCTGGGTGGAGAATAACCGGGTTCATAATGTGTTCTTTTTGAGTCACGTACACTCCTGCATTGTCACCTCTTTCTCGCTATGATCTCATCAGATCTTGCAAGCTTCAGAAGGGTTGGGCCTGGCCCATGTGCCTGCATGGGATGCTTCCAGGAGAAACACAGGATGCTAAGGGAAATGGTGCTGGTGATTCAGTAAACGCCGTTCTTCCTTCTGAGTCAGCTGCGGAGTAGAACATACAGCCCCTAGAAAAGGGAGCCGAGCTAGTGCTTTGCTGTCAAGATGGACTAGAGAACCTGAAGTCCCGATGACTTGCGTTTATTAAAGATCTTTTGGGAAGATTAGTGGCATCTGCCCCCATATTCTGGTGGTATTCCAGTAATTACTTTCTGCTCACCTAAATTCCTGCTGGCAGTTTGAGCTGGTCGCAATAATTGCCTTCGCTTCCTGTCCTAAACTGCTACCGCAGAGTATCCATACACTGTTAAAACAGCTGCTGTACTTCTACGGTAGTGTGAATGGCCCCTATTTATAAATTCAGAAGTTTCTGAAACTTCCCTGAGGGATCTATCAGGATGATAAATGTATATGTGCAAATTGGTCTGTTAGCAGTGGCCTTTTGTACTGCCGATGGATTATATTTTTTTCCATCCCCAGCAGTAATAGCTTTTGAGTTTGTTTATATCTATATTCTTTCTGATTCATTTGTTTTGTTCACAGGAAACAAAAGAAGAGAAGTCTTCCTATACCTGTCCTCTGTGTGAAAAGATTTGCACTACACAGCACCAGCTAACTATGCACATTCGTCAGGTATGCAGAGTGTCAGTTCTTGATTTCTTGCTTTTTGTTGAGAGTGGTTTGCCAACGTGCATTTTGCAATGGTGAAAAACTCCATGTGCAAACAAGAGATGCTTCATTATAACTTTATTCAATTGTATTGCTTTTATTCTAGCTTTCCCCTTGCATTTTCTTTAAAAATAACCCCACAAACCTAACCCCAAGGTGGGTAGTTCTCCTCCCTTCCTTCCCCACCACTCCCCCCTGCAGTGGCTCAGACAAGGATGTATGTCCTGTTCTGCATAGCTTAAGGTATCCCAAGGATCCGGAAAACCACTTCCATCATGAGGCATAGGTCCTGTTTTCTTATCCTGTTTGAGTACAGATCCTTTTACTGCTAATGCAAATTAAGGACCAGGAAGACAAAATTTTTAAGTTCTCTCAGTGTAGAAGAGCCTCTCAGTCCTTTACACGGTGTTGCAATTTTGTGATGCAGAATTAAAAATACGTTTTTTTTAATGGACGATGCACTTCATTGTGAACTACAGGCCTCTTCTTGCTCCTCTTGAAATATATGCATAGGTTATAAGGAGGTTTGGCCTATTCTATGTCAGAAGGTTCTGCTTTGGATGTTAAGGTTGTGGTTCACCACTGAGAGTCCACTAGATACTTATTACTTCAGTTTTTCCCTCTTGTACTGTAACTGTTACTTAATTTTTTTCTTACTCTCCTGGTTTTCTTTTGGTGTGTGAAGAAATCTTCAAATCTCTGAATGCAAGTAAGAAAGAGTGATACACACAGCACAGTAACTGATGGCCATATTTTTGCCCTGAAATGCATTCTTATGCCCATAGGAGCCTGCATATGCACTGAGAAGCAGTTTACTTCTGTATTCTTACTGTGCAGTCAGTTAAAAATTAATATATTTAAAGAGTATTTGTTTTCAAGTGTCTTCTGCCATGAATTTTGTAATTACATCCTTTTCCTGTTTTCCCCTTACCACCCCCCCACCCCCAAACCACTGCACAGCTTAAAGCATCTCAGGGTACCCTTTGTCTGATGGGTTGTTGCTGGATCCCTTTCCATCCCCTCCTGCCGCACACCCAGCAGAAATGCTGCATGTTGCAGGGTGTATGAAACAGCTACTTGTGCTGGTGCATTAAGGAGTTAAAAACCAAGGGTGGGATTGGAGTTGAGGGAGGGCTGGGAAGGAGAGGTATACACAGGGCACACCTTTATATAAGGTATTGTGCCAAATAGCTCTTTAAAGCTGCTTTTAAGAAGTTTATGATTCTTGTTGTTATTTTACTGGGACTTCAGAAGGGGCATTCAATGAAAAAAATCATTGCTTTCTCTAGCATAACACTGACACTGGAGGAACAGACCATTCCTGCAGCATCTGTGGAAAGTCTCTGAGCTCAGCGAGCTCCCTTGATCGCCACATGCTGGTGCACTCAGGTGAAAGGCCTTATAAATGTTCAGTATGTGGACAGTCCTTCACCACCAATGGAAACATGCACAGGTGAGTTCTGACCGTGACCCAGGAGTTTGGAAAGGATTACAGGGTAGGGGCTATTTTGTTTCCTTGGAAGGACTTGCAAGCTGACTAGAGGCACTTTCTTGGGCATAAAATGTGGGCTGTGATGTACAAGTATGGCATGGCACACACACACACACACTGCAACTACTAGGATGCTTAGGTTGTGGGAGGAAGTCAGAATTGAGAGAAGTCTTCCAGCTCTCTTTGCATAAGAGTTGTTACAGATATCCAGAAGTATCGCTTTTTTATTTTACTATTATTATTTTGAGAAATGGGATAGATTTTTCTGAGGACAAAAACATAAAGCCAAGCTGTATAAGAGCTTCTAATTTTGTAGCTTCAGAGTTGTGGATGCAAATGGTTCTATTGGAACATCTGTGGTATTGTATGTTATGTAGTTAGATATTCAAGTGCTGCTGTAAAGATGCCTTTTTGGAATAATTGATCTTGTTTTTAAATACATACATCAGTAGTTGCTTGTCCTGTAGGCAACTTACTGCACTACAGATCGAGAAATTCTCTGTAACCCAGGTTGCCAAACGTGTTTCGTGCAGTTTCGTTCATAGGGATGTAGTAATATGTACAGTTGTCAATGTGAGAAACAAAATGTTAAATCACATGGATGTTCCTTCCCCTCTCTCATCCCCGGATTCTGTATTCATTTATTTGCATGGGTGGAACATCTCAGAGATGATTAAGACTTTGTGAATTCCCACGTAGTTTTAGTCCCTATATCAAAGAGATTACAACCTACAAAGAAACTACAAGACAGGTGGGGGAAAGGAATATAGCTTATAAGCAAAATGACAAGAGTGATGGTTACAGCCTGGTTCTGTGTGGGAGGAAAGAGATCTTGTTTCCTAGATTGTTACCAGTCATTTTCCAACCAGTGTGCTATAGGTGGAATGAAAGGAGTGATTTTGGTGACTATAGGAAAGATAATGTAATGTGCACAAAGGAAGTAATTACTGCTTGCGGATTTATCTTTTCTGTATCATATTTCCAGCTTAAACCATTCTGTGAAAACAGAGGAGAAATGGGAGGGAGTGCAGTTTTGTAATTCCATATTTATTTAACTTTTACTGGACTGGAATTGGGGAGAGTTGGAGAGAGGTGTAAAATGAGAAGGGAGAGACACAAAGACGTTCAGAGGAGATACTGGCCTTGGGCGTTGAATACATCACATGTCTGACTCATCTGACCAGAGGTGTTGCAAGCCACATGTTTGCCAGACTGGGTCATTATTCTGTCTGCTGTGGGGAAGGCAGGGCAGCTGCTGAGTTGCAGCTGATGTTGCTGTCAGCATCCAAGGGTGAATTCCACTGCCAGGACTTAGGGGTGGTGGAACACTTGTGTCCAGGTCCTCAGCCTGAGCTGCTTGCTGAAGGGTTGCTGGTGGGGTTGGTTTGGCTTTTTGCTCGCTGGGCATCTGCTCATCCTCTCCCAGAAGCAGGAATGGGAGATTTCCCCTGAGACTTGACTCAGGTCTATCAGAAGCTGATGTAGTCACCTTTACTTATGGGGATTTCCCCATATGGCAACTCTTCTGGTGCTTTAGTAGATTGGCCAGAGTTGCCAGGCTGAGTGACTTGCCCAGAAGAAGTGAGTACCAATCAGAGCCTTCTGGTAAGAAGACTGCTTGGTTTAAAATTTTTCTTTTAATGAGATCTTGCTTGAAGTTACCTGGATGGAGTGCTGTATTTACTGACTGCACTAAGAAGGACCTATGTTCATGCAGGGAAAAAACTTCCTATTAAAAGTTACTTCCATCTGACAGTTTCCAGTCTGCTCTGTAAAATTCCTTTTCTGTAGGCCCACGCCACAGCAGATCGGTGGGACATTGCAGAAACCTGTTACTGAGCTTGGTGGCACTGCAGCAAGTGACCGTAGGCCTGTGATGGATAAGATCCTGAGCACACTGAAACAGTCTAGTTTTACTAAAGGAGGATAGTGGTTAGCAGGACTGTGCCACTGATTTGTTTTTGGTCTGGTTTGGATTGGTTTTCAGTGAATAACCTTTTCTTGTTGCTATAACAGAGTATAATAGTGAATCATGATGCTAAAGTGGAAAGCATAAATGTGCAAGTAGGCAGATTAGTGTAAATGCAAAGTGAAATGAAATTTGTTATCTGGTGTTATGGCACACTCACAAGGAAGAAGTTCATTTTGCCCACCGGGTGCTTCCTTCTGAAACAGGTATTTCTAGTCTTAAGATGGTGTGAAGTAAATTCTTTCATAGGCATCTCAAACTCAGCTGTAGCATCAGGTCCAATGGGCTGCCAGTGCTGTGGATGAATGCCTCTCACAGCACATTCAAAACTGCTGCTGCCTCAGGATCCCAGAACAAGGACCTGCTTGCCAGGTCCTGCCTTGTGTGCAGCTCCCACAGGCCTTGCTTGTGGGGCTGCCATGTCTGTTCTTTTGCACCAGCTGGCCAGACGGATGATAACACACATCCATTTTTCTCTGCTTTTGCACTGTTTTTGTACTACAGTATCTAAGAAGTGACAGATACATACCCAAAACAGCAGAGAGTAAGATTTCTAACCCAAGCCTGGCAGCCAGCATGTTGATATCCCTGGAGACCTGCACAGGGTGTGGGGTCAGAAAAAGATGCTGTAGGTTTAGCACAGAGTCATGAATGTGCTACCGAAGAATCAACGTAGCTTATAAAGATCCTGCAGGAGCTTCCCAAACATTCATGCATTTACAGCAAATTTAGTGCATGGGACAGAAGCAAGGGAGAAGTTAGTCTGACAGTATCTGAACAGGGGTAAAAATGTGTAGGCATATGCTGCATACATCCTCTCTTACCTTGCTCCCCCTCTGCCTTGTTCTGCCTCTTTATTTAACTGTCTATGGTATTTTTTTTAATCCAGACATTCAAAAGGCCTTTTAGGGGGAAAAGTCCAAGGGAAATACTGTGCCGCAGGAGTGCTTATTGCTGTTCTGTCACAGGATGAAATTTCTGATCCGTTTTTCCACCTCACAGCAGCCAGGTCATTAGACATTCAGCTGAGCAGAGAGGGGAAGGAGACAAGTTTTTGTTGCTTTTTGGGGTTAGAAAATATCAGTCTTGTTACACTCTCAAGTGCCTATCATCTCCATCAAAAGCAATTTTTCTCTACCCTCACTTTATTAAGGGAGAAAAAAACCCTCCAGAGCTCTTGTTTGTTTCTCTTTTGCATGACATCTAAACATTTTTGCAATAGCCAGACTTTTTGTGTAGTGAGAATGCTATTTTCTGCCCACCTTTTCTCTGAGGTACTCTAGCTGTGCTGGGTGGTGCATGTGCTTCTCACCTGTGAAATTGATGCTGCCCTTCCTGACTCCCACAATACATGACACTTCATTTGTAAATGAGTCATAGCCTCTCACATAAAGTCCTGTTTCTTTTTGTTGTGCTCCTTGGCTCCCTGTCAACAAGTCAAGTTGAATGGGCACAGCAGACAAGGGTGGAGGGGGAAGGTTCTCTTTTGGAGCACCATTCAGAAAAAGGAGGTTAAAACCTGCTTCCTTTTCTGACCAGGGTCTCTTGGCCAGGATTTTTCAATGGGGAAGTATGAGCCTGGGGCATCTTAGAAAACTCTCTTACAGCTGCCAGACTGCTCAGGAATGGCCTGAGCCTCCTGTGGGGACAGTCACTGTTGAAGAGAGCAAAGGGCTCTGGAGGGTGCTCAGTGTCCAGCATGAAAAGCTGATTTTCTCATTCTTCTGAATCTGTCATCAGGCTTACTGCCTTCATGTCAGTGCTGCTCCTCCTGTTTGGGGAGGGTTGTTGCAATCTGGCATGATATCTGGGAGATCTGTCAGTGTCCAGTATCAGGAACAGGAATTCATAGAATGATAGAATCATTTTGGTTGGAAGAGACCCTCAGGATCATCAAGTCCAACAATAACCTAACCTAACTCTAGCACTAAACCATGTCCCTAAGAACCTCATCTGAATGCCTTTTAAACCCCTTCAGGGATGGTGACTCCACCACTTCCCTGGGCAGCCTGTTCCAATTCCCGACAACCCTTTCTGTGTAGAAATTTTTCGTAATATCCAATCTCAACCTTTCCTGGCCATTTGCTCTTGTCCTATCACTTGCTACTTGAGAGAAGAGAGCAACACCCTCCATGCTACAACCTCCTTTCAGGTAGTTGTAGACAGCGATCAGGTCTCACCCTCAGCCTCCTTTTCTCCAGGCTAAAATTGCTCTGGAGGAGGAGAACTGGAGATGATGCTGAGTTTTTCACAAAGATTTCTTTTTGACCAGTGCTGGGAAGAGCATGTTGCCTTGGAAGTAGCCAGCCTTCTAGCATCAGGGACTGATTTGGGACTTGGGGGGTTGTTTTCTTGGGGCTTTTTAGGAATTTGAAGGAAGGAGTTAGATCATAGTAATTTTGAGTTCAAAATTCCCATGACTGGAATGGTACTGCAATGATCAGTACATAAGAAAATCTGCAATTTAAGATATGCTTATTCTCACACTTTTACGCTAGAGACACAGACACTGTGGCTTTCTTTTAGTCACAGTAAATGAAAGTTGACTATTCTCAGATGTCCAGCAGGAGCATAAACTATATGGAAGAAGTGTGTGAGGGGGTATATAAACAGTTTTCTGTAGCTCTGAAAGATCTGGGGATTTCCATAGTAATGTTTCAAATCAATAGATTGCAATTACTAAAAGCTTTCCATCTGTACTGTCAAAATAGCTCCCTCGGGAGTTGTCTATGAATAATACCAAGTCTGAGGAGCCCTTTTAGGTCCAGACTCTGCCACCAAAGAGGAGTTTGCAAGCCTTTTAATCCATCTCCACTGCTGCATCTCCCCAAAATGCAGACAGAGGAGTTAGGCTGCTGCTGTGGGTTTTAGTGGTGGTGGTGGTGGCTTAGTGAGGGGCCTTGAGGTAGAGAAAAGCCTTTGGTTGACTTACTCTGTTGCATTCCAGTGGAATGTGCATCAGGCTTCAGGGGGAAGGGTGATGCCTCCACGTGCTCCAAAAGGGTTTCCTTTGTGGGCAGGAGACTTCACCAGCGGCTCCTTTTCCATTTCTGTGACTGAAGATGGTCTGTGCCTGTCACTTTAAAATCACATTTTCCTCCCTGCCAAAGACATGCTCTCCATGCAACTTGAAAATGTTAATAGGATATAAATGCCAGAAGGGAGGCAAGAAATGACCTTCCTGCCAGTTTCCAGTGGGGAGCTATTAAAGGCCCTGCGGCAAGTCTGAAAAGAGCAAATGGGGTAATATATATATTTCAGCCACAGTTTGCCCAGTTTGGTAAATGAAACTGCAGTGTCCGTGGTTGATGTTCACCAGACTCTCCAGATAAGTGCAGTAATGCAAACTAACTGAAATGTTCCATATGAACCCAAAACATAACAGCTATCTACCTTCTTTCTCTTTTTCCCTTCGTTACCCCATACCTAGAAAAATTCTTAATAGTGGCTTTTTATTTACATCCTACTTAGGTAGCTGTAGGCTGTTTATGCACCATCTCAGGAACAGGTCTCAGAGTTCGGGTTTTTTTTTTTTTGGCACATGTGAAACACCACATGCAACAACCACATGCAGAAGTCTTTGAAACTCAAATTGGAAGATCTGGATCACAGAAGCTATGCTTTGAAGCATGCTTACAAAGGGTCCTATCAAAGAAGGTATTTTTTTCTTTTAATTAAGAGGCACTTTCATTCTCAGTCTTACTTTCAGTGCTAGATGATTTTCCCAAACTTCCCCTTTTAATGCGCTGCACAGAGACAAACAGCTGTTTTAGTTATCAGGTTATGGTACTATTCTGATGTTCAAATTAAGACGTCTTTAAACAATGCTTCGTGTGTGTATACGTTACTGAGCTTTTTGAGAAAGGTAGAAAATGCGCAGGCTGGAGGGTAACCTGTGAATTTCAATATTTTAACTGACCCTCTTCACTGGCAAATGAAGAGTGTCAAAGATTATAACGTACTGGCTGGAAGATGAGTGTTGGATCCTGATAAAGGCACAGGGGTTGGGATGTGTATGCTTTACTGATGTCCCCGCTGTCTTTAGCATGGGTCTGTGTTTCATGGGCAGGCATGCGTGCAGGCTGCCTGCGACTTCACACATATCCAGCATGCAGAGCGTCCTCAAGATCTGGCTGAATCCGTCCTCTCTCTGCATTCCACCTGTGGATTGCTCCTGTGTTATTTATGGTATTGGCCTGCTTCCAGCACGTTGTGTGTGCTTTGTAGGGTGCAGGGCAATAACAGTGCCCAGCCTCTAAGTACAAATAGGATCTCTGCAGTCTAGCATGTGCAGTCTGGCGTTTGCTTAAGATGGGAGTTTTTGGAGGCAGAGCATAGCCAAAGGTGATGATGAGTTGTATTTTTTTTCTTCCAGAAGAGGAGAGGAATTGCCTCATTACAACATGGTTTGGTTTCTGGTGGTTTGTAAAGATGACCAAGTGGAAATTGGGTGTTAAACGTTGGGTTAGCTTTGAAAAACTGAACATAGAAGGTCTCGAAGCTAAAAACAAATAGCCAACGAACTCGCCACGCTGAAAATGACTGACACTCCACACATGTGAAAAGGCCCTCTCTTATTGTCTTGCGCAATAGAAGTGTCTCTTTGGTCATCTCTTAAGGAGCTTTTGTTTCAACATAGTAATTGGCAGGTAGTGCTCTTAAATATGAAGAAACAGGCTGTATTACAGGCTTTCAAATCCATTCCTTATACATGGGGGATGATTTAACCACTGTCAGCATGCTAGTGAAAGATAAGCTTCAGCAAATGCAAATGCCCTAATTCTTGAGCAAGGATAACGAACACAAAGGACTAATTTCTTCCTGTAATAATTGATGACTGTAGTTGTAGCAAAACAGTGAGATGTGATAGCTTTTTCACTTTTCTTTGCAACTAAAAAATGTTTCTTACATTTCACTAATACATTTTGTAAATAAGGATGAGGAAAAAGGTGGAATGAAGTTTTTTGGTCTTCTTCTGTCAGCAGATATATCCAGAGTAAATGTTTGGTATTCTGCTGGGATCCCCACATTTTGAAGAAAATTAGGAAGTAAGGAAGGGAAAGAAAGAAAAAATCAGGCTTTTTCAACAGTTATAACAGTAAGAATCTATTTCTCTGTGTCTTTGATGAAAATTAGAAGATGACAGTATTTTATTGGTCCCAGGCAGAAACTATTTCATTCACATAATTCATAAATAGGGTGCTCCAAGGAAGCCCTCCATGGGTATCTTCAGCGGTAAGAGACTCTGAAGGAGCTCTTGTGTGACAGTACCTCTGGGAACCATCAAAGCCGAAAGGAGATGCCATGTATTCAGACATGTTAGATGCTGCTTGTAGCCTTGGACAGTGTCCCCTTTTGGTTATCATTAAAGAACAGCAAAGGAAGTTAACACAAAAACACTAATGCTGAGATCTGATTAGAATCAAGCGAAGCAAGGAAGTGCAGAGTTAAGATTTATACGCAGACCTTAATTAGCTCCATTGTTCTTGAGAACTGAAGTGTACACAATGAGGAACGTTATACTTACATCTCCAGAGCTCTTCAGTACCTAAATGTAAGAGAGACCTCAGTGTGCTTTTCAGTCCTAGATTTTGTGTGTGTTGCCTTTAAATAATAGCTAAGTCTGGTCTTGTGCTTCGTGAGGTTGTGGATTTTTATGTTTTGGTTTTCTGTGTTCAAAATAAAGGGGACACGCTGCCCTCACTAAGTTATAGGTTTCTAGTGCGACTTGTGCCGAGGGGAAGGTGGTCTGACGTAGCAGGGTAATACCGCCCTCCTCATGGGCAATAACATAAATCTCAGTATAACAGAGCGTATTGAGTGTAGCTTAGTGCTGCTTTGTTACCCGTGTCACAGTTCAAAGCCACTTGACAGATTAGACTCTAGTTGCAGAGCACATGGCAGCGCCAGACCTTGGTCTTTCTGCATAAGTACCCTTCCAGGAACATCACCTCCTCTGAAGGTTTAGTATTCTCAGGGATGTTACCTCCCTGTCTCACCTTGAAGAGCTACAAAATAAATACAAACCTTAACTTAGCAAGCACTAGAAAATCCAGGCAATCTTTGCAGGGAGTTGAGGTTCTTTTAGTGCTTTGCTGTAAGCCTGACATTAAAGCAATTCTTGCAGGCATGTTAGCTCTCAAGGTTAACAAGTAACATGTTGTTTTGTTGGCATTTCGGTTGGTGATTTGTCTTCTAGCTTGCACTTTGGTTGGGTGATTCTGTGTAGAAAATGCTGGTGGTGAGAAAGTTTGCTGGGAGAGTTTGTTAAGGTAATCTTTGCTCAGCCTGTTGTGCATGCACGTCAGACATACCTGCATTGCTTGTCTAATGAATGTGTGATCACTCTGTTCCTCCTGTTGTCTGAAAAGGCTCCTGGGCCAAGTACTGACGAGAATGAGGAAAAAGCCTACCTCAAACTGCATTTGTGGTTGCTGTCGTTCCACCTTTAATGTATGTCTTCCAGCTTTACCTCTTCTCCCCCCAGTATCTAACCTGCTCAACCTGTTCTAGTTCAACATGCTGGAACCAGCAAACTGCAGAACGTACCCCCTCTCAGGGTCAGCGGATTTTTTTCCTCTTTCATTTCTCCCCTCTTTTAAAAATAGGCTATTTGTTAGCAGTAGATTATCAGCATTTGGAGAAACTTCTCTAGCTGTAAAGAAAAAAAAAAGTGGCGAGAGGGATCTTGGCATTTGGGCTTAGCAAGGGGCTTTCACTTGGGTTTTTGAGCCATAATGCCCACCTGCATGATGCACACATCTTAGGCAAAGGCATGGTCTATAAAATAGTAGTGCTATTATATTATACAACTGGTAAATAATGCATAATATGCAAATCCTGCTTTCTGTTTCTTGAGGGCATCTATGCTGAGTTCTTCAGGCTGCTCTCTTGGCTGAAGTTTTCTAAACACTCTTAGCAATTTTTTGGTAAATCCTTGGAGTCAGCTTTCTAGTATATGTGGAAAGATGTCTTAAAAGAGAGGAGGTGTACAGCTTCTGTGTGGCTCATTTTTGGCATCAAGCTACCTGAATGTGTCATCTTTCTTGATAGTTTCACACTGAGAGTAAAGAGCATAAAGCAATCCGTATTGCTCATGGACCGCACTGAAATTAATTTCACTTGAGGACGAAAGTTCCCAGACTCCTGTAAAGCAGCACAAATCATGCAGGAACTCCTGTTTCCAGCTACTACACTTGACTAAACAGACACGTAACAAGACATGAAACCTTTTCCTAGTGCTTCTTTGCTCGGCGGAGGAATGCTCTGAGATCACCGCTGCTGAGGAAGGAGGACCACATGTTCAGGAACAGGAGAGGAAATGGGCTGAGCACGTGAAACCTCTTTTGCTAGGATGCTATCCTCCGCACTGGAAAAGTTTGCACAAGTTGTGTGTGCGCGGTGATAACCTCTTACTTCCTTGCCCCTCCAGTTACATGGTGACTGCTGATATCGGGGTGATGCGGAGACCCTGCTTTAGCAAAGATGTGCTTCTCTTATCTGGTGCAGCTTCCTTGCTTGCGTGTGTGTGTGCTGGGGGGGAGGCATTCGGCTCCATCTGCATGGCGTCCCCAGCGTTGCTGTGACCATCTATTTTTTCCTCCTTGAGCTGTGTGACGCAGCAAGTTGTTCTGTGCTGTGTGCCATCAGGATTGCTCAACAGTGGAGTGAGAGAGGGAGGCAACTGCATGCGGGCTTTGCCTGCTTCTGAGAAGTGGCCAGGGCTTATGTTTGCTTGGTTGGTGAAGGAGTGCGGTTTTGGAGGGGAGGCAGGAGGTATCTGGGACTTATTCAACTGTGTTTGGTCTTAAGGATGAAACTTTTCCCCTTTCTGACATCCTTTCTCTATTTTTTTCTTTCCTCTCTCTTTCTCTTCTTCTTTTTTTTTTTTTCTGATGCTAAAATTTAAAACTGCTCTAATTGTCCTTACTGTTTTCTTTAAATATGAAGTTTCCTAAAAAATGAACAGTGAAGTAATTGACTAAGGTTATATGCCATGATAACTAAAGGACTTGCCTGAAAAACACAAATTTCCAGAAAGATGAAAGAAAACAGCAATTCAGGATATCTCACGCTAGGTTTTTAGTACATTTAAAAAAACCTTTATTCCTGCTTAATTGTATTGTTTTTAATAAACTTTTGTCTCCAAACTGAAGGACCCTCACGGGCCTCAGAGGGATTTTTTTTTTAGTACTGTCCCTTATGAAAGGGTTTCTTACGGCTTGGAAGTCTCCTTGCAGTATTTGGCATTGTTAATTTAGGTCTGCTCTGAATTTAATGCAGACTGTAGGCACGCAGTTTGGTGAAGTGATACTGGGACACTCACACTGCATTTTCCTCCTCTTTTGCCCTCCCTTATGCAACGGTTGATGTGAACTGCAAATGAAAGCTTTTTTTTTGCTGTCCTTTGGGAAGCTTTGCTTTGAATCACTTCCCTGTCACAGCATCATCAGGCAAATATTTGTCTCCTTTTTTTCCTTTGAGATGTCCTGACAACACTACTGGTAGGGAACAGGAGTAACTTTGAGCCAAGCTGGGAATGCAGTTGTATCAATCTCAGCCTGTTTGAACTTGCTGATTCTCTGTAGCAAGTAGTTGCTTAAATATCTGTGAATACAGCACAATTATTCAGAAATGGTACCCTCCTCCCCTTTGGATTTGTAGATCAGTATCTTTCCTCTCACTCGTGCTTACGTCTTGCCTTTATTCACAGCAAAGCAAAATTTTATTCTAGGTTAAAAATACAACATGCTTTGTGTGCATGTGTGTGTATCGTATATCCTTAGGTATCATGTATTGGCAGCTGCATGGCACTGGTGAACTTTGCAGACTGTCCTGGTAGCGCTGGAAAGGGATTTCTAATCTGTCATTTGAACATAATCACAGGAGGCTTTTGCAGCCTTAGCGCACCCAGCTAGTCTTGGTGGATCTAAATAATAATGCTCATGTCATCCTAATGATGCCGTCTGCCACCCCGCTGTAAGGCTATTTTTGCTTTGCTGGGAGAACCTCATTGCACAGGGAGACAGACAGCATGGCAGCCCGCGCCAGACTTGGGGGGATGCTTACGGCACGTCTGTGTGGCAGCGATTCCTGGGGGGATGCCGAGGGGGCTGCAGCACCCATGTGCTGCCGCACACCGCTGTGCCAGGAGCCTCACCGGGGCCGCCTTAGCCCTGAAAGACTCAGAGCTAATGAGGATAACAAGCCACGCCACTGTGCCGGCAAGATTGCAGCGCTTGGGTGCCGAGGGGAGCACTGGCTGGGGATCTCCTGCTGAGTTTGGCTAAAATGAGTCAGCCCTTCCCAATCTGAGCCTTCCCCGGACCTGTTCGCCCCACCCTGCTCCTTCTCTGGATGCGTTGCAATGGCTTTCTTACCCACATAGCCGTGGAGGTGTCTTGCTGTTCGACTTCTCTTTGTTTATCCCACGCTAGCGTTCAGCGCTGGTTACCACTAGAATATTTGGTGGTACTTGAAATTTGTTTTGAGATTGCTCCACAGTTGTAAGAGGGTGTTCCCCAAATGTTTTGGGTTTTGGTATTCCAATGGTTTTGGTATTCCAGTGTCTCTTAACTTGATGTGAAGCATGCATCTGTGTCTGAGGGCTTTTGGGGTCATTTTGGGTTTTTTTGGGGATACAGATAGCAAACAAGCCAAGAAGAGAAGACAAACAAATTCATCCACATACAGATGGTGTCTGATTTACAAAATTACCTGCATCTTTCTGATTCCTGTGACTACAACTGGCAAGGGCTGAGTGGATTTGTCTCTTAAGTGGGTGATGTTGGTAATTAGCACTGGAAATACATTGTCAATACAGATTCTCTACATGCTTTAACGAACAAACAACTGACTAAACTCTTTAATCCAAGCGTATAATGTTACTGCACTTTTGAGGTAAGTTCCAGTCATATTCATGAGACTTTTAAGGAGAGGGTTAGCAGCAGTATATTAAGTGATTGCTTCTAAAAATGCTGCTGCTTCACTTTCTTTTTGTTTAGGATTTGCTTCCCATGCCAAATGGCAGAAGCTTAGAAGAGGACTTCCCTGTGTTTTCCTCCATTTCTAGACAATTTGGGCTCAAGTAACATTTGTTCAGCAGAATGAAACTAAAACAGTGACAAAACCAATGTGACACAAAAATCTCTGAAAAGAGATTTTACCAGTTAAGTTTTGAATGCTGTCTTCTCTTGCTCTGTGAGCCATTTTTCGTTCCATGAGGCCTGAAGAACATCATGGTCCAAATTTCAGCCTGTCTAGGATGCATCCTGCAGTCTTGTTCGTTCTGATATGGTGACACAGAGTTGAAGCTTAGACAAAGGAGGCTGTTGGGTTTTTTTAAACAGAGATGTTTGGTGATGTTCTGAATTATAGATACGCTTTGTCTTTTCTGTATATTGTAGGGGGTTTGATTCTTTGGAGATTGTTTACTGTTATTTGAAGGCAGAAATGTAAGTGAAAGATCTCAGGGAAGAAAAGAGTGGAAGAGGTAAATCAGTTTTATCAGCTAAGTTGTACTTAGGGATCCAACTGAGTCAGTTGTTCCCAGACTAGCTTGATGGACCTGAGTAACTCTTTATGTTGGAGAAAAAAAAAGGTATATTTTAAAGAAGGCGAAGGATGGAAAGTGCTGATTTTATTCTTAGTCTCTGAATTGTTGGATGTGTGGCTCCCTTGTCTTTAGACAAGCATCAGATGCATGAGCATCATCCCCTTGATTTTGAGATCATACTGCTCAGAAATCATGAGGGAGATGAGGAAGAGCCCTGTGCAGTACAGTAGAGTATAGGGTACATCTAGTGGTAAAGTGGAGAAACTTAGGATAATATGTGGGATATGAAGCCAGAACCTGAACTTGATACTGTCAGATGATCTCTCTGGACTGATAATGCCCGGATTCATTGGCCTCCCAACCGCGTTTCCACAGGCGTGGAGATGTGAGGGAGGAGGAGGGTGTTTATACACGCACTGGATCCTGTGCTCAAGAATTAATCTTGATTTAGATGCTGGGACTTTCCCAAGCAGGCCTCAGTGAAATTGCTTGCTGCTCCCCCTCTGGACATGCTGCTCCTTCTAATCAGACCTACCTGGCATAAACCTCTCTTGACTGAAAGCCAGCACTGCTTGTGCTGCCATCGTTACAAGGGAGAGGTTTAACCCTGGACCCTGCTCAGAGACTGCAGATACACCCTTTTGCTCCACACCTTCCTTTTGCCTGGGTGTCCAAGCCAGGCAGGCCCTTTCTCTTAGGTATGTGGAGCATGTCAGCAGCCACGGAAACCCAGGGTGCAGTTACAGTGTGGATTTTCTCCCCAGAGCTGGAAATGAGGGATTCCCACGCACACTGAGGGATGCTTCCTTTCCAAGAGCCCAAGAGTGGCACTGATCAGGTTATTTGCATGCAAAGCAGGAGCTCCTGGTTTTATTCCTAATTCAGTGGGACCCAGAGCAGCTGCATCTTGCAGTTGCCTCTCTCAGGATGCTATGACTCCTCATTCTAGCCTTGAGCCAGCCAGTCAAAACCTGCCCACGTTCTGGTTTTGGCATTGAAGCTGTAGGCTGCCCTGTTTCGAGACCTCCAGAAAGCTTATATGATCAACATGCAAATCCTCTCGGCATTAAGAAAATACAGCAGCCCTTTTTGGATATGCGGTAAAGACTGGGATGTGACCAGCAGGAGCTGCATTTCACTTCAGTAGGACACGTGCTTTTTTTTTTTTCCCCCTCTCCTATGAGTCACCTCCCTTAGGCACTGATCCAGCACCATCCATGGGGAGAAAAAGGAGTAAGGCACTTGAGTTCTGCAGTTGTTTATTGTTACAAAAGTCTCAATCCTTCAATGGAAAGTACCAGAGTATTCACTAGCTACTGTTCTGGTGGAATATTCACCCTTCTGAAATCACTCTCTGCATTACACTGTGGGACTGAAAACTTTTTCTGCCTGTTTTAAAGAAAGAAAAAAAAATAAGGCAAGAAGCTGGGGATATTCTCGTGCACTACCATCTTAGTCATCCTGTTCACGTGACGGTTAGAGGGAGAGGAAAGTTATGGCAGAAGAGGGGAAGTGGAAGGTGGTTCTCATGGGGAGGATGGAATGAAAGGCAGTCAGGCACTTGAGAAATGTGATTTTGTTGAGAGGGCTGACTGGCACACGGTTGTAGCACAGTTGGATCCTCTTGGCTCACCTATGAAATTCCTTGTGTGAGGAGGAGGGAAGAGATTACGAGGGGAGCATTTTCACGCACAGCTGTGCCGCAAAAAGCCTACTGTGTAGCAAGTTTTCTGCATTTTTTGCATAGCAGTTCTTAAACACTGAGAGTTTAGTTCAGAGGTGGATCAGACCTTGTTTGGAAAAGACTTAATTTCCTCTTTCCATTTCAGGATTATTCTTTGCAAATTCTTCTGGCTTTCTGTCTGGTCTTGTTTTAAATGGAGTTCCACCACTTTCTCTGAGAGGTTAATCAAGGCTAGCTACCACTTAGTGCAAGGGAGTCCTCCCTAGTATTAAGCTCAAATTTTTATCTCCTTCCTTACATCCTGTGTATTGCGGTTGCATTTTAGTGTTCCACCCTCAGTACTGTCCAAGTGTACGTGTACTTGCATGCGTGCTGGGGAGACTAATAACCACCACATGAAGTGCAGGTTTCAGGGTTCTGTACCTTCCCCAGCTTGTCTGCTGTTCTTGGGTTGCTCCGTAGGATGGCTTAGAGCCACAATTCATTGATTTAAATCAGGAAAAAAAGCCAAGTTTCATCTGCTGTGGCTGTGGCTCTCTTCTGAGCTGCAGCAGGGGACACTTAAGAGATGCTGGCACATGTTACTGTAACCTGTGTCTGTGGCTGAATATAAGCAATTCTGTGCATGTGCTTATGCCCTTCTTTATTTGCACTACATTCTCACTTAAAGTGTTGAGTGTATATCTTTATTTTTTGGAACTGATGAATGTCATATCATTTTCCTTCATTGTAGGATGCTGAAAGCCAGGCTGACTTATGAGCCTGGCTGTCGTATTCAAAGCATGCCAGTGTTGTCAGGCCAAAATACGTTGTTATAGTCACAACGGGAAAATAACTTCCAAGCACAGCTTTGTTCCTGTTCTCCTTGTATCTTGGCAGGCTAAATGGTGAGATCGAGCATTTTCAGCATTACATGTAAGATCTAATCAAGGCAAATTCTTCTAAAGGAGGATAAGACACAAATATTCACCCCCTCCCCCTGTTAATTGTAGTTAGGAAACTTTTAAAGTGAAATAAGCCTTGGTGAAGGGAGTGTTTAAAAGAAAGGTTGTGGATGTGGATGTGACTTGGCATCTGCTGCAGTTCAGCGAAGCTGGGTGATAAATGTTTTCTCCAGGCAGAATGACATCCATGTTGCAGAGTAAAAGAGAGAGATGAAGATTATATCAATTCTTTGTACTGTTCGGCTTTATCTTGGCGCTTATCTTGGGCTGTAGCTCTAGTAATCTTTTTCCTCTCCACCCTTGACTTGAGGTAGTGAAACTTGCTTAACCTGCCAAAGGAACAAACCTGCTGGCTGTAACGTGGACAGGTTGTGACTCTCTTTGAGAACTCTGGAACCTGCTGCTTTGGTTTTGGATTTTCCTTTTTTCCTTAATGATTGCACACAGAGAGCTATCGCAGCGACTGTGATATTTGACCTACACAGTAAAAGTCAAAGGTGCAAGTCAGGGTGTCTTCCTGTTTATAGCTCAATAGCTCAGGCTGCTTCCTTTCAAATATGCAAAACTAAAACACAAGGGATTCCCACATTCCTTGCTGTGGGTACGGATTTTGCCCTCACTTTTAGGGCATGGCAAAAGGGCGTGTGTTGCGGGAAGGAGAACTGCAAGCTGAGGGCAGCTGATGGCTTTGACATCAGCCATAGCAAAACCCTATTGCTGCGATGCTGCGCCCGCGCCAGCAAGCGCTGCCTTATTAGCACACGTTCTATTGCAAACGTGGCTGGGCTGCTCCAGGGACTTGCAGGAGCTGGTGTGTTTGCGTGCGTTGGGTCACGCCAGGCAGAGGTGACACGTTAGACCGACACTAACTGGAGATCTCAACAGTTTCTCCAGTTGGTACGCGGTGAATGTGCCATCGCAGCCCTCTCAGGTAGGAGCAGCTCCGTCAAAACAGGCAGAGTTCAACAGGTGGACAAACATCAGGAGGAAAGAACTCGGCCTCAAGGAAGCTGTTCTGTGTGGGTAGCTGCTAAACAGGAGTTCTGCATGCTTGTTACTGACAAAAAGGAGACCTTAAAAGAAAGTAGTAACAAAAAGTCCCACGCTTAATGCATAGCTGTTTTTTTTGTCATTCGTTTGTTTTCAGAGTGAATGTGATTTAGATTGACTGCTTTTGCTCTCCAGCTCTCAAAAAAGTAACTGGCCAAGTAATACTAGCTGTGTATCAGCCAAGCTGCCAGAAGGTTAAGCAAGCAGGCCATGTGTGTGTGCCTGGGGTGAGGGGACAGAGAGGCACATGCAAAAGCCTGTGTCTTGGCTTTCAAAAGCTCATGGAAACTGGAAAGCAGTCTTTATCAAAAGGAAAAAAAAAAAAGACCAACAAACCACCTTCCAAGTTTTGCTTTGCCTGTGCAATTGAATACTACATTTTGTTGTTCCCAGATGCTTTTTTAGTTTTATCTTCAACCACTTGTGGACAGAAACTCTTTGAACAAATAACTGGTTTCTTCTCCCTTATTCTTGCATGCATACAGACAACTGCTCCTCACACTGTTGATTTATCACCCCTAGGATGCTCGGGGATTGACGTAGCTAGCACGACACATTAAATAAGTGCCATAAGCAGAAAAGAGAAAAAGACCAGAAAGAGAATAAAGACAATGAGGCAGTACAATAATTGTACATGCCTTCCCTGCAGATTTTGTGAGACCAGCTAGCACTGGATTAATGCGGATAAGTCAGTTATTATAGCTTTGATGCCTATTGCAGCGGGGCTAGCAGAGGGCCAAGACAGGTGAGTGCTCTGCGCTCCAAAGGCTGTGTCAGTGCTCCAGCTTATCCCTGTGTCCCTTTGAACCTGGAGAGAACCAAACCCTTGGAGCTTCAGCCTTCTTCCTGCTTCCAGTTGGGCAATTGGCAAAGGAAAAGGTCAGACAAATTCGGCAGCAGTTCCGTGGTGCTGTACCCAACCTGCTGAGCACATCTGCACACAGATACTCTCTCCTCCTTGAACCTCCCACAGTGTGACTGACAGGTGTCACTGGTGTCCATCCACCATTTGTGTGACTAGTAAAGGTTACTTGGGGGCTGGGAAAACCACGTTTTTCCCCATGTTGACATGGTCCTCTGAGCAATTCCAGCCTTGCTGGGCATTGGAAGCAGGCAGTAGCTAAACAGACATTTTAATCTTGCATCGGTTTTGGTACATGTGGTGCTTTTGGCTTGAGGCTGTTCCCGCATAACACCCTCAGGAGCCCGGCTGTAGTTTGAGACAGTAATTTAGATGCCTTTTTTTTTTTTTTTAAAGTTTCAGAGAATGTGAAAGGAAACATTTAAAAAGACATTGTGTCAGGAGGCAGTGGAGTCTGCTCATGGATCAGTTTGGTCCAGTGTGTTATCTTGAAGCATCATGCCCTTGGCATCCACAGCTAAAATGGATTTTATGTCACAACACGCAAACAGTTATGAGGACATACAACACTTGTCTAGGTTACAACATTCTCTCATGTTTGAACATGATAGCGTGCAGTCAAGCTAAATGGCACAGTCCTGAACCGAGTTGCGGGTGTGACTTCTGAAGGATGTGCCCAAATGCCATTAACATTGTCTCCCTTCTGTTGCTTCGAAGTCGGTCGTGGACAAAGGGCAACTCTCTCCTGCATTCACGTTTGTACCTATTAGAAGCAAAAACTTCCATAGCATGTAGGAGCCTCTTTTTGATTTGTTTTTTTCCCAAAATCGCTATAAATTTGAATTGAGGCTAAAGGCCCTACTTTTCTTTTTTTTTTTAAAGTTACTAATTGAGCTTTTAGTACTCAGAAAAACAAGCATGAGAGCAATGCCTCTGAACTACACCACAGTGTCTTCCTCAGGATGCAAATACGGAAAACTGAGAGGCAAGCAGGTCAGGTATACAGGTTTTCATAAGACTGCTTCCTGAGCCATTTTGTCCCTCTCCTCTTTCCACTGTCTTTGTGATGAGAAACAAGTGTTTTCCTGGGGAAGCAGGTTTGTGAACATGCTTTGGCAATAGGCAGTTTTGCAGGCCAAACCTGCTGCAGCTGAACAGAGTGACCAGATATATCCTGACTTCAAAGCTGCAGTTGAAATTCAATATTGGGGTGCACCATTGTGTCACAAATGAGAAAGAAACAAATGTGTTTGAGAAGTGTTGTTCGGATGTTGGCATATACCAATCCATTTGGGGTACTGTGTGAAACTATCCAAGGAGAGCCAGCTGAAGATTTTTTCACTGAGAGAAATGGATGCTGAGCCATGGGGTTTTACTTACTAGGGCGCCACAAGACTGGGAGGCCGGGCCTGTAGATGACTGTGCAGGATTAGGCAGAAGCAGGACCTCTTGGGCGATGAGGGACAGGCACGATGGTCGTGGGGCCAGGCAGTAGTGGGGCAAGTGCTGTGCTGTGGGTCGGGGCATGAGGGGGGGCTGCTGGGCCCCCTGTCATGGCCCTGCCTGGTCCCAGGCGCTGCAAAGAGCCTGTGCTGGACCATGCCCCAGCTGCCTTTCAGAAGCACAGTCCAGTTTATGGGATCTCTGCTGGTATCCTTTAAAGGCAAACCTTAAAAGTAATATCAGCATTAAAATGTACGCAGACTTTCCACCCCGATTTTCCCGCTGACAATGTCTTCTTCCCCCCTCCTGCTCAGGCACATGAAGATTCATGAGAAGGATCCGAACAGCACCGCGAGCACAACTCCCCCGTCGCCACTGAAGCGCAGGCGATTATCTTCGAAACGGAAGTTTAGTCATGATGCCGAGATGGACAGAGAGGAGAGGACACCTGCAAAAAAGGTTCTACATGGGGCATGAAGCAAAAGTCTTTCCTGGCTGCTCCTAAACTGTCACCTGTTACGTTCATGCAGTCTGCACCGAAATGTGGTCTTGTTATGGCCCTAAATATATCTTAAGATGCCATGCTTTTCCTGTGTAGCCAACACTGTTGTCTGAGATTTAAAATCGATTTCTGATTTCAGAGATTGAAATAATTTTTCTTTAATTCTTTATTGTTTAATTTTATTTATTTACATATGATTTATATTAGATATTTGATGTTGGATGACGAGGATGAATTATTATTTTGCTACTGCAGCTTTTCCCCCACTTTGTTTTTTTTTTTCCTCCCGTTTACTTGATAGTAGTCTTACAGGATAGTGATTTGAACTTTTTACAAAACAGTGTTTACAAAAGCAGTGACACTTTAAATCTGATTTTGTCTTGATCTGGAGGAAAAAAATATCTGTAGCACATTTCCCTGTCACAGTAGCATAACCTTGTATTATTGGAGTTGCAAGAGCAATGAGGAAGTATTTATTTGAATGCTAGACATTTCCATTAGGGTTTTGTTTATGAAATATTTTAGTGCATTTCTGTCATTTCTATAAAATGTGTGGTGGCTGCCAAACTTAACCCTTTCCACTTACTATCTGTAAATGGCAAGCTAGTAGCAGTTCCATTTAGCTCAGTATCCGTTGTTTCTGTGCATGCTTTTCTCTCTGTAATCAGAAGAGGGCTATAGAAAACATGCAGAAGTTCATTGCTTTTCCCTGGGCCACTTGAGTTAGGAGCTGGCAGTATCTCAATGGCATAAATAATTGAGGCCGACAGCTCGCCTGGTTTTCTGAAGGGGGAGGAATGCTAGTTCAGTGGTATATAAACATATGGGTTTGTAAGTTGTTCAGTTGCAGTTTCTCATTAGAACGGACGTATCCGTGACTGAGCCGCACACTTTGTCTCCTGCTGAGCCTCCTTTTTCATCTTGCATGTTCTCACACATGCGCAGAGGCTGTGTTGTTCACCCTCTATTGCCAAAATGAGTCATTTCTGGTCACCTGCAGCAAAGTTACGGATGAAGCCCACTCCTTCATTTTTAAGAGAAGGACTTCAATTTGATTGCATGTGTGGTTTGTTGCTTACAGTTCGGTCTAGTGAGGTTTTTTTCCTCTTTCTCTGAAGGTTGTCGAGGATGGTCACTCCGGTGAAGGGGATAAGAAGGCTGACGATGAAGTTTATCATTGTCCAGTGTGTTTCAAAGATTTTTTTTGCAAGTATGGGCTGGAGTCCCACATGGAGACACATCCAGATAATTCACTGAGGTAAGAAATAGTCCTGAGAGTGTTTCTAGTCATCACATGGCCGACGGGAGCCTGCTGGGGAGGAATAGGAGCCATTCAGTCCTCTGCACTGTTAACTTCTCTCCTTTGTGATTTTGAATAGGTTTTTAAATGTTTCTGCCTGATCTTATGTCACCAGGGTGCTGTAGGCATTAATTTTATTATTTTTTTGCAAATACAGGAAATCCTGCCAGTTAATAGATGAGAATGTTTTAGAAGAAATCAAGGCACCCTGTCCTCCCCTCCAAAGCCCATCACTATTGTTACATCAAACTGTAAAATGTCAACAACGCAAAATTTTAACAAGTTAAACTAAAGACGCTTAAAACATGAAGCAAAACTTTATAAAAGTATTCAGGTACCAACTTAGGAGATTATTCTGCTTGGGGAGAAGGGAGGCAGCTGGATGTAAAGGTTTAGTTGTCTGCCGTGGGAGGGAGTCAAGATAGATGAGTTTCTGGTTCCAGACTTTCAGTAAAATGTGTTATGCTCTTCTGCCTGTTGAGGTTAGGGAATGATTTGGATTTGACTTAAATCAGCTTCTCTTAACAAGGAAAAATTAGTTATTAATTGTTTGAGAAGATGCTTAGATGTTGTGTTTTGATTCAGATAATTGCCACTGGGACTCCTGATACTTTTTTATTTCCTGCTTTTTTACTATAGAAAAATGTAGATCCAGATACATGAAGATATAAAAGAAATATTCCAAGTCTAGTTTAAACATGTAGAAAAGCTGTTACTTTAGAAAAGGAGATTGTCCTGTTTGCAGCAGCTTGTCAGTGTTTTAAGCTTATTTTGGGGTATTGGACTCTGGTGCTCTTTTTGGAAGGGTGCAGAATTCAGAATCTTGATGTGTCAACACTCTCTCCTGAATACCAGTTTCTTAATAGAATGGCATGGAGCAGAGCCATCCCATTCTATTAGATGGGATTAATTCTATTAAATTTTTCCTTCTTTTAGATTTTAAAACCTTGGTAAGTATGTGCAAAACCATTTAAAAGGCATTTTAAGTGCTGTAATTATTGGGGAAAGGAGTTGGAAAGCTCTTTCTAAAACTTGGTCCAGCAAATAGCAGTTAATTAAATGGAGTTTGCTGTTTCTGAAGTAAACAAGGTAAATTTTCATTATTGAGCAAAACTGAAACAGTTGTTCTCTTGTAAGAGCTCTGCAGACACCACAAAAGTAAGTGTGATGTAATTTTGCCATACGCTTTATGCTTTAGAGAAGGTGGCTGTCATATGAGACTTATCCTGGCATTAGCCTCATTTTGAAACTTCTGTGACAACATGACCTCTTTGCAAAGTTTTATGCCACGGACCTGAGTGGAGAAGTGGAGTCCTTTGCTTTGAGTGATGGATAAAAGATAACAGAATATATTGGCAGTGTTGCAAGGCAGACAGGCATAGCTGTGCAAATATGCAGTTCCTCTTCATGCAACTATTTCTCTAAGATTAGGAATCTTGCTTTTGGATGATAATACTCCCCTGAAGCAGATTTTGCTACCCTTGATTGCGCTGAGCAACAAAGACTAAAATGTGTCCCTAAATCAAAGGCATGATTGTCAGTCTCTGCGAGCGTGAATTAAGGCTGGTGCAGGGCTGCCTGTCTTCATGGGCTTGTCCAGATGATGGTAAGGGTTTTTGTCAAATATTTGCTTTACCAATTTAAGACATGTCAGTGGAGACAGGGCAGGACAAGGAAGCTGTGGTTCTCCTTGGTCAGCTAACATGTTCAAATGCAATTTGCCCTGCCTATCTGGTTTAAAACATACCTTTTGTCCTAGTCTAGATAAGTCAAATGGCACTGTCTGCTTGGCCTAACCTCGCAGAAAATCCTCCGGTAAGCAGAGCAGTCTGGGCTGCTCTTAAGGTGACTTTTTCATCCCAAAGGAGATGCATTTGTAACCTTGGCAGGCAGGAGCTGTAATCCCCTGGTTTCCAGGGTTCTGCAAGACTGTTTCTAAGATTCAGCGAGATATGCTGAAAGTAGCGCGTCGTTCTCAGTCCTGAGTTCATGTGACTGAAATGATTCCTCTTGGTGAGGCATAGAGGTACTTTTCTGAGCGAAAGAGATGAAGAAAATAATATTTTGCTAGAGTATCAGAGCAGGAGGCATGTGTGTATGGGTACGATAATGGTGGGAGAGCAAACTGCAAAATGTTAGAAGGCATTCCTCAAATCCTGGTGCTTCCCTGTTATAGAAGACAGGGAGGAAGAACTCCCCTTAAAGTTCAAACAAACAAGCCTAGCAGCTATGTTTTGAGCAAAGAGCAGGAAGCAGAACACTCGGTCTATTTTTATTGCCAGTATTGTAAAAGTAGAGACACTTGATCAGGACTTCTGTGGGGCAGGTATCAGATGTTGTGCATCCCAGTGCCAGATGCTCTGAGTCTGGCAGTTGATTTACAGCCACTGCTTTAGGTAGCCCAGCACAGACTGTTTTGTCATAACCAAAAATAAGTGATGCTCAATCTGCCTAACTGTGCCTTCTGTTGTAAACCAGAGGGCAAACATCCGACTTTTTTCTTCTCGCCCAGTAGTGAGTGTCAAAGTGATTGTGGACATTGGCTCTGCAGCGATGCAGGAGCGTGCGTTTGCCTCGGCAGTAGTACCAGCCTCTCTCTCCCTTCAGGGATGCATCCCTGGCAGCAACAAAGTACTGGGGTGTGCAGGAGCTTCTGCCTGGCTTCCTTGTGATTCTTTAATCCTGCCATTGTAGTGCTCTTGTGTAAATACAGCCTCTCACCCCCTGAGTGTCTGTCTGTCCAGGCCCCCCTCTGCTAAACAGCAGAAAAGGTAACGCTGTCTGGCAGTCCCCGGATCAGTATGTGAGCAGCTAATTTACAGGGTGGGCCATTACCCTTCCAGATACTGTCAAATGAACAACTTTAAATCACAGAGTTAGCTGTTCAAAGTCAGATGAAAAGACACCCCACATTGTCTTCCCCAGCACCGCTTTTTCATGTAAAACCCCGAGCAGGGAGCACTTCATTGTTTACTTGCAGCAGAATAAACAATACTTAATCCACTGATTGTGTGAGAGGGGCTCCAGCTTGGGAGAGTATCTGTTGATTATGTAAAATCCTAAATCGTGCATCTTTGTCTCCTAATTACGGTAAGAACTGCCCTGCTCTTGGGAGCAATAATAGGGCCCTTTGTCCCGCTGACAATGGGCTGTGGCACTGCATCTCCTTCATGGCATTACCCCCCCTGGTCAGTCTCTGTCCTTTTGAAGCCCTGGGACCTGCATCCTAATTAGTGACATGAGCTGGTCTCAGCAAGGCTGTCTGCAGTCCCCATTAGCAGTGGGAAGTGGCCCAGGGGTACTTTCTGACCCCCCTTGCCTCTTTACCTGGATCATTTAAAGAAGAAGTTTGTTTCCCTGCAACTGGGGCCTCAGGACACCATCTATTTTGGTGAGTTTGTATCTGAGTGTTGATATAATTAGCAGAGCACTGAAACGCTGTGCAGCCAATAGGGAAAATGAGAAACCTTGTGGAGCAGGGTGGCTTCTCTGGAAACTTTTGTGGCAGAGAGTTGCTGTTAAACATGGTAATGTGATTGTAAAGGTCGCCTGACAGACAGCTCTGACCCAGCATCAGCAGCACAAGCAAAGGAGAAGTGAGGATTTTCTGGGGAGAAACCTCTTGAGGCGCTATGTGGGGTTTCTCGTCTTTCCTTTGGCAAGTACGATGGAACAGGCTTAAAGTAAAACGTGTGGCTTTTAAAAAAGTACATGCACTATAAAATTGTCTGTTGGGTTTCAGTGTAACCAGACCATACCCTTTATATTTCCTTTCCTCCTCCTCCAGGAAGCTTCTTACAGTACTCTCTGCTCTGTATGAACAGCTAAAAGTTTTTCAATTTTTCCTTTCTCACAGCAGCACGGAGACATTTATGCTGCCTCTCATGCCCATGCATCTTCCTGAGGAGAGGAAGAGGGAGGCAGTTACCTCCCTTCTTAGGTGTTTTAACATCAGTTCTCAGCAAGGGTTGTTGTGCAGTTTGGACACAATAAAAGCCTGGATCCTGAGGAATGTTACAGGGACTTTCTGATTACATGTGGTTCAGTGTGGCATTGCCTTCAGTTACAGCGTTTGCTTTTGCTAACTTTTTATAGGAGACAAGAAATAAATAGACATTACAGAGTGTGAAAGGCAACTGTCTGCCTCAGCCACTGAGCTGACCTAGTGACTAGAACCAGGAGATGCCTATTGTCATGAATGGATTCAGAGTAGATGAAGTTTTTTGACCTTCTACAGAGCATGTCCGAACAGTGATATAATATATTAAGCTTTGTAAGTTGCCAAATCCCAGGCATATTTTCACAAGGACAGCAAAAGCAGTTCTCTTGCCTCAGGGTAATGTGCTTCTGTAGAGCTTAAAAAAAAAAAAAAAGAACACATTCACAGTCTACCTTGTTCTTCAAAACAGTCTGCCCAGGCTTTGCTGGAACTTGTGAAGTCAAATTGGCTAGAGGTTGAACATCACCATGGAAAGCGGTTGTTTTGAACAGTTAGATTGGTAGCAGGCATAGCAACAGAAGAGCTCAGATCCTGGAATGGGAAGTATCAGGACACCTTGACCATTGGTATCTGTTGTCATCTGCCTCCAGTTTTGCCAGGTTAACCACTGTGAGCTCTTGTTTCTGAAAACAGTCCCAGGTGGAAAATGCTATCCTTGTGTCTTGGTGTTACCTGGTTTCACTCAGGAGTGGACAACTTAGATGCCCTGGGAATGTGCTCCTGGACTCTGTGGGTAAATTGTGTCACAAGATGTCATGTGCAGTTGAGCTGGACACCAGGTTTCCCCCTTTTGCCAGCACATACCCATTCTTCAGTGCGTGGTGTCAGGTGGTGGGATGCTGTGAGGCACTGAGACCTGCATCCTCATCTTAAATCATTTTAGCCAATGCACATGAGCAGCCCCGTTCAAGTCAAAACAAGAGGAAGTGGATTTTGAGTAAAAGTGATTCCAGCTACCTAAAATATTACATGTTTATTGTGCAGTTACTGTTCTTCAGGACAGTTCTACACATTGGCTTTGGGGAGATAAAGTAGCCAAGAAAACAAATTAATGTAAATTTGAAGTGTACGGAGATTATTTCAATAATCAGCACCAGTAGAAAAAACTAGGACAAGACTAAGTTGTGTACAGAGCAGCAATGTGACTGAGTAAAAGTACGTTGTGCAGGATGTAAAAGAAGAAAAAAAAACCCAAAACCCACACCAGAAAAAGCCCCTTAAGTTTCATTCCTGTTTTTGCCAGTGCCTACTTAAGCAACATTAGGAATTAACTTTCTATCTTTTCTCTCCTTATATAGCAGGGAATAATCCTGCTGACTTCATTTTTCTGAAGAACATTGCTTTCTACACATGATCAGCTTTTTGTGGGAAGAGGGTGTTAATGACATTGCAAATTTACAAGAGTAAAAGTGTTTGAAAACTAAATGTTGTTTGCAATTTATATTACTTTTGAGACAAAACTATGAGTTCATGTTGGGAAGAGGAAGTTTTTTTTCCTAGTAGTTAACACTACTGTTACTGGAAGCAACCTGAGGCATGGATGACAAGTAGTCTTCATGGGGCATTGTGAAATTTTATACTACTTTTCCATCTCTGTCACAACTGTTGGTGTGCACATAGATAAGCCTTGTTCCTTGCTAGTACTTCAAAATGAGAGAGAGATGGGGAGCACTCCAGCATAGACATTGTCATGGACGTCCTTGACCTTTGTTTTTGGCACTGTGCTTTGGCCCCTTCTTAGTCATTGTTTGAGATTGTACCAGCAAGGATAGTTTAGGTAGGAACTGCTGCTAGAGTTACTAACAGAGTAACTCAATGCTACAAGACTTGTTATAGCTGAGGATGGAAGCACATAGGGTCAGTTGTGTGGCATTGCAGTTTCAGCTGAACTCTCCTGCTCTGCTTTGCTCTGCAAGCTACTTGCTTGGTGCCTTACTGATAGGAGCTGGGAACCTAATCATGATCTCCATTGGCAGCATTTTCAGTGCAGCAGCAGTTCCATGAGCCAGCTGGTGACGATGAAATCCAGCTCTGGTATATGCTAGGACCAAAAATATGCTGTGGTACAATGCAACTCTTTAATGTTGATGAGGCAGAGGAGAGGGTATGCGAGCAAGCTGGTGAATGCATCCTTTTACTGAGCAAATGGAGAAGTAAAAACGGTGGGTTGAGCATCTGCCTGTATGCTGTCTTGCAAAGCAGACCAGAACTGTATTTTAAGTGCTTTATTAAGTTTCTGTTGAGAAAAGAGAGATGGGAAACATTTGAAGAGCAGCCCAAGTCCAACACTTGCCTGGAAGTGGTCAGATCACATCAGAGAGCTCATTCGGCAAGGAGACTGGAAATCCAGAGCAGCCAGGTAAAAATACCAGGTAGTGAATGGACACAGGGAGTAGTGCTCTCATGTGAAAGTGTGTGGTGTGTCACATGGTGTTGAACATCTTAGCTTGGCTGCAAGAATAGAAAGTGGGTAGAATGCAAAGCTGGCTGTAGAGGAAAGTTTCTCGTAAAAGGGAATGCAGGAGGGAAAGAGGGCTTAGCCAAAATAGTTTATTAGCATGCCTGCCCGATCCTGATGACCAGGGTTTGTTTATACATGGGCTCTCTCAAAGTGCTGGCTCCTGGTTATTGTGTTAACAGTCAGGTCTGCCTGCTTAGCATAGCTTACCTGCGAATGGAGATAAGGGCAGGGCTGCTCAGTCCGGGTTTGGCTGCACCTATTTGGGAGGCTTGTGGTCATCAGGGACTAGTTATAGGATTGGCAAGTGCCTGTAGATGTGCTGCTTCTTACGTTGCTGGTGAAAAGTGGTGTTGCTTTTTTAACATGGTAGACATGTAGTTTGTTTTGTTTTGTTTTCTTAAAATCTTGCCATTAATTTTAAAACCACACAAGTACTTGGCTTCCATATTTGAAAGATGTGTTAGAAAGCAGGAAGACCATTCCTTTTCCCACTTGAAAGAATACCAGAAGCTCTGCTTTACTTTGTGTGCACAAATAATTACTTCAATTCTGGATGCTGTGCAGCTTCCAGTTTTGGTAGCCTTAGAGTACTGTACTGGTCATGCTTTTTATTTTTTTTTCCCTCAAGTATGCTTGCGCTAGTTATTAAACCCTTCATAGTTATTTATGTTGATCTTCAGCTCTTGCTCCGTGATTCTGTCCAACCAATTTCTTGACACTTCTGGTTTTTAAAACTTTGAACTTTTTTAAGTAAAAAGACCATTATGAGAAAATGAAGTACTTTGTTTGTGCAAGTGTCTGCAGGCCATCTCCTGTTCTCCCTTTATTTGTTCTTAGTTGCATGGTAATTCTGTTGAAGTAAATGATAAAGCTGCTGTTCCACTGGGGTAGAGGTATTAAAGTCTGACACTGTGAAGTGTTGCTGGTATGTGCAATTCATTACAGTGTTGGGAAGAAATTAATTCTTTTTTCCTCATTTTTCTTTGCTCACACGCAAAGAAAGTTAAAAAGATGGCACAGGATGGCTCATGCCTCTTTATTAAACCTTATAGCGGTTAACTTCACTTGAGTTACCCTGTGTGAGGGAGTCACGACACGCTGGCACAGACACTGGCTCTGCAGCATGCCGACAAGTTTCTGAAGCACGACATCACCCTGGTTTATATCGGGTCTGCCCTGGCTCATACACGATACTTTTCTTGCCTGGACCACAGCGCAGCTGTAGGAATGTGCACAGCGTTGTGCATCCCTCTATTAATAGAAGAGCTGGTGCAGTGGTTTCAGCTTTTGCCATGCCCAAGGGAGGCTTCTTTGAGGGAGAGAGGGTTAAATGGAGCAATGGGACACGATGGTAATGGAGTCGAACAGCCAGTGGGGAGGTGGGAGGGAGGGAAAGTTAAAAGTCCTGCCTTTGCTGAGGAGGTGAAGCAGCGTGCACTGAACGTCTGGTGAGCTGCATCCGTCCCCTGCGCCCTGGGAAAAGGGAGAGGAGCCTCTCCAACCCATCGCGCCTGGCAGGGAGCTGGCTCCCAGTGCCGCTTGGGGTTTCGGCTCTGACCCAGAGCACTGGGTGAGGTGGACGTGGGAGAGCAGCAGGTCCTTTGGGGTCAGACTCACTGTGATGCTGTGGGGGAAGGAGGCAGGAACGGTCATTGCAGGACAACGAGAGGACCCGCAGGGATCTCCGGGAGCAGCGCTGCTGCTTTTCCATCACTCATCTGCAGCAAGTGGGAGAGATTAGTGCAGCTGTTGGATGTTATTTCCCAGGGCCCTGGGTGTGGAGGCCAGGAAGGGTATTTCATCCAAAAGGAGATGAGTATCTGGACCTGGGTGGGGTTGCACAGGAGCAGAAACCAGTTTGCTCTCTCTCATCTGCCTCCCTTCGCTGTGCCCCCAAAGCAGTGCGAGAGAAACAAAGAAGTCCTTTCCTGAAGGGGAATATGTCTGTAACCTGCCAGCTTTTCTTTCAGAGGTGGTGAAAGCCCTCATGTTTAAAACCATCCTTTCTCCATCTCCCTCTCCTCGTCAGCCTCCTCTGCAGTGCATGTTCATGGTCTAGAGGCTGGGAATCACCCATCCTTCTCTGCCCAGTTGTGTTATTTTTAGGTCAGTGTAGGATTTTCTTTGCTTGTAAGGAGAGCCACATTAATTCTGCGAATAATGTGAGACAGGAAGGAGAATAATAACGACAAGGGTGGAAATTTATGTACAATATGTATTAGGGATTTCAGTGGGAGGAGTTAGATGACTTAATAACGTAACTGTGTATTAATGGCTTCTGTCTCAGGATGTGTTTCATTCTTGTTTTGTTTTCCTTCTGTTTGTGGCAGTTGCTAAAGAGCACATACAGGGAAGGAACAAAATGATACCAAGCTTTTAATTTTAGATGAGACCTAGAAATTCACACTGCTTTTAATTGTTGATGCCCACAACATGGGCAACATAGTGAGCTGCGTGGGTGAAAACTTCAAGTTTTGGTCTACTCTTGTGTGGTTTCAGAAGTGTAAGTAGAAGAATGCTAAATGTCACTTTCCCATTGCCAGTGTCTGGTAATGCAGAGCATAATGTTTATTTAATTTCTTGGTAAACAGGATGATGGATATAAGTATTTGGCATTTGCATCTCGGCTACTGAAACATAAAATTTAGAAAGATCGAATGTTTGTCTTCATTACCCTTAATCAAAATCAAGACTGATCCATTTTGCTTAAAATTTGGCTCTGGTTTACCTTTCTAAAATGCCTTGTCTTTTCTTAAAGAAAAAAAGCTATTTCCATAGCTGACAAATTGGAATTAGCTCAGAGGAGAGCGTAATGCAAGGGAACAGGCATCACTTATGTGAACTTTTCTCAGATAGGTGCCACTTGTCCTAAGTGTAGGTTGCCACTTGAGCAAGCTGCACAAAGCATTGACTATTTCTTAAAGCCTTAAAGGTTTTACATCCTAATTAACATTACATATTTCAAGAATGCAAACTTATTTTAGTAGAAAGCTTTTTAATGCTGTGTTTTTATATATAGACCTTGTCTGCATTACCAAAAAAAAAAAAAAAAGGTGAACTGGTGTAGTAATAATTAAACAGACTTTTCTAATGTGATATGTGACCTAAGCACCAAGGTCAGCCTGGTCATTGCACGGTCGTTGCAGTTGTATTTTGGTTCTGCTTTTGTGTTTTAGCAGTTCTGTTTTCTCACCCGCTTGCTTTGTACACTTCTGTCAGCAAGCCAGAGCCCTAGTATTATGTTGGCATTTTACAGGTATGAACGACTCTGAAAAGTAAAGGCAGTTGAGAATGAAGCTCATTTTAAAGTGGTCTTAGCCGCTCAAAGCAGTTTTTTCCTTTTTGCTTATAATTGAATCTCTGTGCTTAGAACTGAACAGCTTTCTTCTCTCTGCTGTGTAATCATATTTATAGAAAAATGGAAAACTGTGGCCAAGACTAGAAGTCACATGGCAACACAACAACTTTTATTTGCTACGTCTGGAAACTTACCTTGCAAATAGAGTGCTTTTATCTCCGCTCAGGTGTTGAGCCATTGCTCTGCCTGTTCTGCAAACAGCCTCGGAACCTGTTCCCATCTCTGTTCTCCGCAGCCATACCATCCGTGTTTGACTTGGCACTGCACGTGGGCAGACTTGTGAAATTGTAAGGAGAGGGGTGTTTTCTTGGTGTTTTGTTTTGTTTTTTAAAGTTCATCATGAGCAAAGTATTACCATATGTTTCAGATGCTTTGTTTGATATGCTGGACTTTTCAGAGTTTCCACATTTTTATAACTTTTTTTTTGTTACAGCAATTTGAGCAAGACGAGAAATGTTCATATCACCTAGGATTCCGTTCTCTTGTCCATCTTAGGCTGGTTTTAGATTTAAAAATGCTGTAGGCATTGACACTATCTAAAGATAGAAAATAGTACTGATGACAAAACAGAAAAATTCATGGTTAGCCTTCCTTAAAAAAAAGTAATGCGTCCAGTTAAGGCATTGTTAGGCATGGCAGCTTACTCTATTTTAAATTAACACAAGCCTTAGTCAATTCAGCATGGTGCTTGCCTTAACTAGTTAGGTTTTGAAGCTCGGTACCTCTAAGTTTTCCTTGGAGGTGCTACATGTCCATATCGACATCTGCAGGGCTAATTGTATTCAAATCTCATTTTGTGTCATTTGGGGGAAACTCGGATTCCCTTCGTACTTGGGGTATGGGGAAGTAATTCAACAAAAACACAAACACACATGAAAAAAAAAAAGTCACGAACACACTTGGGCGTACGGGCCGTGTATTTTAAATAGCTTGCTTCTGTAGTGAAGCCTGGTAAGCCCAAGTGAGGTCTGCAGAGCCTGAGAGACCTCCCGAGCCAACGGCGCGGTGTCACGCATCGGGAGCAGCTTCACACCGACCTCCCTTGTCCTTGGCGAGTGGCACAGGCACGAGGTGCTAGCGCGGTGCCCCCCGGCTCCCCTGGGGTGCCTGCCCTCAGCTGCTCTGCGTGGCTGCCCGGGAGGGCTTTGCTCCATCTGGTTTGATTCCAGCTCCCCAAGCTGTGGCTGCTTCTACAGGTGTGCACAGACCGCAGGGGAAGGGAGGGCATCCACAGGTTCCTCCCGTGGGAGCCTGTGAACTGTGGCAGCAGGGGAGGGTGCTGAGCCAGGGCACCGTGTATTTTTATGCCCTCAAGTGCCTGCATCCTAAGTTGGCAGGCCTGATTTATCTGGAGGTTTCTTTTTTTTTTTTTCAGCCAGGAGCTTCTTTCTGGCTGAATGGGGAAAAAGAGCTTAATCCTTTTCCCTGTTTCTCTCTTCGCTTGCTGCTTCTTCACTCGCAGCAAATAAAACACTAAGGAGGAAAGAGAAAACTATAGAGGCGTGTTTAATTCCATGCTTTATCAAAGAGAGAAAGTACATATTCCTTTTTCAAGATATATTGCTTTCATTTTGGGGGGAGGGGAGGCGGTTCCCTTTGCATGGAAAACACCATTTTTAAATTGCAAATTTTTACTGTCCTGAGGCGTAGTAGTTGATACAGGTGTACTGTGGAGGACTTTCACACGGTCCCTGATCTGAAAGATTTACTCTCAAGTGCAGATTTTGACGGGAGCCCTAAATAAACCAGTGCTTAAAAACCAACGTGTCGCACAGCTGGTGGAGGTGAGGGAGTGCAAGATGGACAAGGAGCACCTCCCCGCTTGGCCAGAAGCACTGGCTTCAGCTGAGCCCAAATCTTAGGGGTACCATGGCAGGCACCAACTCTCCCAGTAGCTCTGTGATCCCATCAGTGTTAGCTATGCTGGCCCTGTCATGCATGAGGGGATGCGACCACTCCATTGGGTTGCTTGGCAGGGGGAGGGCAGGCACATCGAGGACCCCAGAACTGCCTCAGGACACCCCAAGGTGAGGGTCTGTATCCCCCTGCAGAAGGGCTGGCCCCACAGCCTGCCAGCGATGTTCCCGGTCATATAGGTGAGTTCTTAGCAACATGGTTTAGTGCTAGCGTTAGGTTATGGTTGGACTCAATGAGGGTCTCTTCCAACCAAAATGATTCTATGATTGCTTGTGAGCCCTCCTTGACCCTGTGCTGACATGCCAGGAGGAGCGTTCCAGAAGCACTGCTTGCTTTCACATGAGGAGTTTTCATCACGTCTAAAAAGAATTTATTTCAGTAGCCTACAAGTTCTTCCTATGCCTGCTCTAACCCTTTAATGCCCTCCTTCCCCAGGCGGTTTTGGTGGTTGTGTGCTTTTGTTTTTGCTGAAGATGAAAGCTTTGCATCCCAGAACAGTGAGCCAAGTGAGCTGGAGGAGAGCTGTAGGTCCTGATGCTGGCGGAGCTCCGTGTGTTGGCATTCCCCACCCCACCAGAGATTGCCATCATATTTAGCAGACCTCTTTAAGTAAACATTTGCTTTGTAAATGCCATTGGTTCGATATTTAAGCGAATGCAGGGACTATGCTGGCAATAATTATAAAGGTAGGATGCAAGTAAATTGTCAGGGGAGATAAAACAGATTAAACCTCCAGCACATAGTATTTATGTCCCAACCTTCTGGGTACTGTGATAACAAAGGCTGTGCTACATATACTTCACACTTGCTTCTTTCACCACTCAGAGTATGAGTCCAGTTGCTTTGTGGGTGACTTGGTTATCTCTTAATTTTCAGGGAATAAAAAAGGTCTGTGGAAGTTTACGCAGTGATAAAAAGAACAACAATGGGAGTTTGCTAGGGACAGGACAGGGAGGGGGTGGTTTCAGGATTTTGTCAGAAGTCGTTTCTAATTGCAGGATGTTTTTTTAATGAGTAGGCACATGTCCTTTTCCTTGATGTGGAGGGTGAAGACAGTATGGGGAGAACTAAGGCAGGGGGAGAACTGTGAAAAACTCCTAGTGTATGTAATAGTCCACTGGCAAAATCTGACTGCTTCACTGAAGGTTGCTTCTGTAAAACCTGTGCTTTGGATGCAAGCTAGGGCTGTGACCACAAGGAACCATGTTGAGTGAAACTGTGTGTCGCTTGTTGAATGCAGGGTGGATGTGACCTGTCATGCTGCAGAGCTCAAATCTCAGATATTTAAAAAGCAATAAGCTTGTTTGTGGATGTGTTGGCCAAATGTTGCTGCATAATCCTTACTGCCTGCAGCAGAGCTGCATTTTCAATACCTTTGGTTGTTTAACACAAGTCTGCTTTATGTAAGAAACTTTTGTTTAGCTGAATTTGGGATTTGAGAACTTTATAAAGCCAAGAAATCATAGCAGTAAAGTGTGTGTAGGAAAAGATGTCGCTTCTGCTTTATTTTTAGGTCACACAGGCTGTGAAGGGGGTCTTTGAGTGTCAGAAGTGTTGAACCTGTTTCAAGTCTTCCTTCTCTGGCCCTACTCCACTTCAAGGAGCACTAATTTTCCATTTAGAACAGTATATTTCTCATAACAGCTTTGAGAAAAAACAGTGAAAGTTTAGGGAAAGGCAGTGCAGAGAAAATTCATACATGAGTATTTGAGTGGTATACATTAGTATGTTTTAAGCAGTAGTTTTTAAAGGTGACATTTAGACATCTGCAGCTGCTTGCTACTTAGATCTGATTAAGCCTCTCCTTGTCACTGATTTTTTAAAATATCTTTAGTAGTACTTTTTAGTAAAAAGGAAATGGTGTAAAGCTATTGAGATATTTTATGTCAGACAATGGGAAGGTTGTCAGAGCGCTGTGGTCTCAGCTGCCACTTCACCATCTGCCCACGTGGGACACTCAGCTCTCATGCAGGATACTATTTGAACTTCCAGTGAACTTAATAGCCAGAAGCTGGAAGAAAGTGACTGTGATTGAAATGGCCTTTCTGCGGTGATAGGTTTTTGACACGCCGTGGCTTCATCTTGCATTTAGCAGCTTCTTACTATCATGGGGTGAGAGGAAGGAGGCTGGCCTAATGTGAGAAGAATGCTGGTGCTTAAGCCTGCAGCAGTCAGTAAGTCATTTCTGTTTTATTCCTTTCCCTTCCAGGTGTGACATCTGTTGTATTACCTTTCGTACTCATCGGGGCCTGCTGCGCCATAATGCAGTTATCCACAAGCAGCTTCCCAGAGATCCCATGGGAAAACCTTTCATTCAGAACAACCCTTCGATTCCGGCAGGCTTCCATGACTTGGGATTCACAGACTTCTCCTGTAGGAAGTTCCCCCGCATTTCTCAGGTACGCTCTGTTCTTCGTAGCTTAAGGTACCAACTGATGAAGTGCATTCTGAATTCATTGAAAGCCTGCCTTCCAGTCTGCCCATTAATTCTTATCTTCTCCAAACCATCCTGCATCTAAAATCAATAGGGAGAACAGATGGTAAGGAAGGCATTATTTATTTTAATTTACTGTAACAAGGATGCGGTTGTGGTGTGAAAGATTTTGCCATGAAAAACTTTGGGAGGTCACCTTACTTACTAAATGGTGACATCTTCAGTGACTTCTTCACAAAACATTCTGAAATATCTTTCCACTGCATTCTTTAGATGAGTTCTGAAGATTTTGCACCTTTGAGGGTAACTGACTGGGGGAAGGCAGAGTCTGTAAATATTTTTCTGAGAGCCATAAAGTTTTCTATGGAATGTTATTATTCCTCCCTCTGCCAAACCTTACCTGCCTTATTTATTTTGAGTCTGCATGAAGCTGCTTATCTATTTAAAAAAATCAAGAACACAATCCATGCTTTTTCAGTATCTGCACTTTCCTTATTCTCCTTGGATTAAAGCATTGTATTCCAGCTCTTCTGTCTGAAAGGTTGTAGACCTGTAATTTACTGCTGGTCCAGGGGAGCATGTAGATCATTCTGTAACTCTAGTAGAGTTTTGGTAAAAAAGTTATGAAATCAGGAGAAGAGAGCTCTCTTTAAAAAACTTGGTTTTATTTTGTTTGTAATTAATCATAGCCGGTTAAAGTTAATAAAGGATTTAAAGTTTAGGGCTTTCTTTTTGTAATAATTCTGCTTGCACTGTAGGGGAAGACCTACAAAGTATCTGAACAAATTGTGGGGAGTATGTAAAGGTCTTGCCAGCCCTCTACTTAATATATCACTTCTCCTCTCCTTTGATGTGGAACCTTTGCAACATATATGAGCTGTCCCGGTAGCATTTAAATAGAGCATTTGGATTCATGACTTCTTTCAGGGATAGGTGTAAAATCCATCTGTGAGCTTAGGGAATTTTTTAGGAGAATAAATATAGTTGGACTTAGCTAACCAAAAACCTTTCTGCTTTGGGCTCTGCATGTCATTGATTTTCTCATAGGGTTGATTTTATTTTGGTTGGTTTATGTTGTTTTGCATTCTTGGGTGCCATTTTATTTTCTTCTCTTAGTTTCTTTGTAGTAATAAAGCTAAAGGAGGTAGTTGTACTGCCCAGATTACTGAAGTTTGCTGTGTAGTCTACTGAGGCTCCTGTGCTCTCAGTGAAGTGAGAGAGATTTCTGGAAGGGAAGTTCAGGATGGGAGAGTATTTGAGAGTCAGGATAGCTCTCTGAAGGAGTTTGCCTGTATAGGAGGAAACTTTTGGAGAATCAGCCCCTAATTTAGATACACCACTTAGGTGACTAAAGGCTGTGGAGCAGGAATATCTCCATGCCAGGTAGGTGGTGGCTGCGTTAAATGCCTTAACTTGGGCAGTGGAAGAGAGTGTGAACTGTTCTTGTTTTGCAGCAGCGTGTGATGCCTGTCCGGTTTGAGATACCCACTCTAAATATTTTTGCATGTTTTGCAGGTCTGGTGTGAAACAAATTTGCGAAGGTGCATCAGTGACTTCCATCGATTTATTTGTGAGACGTGTAACAAGGCATTCCCCATGCTTTCAGCACTCAAACTGCACACAGAAACTCACCTGGTGGATCAGGGAAAAGACAAGCACAAGCCACAGTCCATGACCCCACCCGGTGAGAATGCAGACCAGAAAGCCTTCATGGCATCCTTGGGCCTCCAGTACACCAAAGACATCAAGCCTGTCAAGCAGGAGGACAACACACAAGATGAGGTCCAAGAAATGCGGCTCAGAGCACTGAAGAGTAACCTACCTCAGGAACCCAGCAGCACAAGTCTGCTCAGCCTCTCTCCTCTGGAAGCTGCATCTATGGGAGGGTCATTTTCAGTCCTTCCCCCTACAAAAGAAAACATAAAGCTCCTCTCACTGCAGCCTTTCCAGAAGGGTTTTATCATCCAGCCTGACAGCAGTATTGTGGTAAAACCCATCTCCAATGAGTCTGCCATTGAGCTGGCAGACATTCAGCAGATCTTGAAGATGGCTTCTTCTGCTCCTCCTCAAATCAGTCTTCCTCCACTTTCTAAGGCACCTTCTGTCCCTGTGCAGTCCATTTTCAAGCATATGCCACCGCTGAAGCCAAAGCCTTTGGTAACACCCCGGACAGTTGTCGCAACCTCTACACCTCCTCCTCTTATCAGTGCCCAGCAAGCCTCCCCTGGCTGCATCAGCCCAAGCCTCCCACCTCCCCCTCCGAGGCTGATCAAGAACTCAGTGGAGTCCTCCTCCAACTCTCACCTTTCCCAGCCAGGAGCCAAATTAAGTCCTTCCTCACAGTTGCTCCTCCAACCCAAAGTAGAGCCTCTGACTCAGCATGAGATGAAGACACAACTGGAGCAGGACAGCATCATCGAAGCTCTCCTGCCTCTGAGCATGGAAGCCAACATCAAGCAAGAGGTGACTGAAGGAGACCTCAAAGCCATCATTGCAGGGGCGGCGAACAAGAAAGCGCCGACCATGAGGAAAGTTTTGTACCCCTGCCGTTTCTGTGACCAGGTGTTTGCCTTCTCTGGTGTCCTGAGAGCTCACATCCGTTCTCACTTGGGTATTTCCCCATACCAATGCAACATCTGTGACTACATCGCAGCTGACAAGGCAGCGCTGATCCGGCATCTGCGGACACACAGTGGGGAGAGGCCTTACATCTGCAAAATCTGCCACTACCCCTTCACAGTGAAAGCCAATTGTGAGAGGCACCTGCGAAAGAAGCACCTCAAAGTGACTAGGAAGGATATAGAGAAGAACATTGAATACGTCACCAGCAACGCCGCAGAGATGGTGGATGCCTTCTGCTCCCCAGACACTGTGTGCAAGCTGTGTGGCGAGGACCTGAAGTATTACCGGGCCCTCCGCATTCACATGAGGACACACAGCGGCTGCCAGAAAAAGAAGCCATTTGAGTGCAAGGAGTGTGGTACAGCCTTTTCGGCCAAGAGAAATTGCATTCACCATATCCTGAAGCAGCACTTGCATGTGCAAGAAAGGGAGATTGAGAATTACATTTTAGTGGTGGACTGCAGTGCCCAGGAAAACCAGACAGACCCTCCTTTATTGGAGGACAGCACTTATATGGACCGCAAGCCCATGACGCCTTTCCTGGAGCCACAGAACGGCTTCTTGCTTGGAACGTCATCTCACGTTCCCATCAAACTTGAACCTGCAGGCAACTTCCCAATGGATTTTGACGAGCCATTGGATTTCTCTCAGAAGAGCAAAAGCCTGAGTGCTGTGCAAGTGAAGCAGGAGAACCTGTTTGGCTCTTCTCCCCTGTCCCTCTATGACTGTTCCATGGAGCCCATTGACCTGTCCATCCCCAAAGCCCTGAAGAAGGATAAAGATGATGTCCCATGTGAAGCCAGGAATCAAGAGTTGGTTGCTTCTGAGAACAGTGATAAAGCCTATAACTGTCTGCAGTGTCCTTTGGTTTTTGGTGCCAATGGGAACTCTGAGAAAACCAGGGCTGTCAGACATCCCCAGCCACTGAAAGGTTCGTTGCATTTGACTGTCCCAATCATTTCCCCAGCTCTCCTTGGCAATTCTGCCTTGCTGAGACCCCTGAGACCTAAACCACCACCACCACCTCTCTTGCCAAAGCCTCCAGTAACTAAAGAGCTGCCACCATTGGCTTCCATTGCGCAGATAATTTCATCTGTGTCTTCTGCTCCCGCTTTGCTGAAAACAGAGGCTGCAGATGCCAGTCCCAAGGCAGTGAGCAGCTCCACTGGGTGTGACAAATCAGGGAACACCAAAGCAAAAGTGACAATCGTGACCGCCGTTCAGAGAGACTCCAGCCTGCCTGGTGACCTGACTCAGGCGTGTGATCCAGAGCAGTCTCCCGTTGCTGATGCTGGGTTGACTAAGAAAAGAGGTAGAAAGAAAGGAACGAAAAATAAGCCTAAACTTAGCAGTAGTGTCGATCTGGAGTCAAGTGGGGAGTTTGCCAGCATAGAGAAGATGCTGGCTACCACAGACACTAATAAATTTAGCCCATTTCTGCAGTCCACTGACAATTTCAAGGAAGAAAGCGGCAGAAATGGAACGAGTGAGGATGAGAAGGAAACTGCCGAAGATAAGCTGCTGAGGGGGAAGAGGAACGCTTACTCAGAATGCCTGCAAAATATCCCCTGTCCTTACTGTCCTCGAGTCTTTCCATGGGCAAGTTCCCTGCAGCGGCACATGCTCACTCACATAGGTAAGAGTGCCTTGTGCTCACAGTAGATTGTAACCCATGAGGATGTTCCTCATGAGAAGGCCTCCACATGGAGGAATCTTCCTTTCTTGTCCTCTCTCTGATGTCTGAACGGTATTCTTTGTTATTTTGCAAATCTCTAGCTGTTGTTGTTGGATGGTGGTAGCATTACATTTTTCAGTAACGGAATAATCTCAGTGATTTTGAGTTTCGAGGGCCCAAATTAAATGGTAAAACCCACTTAATTTCAGTGGCATAACTTAGCGAACCTGGGAAAAGACTCTGGTTTCAGGTGTTCTATTACTGCTGTCTTGTCTTGAAGGTGAATGTGTGTGTTAAATATTCCATCGTGCTTTACATGGTTTCTTTGGCTGCTTCCAGTGGCTGTTTGTCTGCATCAGTGGTGATAAAAAGATCCATTAAAATAAGAGCAAATAAGTACAGAATTGTGGGAGGAAAGTAATATAGTAATTAGCATATTTTTTCCTGTGGTGGCTTTTATTTGACAATCAAAGAAGGACCATACCAGAAATATCATCCTGAGCATTAGGTACTAGGTTGCCTCTAGGAAATGTTTCTTCTTAGCGCTAGACAGCTGAAGGTGGGCTTAAACCCTAAGGTGTGGAGATGTGTTTGGAATCTTTAATCTTGTGCCACTGTGTTAGTAATCTCAAACCTGGTGTGAACAAAAGGAGGAATTGGGGAGAGCAAATTATTCTAGGTTTGGGGTTATTTTTCATTCTTTAATATAAAGGAAATACTATGTTGGATGCTGTGCTGATTTGAAGTTCGCTGCTTTTTCCACCCACACGGTAATAAAGTAATTAGTAGATTCTCATCCTGCTTGAAGAGAGAGAGGATGAAGCTCTACTTGCCGTTGCTCCTTTTTAAGTCAATCACGGTCGTTGGTATTATTTTCTTCATTATGCAGTCTCAACTCCTGGTGTAAAGTTAAGGATATTTGTAAGAAATGTAGGGGAACTGAGTACAGCCTCATAAGAGATGATAACTTCATATTTTTTAATGGAATTGAGGTTTAATGAAGCAACTGATTCATGTCTGTGCTAAAGAGGGAAACCTGAAGAGGTAAAAGAGGTTAGCTAAGAGGTTTAAAGGGAATCTGAGCTGTGGAGCAGTCCCTATTACTGTTTGCTTTGGGTGACGCAAGGACAGAACTTGCAAGGTATCAGTGCAACAGTGAGGCTATTGTTTTCTGGCCCACAGAGACCAAATTATTTCACCTTATTAAGCATACAGTTTACTTTCAATGGTGAAGGAGAGCTCTTTATTCATATCAATCATTTTTTAACACCCTGCTCTCAAAAAATATATATATATAGTTACCAAAGAACTGTTCATGGGACAGAAAACAATAGAGAGGCTTTTTCCAGACTAAGGAGTTTGACCTGCTTATTGATGGCAGGCTTCCAAGGTAGCAGCGCTGTTGTGAACCCCTAGTGAAGATGAGAAAATGCACTGATCCATGAGTTATACAGGTGAAACTTGTCTCCCCTACCGCTACTGGGTTTGGAAGGAGACACCATCCTTTCAGAAAGCTTGTGCTGCAATCCCTACAGGGAAGGTGACCAGCTGAAGCTGGAGCAGGCCTGGATCAGCAGTGCAGATACCAGATTTTCGGTGGTGCTATGACAGTGGCAATAGTCAGATTCAGGTTGGTGTCCTCTGGCAATGATAATACTGAGCTCTTTTCTAATCGTCAGAGCAGTGTTGAGGGAGGCTTGTTCCTGGAGGACCACCATACAGCAAGCTTTGACTGGCCTTGGGTTCTTTGAGGGGACACGAGCGCTCTTTCTAAACTGGGAGTTTGCAGCAGTAGTGTAGGTGAGGCTTGTTGCAGGAGAGAGGGAAAGGTAAACTAGGAAGGTAGATTTAGGCCAGGGAGGTGGTTCCAAAGCAAGCACTAGGATGCATTCGGGTAGAGCAAGACCCATGTGTTTGTGCTGTCAGGTGGTGGTGGCAGCATGGAGGAGTTTGGCAGCTGCATGATAGATACAGCAGTTTGTCGGGTTTGTGTTTTGGGTGGGCGAGTTGGTTTTCTGATGGAGACATCTACAGTGTCATCGTGCAACACACCGTTTCTGTCCCCACCTATTGCACAGGCAGTGACTTGTTAGATAGCTCTGTTTTTTAAAAGTAGTTAAGAAAAAGTTCTTTTCACTTACCTTATTGTAAAGGGGATCCTTATGGCTGCTCCCTGACCTGAGGAGAGAAGGGGCCAAGAGAATGATGTGAATGGGATACATGAGAGTGCTGGTGATCTGCTTCCAAACTGCATCTGTTGGGTATCTGCTTCGTATGGAATCATATCAGGCAAGCTGTTCCACGCTCCTAGATTTCTGTAGTATGCTGCTATCAAAAAAACAAGGCAATCATTTGAGCAAAAAGTGGCAACTGGGTCTTCTCCATCCATTTATAGGGAAGTTGTTATTGGAGTAATTTATGTAAATGGTCCAAGCTAATAATAAGTGAACATGGTTGAGGAAAAGGTATATAGTTTTGACCATTTAGTATCTGTATATTACCAGTTTTAAACTACTATGTTTATGCAGACATGAAAAGGTTTTTGCAAGTGCATGTTTCATGTTCAGTAAAATTTCGACATGGAGAACTCCTTCCATGGGGTGTCAAGATCATATTTACCTTTTGTCAAAGTGCAAAAACTCGCACGCTACCAGTAACTTACATCCCTTGCGCAACCAAAAGCCTCTCTCATGAAGGCTTTCACCTTGCTTATTCTTGCCTCAACACCACTGTGTGTTTTTTAATTCAAAAGCATTTCCCTGAAGAAGCATGCACCTTCCTCAACCGTTTTTATTTTAATGCAAAGCTCACAAGTGGGGCACTGGGAATCTGGCATAGCTTGGATTTATACAGTGTTTAACACAGTACCTGCGTTTTGTTTGAACATGCTTGAACACTCACTTTTAATACTTTCTTTCTCTTGATGTCTTTATTGTTTAATTTACTCTTCTGTGTTCAACTGAGTTTGCCTTTCTTTTTTGTGTTTCTCTTCTGCTCTTGACTTTTTTCATTCTCAGAGCAGCAAGTAAGATGTGCCCTGCAGGTGGTGCAGTTAATTTTGCTCCTTTTATGGGATATGCATCAGACCAGGTTCAATATAAAATTCAAATAATGGTCTTTTTCTGGCCATTAGTTTGTTATAGATAACCTAAATCTCTTTGCCAAGAATCACTTGAGGATATTTTCAGAATGATGCTGCTAGATCTTATTTGGCCCGAGATTATTTTTTGTAGCAAGTGAGATTTAATGGCAGAGGAGGGGTTTTGGATTTGTTTTATTTTGCTGTTACAACAGGAATGAACTGGACAAGAAAAGATCTATGAACAAAATAAGGTGATAAATAAATAGAATACAGCTACACCTAGCCCGTGACCCTGAATGTTTCTTGTTGACTGGAGAACACAAGTCATAAGAAAAAAGGACTGGGGACATTTTTATTCTTTATTCTTAAGTCAAAGTGAAATTGTAGACATCTTTACTTTGCAACATTTATCTTTACCATACTGTGTGTTACCATAATATGTGATAATGTGTTTCCACTAGGACAACACAGGCAGGGGGTATCTTAATTAAGGAATGATCTTCTCCATGCTGTGATTATTTAGATGACCCTTTATATTGAAAAAGACAATGGCTGGCTTCCATGAAACGTCCAGCCTAGAGTAGTTCTGCTGTGCCGCAAATCAAATTTTACAGTCAGTTCTGAGTCAATATGTAGGCACAGATGTATTTTAATCCATGCCATGACCATTCTTAAGGAAAAAAATAAATCACATTGTGCTTAAACTAACTGTTTAGGTTACCTTCCAGTGAGTAAGTATATTTTATCAGAAGAGCAGTTGCCTTTAAAGGACAACACAGGAAGCAGAGAATACTGCTTTTGTGAATGATCTTTTTTGTCCCTTTAAAGGAGACATTTTTGGAAAGCAATCTGTTTTCCATTTGGGAATAGGACTATAACTTGGGGTGGGAGGATTGGAGTTTGTGAAGCAAGCAGGATTTTTGTGCAGGTTTTGAGACCTCCAACGAGGACATTTTGTGTGGAAAGAAGAATATTTTATCTGTTGTAAGTATTGGTCTGTATAACAAATATTTGGTTGATACAAAAGTTTTAAAGGCTGAAAATATGAGAAAATTGTGACCTGAGATGCAAGTTGAGTTTCAAGTAATTAATCCCCAGCTAATCCTGTCATTGCATGCTTGAAAAGAAATGTGGAAAGGAATTGGGCTATCATGAAGCAAAAGTATTTCTGCTCAACTTTGAAGTTCTGTTTTGTATTTGCATTGTGAATGAGGCCAAATAGAAGTGTAGAAAGTGCTGGTATTCGTAACCATGAATTTATGGTTGACTTAGCAGGCATCTAAAAAGAAAGAGTGACTTGAAAGCCTACCAAAAAGCAGTGCCTTGGTGCTTCTGAGAGGTGGTGTTGACACTGGGAGAAAATTAAGAGAAAGAAACAGCACCTGAGACGTCTGTGAGATGCAGGGAATCCCTTGTATGGGTTGAGATATTAATTAGAACAGAACCAACTTGTGGAAGATTAAAGTGAGAAACATACCCACAATGTTGTATCAAAGTGTGGGGAAGGATGCATGTGTGCGTATGTGTGAGGTGGAAGGTGTGACAAGAGCTGATCTCCTTTTACAAGTAACTGTCCTCACACTCTGTTTCTTCATCACGAACATGTCTTGCAGGAATACTTTTCTCAGTGCACTGCATGATCCTGGCTTTTCTTTCAACTCTTCCTGTGCTCAGTCCCTTCCCTTGTTCTAGTCATTTAAATGAATTACAGACATGAAAAACTTTCTCCTGTAGGGAAGTAATTGATTACTTATTCAACATATGGGGCTTGATTCCGCTGAAACCAATGGAAAGATGCCCCGTGGCTTTGATAGAATTTGTGTCAGATTCACACGGGTGACAGACATCTTAAGGGAAAGCCTGCTGTTGAGGAGCTTGCAGTCAGATGTTGCTCACCAAGCAGTGAAGGGGGGAGAGGGAAGTTTCTTATTGCACATTAAAAGGACTGATAGACATACTTTTTCCTTGCATCAGGCCAGAAGACTTTCCCCTGTCAAAAATGTGGTGTTGTCTTTTCTACCAAATCTGTCTGTTTGCACAAAGCTGGAGTTGCAGGATGCCTGCAGGGAAATGTGCTTATCCCCCAGAAGAGGATGCTGGATCTCGCAGTGGCACATGCAGTTTTCCCTGGCTGTTCAGAACAGCAGGCCCAAGTTGTGTTTGGTCAGACTGAACGCCACGGACGAGCAAAACGTAGGCACATGAGAAGTGTCCAGCCACTTTAGGGCAGTGGTACATGCAGCCAAGTCCTCATGTCTCCAATGGCAGCGGTAGGATGTGCTATTTAAGGTGAGCATGTGGGCCTGGCTTCCCACTTCCCACCGTCTGTTCCTCTTAGTGCTCTATCAGCATCCACAACTGTTGTGTGTTAGAGGGCACGTCCCTGCCTGCTCCCTTTTACTACCTGTTTATGGACCTGCTGTCTGCAAGTCTCTCCGGTTGCTTTGTGAACCTGCTGATGCTGTCTGCCTCCAGCCTCATCTGGCGTCAAGCTCCAGAAGTTCCCTACCTGCTGTGTAAGGAACTAATTTTTAATCTTTTTTTCAGCAGATCCCAGCTAGTTTCAGGGCAGTTTTGTGCACATGCTCTCAACTGTATTCACGATTTGCAAACATCAATTGTAACACCCCCTTCTCTCCTTCAAAATGAGAAGCCTGAGCCTTTCTGGTGTCTCTTTGCAGGGCAGCTGCCCTATCACTTGGATTTGGTTTGCTGTGTGCCATGTGCAACATGACCGTCTCCTTCCTGTGCAGTGGAGACCAGAAGTGCACACACCACCTGAAACAAGGACACATCAGGGCTTTGTGCATCAGTGGAGACCCTTGGTCTTACTCTCATTACCCTTCCTCATGGTACCCAGTGTTTCTTGGCTTTACTTTGGCTGATGCTGCAGGTCAAGCAGTGATCCTGGAGAGCTGTTAGTGATGGCTCCAAGACTTCCTGCTTGAATGTTTCTGCCAGTACCGCATTCAGCATCACATAGACATGTTTCAGATTATTTTTCTAGAGATGTTTTACCTTTATTCATCTGCATTGAAGCTCACTTGCCATTGTATTGTCCCCTTTCCTTGAGAGTTTAGCAGCAAGGGAGAATGATTATCAGATCACGTGAGGTTTTTTTTATAGGCAGGTGAGTGGCATTTAGTCAGAAGGGACAAACTGACACACAACCAAGGGTGAGTGCAATCACTCAGCATTTTTCTGTGCTGACCAAATGGTAGATGCAAGAAGGAAGCTCAGCAGATGGTGGTACATGTGCCTTGCCTGAAAAGTGTTTGCACAAGGGAGCTGTTGCTCTAAGGTGTTCACACCTTCAGGAGAGACAGGGTCACTTTGAGCTGGTTTCACCAGAGAGCTGTTGAAGTAACAAACTGAAAAAGCAGCAAGAAGTTGGCTCAGTTCATCAGGTTAGTTAAAATTCCGAGTGTGTTGTTACTGTCAACCTCAGGGTGGCTGCTCATCATATTGCACAGGAGTGTGCAAAGGATTTTCCTCTTGCATTTCCAGGCTCTGGTTTGTTTGGAAAAGTCTGCTGTCTTCCCAGCCTCTCTCATCTTCTACTACGTCAGTGATTCAAATGTAGTAATACAGGTCTCAGTACTAGTCTGGCATTAAAATCGGCCATGCTGGGGACATGTTACAACGTGAGTTGTTCTTGCCTATCATGAGGAGACAAAGTTGCCGTGTTCCCATGTTAGCAGCCTGTAGCTTCCCAGGGCTCTAGCACGGTATCGGTGTCGTATGGGCTCGTCCCGCCTGTGCAGACAACAGATGGCTGCAGCGTGAGAGGGGAAGACTCGTGTTATAACATGATCCCCCTGCAGAACAAAAGTCTCCGGAAAGGGCTCTGAAAGTGCTTGCCTCTGAGGTTCTTCAGGGCAGAATGAAACTAAAACGTCATACTTGGGTCTATTGAAAACTTTCTTTGTAGTCAGAGGGATCCAAACGCAGCTCAGCTGTTCACTGGGGTGAGGAGGCAAGCGTTCCTAAAGCTGCTCAGAGGAGCACTGACACAGCACGTAGGATGGGTAGGAGTGCGGTGGAACGTAGCTGTTGTTCTCAGCAGCCAGCACAGGGCTGGTCAGAGTGGTTCGACCTGCCCCCAGCAGACAGAGCCTTGGGCCACGGTTGGATAACACAAAGCACTGCTTGGCCGTACTGGCTCGACCTGTTCCCAACTGTTCATCCCCACAGCTGTAGGTGACCCAGCGGCCCAAAAAAATGAAAAGGGCAAGGGGAGGGACCAGCTGTCATGAGATCAGTTCCCGGATCTGGCGGGCGGTACGGCCCCACATTGATGCCGCTGAGGTGTGGAGTTGGCAGCATCTCCTGGGAGGCACTGGGGATAGATGCTGTTGAAATTGGCTTTGCTGTCAAATGCTTTGTGTCTTCAAATAGCAGCTTTAGGCAGCAAGGAAGGAGCCCAGATCCTATACTGTTATAGTTACCATTTGCACTTTATAGCTCAGCTTAGTGTTTATAACTGGCTTTGCCAAGTGGCATTTAATCACGGTCCAAAATCATAGAACAGCTTTGGATTTGTGGTCTCCTTCCATTGTCCAAGGAAAATGGATTTCAAAAGCAGTGGAAGTAAATTAACAACTTGAAACTGTGGCTTAGTTTAAAATGGGAGCATTTATCTTTTCATGCTGGTTTTAAAGGTGGGTGAGTAGCGTGGTTTGGGCTCTTGTGCGGAGCCTGTGCAAGGGCTGTACTTGGAAGTGGATAATCATCCAGATTTCACTGTACGCCAGAAGGAAAGGGAATGAAGGGAGATGCTTGGATGATGTTTTGTCAGCCATAAACGAAGTGAAGCTTTAGGATGAGGTGTAAGACAGGAAGTGCAATTCAATAGAGTGTCACTGGGAACAAGTTTATAGAGGGTTTCTTTTGGTTGTGTTTGAAACCAAAACAAAAAACAGGATGGTGGTTTTGAATAGGATTCAGAGACAAGGAGGACGTGTAAGTGATGGGGGCTTGTGTGTGTCCTTGCTGCACGGAGAAGAAGGGAATGGTCTGACTAAAGCATCTGAAGCAAACTGAGGACATCCCACGCAGCTTGCAGCAGTCAGACCCGGGGAGACCTGTACCCGCTCAGAGGCGTACAACAAAATTGTGGAGCAACTTCATGAGTCGCCTGCTTTCATCATGTTAAAGTTGCCTTTGTGTCCTTAGGGCTTTCTGAGTGCTCCCTTCTTGCAACAAAGTGAAGTTGATGGAGGGGAGATGTGGGATGGGAATGGGGTAAGGGATTATCTCTTACGTAATACAGAAAGAGACTTTGCTAAGGAAAGATCCCTTTCTTAAAGAGGCTAGCCCCTAATGTGAGAGGGTCGAACACAACTGCTCTGTGCCAACTAGACAAATATTGACAAAATAAGTATACTCAACAGTGAATTTTCTGATTAGCATTTGGCAGAATTCATCTTTGCTCTAGATATCTGCCGCTCTGTGATCCCTCCAGAAATCATGTGAGCCCTGGGTATACCAGGGGACTTTTGTTTTTTCCAAACTGTTCTGGCTATTTGTACCTCTGAACTACATTTATGGGCATTTCCTAGAGGACAAAGGGCTCGAAACTGCATTTTCAGTGTCAGGCAAAGTTCAACAGCCACTCCAGAACTGCAGCTCAGGATAAAGCTTGACACTGGGGGTTGGCCTGGGTGTTAGAGCTGTTGTTTGGAAGGTAATTACATCAAACTGCCTTTCTGCTAAAGGGTGGAATTCACCGTAAGCTTAAGATCTGGAATTTTTCCCCTCACCCCTTTGATGCACATTTACACTTGGTAGGTGCAGTCAGAGCTAGTCCTGGACACTTTTATTTGTGTCGGTGACTTCAGCTGCTCTCTTTAAAGTACTGGGGGGATCATACCTTGTGTCAAACACAAAAAGTGTTGGGTTTGTTGTTTGTTTTGTTTGGTTGGTTTTTTCCAGAATGGGTTTTCTCCTTTCCCCCCAGATATATTCAGCTCTGTTTATTTTAAATACTCCTTTTCTGTCTCAAATGCTGTCATTCCAAAAAGCATGCAGATATGACCCAACCTCTCTGAACTGCGGGCTTATTAAATATTTAACTTATATGTGTGCATGTGATGTAATGAAGGTGGCTAAATTTTAGTGTTTAGAGTGTTTACAGTAAAAATGGAAAAGATAACCCCCAGATTTTTGCAAGTTGACTGCGCAGGTTGGAAAGATGTTCTGCAGTTTGTGGGTGGAAGTAGCAGCAGCATTGTGCAAGTGGCTCCAAAAAAATCCCAAATTTACTGGACTGCTACCACCTAGTGGTGGCTGTGTCTATAGTAAAATGTAAGACTAGCTGGGGTTATTTCAGTTAATGTAGGGAAAATAGTAAATTTTTGTCTCATCTGACTGATAATGCCAACTGCTTGTACAATGTCCATTTCCAGTGCTCTGTCTGCTCCAGTTTTGAACATTATTTATGCAATGGGTTTTCTAACGCTCTTCTAGGGATGTCGGAAGTGTTTGGCAATAAACGCGTGCTTCAAAGGCACAAAATCGTTTCCCTTACAACACCCTGTTTTATCTAATAAGTCCTTAGTATCTCAGGCTCTACTTTCTGTTCCACTTTAATTCCAGAAAAAAAGAAAACCATGAAAATCCAGAATCAAAACAATGACCTCCCTACCTTGATCTGTATCTGCTCTTTTATGTGAAACTTTCCACAGGTGGGCTGTCTCTTGATAATTTGGTTTGTGTATGCAGAAAAGCAGTTTACTCCTCTTTTTATTCCTTTCTTGCCATATATAAAAGATTAAGTGGACTCTTCTGACTGGGCTGACTGAAAATTGAAACTTGAATTGTAAGGAGACTTCAGGAAAACAGTCTTTTCTTTCCATAGTTCGAAGGAAGAATGATTTTGGCTAGAACTATATAGTGGTTTCTTTCATGAAAGCGGAAAAGTTTTTGGATTCTCAGATGAAGTCCTTGAGGTTTTGCTTATGAATATGTGTCCTAAGAAGTTCATTTTTTCCCAGGAGCTGATGAGACAGCAGCTGATCTACCAGTGGTTGCTTCATGTTGCCTTCCTTCATCCATCCTTACCTCCCTTCTCATCTCCTCTCTCGCCCTTACCTTGCCCATGTTCTTTGACTCCAGTATCAGAAATTACATCATCAAATAGTGTCACCTTCTTCTCTTTGCTACGGAGAGGTGACACACATTCTTGTCCAGACAAGGTAACATATTCTGCTCCCACGGTTGCTGAGGAAGTGGCGGTGGGTAGGAGCCCTGGCAAGCAGACCTCTCTGCTCTTGTCTTCTTGACTAACCAAGTGTAAATATCCGTGGGATAACAAATGGACCAGAAAGCATTTTACAGCCTTGGTTAAGTGAAAGGTGAAAGATGGGAAAGGGGTGAAAGAAACAGCAGACCTTTGCTGTGCACCTTGCCTTCCTCACCACCTGGATGCAAGTGGCTGCTCTGCACCATACATCAGCAAAATTCTGGAAACAGGAATTACTCATCTGAGGGGAGTTCAGCCTCATTGGAGGGATGTTTGCCCAGATCTGAATGCTCAGTCAAAATCCTCTTCCTTATGTAAGACACAAGCCTGGTGTATGGCTGGTGAGGTTTTCTGTTGCTTCAGATTGGCATGTAAGCAGGGAAAAGCCAGTGGTGTAGGCCAACTCTAACCTCTGCTGGAGCGGACGGAGGGGCTGCCAGTGCGAGATCACCCTTTCAGCTGTCCCTTGCACAGCGGGATAAATCCCACACTGGACTGATGTGGCTGTCGTCACGATGGTCATGTTTCCCACACACCTTCACAGCCCCCCTGCTGCTCTTCCAGTTGGGCTGCAGCAGAGCCGGGCTGATTCTCACCCATCCCCAAACAGCTGGGGTTTGTGCAAAGCAGCTTGCTTCTTCACCAGTTGCGAAACCAACCCCGCAGGTTGGGGATAACCACAGAGCGGCTTAACTAGTTTCCTAAGGGGCCTGTGAAACTTCTTCTCAACAAAGTAGAGGGCAGATCAGGTTTGTGCAGGTGAGGAAGGGAACTCACCCCAGCATGTGCACCTGCGAGCATGTTCCTGGCTACATCCTTACCAGAGTTCTGAATGTGTTCATTCAGGGGTGGTGGGCCAGCTTTGGACGAGAAAATCTGTGTGCTCTCAGGGTCTGAGGTGGTCTTTGCCCTTGGTGAAGGTGTGGTGTTTAAGCTTTGCATTTGTTTTTCTTGGTGTTGACCTCATCTGTTTGCCAGTGCTAGTAAGGCAGTGTCACTTACCTGTGGACCACCTATCCCTTGGAGTGTATCTCTCATGCACAGGAAAATGTAATTACAGGCCAGCCACACAAGAACAGCATAACAGCTGGGAAGGGGCCCAGGGCACAGAGGAGAGAAAAAAGGAGATGGAAGCCAGATATGACTCATTAAAGGATGAGTATACTATAAGAAAGAAAAAAACATATATAGTTTTGGAAATACTGAAAGCAGAAGAAGAAAACATTAGGGAAAGATAGGGGAAGAGTGCAAAATCGTGCATGATATACAACATGTTGAACATAAAAGTTGTGACTTTCATATGTGAGTGGTTTAGATATTTTGGTTTTGGTCTTCTCTTAGTGCTACTGGTGTATATTCCCCCTCATTCACTTTGCTCCTGATATTTCATGTTGAAAAAACAACTTAATCTGTGTCCACTGTCTTCTGTTTGGTCAGCAAAAAATTACAAAACATTTCTCTTGGTACAATAAAAGAGGAGCTCCTTCCATCACTGTCTCGTGTGCTCTTCACTTCTCTCCATCCTAGCTGAGCTCAGATGGTTTCCTGCCCTGCTCCCTAATGAACCCCCTCTGTGCTGTGCTTGCAGTCTGTCTTTGGCCTGTCTAACCCATGTCATAGAATCATACAACACCAGGTCAGAAGGGACCACAAGGCCCAACTGTCTGGTCCCCTCAGGGCAGTATTTTCTGATGGGTGGCCCACACCACCAGGAGGTGCCCCCTACCTAAGCACCAACAATATGGATACAGCAGCCACTTTGGGTGCTTTCTGGTGGTGTTGCTTCATGGTATTTGTGCCTCAGAGCCACCTTGCCACTCCGATTTTGTCTCTTCATCCATCACCCACACATAGTCTTTGTGATGGCAGCAACCAAAGGCTGGTGGGGAGGAAATTCCTCTTCCCTCCTGCCGTTCGCCTGAAGGGAGCGGTGGTTACTGGGTCGCTTCAGTCCAACATAAATCCCTGCTCTGGTGACAAAGGCCACAAGTCACTGCGTGGACATGTGAATGTTGGGGCTGTGCAAGGGCTGGCGTGGGAGTGGGTGGCCAGGGAAGGACGAGGGCCATTTCAGCAGCAGGGAGTCACACTGGTTGCCATTAATCCTTTTTGACAGATCACTTCTCCCCCTTCCACCCCCACAAGAAAAGGTATATCAAGGATTATGCTCTTTTAAGTGATTGTTCACGATTACTGGAAATGCTGCTCAGCCTTTACATTTGTTTAATGACCATTTGTTATCATTTGTGCGAGGAGATGTGGTCAGTGCAATTCATATTGCATATGAGTGCCTGAGAGCTATCTTATCTTCTGTCATTACTTCTTGGTTATGAGAAAAGCCTGTAGTAGGAAATGTAGGCAATTTGAAGACAAGCACATGTTGTACTATGTCAAATGGGGAGCTTGAACCACGCTACTAGAGTTTCTAAATCCCTGTAGTTCCTCGGCAGCTATCAGGCTTGCGGATGAATGTGAAATGCCTGTTAGGTTGTGCACTTCCTTGGCTGCGTGCTGGCAACAAGAAGGGCGGGGGGGAAGGACTTAAAGCGAGGAAAGTTTCAACTTTCAGAAAGCACAACTTCCTAAGTTTGTGTCCTGGAATGGTTGCTGGAAAGTGGCACTGGGGTTGCCGTTACATCCCGTGCATCATCTTCAGCTTTGGCTTCCAGATCTAGTCCAGCTTATTTCCTATTTATACATACAACTCGGAAGGGGTACGGCTCCAGCCTTTTATTCTCCTTAAGAGCCTTATGTGTTTTATTCTTTTGACACATTTCTGTTCAAAAATGTTAATGCTACAAACTGGTAAGGAAGCAGAGGAGGTCATTAAGGTGGATGTCTTAGATGAGTTTTGCCTTCTTGTTGGGGGAAACTGTGAAACAATTAAGATTGCTGCCTATGGCTGCATCTTGGCTTTTATGTTTTGATTCCAGGTGGTATCAATTTAACAGAGTGGGTGTCAAAGACCCACACGTGAACAAACTTTTGCAGCTTTTGCTGATGTGATGTATACCCAACTTTTTAAACTGATCTCTCTGTTATTGCCTGTGCTAACCTTTAACATTTAATTGTACCAGTTGGTTGCATAAAGCCTTTACATTCCCTTTGGAAAGCATTTCCCACTACTTACAGTTTGTAAGTTAGTTGGATAAATATGTGGTTGTATATTATTTCCGTCTTTATACGAATTTCGCACATGAAATGTTCTAAAACATCAGTGTATCTCTGGTATGGTATATTTGTAACAGTAGTGATCTCAACCCTTCTTTGATGTCTCAGCATTTTACATTCTTTGGTAAAAGTGATTATATTAAAAGTGACTTCAAGAAACTGCCAAGAAAGTGAATGTATTTTGGAAAAGCAAGCATTTTGTTACAGATTTTTGATCATCTTTTTGATAGGGTTACAAGGTGTTTTGATCTCTTTCCAGCTGTAAGTTACTGGCATGGGTCACAGATAAGAGAAACAGATGTTGGGACACTTGATCAGAAGCGAAGCTCATGGGTGTGTGTGCGGCCTCCCCGCTGGCAGTTGTGAGTTAGCAGAGAGCATCCCGCTGAAAGTTTCTCTCTGTTTGCTTGCAGACAGCCAGTCTGATGCGGAGACACCAGCTACAGGAAACGAAGTCTTGGACCTGACCTCCTGCGAGAAGGAACAGCCAGAGGAAAAAACAGAGCGACCAGAAGGCGAGTGTGGACCCAACGAGGAACAAAAGGCTGACTCCCCTCTGGCAGAAGAGGACGGCGAAGAAAAAGCGGATGGATATGAAGAGGGCCCTGAGGAAGATTCTGTAAGTAACAAAAGTCTTGACCTCAATTTTGCCAGCAAATTAATGGACTTCAAGCTGGCAGAGAGTGACCAGAGTGCAGGCAGCAGTTCTCAGACTGAAAGGAAACATGCCTGTGACATTTGTGGCAAAACCTTCAAGTTTGCTGGCACTCTTAGCCGTCACAAAAAGGCCCACACTCGTGAGGACAGAAAGGATGAAAGGAGCAGTGAGGATGAAAGCAAAAGCATTCAGGATGATGCAGGAGCTCCCTCGATGCAGGACTCTGGTCTTGAGCAGGAAGAGTCTCCGATGGACTTGAAGGTAGTGGAGTCTCCTGTGGACTATGAGGCAACAGGAAAGGAGAATGAAGAGAGCGAAAGCATCTCTGAGGGGGAAGGCACAGAGAGAAAGTCCACTGAGAAGAGCAGTGATGACAAAAAACCAAAGACTGATGGGGCTAAGAGTACTGCAAAAGCAGACAAAAGAAAGAAAGTCTGTGCTGTGTGCAACAAGCGTTTCTGGTCTCTGCAGGATCTGACGCGACATATGCGGTCTCATACAGGTAAGAGAAGACTCAAGGGCAGAACAGCTGACGAGCAGGTCTGCCGCCACGCTGAGGCATCTGTTCTGTAGGTGCACGATTGCTGGTAGCACTTGAGGTTGGAGATACTGCTTTTAGTCCTACGGGTTTCTGCAAGGTGTGTTCTTTGCCCCAATCCCCATGCTGCATACAAAGCCTATCGAGGGAGCGAGAATTGTCAGCACTGTCTTATCTTCAGTTCTCAAAGTGTTTTTCCCCATGCTTGTTTGCAGAGTTTAGAGGTGAGGGCAGCATGGGGATCTCTGGGCGGTTGTTCTGCCCAGCTTCTGACTCCCTTCTTGTCATAGGCATGTGGCTCTACCTCTTCCTGGTATTTTGATGAGTGGTGGAGAAATCTGGCGTTGTATGATAAGACTTCATCTCTGGGTGGAAGTTTAGAGAGAGAGAGTCTGGTTTTGTCTGATTATCCAAGTCTGGTGTGGGTAACGTGCTGGTGATGTGCATGATGGCCAGGGGAGGTGGAACACAGGTAGTAAAACGCTTGTCCAATGACTTGACTCAGCAGTTAAAATATGTGGGATCACTTTATGCGATACGCAGTTTGCAGCAGCACCATGCAAAGGAGATAAAAGGCATGAGCCAGCTTAAAGACGAATTAATCATTCATCCTTATTAATGATGCGTTTTACCTGTCAGCGAGCTGCTCTGACATGGGAAGACTAATGCAGTTTGACATTTTGTATCTTTTGAAGGTGCTTTCTGCTGAAGACAAAACCTTTGTGATTAACAAAATATTTGTGCTGTAATTGAGGGTGATGTTTACTGAACTATGGCAAAGACAAGTGCCTTTATTAACATTTTACCCTTTTGAATCATAAATATTGATCTTTTGAGTACAAAACTGACCCTTTTTCTTCTGGCATTGAGTCACAAGTAAAACGGGTTGAATCCTATTCTTGTGCCTATTTTCATACTAAATTAGGATGTTTTAGAAAGATGCTAATATCTAAAGTACTAAGCTTTAGCCCCAAATGATACACTGCTGTGTGTGCCCTGGAGATTCCCATACCATCTGTTTTAGCTGTTTTCATTGCATGCTGAGCTATGCAGACCTTGTCAGTACTTTTTTTTCCCCATTTGTTTCTCTGGCACTGGAGGATGTTCTAATAGAGAGTAGGTGTTGAATAGGAACCTGGGTCAGTGCTTTTTTCAAATTTAATAAACTTAAGCACCTCCTATCCTTACTGTTAAACCAGAGCATTTTCAACCGAAGATTTTGCCTCAATATTTTGGGTTGACTCTCCTCCTCTTCCTCCTCCTTCTTCTTCCCTTCACAGTTGTTCAGCTACATTGACAAAATACTGCCAGGTTGTAACATTACTTCTACTTTGTTTTTAATGTATGGGTTTTTATTTTGAAGATAGCTGTAAGGTTTTGTAATTTCTTTATTCAGAAGAGGAACGTTTGGGAGACACTGAAGTGTGCAAGAAACCTCTGCCTGCCTACTGAACGGCAATCGGGCTGGAAATGTTGCGTTCTCCCAGGGCAGGCTGCTTCCCAGCAAGCAGTTGTGGGGTGCTCTGGTGCCATCTGCCCGGGCCCAGGGTGAGCCCCATGGCACTGCATCAGCCACAGCCAAGTGGTCGATGGGCAAAGGCTGTCAGCCAAAAATGTTCCTAGGGAGCAGTGCCCTCCTTTGAGAGCAGGTGCCCGAAGAGACCACTGGAGAGAAACATTTCTAAGCAGCATCACGCTTCCCAGGGACAGCAGGAGCTACTTGCACATTTCACCCAGTGACCTCGAGTTTGTAACTGGTTTTCTTTCAATGTTCCCAAGCATTATTATAAGTGAATGAGCTGCAAGTGTCTCGTTCTGTGTGCTCGTTGGCACAAGATGGTCTTCTTGATGGAATTGCAGCACTGAAAAATCTGAAAGAGAGAATGAAGTGGTCAGGGTGGGACCTTCAGTTCTTCAGGGCATATAGCACCTTGGGGCACTGTGCTTGGTTGGGCCTTGGGGGGAATTTTATCTGTGGGGCTGTAGTTGCTTTGTTTTGTGATGAGCTTATGCTTAGGAAAGTATTCAAGCAACTTCAGGTGCAATTTCAGGTGCAAAAAGCAGCTCTGAGATTGAAGCAGACTAGCTGTTGATTACAGCAGAGGATGCCCGCAGCTGCTCTGTGGCTTAAGGTTGCAAAATAAAAGGAAGAATTTTGTCCTCCAAGTAGCATTTCTAGAGTGGGTAAGAAGAGGTTTTTCAGGGCTTTCACATGTCACTCCTGTGCTAAAGCACTGGTGGGCTGAGGAACACCAGCAGCTCTGTAAGTAACATCCCTGGGCAGGCATTTTTCACTCAGTCAGTGAACTGATCACCTCTAACAGACACTTCCCATGTCCCATGAATGCCTGGCAGGTCTTGGTCCTTGAGCTGCTCTGTGTCCAGTTTGAAACACGGTGATACTGTCTTCAGCTTCACAGAAAGAGATGGGGCTGTTGTGGTGAGAGCAGTTCCTGACAGCTTCTCTTCGACTTCGGGGTCTAACTTGTGCATTTCATGCTTGACCATTGGTCAGCATGTAAGAGAGAGGGAGATGTTTCCTCATGTGCTGTTTGGTTTAGTTTTTAAGCTCTGTTGACCACAGGTACCAGGGCAGTATCCTCCGTCTTCTATCACAAGGCCCAGCCTGTAGCAGGGACCCCAACGGTGGGCATGATTTCACAAAGGCTTTTTGAGCTCCAGAGGACAACTGAAAACTTGTTCCAGAAAAGTTGTTGACCAAATTAGACAGGATGCTGAGGAGCACTTGGGGCTTTACTGTCTTCCTCCCTCCTTAGCGCAGGGCCATACCGAGCTTGTAGAAATCTCAGGGCACTTAGTTTTGGTTTTTCGTTTGTGCCCCAAGCTGCTTGAAATAAGAGGGAGGTGTGTTTGTGATCTTACGGCTGACTTTGTGTTTTAATTCTCTTCTAGGTGAGAGACCATACAAGTGTCAAACCTGTGAGCGCACCTTCACTCTGAAACACAGCCTGGTTCGTCACCAGCGCATACACCAGAAAGTCAAAAATGCCCAAAACCACGGGAAAGAGAGTGACAAGGAGGAGACCCAGTCGAGGTGTGGAGAAGACAGCGAGAACGAGTCCAGCCACAGCGGCACCAACCCCATCTCAGAAAACGAGTGCGACTCCGCAGGGGGTGTCGGCAGCCACGCATCGCTCACGGGAAGCCGAAAGGAGTCCCTGGCTGGCACGGCCAAGGACTCTCCTTGCAGAGAGGAGAGGCCGAGCGGGCAAGGAGCTGGCACCTGCCTCGGGGAGCCCACCAAGAGTGCACAGAAACAGACAGCAAAAGAGCAGGAACCTCGAGGTAGCTCCGAGCACGAGAGGCCCTCAGGTTTCATTCAAGACTTGCTGGAGATGCACAACAAAACGTCTCCCATGAATCACATCCTTGCCTCTGCAGACAGCGCACCCCAGCTCTTGGGGGTGGAATGACTTTGCTAGGGAGGTTGGACCCGGCCCAGCATGCAAACTGAAGCCAGCAGAGTTAGGTTTCTGGAGTCTTTGTTGTTTTGGAAGAGCAACCTACAGCTGTGGGGAGAGTATGGCAGACTGGACGCGGTGCCATATGCCTTTCAGTATAATAATGCAAGAGACTACAGTATATACTGATTTGAGTGCCTTACTACTTTATTAGATCTTTTGGTATCATAGATTTTTTTTTTCAAAAATGATTTTTTTTTAAATATTTTAATGAATTATTTGGAGAGGACCTTTTTCATTTAAGCATTAATGTTACCTTTTGTATTGGTGTGCGTGAGCTTGTTCTTGTATATCTGTGATAGTCGCTGTGTTTGTTCTCTGAGCTGGAAATGGGGGCAGTGGGGTGGGAGGCCCTTGGATACCACAGCCAATAACTGGAAGAAAAATTATGTGAATTTCATATGAAATAGTCAGAGGAAATGCAGAGGAGATGTTGATTTATTGTTTTTTTTTTTCTCAGTAGATGTTCTTGCCTTTGCCACATGGTGGAGCATTAAGCCTGTTCCAGGCCTGAACAACGTGGCAATTGAAGGTGTTCAAAGTGGTTCAAGCCAAAAGCAGGAAACACAACAAATTTCAACCTCACGCTTGTTTCCACTTTTCAGCATTAGAAATGGTCTTCTGAATCCTAGGGGGTTTTCTGGCCGTCGTGGACTGAGCGTGTATTACAGAGAAGAGTTACATAGCAACGTAACCTATGGAAATTATGCACCTGCTGTTATATATGTTTGATTTGCTTCAGTATATTATTATTATTATTTTATTATTATTTTATAAATCCATCAGTTCGCTTGTCTCTGCCATCAGCAGAAACCAATGGGCAATATTTGCCCACGCAGATGTATAACGCCGCTTGGATCCCCTCTCGAAATAGGGGTTTTTTTTTTGACTTAACGCTTTTACCAGCTCCTCTTCTTATGTTGCAGCTCTTCTACTGTACTTTCAATGAAACCCTTCCTCCGACCCGAGAGTCGAGTGGAGGCCAGCGAGGTATCACCATCATCATCATCATCATCGCACCCCTACAGGGGATCATCTCACTCGCGGTGGGGCGCGTGTGTGTTTGGGGGGAAGAAGTGTGTGAGAATGGGGGGGCTGTGTGGCGCCCCTCCAGGTGCATCGGGAAGGCACCGCGAGTGCGAGATGAATCTTGTTGCAGTCACGTGGGTGACAGTTTGTGTTACTTAAAGAGCAAAAGTCCTTCCGTCTTCCAGTCGAAAGCGAGCAGGAGAGAAATGCGAGCCTTACCGTCATCTTGCTACTGTCATGTTCTAGAGCAAGAAAATACTACTGGTAATAGAACTACAGCTATAAGACGTGTTAAAAATAAATAAAATAAATTTTAAAAAAATAAATTCTTCCTGAGATTTTGGGGTTGATGCTTGAAGACTTGAGGTGTGTGTCTAAATTTCATATCAATAATTTAACCCCTTTAATGCTGGCAGCTGGAATTTCTCCCTATGGCTCCTGTTGCCGGCAACAGGCGACACTCCGGCCACCAATATTGAAGGGGTTAAGCGAAATGTATCCTACTGTAGCTGCGCATTTTTCGGAGTGCCCAGCGGGTTGTTTTTCTTTTTGTTGTTCTCGTTGTTGTTGTCGTCCTCGTTGTTGTTTGTCGTTGTTGTCGTTGATTTAATTGTCCTTCAGTCATGACCTCTGGGACAGACAGAGCCATACGAGCATTGCCGGAGCCTCACTGTGCTAATTCCACCACTGCAGCCCCCGGCCCAGCCCAGCCGCACTGTGACCCCCATCCCGTCCCCTCCCCGCCCCTCTCCGCAAAATCGCTTTTCCTGCTCTCACCAGACATGGAGGAAGTGGGCCTCGGACCCAGCCTATATTATATAATATATATATATCTATATATGTCTATATCTATATTAAAAAAAAAAAAAAATCTCCGAAAATTTCTGGAGACTGAAATCTCACTGTCCGGAATTCAAAGGAAGAGAGACGTTCTCAAGTAATATTTCTTGCGAATAGACTAAGAAAAAATGGTTGAGGTATATGTGATTTCTATTTTTTGTTGTTGGTGGTTTTCTGTTGTTTCATTTGTTGTTTTTTGTTTTTTTTAAATAGGGATGTTTGAACCAGTTCAGAAACAAAGCTAATGCCAGATGTAGATAAATAATCACAACCAATGATTCGTTTGAAACTCTACCCAGGTGCATTCTACTTAATTAAAACCAGTTCACGCATCCCTTAAATTGTTATTACTATTATAATTATAATTATTATAATAATTATTATTATTTGGGGTATTTTTTGGTTTTTGTCTTTTTTTTGTTTTGATTTTGGGTTTATGTTTTTGCAACTCTCCACACTAAAACGCGCAATACTGTGGGGGAGAAGCCATTACTAAACTATATGCTGCAGAACGATGTAGCAAGTAATTAATTCCCAGCAGCCTGCCGGGACATCTGCTAGCAATAATCACTATTGATTTAAAGCTTTATTTAGCCTTTATCTATATCCTAGTAGAGTATAAGATCTTGCCACATTTTATTGACATTTTTATTAGTTGAGTTTGACTGAGAACCATTGCTGTTGTTGGGTTTTTTTTTGTTTCCCCTCCTCCCCCAATATTAAACTGTGAAATTTATAATGTGTTTAAACTATGAGTGAATCTTAGGCTTTAGTTTGCATGTTCAGCTAATTTGTCTCTATACGATTTTTTGTTTGAATCTTTTTATTATTTGTTTTTTCCTCTCTCAGGGCTTTTACAAAAAAACAAAACAAAAGAAAAAAACACAAAACAAAAGCAAAAAAAAAAAAAAAATCTTCTGAAATTCTTTTGCCTGAGTTGCAATGGACTTAACGTTGAGATAATTCAATCACTACATTGAGCACTTGACTGTGAAAGCGAAACAAAATAAAGGAAAAAGGAAAACAAAAGAGAGAACCTTGTTTGAGGCTGTTGTGAAATATCTCTTGGGCGCTATGTGACAGTCTGATTCCATTTTCAGAATGATTCGTCATCTTCTCTCTCCTCTCTGTGTGTCTCCTTCCTCTCCTCTCTCTCTCCACGAAGGAAGTTTAATCCTAGTGATTTCATCCCATGCAGGAAACAGTAATAAATGTGTAGAATTCATATTTTTCTAAAGGGAACTTAAACTGCTGCTACGAATTGTGTACAAGACTGGTTTATGCCACATGAACAGAGAATCACACATTTGTTTTGGTACTTTTATTCCTCTTTTTATTCAGTTGTACAGTACTTCCAAATTCAAAATAAAAAGTAAAAGTTGTTCTGTATCAAACCATCTAAGCAATAAAATGTTATATTTAAAAATTATAGGTTACGCAATGGACATGGCTCTTCTTGTGGGTTTGTTGTAACTTGTTTCCAGACACATCTACCAGAAGATGATGTAGAAGCCAGAGCTTATCTCTGTAAGTGGCATCGCTGTTTCTCTTCCTTCAGAGGGATGGAGTTTGAATCGGAGATCATTGCAGCACTTGGAAAATTTGTGTTCATTTTGACCACTGTTTTCTGGTAGTCAAACCAGTGACCACAGTCAAACCACTGAGTGCCATTTTCTGGTAGTCAAGCCCCTTTGAAATGGTGCTTTTCTCTCAGTGCTGTTCCTTAAGGTAGTGACTACAGGCACCAGGACGGTCCTTTGGTGCTGATTTTCCTGCACAGGCGCTGGGGTCAGGGTTCTCTGTCCTTTTTTTAAGTAACTGTAGCCTCGTGATCACGTATATGAGCGTCCTTCTGGCACATTATGGTCATTAACAGTATATCAGTCATTTTCTATATAAATGAAGTAGGTTTCTGCCACCATAGTTTTCTTGCATAAACGTGTGTGGCTGTGAAACCTTCAGGATGTGTTTGAAAGCCATGTGCATATGTCCAAAAAACAAAAAAAGACAAGCCAGAAATCCTTTGTTACAGCTTGTTGTAGCCACCTTAGCTGCATTTTATATGCTTTCCTATAAATAAAACACGTTTTACGGGATGGTGAGCCAAAGGATCATCTGAGTACGTATCCAGTTCTGGAGGCCGGGGAACCGCAGCGAAGCTGAGCATCTGCATCTTCCTATGTCCTGGTGGGATGGTTCCTTCTGGTAGAGAAGTGGACCAGGTTCAGAATCTGAGAGACATGGCCTGGGGGTAAAGTGCTGCTGCTTTCCTCCCTCCAGCTTCCCGCACCTTCGGGACCCAGGTTAAAACTCTTCACAGCACACATGCTCTGGTTAGGACCTGGTGTCATTGGGTTGTTTAACTGGGATATCTCTAACTGCTGGACTGTGGAAAAGTGGTCCATGCTGGCATTTCCCACAGCTTGGGTACCCAAGCAGCCAACATCAGGAAGGAGAGTGAGTAAGACCTGAACAATGCCCAGTATCTTCTGGTGACATGAGTCAATTGAGCCCTCCAGCCTCAGAGCTGTGTAAAGTGTTTTTCCTCTCTAGCCCTTCCCTTGGCAGTAATTGTGGTCACCTGTGCAGGGGAGAGGTTGGCAGCACCTGTGCTGCCACAGCAAAATGGCAATGAGGAAGATTATGGGGTTTGCTCTGCAATCTGTTTAAATAAGTACCGTGTTACTGTGGTCACCCCTGCATTTTGGATCTGAGGTGTGCTCTGGAGTTCCTGGGTTTGGCCTCCAGCCCCATACTGGAGTCGCTCTCATTGCTCCATGTCCTTGCGTGCACACACAGAGAACAGAGGAAACAGATGTCCAGGAGTGTATTGTTGTTGCTGTCTGGAAACAGGTGACCACTGATAACTGCAGATTTGCTGGAGACCTCATGGGGCTACAGCTTCCTCACAAGGCAGGAGGAGGGGCAGGTGCTGAACTCTTCAGTGACCAATGACAGAACCTGAGGGAATGTCAGTCAGATGTGCCAGGGGAGGTTTAGGATGGACATGAGGAAAAGGTTCTTCCCCCAGAGGGTGGTGGAGCACTGGAACAGGCTCCCCAGGGAGGTGTCACGGCCCCAAGCCTGACAGCTTTCAAGAAAAGACTGGACAAGCCCTCAGACACATGGTGTGAACTGTGGGGTTGTCCTGTGCAGGGACAGGAGTTGGACTCCATGATCCTTGTGGGTCCCTTCCAGCTCAGGACATTCTATGATTCTAAGAGATGACCAGAGGGGTGGCAAGGCAGAGAAGTGCTCTTGGATAGAATAATTCGGTGTTCTAGGATGTCTCACCAGCTGCACCTGTCCCAGGTGCAAAGGCTGGAAGAGCATCCCTGTGTGCTGCCAGGGCTCCTCAGTGGTTTCACCTGGGCAGTGAGGCCTGTTCAAAGCAAGGGGTGGGGTGAAGGACAAGATGTAGACAAGGAGACCAGAGTTGCTGAAGCAGCAGTTTTGTGTTGTGTAAAGATATTCATGAAACGTTTTTCCAGTAAGATCTCATTTTTTCCCCCCAAATAAGTGTATTAGCACCTGGGATAAAGACTGGTGAGGCAGAAGGAAGCTGTCTGCTCAAAGACGGCAGTGGAGACACTGACCGATGGCAGGTCCCTGCACAGAATGGGATGCCTAACAGGAACCTCTACCTTGCTGTCGCTGGCTGCGTGTGTCACTTCAGGTAAGTGATGTGTAATTTGCGTATGTGTCACTGAGTTAATGGGGTGCCTGACAGAAGAAAAAGCTGGTTGAACTCTCTAGGGAAATTTAAACCTTCAAAATATTCCTAGGGAAGGGGCCAAGATGCCTTTACTTCAGGATGCATCTGAATTCCACCTGTAGAGCTGAAACTAAGCAAAGGTGGAGTGTATAAGGATTGCTGTGGCTTTCAAAAATACTCTAGTGTTGCCTCCTGCTTCCAGTTCTTTCTCAGTTCCCCTCTCAGCATTAAAAAAAATCAAAGGAAGCAGGAGTTTTTCACGTTAAATACCAGCAAGTGGGAAGACTTCTCTGGCTCACTGAACCTCATTGCGTAATGCAGTAGAAAACCTTGTGGCAATCCTGTGAGTAGTAGGAACTGAAAATAGCCTTTTCCTTCGCTGTGCTTGTTTATTTCTCCTGTGCCAGATTTGTCTCTCATTTGGCAGGGAAAACTGCCAGCAGTCTGCGAGGAAACTCTGGACGATGGGCGTTCGGAATACGCTGTTGTGAAATCATTTTAACTTCTCTAGGGCCTTTCAGCTGAGGCTTGAGAAGCAGTTTATGAACATCGGTTAATAGGAGGCCGTAAGGCAGAGAGCAGTTTGCTGGAGAAAAGGCTTTTCATCGTGAAAGGCCTGATCCATTTTCATAATCTCGGAGGCAGAGGTTAACGCGGCAAAGGCCAGCTCTGCTGTGCGCTGACTTTCTGACAGTAATTTTTAGCCTGTAGCTGCACCTGGAGAACAGCCGTGCCACTCGTAAAAATGTGTGAAGGTTAGGACAGAATGTCAGACGGGGGGTGGGGGGCTCTACTATAACACACGATCTGAGCAGCTGTGGTATGAGGACAGCAAAACAGGCCTGTTCGCAGCGAGTCTGCAAATAAATGGTCCTGCATGAGTGTGTGTGTGCACATAGGACTAGCTGCCCCTGCCCTCAGAGAAGGAGCGGGTGCAGGAACAATTTCAGTTACATTTGGATAACTAAAGCAATCAAAACGTTATTTCCCATCTCCTGTTACGTGATTGTACACAGAATTACAACAGCAGAGATTTGCACCAATATTTATATGACATGTTAAATGAGCAACATCTGACTCTTCATCTGCACCCAAAATAAATATTTGTATTTTATTTTAGGGTGGTGGCAGTGCTAGATGCGAGATGCAGGCTTGCTTTGATCAATCAATGTTTCTCCCAGGCATTTGCAACGCAAGCTTTACCGTGTGACATGTGCTTAGGAATGGTAAAGTGACTGGGTAAAATCTGGCTGTAAACAAAGAAGAAAGTAAACCCACTCATTGCTGTTTTCCTCTATTTCTATTGAAGTGTAGCCCTACTTGATGCACCGGGCTCCCCGGTAGCAGCTGGGGAGGAGGTAGAACGTGGGAGGACACATGCTATCTCATGCTGCTGAGTGGAATACAATACTTGTACATTTGCTCACTTTGCCAGTAAATCCTTTTTTGATGGCATAGAACCACGGAATAGTTCACATTGAGAGGGACCTTCGAAGGTCATCTAGTCCAAGCCCCTGCCTTCAGGATGCTTATATGACCAAAACTTTACAGGCCTTAAGGTTACATATGTCAGGTCTGTTATACTCCGCAGCGGGAGAAAATCAAAGTATCGAGCTGTCTGCATACATGCAGCAAGTCTGCACCACAACACAGCTAGTTTAATTTTTGATCTTCTGTCTAGATCATTATCTGCCACTATCTTTCTGAGTTGAAACCACAGAGGCCTTCTAGCACAGATAGCTGAAACCCAGAATCAGCACTGAGCTGGATGGAAGAGCTTGCCAGGGTTTGCAGGTAAGGGAGAGGAAGGGATCTGGAGAACTGAGCAACCTGTGCACCTCACAGGTAACATGTTATTGGCACAGGGTGCAGAGCCACATGCCTCTCTTAACTCATTTGGTTATTACTTTTCAGTGAGCGCCCCTCCTGTAAACAGTTTTGATGATTTTTCTGAACCAAAGTATTCTCTTTAGCACTGTAAAACATCCACTTAAAACTGAAAGCACTTAATTTGAACAACACTTTTAGCTAAAAGTGATAGCAGCTCCTCACAGGGTTCCTTGTGCCTGTGTTTTACTGAACTGCAGCTGTGGGATGTTTTGCAGTTTGACAACAGAGTCTTGGTGGCCTGTGCTTATTACCGCTGCCATCAATCAGTGACATCTGTTTGGGGGTAATTCTACAAATTCCACAAAATGGTGACGATGAGGTGATGCCCCTTGGGGCTTGTCACTAAAGGAAAACGAGTAACTGCAAGAAATGCTGCACCTGGCCAAAGGACCAGTACATGACACCCAGTGAGAGTTTTTCACAGGAGCAGAGGGAGCCCAGTCTCAACTGGCCCTTGACGGAACATCTTGCCCTGTATGAACATGGAATAGCTCTGCTGAAGTCAGTGGAATATCCACTAATACATCGGAAAGGACTACTACACTGTGTAGTGTGGTTTTTACAATAGAAAGTAAATCCTGCTGCATTTCATTTTTCTTTCTGCAAGACTGCCTTTCCTGTGGTGCCCAACAGCAAGACATGCTGCCTGGTTTTCAGCTTGCTTATAGTAGAACCAGTTAGGATTAGCTGGGCAAAATGTCATCTCCAGCTGTAAGAAATGCTCACACTCTCTATGAATGAACCACTATTGCAAACAACCACGCACTAAGTCTTAAAGACTAGCTCTAAGGTAAATATAACACACTTCATAATCAAGTTTGCTAGGGCATTCACACTTGCTTCTAATTATAACCTGCTATTTTGGTGACAATATTTGCCATGCTCTGTGTGATAGACATCAAATGCTATTTAAACTCCAGCTTTTCCTTTCCAATAGAAACCTGGAATAGGGCATTTTAAGACTTTCCTCTTTTCTGTGTAGACTTCTGCTAAAGAAAATATTCTGTTTTCTTTCTGTCTCTCTTGGAAACTCACTTGCCACCTGAGGTTGTGATCAAACACGTTGTCATGATAAGGGCCTGTACACTGCTCCCTGCTGCAGTGCTGTGGATCCAGGCTCATGCAAGGAAATGCTGTTCTACCATGTTCTGGGTAGAACAGACCCTAACCCAGCTTTCATAGAAAAAATACCCCAGCTGAAGGCAGAATGTGGAGCTGTTTGTGTCTGAACATGGTCACAGCGCACACAGGGTTAAACGGCCCAATTTAATCTAAAGTCAGTTGCAGGAAACCTTGCTGAGGAGCCTGGGACCAGGAAACCAGATGACAAAGATGCAGCAGTGTCACCATGATCCCTGCTTCTGCAGTACCTTGGGCTGACCCTGTAGGTGGCTCCAGCGCTGACTTCTTTTGGAGGCACTAGTATTTAGAGCTTTCTAGAGTTTAGGTTTCCCATTTTCTTTAAAGCTCAGAAAAATGCAGTGCTCAGACTTACTTCAGTGACCAAAATATAATAAAGAATGGTTAAGAAAAGCCACAGTTGCTACAGCCCATCCCTTTGGGTGCTGCTCTTTGAGAAAGGACCAAAGCTCTCTTGTGCTTGTCTGTTACAAGAAGCAGCTGTCACTGGCTTCGGAGATCCCTCAGCTGGCAGCTTTTGGTATTGCCAGTGATAATTTCCATCTAGTGAACCTAGCGTTTGATTTTATCTTCAGGGTAAATCATGGAATCAGTTCAGTTGGAAGAGACCCTCAGGATCATTGACTCCAACCATAAGCTAACCTAACTCTAGCATTAAACCATGTCCCTAAGAACCTCATCTAAAAGCCTTTTAAACACCTCCAGAGATTGTGACTCCACCACTTCCCTGGGCAGCCTGTTCCAATGCCTGACAACCCTTTCTGTGAGTAATTTTTTCCTAATACCCAAATGTTTTAATCACACATGGTCCACCAATGCAGCTTCATCTATCTGAATAAAAACTATACAGTCTAGCTCCATCCAGGCCCTGTAAGGCAGCACTATATTTTTTACTAGAATATATACTAAGGTTATATTAAAAACTCTTCTTGTTCAGACACTTGTGTGGCTATGTACATTAAGTATTTTCTTCACTACAAAAAAGTCGTCTCTTGAGTTGAACTTTCATTATGTGACTTTAGGTGGCACAGGGAAAATTCAGTTAAGGCAAGACAAGCTGTGGTTTCCATGTTAGCTGAGCAGACCAAAAGTGAAGAGGTTACGTCTCAGTCTTCCCTCAGCAGCTAAGAGACTGGAATGTTGTAAAGCTGAAACTTTACTGCATCTTTGTTAATACAAATTTATAATCAAGTCTGCTAACATGGTGGACAGAGAGCCTACCAAAATTAAGACTGCAATGAGTGGCTTAGAGACCAATATGAAGCCTCAAAAATGTGTATCTTGCTCTTTCCAGGGAAAGATGAGGCAGACTTCAAATTTGAGAGTTACTTTATGTTCTCTGGGAGCTAAAAAACACATCTTAACACATCTGCTTTTAAATCTTCCCTTATTTATCCACAGATGTAATTCACAAATACAGGAATCTCAGCACCTGTTATTTTTAAGGCATATTTGTTTTGCTTTTGTTAGCTTTTTCCCCAGCAGGTCTTACCTTCCTCTGTTGGGATGCAGCATACCTGTGTGAACTGCTACTTGCAGTCTTGCTGCCTGGATGCTGCCTTGGTCAGACAATGGCACATGCTTTAAAGCTGTAGGGATTTGGCCTTGTTATAACCTTGTGCTTTAGCAGCCTTTAAGCATCTTAATAGATCCCCTTCATGCTGTATATAGTTTAAGAATAGATTATTATTTTTGGAAAGGTAGGGGACGATGGCTCAATTTTAACAGATCGGGATCCAATAATTTACTGAACACTTTCCGTGAGCCCTCCCTTATTCTTGTAAAGAATTCTATCTTGTCCAAAACATCACAGAATCTTTCCTTGCTATTATTACCATTCCAAATACATTGTAGAAAATAAGCTTTGTAAGAACAACATGTTTTCACTCTTTAATAACCAACCTGTAGTAGCAAATATGCAAAGAGCACCAGCATACCACTCAGGCTTTTTGGTGCCATACTCATGCTTTATTAAAAAAAAAAAAGCTATACAATGCTAAGAAAAAAAAAAAATCAAGTTTACTTTACAAAAAACCTGCAGCCATCTTTAAGAGATCTGATCTCACCTACAAATGAAAGTCAGCAGGTAAGAAAGTAAATGTTAATTTAACATTTCAGTTGTAATACATCACCTGAACTTAATCATCCAAAACAATCAGTCATTCTTAAACTGACTGTTTGATTGTATCAACACAATCGTCTATATGACTTGATTAAAAAAAAAAAATCCCTGGGAAAAATGAGAGAGAAATGGAAAAGCATCAGAAGAAATGTTATTTAGGCCACCTATAAACTCTTGCAGAAAACAGAAAGATCTTTCTGGCTTTGCTCTAAGTTAACTACAATTGCTCTGTGTATTTAAGAAAAGTTAGTGTAAAGCTGCTAAATTCTGTTCAGTGAGGGGATTAAACTGGTATAGCACGAACCTAGGTCGTTACACTAGTGCTATGTCTTACTATCTCCATGGAAGTGTATTGTGCAAGTCTCAACTTCAAAACACTCCTGAAACAGCCCTTGTGTCACTCCTATGAGGTAGGTACTGTCCTTCCTTTGGAGAAGACAAGAGAACAGACTCTTAACTGCTGCTCAGTACATGAGGCACCCTGAAAAACACAACCACCAGCCTACATTAGTGTTTAACTTCCCTGCTGCTTCCCTGAATTCAGAACTTTCAACTGCAACATGTTGTGTGCATTCCAGGAAGAAACACTGAATGATACTTTTGATTATATCCATTCCAAGGTAAGGAAGGTGTTCTGCATAACTGTTTTGAAACAAACAAACACTGCCATCACCAGTCTCCTGCATTCATCTCCATGGCCTGCCATTTAACAACTTTGTACATGAAGAATAGAGATGATACTTTGTCCTTTAATCTGACAGCAGCCACTCCTCTCTGATTAAATGATACTGGGAAAAAAATGAACTGCTGTCAGTCACAAAGTAGACACCATACAGAGGGCTACAAGTACCAAATGCATTTGAAGTGTAGCTAAATTAATGTTTTGCTACCACTATAGACATGAATGCTAAAGCAGTTTTTCTTATGCCAAGTATAGACTCACTAAAACTCCACAATTTTTTTGCATTAGTTAAGGAATTGTGAGAAAGGGATTAATACTGGTCCTTCACACTAGGGCTATAGTTTATTTGTGGTCTAAACCACTTTAGCATCTCTTATTAGTAAGGAAGAAACTCGAGTCCACGCCTTCCTTCACAACCCTTGCTTATCATAACCTCACATGAGCAGTTGTGTGGTAGTACAGTAAGCTTGCTGAAAATTAGGTTGGTAAGAATGTGAGGTTATACAAATGCTTGTGCTGCCACATAAAAAAGGGTGGCATACAGACAGGCAGAACTGGTACTTGTTCCATCTTGAAATCAATGAAACTATACTGTACTTAGCTGATTGTACTAATAATAATAACATGTAGTAAGATACCTGTGACACTAAGATATCTGTATGTGTTTCAAAATTGAGTAGAAAATTCAAGTACCAAAGTAAAAGCTGTTAACCAACAGGATAAAGCAACAACTATGTTCTCCCACTTGAAGAAATATGAGTGTAGTAGACTGACTTATTTACTAGAAATAATGTAAGAGATGTCAAAGTTCAATTACCACTACACAGTAGAATATTATTGCTAAATTTCAACTACAACAAACAAGGAATTCAAAACTTACTTCATTTATGATGAGCAGCAGTGGACTGCTGGCCACCGTTCCTATGAACTGCTTCCAGCTGAGAAAGTTACTATGAACCATCCCACAGCAAATGCCAAGTTGTGTGATCAGAAATAGCCTGGGTACAACTGAACTTTCCCATTGTTTGTTCCTATGCAAGTTGAAGTGTCTCCTCTCTGCTTTCATGCTTAGAACTTAAGCATCTGGATATAAACCACTGAGTGCAGAGAAGAAAGCTGAAACCTTCAAACACTTATTTGTACAGTGCTTCGGTCCTTCAGCTTAAGCCTTGGTCTGTGTAAGATACCTAAATGCCTAACTTGCTCCAAATCTCAATCAGTAAGGGCTAAACTATTTATATAAACAAATAAAACTAGGATATTACAAATGAGTATCCTCTGTGCTGATCCTTTGCCTTTTTTTCTGGAGTACCACTGCACCTAGAGCAGCTTGCATCCCCCCCTCAAAAGAGTACCTTCTCATCTTGGGAAGAATATACAATTTAAGATTACCTGTTGCCAGAAGGTGAAACAAAAACATCTTGATTCCAGGTTAGAGAAATTATCCAAGAGAGGGAACTTAAAAGTTCAGTACATCAGGTGCTTCAATAGCTATAGGGCTTTAATACACAAAGCATTTAATATATAAATACTTTGTTGAATCAAGGCAAGCTTGAATATAAGCCCATAAACCCACCACAGAACCAGTCAGATTATATCACTAAAGGCAAACAAAGTTGTTCCACATAATTCCAGTGGAGATATCTCTTATGAAGGCAGTGTTGAACTGTGTGCAAAGTGTTCTGTATGATGATTCAGCAGTCTTAACCATCAAAAATATGCTGCCTGGGCTAGCTATATTAGCAGGAAGCTGAACAAAGCATCTGTGGGGTTGCTTTTCCTATTCTTTTCCATAGGAAGATGAGTCAAGAACATCTTCACAGTTCATTCTGGCAAAGTGTATTGTAAAATAGTGCCAGTACAGGTAGTTTCAGAGCTTAGATTCTTCAGCTGTGCTATGATGTGATTTGCAAGTGTTGCTCAGTGTTATTATTGGCTCAGAAGCTCAGTCCCTGCACAGCAAGGATAGATCTAAAACAGCACTTTTATCTGGAGGGATCACAAGGGGAAGAAAACAAGAAGTCTCAAAATCAATGCCTCTTCCAGAACTGAACAAGCTTCCAGATAACCCTCAAACACAGGAGGTGCAGTTGAGATGAAAACAATTCAAGCCTTGTTCAAGTGTCTGAATTGCAGCAAGCTGACACTGCATTATCTGCTCTTTTTACTGTCACTTAAATTCCTGAATGCAATGGGAGTGGATCAGCACCTCAGTTCCTAGTAATTATGTAAACTATGCCTGCCACAAAAGAGAATCCCATTTTGATTGCATATAGCTTTTCTGTTTTCATACTGAACTAACATGTAGTTAATAACAGATATGCAACTGTGCTACTACTAGAAAAGACAAGGTGACAAAAAAAAACCAAACAAAAACAACTCAGACCCAGGTACTGACTGGTGGAAAGAAGTTTGAGATTTAAAAACTGCAAAGGGTGAATGAAATAGTTTGCCATTTAAAAAGATTATTGGAAGCCAACAGTTTTCAAATTCAGTTTCAAGTGTGTACAGTAAATGCAAAGTCTTTGCCTCATGTAAAGCCTTAAGAAAGAGAGTCCACATTTTGATACATAAGACATACTCATTTTTGTGAGAGAATCAGGAACTTACGGAAATGTTGTTCTGGCTTATTCAATAATTTCTCGAGTAAACATTGCAGAGCTACCACTATAATCAGAATACCTAAGCTGCTGGCATGACTCAATAACTAACCGTTTAACAAGTTGGGTATAAAAAAAATGTATGTAGTAATACCAATTCAGCACACAAATTCCATGCTTCACGAGTTCTGCTGCTGTGTAAGAGTCTTCCCAACATCTATGCAGATAAGTTCAGATTTTTAGGTCACTGCATGTCCAGATCAAAAGAGCAGCAAATTATCTACCACTACAAGCAGCTATACCCAATTGTGCCTTTAGAATGCAAACTATGCAGAAATCTAGATGGTCAGTGTCTTGCCACTGAAATAGGATCACACACACACACATCAGTGTGTGCACACTGGAGAGAATAGTTACTTACTGAAAAAGAAAAATGCATACAGATTCTGATACAGACATGATACAATCAAGACAGATTAAAGTCACTAGACATTCAAGATTAGGGGGAGGAGAAAAATCCTTCAAAGATAGTATACAGATGACAAGCCAGCATTACAAAGAACTCTAAAGGCACATTTCAGGTAACAGGGTTCTGTTAAGACCAACTGCTTACACACGCAGGCACAAATCTTAATGGCTGCCTCCCCCCCCCGCCTCCCCAACAATTAACAAAAAAAAAAAAAAAAAGAGAAGTGCATTTTCAGTAATATTAACACCATTCAGTTAATCTGTTCAGTCCAAATGTTTAGCAGTATTTTCCTTATGGTGATATGGATTCGCTGCACTACTCCAATCCAAAAAACCCAAACAGGCAGGATTAGTAAAGGTTCAACTGTTGTACTCATTAACATTTACTCATCAGAGCCCACTGATCTCTTCTGTGCCCTCTTGTAGGGCAACCTTCTTGGTGAAGCTTTATCTAGATTGGAAAAGAAAAAAGAGTTGTATCAATTGCTACAGCTACTTCAGATTAGATGTTATATGACCATGTATTTTTCACCATCCTGAACACAAGGCAAACTGCTCTTTTAGTGCAACACATCACCACACAGAAGCCAGTTAAAACAACTTGCTAATGCTTTTTAGCTATCAGCATCTTAAAGAAAAGGTAATAAAAATAAGAATGTTCCTATTCTGTAACATGCAAGTCCATGGTGAGGGTTGTTCAATTTATCGGTTACTAAAATACAAAAGAAAAAACCAGCCCACCCATACCGAGCCACAACAAGCTTTCTCACCTCACACTAGGCAGTGCTACTGATGATAGGGGTTCACCTGGCATAAGGAAGACAACCCTGACTATTAAGCTATTATACTCAAAGTCAAGGTTTGTTTCTCACTGAAACAAGATGCACTTGGCTGTCAGTCATGATCAGTCCTCTACCACCCTCACTGCAACAACAGCTTGACACTACACCAAGGTAGCTCAGAAGGCAAGATACACATCTACATTTTAGATAACAGGTTCTGGGAACTGTTAGAGACAGTACTTCAGCAATATTCTCCTGATAAGCTACATTACTACAATATAAAAAACATAAATTTATACATATATAAAATGTAGTTGTATGCATCTGTTCTGTAATCTTTTTACTGCTCATGCTACATCATCAACCACTGCATGCAGGAAGCTGTATTTCTATCCATGCCCAATTATCACATGGACAACACATTAAGCACTCCCACTCTTTAGATCACCAGAGTTTGCCTCACCTCTTCTACTCTGCACTGAAGCCATAGGAAAGCAAAACAGAAGAAACAGCAAGAGAAGTTAGAAATATCCACAAACACACACATGGTCTAAAGAAATCAGACATTTGGTTTACTGTTGGCATTTCAGATATCAAGTAGAACTCAGTTATTTTTGACTTGTAAAGGGCATTAATGCCAAGTTGTAATGTGGCTTTGGTTAATACACACTCCTAATGCTCATTTAAAACTTCAGCCTATAGGTAAACTTCCAAACAACTTACAGAAAGTTTGAGATGACAGATATTTTCTCCTATTTAAAAATCTTTTGTGATCCAGGTTTTGGGTAGAGGTTTTATACTGTTGAAAGAGAGTCTACAGAACAAAATGTAAAAATCATGATAGTCATTATTGTATCAATCAGTCAAGTTTCTTCTATGTAAGAACAGGCTGCTAATGTAATAGCTTAATCACTAAGCACGGTGCTTTGAACAACATTTTATTCCCTAGAAGAGATGTGTGCTGTTCAGAAAAAGTCATCTACTTACTCAGTTACAAGTAGCTGATTAAGTTTGTTACGTTCTAGTTTGTGGAAGGCAGAATACTTACTTATTTGATTTAAAGTTTCTTGGGGAATCCAGCTCATGTCAACATCATTCTGATTTGATGTTCCCATCTCTACTTTCTGTACTGGTCTTTTCCTCTGAAAATTCAAGAAAAAAAATTTTTCCTTTTCACCTAAAGTTCTGATAGCACAAGTATTAGAAGTAACTAACAATCCTATATTAAATGAATAGCAATTATTTCACTGAGGCGTACTTAAAGTTAGCCAATGTATGAAGCTGTCTTCGTAGCCTAATCTTTAGCATTAGCAATTTATTCATCTAAGTTTGGCATTACCACTAATGCCTCACAACACTTACTCCACACAAAGATACCAAGACTTCAAGCATGCCTGGGCAAGCTGATTATATCTGTTAAAAAAATGCCTGATGATGAATTATTAAACTTTGTGATGATCAGTTTAGCACAATATTCTCTCTCATATGCCACTTTGTAAAATAGATTTTAAAGAAAATAACCATTCTAAATGTTTTCCCAAGGGAAGCTACTTCAGAAGTATCATACGCCAGACCACATGAAGACACAACCTATGCATCACATGCAGATGAAACTTAAGCTTTCAATGGCTTTTGCTTGCCAGACCACTTACATGGACAAACGCTTAGCTGTTGTAGCATCATAAATGCAAGCCCTAATCAACATTATGGCAAAGCACTGGTGAGAACTAAATAACAGACTCGAGAGCTGTTTTCTCAAAGTTTGGTGTAGATAATAGAAATAGAGAGCACAGGGAAAGTCTACCCAGTAAGTACTGAATCAGTAGCTGCACACATCCAGTGACTGGGATGTATCAAAGCTTCAAATTCAACCACTTCAGTGTGGTGACAAAGAGCAGACCCCAAGAGCATTAGGTAAGCAATCTAAATGTCTCCAACTACAGGCATTTTCAAAAAACACACTCTAGTTTTTCCAATAATCTTTAAGGTCTTAGTTCTAAAAGTAAATATTCTGAAGTCCTACCTGAAGCATTGTATGCCAGAAGCAATTACTGAATTATTTATTTTCAGGCTAGTAAGGTCTTGTATTTACAACACATAGACAAAATACACCACTCACCTTCCTAGATTCTAGTAATTGATGTAGGCCAACAACGACAAGTAGACCAAGTCCAGCGAGGAACATGTACATGAAGATCCTTTAAAAAAAGTTTAAGAAACCACTAGCTAAAAATCTTATCTGTTTAAGAATGTTTACAAACAGCTTTGGCCACATGCCCCCTTGATCTTTCCCAAGAAGGGAGTGGGTAGGGAAAAGAAAAAACCCACACCCACAATGTATCTGAAACTGAAGTGCTTACAAATACTAAGCACTGATTTTGATTTCAGAAACAGCAATCCTAAGTTTAATTCTGAACAACAGAACAATTGAAAAAAGCTGTATAAGCTGAGAAACTTATAAAAAATTAGTAAAATACAGTAATTGTGAGAACTCTTTTGCAGTATTATGTGTGACCTAACATCCTGAAACATGATATTTACGTTTGTGACAGCTTTAACCACTTACAAAACCCTTAAAAATATACCTTATAAGCTTTTAGTATGCTACTGCAAAGCAAGTACTGCTAGGATATTAATTTATTTGCAACAGCACTTTGAAAGGCCTTGTTTATCTTGCTCTGTGTTCCACACCTAGAATTCTACCAATGCCAGCAGTATTTTTTAAAATCTGCTCTTTTTGGTTTGTTCTGAAGATTTCTACCTGAAATACATGTCAATGCTTAGCATGAGGGGAATATAAGTTATACCTAAAATTAATCTGGGGAGCAGGCAGGAGTTTTCAGGTAAAGAATGTAATCCAAATTTAACAATTTAACCCAGATCTACAACAAAGGAAATTATGGAGTTAAAACTACAGAAGAGACTTAATTGAGCATCCTTGGTTTAGGGTAATTATCTGTTCACAGGACATAGACTTAAACTGGTTAGAGTAATTTGAATTCTTTTGAAAGCTCCTTTATCAGAGTATCACACATTTTTATGTGACCAATTGTTCTTTCATTGATGCTACTGTATTTGAGAAATACAAATTCATGCAACAGCTATTTATTTTGGTTGACCTTTTTTAAAAGGGAGCTTGCTCTATAGGCAATTTCTACCTGTGGTAGAAGAATTCAAATATTCCACATTATCTACAACTATTTCTGAGGATCTTTTATTAACTCGCAGGTTCTCTTAAAATTCCACTCCAGCATTAGAATACTTCAAAGCATATGAGCACAGCATATGCTTGCAACATATGAGATGTGTCAGAGGTACTTAAGTTTTTAAGACAGAAAAAAGCACTCCTGAAAGGTACCTGCTACAGCTGGGGGTTAGTGCAACAAAGAATGAGTGAGAGTTCCTCTGTCTCATACTCCAAATACATCTATCAGTTCATACAGTCTTTAATTATTCTGGAGTGATCCAGAAGCAAGCTATTTCAGTCTTCACAGCAGGATCCACAGCCCAATTCTATGGGCCCTCTGCATCTTTAACTCTTGGGAAAAAGCATAGTACATAACAAAAGCTTGACAGCTTTGAATTGCTACATAGTGATATAACATCAGGTCCTTTCCCAGGCTTAAGCCTTTAAAATAGAGCAGATGCACAAACTGCTCATCAACATACTACCAATCCTGAAGATCCCCAGTATTAATACAGATCTTCATTTGGGGAAAAACTTCATATTTTCAGTCTATCAACATTACAGAAGTCAAATGCCTGCAACATCATCATCAAAATACAGTAGACCTAACATTCAATAAAATGAGGGTACACGAACTATTCTCACTAGCACCATCAACAGCCCGTTCTACCAGTATACCAATTAAACTTGAATCTCCAGCCTACTTACGTTTCTCCATCCAGCCCATCTTCTTTTTCAATAATTGTAACAGTTTGATTGAAGACAGCATCTTGAAACACATTACCCTATAACAAAGTTTCCACACAACATTTAGAAGTCACTTCTTGAACACAACCAAGTGTTTATCTTTTTCCATGTTCTTAGAAAAAACTCGTGAAAGAAAGCAGTAACTCCTGCACAAGACTCAATTAAGCTTATAAGCAGTGCAAGTTTGACTCAACAGATAAAAGCACAAACTTTTCGATGCAAGTACAAAGAACAGGCTTGATACTAGCAACAAAGTGACATCTGGCCTTGAAGATGTTATCTCCTATAACATGGCATACTACATGTGAAGGGTTCTTATAATTAAAACAATCAAAACACAAAGGTATAGAAGCCTATTAAACTTTGACCTGCACTACAAGAGAAAAGGATCCCCTGCTTTTAATCCCCATGTATGCTTTCAGATAGACTTCTAGACTGCAACTACTGGCCATTTATTTACTCCAAGTCAAGTCTGCTGATGGGATTCAGGCTGATAGTTTAGTTAGCAAAACCCATCTGAAAACCACAGTGAAATTTAAGTTATCCTAAATAAAGTTTTAGTAGTAACATTGCATTTTTTGTGTTTTTTTTTTTTTTTTTAAATGAGTACAGCTCACTACCACCCAGTTCTAAGGCATTCTAGCTTCCATTTCCATGTAACTTCTAACATACACAAAACTAAGCGCACTTGAGGGGCTGTTGTGAAACATGAGGACAGTTGCTTACTGTGCTTCTGTATCTACTGATCTGCTTAAAAAACACATAGGCATTAACTGTCTGAAGAGGTAGTAACTTGACTAAGCAGCTCCTTCCTAACATTTCCACATCAACTAGAAAGATCACAATTAATTACAATATCAGGCTTACATTTACATCTCTGTAGTTGAGATTGATAACTAGTCCAAAAGGACGACCACCCATAGGCTCGGCAGGGATGAAAGAATACTCAAATGTGGCTTGTCTCTGTGGTGGAACCACTGTGTTGAGAGGGAGAGCTGTGAAGTTCTGGATATAAAACTGGTAGTCCTGAGGATACCGGAAAGAAGCATCGAGAGACTCGATAATGAAATCCTCTGTACCCTTATTGGTGAAGCCCACCAGGAATTTTACAATGTTGTTTGCTGGAAAGTCTAAAAAAAAAAAAAAATTCAACTGTTAGAAGCTTCATACACCACACCTAGCCCATTTCTAAAGAGAGTGTCTAGTACAGATGCTGGTTTTTTTAGAGCTTCACTGTTTTATGCTTCCATTGATACAGTCCAAGCAACAGTAAAGTAGATTGTAGATTAGCATGGGACTCTTACCTTCCCCCTTCACAAATAAGATGGTTGTATCAGCACTAGGTGAGGCTTTAGGTTCTCCTGACAAGTCTTCTTCCTCTTTTTCTTCTGTCTAAGACAAGAGACTTTTTTGAAAAATCCTATAATGAACAGTGAAGCAAAGACCACGCTTGTTTCATGAGAATCCCACATGTTAAAGCATGCAACAATGGCAAGCATTAGCATTGACTCCTGCTGTTACAGGAGTAGCACATACTCTGTTCTCCCTCTAGATTTGGTATGCATCATTTTCAGCATTTATCCTTCTACTTGTTACGTTTGACACAATGACTAATCTTGGCTGCATTTAGCTGTATGGAAAGGTTTCTTATCAGAAAACAACAGTAAGGTCTTTGTTTTAGGGTAGAACAAAATTAATAGAATCTAAATGCTAAGTGTTCACATCTAAGCTACTTCTGTTTAGAAAGCAAGCAATTCCAAAATTAGAGACAACCATAAGGCAAATAAGAGTTACTTTACACTACCAAGGGAGTGTTTATAGAAGCCTTCTGTTTGTTTTTAACTAATTAAATGTTACATTTGCCTGGAAATGGTTAGACTGTGGGAATTAAATAAGTTTGTGGATTTACTTGTTCAAGTTCACCTTCGTGATGATCATTTTTTAATTCAAAAAATACAAGCACTGAGGGCTTACTTTCCACATGGGGATCACCAAATAAAAGCAAGGCTAACCCCATTCTGAACTGGCTGAAGTAACTGTTTGTGAGTTATTTGGATCATCTGATTTCACTGCTTAAACAACCACCTGAAGCAGTGGATAGTCTACTGGATCAGTCATACATGTACCATGCTCTAGGGAAGCCACAAAACAGAACTAAGCAAAACTGTGAGTGACAAATAAAAGAAACTGCCTATAAGTGTAATGTTTTGTACTCAACTCACAGACTATCTATTAAAGGCAAATTACATTTGAAAAGTTATTTTATAATATTCTGTCAGAACTGAATACCTAGCACACTTTCTACCACTTAGCAAAGCTGGTTGACCAAAACCTCACCAATTTACCAACATCAGTAAAAATCTAATAGAATTAAATAACAGTTTACCAGATCTCCATTTTACCATGCTTTTCTTCTCCTCCTAATAAAATTAGAAAGTTTGGGACATTATATCAGAAATTTGAGAAATTTTTGTACTAATTTGAGTACATTAAGTGTCTAACAAGCCTAATATTCTACTGCTACAAGCAGACTACTAAATAAAATATTTCACTTTGTCAAGCTGAAACACTTAACCCTGAACATCAATACGTGCACTGGTATAGCAGGCATACCCTGTAACAAGTGTCAGAGACTAGAAATGGAGTAAGCGAAAACAGGCTGCAAACTGAAGTTTTGCAGAATTAATACTAGGAAGATTCTGTCATCCTTTGAAAAACAAGGCCAAAGAAGTCAGAATGTAGTTGTCCCATGTCCTTCTCAGTTTACTGAGATGCAGCTTAGTCTGGAAAAGAACTACAAGGGGTTCCTATGCGAATCTGATTCTCCCACTTCATGTGCTTTTTTGTGGACTGCAGTTTTGGTAGTCAGAAATCAGGCCATTCCCATGTGGTTTTTAAACTGGTATTCAAGAAGGAAAGAAAAATCCTTTTGAAACTTCAAATGGAACACAAATCTAATTGGAGACTTGGAAACAGCTATTTGGAAATAGCAATGCTATTAAACTCAATATTTAAGTATATATAAACTAGCTAGGTTCAGTTGGTCTAATTCATACTTAGGAAGTAATATCCATGTACAATTACCAAGTCTGTTGGCTCATCTTCTTCAACTTCAGCTTCATCATCTTCATCTTCAACTACAGTATCTTCCACAGCTTCCTCATCTTCTGTAGCATCTTGAGCTGCAACTAATAAACCCGAACCTACCAAAACAAAATTCAAATACAAGAAAGCCTTTTCAATATTTAATCAACAGAAAACTGTCATTGTAGTACAATTTTCAAACAAGTGTTTGAATAATTTCTTTAAAATCTGTCAAATACAATGTTTTGAAGCCTGTTACAAAAAACCTCACATTCAAATGACTGTCTCTCTCTCAGTTTTTTCCTTCTCTAATAGCTTTCTGAATTACTCATTTATGTGCCAAAAAGTTCAAAACCAAGAAGTTTACAGCTGAATAACAAAAAGTTCAGCATTCACACAGCTGCACTTAAATTTGCAGAGGGCAACCAACTTGCCTTAAAAGCTATTGTTGAACTTTTGAACATGTCAGTGTATTAAAATACTTTAATTTTGTCACTACAAATGTCAAACTAAAAAGACATTACTATTGCCTAGTGAGTGCTGTTTCTTTTAAGACTAATGAATTTAATAAACGATTAGCATGTCCTTTTCATCCGCCGGTATTAGAATGCTACGCTTCCATAGGTGGTTAAGAAACTATTATTTTTGCACTTATTTTTATTCAAGTTTTAAAACATAAATAAGTATTTTTAATATGACTTCCTCAAGATCATATACTACTACATCCATATGTTCAACAGCACCACACCAGGAGTCAGAAAAGAAACCCAATCTAGAGTATGGCTCCAGAGCAAGGCTTCAACACAAGTTCACTACCTCTTCACTTTTATGGAGCAGAGTCTCATAATTTCAAACACTAGGCAGATATGATTAAAGCAAACAGTGGCAACAAGACGAAGCTCTGTCCGTTTACAGTTTTGAGCGCATGCAGGCTAGGCTGAGAACTTTTTAAAAATATACACAAAAATACTTTTTTTTTAAAATAAAGCTTACATTATCCAAAAATGAAAGAGATAACAAAGAAGTAAATGAATGGATGAATGTTTTACACAAGCCTGAAAAAAAATCTAGTGGCTATGAATACACATTTTAAACAAATATTTTAAAATTTTAATGGGGAATAAGAATCCTTGGTGACAAATCCAAGGACTACAGGATTGTCAGTCAAGAGCTAGAAAAAGCAAATACAATCCTCCCACTCAAGTGTCTTTAGAAGGTACACTCAGTGACTTTTGCAACCACGTGCAATACTTAACCTAAGACCAACCTCAGTGATTTTATCTGCTGAAGTTCTAAACTTGTAAGTCTACAAATAAAGATTTGTTAATTAAAACCTTTGTATCTGAACAGGGTACAGGTAAATTACAGGCATTCTTCACAAGCAACTGCTCTAGCAGACCCTCAGGACCTCTAACTTGCAATCTTTTCGGTGGGTGTCAGAACGGCTGATGATGTGGCAGCAGCGGGAAAGGAGAGCTGCGGGCTGTGGGCAGGAGCTCCCCAGAGTGTGGAGCAGCCTACTTGAAGAGCTAGCTGAGATGGCTGCCCTTCTGTCTTTCCAGACTTAGTACCAGGGAGGCAGCCTGATCATGAATCAGATAACGCCATCGTGTAAACAGAGATTAAGTGCTGGGCGACTTGAAGGGCGCTGGGGGGTGGGGGGAGCCCGGACGGCACGGCAGGCTGGCAGTCGGCACAGCTGCTAACGATGCGCTATAGAAACCAGCACCGCCTGAGCGCGGGAGCAAAGAGACAAACCCGCTGCTACGATCTCAAGGGGTCTTTTCTGAGAGAGGAACAGCGGCTCCCTGCCTGACACCGCACAGCGCGGTAAGAGGCGAGAAGCCGGCCCTGCCAGGAGGAGCCCGCACCCCGCCGCAGCACCCTCGGAAAGAGCCAGCGGGGGTCACGGGCACAGACCCGGGCGGCAGAGCCCAGTCCCGGGCAGAGAAGGGCAGTCCCGGCGGCCCACGTGTGCGGGGAGGCCCGCACCGCCGCCCGCGATGAATGAGCTGCGCCCGCCTCCCTCCCGACAGCGAAGGCGGCGCTGGGCTCCCCAGGCCCCGCAGGAGCGGGTTCCCCCCCCGACCGCCGCTGGGCCGTTAAAAGGAGCCCGCCGCGTGCTCCTCAGCAGCCGTTACCGCCCCTGCCCCCCAGGCAGCAACGGCCGCTCGCCTCCCCTCACCGGCCCGCTCTCACCTGCACCGCCGCGGGCGCCCCCGAGCAGCAGGGCGGCGGGGAAAACAAGCAGAGCAAGCAACAGCAGCTGCGACAGGCACCTCATGACGGCAACGACTACCCGGTGCCTGCCACTGCGGGCTGTCTAAATGGCGGAGGCCTCCTCCATCCGGGGCCGGGGCCGCTCCCGCCCCCGCTGCCGCTGCCGCTGCCGCTGCCGCCCCGGCCGCGCCCCCGGCCGCCCCGCCCCCGTGCCGCAGCGGACGTGGCTCCACCGGGGAGGGAGGCAGGGCGGTCACGTGAGCCTGACGCGCGTTCCCCCCGCCCCTCTCGCGCGCATGCGCCGCTGTTCCTGGTTCCTGGTCGGGGTTCAACATGGGGCGGGGGGAGAGGTATGTCCCCCTGCCGCGCACTGCGCATGTGTGGGGCTTCCCGCCTACCTCAGAGGTGGAGTGTGCTTGTGCTGCGAAGGTGCTGGGCATGGCCTGGGACGCGGTGACTGCCGGGCAAGGCCTGGCTGAGGCTCTCAGCGACCGGGCGGTCGTGCTGGGACTGGGAGGTTCCCGTCGGAGGGGCGGTACGGTCTCTCGCACCGGCTTTACTTTCCCTGTAGAAAGTGCTGCTGATGGCTGTGTGGAGTAGCTGTCGGGGCAGTGATGGCCACAAGGGGTGGACGAGGTAGGTGTGGGAGGGTAGGGCCGCTTCTCTGCCAGCATGCCTTTGATACTGGGATGAGGGGTAACAGTCACCGGTTGAAGCCAACTGAACATGAGGAGAAACTACTTTGAGGGTGCCAGAGCACTGGAACAGGCTGCCCAGAGAGGTTGTGAAGTCTCCTCTGGACACATTCAAAACCCACATGGACACCTTCCTGTGCAGTCTGCTTTGGGTGAGCCTGCTTTAGCGGGTGGGTTGAACTAGGTCATCTCCAGAGATCCCTTCCAACCCCAGCCATTCTTTGATTCTGTGGGGGAGGCTGCATGTTCAGCTTGGGTTGTTTGTAATGGAGGGAATGCCGGTTGTGTTTGTTAACATACTGTAAGGGGAGGAGTAAAATCCAAAGGATGGGGGTTTCTTTTGTAGAATAGGCTAACATACATCTTTAAAGAGCAAGGATAAAGTGTGTTGCTGAAACAAATGCTCTCAGAACTCTCACAATTCCATGTTGCTTTACAGTAACTGCTTTTGAATCATATACGTGATGGCTCCATTGAAAAAGTTTCCCATAGTGTGGAAAGCGTTATGTTACCCATATCTCAGTTGATCTTTCGTTAATTGAAATATGAGGCATGTAAAGATGGAGAGCCTTCCTGAAGCCCAGAATCAAAACATTCAGTGGAAATACCAAGGCCCAAGTCAGTCTCTGAGGTTTCTCCTTTCTCCTGCAGTTAATTTAGCAATTTGCATGCAGGGTATAACAAGTAGTGTTAAGTTACATCCCATATTTTACAATAACTTTAATTTGTCATCTGTGAATATGCAGCATGCTGTGATGGCAGTGCGAAGTGGAGTCTTCAGTGTTTCATTTTCCACATTACTTCCATTTGTTTGATTTTGAGTGTGCGAGTTACATACACCAAAAAAAAGTTATCTTTTTGGCAAAGTTTATCTTAATAATGTTTTTAACATGCTGAAAATGTTACTGAAACGTTAGTAAGTGTAGGGTGAAGACGAAGTGTGATTATGAAAACTGAATAACATCCATTGCTACTGACAAAAGTATTTCTAGTCAGATAATATCCAGCCAATGGTATAGTATTACTTTTTATGCTAAGGTCTTTAAATTTATTTAACATAATAATTGTTGGCCACACATGTTTGACTTAACTTAGGCAGTTTAGATGGCTTTTGAGTTTTGTTTTGCCTTTTTTGAGGGGAGAAAGCAGGGAAATATTTTTTTCCCTGGGGGAAATAAAAGAATATTGACATGCTATAGGAGGTTTTCTATTTAGCACCACAGAATCTGAAACATTCTGTGTCTTCTAAGCAGTGATTATGTACTTTATGTGGTGCTTTTCCATCTGAATTAGCTGATCCTGATGTTACTAATCAATTTTCCTGTGTGGTGCTCTTACTGAGTTTGCATATGGTGGGGGCACAGAAAGGTGTTAACTAAAAGCATTTATAAAAATAATTGAGAAATCTTGACTATCTTCAGCAAAACACTGAGCCCAGACTGCAATATTACAGCTGTGCCTAAAAGCCTATTAGGCTGTGGTTCTTTTGTGCTAAGTACTCTCCCCATATTAAACAATTTAGAATCTGAAAGACTGTACGATTAACTGAAGCAAGTTGCAAAGATTTTTTTTTTTCTTTGCACGGACTGCTGTAAGTATTCACAGACATAACAAATACATGTTGACAATTGCTGTTATTGTAACTTCTAGATTTGACATCTCTTATGCTAGGTGCTAATTCTGAGAAGGCTAAAGTTCACATTGCCCACAGGAATTCTGCATGTGGTCACAGGTACAAGCATCGCATCCTTGCATTTAAAAAAGCTTTTCAGTTAGAAATTACAGGTAAAACCGTTATTAGGAAAAATGCCTTCAGTTTCATAACTTGCATTACAAAAAGAGTAAGCATTCCTAACATCTGTAGGCTATAAATAGTTTACCTCATGTTTCTAGTTTCCATTTTGAATGTCTTAAATTATTTTTCCCAATTGTGGGTTTCTTTTTCTAAGATAACAGCAAAAGGCAAAGAGTTGTTTATGTACATGCAGAGAGGCTTACTATTTATGGATTAATACTTGCTTTTGGTATGGCAAAGTGTTTAAGAATCTGTTGGACTGCCTATTCAGCACTTACTGAATGGCTTCCAGGAGAAATGGATTCAGCAAAGCTCTGTTAGGGGCAGTGTCACACATACAGTCCTACACTGTTGTCTGCTTCTCATTCCTCAGTGATGACTGTGCTGGGTCAGCTGAAATAGGCTTGATTTCTACACTGCCATGGCAGCTGACCCAGAACTGGCCCAAGCAGGTATTCAGTACCACAAAAGGTCATGCCCAGTTAAAAAGGGGATGGGCCAGGCAGGCTTGTTTGTAATGCTGAGGGAAACTTTATTGGTAAAATCAGGAAGTTGACTTTTTCACCTGCTCCTTGAATTTTCCTGGAGTCTTACATACTAACAATTTTTCTTTTTTTCCCCTCTGGACTTTGCTGTAATTATTCATACCTTGCAGAGCCACCATATGCCAATAATTGCAGCACTTCGTGATTCTTCTCAGGTTTGGGTCAATGCAATAGTTTTGATGAGTAACCCCCCTAGTCCAGTGCACACTGAATAGGTAGCTGTTTTTGCTGGGACTTTTCATGGCCTCATAGATAAGACCAGTTTTTTCTAAAACACGGAAAGTATGAAAAGTTGTAAATTTTTCTTCTGATAGTTGATTTCTTACCCTACTGTATTTTGTAGTGGCTGCTGAAATAAGAGGTAATCCTATACTTCAAGAGAATTGTATCAAGGATTATGTCTTCATTACTTTTGTAGTTTAGAGATGTAATTCTGTGGATATGTAATTCTGAGATTTTTTCCTATTAATTTCTATAGGACTTCTGAAAATGACAAGCTGTTACTGTATGTGGCAGCTATTATATCTCCTGCTTGGACCTATCAAAGTGGTGTTATTTTCTCACACCACTGATTATAACTCTGGGCAATCAACTTATTTGAAATTGTTGCAGGCAGGAAGTGCCCATATCACAAACCTCAGCCCTGGGAGTCCTTATGGCTGCTTCTGACTGCTAGTACAAGAGACAAACCCACCTTCACAGGAGCACTTGGTGAGATCTGCTAAATTTTAGCCTGAATTGTGGGGGTTCTTTGAAAGTCGGTGTTTTCCCGACTTTTTTTCCAGGAACGAGTTTTAGCTACCCTATTGCAGTAAAATCGTCTCAAAGAAAAACAACTTCCTTATTGTATATATGAAAAAAAAAACAAAAAAACAAAAAAACAAATTAATACAATTAATACTTCTCTGGCAGTCTACCTGATACAAATACATGGAGAAATTGTGTTCATGAGCTTGACTAAATAAGTAGGTGTTTTTCTGAGAATCAGAAAAGATCAACTGAAAAATTTAGTAGTCTGGATACATTTGTCATTGCTAGCTATGATTGCTTAATTGCATTTATGAATTTCGTATGCTTCCTATGATGGCAGCAGAAAAGGAACTTCAGAGCTCCCTTTGACCTAGTTCAAGGTTGCCCAGCTTAAGACTCCTTGTAACACTTTGGTTGAAGGCTGGGGTGTGATGGTTTTGCAATATATGCATCTTAAAGCATGCAGATTATTTTTAGCCAGCAGATTTTGATTTTTACCACTGCACAAAGAGCAGAAACAAAGTTGTTAACACCAAAAGATAAAAAGCTATTTTTTTATTTTACAATGTAAATTATTGCTACTAATTCAGTGATAGTCTGGCTATTTGGTATATGTGTGTTACTCTGGACCTGGAATTCACAAATCTAGTCTTTCTCACCAAAGAAAAGAGGGCTACCCTGTAAAATTAGGAAAGTACAAAGTCAGAGAGAGTCCTGACTTCTGAAACACAAACTCAGTTTGACTCTCAGGTAAAATGTTCTTGCAGAATTTTAAAGCGTTCCACATCCTGTTTATTCTTTATACATGGTAATTTAACTGTTAACAGTTAATTACATTGTGTAACTGTAACTCAAAAGATTTGATCTTTTGCTTAAAAAACATGAGGTAGGCTTAGGATAGTCTACTAAGTTCTCTATTTACTAGAGCCTCACAACTGAAACAGATGGAATTCGGGAACTCTTTGAAAGCTGGGACTGTCTCCATGTATTTTACCTTCTCCAGACAAGCCTGGGAATTGAGGTTCCTTATCTTCCAAAAAAAGGAGAGTGGCTAATAAAAAGGTGTAGTTGGTTTGTAACTTATTCTGTAAGCTTCTCTCTCAGGCCAACTAGATAAAATTTAATGGGAAAAAAAGCCCAAGGTAGTTGAAGATAACTAAATGTACAAACTGAAGGACATGATACAAAGTTCTGGTTACATTTGATAGCTGTGATTCTATAGCTAAGAGAATGTTTCAAGATACATCCTATGTGCAGCCTCTTTCTAGTATGTATAAAGCATTATTTCCATCTCAGGTTTTATTACTGACGGTCTGTCCTTAAACACTGTTACTGCAATTGACAGTTTTTGTAAGACAGCTATGGTAAATAAAAATTACAGGTGAGTCTCAAATTTTATCACCAGGAATGTTTAGTTACAGAAGTACTTGAAAAACATAGCAATCACAAGACAATGGAGTCTGGAAGGCGATAAGGGCCCTGCAGTGCATTAGTGCCCTAAAAATAAATATCTAATACAAGAGATGTAGCTTGCTAGTTGAGTACTTGCTACTAGCTCCTTGCTAGACAGCTACTCAGGCTCAGGGAGGGATGCATGAGTACACACAGTCAGTAAAATGTATGTATGTTGTACTACACCTTAATATATGAACACAGAAGAAGAGGGTTGCACTGAAGCCATACAGGATGGCTAAACACTACTAGCAGCACTTAGGATCTCATTAGCCTGGTAACTTCTCTAATACAGAGATGTCCTCACTATCTCTTCCTCATCCACTTCAAAGCTTTATGCCTCATTGACACCACATATTATAGTTGTTGTTGTTGTTGTTGTTGTTATTATTATTATTTAGACATTCTGAAGAAGACAAACTGTATGGGCATGAGTGTTCAGAACTGGACTTGTTTTCTTTAAAGCAACCATACAGAAGCCGTAGCTTCAGTTCATGTAATTACTCTGTTCCCTCTGTGGTTGCAAGTATCTCCTAAAGAATTGGTGTATACTGTCTGACACTGCACAGAGTACTGTACATCCTCAGGCATGTGCTCATATTCATTAGAATCACTGAAAGCATTTCTTGACTGTTCTTGATGATCTTCCTAATTAAGTGTATATGTATGAGTAAATAGTGCAAATAATTTGACTGGTGTTGGCTTATGCAATAATGGGAGCCTTCTGGTTGGTTGCTGGATGGCTTTGTGTACTGTTATTGGTACATTCAAATTTGAAGAATATGTTCTGGGTCTGAACACCATTTTCTTTCCCTGCTCAGTGTAGAAAAAGTAAAGGTCTTTCCACAATCGTGGGAAGGGGCGGGGGGAAGTTTATAGAAATCAAGCACTTTTTAAATTACCTGTGCAGTTTTGCAACTAAATCGAACCATGTTGCATTTCTGGTTGTTTGTTTTTTTTTTTTTTTTTTAAACTTTGTCATGGCTCTATTTTTGACACAATTTATGTAAAAATTTAGCATATCAAATCAATAAATGATCTAATAACTGAAGTGGTAAAATAATGTATTTAACCTTTGTCAGACACACCAGGAGCATTATCAAACATCATAAAACAATGATAAAAGGATTATCAGCTGGAGGAGATGCTGACTTTTTGGAGGCTGAGGTCTTTCAGAGTTACTGGGACTCCTGGCAGAACCTGTTCCTGTCAGTACCTCACCCAGGTACTGTGGTTCTGTGCCATGGTTGGTGGGACACTGCCTGTGCTGGGGTCACCCTCAGCTTCTGGCTGGGACCTTGCCATCAGGGTTCCCCGATGGTTCCTGGTAAATCTCCAGATCCTTGGTGAAGACTACAGCCAGGCTACAAAAGCAGATCACAGTCCTACAGGCTTCTGCTTCCTAAGTGACCCCTGGCCCCAGGTCCCTGAACTCTTTACTGGGGGATGGGTGAGGGTATGGGGGTCTGTTAATCAGATGTGGGTAACCTCTATGGTCTAGCTAACAGTAATTATCATGTCAGCAGTAATCTGCTGCCTCTCAGGAGCCTCATATTCCACCTATCTGATTTAGTATTTTTGCCAGTGACTTGGAGAGGGCAAAAGTGCTTATAAGGTTTGCAAATGGTGCCAAATCAAGTGGTGGGGTGGTGGTAGAGGCCTAGCAGATATGTTTGAGTGCAGGGTGGGCACTCAGGGGGACCTGGGCAAGCTGCAGGAATGAGCCAACAAGAACCTTATGAAATTCAAAAAGAGACAAGAGTCCTGTACCAGAAGAGGAACAGCCCTATCAAGAGAACAGCCTGGGAACTGGCTGATGGGGAAGAAGCTTCTGCTGAGAAGGACCTGGCTGTGCCCTTGTAGATGCTACACTGGCCTGAGCCAGCAGTGTACCCTGGCATTGAGAAAGGCCAAGAGCATCCTGGGCTACATCAAGAGGAGCACAGGCAACAGACCAAGGTGAGTGACTGTTACCCCTCTAATCAGTGTTGGAGTGCATCTAGAATACTGTGTCCAGGCTTGGACCTCCCCAACTCGGGGAAGACAGAGACAAAACTAGATGATCTTTAAAGGTCACTTCCAACCCAAACTATTCTGTGAAAACCATATCTAGAAACTTCTGCAAAGTTGAAGAAAGACATAAGGTGTCAAAATTCAGAACATTGATGTTCTGATGCTTTAATTCCCTTTGCCCTTGAAAAAGTGGAAAAAAGACTACCATCATAACTTTTTATTGCCTCATTTATTTCAAGTAATGGTGAAGTGTTTGATCACTATTTGAAACTAGATGATTGTACAAATACCTGTGTAAGACAAAATTCCACACTGGGACTCAAGTCTAGTAAAGGACTTAAGAGAAGGAGTGCTATCTTAACTTTAATACTCGTGAAGAGAAAACAAGTTTGTATAATTTCCTGGTTCTTAACTTCTTAATCAGAACACTCAGCTTGAGTCAGTGGAAGTTTGCCCTGAGAAGGGAAATGGAACTGTTGCACATGGCAACTAGGAACTCTGTCTGTTACATATACTTAAAATGTTTGTGGTTTCTTATCAGTCTGAATTCTACCTTAGCTATCTGTGATTCTCTGACTTTATCTTACCACTTTTTCCATCTGGCAGTTTTGTTCTTGATCTTTCAGCCTCTTCTGCTGCAGTTTTTGGTTCTCTTTTCTGAACTAACAAATCTGCTGTTGCATTTTCTTAGCTCAGCTTTGTTCATTTGAAAATTCTGCTTGCAGGATTTGGAGCTGAACAGCCAGTTTGTTATATTTGGATCACAGCTGTTGACTTTCTGACGACCTGCCATCCTTTTCTCCCTGGAATTTTGTTTGCGATTTCTGTATATTCTCCCTTTCCTTCCTTAACACACGCAGGGCTGAAGTTACAGTCTTGGCCTCATGTTTCTCCTTTTTTCTGAGATGCTGCAGTTCCCATATCTTTTTGTCTTTCTTGCATATGATATGATCCATCTCCAAGCACTGTCTCCTAAACCTCTTCTTCACTTCTGCCTCATGCTTTATTTGAAGGAGACAATATGCAGATTTAAGTTCTACATACTTCAGAAGGGATTTTTTTTCCATCTCAACATGCTCAAGATATTTGATAGCACTGAATAAAGTTTCCTGCATCACTATCAGCCAGCTTCTAGCCTCATTTTTCTCCTTTGTGAATTTGCTTTTTGTTTCATCTTCCGTGTCCTTCTTTAACTTGTTTACAGTTTTTTTTCCCCAAGTGCTGTTGCTGGATGGGTTTTGGCTTTTACTCTTCAAAATTGGTCTTCAGATAAATGGTTTCATAGTAAGAATCAATAATCCATGTTGGCTGTTTCTTCTGATTCCACTTTTTCCTCCTAGTCACATAATCTAGACCTAAATTCCCGTTGTTAAACAGTAGTTTTCCCCTATCTTTAACCATCTCCAAAACCACATCATTACACTGAAGGTACATGATTTGGGTTTATTCTTGCTGAGCCTGCTCTAGCTCCTTGATGACCCTTCTACAGTTCATAACTGTCTCCCAAAATTATAATTTTTCCGAGTGATAATTGGAATATTTTGTTCCAGACATATCTGAGGATGCTCCATAAGAACTTGGACAGGGGCTCCCTGTTCTGTAAATGGAGAGAACCCCTTTATTGCTTTTATCTCCTTGCTTATATTCTTTCTTGGGAGCAAGTGATATCTTAGAATACTGGAGTAAAAAGTCCTTATCAGTTTTTGGCATTTTCTAGGAGGAGAACCACATTCTGTCATCAGTTAATTAAAAAAATGAGAGGTCGCATGGCTTGATGGTAATCTATTCAGAGAAGGCAGAAAGGCAAGTGAGGATAAATTTGAGTAAGCTTCACCCACACTCTTACAGTACTAGTAGAGTTGTGTCATTCTTCTGTTGCAAAACAAGAGGTGACACCCTCTGTAGAATTTATGCAAACTATTCTTTCAAAAACTTCAGTGGAAATTTTACATCCTTGAAGACAAGGCAATGTGGGCCAGCATTACGAAGTGATGAAACTGAAGAAGCCCCCCCTTCTGCAGTGGCTACAGTCCTTGTACCTGCATTAAGTTCCAGTGGAGTGAAAAGTCTAAAGAGTGTCATTGTCACATTTTGGCCTAACTTACAGTAGTCTTTGACCTTAAAGCAAGAATTTAGAAACCAAAGAAATCTAAATTAAACTTGGCTGAACAACTTGATTGTAGAAAATAGAGACAAACAAATGTTTACATTAAAGAAGTAAGAAACAAATGTCTTCAAATGCTCAGTGCATTCCTCTATTTACTGAATTTTGAGAAGGCTGATAAAAAGGAGACTTTACTCACTGAAGACAAAGGTAGAAGGCCAAAAATAAAAAAAAGCTTGAAATATTACTGAATTAGTCTGTTGAAAGGAGTGGGACAGTCAGAATATTCTGTAATACCTTACATAATAGGTCATACAATCTTATTACTGAATTTCCTAAATACTATAATAAACAGAAGCAGAGTTTGACCCACCATTTTTAAATGTTTGGTTTGGATTTTTTTCTTACAATCTATGTAACTGAAAAAAGACAAAGAACTATAAATAGGAAAAAACGTCTTATAGATTCTGGTGAAAACTGTTTCAATACTTCCTCTTCTGTTGTACTGTGTTTACACTGTTCTTTATATCTTGTTTCACTTCTCTGTTTGACTGTATCAGATCTGGTATATATGCTATGTTCTTATGCAAAGAACTGGATGATATACTATTGTTGTGCTCTCTCCAGTTTTTTGGAGGGTCAGTCTGTTGTCCAGTGGCTGCCTACCAGAAGGGTGTAGTTGTAGCCTGTAATCATTTGTAATAATTATAATAAAACATAATTTAATTCAAAAGTTAAATTAACAATTTTGATAATTTGCAATCTGAATGGGAGCTTCAATGGAAGTGCACTGCCCCCTATGTTTGTTACTCAGTTAATTCAAGGTGCAACTCCAGCACCTGCATTTCATATTTTTAACACTTCTGTATTATACATCTGGCAGGCCCAGCACTCATATATAAAATACCACAGTAAGATCTAAGCAGCTGACCTCAAAATCTTATCAAGTCTGTTGATTTCAACAGGCTTTGCACCAGCTTAAAATAGCACTGTGAAATACAAAGTACTGCCCTGGCCTACTTTGGCAGGGAAGGGGGGTGTGACAGGTAAAATGTCATTATAACTCATACTAGGACAGGGCATTTGAAATGCCTCTCATGTTTAGGCTCATCAAGAGGAACATGCTGCATGTGAAACTTTCCAAGATGGGTTCAGAAACAGAGATGCCTTCACAAAGCTGACAGTGAGTGTCTTCCCTTTAGGTTCTGTATTTTGTTTTGCAAATATAAAAAGGGAATGGTTAGTGATTCTCTTGAGTCACTTTTCCCTGGAAGAGCAAGACTACAGTTCTCCTAGAGATTCTGAGTACAGTCTCTGTATCCAGTTTCCTAGCTTTATTGTGAACCAGAATATCTCTCTCATGCATAATGTGCAGTGTTAAGTACAGACTTAGTGCATCTCCAAGTGTGAGCAAACATTGTGACTTAATATTCAGGAAGGATAACGATGTAGTCATAGGCAGAGTAAGGGGTGCAGTAGTTTTCCAAGGACAGTCTTGGGTGAGAAAGAACATGGAACTACAGTGGTCCAAGCCAAATACATAGGTTGGTGGAGGTCTGCACTCCCAGGGATTACGGGTGCTGACTGATCAGCCTCTGCCACCACATTTCACATGCCCTGTAAAATGGTGGCTGGCAAATGGGACTGTAATGCTGCTCCTGCCCTTTCTTCCTGTTAACTTCACAGTGGTAAGTAAAGAGTGCAGAGTTTGAAGTCCTTGTTTTCCTTCAATGTGGGCCTGCAGGGAATACTAAAAAGTTACCTCTTCAGACATATTAAAGGTGGAGGGCCGTATCTTCATATTTTGTGTCCCATTGTGGTGGAATAACTGTAGTCTATGATTGCCTGACTCTCTCCTTCTGATCAGCTCATATTAGTCTGATATAGTGTTATCTAAATAATTATATAAACCTCCTGTCTAAATGCCTTCTAAATGCTAATGCATTATCTTCATGTCCTGTTGTGTGAACACGAGAAATATTAGCATTAATACCTCCATTTCAGAAATGAGAAACTGCAACCGTGAGACTTGCATGAAGGGAGTCACGCAAGGCCACACTGCAGTTCAGTCTGTGGTAGATCTGATCAAGAATCAAAGCCAGCCTAGCACTTCATAACTTAGGACATTCTCCTTCTGAAGGTATCACCATCACCTAGTGGCCTGTTTTGCCTACCCCTATTGCAGGTGAATCATTTGTAGCACAGTTTGTGCCTGTTTCTAGATGAGTGCTTAAAGCCTGGGAAAAACCAAAGCATTCTGCAGTCTATGGCTGTAGCAGAAGTTACGTGCAAGCCTGAAGCAAATACGGAATGAAAATGAATGTGGGAATCCTCTGGCAGTGTTATGTTTCAAATAATTCCTGTCATTACAATAAATGTGTTGGTTTGGTTTGGTTTTTTTACTTAAGAGCACTGAATAATTTATTAGACAGTGAAATAAACCTGTAGGGCAGCACATTCTTTGCAGCTTCACCCACATAGATTAAGAATCCTCCAACAGCTAGTTCTAGTGTCAGAAGCTTAAGTGACAGAACTTGAAGACAGTCTGAAGTAAAGAGGCAGCTTTACAAATACCAGAAACTGGCTTGTTGCTTTCCACATTCAGAGGCTCAATGGGTTGACTTTACAGAAGTGTTACATGGAAAATACATCTGTTTCAAGTATTCCAAAAGACTCCTTAGTATAAGCATCCCTGTTTTCTGCACAATTGCAAACACTTGATAGGCTTTTTATATAAGGCTTGGCTAATGGGAAAGCATCTACAAAAATACTGTTTTAAAATTTTACCATTATGTAATAGCAGAAGCACAGCACTGACTTTTATTATCTTAATCCTATGTTGTATCAATATATAAACAGTTTAGCACATTGTTCAGTCTAAGGGGTTATAATGAACATTTAACGAAGAAACGTTGTTTTTACAAAACTGAGGAGCTGGTGCCTGACCCCAGCACGGGGGAGGGACTGAGAGACATCAGTCTATGAATCCTTATTGTGAAACAAAGTTTCTTCAAACTAATCCTGGAATGCATACTGATACCTGTATTTACAGGTTAATCTAGGGGGAAGAGTCACCAAAGAGCCAGAAGCCCATATTTTAAATAGATCAAAAAGGGAAAGGGTATTGTTTGGATTAGATGAATGAAATATGTAAACTGAGGCAGGCATTGAGTAGTCTGTAAACCCTGAAGTACCCAACCAATGGGGAACCAGGGAGGGAATTTTCAGCCGGGATTTGGGGGGGAATATAAGCAGGGGCTTTTTCCCTATTACGTTTGCCTACCTTGAGGTAGAACACCCAGTCTTGCAAAATCATTATTAAAATACACTTTGCTGAGAGATCCTGCCTGGGCTTATTGCATTTGCAAGGTAATTGTTTCCTACAGGGTATTACCTAAGATGCTTTTAGTGAGAACTGAAAATTTGGAATCACTTTGTCCTTCGTTGCAGATTTATTTCAATAAAAATTAGAATTTAACATTTCAGAGTGCATTAGATAAAACTCTTATTAATATCTGATGGATGACACAGGTAATCGCTAACCTTTTAGGGAAAACAACCATGAATCTGTGGTACAAATAGTAATTTCTAGTAAAAAGAAGGCTTGAAGGTGTGATATTTTTAAGGCTGTGATGTGCCATATTATGCAGATGTACCCCAGATGAGTATGAACGCATTTATATATCCACCAGTGGTGGCTGGCAGTTCCCCCAGTGGAGGGAACTACGAGAAGTGCCCTCAGCCTTGTTCCCATCCCCACTTCCCAACCCTGGCGGCTCGCGACCTGGCCACACCCGACGGGGGGGACTGACGTCAGGCGTTCGCAGCCAATCCCCGTGCCGGAACCGGCGGCAGGTCCCTCCCCTCCCGCATTAGTGCAGCCTGGTTCTCCCCCGATGCTTTTGGTCCCTCTGCTGGCGCCGTAGGGGGCGGCCAGGCGCCCGCCGCCATGGATTACCGTGCGGTGGCCATGAGGCAGGCCGTGCCGGGGCAGTTCGACGATGCGGAGTGCTCCGACGGGTAGGGGCCGGCGAGGGGCCGGCTGTGGGACGCTCGGGGGGAGGCGGGCCGCGGGGCCCGCACAGGCGTGAGGCGGGGCTGGGCGGATCTGGGGGGAGCGGGGTGGCCGCTGTGCCCGAGCGGTTCCCATAGGCCCGGCTGGCGGTTTGGGTGCATCTGTCCCCGGGGGTGGTCGGTAAAAAACAACGGGTGGGGAGGGGAACAGCCCTGAACGGCTCCCGGCAGGGGGATGCCCGCCTGAAAACGGCGGGAGAGGGCGGGTGTGCTGCCCCAGCTGAAGCCATGCACTCACAGACTCATAGAATGTCCTGAGCTGGAGGGGACCCACAAGGATCATGGAGTCCAACTCCTGTCCCTGCACGGAACAACCCCACAGTTCACACCAGGTGTCTGAGGGCGTTGTCCAGTCTCTTCTTGAACACTGTCAGGCTTGGGGCCGTGACACCTCCCTGGGGAGCTTGTTCCAGTGCTCCACCACCCTCTGGAGGAAGAGCCTTTTCCACATTAACAGTGACACGCATGCAAATTACACATCACTTACCTGAAGTGACACACGCAGCCAGCGACAGCAAGGTAGAGGTTCCTGTTAGGCATCCCATTCTGTGCAGGGACCTGCCATCGGTCAGTGTCTCCACTGCCATCTTTGAGCAGACAGCTCCCTTCTGCCTCACCACTGTCTTTATCCCAGGTGCTAATACACTTATTTTGGGGGAAAAAAGAGATCTTACTGGGAAAATGTTTCATGAATATCTTTACACAACACAAAACTGCTGCTTCAGCAGTTCATAAATGCAACTCTGGTCTCCTTGTCTACATCTTGTCCTTCACCCCACCCCTTGCTTTGAACAGGCCTCACTGCCCAGGTGAAACCACTGAGGAGCCCTGGCAGCACACAGGGATGCTCTTCCAGCCTTTGCACCTGGGACAGGTGCAGCTGGTGAGAGATCCTAAAACACCAAGTTATTCTGTCCCAGAGCACTTCTTTCTCTACCTTGCCACCCCCCTGGTCATCTCTTAGAATCATAGAATGTCCTGAGTTGGAGAGGACCCACAAGGATCATGGAGTCCAACTCCTGTCCCTGCACAGGACAACCCCACAGTTCACACCATGTGTCTGAGGGTGTTGTCCAGTCTCTTCTTGAACACTGTCAGGCTTGGGGCCGTGACACCTCCCTGGGGAGCCTGTTCCAGTGCTCCATCACCCTCTGGAGGAAGAACCTTTTCCTCATGTCCAACCTGAACCTCCCCTGGCACATCTTCCTGCCATTTCCTTGGGTTCTGTCATTGGTCACTAAAGAGTTCAGCACCTGCCCTTCCTGCTGCCTTGTGAGGAAGCTGTAGCCCCGTGAGGTCTCCCCTCAGTCTCCTCCAGGCTCAACAAACCAAGTGACTTTAGCCACTCCTCATATGACTTCTCCTCCAAACCCTTCACCGATTTCATAGCCCTCTTCTGGACACTCTCCAGTCCTCTCTCAGCTTTTTAATTATTGTGATTTCTTCCTTACCATTTTAATGGACAGACCCACCTGTAGATTTGGGTTGGTTGAGGCAATTTCACCTTGGTATTATTTGATTTTAACCAAACATGTGAAACCATGTAAGAGAACAGCGAGCTGATTAGGACAGTAAATAACTTCTGTTCATTTTGGAATAAAAATAATTTTTTTGTTGCATTGAAAGTCTAGAGCTTTTTATATTTAGTGGGGGGTGAATAAAGAAGGGTCTTGTGCTATGGGTTCAAGCCATTTTCCTTACAGTTTACCATTTATTTAATTAAATGTCAAATACCTGTGGGGAGTCTGCTTTGGGACATGCTTATTCTGGCAGAAAAATGTGACATACTACAGACATCAAGACATGAATAAATCAAAAGGGTTCATTTATCCCACAAGTTCTTTTTTAGGTCTAACTTTTTTTCATGTAGGTTGTACTGGTGCTCTGAGTTACCAGCAGGTTTACTGTCTGTTTCCAGTGAGATTTTGTGTGATATCTTGTCAGGTGGATATCTACTAGGGCAGCAAGCAGAGTAGTTAATCTCTGGTGAAAGAGCCACCTGGCCTGTTCTGGTCCGATTGGAGTCAGAGGGATGCAAATACACGTAACTGCAGAACAAGTTAGAAGGCAGCACTGATATGGCGAAGACAATTTAAATGTAGTCCATCCTTTAAAGGCTTTGACATCCTCATATATACTTGCTTAAAGAAAGGTGAAGTGAGAAATATCTCATGGAGAGATAACCTTGTGAAATCATTTGTTTGGATAAATGTGTTGATTTTTTGATGACTGTAACAATCATTTGTAGTTATATAAATATCTGTATTTGTTTGAAGTGAATTTACGCAAGACACAGAAATGGCTGAAGAAGATGAGGTCACTGAGAACTGCCAGTTACGCATACATGAAGAAGTTAACACTGAGGAAGGAAATGGTGATGATGATGATGAAGAAGAGGAAGATGAAGACTGGGACTGGGATGATGAGGTGGGAAGGCTCACAAAGCGCCACAATGCTGCTGGTGGATGCAATCCACAGGTATGTTGAAGGCTATTTGATGAACATGAAGGATACTCAAGAGTAAATGGGGATGACCTGAAGGCTTTGTTCTTTATTAGTATTATGCTGACTGTAAATGCAAATTTTTCCTTGAGAGAAAAATTTCCTTTGAGTCTATTCCTCTGCTGTGCCAAGTGTGTCTGTATTTTGTAGCCAGAACTCTGCCTGATTTTGTTTCAAACCCTGTCATTGGATTCTCTTTGTCACTGCAGTTTTCCTTCTGTTCCTTACCTTTGTCAAATCTTCTTTCTTTTCCCACCCCGATCTTTACCGATGTTGCTTACATTTTGGTATTTGTCCTCTGTCATCTTCCCTATCCTTTCTATTTAATTTTAAGACTATGCCTGCATCTTGCACCCAGGTTGAAACAGGTTGTGTTTTGGACTAACAGTGAGGGCAGCAAAAGAAAGCATAGGAGATGGAGAGAGGTGCTAGAAGTGGATTAATTTAAAGTGTATGCTGTTGGCATAGAAACTCTGGCATTGGTTAGAATGAAAAGCGTGTAGAAAGGGAGACCTAGCATGCTTCTTCCCTGCAGCTTGGACACTGGAGTTTCAAAACCTCTCTTTTTCCTATTGATATCAACACAACAGAGTAGCTGAGATAATTAGAGTGGTCCTGATTGTAGCATATCATGTCTGACTCACAGCATGTGTCCTGGGTGATTTAATGTTGCCTTAATTAGAAGGTTATGCTGTCAATTGTTGGTGAAATTGTATTCAGATATTGTGTTTGGTGAAGACTACCTGTAAGAAAAGCTAGGATCTTGGAAAGTTTTCTGTTCTTTATCTTCTTATTTTTTGTCTCATTTTTCTTCTTGTTTTTGTCTGCTATTTCACTTCCTTTTACAGAGGGAAAAAGTGTTAATATTAGGGACTCGCAGCTCAATTCCCAGACTAAAAATTTTCCTGAGTTGGATCACTTTTTTTGAATTTTAACTGATGTGTCACCTGTATTTTCCTGAATTGAGCAAAATCTGATGTTAAACTGTATCCATTTCCTCACCCTTTCTGGTTTTCTATTTATAGCTCTAGGCACAGGCATTTGAGCTGACTTTTCCAGTGATACAGTCTGTATTTCAAAGTGCTATCTAGAGAAGGCAACTTATGTTAACAAATCCTTTGTTTCAGGCAAATAGACAGACCCCTAGTTGCTGTTCAGCAAAAATGTCTACCCCTACAGACAAGGCTTTAAGGAAGTTTGAACATAAAATTAATTTAGGTGAGTATATTTGCATTGTCTTCCTACATGAAAACAGATACCACTCTCTGATGTTCTCAGACTAATTTTGCTTACTTTAAGCCAGAACTCACTGGAATGGCAGTTAACCATTGCCACACAGATTGAAAAATGGCTTTTGTGTACTTGAAGTTGCCTTTAGTTTCCTTTAACCAGCTGTCATACCCCTTTCTTTTCTCCTTCAGAGCCACAGGGCTGTTTTTAGTTTGTTTTTTTCTTCCTTCCTCTTGGCTTATCCTGACCACATAAAATTGGAAGATTTCTTCCCTAGCTGCTCTGCAGGAATAAGCTCTTTGGCTGGAGGAAGGGTGTCAACTCTGTGACATTGTTGGCCATTCTTAAAGCTTCTAGACAGTGGCAGTCCCCGGTAGTACAAGGGTGGTACATTATGTTACCTCACAGGGGCAGAGTTTCTGTGATAAACGAAGAGGCTGTAGTTCCAGCTGGTATAGTTTGATGTTTCCCGTGGGATGGAAATGGCTGTTCAGCTCTGCCTGTTAGGGGTAGATATAGCTGTGATTGGGGCCTTTTGACAGGGTAGTAAACAGAGGTTGTGTTTTCCTTCATAACAAAGTGTTTCTAAAATTAAGCTTCGAAAGAGTAATGCTGCCATATGTAGGCAAGTTCAGCCGCTTTTATACATTTAGCAATTAATCAAACACTAGTTTAAGTACCTTATGAGGAGAGAATCCTGGATCTGTTGTGTGCTCTGTTCAGAACAATGGCATTTGATTGTGATAAGAGAATGCTGGACAAATTTAATGGTGAGATGTTATCCTAAAGGCATTACTTCTGGATGGCATTATATCTCCGAGTGGGACTGCCTTACTGATCTGTGTTGTTGCCTTATAGTCCTTGAAATATAGACAGAGTGGAGTGCTAGATTAACTCTGGTATGTAGCTAAGCTTCTGGACTTGTTATAAAGAGCTCCACCTCTGTGTGAACATTGTGTCGTGGCATGTTGGCTGGCAGCAGGATTGCAGGGGCAATTCCAAACATAGAAAACTTCTTCAATACTTTTAAAATATTGTTTTTCTTCATTTTTTCATGTGTTTTTCAGATAAACTGAATTTTGATGACTCTGTTATAAACAGAGTCACAGAAAAGTCTAGACAGAAGGAAGCAGACATGTGAGTATTCTAGTTCTATTTTCATTTATATAATTTGAACCTGGAGTTCTTTCCTAGTGTGATCCTGAGTTTGGAGTAAATTTACTAAGAAAACCAAAATTTGTGGATAGTCTTTATGTGATTTGCTTTCCAATCTAAAACTTTTTGGTTTCCAGTTCAGTTGTCACTCCAAAGTTTTAATGCTTCTGGCACTGCTGTTCGTGTATTGGTGTAGTAAGACAGAAGTGATGAGTGTCATTTTATCTCTGATGCTCGTTTTCTAAACAGAGGTTCTTAAGCATTTTGGCTAGAAAAAAATGCTGGAAACTTTTTGAAGTTTCCACCTGACAATTTGGTGAGATGAGGTACCTTAAAAAAAAAAAATAAATTAAGCCTACAGGTCATAGCCCTATCTTGTTATGACATTTATTGTTTTCTCCTGAGTGAGCATTATTAAGTGGAGGCAAGAAGGTATCTGTAAAAGTGAAGGGCACTGATGTTTGTGTGTTTTGCTTGTTTTGTGTTTTATTTTCTGTCTGCAGGAGAAACCTTTGCTTTTGTATGAACTGAAAGCCTTACTTCTTGAGGCTGTCATCTTCTCTTTGATACCGAATGTCATGTTTTACTCTGTCAAAGTACTGAGTCCATGTGTGGGATTCTATAATTTTATTTTCACTTCTACTAGGTACCGAGTCAAGGATAAGTCAGACAGAGCGACAGTAGAACAAGTAAGTCCTTTGTGCATCACATTTCTCTTTTGACCTGGGCAAATAGTGTGGAATTTTGGAATCAATGATGAAACGGATGCTGTAGGAACACAGTTTTGCCTTGGAATTCTGTTTCCCTTGTTATCCTGAAAGAGACGTCTTGTTTCTTTGTTTCTTTCTTGTATGAAGGTTGTATTTGCTTCCATAAACATTTTGGAGCTCATTTTTGTGATTAGCATTGTGATTTGATTGTATATGCAATGCAGAATTCCATCTTAAGCTTTTATTAAATTCCAAATAACAATTAAAAAATGCTGGATTTGCTTTTTTTCCTTTTTTCTTCTTTAGCAAGACTGACCTATTACTGGCCCAAGGCCACATAGCTGCTCTACTAGAGTTGTGATAGCTATATCTTAAGAGAAACCGTGTTTTAGCACATTTAATGTGACTGTGGGCAGGAACTCATTCTCTTATGTCTTTTCTTGAGCTAGCTCAAGGTCATACGCTTAGCTAAAAAAAAATCTTGAAAGAAAAAGAGAAGTATTGTTCTAGAATCATGGCAAGATTCTGAGTAGCAGCTGTTTGGATTATCATTTGATAATCCAATAGAATAGTCTGATGCCATGGGTCTGTAATATAGTATTAAGAACTGACTGAAGTAGTAGGTTTTTTTCTTCTTCAAACAGAGCAATTTTGCTGACTTTTCTGTATTAAATTTGAGGTGTTGGATCCAAGGACCCGAATGATTCTGTTCAAGATGCTAACTAGAGGCATCATATCGGAAATCAACGGCTGCATCAGCACAGGGAAGGAAGTAAGTTTTATTACGAATGACATGATAGTTGTTCTCAGCAAGCCTGGTGGAAGCTTGTGATGTGCAGAGGGTGTATGGAAATACTTTGTTTTAGGAAGTTATTTTAAGATCAAATGCAATTTATGTTAAAGGAAACAAGTTTTCCCAAGTGTGAAAGATTTCTCAGAATAATTAAATATGATCTTAAATTTGTGGATCTTTTTAACTGTATGTTACAACTGAATTTTTTGGAAGGTGTATGTGTACACACAATATTAAGCACTGCCTGAAAAACATATAAACGCAGGTAATTCTTTCTTCATGCAGGACACTCCTGCATCCAGATCAGACCAGTTCCACGTGTCAGCAGACATGGGAGTATCTAAATTGTGTAACAGAATTCTGGTTAAATACTATTAAACCTTAATGGCTTTTACAAAACTAGCATGTTTATATGCTGCTATTATCAAGTAATATTGCAAATAATTAAAACCAGACCATAAATATTTAATGAAATTAATAAATCAGTTTTAGAATGCCTAGACCCTAGGCTGATTTGGTTTTCTTCCAAGTCCTTGGATGCTGGGATTAAAGGCATACTTCCACCTCTTGTCAACATGAGATATTTGGGCCGTGCTTTATGGACTAAATAGTGCAAGGGCTCAGATTAACCCTTCCCACAGGGGCTTGTTTCAGTCTCTGAAATGTGGAGGAGGTGCAGTTTTCTTGTGCATTGTTGTTTTTGGCCTATATTGGTTGTCACACCCATGCACAGACCTGGGTACTTCCCGTAAGTTTCTTCTGGTAGAAAGGGAATCGCCCTTGTGTGCGGTCTCACTCAGATGGGTGCCATGTAGGAGCTGGGGAGAGATCAGGTCTTTTTATCAGATCTTTTCCAGATGTCAGAAAGAGGAGAAAAGATTATATTGTTTAAAGAGTTTTTCTTTAACGCTATTTCTTCCCTTCATAATCCGATAGGCTAATGTATATCACGCCAGTACTGCAAATGGAGAGAACAGAGCAATAAAGATTTACAAGACCTCTATTCTGATGTTTAAAGATCGGGATAAGTATGTGAGTGGTGAATTCAGGTGAGTTTGACTTCTGCCTGGTTTTACTGAGGAAGAGGGGTTATTTGAAAGGGTTAATAAAATCGCCAGTGCTGATACTGCATTAATTCACTAAGAGTCTCTGTTGTCTCTTTTGTATTTAAAGATTTCGTCATGGATATTGCAAAGGCAACCCAAGAAAAATGGTGAAGACATGGGCTGAAAAAGAAATGAGGAATTTAATAAGGTAACTCTTCCAATTTTTATTTCAGCATGGAAAGGTGTAATTAAAACTTTTATAGGAGGTACCCTCCTGTTGCTAGACTGTGGCTATTTTAGGGTCTCTGGAGTACTTGGGAAAGTGTCATAAGCTTCCCTGTGGGAGAGAAAAGAAATGGTGGGGAGGAATAATGATATTAATTTGTCTTGCTACTCATGCTCTAAGCTCTTCAATGTCTGAACTGTCTGTATGACATGAGTGAGAAGTGAGGAAAAGCTAGAATAGCTCCTGCTGAGTAACAGCACACTGTGTGATATAGGTTAATCTAGGATTAACCTGAACTGTGTAAAGATTCTTTGTCTGACATGGGAATGCTTAGAGAAGGGTCAGAGCCAGAATGGTCGTGGCTTTTTTATTCATTTCCTAGTTGTTCTTGACAAGTGAGAGTTGCCTGAGCAGAGGAGTTCTTATTGTCTATTATGTTTAAAGCAACAGAGCTCCTATAGGCACTAGTGCAATGCGAATAGTAGAGTTTGATTTTATTTTTTTTGTGGATTTGTTCTTGTGTTACAGGTTGAATACAGCCCAGATACCTTGCCCAGAGCCAATTATGCTAAGAAGTCATGTGCTTCTCATGGGCTTTATTGGTAAAGGTGATAGGTAAGTATCCTTAGAATATAAAATATGTAAAATATGTACTTTTTTTTAGTAGCTTTCCACAAAGGTTTAATAAAAACAGGCCAACCAACCCTCTGAATTTACCTGCTATTACTTAAGGCCTGTAAAATTGACGTTACTCTTACTCGTGCATGTGACTTGTAGAATACCCAGACATTTGCCAGCTACTATTGCAGACAACCTGCATGATTCTGAAGCCTCAGTTATCTGGAAAATGAATTAATAAAGTGGCTTAGCCAGAGATGAAGGCTGGAAAAGCTTCCTCATCACACCTGAAGGTGCCTCATTGTTTTGTGGTACAGACATTAATGTATCATGATCCAAATTAGCTCATGTTGGAAACAGAGCTCCCTTATCTTTGGCAAGCATATACCAAGCTTTGCTGCCCCTCATGCTGGCTCTGTGCACTTAGGTGCTCATGCTGACTTGCTTGACACACTTAGTGAGCAGAACGATCAGGTGCAGCAATTAAAGCATTTGCAGCTGGTATGAAGAAGGAAAAAGTATTCACTTTGTGTTATTTGTGTTGTAATTTCAAGGCCTGCTCCTCTGCTGAAGAACGCTCAGTTATCTGACTCCAAAGTCCGGGAGCTGTACCTGCAAATCATCCAGTACATGAGAAGAATGTACCAAGATGCCAGACTTGTTCATGCAGATCTCAGTGAATTTAATATGCTGTATGTTTTTAAACTTTGCTCTGAGTTGTGACATCTAAAATGTATGCATTGGCAGAACTCTATGTGAGAGTACTAATCTACCTTTAAGGGAGGGTGGGGTCCTTTTTGTGACTGGGTTTTGTAACTTCTGTAATTAATTGTGTAGCTTTTAACCCAGATCTGAGCTTTCTCTTTTTTGTTTAAGAAAAAACAAACACCACCACCAAACAAACCAAAACAAAAACCTCTTACAAACAAGCAAACAAAATCTCAACTAGAGAAAAAATTAGTAAGGTATCTTTTTTTCTTTTTTTATAGTCATCAGAAGACTGTTTCTTTGAAGTTTAATAATGTAGCTTGTGTAGAGGAGTGAAAGGATTGACCCAAAAAAGCCACTCTGACCCTAATACACGAGATGTTTGCTAGAGAAATACCTTAGGATTGTTTGCTGGCTCCTCGTTTTGAAGCATGCTTTGATCCCTGCCCCTCAAGAATCTCCCACGTAACAGCGGTGGAGTTGGTGCAGCTCTGTGTGTTTGTTTGCAGGTACCACAGTGGGGACGTGTACATCATTGACGTGTCGCAGGCCGTGGAGCATGACCACCCGCACGCGCTGGAGTTCCTGCGAAAGGATTGCGCCAATGTTAACGGTGAGTGGGCTGCACTTCAGCTCTTGTTCTGATAGCTGGCTTATTCAGGAAGGTGAATGGTGTTCCCTTATGTTCTTTCAGGTATAACTGACTATAGAAGCTGTCAAACTTCTGTTAAAATACTCCCATCTCCCAGGTTCTCATGGCTTCCCGAGGGAGTAGTGTACTGTGCTAGAAATCATCTGGCCAAAATGAGTCACCTGGTTGAATGTCAGATTTGCAATAGATCTGAGATCAGTCTCAGAATGATTAGAGATCAGTCCCAGTCTGCCGCAGTGCCCACCACAGTCTTAACTTCCCTTATTAAAGGACTGCGCAGACATATTAATATGTTTCCTTCTGTGAGTGAATCCGCATCTGGAATCTGTGTGTTACAAAGTTCTGTGCACTTAATTGTCCAGGTCAGCTGAGGGGGTTGAGGCATAGAGTAATTTATTAGAGATGTTATCACTTTTCATCGTATTTTCATAAACAAGGTACCTTTATGGTATTTTTCTCTTGAAAATTTGGTCTTCATGTGTGAATCTGTATGTTGTGTAACTGACACACACCTCCTGGTAGTGTGTGTTTCTCCCTGAGGATAAGAAATCTATCACTACAGACTGCTTTTGTCCCCATTTTCTTTTCAGATTGACTTTTTTTCTAATTTTACGGAGACTCTTGAAAGTCTGTGGAATAAGAACTCTGCATTTTGATGCTATGTGTTTGTTGAGACCCAATATGTGAATTTTTCCTTATTCCTTTTCTGTTTATGGATTTCTAATAACTTGTTTCTGGCTCAGATACTTTCACCCTTGTACTTTTTTCATGTCTTTTGGCTTGCTCTGTCTAGATATTCTAGTGCTTCTGTGAATTGCTGTGGTTTTGGTGTGTTTTGTTTGTTTTCTGTCGCTGCAACTGCATGTATGTAGTCCTTCTCAGAGACTCTGAGAAACACCTTGCTTTATGCTCTGCTGTAGCTGTGGTCGTTGCGAAGACTTTTGGTCCCAAGGGCACAGAGAGCTCTCTCCAAACTTTGTTGTTGTTGTTCTATGATTAATTTCTCATGGTGAGAGATCTTCTGAGAACCTTAGTAGGAAACACTTATTAAACAATCCTTAGCGTCTTTCAATGCTGTTTTTCAGCACCGAAGTGCAGCCTCCGAACTTGGTTGTACTTGACTGAAGTTCTGAGTGTAACGACTGAGGAGAATTCTAATATGTTAATGTGTCTTCACTTTTAGCTGGATCATAACTAGGCTGTACTGTGTTTCAATGGATGCTTCTGTTTCTGTTTGGCAAAAGTTTGAGGTCTCCATTCTTTACTCTTTTAAATACATTTTTCTTCTTAGTAATTGGAAATACTGCACCTGTCTTGAATTGTTTACTGCCTAGCCCCTTTACCATTAAGTCTGGCTCCTGCTGAAATTGATTTGGCTTTTATATTTGTCTGGTTTTATTATTCTTTCAGTATTCATTGCATCTGGAAGGTAACCACTTTTATTATGGATGGGCAAGAGTAATCCGATAATTAAACCCAGTATGATACAGTACATGCTGCTAAGACTTTCCCAAGTCATCAGGACCATTGACTTGCTGTAACTGTCACTTTAACATCACTGCTGCCTATGTGACATGTAATTACTTACAGTTTTTGTCTCTGACCTTGTTTCTTGGTAGACTTTTTCCAGAAGCGCAATGTTGCAGTGATGACCGTGAGGGAGCTGTTTGAGTTTATTACTGATCCTTCTATCACAAGCGAGAACATTGATGATTATCTGTCTAAGGTGAGACCTCATAGTCTTGTTGCTTATGTAGGAAGACTTGAACAATAAAATCAGATCTAGTTCAAGCTCCTTTATCTCGTTTACTCTACATCCTGCTATTGAAGGAATCTGGTACATGACATTGTTATGCCAGTGCTTCAAAAATACATATGGTTTTTTTTCCATTTATACCATTATAGAATGACAACACTTTCATTCTGTGTTCTATCAAAAAGTCTAATTATAAAAACTCAAATGTCTGTTTCAGTTGCTACTAAAACCAGGATGCTTTAAATTAGTTTGTTCTTTTTGACAAGGAGAAGCTCTGCAGAAATATAACCATGCTTATATAGAGAATGGGGCTAAAAATGCATATCTGAGCAGGGTGGGCCAAGGGAGGAGGAGGATCACTCAGGGCAGCGCTGCTCCAAGGTACATGGTCTTGCTAGTCAAATATAATCATTGGCAGAACACGTTGATTCTAGGAGGAGGTAAACTTAGTGCTGCTAGCAGCTGCCAGTCCTCTTCTCCGAGTCAGATGTTTCCTTAAGGGGCGGGGGGGAAAGCTTTTTAGATTAATGTAAGAGAAATGGGAGCCACATATGCTATGCTCAGAGTAGAGATTTGTTGTGTCATTCTTGGTCAAGACCATGTGAGTGTGGTCCATATACCAGTACAGCATGGGGATTTTCAGATGTTTTGTACTTTCTGTCATATTTGAGGTTGAATGAGACAGAGCTGTGCTACATGGTTTCCCGTACTTGTGCTCCCCTGGCTTGCTCAGTGTGTGTGAGAAGAGCCAAATTCCAGGACTGAGCACTGCTCATGGTATTTTCCTTGTGCTGTTATGTCCTGTAGTTGTGCTGGACCTGCCATAGTTTGATCTGGGAGGAACAGAGAGCATGTTTTCCCTCGATTAATAAAGCAGATCTGCAGTTCTAGGTGAGCTTCGCAGCAGTGTTGGTTACCATTAGGTGTCGCTGAAGGTATTGCCATTGGGAACGATGGAGTATTTGTGAATGGACAGTGTGGAGTACGTGGAGAAACACAGATGGGAATGGTTAGTTGGATTAAGTGATGTGATTATAGAGAGTGATAACTTCGTATTGTTTCGTATTTCTTTAGGCAATGGAAATAGCATCGAAAAGAACAGAGGAGGAAAGATCCAGTCAAGATAAAGTGGATGAGGAAGTAAGTGAGGATTTTTGTTCCTTTGGTGAAATTAATATTAACCTTGCATCTTCTAAACAATGAAAAACATTCTGTTTTATTTGGCAAAATATACAGATGATAAACAAAACATTGTTTGTAATACTGAGATGTCTGGAACTAGTTAAGATGTGAAGTATTAAGGGATTCCATGTATAAAAGCTGACAGTGCTAAGGTGTTAGGAGGTAAATGCTCCATTTCCTAAACCAATGTGTTTGCTTGTAGCTGTGTCCCTTGATGTATCTTCCAGTTCAGGTTCAGTTAACAAAACAACCTGATTATGCCAGTAGTTTTGCACCAGTGATGCAGAAGCAGAATATTTGGATATGTGCATTAACCAAATTGCCTATCTGGTTCCCGTTCTGGTCTAATTCGGTTCTTCCATGTACTGCTTTTCTTCCTTGCTTTTACATTAAGTGAAGCAATTTCAATTCTATTACAGGAAAATATGAACATTCTGCAAAGGCTTGATGTAAACATACAACAATTTCTATCTTAGTCTTCTGTATCTGTTCCAGAAAAGTTTGTTGTTGTTTTGTGTTTCTTTGCATTGGGGGTTTTTTTGTTGTTTGTTTGTTTTTTTTAACCATAACAACAAAAACAAATGAACGAACAAAAATGACCTCCATGTCGAACAGAATTTGTATCAGTGAGAACCTGTTTGTACTGGTTCACATGGTGTTTGTCTTTGAAGTCAATACTACTTGATTTATGAAAGACTTCTTTTTTGATCTCTTGGAGGTCTGCAGGTTTTACTAACTGCTTCTGGCTCAAACTTGACCAAGGAATCATTTTTTTAGTTTGATTGTTTCCTAAGATATCCCAAGCATACAACTTCTGCACTGTAGGGTCAGATGTTGGTATTTTGTTGCGAGCCCATCTTTTGCAAACCAGTTATTCCTTTGCTATATAAAAGTACTGCCCTGTAAGAGAGATGGTTTATTAGCATCTAAATTTGGTTTATTTCTCTTGGACTTCTCATGTGACCATGGCTAGTTTATGTCACTGTCTTCACAAAAGAGTAGAGCTGATTAAGGACAAGCTCTGCAGAGGTGGGGGCCTCTGCTCTTTACACAGCACTTAGTCTAGTGGTTGTGATCATGAAATATACGAAATCTGTGCTGTGAATGAACTGATACCACAAGAAAAGAGAAGCAAAATAATTCTCTCTGATCTGGGAGTGGGAACTTTGCAGGAGGACTGTTTCAAAAAGACTGCATGACAAATTTTAAGTTGTTTGTGGTTTACTGTACTGTACTGCTACAGGAACACCTTTTGAGTCAGACTGTAGGTTGAAACAGGTATCATTATATAAAGAGATTAAATTCTAACAGTACCTTTTAGTGGAGTTGTCTCCTGAAGGCTTTGTAAAGATCGTAATAAAAACATCAGAAAAAAATTGTTAGAACACAAAACCTTAGGACTCAAATAGGTTAAGAGGAAGTTGGAAGGATGGGGAAATCTTGTAAGTGGCCTGGCTGTGGTCATGCTAAGGAAGGAGCCATATTAGTTGTGATCTCTCAATAATGTGTAGGTTGCATGTTGTTTGTTTCTGCAAAATGAAAGATACACTGCAATTCAGATGATAGTGGATGACTGCTGTGTTCGCTTTTAGTTTCTCTGAGCTATGAAATCCTTTATGATTATTCTCTTAAGGATGCGTAATTAGGAAGGAAGAACATCATTAAACTATCTGTAAATTAGTGAGTCTGTGTTTCCTTTCACTCTACTAGGTGTTTAAGAAGGCTTACATACCTCGAACTTTGACTGAAGTTAAAAACTATGAGAGAGATGTGGATATAATGATGAAATTGAAAGAAGAGGATATGGCATTGAATGTTCAGCAAGACAATGTGAGTAGACATGTTGAGGCACTGCAAAAATCGGCAGGGAATATGAATTCTTCTTACTGGAAACTGATAGCAACAAACAGAAGCCTTGTTACCAAGGCGTGAAGTACTGTATCTAGTGTTCTACTTTAAAATAATCTGGTTAGTACTAGTGCTAAGATTGGGGTTTTTTCCCTGGAGATTTTTTAAAGATAATAATTTTCTCTGGACATGAAGAGTTAAGACTTATTTTGATAACATAATTTTCTTTCTCTCTCCCTGGGTGTAGATTCTCTACCAGACTGTGACAGGGCTGAAGAAGGATTTGTCTGGTGTTCAGAAGGTGAGAGGGTCTTTTTGAAATCCTCTGTTTCAGCCATTTTCAGGAAAGCATTTACAAGGAGTACAACAAATGTAGCATCTTACAGCTGACACTGTGAAAGAAGTCTCCTGTCTGCAGAGTGACCATTTATGTCTGGGATGGGTCTGGCATGACAGCCTGTGTGTTCACCACATGAATTGCTTCCCTGCACTGTGGCTGATGCTGATTGCTTGAGGATGAAACAACAATTCTCACTATGGCCATGATCTCTAAAGTAAAGGTGGAGAGGAGGGAAGACATTTTCCAGTTATTGAAAATATAATTGGTCTAAATTGTAGCATGACTACAAATTTTGATATGTTTGGCATAACTTTGCTGTAACTATTGTGCAAAAAGAACCCTGCAGTATAAGGCATAAGATATTTTTTGCTATATTTAAGTACTTGACAGTGATAGTTCTGTAAAGTACATTGGATAAGAAGCTGGGTACAGATCAGTCTGTAGGAATATAATTCATGGCAGAAGCCCTATGTGGATTCTCCCTTCTTCCTTTGTAAATGTTATCTAGCAGCAGTATAGACTCTATTTTAAAATGGAAATATAAATATGGGTGGAATCAGACTGTGGCGCAGTTTCAAGCTTAAGAATAAGTGAGTTTCCAGTGTAGATATTTGGTTTTGCAATAAAGCCTACCTACAGTGCCCCCAAGGTGGATTTGGGTATGATCCAAGTATAATTAAAATTTTCCTTCCACATATGTTAACAAATTGCTGTTTAACTTATGGAAATTAGTTTGGGAGTGCCAATACAGCTGTGCTCGGAGCCCTGACCTAAAAGATTCTGTGTCGTATACTCTAGATTCCTTGTTCTTAGTTTGGGTGAACCTACTTTTCATTCTTTTTCTTGAGACCCTGATGGCTGTAGTAAAGGAAATGGCACAAGCTTGCTCAAGGGTCTCTTTGCAGCAGATCCTGTTTTGTTTTTATATATAGGTGTATATATATATGTGTGTGTGTGTATATATTGTCATTAGACTGCCTTGGTTTGATATAATTATCTGTTGATATATCTTGCAGATTCCAGCACTTCTTGAAAAGGAGGCAGATGAGTCAGAAACAGACTCTGATGATGATGATGATGGCGACTCAGAGGACTCTGATTCTGGCTGTAAAGAATCTGTACATCCCAAAGATAAACCTGCTGAAATCAGCATGGACAAAAAGGTCAGCTGACCAGGAATTGTTTATTTTTCCCACCTTTGCCTATGGAACAGGAAAAAATCCAGACTTAGTTTTGAGTGGTTCTTGCTGTTTCTTGTCTGAAACAAGCTATGGGCTGTAGTGGAAAATGAGAGCAGAGAAAGTGGATTTCATTATGGATGCTTTATTAATGGTATTTTTATGTAAAGAAACACATAACAAAGCTCTCTGGAGCTTAGACAAAATTAGAAGAGAGATCTCTGCAGGAAATTCTTAAGGCTACGCAAAGTAAAACTTAGTGAAGCCTGGGCAGCTCTTCAGTGCTTCTGGCTGTTCTTCCACGATTTGGTGTTCAGGTTTGTGGTCATGGTCCCTGATAAAACTCCTTTTGCTCAGGGAACTGAGGCCACTTGATCTATTGAACTGCAGACTTCGTGACAACGTCTGTACCACAGTGGTTGTTGCCAGTACCATTAGTACAGACTGGCTAGCTCTGCTGTGGGCAGGAGGTGTAATGTAGTCATGCAAAGGGATTGTAGTTTGGGTTGTTGTTTTTGTGGTGGTGGTGTTTTTTTGGGGTGTTTGGGGGCGGGGGGAGGAGGGGCTTGGGTTTTTTTGGTTGGTTGGTTTTTGTTTTGTTTTGGGTTTTTTTGAAGGTTTTGTTTTCCAAACTGCAGAATGAATATGCCCTGTTTTGGTGAGGCTCTTCTGCAGAGTAGCACCCATGGGTTAGAACCTTTTGGCAGCCTTTTAGGTGCCATGCAAAAGAAGAATGAAACTTGCTGGGCTTTCATGCTTCAAGATTTGGGGCGTTGATTGTTAGGTTTTTCTTCCCAGAAAAGGTGACATAGTGTCTGTCAAAAATGCAGTGGTCTCCTAGACACTTTCTAGCAATCTAAAACTGCTGCCTTTCAGATGTGAAACAGGCAAGTCTTGGTCACTTCTCATGCTTATGGAAGGGTTTTTATTTGAACTTCTTTTTGTCTGAGTAAGATGCAGTTCTTGATAACCTATGCGTTCAACTGTAGGTTTAACAAGTCATTGGCAGCAATTATTTCCACCCCCCACCTCATTATGCTGAATTTGTGTTTTCCAGTTGAGTCTCTTCACTGTCTGGCACAAATTATAGTGTATTGCAGTAGCATAGCACTCTGCCAATCCTGATGGTCATGAGCTTGCTCTGAGTTACCAGCAGTTACTGGATCAGTATTTTTGCATGGTATAGAGAAACACATGGTAGCAGAAAACATAGATCAGGCATCCTGTGGTAATCTTAGCTGTAAATAGCATGAGTTAATAGTGCCTTTTAGAATCATTGAGGTTGGGAAAGACTTCCCAGGTCATAGAATTCAACCGTTAACCGAACAGTGCCGAGTCCACCGCTAAATCATGTCCCTAAGTGCCACATCTATACATCTTTTAAATACCTCTAGGGATGGTGACTCCACCACTTCCTTGGGCAGCCTGTTCCCTTTCTTCAAAGGTTACATGAAACTCAGGTTTTAACTAGTTTGAATTTTGCCTTGTTTGTTACCAGTGTGCAGCTCCACCCCCAACCTATACTTCCTTTTTTCTTTCCCCTCACCATTCTGATTTTTTTTCTTCCTCTTGATGACCTGATTTTTATGTGGTGTGTTAATTAACTTGTTAATGTTGTAATGTTAATGTAATCGATTGACCTGCTTAAAATCTTTAATTCCTTCTGACTTTAAATTAATGGTGTTTGATCCTTTATAGGAAAGGAAGAAGATGGTTAAAGAAGCCCAAAGAGAGAAGAGAAAAAACAAAATTCCAAAGCATGTGAAGAAGCGGAAAGAAAAGACTGCAAAAATGAAGAAAGGCAAATAAAATCAGCTTTAGCTTGGGGAAAGGGATGGTTTGTTGTGGGTTATTTAGTTACCATCTTTTTTCTTTAAAAAAAAAAATAAAAGTATTTTATTTATACACGTGCAGTATTAGCTCTGAGGGTGGTTTTGTTAATAGCATGGTGTAATTGTTTGAACAGAGTATGTGCCATGGGTTTCTCAATAGGAAAGAATGATTTTAACACTTGTCCATGTTAAAATCCTTTAACAACAGGTTAAACCTCCACAGGTAAACTCATGTTGATTTGTTCCTGGGATCTTACTCCCCTGCCTCACACTACATACAAGTAGTTTGTTTGTTCCAGGGCAGTGATTTGATTTGAACAGATTCTTGGTGGAGGGGAGATGGTGATTCTAAGGCCCACGCCTGCTTTGCAGTGTGGAAGCAAATTGAGCTAGCTGTCCTTTGCAGCCACTCACAGATAACCCTGCAGGCATTGTGCCTTCTGCCTCCCTGGGCTTGCATCACCTTTCGTATTTTTCTTACTGAAAACTGAGTTTTGTGATTTGAGAGGCAGCTATCCTCACTGCCCAGTGCCCTTTGAAGCTATCAAGCTATCAGACACATGTACCCAAACAGACCAAAGCCTGTTTCTCTGGCTTGTGTGGTGTGTTGGGTTGGGGGGTGTGTGTGTGTGTGTGTGGTGATCTTGGTGGGTTTGATTTGGTCGTGGTGGTGGTGTTTGTAGTTGTTTTTGTTTTGTTTTGTTTTCTTCTAGGGATCCTAACATGGGGCGCTGTTGCTCTTGAGAGCTTTATGAGCCAGCTGTTTTTTTATGCTGGTCAAATGAGTATATGCCATCAAGAGTAATCACGTGTTTGAATTCAAGGCTGTGTATAGGCTTGCGGCAGGGCCTCTTGGTGGTATGGCTCAGCATTGCCAGCCCACATTGTGCTAAGATGCCCCAGCTCTTCAGTAGGGAGCAGCTGGCAGAGCTCTTCTCCTAAGTGACCCACTTGGGCTGGGGCAAAGGTACCGTACTGAAGACTGACCACCTTCTCTCTTGGCAGCCACTTTAGCTACTGAAGCTGACAAGTCTTGGGAGAGGCATCCTTCTCATGCTGTAGCACATCAGCTGTCTTTTC